>NC_069369.1:54180000-55521250 GCF_021730395.1 Mercenaria mercenaria
TTTTAGAGCTTTTACAGAAATGTAATTTATAACCATTCGACATTCATTTGACTGGGTTGAATTTTACTGCATAGTGAATATGCATAGTGAATAAAATGAGCCGCGCCATGAGAAAATCAACATAGTGGGTTTGCGACCAGCATGGATCCAGACCAGCCTGCGCATCCGCGCAGTCTGGTCAGGATCCATGCTGTTCGCTAATGGTTTCTCTAATTGCAGTAGGCTTTAAAAGCGACCAGCATGGATCCTGACCAGACTGCGCAGATGCGCAGGCTGGTCTGGACCCATGCTGGTCGCAAACCCACTATGTTGATTTTCTCATGGCACGGCTCAAATGGTGATGGCACATAAATGCCATGGTATATAGGTCTAACTTTTTATATAGTTTGGGTTCACTACCATATAGAAATGACAACGTACAACATGTATAATAAAAGCCCCAAAGGGCTGAAATCGTCTGGCTTAACAGCAACCAAATCATAGCAATTAAATCATTAAACATAGTCATTATCCATTTCAACTAAATCAACGGACCGGAGAATACTATTTTGGACATAAATGGTTTGGTATAAATTAAGATTTGAACATCAGTTTGCATGATTACTTGAAATGCATACACTGTAATAAAACCGTTATCAAATATACTTTTTCTATAGATATAAGTAGAAAGTGACCCATCGGGTATCATATGAAATTAAAGTGTATTTATTGTAGTCTTCATCAAAGAAAAAAAAGGGAAAGGTCCTGAATGTGTAACGATTTTATTTAGTTGCAGCTCCGCTTTTTTGCACCGCGCTTGATTATGGTGTACCATTTTGGTCGAAAGTCTGTTTTGCGTACGAGCACATTTCAAAATATATGTGCACGTATAAAAATATGCGTGGACGCGTATATATATGTCTACCTGTATATTTTTATACGTACACTCATAAATATGTAGATGCACGCTTAAATGTATGTGTGTGTGTATTTATACGTGCACCTTTAATTACGCGTGCACCTATAAATTTGTGTGTGTACGTCCATATATGTGTGCACGAGTATATAAACGAGCACCCAGAATTACGTGTACACGAGTAAAATTATACGTCCACGTGTATATTTATGCGTACACTTGTAAATATAAAGGTGTACGCGTATATATATACGAGCATCCAGAATTACGCCTTCACGCATAGAATTATACGTCAAAGTATATATTAACGCGGTAATTTGTAAATATATAGGTGCACGCGTATATTTAAGTGCGACTAAAATGTTCGTGTACACGTAAATATATACGTCCACGTGTATATTTTCATACGTGCACGCAACAATATGTAGGTGCACTCATATATGGACGTGCACGCATAAATCTTTACATGCACGGGTAATTACAAGTGCACGTATATATACACGCGCACGTACATATAAGCGTGCACTTACATATATACGCGTCCACGTATACAAATATACAGGTACAGGTAAAAAATAAACTATGTTTTTACGCGTGTACGCATATTTTAAAATGTGCGCGCACGCATAGCAGACTGTCGACCCAAATAGTACACAATACTTTACTCTGATGTGCGTAGCTTGGCGTTGAGGGTAATATTTCTAACTTTGTATATACTACGACAATGCATAAATAGTTCCAGCTGACCCGTTACGTCACATTCTATTTTTGCGATTCTGCAATAGACTTCTTTTTTCTAATATCACACTATGTTCGACCCCGGTAATTCTGGACATACATTAGTTTTGCCATATCAATACAAACTGATTAGGTCAAATATTGTTTAGACTCTTACCAAGACTCCTTGAGCAGTTTTGTATGCAATTGATTGGCAGGTTCTTATGTACGTAAAGATTACGTTTTGCATATTTGTAAATATATGCAGCATTTATTTCCATTTAAAAGTACAAATAACTTTGTATTCGTGACACACCATGTGTGTAAGTGGCACGCTATTCTTCGCTTAACCCTATTTCATCCAATTATGGTTTTATTTGGGAAATAGCAATCTTCCTACGCAGATTCCCGAAAACGCGCTATCTTGCCGCCATTCGAACATAGGAAACACTAGAACACAGTCACATAATTAAGATTAAATGTCAAACTCCTGAGCTATAAACACGTTTTGATTTGTACAAACATTCTCATGATTATTATTTCTTTACACAAATGAATCGCTTTTTGTATGACGCTATTCACAACGCAATCGAAAATCAATAAGGAATTAGGCCTGATACAATGTATATATGTATGTCAGATTTAATCTTGTTTAAAAGACACTTGCGACAGAAGAAATCCTTTTAGTACCATTTTAAAGTAAACGCAGTGTAGAGTAAAGCCAATTTGATTTGAAATGTGATCCATACAACGTATTAACATTTCGAACAGCAGTAGAATCGTGACAGTTTTTGTAAACCATTGAATAACAACAAAGTCAATTGTTTACAAAACCTGATTTTTCTTTTCACTGGCCGCGTTAACACTAGACTATATTAGTTTTACTGTTCATAACATTGCGTTGTAATCATTTATCTAAACCAGAATCGTGAAGAGGATGAATTTGTAACAATACATGTCTGGGAAATAAGTACCTTTTAACAAGATAAAATATTACCTCTTCTAATACTAATAATTTGAGATTAGTTCGGATAACTATTCAGAATTGTCAATAAAGACAATTAACTGAAAGATCACTGAAGTCGATAAAGATTACAATTTTGTAAATGCAAAACAGAGTAAAAGGCCATGTTTAGTGCATGTCTGTTCATCACAGTGGACATGTATGTGAAGTTTCAATCCATTTCCATTATTGGGTACTACTTAGATATCCGCTTACATTAAAAAACTTAATAAAAAATTGCCAAGTCGAAAAAGGGGTATAATTTTGTCAACATGCAAAATGGAGTAATGCAATGGTTGTATTGCATGTCAGATACTCACAGTGGCTGCCAAAGTGTGTGAAGTTTCGATCCATTTCCATAAGTGTGTATTGGGACACCAGCATAATTATATACAAAATCTTAAAAAATGCTAAGTCGAAAAAGGGCGTAATTTTGTAAAAATGCAAAATAGAGTTTTGGAACCTGTACAATGCATGTCGGATAGTCACAGTAGACAAATGTGTGAAGTTTCAATCCATTCCAATTTGTGGGTATTATGAGACCAGCTTACATTCAAAAGCTTCACTAAAGTCGAAAAAAGGGGCATAATTTTGTGGAAAAAATAGAGATACGAAATCGTTGCACTGCAAGTCTGCTTATCACAGTGAATAAGAGTGTAGTTACTGAAACACCAGTTTAAAAACCTTAACACCAGTTTAAACCTTAACTTAATTGTGACGCGTTCGTCGATGCGAACACCAACGCCGACTAATGGGAGAGTGCTTTAGGTTTACCTATCATTCGAATAGTCGAGCTGAAGAATGGAATGAAAGCAATTGGCATCACATACGATTTTATTTCATTAACTTATATGACAGGATATTACATCGTGATGAATGTAACTGATTTTACTCCTCAACACTTCTTTCTCGAATATCGAATAATCACTACAAAAACTTATGTCGTAATAGAGGGTTTCACCGTGTCAAAAGAAATCTTGGAAAACATTTACAGGCATCGTAAGGTATATCTGCCTGTAAAATAGTAGACACTTTTTTATTTATCATGTTAACTGGAATAAAATGAACATAATAGCATAAAAGAATTATCAAATTTGTCAAATTGATCAATGCATTGAAAAGCCTTGAATATATTCAGTTGAGTGTGGTCAGTGAGATTTAAAACTTCTGATACAGTGATTAAAATATTTTAATTGCTAACACTATCCCTATAGCATTTTGTTTTTCAATTAATTTGATCTGTTAGACATAAGAATTGAAGGGATTGAACATTAACGATATTTCAAGACAAAGCCGTTATTGTATAGGTGATGTATACGTAAGAGTCATGATGTTGACGTCAAAGCTTCTATCATTGAACATCATCAAAACTGGGACATGTTCCTCGATTTTTCAGCTTCTAGCACTTATCTATGGCTTAAAAGTTTGATGTGACGCACAGTTAGCAGGGTAGCAGGTACGTCTAACAGGTAAACTATATTTGCTGAATGTATGAGTCAAATATGTAAGTTAGAATAGACCGTCGTGATTTCCTAACAGTTTCGACATATTATATCATATTTTCATGATAACCTAGTAAATATTTTTTTAAAAAATACAATGAAAAGGGACATAAACTTGAAAAAAAAAATTAAGGTTATATGCCACAATAGATGTTGTTGAAATTATTGCAAAAAATAATGTGTTACTTTTTAATGCTTTCTCTCTATTTCCCAAGTAATTTATTGGTATCTATTGTATAAAGGATTATTGATATAAAATGCGAAGTTGTGTGTTCAAAGGACGTGTAAATTCTTTTGTCTTCACACTGAATTATTCAAAATACATCTCGAACCTACAAAAGGAAAACATTTTATTTATTATGTGGAGGTAACTTTCTTGTAAGTTACATAACTTTCTTGTAAGTTACAAGAATGCTTATGATTAGACATTGCTTTATATTAAGCCTTTCGGCGAGGTAGTTAAACAGGTACAGAAAATAAGCATTGAATACGTAATGATGTTCAAATAACATGCTGAATAAAACAATTTTCTTCCAATCATTATCACTTTAGCTATTTGAGAGACAAAAATACAACTTGTTATCTGCAATAACCATTTGTGTGCAAATTGAAGAAGTCTATCGACTTATCTAGATTAACAACATGGAGCTGTCATTATTTTTGTCTAGCACATTGCAGACTGATATCCAGACGTTTTAATTGTATCTAAATGCGTCACTTTTATCACGTAAAGTTGGTTCATATAACAGCTTTTTTAATGTTATATATTTGTCTGGGACATTCTGACATGGTTCGTGACATGGTTTCCTGCTTCCTGCTTAATTTTAATATTCTACAGTACATGTTGCAGATATATGGCTAGTATTTTGTGGGATAGATCGTGGAAGGTTGTAAGATTACTAGTAATTATATTTCGAGAATGGCACATATCTTATTAACAGAACAGATATCTTATACTTCCTTATTTAACTACCAAGTGCCAGGATTGATAATGTATTAAAAATACAAAACTGCAATCTTGTTGTTGGCATAATGAAATAATTTCATTTCTAAAAACACAGTCATTCCTGTTAATATGTCGGGCTTGTTCGTTTGTGTTATGACACATCTTAAAGCATGCTTTGATTCAGAGGCGGCTATTTATTCCCTTTGGTTGAATGTGACCATGCTTAATCAACATTTCCTTAATTTTGTATTATTAGTACAAAAATTCGATGCATTGAGATTGCTGTCTCTATCGTTCTTTTAACTTCCTCATGTTAGCAACCTAATGTCTGCATAAAGTTGATTAAATGTTTGTTTGTAATGTTCGTCCTTTCCATAAACTTTAAGATAGAAATCCTGCACACAAAATTAATCCTTTTTACACTGTGTTCATTTTATCAGAAACATTAAGGTATATGTACAAAAGCTAGGTTATAGTTGTATTTATCTTGATACTGGTGTTAAAGTGATTTTACGATTAAACTTGTCGAAATATTAAAATGTAGTGCAGCAAAAGGAATGGTCTGATATGTGTTTTCCTGAAGGTATCCTGTCTTTACAGCAATTGTAGATTTAATTCTGAGAACAGCTATTAAAATAACCTTAAGGTCACAAACCCTGATATGTAATGCATGTTTTATTTGATGTCATTAAGTTTTTATGAAAAGTATGTGCACCATACTGTACGCAGCACCTTTGAATGCTTTTTACTATTGCGTGAGCACACATTTGTTATAGTTTGCACACGCAAAAGCTAATACGTAATAAGTAACTCATTCACAGGAAGTAGCTAATATGTGTGCACGACAATCAATTTGTGCGCAAGTAAAAACTAATATATATGCAAGTACTAACTGATATGAGCTCACACAATAGTATAAAAACATCTCTTCGCGTAATAGTTGTTACGTGTGCATATCTTATTACGTGCGAACGTATTAGTACGTGCGACGTATTAGTAGGTATTACAGGCGCATGGACGTTATATGCACACTTAATTAATACCTATTACATGCATATACAACAGTAGCAAATCATCTGCATCACCTCTGTGCCACCTTACATAAGGTGATACGCCACTGTTTGAAATTAACTACAGAAAATGCCCTGATATGTAAGTGTGATTTTCAATAGCTCAAATGTTTTGAGTTTTGTAAATGATTAATAGTTGCATATATGCATTACTACGACACAAACTTCGAATTTCAGTATTCAAAGTGTGACGACCTGATATAGAACTAAATATTTCAAAGATTTTGTGTTAATAAGCTATGATGCTGAAATTTTAGTCTCGATTTACACAATGCAAAAGCTAGTGAAGTAATAATTGTGAAAAACAACCTTTGCCAAACATGTTAATGAAACGTTGTAAAATCAAAATAGAGGCTCGACTTCCCGATTTTATTTACGAAGGCAATAATAAAATTGCATGGTTTTAGTTATACATCATTATGGTGTCGGTGTGTGTTATACACCATTATAGTTTCTGCAATTCTTTATATCGTGCGACACATACGTCATTTTTCCTGTTTTCAAAAAAGAGCCATAATTTGATTATACATTTGTTAGCAGGCAGAATTAGAAAGTACACAGAGTTTTGATATGTCGCATAGTGTTAAGCATATCTTTCCAAATGCATTATTTGCATTTGAATTAGTCTGCAAAAAATAATGGTTACAAATCATGCAGTTTAAAGACATAAACTGTAGTATTTTTATAACACATTACTTGCGCTTTCATTATTACAGTGTTTGCTTGAGTCCTGTTTGATTAATACAGACTTTGCTTCAAACTTTGATGAAGGAAGAGAGGAACCGAGTTTACAATAACGGCAAACACTCCCTTCTTCATATTGGTTTTTGTTAACAAATTGCCTGATAAAAATAAAATAAACATTAATATTAATCTCAGATAAATGACATACATTGAACATGATTAGATAGTGAGTGAGGTTAAAGAGGTTTGGACTCCCCAGTGGTGTTTTGCCAATAACCTTTTAAAGGTTTGGTCCCAGTTTGTGCCTCTGTTTGTTTTAACATGTTATTTAAGGAGGTAGGTTACCTTGATATTTGTAAGTGCGCATGTCCAACCGGAAGCTAACGTGACGATTTACGACGACGTTTACGACAAACTAAATGTGTTTGTATATCCATTCTTCTGGAAATAAATCTTGAACCTGCCTCCGATCTTGTGTTTAATGGTTTAATTATGCAGAAATAATGAATGAATTGCCGCAGAAACGCTTCAAAACATTGTTGCCTTAAAATGACGTCATTGACGTCATGACGTTACGTGTCAGTTACCGCGCAAAATTAATAGCTTTTATTTTGAAAGTACGTTATTCTGTGCTTTTTCTTTATTTGAACTATTTTTAAACAGCCATTATTTGCTGAAATACTTTTTATTAGTCTTTTGCTCTAAAAAAAATGATCAATAGTTTGCTTCTTTTATGTAATTATATTGAAATGTTATGCGGAATGTAAGAAAATGATTGATGGTAACTGATGTGATTGGGAATATAGTTGGCTGAAAGGTAACTTATTACGGTCATTTACAAATAAAAATTGGGCAGTTTGATTTGTTATACCTATTTCCCAGTTTCCGTTGATAATTTGTTACTTAAATACTAAAACTAAGCTCTAAAATTGTTCAAATTTCAGTATAAAATTGTGGTGTCTTGAATTAAATTGATGTTACCATGGAAACGAAGCCCGTGACCTATATGTCTAATTGTAAAATTCAAAAGCGTTGACACTGGTCTATTTAAGGAACACAGCTTCGGCTTTTTATTTTCATTTCAACAATATCCATGAGAATAATAACAGCATGCAGAACGATTTTTCAATAAACATGTCAGACGACGGGCACTGCTGTAAGTATTTTAAGCTGTGAAATTTGTTAAATTAACTGCAATTCATACGAAAATATTACTAACGTTAGAAATAAGATGTTTTAAAGCTACATTAAGAAGAATGATAATTTTATATAATATTTTTTTATAAGAAATTACGATAAAAAGCAACATATAAGCTACTTTAAACATCTCTGTTGCCATGGTTACTCTAAACTTTAAGAAAAACATAGTACCATGTAAAGTTCTTGGTATTTTGCTAATCATATTACCCAAATATTCCATGTTGGTCAATAACAGAATGGCACTGAAGCCGTCGAAAAACCCGTTTTCATACATAATTGTTGAAAAATGAGAGAAAATGCGTTACCATGGAAACACGAGCCCCGCGACATATACATTTTAAGCTTTTATTAGAAAGCTAATGCGCATACTAGTAAAACTATTAATTATGCAGACTTCTACGGATAACAATGAAACTAAAATACACTGAAAAGTGTTAAATACCCGTATTTTCCTTCTTCTTTCTATATAAAATACCTTAAGAGGGTCATGTACTTCAAACCTGGATAAAAATTGTACTTGAAGGGACAGAGATAAACGGAACTGAGATTGTAGCAGTTAAAACATTAAATTACACGAAATACAAAAAATCACTGCGGTTCAACTAATTTGAATTTACCCTGGTAACAAGGTAACCTACCTCCTTAACCCTTACCCTGCTGAGTTTCTAAAATGGACTGGTCAATCATTCAATTTGGGAAGTACCATTTATTACGCAAAGGGGTGTTCACTGAAAATTTACTGGCTGAATAGCGAACAGTGCAAACCATGATCAGCCTGGATGCTGATCTTTGTCTGTACTGGTTGCGAAAGCATAATCATTTGGTGGCAGCAGGCTAAAGGTTAATTGTCCTGCTTGGTTTATGTTTCTGTATACTTGTCAGATAGTTTAACATCTATATGTTCACCACTGTAGACATTCGTTTAGGAGAGGATACGTAGTTATTTCTGTTGTATCTTTGTCCATATTATTTCTTCACTTCTGTTCATATATTTGCTTGATTTAATCGTGGTTTTCAATGTTTTGAAATTTACAAAATAATTTTGTAACTTTACCTGATTTATATGTCATCTGACATGAACTTGGTATGCATTGATAATGACTAAGATTGATATGCTATTTTTGCCACATTCTTTCATTACTTTAAAATCAATTAGACGAAATACAATAATGCTACACGTACGTTTTTCAGGTGATTTTGTTATTTTATACGAATATGGTACAGTAACATCTAATGTTTTGTGTATAAGCCATTGTTGTATTAAGTAAAACATAGTTTTCGCCATTTGTCTTTTAGAGAATGCCATAGACTTCTCACACACAGACTGGCTGGTCTACAGCATAATGAGGAATCGACTTGATACAAAACAGTCCGTTTGACTATACTCTTCTATGATATTTAGAAAAAGAAAATAATATTAGGTTCAGAATGTTTAATCTAAAACAGATGTTTTATCTGTTTCATGTCTACCAAACGTTTTCAGTTAAGTTTTAACATTAAAACACGTATACGGTATAGTATTGGTACTCTCAGTGTTTTTTTTTTTTTTCAATTCTGTTTGGAACATATACGGTTGTACTATTTTGACTTATCTATTACCATTACGCATCTTGTAATAAAAAACAACTTAATCAGCCATTTACAAGAAATCAGTTATTTTTTAATTATATCAAATGAATTTCATAAAAAAGCAATAACAACAAAAGAAAGGCAGTATCCGTCTCTTAATTATTTCCAAAATGATTATACACACAGTCATATTATGTGTGTATCGTATTTTTTTAATTTTAAGCTGAGAGTTGTTAAAGTTTGATTAATTTGTTTTATCGCTTCGGAAGTCTGAATCATAGCCCAGTGGGAAAACGCCATCTCCTGAAAGACGATTTCTGTTCCAGTTGCCCTCATTAAAAATAATATTACATCAGTATTAACATCGTACTAAACTGTATGAGCAAATTTACTGGTTGAATTAAACTAAATCAAGTAAAATAGCTGACAAGTTTCAATCTTTTAAATGCCCATTTTTTTCTGCAAAATTTCTTAATCTGTAGGACATCCAAGCTATCTGATTCAGCGTAAGATGCTGGCATACACTGCAGTTTGAATACGAATGTGCGGATATCTAACCATGTGAAGAGCTCTGTAATTTACCACAGTGTTTATGACACATCTTTTGTATCCTTACTTTCTTTTCTTTGTCTTATGCAAACAACACGTGACCGTTTACATGCGTAATGGTGCTATTTTATTGAAAAATTATAAAATACAACTGGGACGCTTCATAAAGTTGTTATGTTGATACATCATCGGCGTTTAAGTGGTCGCACCACAAAATTAGTAGAACTGCAATAGAATTATACATAGGTCTTTGGCAATCATTCCTTAAGATAAAACGCAAGACATTTATTAGCTACTTGTATGTTTTTCATGGATCTAATTTATAATTTAATGGATAATCTCTACAGAAATGTAATTGTTACAGTAAAATCTGCAAGAACAGCCTTCTGATGCATAGAACTCAACCAAGCAAAATAACAACAGACTCGGTTTGACTGAGTCTGTTCACGAGAGGTTATAAAATGTGCATCACCTTCCATGGCCCTAGTACTGGCTTAAGTGGAATCCTAACAGATCAAAATTGAATGTTTTTCATGATCCTCAAGGAACCTAAAACAAGCCAAGGAGTTGTAATTATTCCCACCCACATCGAGATCGTTCAATGTTATTGTATACGTACATTAGTTCAATTTCAGCAGTTACACACTAATTGGTATGGTGTTACTGGGGGTTGGTTGCGTTCTATCTATGCTTTAAATGAGCTTCCATAAGTTTTAGGTTAGTTTATGAAAATAGTTTATAGAATTTAGGCAAATTGCAGTCAATTACTGTTATATGATGAAAATAAAGTGCACAGTAAGCTTTTTACATTGTCATCTATTATATTTATTTTTATTACATACCTATAAAATTCTGTAAGAAATCGGCTTGTATTTCACAATTAAATATGAACAGACAGACAAAAATTCCGTATTGTACCTTTTAAATTCCGTATTGTACCTTCCGTATTGTATGCTGCCGGACTATTTTCATTAATATGCATGACACGGCACATTTCTATAAATGGCGCACATAAAAACTTCACGAAGATCCATTTAATATCGATAAACATTGAAGATTTCGTTCAAGAACAAAATAAGAATTAAAATGGTAAAGGTATATAATAAAAGGGTCATTATAACAGTAGCTAGATCTGGGACTTTGTATTCGGCTCGAGTGGATTTTGCAAGGTCAGATCACACTCGGCACTTGCGCGCCTCGTGAGATCCGATCTGGCAAAATCCACTCGAGCCGAATACTGCATCCCAGATCAAGCTACTGTTATAATAACCCTTTTATATTTTTGGAATTTATGTACTTACCATTTCGCTGAAGTAGTTCATGTTTTACTCTCATAAACAGGCAAGAAAGGTTTTCTTTTAATTTGCTTTGTTAACTTCTCTGCTTCTAAGGATCTTCGTTCTTAATTAATATCACAATGCATACGAACAATGCATCTTATCTACCTAAGTCTGAAATTCAAAATGGTACACGGAATACATTTCTGTTTTGCTCTTTATTGCATTTCTCAGATTTTTTAAAAAGAAAATCAAACGCATGTCCTAAACTTTAACTTAACAAAGAATCATGTTAAAGCAAAATACAACGAAAAACATATAACAATGCATATTGGAATCGAAGAAGAGCGAATGCAGTGGTCAAGTCTTAACAATATCTGACTACGAAACCGTGGGTCGGTAATTACAGCCCTCGCTCCTCCTACTGCAAATTACTTAGATTGGGATAAGAGTTTCTTGTTTGGGTGCCTTAAACATGGCAGCTAAAGAACCAGGGAATCTTCTGTAACTAGAGCGTCATCTGTATCTTAAATTATCGTCCCACTAATATTAGTCTTCTGGAAGAGTCGCCCACATGGGTTTCCGTTGGCGGCAATGAATAAGCTAATACACAAACAAACTAGACTTGCCTGGCGGCTCATGTTTTATGTTTGTTTTTTATTTGTTCCGAGTTAAAATATTTTCCGTTGGAAGGAAAATGCCTTAAAAGTTAAAGAGCTTAAATTACATCAAACATTCAGGGCCTGTCCAAAATGTAAAAGACTGCATATATGTTACAAGTATAATATAATAACAAGATTCAGCTTACCAAAAGGTTCCTTCTAGCGCCTATTAAATATTCTTTTTAAGGGATCTTTAATAAAATAATTATGAACTATGTTTTTTGCTAGTTTACGTGCATTCTTATCTATTTATTTTAAGAATACTTAAAGTTATTTCACACAAACATTTATTTAACTTAAAATAATAAACAGACACCTTTAGATGAGCGATCCTACCTAAATATTATTAGCGGACAATAAATACCATCACTCTGTCAAAATTTGGGGAACCAATGTCGACACCTGTCCTAGTGGCACAGATCAGAATTTGGTCGTATGTTTGCCTAATTTTTATTAGCAATACAATGGAAGAAAAGTTCTGCCATATGCCAGTAATTGCATTGCATGAATGGATACTTACAGCTCCAGAACGACTAAACCAGTTCAGTTCAGTTCAGTTATTTAAGTTTAATTACGGTCCATCCGCCCTTTCAGACACAATGAAGCATATAAATGCCACGTAGAGTATAGACCGCGAACATGCCCCTTTTCATGTTCTTAAAGTATGTTTTGGTTCTAATGTAGGGGTATTGATTACCACTCTGCAATTCCCAGAGAGTTTCGACCAATTTTTTAAGCATGAATTTAGTAGCCAAATCGAGACTGTAAGTACAGCGGCCAATGAGACCTAAACGTACTCCAGTCAGGTAACGACTAAACCAGGACAAAAAAGGGCTTTTATATAAGTCGGCACCAACAAACTGATGGATTTGAAAAAAGTGCGTATAAAAAGTTCACAACTTGACAATTACAAAACAATTAATCAAAAGGTATGAAATTACCAAGTTCGAAATATTTATAGCTCAGTAAAGTGAAGAAATGCATTATTATACAGTTCTAGATAAAAACAAGGGAAGTAATTGAAATGTTATCCGGTGACGGTACGTATCGTGCAATAACATTCACAGACAAGTAAAAAATCTCGAATAACTTTGTTAGTACAATATGTTTTGATGGTTATACTTAAAATGTTAAAATACTAAAGTTGGTATGAAATAAAATCGTAAAAAGAACCTCTGGAAGCAGCAAAGAATGAAACCGAGAAGAATAATAGTACACGATATTTTTAGGCGGGAGTCTATTTTTAGATGATGAATATTCATTTAGTTAATCTCGATTCTACAATATGACATGTAAGATTTAGGAGTTAGATAGTTTAAACTTAATTATTTTTTTGTAGGTCTGTTTATTACGTAGTTGTATTTCACTAAAGATTGACTTAAAGATGCGTAAAAACACATTGGCAAAGAGGCTATTTGTAATGAATATGCATGAGTACAAAATGGCGGCGCCTACTGATGCCTTTGATGATACCCTTGTATCCATTACCTGCTCAGTCAAGTGTGACATGTTCACCATAAGTGTTCCTTCTCATGAGAAGGAACAATAACTAATCCAACAATCTACTTACAACGACAATGTCCCGATTAACACTTTGTTGGAGAGCCAGCTAACATTATATTCTTTGACTGAATAATTGTTTAAGAGTCAGGTAACGCATGATTTAAAGAGAATTCCTATAGTTTTTTTCCTTTCATAGAATTTTTTTTAAATTCACATATATGATATGAAATTTTGTGCTGAAAACAATGAACAAATAAAAACAATAGGTCACCAGGCTCGTTTTTATGAAAAATTGTTTTGAACACACCCACTGTTGCTGAAACTGCCGGCGATTTTTCAACATTTTCATAATTTTCTGTTTTTTTATAAATACCAACCAAAATATACATCAAGACAGCACAATAAGGTTTTTTTCTTTTTACAAATTTTATTATATACTTTTTTGATATTATAGCCATATTTGTAATATTCTATCCTTACAGTAATTGGTACAAATGGAAAGAAATATTGTTTCATATTTACTTTTGTGAACTTTTTTTCAATGAAAAATACCAATAGTGAAGAATATTGTTTTAAATTTTGAAAAAACTCTTTCATAGAATTTTTTCCTGTTTTTCTTGTGTATAGATAATTGTATTGTGAACATAAAAATGGCTAAAAATGTATGGGTCACCAGGCTAAATATTATGTTAAGACTGCTAGAATACAACACCTGTTAGGACGGAAAGTGGCGCGAACCTGGCCAAATTGATTACATGTATGTGCGCTAGAAGTTAAAAAAGTTTTAAAAATTCTTAATTCTTTCTATAATTGAATACTAAATAATCTGAAAGGTGATATTGACTTATCAGTACTAAGTCAATTATCTTACATTATATGAACAACACTGTCTTTGTAATAAAATGCGATGTGAAACACAACCACAAAAATAGCAAGATATCTGTCAGGCATGATACTTGTCAATACAACATAAACCAGTATCAACATTTGATTACTGATAAAACTTATCAAAAAATGTTATTTCATTCAAGAAACCTCATATCTAAGATTGTCTGTAACATGTTTCGACAAATGTTGACTTCAGTTCAGTTTTCCATAGAAAGTGTCGGCTGCGCAGAAAGATGCGCATAAAAAACTATAGGAATTCCCTTTAATAAGTGTCAAGTAAAATTAGATTTTCCTGACTGAATAATTATAATGCCAGTAAATGCTAATCTTCAAACGAGAATCAAATGCGACAAGCATCCTCTTAGTTTGTCAAAATTTATCTGTCAGACTGTTTGAATTACTTCTTAATTCAAATCATTTAAAGTAAATGTATTAAATTCAAGAAACACCTAGTATGCATTAATGACGGGTCGACTCTACTTAGCATTGTATCCTTTAGCTGTCCCAGAATTCATACGTAACTAATTTTCAAATTTGCAGTTTGTTGTTACCGTAACTCTATTTACTAGTTATCAAATAGGCCATTTTGTTAATACTGGACACCTAAGTTTAAGATTGTATCGTTATCATGGAAACTTAAAATAACATAAAGTCTCTTTCGATGAAAAAATACTAATAATAATAAGTCAGTAAATAGTATTTTCATAATGATATTCATATTGTTCTTGGAGAAAATAACAATATCACATTATACGCAAACTAATTAACTGTAATTGGTTAAAATAGTTTAATTTGCTTTTTGGAAATGATATGAGAGAAAGACATTCATTATCAAAATATGTTGCAACCAGGGTAGAATCAAATTTATTGAACTGTACAGTAGTGCATGTGCAATTCGTTGTGCTCGTGTAATAAAATAATGTTTAAAATAGCTATTTAAACCTTATGTTTGTTTGTCTTGTCTCCGGTCCCTCTAGTAAAATTTGTATCAATAATTGAAGCGTATGGTCTCTATTTAGCATCCTTCATATAGAAAGAATATGTTATTTTAAGACTTTTCAGCTTATTTCGATTTGACACTTTTCCGTAGAAGTCTGGGTAGGCAAACAAGTGCTTTGATATTTTTCCAACCTAAAGTACTTCTAAATGTAATTTTAACCGGACATGTATATAGTTTTTTTTTTTTTTGTATAATTATGCGTTAGCTTTCTATATAAGCTTAAAATGTAAATGTCTAGGAGCTCGTGTTAATAATTAAGAAAGGCAATAGAGATGTTTAAAACATCCTAAGTTTTGTGAATAAGTGTATCTTTTCGGTTTCATGAAGAATCAAAACATTTTATTTTTCAATTATTAATGATAAGCATATTTGTTTTTGTTTTCATTTATTCAAACAAATATCAAAGTTTAAATAGCTTATGGAAAAGTCATGTACGCTTTCAATCATTATACTCAGAGTTCCCACTCACGTAAAATACTACGTAAATCACGTAATAAAAATGAAATTCACGCAAGTATTTTTTACCCGGTGCGAGATCGCGCGCGTACGAAACTGCCGGGGACGAATCCGCTAAGCTGGAATCCCACGCTATGTGTACAAAAATAAACCTTGGAAATACTGCCGCAGTGCGTCATCTGCGAATCGATTGGCTTACAGCTCTCTGACGTCAAAAAATGTAGACGGGTTGTATCTTTTAACGCATTGGTAAATGAATGTACACTTATTAAACGGTTACCGATCTACATCCGGGTCCCCGGGAACTGTTTCGTCTGCAAGAATGTCGCAGTCGAAGCTTTCGGCGTTTGGCTTCACGGCAAAAGACGCACAAACAAACGATGCTCGGCAAGGATCGAGTGAAGAGTGTCAGCCGTCGACCAGTACAGACACTTCTTGTTCTAAAATCCCCAAAAAGTACCCTAAACGTTTTCAAAATAAGTGGTTGTCTGAGTTTTCCTGGCTGAAATTTGATTCCGAGAAAGGAACTATGCACTGTTTGACTTGTTCAAAACCTAATGTTACAAGTTCAGCTAGTATATTCGTCACGGGTTGTAAAAATTTTCAACGGTCAGCACTTGTTAGACATCAGGATAGTGATGAGCATCGTTCTGCAGCCTTGGCTGTTAAGCAAAAAATGTACATGGACACTGCTGTCAAAGTTGTTGCCAAGGGGATGTTGCCAATATTAGAAGCACAACTCAGAACAGCACTATACATGGCATCTGAAAATATTGCAAACAGGAAGTTTCTTAGCATGATACACCTACAGGTTCGTCAATTTCGAACTGAAATATAAATTAAAAAATAAAAATAAATCCAAAATACTGAGTTTACAGTTCATTTCCAATTGAAAAGGCCCACAAATTTTAAGATTTCTTTTTAATTTTTTTTTAACTAAAGGAATACAATAATTTTGAAAAGCACAAACTAAAAATAAACCTACATTTTACAGAACAAAAGTGTGTTTTTTCTAGTTCAAAACCGGAATCAAATCTATTATTATGATGTATTCAGTTTTATGATTTGAATTTTCAGATAGCTAACACCCATCGATTTGCTGCTAGTGCAGGGACTAGTATGGACCCAGTTGAGCGCCAGCATGTGAAGGGTATCTACACCAACCACCAGACACCAGCCAAACTCCAGGGCTATTTAGCGAATGTTTTGCAGGAAATGGCTATTGTCAGAATACATAATAGTCCATTTATAGGAATTATGGTCGATGAGTCACTAGACATTGCAACAACTAAAAAACTTGTAATGTTTTGCAAGATAATTAATAATGGTGAAATTAGAATTGAGTTTTGTTCAAATATAGACATTGTCAATGGTAAAGCTGAGACTGTGTATGATGCAATTGTCAGTTGGCTTCAGTCTGTAGGTATTCAAAGCGACCGGGTCTCTGGGTTTGGCAGTGATGGGGCAGCAGTCATGACAGGTAAACGCTCAGGAGTAGGTGTCCGACTGCAAGCTGACAACCCCCGTATCATTCACATATGGTGTGCAGTCCATCGGGTAGCTCTAGTGTCTTACTGGGCAGCTAAGAAAATCCCCTATCTTCAAAAAGTTCAATCAGTTTTGATTAATATTTATAACTTTTATGAATATTCTGCACCTAGGTATAACAAAATAAGGGAATTAAAAACACTGATGGGTGGTAAAGTTAAAAAGTTCAAAAAACCAACTCAGGTAAGGTGGTTGTCTTTGCAAGATGCAATTGAGTCAGTGTACAACAGCTGGTCATCATTGGTACTTTGGCTTGAACATGAAGTTGCATCAGCACCTCAGAGCGAGGGTGGAAATAAAGCTAAAGGTATTTTAAAAGAAGTCAAAACATTCAAATTTATTTCAACAGTGTGCCTTCTTAAAGATATCTTAGCTTCCTTGTGTAAAGTTTCAAGGTTTTTTCAAAAGGATGTCATAGACATACATCATGTTGTTTCTATGATTACTGCCACCAGAGACACCCTGTCTGCATTTGAAAGGCCAGATTCTGAAACCAGCACAGTACTGACTTTATTAGAAAGTATTGAAGAAAGTGGTATGTTTCAGGGTATAACCCTGACATGCTCTCTTAGAGATAGGGCTGTGCTGTGTTCAGTCAGAAGAAATTTTGTTAGGCATATACTTAGAGAATTTGATGAGAGATTTCCTGCTGATGACATGGCAGTTTTGAAGGACATGAATTTCATACTTAACCCATCTCTACTGCCAGGTTCTCAGCAGGGAATCATTGAACATGGTGTTGATAGTCTGAACAGAGTTTTGAACTTTTTTGGTGATATGCTAAATGCTCAAGAGACAAGGGACAATTTCATGCAGTTCAAATTTTTATTGAATGTGAACAGACAACTCAGCCTTCAAAATATGTGCTTGCTGCTGGTTTCAACTCACAATGAAACATACCCAAACTTTGCAAAAATGGCATCTGTACTGATGACAGTACCCCTCACATCTGTGCCCTGTGAGAGGGGATTCTCTTCTCAAAACAGACATGTGAGCAAGTTCACAAGCAAACGTCTTGTGAAAAATGTTGAAAACCGCATGACCATTGAATATTATATGAAACAGAAACCCAACACTGATGAAATCATACAAAGGGCTGTAGAAAAATGTAACCTGGCAGCTGTACAGTAGTTGCCCTGATTATCACTGTCTAACGAGTGAATGTGCTGTGTATTATCATGATTCATCATGTAACTGTATACATGTCATCGGTCATAGGATTATTTAAACATGAACATGTGACCTGAAAATTAAAGCACTTTGTAGCTACCGTTCAAACTATGTGTTTGTTGTTTTATGTATTGCCTTAAGCATGGAAAATTTGATCTTGAATTTTCATACCCCCAAAATTTGTGTTTTACCCCCAGTTTTTGTACCCAGGGGGTAAGTTTACCCCTGAAAAAAATCTGAGTGGGAACACTGATACTTGTGGACCATTTTGAAATACATTTTAAAAAAAAGACTGAACCTGTGTTGCTTTAGTAGGCCAGTAATTTCACACGAAGATTTATAGGTTGTGTAGTCCGTTTCCATCATAATGTTAATTAAGTTCACGATGTAACTATTTCCTTCTGAAATTTGAACATTTTACATAGTTATTACATTATAAATATATACCAAATTATCTATGAAAACGGAAAAATAGACACTACAGATCAAACCGCCATTTTATTTTTTGCACCCGCCAATCTTCCCCGTAATTTCTGCAGGACACATCTATAAATGTGCATAAAATCCACAAACTATTCATCTTTATTCAAAACATAGGACTCAAGGGAAATAGTAAAGCAAATACTGGCTGTTAAAAAAGTTCACTCAGATATCAAAAATGCTCAAAATTACGTTCTTTCAATATAAAAGTTAATAGTTTTTGAAATGACTGACATAAAACTTTAATGTAACGCAACGATGTTTTTAAGTTTTTCTCTATTTATCTATTGGAATTATAAAATCATTAAGCAGACATTAGTAAAATCCAATGTTATGTAACTACATATTGTAACGCAAATTATACAATCATAGCATGATAGTTAAGTAATATCAGGATGTATGTATCTACTTAGTTTGGAATCGGCAACATTATACAATCATTAAGCATGATAGTTTAAAGTAAATATCCAGGATGTTATGGTATACTACTTAGTTTGGAATCGACAACATTTTTTCGTATCTAATAAAGTCGTTATTATGTTTGCAAAAAATATCAACTACAATCAACACAATACTGAAAAGAACTTGTTTATTTTGATAAATTGTCCACATGGACAATCCAGACAACGGGATCTCGTTCTAAGACGACCGAGCATTTTGTTTTAGACAAGTCCACATATTTTTACAACATATATGTCATATCAGTGCTTATAACAAAATTAATGTTTTTATTTACTTTATATATATATATGTTCAGTATATAGGCTTGAAAACGAGAATCTACATGTAAATATAAAAGTTACCACAATTAATATAATCTTAAGTCTTTTTTATATATTAACATGAATTTTTCGATATTTATTAAAATTTTCATCGTGATCGTGACAAATTGTTGAAATTTCTGTCAAAATCGTTTCAAAAACCACTGACTACGAGAAATTAGTTGTGCGATTATACAGTTTGATGCCGCATCCAAAGAAATGCAAATTAGCTACATTTGTAGATGCGCGATGTAACGTGAACAGAATATCTCCGACAAAACTCGTATCTTCTGGTGGAAAATATAAATAATGTATAACAAAAGTAATACACACTGTAATATAATTACGACATCCAGTAGCTGTGTTTGCATTTTCTTTCCGTCTCAATGTCCACGATTGGAGATTTTTCGCTTTAAGCGTCACGTGCTTATTTTATTAACATGTGTTAGGGTTTCGCTCTTATGTTACTCGATCCAAAATAAAAAATTGTCATAACCTTTTTTTCCGAGCATATGTTGCAGTATATATGATTTTGGTCTGCCAAATATACGATTGTTTCCGATCTGACGCATACATATAACCACGGACGAGGTAGAAAATTAACTACGTTTGTCAACTATAAATCCTTTGTACTTCTGGTCAGTTTATTTGTATTGGTTTACAGTGGCATTGGTTCAATAAATGTAATGTCTTTTTTTGTGGTGCAATGAGACTATAAATCGCTTGTAAAGTTCGCCCTATCTGTCCGTAGTCCAATGTTAGTTTCTAGAAGAAGACCATATCTGATATCTCTTTAATTCTGACCGTTTCCAGCAAATTTGTATCAATGTTGCGTGAAGACTGAACATAGTTTCAATGTTCAATCTATGATACACATTTTTTGCACAAGACCAACAAAGACATTTCATTTTCATAAAGTTTAAATATTGTTGATCGTTCCGCATGATATATATTTCGATTCGGAAGAAACACATATTGAAAGAAAAAATGTAGTAACCCTAATGATAATGATTTAAACCGGAACTAAAAATGTTGTAAGTGTAATTTAAACATTACGAGGACACATTATTTGCTACTTATTTTCCCATGCTTTATTAAGTTATATACATGACAAGCTGTTATAAGTACATATGTATTTTGAAATACTAATTTGAAACATATCTTGTTATTATTAGGTCCGGCAAATAACGTTCCCCTACCACAGATTTAAGATAACTTCTATTATAAATAATCCCAGAAGCCACAATATTCCGACCGCCACAAAAAAGTACTGTAACAATTTTTAAAACCCTTAAAAGGACATGAAAATTGTAACACCTCTGACGACCTTAGCAACGGCTTTGCTAAACCCTATAATTACAGAATTACTGCATGAAATTTAAAGGCACTGACCTCCACATTTTGGCTAAAATGGTCTTTCTTTAAAATTGAAGTTTGATCACATTATGAGCATTAGAATATGAGGTTTTGTTTCTAGACTTAACAAATGATTAAAATATCAAGAAATAAAAGCACAGTGGCAATAAACGTTTCCGCTGTCTCTATCAATACCGCCACGGAGGAATATGTGTACAACGCGTTAATTAATAGATACTTACAATTAAGTAAGTTTGTCATGAATAAAGCGTTACAATAGCTTTCAATTTTCAGTGTTTAAACACTTATTTCTCATGTGTTTCCATAATATGTAGTCTGTCAGTAATTAAGTTTCAAAGTTCTTAAGAAATATAGCATTAATTTCCAAATACCTAACACTTTTCTTTTTGCTTGTGCCGTGCGATCTAGAGTGCCTTTAAGGACCTTAAAATAACAAAACGGGACCAACGTGTGTTTGTGTGACGTGTTAACGACGGTGTCTACTTGTGGCCTAAATTGATAGTGCTGCTTCGCTGGAATACCGCGCCAGAGGCATGCGGCATTACATCCCACCTAATCCAGTCATACTAAAGCCGGGCTGACCAGTCCGCAAATATATTCAAAATACTGAGCGTTAATGGAGGAAGCTGATAGTACCATATTTCACGTAGTATGACGTGACCAGGAAGCGAATCCACAACCTTCCGCACTCGAAGCGGGCGCTTTACCAACAGGCTACCGAGGCGGTGTAAAAACGGGATGGGTTTATATGGCCGCTTCTTGTAGCATATGAAAAATCATAATAACAGTCATAATCAATATTTTGAGATCTTATTTTCACTGTAGCTAAATATATTATTAACAAGTTAAATGATATGCTAGCATATTTGAGACGTTTTAGGCATAGGAAATAGAGATCAATATAATGGCACCTTTACTAATCCTACCCGTTCTGTATTACAAAAGTGCTTCTATTGTGACAAAAATACTAACTGGTATTTCATTTTATTATCGACTTGTTAAAAGTTAATTTTTTACCATAAATAAGCTGACAAAATTATATGAAGCAGGTTTAAAATGGTAAAACAAACACATATAGATAAATGCTAAATTTTTTGTTGTGCAAAAAGGTATGATATTGTGTCTTAACCCGTTTTCATTTTCCACCCTATTGTATAATTGCAAGGGAAGTAAACTAATAAATATCTCTGCTTGTAAGTACTGGCCTGAGGCAAGAGTTGTCATTCTTTGCGGATCACAACTTTAAATTAAATATGAAAACTTCTGTTTTGATATTAACAAAACTATCCTAAATTTCACATTTTGAAACTCATCTCTGGTTATTTCAAGGACTTAGAAATCTATTAATGTATTTCTGTCGTCGAAATTTTAGGGTCTATCCCTAGACGTTTGCTCATTTCTTGGACGCAAATTGACATTTTCGAAATTAGCAATAATCCAAAGCAATGAAACTTATAACGAACAAACCATATCATGTGGAATTTCAATTATTTTCTAATTAAGCTGCAAACGACATACCATTAAACGAAGAAGGATCACAAATAACAAATGAATAAAAGAAAACCGTATACATTTGGCACTGAAAGGTCGGCAGAATGAACGACATTACAGGCAAGCAACAAGTAATTGGTGAAATCATTTATTTCATATTAAGGTAATATCCTTTTCCTTACCGCCTACATAATCTATTTCTGTAAGCAATGAGGTCACATCTGTATAATAAATCAAATGATAGTACTATTGTTGCATTCAAACGAAAATAATTCAAACGAAAACACTGCAACAACGTGCAATAAATTGTCAATAATGTTAAAGGTCCATAATGCTTTCAACTTTTATCTTAAAACAGATGAAACATTAGATGTTATTTTCATTATTGCACAAGAACTGATAAAGTTAGAGTCATAAAGTGTGATAATAAAAACAATTGATTCATTAATACATTCTAGCATAACCAGCAATATTCAAACCTTTGACAAATGTTAATGAAAGTAATTATCAGAAATAGGATTCAACAAGTAATTAATCAATTATATTTTTTTTTGTTCATAACAGAAAATGTGGCAGCCACATTTTAAACAAAGGCAATATGAGCCTTAAAACAGTTTGGTGGCTTGGCATTAAATAGTTATATGTATACTTCCATTCCATCTAGACACAGGACGAATCTTGTACAATTTTAAGATAAACAGATGCAAATAAACCACTTCAAGTAGCATTATTGTCTCAGACATGGTGTTTTAGATAATTTGAAATCAAATTCACTTGCATGCATTCTAAATTCTTATTCAAATTACATATGCTTTAAACTTTCTTTATGATCGTCTTTCTCGCAGAAATATGTGTAGCGATTGATAAAAACTTGGCTTTAGATCTTTGCCACTGACGATACAAGCCGTTGCCTAGATATGTTTCTTTATTTGTTTGGTTTATCATTGTTGCCTATTGTTTTACGTTGTATATGTAGTTTTGTTAAACTGTCATTTGCATCTGTATATTTGTGTAAACGTCAATTATATATTTTTTTGTGTAAATGTAAGTTGTATAGGTATTGTTGCGTAAATGTCAGTTGCGAATACATGTTTGTGTAAATGTCAATTGTATCTGTATTTGTGTAAATGTCAATTAAATATGTATTTCGTGCAAATGTCAGTTGAATAGGTAATGTTGTGTAAATGTCAATTGTATATGTAGTTTATGTAAATGTAAGTCGTTTTTAAAAATTGTATTTCTTGAAAGTTTAAACAACCAGCATCTCTAAAAGCATAAGTAATATTTTCATCATCAGTTTTTTTGGATGGTTTTTTGATTTCAAAACGGCCAACTAAATTATGTCATTTTCGATTTTTTATCAATTTTTTCTACAATGTTCTATATGCATTGAGTATGATATATAAATTTGTTAAAAAGTTCAAATGAAACATAAAATTGTATATTCTGTCCTTAGGATAGAGCTGGTTTTGCTTTAAGGGGAAATAAATGTATAGAAATGTTACACACTAAGTATAATTTAACATTCACTTGACATGAAGAAAATACATTCTTTCCAACAAAATAGGTCTACATTTACCAATTTTTGTGTCTTATAAGATAATATATACCATTTTAATCGTGTCTATGAAGGATAAAAACACGATAAATGAGGTAAAAGCATATTCTAAAAAGATATGTTTTGGTTGTATATTGCAAATAAAAAAATGTTCAGTCTTTGTTTCATATAAAAATAAGCCACTTCAGATCCATTTTTGATGCAGTTTCTAGATTTTAACTCCGTCAGAGACCTATTTTCCACGAGACATCTGTACATTTGCTTCTAGAAAATAAAGAGTAAGGGGTTTTTAACTGTATGCTTTGAAATGCATGTCAGCTAAAGTCGGGTACACTCATAATGTATTAAGGCATTTTAGAAAGCGGTCAGCAGAATACTACTGTTTGCAGATCAAATTGCCCTTTCACATTTTTTGAAATCGATAGAGTTATACGTTTACATTACAAAAGCGACGAAGTTGAAGCTATTTTAAGAGTAATCCTGACAGGTTAACCCCGCCCCATCCGTATTCACCATGTCGCTTAAAGCCCGTGTACACAGAGCGCGCGCTCTGACTCTACAACATGTCTAAAAATAGGCCCAGTGTCCCCGACCTTGTATACGTTGCAACAGAGGTACAGTTACGTGAATATCATGGAAGTAAAATACTCCTATTTCAACTATATTACTTACTAATTAGTAAGTGACCTTATAACTCAGTCATTGAGCTACACAACACTTGTAATTGTGATATCCATAAAAATTTGATAAAATTTCTGCAGATTTATCTCAATGCTTTGGTCCAATTACCGTATCAACCTTTCCGGCACACAGTTGATAGATTCATCGTAAAACAACTTAATTTGCTTTTAATCAGCACCTGCACATAATCATCAAAGTGATGAAGGAGAGAAGAAGAAGAAGAAAAATGTTCCGTAATTTAACCATCGCAAATCTAAGTCCATTATATTTTTTTTAATTTTAGGCCTAGACTATTTATCTACTATTTATTTGCCCGTCGTTTAAACACTATCTCAATTATTTACAGATAGGCAGTTGATAAGTCCTGTC
Organism: Mercenaria mercenaria; assembly: GCF_021730395.1. Taxonomy (NCBI): domain Eukaryota; kingdom Metazoa; phylum Mollusca; class Bivalvia; order Venerida; family Veneridae; genus Mercenaria; species Mercenaria mercenaria. The sequence continues at coordinate 54,205,357 of NC_069369.1, forward strand.
TTCATTCTTGGGAAGAATCATTTCTAGACTCACATATTCCGTAAGAAATTACCGACTGTTTCAAGTAAAGACCTTCAATCAATGATAAGTTACAGCAACCACGAGTCAGTCACGTTACACGAGATACATTATTTAAAAGAAAAGTTTGCAACAAAAGGCACCGAAATTTAGGCAGGACAATGCCTATAATGTATTAGAGGTTTCACATCCACGCGACCTAAATGTAGATCTAGTAAGGGACAAAATGTATGTCCCTGGTGTAGTGTGCATTCATTTAAGATTTAAATGACGATTATTAATATATTTTACTTTTCGGTGAAACAACCGTAACTCAACCTTTTATCTTGTAAAATACTCGGTCATCTGGCCAGCGTAAATTAATATAACCTCGTTACTGAAAAGGCGGAGTTACCTGTATAGACGAGGTCCAAAATAGCTTCAGCATAGCCGCTTTGGTGACGTAAAGGTAAAATCTATCGATTTATAAAAAGGCAAAAGGGCAATTTGATCTGCAAACTGTTGTAAGCACCCCACTCTCGTTTTCAAGTAAAAAGATTGGAAAACATGCGAATATAAACATGAAAAGTGTCTTATTTAAGGTAAAATGCATTTCACGGTTGAAATTATGCCCATTTTGCCGTTATGCTGTTATGTTAAACACGGTACTTTTTTAACAAAAATACTGAAATGAAATAAGTAGGAAATACAGGGAAATAAGTTTTAAATACATTATAGTTGTTATTGATATAAAATTACTGTGTATTTTATTGTTCTACTTTTATTCAATGGTGGCAATCTTAGAGCATCGTGGCTGAGAGGTTAAAGGACCTTGACTTTCCAATTACTTACCGTTAGCTCTGCGGGGTTGAAACTCTTTCATGTGTGGTTGCAGTCCTTTTAAAGATAATTGGTTCTACCTATGCACCTACCCGTACGTGCTTGTAATATAAGGTTTACAGGTTTACTTCACACCGACAAAGTTCCGGACATATGGAAGATGACCAGTTGTGCCGCTCCTGCCATATTTTCAGGCATGGTTGGCCCCTTGGTAGAACCATGGACATTCTACAAGACAGCTGAATCAAGATGTATGCGAGATGATTAGAAACGAGAACCAGATCATGTTGATAAATATGAACGTCGTCATTCCTTGTTGACAAAATGACCCTAACTGAGCATTTAACTAATCAGAGCTCATTACAAAGGATATGCTTTAGTAATTAAACAAGTATTGAGATTAAATAGAACAGGCCACGTTCCAATACCTCGAAACCCTACAGCAGTGTTTATATGGATATGTTAATGATTTCCATTTGCATATAGACGCAGTAAAATAATTAGCAAGAAAAAAAAGGATGGAGCAAATCGCATTACGTTACCGCTTTCGAACTTTTAATGGTAATATACCACAAATAGAAGTAGTTCTAAGTGATATCTGGAATGCATCAGGAATGTGTAAATAGAACTTGAAAAAAAGGTATTGAGGTATTTTATAACAGGACATGCAATTAATCACGATCAACTGTACGCAGACTTGTATTGTTCATACAACTCGATCACGAATAAAACACAAACACAAGTGTTGGCATCTAAGGAAAATATTTTAAGATTCTATTTGAACTTGTGTCATTAAAGTTAAATAAAAAACTTACCGGTCCATTTCAAAACTTTTCTGCATAATTTGTCGCTTACTCATATCTTGATTAAATTATGCTAACATTCAAGGCTGCATACTGCGAAAGAATCTGTTCTACATCTGTTGATCTATGTATTGCTTTAGATGAGTTAAGATAATAAATCATTTCAAAATAACCAATACAATGTATTTAATTTGATTTCTCGATCGTAACTTCTTTTCGCAAAAACACACAAAATAAATAACAGAAAATATCATGTAATATGCTTACATGTGACTGATACGGTCCTTGTCCGAAACAAGTGCATCTATCAATGAATAAGGTCATATTAATATGTAGTCTGAACTTGCTTTGATCGCCGGGAAATAATCTGCATTTTCCATAAATATCCAATTAGGATCGTAGAATGAAATTTCAAAAACGAGGATCAAGTCAGTAGTTGATACACCTCCATAGAAACCATTGTACATAACTGCACGGGAGTTTCATGTTTTTGAAAATGGTTGTTTACTCCACATACCTGTGATATATCGATTATCCAGTTACAGTTGACAAGGTTATCCATTGTTGAATTATACACACTCGTATACAGTGAGTTTATTCTAATTGAACGAGAAGACAAAATAGAAATCAGGGATAATATTAAAGGCAAATGAAACATTAAATAAAAAGTCTAAGTTCAGATGATAAACAGAAATACGCAATTTTGTTACAGTGCTAAGAAGCGATGCTTGTTAATGAAATAGTGGTTATAAATATGATATACATGTTTTAGATTTTGAGAGGAAAACATGATATACATTTCACGTTCAGCGCACATCGAAAAGTTCGTGCAAATAACATGTTATATGGCAAAACCAATTTCTTTAATTCTGCACCAATAGCATCCCCGCTGCAAATGTAATAAATCAAGTTTATCAGAAAATGGAAACGATATAAAAGACCATTTTCACTAGTAAATTACAATGTTTATTTTTTCATCTCAAAATTACATTTGCCTCCACTATCGAGTGGTTCCACAGCTGATGACATTAAATGAAAGTTTTGTCACCGTTTCCTTGGGGAAAAAGACTTTTACAAAAATGACATTTCTTCGTGCATGTAAAACTTTCTCAATATAATATGAGTTTATTCTAATTGAACGAGAAGACAAAATAGAAATCAGGGATAATATTAAAGGCAAATGAAACATTAAATAAAAAGTCTAAGTTCAGATGATAAACAGAAATACGCAATTTTGTTACAGTGCTAAGAAGCGATGCTTGTTAATGAAATAGTGGTTATAAATATGATATACATGTTTTAGATTTTGAGAGGAAAACATGATATACATTTCACGTTCAGCGCTCATCGAAAAGAGCGCTGAACGTGAATAATATAAAATTTCAGCGTTCATGTGTAAAATTATGAAAAATCAGAGAATTAACACCACACCGTCTCTTTTGCCAATTCAATTCAATAGATTGTAACTAAGACTTACATGCCAAAAAAAAACCATTTCTTTTGGCATCAGGTTTTCCCTAAATTGTTATTTTATGCATTTTGTAATAGAAATTGGTATAAATAACCTGTATGATCCAAAAGCAGCTTCTTCTTTACGTAATTGTCGTATGACTACTGAAGTATCATTTTGGTTTAGTCAGTTTCATGACGTTTACACGCATATAAATCATGTTAAAGCACCACCTAACAGTCTTTTGATTTCAAATTTGATTTCTTCGTTGGTGCAAGTAATGGGTCTTTGAGAATCTTGCTTAATCAAAAATAAACTTCTGTCAGGGAAATCCGAAATTTTTTTGAATTTAAATCTGCACTAGAATGCTGAGTTGCTATTTCTGAGCTAACACGCTGGAAGGCAAATTGAGTTTTAATTAACAAGAACATCTAAGTTCAGTGACTTGTGTTACAATGCGATACAATTGGAGAATGTAGTGCAGCCTTTATTTATAAAAGAGCAAGCTGTAAAATAATAAAAGTGATCGTAAGACAGATAGATATATTATTTTGATATTATCTTTAACACAATATTACATGACTTCTTGTATATATCACCAACCCATAGTTCGTGCCCTATGACGGTCTTTATTCAACACGTGTTGGTTGTGCTAAAATCAATACATAAAAAGATACCTTCACTTTTATTTCAGATTTTCACGAAATAAATCACTTATTTAATGGTCTTCAGTATTTACTACATGACTTTGTATTCTTGCTTTTCTTACACTGTGTGCGTTTTACGGTACGCTTTCATAAAAAGAAAGAAACAAGGAAAACATTAATGCATGTATGACAGTCACTTCAAGTTATTCAAAACAACACATACAATTTCTCAGTGAATTGTATTGGTGCTAATGTTAACAGGTCATCCACGTTGCATTTCTATAAATGAGCCGTGCCATGAGAAAACCAACATAGTGGGTTTGCGACCAGCATGGATCCAGAACAGCCTGCGCATCCGCGCAGTCTGGTCAGGCTCCATGCTGTTCGCTTTTAAAGCCTACTGGAATTGAAGAAACTGTTAGCGAACAGCATGGATTCTGACCAGACTGCGCGGATGCGCAGGCTGGTCTGGATCCTTGCTGGTCGCAAACCACTATGTTGGTTTTCCATGGCACGGCTCATAATATTACGTCATGTCACTATTATTTCTACGATTACGGAGCATCTACAAATTGATCATTTGATATGGGTTAAATTATTGTTTGTGACATGAACATTTACGCAGATAACTCACTATTCTACTCATGTTCAGTTGCTGAAGTGGTAATTTAACAAGAAATTCATGCGGTGACGTTACATCGACCTGTACATTTGAGCGCCTACCACGCCAAAATATTTAATTGCATAATTTTTTCAAATAAAATTAGCATTCATGTTTCATTTCATATCATTTTAACCACTCAACATATATGAGTATATAAATATATCGGTTCCGCATCAAATGTTTTTCTAAATAAAATGGATGAATTCATTTCTGACACTTCAACTACAATAAAAAAATGTACCAAGACAATAAGTTCTTGTTAATAAAGAAAGAAACAATAATCGTTTTTCTTTTAAAACTGGAGAGCGTCATGGAAATCACAATTTGTGGTGGTTGCGCCACAAGTATGGAAATACAGAGACCATGCTGAGCATGCGCAGATTCTGGTCAGTGCCCAGCTAATTCAACTTTTTAAAGCCTTGTAGTCTTGCAAAGATGAACTGTTAGGAATCAGCATGGATCTGTACAGTAAACTCTCATACAGCTGGTCTGGATGCCATCTTGATAAAAAGCCTCATATGTTAGTATATTTTCTTTTTGAATGTCTCGTAAATTACTAGTCGCCTTGATTTGTTATACAATATCCAGAGCGAGATGCTAAAAATTTATCATTTGTATTTAAAAGAAAACAAACACATAATAACAAAAACGGCTCACACTTAGATGATAATTACCCGTTAAGTAACTGATTATGTTCATCTCACTTCCAAAGTTAGTTATGATGAAGAGTTCCCATACTAGTTTAACAAGTCAAATCAGCTGCGCTTGATTTTTATCAATATTGTACATTAGTCCCATTTCATGGCACAATTTAAATGTTTTTCTATTTCACATACTTTGTTTTTATATGAAATCGAATATAAAAATAGCAGTTCATGTTTATTTTTTATATTTTTCTAACCACATCATACAGTTTAGATATATTAAAATATGGTTCTGCTATATGTTGTTTCTTAAAATAAAAAATGGCGATGAGAGTTCTTTTCTGAAACAACAAAAAAAAAACTTGCAATCTTACAATTAAAATAAAACTGGTACCAGCACAAAATAAAGTCATTGTTATTAATGAAGGCAATATCTCTTCCAATATAGCTTTTTTCTTTCTGCACCGTGGAAAGTCGTACAAAATAGCATTATATCAGTCAAAGTTACACTATTTATTAAATAAAGTGTGGTTGTTGCCTTAAAATACATTTTAGATATAACGAAGAAACAACGATCGGTAAAGAAGCCGCCATACTTGAAAGAAGTGAGATTTATTCTTTCTCAGTAGATTTCAGCAGCGTTATCATTTAAAACTTTATGCGTTCAAAGTCCTTGCCTTAAGTTTTCTGCAAAAGATGCAGTTTCGTAATGTTAATACTATAGTGATCTGGTAGTAAACCTCTTTACATACTAACGGGCAGACGCAAATCTTAATAATAAACGCCTTCATAATTAGTAAATAATTTTTCTTTTTGAATGTCATAACGTACAAATTACTAGTCGCCTTGAAACCTTGTTTACAATCCACATGACAAGAGAAAACCTATGTATAAGATAGTTTAAAAAAACACACATAAAAATGAACAAAAAAAAAACACGCCTCAATTTTAAGATGATTAATTACAGTTAAGTAACGTTTTATTATGCATTTTTCACTTTTCGTATTTTCTGTTAGAGATTTATAGAAGGAGTAGAAAGCCCCATTACATAAAGTTAGATCATAGTTCAAATTTATGTTTCATTGATTTTTATCAAATTTTGTACTTAGTCCCTTTCATGTGACAATATTTAAAAGTGTTTCTTTTTATTCTAATAAATTTAAACTTTGTATTTTATAAATATCAGAATATCTGAATCAAATCTTTTTGAAAAAAACTGTCTAGCTTTAGAATTCATTTTAGAATCTTGTGAGGGAAAATAAAATCTTAAAAAAGAAACAACGTTTGGAGTAAGTAGATATGTTAACTGCTATCGGGTAAAGCAACACTGCAAGTTTCAGCCAGAAACATGATATCAGGACGACAAGATTCTGCTTACTTACATGTACAATATGTATCAAGTGAATACAGTATTTTATTCCATATATTGTACGTCAAAAGACATATATCAGACATGGTTTGAAGGATGATAATAAAAATGGTAGAAATGTTAATTGCTATATTACAATTCGAACCAGTAAGTTCAAGCATATTACTTGAAGAAGACAACATTTATGTCCATTTGTACGTCTATATGTTTTTCCGTATTTTTTATATATAACCTCAGCGTTTGTATTCCATTATCAATACGTCCGGAGTCGGAGTCATATCTCAGACATGGTCTGAAAGGCTTCGATAAGACATGGTACAAATGTGAATTCCTTAATGGAAATGGGACACTGCAAGTTTCTGTTCGATTGCCAGATGAAAAAAAAGAGTTAAAGCTTTTTGTATATATTTATAAATATTTGCTGATTTCTTAAAGAGGCATTGAAATAGCTTGATGAACACAGAAGTTAAGTCTCTTTGTACTTACATAACATGTACTTTTATATGTATTTCTTTAAAATGGCATAGATCCCTTTTTGCTAACGGATATTGCGATTAAGCTTAGTACATGTAGCTTTTCTTTGAGGCTGAGGTATGCATTCTGATAATAGAGGTTAAGGTCAGTGCCGCTGCTATTTGAAATAGAAAATGCTTTCTGGTCAGTAACTTTAGTTAGGAATAAGGTATTGCAAACGTATTTTGAATTCTGGATGCTTGCATGGAATCCATGGATTTAGTTGTATTTTCGGTTGTACGAGTCAAGTAAAGATATTGTTACAATAAATAGTTTTCCCAAAATAACTTCAGTAAGGAATGAAGTAAAATAGCCCAAACCTGGCAAACAGGTAGTATTTCTTAGAGTCCAAGGTTTGTTTTTTGGTTAATGCATGTTAAGGTAATTGTAACTAAATAAAGGAAAATGGTTTACAATTAAACTATGAACATATTAAAGTATATCGCACAGAAAAGTGTTCAGATGCACTTTTAGTTTGCTTGGGCCAAGGTTGCACATGTACATTGTACTTAAAACATTAAGTCCTAACTTCTCAATTCTGTAAGAAATGACATTCTTTTACTAAAGACTACTGTACTTATCATAAACCGTATAATAGCTCATTCCACTCTTAATGGCAATTTATTTTTTATTTTATTACAGCTTACAGTTTATATTGCTTAAGTACTTCTAAGTCACTAGTGAATTGTTTAACATAATTATTTATTTCAGGCTAAAGTATATTTGCCTTCTGCGTAAATGTTTTGCTTTAGGATTGTGTTCGAAAGGCTAAATGTCTGACGATCTGGACCCAATAATTTGTAACGCTGCTCACAATCAATATTTAGCGGGCCTACTTTTGCGATGCGTGGCGCGGTCAGTGTTTGCTATGCACTGCGCTTCCAGGACATCTACCCGTGCCTTTTATTGTTTTAATTACACCAAATGTGCCATGGTAGATTTATGTAGAAATGATTCAGTTTCATTTAGAATGCATTTACCTAAAGAAACATTACACAGCAGAAGATACGTTTGAACAATTCTTATGAACTCAGATCATCTTTACATTACTTAAAATAATATCGCAGTCAGTATTGTTTAACCTGGTAAAGAGAATTCTTCTAACAAACTAATTGCAAACAAGCCCCTGGCTTAATTTGCCAGTGATGAATAGGGGATCTGTGGAGAAATAATTTATTTTGGTATCCACTCATATCTAAAAAAAGAACAATTACAACATCACCACGAACATTACTTAATTAGTTGACAGAAACCGTATACTAGTTCATCCCACACAAAATGCGAAAGTTATAAAAATAGATAACCAAACTATAGGCTCCTATTTGTCACAATAAGATAGAATGGGCTACCAGTAATGATCGCTCCTAAGGGATTCCGCCTACAAAATGATGATAAATCGTCTATTACATTACTGTTATTATATAGTTTTCTGAAAATGATAACTGCATTGTAATAGATTGAAACGCAGTGACGAAGCACTAGTAGCTGCTATTCTTTGAATTAAGATTTTGAAAGAAAGTAAGAATGTCCGGTTGTACCAATCTCAGATTTCCTAGATATTGATGAATTTACACTCGGCGTGTTCCTTAGTAACGGAAGTAAAATGTCGTGCATGCGCACTCTGCATAAGGCAAAAAGATTTGACCTCAGAATGTGTAAACTACGTTGAAGTTTAATTACATTTCAATTAATTTGAGTCAGTGCAGGAGAAAATAAATATAATTATGTAATACACTGCAGATCCATATTGTCTTTCTTTGACTAATGCGCGTTATAACTGCGTATAAGGGATTCATAATGAACAGGCAATAAACTATATATTCTTCAGTCATATTGATATGTTTTATGGACATTTCAGAACATGAGCTGACAGAACTCACAATGTATCACAATTATATCAATAAAAGGCATTGTTAAAAATGAAAAGTTTAATCAAGAGTAGTTAACTTAAAGCAGGTCATGGATTTTAGAAATTCAAAAACTAAAGATTTTCGATGGAGTAATGGATTAATTCCATCTGGTGAACACCTACAAAGTCCCCTTTCCCATTCTTTATTTGACTAAGTCAAACACAACCCAACTCCCCTATTTGATTTTTTGATCCAATTACATCCAAATGACGATCAACTCAGTTCGTATACAAATAGATAATTATCATGTTAAGGTATCGATGGAGGCCTTGAGAAACAAAAATCAAACAACACTAAATCATAGAAAGAAAGAGTTGTTTGACATGAAAATTGAACAGCATGTAAAACATGTATATTACTTTATGAAACAAGTGTCAGTATACTGATATAAACATTGAATTCCGGAAAAGGGCTGCCTAAAGGGGCTCCACTTCCGGACAGTTAAACGCCTTTAAAAACTCACCATTTTCAAAGAACAGTTACACATGTTCGTGTTGATGCATTTGCAATAGCGTGCGAGTGGTGAAATTTCGCATAACAAGGTGAAACACAGTTTTCAGCAATTGTTTATTTTTATTTCTTTACAAATGGCATTCATTTTCAAAGGGAGACAACTGTTCCCGATTATTTTAAGTACAAATGGTATTCATTTTCAAAGGGAAACAACTTTTTCCCATTATTTTAAGTAATCTCTGAGAAAAAGTTGTCTCCCTTTGAAAACGAATGCCATTTGTAAAGAAAAAAAGATAAAAAATTGCTGAAAACTACGTTCCACGTGAAATTTCACCACTCGCACGCTATTGCAAATGCATGAAAACAAACATGTGTAACAATTCTTTGAAAATGGTGAGTTTTTAAAGGCGTTTAACTGTCCGGAAGTGGAGCCCCTTTAGGCAGCCCTTTTCCGGAATTCAATGTTTATATCAGTATACTGACACTTGTTTCGTAAAGTAATATACATGTTTTACATGCTGTTCAATTTTCATGTCAAACAACTCTTTCTTTCTATGATTTGGTGTGGTTTGATTTTTGTTTCTCAAGGCCTCCATCGAAACCTTAAAATTGTTATTTTATTAATAATTTCTGATATATTTTTTTTTAATGTTTAAGTTTTTATTTAACCACATCCACTGGGGTCACGACAATGACTTCTCATATGGCACCAGTACTGTTTTTTCCAGAATGCGGACTCGAGAATGGTTCAAATAAGCGTTAAACTTTCATCACAATCGAGCTAAAATAAATTATTATAAACTAAAATCAAAGTAGTTTGGTGGTGACCGCAACGGTCGGGGTGGTGACGGGGATCCGGGAAGAGGTGTGTTCTACACACATATTCTTTATCTGTTATTAGACCATGGTCAAAAATGTGAAAATGAAGTATATTTTAATTACTATTCTATTATCTGAGGGAGTTGATTTCTGCGCACAGTATATTTTCGATTATATTAAGAAAATAAAATCCAGAATATAAACCTGAGATCGAGATAGGTTAGGTATTTCCCTTATTAAATAAATACACATACGTGTATTAATTTAAGTCCTTCATGTGATGCAGATCGTACAAATTTAGATTTATTTTTCAATATGAACAACATCTTAAAGTGAGGTTCCAACGGATCTTCTTATAGATTTTATTTACAATTTTAGGTATTGTTTGAAATGATATAAGAAACAGTCCCGCCACGTGATATATTTGCCAGAGTGCGTACTAACTATGGCCATGATGACTGACGGGCAAAAGTCAGTAAGTCACATCAAAGACACCTTATATGCTTCAGTAACTTTTATGAACCGCAAATTAGGTGTCATCGAAGTACAATGTTATGCCCTTAATCACAAAGGTGACCTAAGTTTTATCATGCCAGTTGCAAAAATATATATAACACCGCTAACTACAAATAAACATATTGAAATTTCTGTAAAAATTAAAGAAAGTCAATGGAGGCATAGGGGACAGCAAACACGGCTTGAGCCATGCATTGCAAGATAGGCCCGTGAGAAAGTATCAAGGTACCTGAATTTTTCGTTTTTTACATAAACACTATATAACCAGTGCATGAATTGCTAGTTGTCATTAACAGCACGAGAGTCATCTGGCATCGTATAATAGATTAAGTGTGATTGTTCTTTTAGTAGCATGCAGAACAAAATGAATTACATATACACATACATTTATTTTACTAAGAAAACCTGCAACAGTTGTGGATCTACTCATCGATAAAGACCATGCTTTGTATAGTCTTATATTCCGCGACAGTTTATAAAACGGTCTGTCTAGTGTCACGCGGAAACGTTTTGCTTGGTGTCTCCACGGGTTGGGTCCTTATTCATAGCCGCATATACAATACACAGAAAACTGGTATTGTAATGAATAGAAGTGAATTTGTACTATCAATAAAATGTAAGATAGAAAACCAAACGTTTTATACTCATGTACTTTGAAACGCGAACGAAATTATATAAATTATTCTATATGAGCATTTGAATAGTTATATAAATAATGATTTATTATCAACATATTCACGTTATCAAGTCCCATAACATCTCTAATGTCATACACATAAGTTCAAATACATAAAACAAATACGAGCCTTAAATTTCTATTATATTTGTATACTCTTAGATCCCTAACTGAAAGCATTCAAAAGTGTCATATAAATTTCTTTAATGTACAGAATTACAAAGGAATGACTGCCATTTCAAGATATTAATGTTCTGTTTCCTTGGTATGTTTTGACATATTACTAAACCTAGGATACTGTATCGGCGAGTGCCCCAAGAGGTTTTGAGTAACTGACAAACAAACACTACATAATAACAGATTGTCAAATGTGTTATCATTTTAATGTCTTCAGTTTTTTTCTTTCTTAAATTTTGCACTCCTTTTATACTTCGTTTATATGTTGATTTATTTAAAATGTACATACAAGAAGTTTAAAGAAAGCAACATTTCTTATTCTATATATTAAAAGAATTTTAGAAAGATTTTCCTAAGTAAACGTGTACATTTATCATTTTGCTATCAATGCCTATTCTTCAACACGACTACTGCCCGTTAGACTCCTGATTTATTTTTGTTCAGAAATACAGAAAAATAATATTTATTCATTTGGGTTTTACGGCACACCAACACAGTATAGGTTGTATGGCGCCAAACAGGACTACAAATTTTGGTTTCACATCTCATTTACATAGAAATAAAAACATGAGGTATGGAATCAAAATTTGCATACCTGCTGGAATCACAGAATTACAGCAAAACCAAGTGTTAAGACCCTCTTAGTCGCCTCTTACGATCATGCAAGGATAAGGCAGTGGTTCCAATTCTTTTCATACACAGATCGTCCCAGAACCAAATGGGGCATACAGAAAAAAAAGTTGATGGTAAGGGATATATGTAGACGTCATGAAACCGTAAAATGATAAATAAATTGACTTACACTTAAAAACTTAAAGGTTTTAAGTTGATTTTTACGTTGCACAAAATAGGAAAACGTTCGTACGTGACAGAAACAAGTGAATTTAGTTAGTCTAGTGGTTTGATAAAGCTTCAACGAAACATTTGTGAGATACAGCTTATTTTAGGTAGCTTGAATTCTAATAACACGTTTAATAAACACAGCAAATGTTTAGATAAATCGTGCAATTTTTCAGAAAAAAATGATATATTTGTTTTTGATTGAGTTTATAAATATTGATTTTTGAGTCGGCTAAACGCTGAAAGCGTTTGACGAGTCCTTGCTATCGCCCGATTTCTCATTCTCATTAAATGGCCTCACAACACAGCGAATTGATGTAGTTCCATTAGATTGTCTCTAATTTCAATGAGTTCATTGATCGGATGAAGTTCATTTATGTCAATCCCATTTGCTATGACCAATATACGATATAAACTGTCAAATTTATGAAGTGTAATTGTGCAATACTCGAATAAAGTCACGTATTTTCTTCCGCGGTAACTCATTAAGCACAAACACGAATAACGATTTTGCGGGATTTGGTAATACATTTGCGCATATGATTATGGTGACTAATTTTATGCCCAAATTATCCATTTTGTTACCCTGTCCGTTTCAAAACATAATCTTTAAAATCATTGCGCAAATAACAAATATATTGCGCTGTGCATATCATGAATTGCGCAGGCTTACCAAGCTTGCGTAACATCCAGCGAAAGACAAAATATAGTTCCAAAACACACTGCTAGTATTTTAATGAGTCGAGTACCTCTGAAAGCATTGGAATGTCTCTTATCAAAGAGTTTACCACATCGATGAAATTAAATTATGATAGCTTCGTTTTAAATGACCCGAATAATATATGTGCAGTACGTTAATTCTTCTGCGAGACTTCGCGGATGAATCCTAATTACATTCTGGGCACTTGTCGGCGAACACACGTGAGCTGCTTGTAACAACGCTTCTACGACTTTGTGTTTGAAAATACGGACTTCGGTTTACCAAAAAACACTACGAAGATCGGCCAGATCAAAATGATGCAAAGTCGCGAGTGGCGAAAATGCAAACTTCTACATACAACTTCGATCTAAATCGTAACCTTTCTGGAATTTTGACTGGTTCGGATAATTTGCTAACGATTCAGGCCGCAAAAAAATGAAACCGTCACCCATTCTGCGTTTCATGATGACACATGGGTTGAATTTTGCAGTCAGTAGGCGGATAAATTATCGGGAGAAGAAGCCTGTTTAATTACTGATTTTAAAAATGATTTTATTTCTTATTTTTCGAGAAATAAACAAATCGGCGATACATTAAATTGTATTTTCTTGTAGTTTTGAAATCGAAAGTAGATCGTCTATGTTAGACTGCTTTGACGAAACGAAACAATTTTTTTTATGAAATGATTTAAGAGGTAATTTCACCATAAACTTCAATATCAGATACTGCCAATTGCTGCTTAACTGTTCGTATCATCACAATTTGTAAAACATATTGTTGAAACTGGAGATTTTGGCGGTATATTTAGAAAAGTGTAATCGTATCCGGATATATTATTATGGATAAATATCGAGCTTTGTTATGAAATTTTAACATTCAAGTAAAAGACACATGATAGATATTATTGTAGCAGAAAGGATTCTCGAATTTATTTTTATAACACATACATAGAATCTATATCAGACTTATATTCTAGTCCTGAGGCATGACCTGAAAGTATAGTCTAAATAATGAGACCTCGGGTAGACCGATTTTACATTTTGATATTTAACGTTTTCTACCTAGAGGAGGCGGATATCGACAAGTCAAAAAAATGTAACGATATTCAACTCTCGAGTACAATTATTTGGACTACCTGAAAGTAAAATATGAAGTGACAGTCATTCATACTTTGGATATTGTAATACTAAAAAGAATCTAGGTAACATTTAGAAATTGAAACATATAATTTTCAGTTAGAAAACGCACCAAAGGCTGTATCAAGGGTCTACATTTTCCAAATTTCCTTGTGGTGATACCACAAACCATACTTGAAGGCGAGGGTATCCTCCAACACCCTCTCCCCATATTGCCACTTTACAGTTTGATACATTTGCCCTTTTACCAGCTGCCACAATGCCCATTTCAAAATCTGACTGCAATTCAAAGCGGGAAAGAACACCCCTCCCCACACCCAGCCTGCTACCTACCACATAAAAATGGCTCAAACATTTTTCAGCTCAGTCTGGGCCTGTCTGTCTCTACATGAATCAAAATGGATAATTGAAAGTGCATGGACTTGGGGACTACTGACATGGTTTTGAAGGGGTTAACAGGTCTGGAATAGAATAAATGATGGTTTTAACTAAAAAAAGAACATCATTTATTAATATCGGTTATCTTTTCCGAAATTGGTAGCTAGTCCAAGTAACTTCCCTTAAGTTCGAATGCGCAATTTTCCTGTCAGTGTAAACATTCATGACGCTATATATTGACACTCAGCAACATTTACATATCTTTAAACGCAAAAGTAAGCATACCTAAAATTCACATCACTTATAATATGATTGTACAATACCTAATGTATGACACAGTTATTGCCATGCCCTTTATCTGTAAAATATCTTAACAGTTCTTTCGTCCATCCGTTACAAATTGTATGTGGCAATCCGCGCTATAAAATTTCAATATATAAATTGTCATATTCAAATTTTATCATGTGCGAATATATACCAGCCGATAATTGCCTGTTTTGGTAATGCCGGAGGCAAATGTTTACTGGAAAAATATATATATTCATCGGCAGTACCTTAGTGTCAGCTGTCAAATTGTAGTTTGTACTTTCAACATTTTTATTTTTGCGAACCACTCTTCAATTTTAGAGAAATATATTGTGTTTAAATACTTGTATAATGTCAATCAAAGTTTTACTAGGCATCGATTGAATGTCCATTTCATTGAAAATTAATTGTAACAAAATCTCTGTTCAGTTGGGAAAACAAACTAAAAACAAACTGAAACTGGTAGACTCTACTACCAGTACATCAATCATTAGCCGACTCTCAGGCCCTTCAGGCCTTTGAGTATTTGTGCAAATGCACCCTATGGATTTGGTAAAACATGAATTACATGCACAAGTGACATTAATTACATTTCAAATATTGCAAAGGAAAATCCCCATATTAGGTCGGATTTTATTGATAATAATAAAGTATTATCAAATGCCTGTTAAACGACCAAAGCAATGGCATGCACACGTGCAAGAGACTTTATATTGCACAACCAATTCTTCACTTTTTCATTTTCAAAGACGTCACAGCACTACAAGTAATGCATTTCCGTGTCAGTAGCAATTATTAAGTTTAATTTGAAAGTTTGAAGAGTATAAGCAGTGACATAATAATATTTCAGCATAATTTAATTTTTCAGTGAATGCAAATAAGAACTGACAGCCAAAACAATTTCAGTGGCAATAAAACAACATATTTCTTGAGTACCTGAAAATGTTTCACATAGTCTGTTTAGTTTTAAGTTGAATGTGACAGAACAGTACAAGTTATTGTAATTCTTGTCTTGCGCATTCGTATTAGTTGGAGAAACACCGAAACAAGCCAGAAGACAAATATCAATGCAGTTCACATACAAAGATATTTAATATGAAACCTGAATTTGCGTTAAAAAGACTGTCACATACTTTAAAATGTAGCTTTCCGAGAACTTATTGCTTTTGTTTTTCAGATAAGTAAACAAATAAAGAAGAAATATTTATTTAGTAAAGTTAAATTCACTTGATGAGGATTGTTCTACAATTTTAACTATGATGTTTTATTATAATTGAAGAATTTAAGTATTCGTTATATTAAGAGGGGGCCTCCGTGGTCGAGTGGTTAAGGTCACTGACTTTGAATCATTTGTCCCTCACCGCTGTGAGACCGAGCCTCACTCTTGACGTTGAATTCTTCATCAGAAGAAACCATTCAGCTGGCTTACGGAAGATCGGTGGTTCTACCAAGATGAAATAATGCCAAATGGAGCACCTGGGGATGGAGAGTCGCCATATGGCCTATAAATGTGTCGGTGTGAGGTGATACCCAACAAAAAATTGTACGAATTCATGTTCATAGAAATTATATGTATTCATATCATTTTTGAAGATGTGTAAATTTCAAACCATTAGTGTCTTTACTAAATGTACATCTCGCGTATGTCTACATCAGTCAATTAAGTAAAAGATTAATACACCCAGCGAGTTTGGATTGTAGTTTATTAATAATGAATTTAATGTTTTTTACGTTGATTATGTTATAGACGAGAATATCATTTAAATCTTAATATTTTGTTTGTTTTATTTTGCTGGAGATTTGTAGTATTACTTACATTGCTAGGAATGCTCCGTATAACGTTTGTTTAAACAATTTCACACATGTGTATGTCACCTTTATTATGATTTTCCTTTCTCAATACAAAAAAGTAACAAATCTCGGCTGTATTTCGGTAATAAAAGTATTAAGGAGCTTGTGGACAAAGAATGTCTCATTATGAGGATAAAATATATAAGACTTTTTCAGACAGGTTTATACCACGTTCTTTAGAAAGATGTCAGAAAATAATGGCTGATATCTTTGATACTTCTTTTCTGGTATGTTTCGCTGGGCCTTGAATGATGTTTCCATTGACGGTATGTTGTCTACATTTGGGTACACAATTGTATTATCCGTTAACTTGGTTTTCTTAAAATAAGTAACAAAAGCATTTTTGCATATATACACAAAACATATTTAGCCCAACCAAAGTCTGAAAACTTTAAGTAAACTTTGTCATTTATATCAAAATTGCATGCACGATTATTACTATTTTTGAGTTGCTATCCAGTATTCATGACATGTTCATTCTCATTTGGAATATAATCTTGAAGTTTTAGCAGAATTTGCTGTCAAAATTCCATTCTCAGACACAGCTGACGCAGAAAAATAATTGTTGAACATGGGATCTGGAAGAGAATGTTATATTCGTTGTCAGTATGTTTTACTTTGTTAATGTATCTGTGTGTGTAATTCACACATCAATACAATATTGCTTTGTGGCGTCAGTGTGAGAGGTTGCGTTCATTGAAAGTGTCTGGTCTTATTTTGCGTTTGCGATTGTTTAAATATTTTTCGGCGACGCCGTCTAAATTCGTTTTCGTTACCTATGCCACGTGACTTCAGTTTGCAAATCAAACTCCTTGATAACGCATTATAGATAATTTATCAAAATGGAAGATTTATGCAACACTCTGTCTGATTGGACGAGAGTGTCAATTTCTTTCACTCTGTTGATTGTGCTACGCTGAGTGAAATGTAGACAAAGCGTTTATCCTAAACGACGCTGTTCACAGTTTTAAAGCTAACTTTGGCTCAGTATATTTAGCAAGAATATTGATATATCTCAAAATGATAAGTTAGTTTGATAAATATGATAAAAACCTGTTCAAATACCAACATATATCAAATTAAAGAAAGAGCTGAATACGGTCTGCGTATCACATGAATAAGGGTGTGATAAGAGTCTTTTATGTAGAGAAGTGCTTTTTAAAAGATTTTCCTTGTTACAATTGTCGTCTGTATATGAAAAGGTTTCTTGCTTTTGTGACTTATTCAGATTGCATATTAAAATGAGTACTTGTTTGCTTTGATATATTTGTTATAAATTATTTAACTGATTTATTATATATGAATATTTTTCTTTAGTATGGTATGCAAATATTGAACTCAGTTGAAATCTGTTTCATTATATATATGCTATATAATGACTGAATCTCATTACACTGAAATGAAGGTACGCTGCATACAGTTTATCTATGTGATATGACTACGGTCAAACTTTGCTTATGAAACAGAAATATTGAAATAATTACAATTGTATGTTTTGCTTGACCTTTACTTTTTTATAGGTGTGACGTAATTGTCCAAAGACTCATGAATATCGAATATGCATTTGTTAAAGCGGGATCATTGGCCTATTTTAGAAATAAATAAAAATAATAAATAAAAAAATCCTTTAATTGATTTTTCTCATGTATTCTAATCAAACTTGATTTGTAGCATCTTTATTAGGCTCGCAGCCACTTTTGTTCAGCTGGGACATTTGACCCCTTTTAGGGGCTGCTAGAGCTAAAACTAGAAATGCCTTTATACAGCGTCTCATGAACAGCTTGGTGGATCTTTGTCATACTTGGTCTGGAGCATAAGGTCCTCTTCCAAATTTATTTATATAGGAACTTGGGCCCTATTTGGGACCACTGTAGCTAAAAGTAGATATGCCTTTCTTCGCATTAACCGCTAAAATGTAATGGATTTTTATCAAACTCGATGTGTAACAATATCGTAAGGTCTCCTGCTATTTTGTTACAAATGGGGATAGGGTCCAATTTAGCTAAAAATATAAACACGTTTAATGACCTCTTCCCATGAACCGCTTCATGAATCTTCATCAAACTACTGCTGTAATTATTCGTCTAAGGATAAACGAAACAAAATTGCAACCCTACGAAACCTTTGCGAAAAATTAAAAGAGAACCATTTAAATTGTTAAAGTGCGGTGTTTAGTTTTGCAATTTGAAAAATGTTAGATGAAAGATGAATGTTAGATGAAAAATTCATAAACTTCTTTCCTTATTACAATTCGCCGACCATCATTTTTAAAGATATTTCTTGTTAAATCTTATGTTTGTAAGCAAAACAGAATTAAGTGAAAGTGTAAAGACTGTTTGATTATTTAAACTTTAGCGTCTTGGCTCTCTTTAAAATATAGTTTGAGATTTGTTCTCAGGTTATCAAGTGAAATGTGTAAATTTCAAAATTAGAGTCATACGTATTTCAATTCTTATTTAATTTTGTAAAAATATAATTAAGAAATAATAAATATCTTCCTATATTTCATCAGTAAATAAAATATGGGCAGGAGTTAGGATGCGTAATAATTAAATCACGAGTGCGTAGCACGAGTGATTTAACTATTCGCATCCGAAAGACTTCTCATATTTTATTAACTGATATTATTATCGGAACATATTTATTATTTCGATTCTAACAACGCAAATAAATCGCATTTTACAATACTAAATTTTCAGCTTAATAAGTCGTTCGGGTCATATGCTGTTAGGGTAAAATGGAGTAACTGGGACAATGGGGTAACTTGGGACACTTGACCAATGTTTAATTAATCTATAGTTAATCACAGGTTATCAGGTATTTGAAAAAGTTTATATTCGTCATATATTATATAGGTTGCGCATACTGAAATATCAATACATCCAGTATATTTTTTGTTTTTTCTAAAATATTACTCAACCGTGTTTCTTTAAGTGTCCCAGTTACCCCACTTTACCCTACAGTTTACCCCCATGGTTGAAAGTGTTGCATAGACATGGAACGTATAGATATTTTGTTCCTTTTTTATCAGAATTTTGAGAAGTATTTATAAACTGGTAATCTAATAGCTTGCAAACTATTTATGAAGAGAATCATAAAATTAGGGCTTAACTTTATATGACGTCACATCATTATGACGTCAAACTTTATGTCATACATTTATGACGTCTTCGCTGAATCATAGTTGAGCTAATTTAATTAGATATCGAAACGTGTTTTACGGTCCTACACATAAGTCAGTATGACTTTTTATCATAATTATGTTTTTTAATGTTGTTTTCAACCGTTTGGCCCTTACATAATTCGTATGCAATGGAAAAGAAGTAGAATATCTTATGTTACAATCGAGGGGGCAAAATGTATCAGTCAATCATATTTTATCAAAGAATCATATATAGGTTGTTTGCTATATCTTTATATAGCAATTAATGCGAGTCGTGTTAGAAAAATTTATTTTAAAGGAAATTTATTTTAAAGGAATTAAATGTTTTATATTCCAGACAAATAGATAGAATTATTATATATTTCAGATAAATGCGGAATTAGTAAAACTATTTGTTTTCAGCGAAGTAAGCATTACATAATTTGTGTTTATGGTTGTATGTGCAATGCTGGTGTAAAATATATACATTTTGTACATACCCGTATTTCCACGTAGAGGGGGAGGGGGTGCTTTTATATAAGACTTTTGGTCTTGCCCTTTTAAAGCTATGTACCATATATTTCAAATGAAGTATGTATGTCCGACAAGCAGAATTTTTGTCAAATAAAATGTGTTTACTTATCTGGGGAAAGATCTAAATTATTGCTCTAAAATTCAGTTTCAAATGCAGTTACAAACACATGCAAACGTACATGCTTTCGTTAATATATTCACTTATAAATCATAATTATGGTATCATACGTTCAAACTCAGATGTCATGCCAACGTTTTGTGTCGTTGCGTTTTTAGATGCAAAAACACGATAAATGCCGATGGACGACTAATTGTAAATTGTTAAAGAACATATCAGTGCCCTCAGTATTTTTTTCAGACTAGAGCGAACATATTGGTTGAATGAATTTCCCAGTTGACGACCCGAGGTAATGCATGCGATAGAACATGAAGTCATAATATTGTTGCAATGTTGTAATGCTTAAAGAACGCAATTTATTCCTCAAACAAACTTTTAACCAGATCATTCCGCTACAGAACTCCTTAAACAGTGACGTTTGGGGACCAACGTTTGTTTGAAGACTGTACAATACTTCTTTCAAAGAAATGACAATTAACTCTAAAAAACCATTCGATTATTACTTTCTCTTTACTTAAAGAACATCTGTGGTTACAAGAAAGTAGATAATTAAGTAGCAAAAGGTCTTTAAACAGTCCAAATACCAAAAAGCCACCAGTGTGTCCTTGTAACAGACATAGAGTGAACACTGAAAGTAAGACCAGTATGCATTTTAACGATAGAATATATCAATGAAAAAATGTGACAGTTGTTCTGCTTACATATCGTCGTGAAAGGTGTCGTTAGACCACTGACATTCATAGAAGCATGTATGAACAACAAATACTAATTTCTAATTGATACTTATGAGACATCTGTGAAGATACGTTTTTTTTTTAATTAATAGATTTTATAAGAGATGTAAATTGAATATATTCACATTGAAATTGCAAATGTAGTTAAGGTACGTCATAAGTAAGTCATTAATCTATAAACTATAAAACATGCCAAAAACAATAACCAAGGTAGTTGAGAATATATCACTCAAAAATAGATATGACAATATACAGATTCAATACTGCCAGTTGAAATATTTGTGGTTGGATTCATTAGGAATGAAGCTATGATGCAGTTTCGGTAAACAAAAAGTGAACATGTTCAGCTGAAACTCGGTATCCCGAATTCTAACGGATCATGCGAGATAACAGAAATTCGACTTAAAATCATTTTTGTTGTTCTCGGGACGGGACTTGACAATGTCTCCTAGATAGCCGGAATTTTGAAATGAGCTAGTTTCGACTGTACCTCTTATATAAAAACAGCTTCATGTACGTGTAATTAATTGTACACTTTAGTGTTCGGCATATAAACCAGTTCGTACATTTAACACCCATAAAGATATCTAAGCACTGCATCTTATGCAATAAGCCGGTAGTCGAAAATACAATGAAGATACTGAAAACTCAATATGAGCCGTGCCATGAGAAAACCAACATAGTGGGTTTGAGACCAGCATGGATCCAGACCAGCCTGCGCATCCGCGCAGTCTGGTCAGGATCCATGCTGTTCGCTTTTAAAGCCTATTGGAATTGGAGTAACTGTTAGCGAACAGCATGGATCCTGACCAGACTGCGCGGATGCGCAGGCTGGTCTGGATCCATGCTGGTCGCATACCCACTATGTTGGTTTTCCCGTGGCATGGCTCATATATATAATTATCTTTTGATGTTTGAGAAGTATACGCAATGACATGATAATACTTCACCAAATTCATTCAAAATTAATGGGATCTCGTACTTCTATTCTCTGTATTCTCATGAATGCAGATATGACCCATTTGTTGCTTTACACCATTCCAAGTCTGAAGAATAAGTCAATGTGCCGTATATTATGTTATATGCATTTAGGTGCCAAGTATTTCATTGCACCTCGGCAGCTGTAACTACAGTACCTGGTGTTTTACAAAGATGACGTTCAACACACATATTTCCGAGCAATATGATATTAAAATGGTAACAAGTGCTCGTCATCTTTTAACAGCTTATTCGTTTTGTTTAGTAAACGTTACGCGATGTTATATGTTTTCATTTATTTTTGTCTTTATTTGAGTAAAGCAATGACAGATGTGACGCATGGTCACCACAGACAAGAGATATACTTATAACACTGATATATCAGAAATTATTTTTGCTTGCAATATATATTACATGTATCACTTCTGAAAATGAAAACTCAAAAATGGATTTCAAAAGGTTTTGTCTTTAACTCATTGAAATCGAAATATATCTAAAACTTTTAAAACCTCAATATCATATTTCAGCAATTACGTAGCTTTCTTGTGTTAACGGTGCAATGCAATAGTGGAACCTCAGCTGAATTAATTTGAACCAACAAAGCTTCCAATATGTATATCTGAGGAATAGCATAACAAGTAATGACATATACGCGCTTTGATCAAATCAAATCAGACTAGATGAGCTTAATGATAAACCCACAACTAATAGATGCAGATGGAACTTGACAGATATCTTTCCTACTTAAGCATGGCAGTGATCTGTGTGCTTTATCTTAAATTAAGAGCACCGTTCAAAACACAACTCGAAGATACTTGATGATAATGTTCTCTAATATGCACCTGGAGTATTCTCCTAATGAATAGGCTCCTTCTAGCAACCTTAGCATGTGTTAATTTGTAACAAGTGATTTCACATCTTATATTTTGCATTTTTGTAATGGCTAGAACTATGAAAATTGAAATATTGACATATATCTTTATATGACAAGCGACAAAAAAAACTTTACCGACAGTGGAACTGTAAAAGAAATGAGTATGAGCTTATAACATATATCAGGTATCAAACATGTTTGATGCTACTTTGTTATAAAACAGTCCAGGATATTTTTCACGTAAATCTTGGCCTATGAAAGGTGCATTGGTTACACGCTATTATTCCTAAAAAAATGAAATATTAAAAACATTATCAATCAATAAAAACGTATCATACATATTTGCATGTAATTCTATAAGTCAGAAATAAAACCGCTTACAGTTAGCAAACATATTTAAAAAAACAACCATATATTCTATTAACAAGTCATTTTGTATATATTTGTTGTAGCCGCTAAGCTAAATCGGTATGCTGCTGTAGGTAGATCAAAATAATTTACATCTTTTTTGTACATAAACTAACATAAGCAATAAAGTATAACTTTAAGTACAGTAACTACGAAGAAATAAAAGTAACACCGTCCTGTCCATGATTAACATAAATCCAGATGCTTCAAAACAATCAATCTATTTCTTATAACTTTTTAAGGAAGTCTCATATATTCAAGTTGCGTGCCAGATTTCGCTTAATCAGTTTAAAAGCTTTCCGTATGCGTCAGGTGTTTATTTTGATAAATTATCAACTTAAAAGCTTTCTTAACGATGAAATGGTGTGAGGTAAATCATTTCATTTTATTTACACATTATTTTAATGCGATGGCTGATGATTTAAATCATACACCAATGGTGACGATAATGAGTTAATTACACGTGATTATTGGCAACTGGCATCGTCGAAGTCTTGAATGTAAGAAAGCGAGCTGCGGTAGAAAAAAAAACATGCAATTACGGAAAAACAAAAATAATACCGTAGTTGAATGATGTATCTGTCCGATTATCTTACAAAGAATTTCAAAAAAGAAATATCTTTAAAAATGATGGTCGGCGAATTGTAATAAGGAAAGAATTTTATGAATTTTTCATCTAACATTCATCTTTCATCTAACATTTTTCAAACTGCAAAACTAAACACCGCACTTTAACAATTTAAATGGTTCTATTTTAATTTTTCGCAAATGTTTCGTAGGGTTGCAATTTTGTTTCGTTTATCCTTAGACGAATAATTACAGCAGTAGTTTGATGAAGATTCATGAAGCGAGGTCATTAAACGTGTTTATATTTTTAGCTAAATTGGTCCCTATCCCAATTTGTAACAAAATTATAGCAGGAGACCTTACCATATTGTTACACATCGAGTTTGATAAAAATCCATTACATTTTAGTGGTTAATGCGAAGAAAGGCATATCTACTTTCTACATGGCCTAATAGGCAAGTTCCTATTACTAAATAAATTTGGAAGAGGACCTTATAATGATGCTCCAGACCAAGTATGACAAAGATCCACCAACCTGTTCATGAGACGCTGTATAAAGGCATTTCTAGTTTTAGCTCTAGCAGCCCCTAAAAGGGGTCAAATGTCCCAGCTGAACAAAGTTGGCTGCGGGCTAATAAAGATGCTACAAATAAAGTTTGATTAGAATACATGAGAAAAAAAATCAAATAAAGGACTTTTTTATTTATTATTTTTATTTATTTCTAAAATAGGCCAACTGATCCCGCTTTAACAAATGCATATTCGCTATTCATGAATCTTTGGATAATGACGTCACACCTATAAAAAAGTGAAGGTCAAGCAAAATATACAATTGTAATTACGTTCAATATTGTTTCATAAGGAACATGTTGACCTATATTCATATAAATAAATCGTTCAAGTACTTCATATCAGATGTAAATGAGAATCAGTTCATTTTAATATGCTATTAAATAATCAAAAACAGAATTTCAACTGAGTTCAATATTTGCATACCATACTAAAGAAAAATATTCATATATAATAAATCAGTTAAATAATTTATAACAAATATGTCAAAGCAAACAAGTACTCATTTTAATATGCTATCTGAATAAGTCACAAAAGCAAGAAACCTTTTCATATACAGACGGCAATTGTAACAAGGAAAATCTTTTAAAAAGCACTTCTCTACATAAAAGACTCTTATCACACCCTTATTCATGTGATACGCAGACCGTATTCAGCTCTTCCTTTAATTTCACATATGTTGGTATTTGAACAGGTTTTTATCATATTTATTAAACTTACTTATCATTTTGAGATATATCAATATTCTTGCTAAATATACTGAGCCAAAGTTAGCTTTAAAACTGTGAACAGCGTCGTTTAGGATAAACGCTTTGTCTACATTTCACTCAGCGTAGCACAATCAATAGAGTGAAAGAAATTGGCACTCTCGTCTAATCAGGCAGAGTGTTACATAAATCTTCCATTTTGATAAATTATCTATAATGCGTTATCAAGTAGTTTGATTTGCAAACTGAAGTCACGTGGCGTAAGAAACGAAAACGAATTTAGACGGCGTTCGCCGAATAAATCTAACGTATAACACTGAAGGTTGTTTTCTACGGAACCAGTATGAACAAGTTTCATGGATATATCACCAAGTCACTTAGGCGTAAAACCAAGGTAGATATATTAATTTGAAAAGAAATTACATTACATCATATCATACTATCGTTTTGTCATATTTGTACATTTATACAACAATAAATGTATAAATCGTTACTTCGACACAATATAGCTTGTATCTATAGGCGGCTTTTTAGCTTTTGATTGTGGAGGAAGACCCAGGGGCCCACCAGACATTATTTCGGCAGGGTCGGTAACCTTGGTAGAATCACCGACTTCCGTAAGCCCGCTCGATAGCTTCCTCACATGAAGAATTTAACACCCTGTCCGAGGCTCGAACCAGCATTGGTGAGGGGCAAGTGATTAAGTCAGCGACCTTAGCCATTTGGCCACGGAAGTCCTTCGTTTAGACTAAGTCTATTGATGAGATGTAAAGAAATTTGTATTACCCATTAAGCCCCTCGGGCACAGGCTTTAGAGAAATTATGTTGTTATAGAAAATTAAATGAACTCATTTATCCTAAAGAATCAGTACATATAATACAATCATAATCTTAATTTCTAAAATTGAACCGCCTTAGGTCCTCACTAATATTACAAGAGTCAAGTTATTCTGCTTTATTTGTTTTTGCAACTATGTTATGATTGTTCATCAGTGTCAAATTCTCTCATTGTGGAAGTGTTTTAAACAAAATTCCTACTTTAGGAAGACAACTGCACTTTGAATTATATACCACGTAGATCCATTTTAGTTATGTCCGTAGTCAAACGTCCGTCTGATAAATAAAAGCTGTTTTGTTTTGTCTGATTAGCGCGTAAATTAAAAGAAGTTAAATAGAAAACTTCCTCTTTGAATGTTTATATTAAAACACCGACATTACCTGTATCAAGAATATATATTTTATATGTTATTTCATGTAACAGCCTTTAAGATAGATATTTGTTTCTGCTGGAAATGGACGAATCTATTTGACTGAGCTTTTTCCCTCGGTATTGTCCAAACAGACCAGGTTAGAGGTATTCTGGCACTACATAGGCGTGCTATGCTGTTCCCTTGAAAGCATTAAGGCATTGTAATGACAGAAGTTGGTTTCAGTACTATATGTCCGGGACTTCGGTATGATAATGCCTTTTCGTAGTAGGCAGTATAAATCGTTAGACGGTTTAAAAAATATGAAAACATTCTAATGAAGAAATGTAAAAGACAAAAATTAAGCATTGTGGTTTGAGGAGCTGTCAGATATAGTTTTTTCTTTTCCAAAAATGTTTATCTGGATTTATGTTCTCTTTTTTTACGTAATATGAATGTTTAATTGTATTTTATTTTTATCAAAATATATCGTATGACATGATTATGTTTTAAAATTTATTGCATAACGCCATTGATATAGGAATATAGAGTTGGATAAACATAGGTGTTTAATCAAATAAGAGAGTCTGTTTCAGTCAGTTACGGATTAAACTTTTACAGTGATATCCGAAAACAAGGTAATATTTCTGGTCCTGTCCATATTTAAAAACAAATCTGCATGGCGTTTTCTGTAATGAGTCCGCGTAAAAACTAAAAACAATATGTCAGATTGGGTAAATTATAAGATCGTTCAGAGAGATAAAGTGTAATATTGTTGCATCCCGTTTTGTCCTCGCTGTGCCTTTAGTACTTTGAAGGATTTTCAGCAAATATTTGGCACACATTTTCGTTACAACGAGACAACAGGTGAAAGTCAAGGTTGCATGGTAGGTTGCCTATTTCGAAAAATATACGACGTTGCTATTTAAGAAAGGAAACATTAATTAATGTAACTTACAACATTATTTGTTATATCTTATGCAGATATAAAGAATTGAACAAAATCAATTTTTCTATTGTTTTCAAGTAAAACTGTATTATATGATAACAATTTATATGTTCTCTATATGCCTAGGAGAGAATGAGTTCTTTTCTGTAATTAAAGTTATTCGTGAAATGTATTTCGACAATGATCCATTATTAGAACCTAGAATTATAGGAATTGCGACTGCCTGTAGCAACCTTACCTTAATATTAATGTTTCTCGAGGATAGGCTGTTAATTAAAAAGTATCTTCAGCCAATCATGTTCAGATTGAACAGCGTTCTTTGCAGTAGACAAGTCATTATTTCGAAAACTTGATACTCTTTAACAGGAAAAATGGAAGAAATAGGACGAAATCTTGCATTGTGATAAAATTATCTGTTTATTATTTAATTCTGAACACACTGAATGACTTTGTTAAGAAATTCCTACAACATGTGGAGGTTTATCTAATATTCTGTTATTTATGATATCTACAGCCCAGTATTGCATTTAAGTTGATAAAGGTTTCTATAAACTGCGAGTTCATTTCTATTCAAGGGGACCTTATTTTCATGGATTTCATGGTTCGGTCAAACTAAAAAATTTAATCCAAGCGAACAATTAAAAGTCCTGCCTGTTTTGTATCGGTACATTCATTTCCAAATACATGTAGCAATAGCTTACTTACAGGTAAAATAACCCTTGTTTGAAAAGTCATTTTGAACTTGTCTATACATTGTTCGGGATTGGAAATACTTAAGCTGTGCCAAAGAATTAGATAAAACAATGAAAACAAAATCAGAAACGTGTTTCCTTATAATTCTGTACAAATTTTAGCGAGTTAAAATGTTCCTAGTTTTCTCTTCAATGACACTATATAACGTAAACCTTTAGTGATATGTAAATATAATTATAAATAAAATCTACTATCAGAGCTTGTGTTGTAAGGAAAGATAAAGTACAGTTATTTAGTACAGCTTTGAACAGATTAAAGTCTGGAAATACGATGAGGATTATGAGAAAATATTTACATTTTAAAGAAACTGGTCAATATGCAAACATATAAACTTTTACCTTTTTGGAAATGTCTATTAAATATCATAACAGATTAAACGAAGATTACCATTCAATTAATGACTACAAACTGATATAGACCAATAATGGAGTAACATGTTTTGTCCATCGTAATTGCTTAAACAAGGCGTACTACTAGGAGCAACCATATGCCCTACAGGTTTTCTGTATTTTTAAAACTGATCTCTGCTTCCAGAAATCGTGTCTAAGTATTTTTTTAACAAAATGACAGACTCATATCTTATATTATCCAAGGTTACGCTAAAAAAACTTTTGATTATTTTGATTGCTTTGAATGTTCTTTTGAATGAGGGTTTGTTGTCTTTCTCACAGTTGTTCACATAGATTTAAGGAAACTTGACGTTGAACAATCCATCGAATAACTGCAATGGATCCGGACTTCATGCCTTCCAAACTTACATATTTTAAGATTTCAGGGTTTCAAATGGACTTCTGCAATACGAAAAATGTTGTTGTTTGCTCAAAACTTCTTCTCAGGGTTTTAATTGACTGTATTACCTCCTAAAACAACACGAAGATATGATCTAAACAAAGTGTAGTATTACTCAAATAAGCCATCCGTAGGGAATATTGTAAATTGGTCATTATATGCATGCTGTTATCTTAAAAAATAATCCAATTAGTTCATCATGAAATTCTTTTAAGTGGTTAATGTGTCAGTCGCTCGACGCAGAATTCGTTGGTTCTAGCCCAGCTAGGTTCATGACTATCCTTCTCATTTGACACTAGTGCTGGTTTTTCCAAGAAGCGGACTTAATTTTTTTATAAGATGATAGCTTTTCTTCCAATCAAATCTAAAAATTGTTATAAGGTTTACCCGAAAGTAAAGACAATATAAAAGCGACAAACAATCTATTCAGTATAGTTTCAGAAATGGACAGGCACGTTTATTGCTAATAAAAGCTTAATCCTACTTCATCCCGTTTAAATTGATTTCATCTGTAATTCAATGATTCTTGAGGGACTAAATGTCAACTTTATTTCAAAACTGTATAAAAAGGTACACTTAGCAATTTCGTCATTCATTAGCAAAACATGGACACATGCATTGATGATACATAGCTGATGAATGCACCAAAAGTCAACGTAATTAATGTTTTTTACAGCTTACAGTTTATTAGATTATGTAGAATGGTAATTGTGTTGGCTGAGATGCTTTTTAAAAGTTGATTTATTCTAATTCATTATTCTATGAAGGTTCTCGTACATTTACAGCAACGTACATTTACAGCAACAAAGAAGTCCCGTACCATCCATTTACTGGCAGATATAATTATCATGTATAATGGTAACATACTCATTATCTAAACAAAGGAGATAATATTCAGTCACTATATCAATATCTTTGAAATCCAATGGTAGTTATTAATTTGATTAAATGAAATTTATAGCAATGAAGACTACTTTATGTTAAAATTCAAAAATGAATTATTGCGCAAAAGTTGAATTATCTGCAATTTCACCCGCCAGCTGTGTTATATAATAGGAGACTTCGCTTTGTTTTAATGCAGTCTCTTCCAGTTTATCAAAAGGCAAACATTTTCCACTCTTCTAGCAATAGTGGCATAAATCATACACGTTAATGGGATGCCGTCTTATTAATCTTCCCAATGATCAATAGAAGATAATAGAAAGTTTTAGATTTCATATATTACGCAGATGTTGAAGCCATTGTGTAAAAAAATCTTCTATTATTATGCAGTCTGTTATCTTCTGTTCAAAATCGCGATATTAGTTTGATTTATGGCAAGTCAGTCTTGGGAATGGCGTCAAAGCCAAACCACTTGTAAGGGTCTTTTCAGACAACACTGAAATAATTAATGACTGAAATAAAAAGAAAATATCCGATTAAATACTGATTATATAATTTATTTGGAACTTAATCTTAAAGTTAGCAAGTAAGTCTAAAAGGGTAAATGAATTTTAACAGGACAGAGAGTTCTGTCCATTTGCCTTTGGATATTTCATGTACAAAATTAGATTTTAGATAGTGCAAATAGTTATTCAAAACAGATGAACAAATTATTTACGATCACTACGTTAGTATTATGGTATGTCCTCATCGCTGCCGGTGTAACATTAAATATTGATCCCGTTGAAAAATGACCCCATTGATCAAAATTAAATCTTGTAATGTTGGCGGGGTCAATTCTCAACGTTGAAAAGGGACCTTTTGATCAAAATTTAATGTTGAAATGTTAGAGGGGTCAATTCTCAACGTTGGAAAAGGTCCTTTTGATCAAAATTTAATGTTGAAATGTTGACGGTGTCAATTCTCAACGTTTATAAAAGACCAAGGGGTCTATTTTAAACGGGGTCAGTATTTAATGTTACACCGGCAGAATGTTCGCACTCTTGACATACCAATAATTACCATTAATCAAGGTCCTATTCACGTTCAAGACCGTGGAACAGGAAATTTGTCTATTTTAAAGCAATCAATCTAAAACTAATCTTTTTTTTTTACAAAAATTGCTTCAAATCTATTTTATTTTTCATCTATAATACATAGTACAGGAACTACTAAAATGAAAAATATTATTGAGACTGAATCAATATAAACTATCTCTTAGTAATGACTACTGCGAAAACTCTATCCAACGGCCTATCCAATGTTGAATTGATCAATTTTTATTTTAAATTTGTGATAACTGGATTATCAAATTGAAATTAAAAACATAGGCTTTTATTTGAGATCAATATATTGATTTTTTTTTAAATATTGATTAATGTCAGTAACGTACTGCCTGATACCTGCGAGGGTAAGTTTTATGTACAGATATCTTTTACAAGTAAATTCATAAAACTCAAGTTTTCTTTTATGTTAACATTAAAACTCCAGATTTTAAAAACCTTTGAACATTTCTAACGCATTATATCTTTGAGATCCAGCGATTGATATTTCAATATTTGCCATACAAGTGTTTTATTACCAGCACATGGACTAAATTAGTGTATTTCACCAGCATGATTCATTTCAATCTGATATGAAAAATAAAAAGCAAAATGTTTTAATAAAGCCTTACAAGAGCTTTTATTGGCTTCCGCCAGTATAATCTGATTTTTAATATCTTCTGTTTACTTCAACCTTCATTATTATAACCAGATGTTCAACGCATTGTCACGAAAAATAAATCACTTCTATAAACTAGACATTAAAGAAATCGTAAGATTCTGTGGCAAGGCCATTTTCAACTTGCTGCTGAAAGGAGTATGAAACAGTACAAACTATCTTGGGACACACCGCGTGCTTGGTGTTTAGTCCTTTTGCAGTTTGACGCAAAGCTCTGTTCTTTGATAATTTAAACTAAATTTTTGATGTGACGGAACGGATGGTAGGCTTCAGGACAGGTAATTCTTCATGCCCTCATGACTGAATTGTTTTGATATTTGTTTTATCGAGTCTTTTGTTGCTCTGCCTTCTGCAAAGCTATTATGGACAAGCGTGCATGGTTTGTTAAGTTTGCTTCTGTACATGTTCTTACACGAGCATTTTTTGTGTTTTTTGTTACTTCACCATTCAGTGGGTTAGAGACTCAACTGCCTGCCATACTGTTCTATAACTTGGAATTTTGTTCATGTGAAGAGTGGTAATTCATGCGCACCATTCGTCGGTTTTTAACATCACTGTGTGTTCACCGTGTGTTCATTTGATAATTATCTATGTGACAAAATTATTCTGACTAGAAGCGGTGGTAAGGTCTCTGTGACCGAATGGATAAGGTCGCTGACCTCATTCGCCTATTTGAACGTTAGGTTCAAACCTTGCTTGCGGAGTAAATTTCTTTTAGGTGAGGAAGCTAACCGGTTCCTGCAAGGGGTCCAGTTTCTACTGACATCGAGTAAGCGCAAAAATGATAACTTACATTCACACACAGAATAGTTTATACACGTACTAATTTATTTTATGTTGAAGCAAGTTCTACATCTTATATTAATCACTGTGGACGCCTCATTTCTGATGGAATCCATCGCCATGAGGATATGAAATGAGAGAAGCCTGAGTTTCCCTTTTAATTCTTAGCTTTAAGTGCCGGAGCTACTGGTACCATTTTTTGTATCGTGCGCAGTACATGTCTCATTAGCGTAAATGAAAATTACAATTACACGCCATACAAAACTCTGATTAGTCTATGTTTCGTTATTTTCCATCCAAATGAAAGAATTTTCCAAACTTTACATTGCTTTCAAACTAAAACTAAACAATGTGAAACGTGATACAAAGGATGGGCTATTTCTAGACTTAGTTATACTGATTCATCCTGTATCCATGGGTATATGCAGTATGCTCGGCTTATCGTAAATTAAAAAGAAGGACCACCTTGAATTTATAAAACATAACAGACTGAGTGTAATAATTATAATAGAAGCGTTTAGATAAATTGATTTGAAATTAAACATATTATGATATAGGTGTACAATAATTTGACACCATTTCTGGTTTATAATCCTTCGAAGCGGACGTCTAGCGCAAGTCTCTAATGTGACAGGGTAAATGTGTGGTAAAAGAATTATTGTTCTATGCATTGATTCATAGTTTTTATTACAGCCAGGAGGCAATGCTCTTTTGTAGCATGACTGATGAATACACCGAATACATGATGGTCCGCATCAAATAAAGAACACTCAATTGGATGTCTTAGCGTGATTATTTGCTCCATAAATCTGAACTGTTTCCACACGATAAAGGAAGCGTTTACCAATAAACTCCACAAAGGAAATGATTTAATAAAACAACGTTTGGATTGCTCACTTTAAGTCTTTTCAGAAACAAAATGGGCGTTTATAAGCAGAACAATGGAATTTTATTAATGATGTTGAACATTGAAGCTCATAAACGTGTTCTTGAAGTAAACACATACAAGAACTACTATTCCAAAGAACGTCATTTTCTGTCCATTTTGATAAATAGCTATATATAAGATGCCTGCACAGGCTGTTACCAAGTACCAATTCATAAACAAGTTTTTTAATGTTTTTCTGTTTTCTGTTTGCACAGCTGTATAAATATTTTACATAACCATAGAACTATCACACGAGCTGGATTTGTAGATGGTAAATATAGGGCACGCTTCATTCAACATCTTAAAATACTTTTATTACACGTTTTCATGTGAGTTTTTACAACATAAGATTGTAATGTACATGTACCTGGTAATTTCACAATGAAAAAATTATGGTGGCCGACTGGTACCATGTCTGTTTGCTCCGCGGCCAATCAAACGAAAATACGAAATTCAAAATATTTTTTCAAAACAAACAAATAAAGGTAATACCAAAATATGATTTCACTAGAATGTCCTATTAGTCCATGAATAAATGAAGGATACTTGTTTGCATGTACAGAAACTGATTACATATGTCTACTTGAGCTTTAAAAAGTGCATCTAATGCGCATGAAAAGTAGCATGAAAGGAAGATGAAACACCTATAATTAGCGCAAGGGCATGTCAAAAATCGAAATTTAAGATGTAAAACGGCGTGACTGCTGGGTGAAAGCCCGCTAAACAGGGAGTGCGGAGGGCGAAAACACGCTAATTAGCGTGAGCCCTGTGCAAAAAGACAACATTAAAAAATGTGATAGCAGGATCACGGGCTAAAAAGGCACTAATTATCGACAATATTTCGTTGGGTTTTATCTACTTATTCTCGTGTAGTGTAACCCCGTTTTTTAGAGCATTTCATTTTATTTTTTCATGTTTTTATGCCGTGGCAATAGTATTTCTTAAATCTCGTAGCAGGGCGAAAGACGCGAATTAAGAGAAATAATGACGAGGTGGCGGCGCGAACAGATGCTAATAAGTGTTTTTTCTTACGTCGACTTTTCGACCATCGACCCCGCCGTGTGAGTTCTGAAAGTATTGTCTTTTCGCCCCTAATGGCCGCTGATTAACACGTTTTCGTGCCGCGCCCTCGCAGCACGGCGAGTTTTCACTCCGCGCCACCCGCCATTTAAAAGTCTTGCGTGGTCGAGGGGTGAAAAGACAAAATGGCACAAATCAGATACCATATAAAAATTTGAATAACATATTTTCTAGTGCATATGCAGATATTTCAGTCTTTCACTGAAACAAACAAATATCCTCTATGTATTTCATGAATCAAGGTATTAACATATAACTTGCCAAACGAAAATAGTTTTAGTCATAATAGCCCGATATTACTAAGGCTTATAACATCATGCGAGGTTCTCACTTTATGTATTGATTTTAAGCAAATTATATCAAGTTCACCCGCGTAATGTCACGTGCCTCGCATCATGACGTCATAATGTCACGACGTTACAATATCCATGTAGAAAAGCTGTCAAATAGTTCTAGTATGACGTTTCCAGATTTAGTTACAATTTGTTATGAAGGAACGTATATCTTTATGATTCTTTATCTGTAATGAAGTATATTTTACATGGAATTTCCGACTATTGATCAAGCATATTCTTTCGCATCTAAGCGTAGTTTTAAACTAGATCTAGTGAAAAATAAAAATGATTTGTTCACTGTTTGAAACAGTGAACATATCATTTTTATTCTCACTGATAGTTTTCAGTATTTTACTGAAAAACAGAAAGAATTTCAGTCTTTATCATATAGCACTAATGTTACCTGTTTTAAATTTAAATTGTCTTGCTCGCACTGGGCTTTCAGAAGCATAAATATAAACTCCAGTACTTTCACGGTGTTTTCAGTCAAATAAGCTGAAAAATTAAATTGTTTGTTTTATCTTTTTCTTCAGTGTAATGAGCAAAACAATGGAGAAGCTCATTGGCAAAAAGAATCTAGGATACTATTACTGCATAAGTGTGGGTTTATTCTGTAAATCTATAAAAGCTACTGTAATTTAAATAAACATTTCTATCCATTATACGTGGGGAAATTTAGAAACAAGATATCATTTGTAGCTTCCACACATACAATTACTTTTGTACATTTGTATTCTGTCACGATTATGTTTGCTTTTAGACTGCAGATTACATTGTATATAAAGCTTTTGTCTGGCAAGTGCATTATTGCATGCATACAATTATTCAATTATTTTGTTTTGAGAAGATACGATGAGAAATATTTTTGCGATAATCTTGTTGCGTGACCTTAAATATCAACTCAGACATTCTGGAAAATATTACATTTCTAAGCAAAAAAAATGAAAGCTTAATTTCCGAAATTCTTGGGTAAGAGTGAAAGAGCCTTCATATTTCTCAGAAGATTAATAAAATTTGTATTCTAGA
Organism: Mercenaria mercenaria; assembly: GCF_021730395.1. Classification (NCBI taxonomy): domain Eukaryota; kingdom Metazoa; phylum Mollusca; class Bivalvia; order Venerida; family Veneridae; genus Mercenaria; species Mercenaria mercenaria. The sequence continues at coordinate 54,241,151 of NC_069369.1, forward strand.
CAAAGCTTGTTGCGAGGATTTATCAGTATTAAAGAGAATAACAGCGTGTTTTCAGTGTTTTCAACTTGCATGACAATGTGGAACCTGAATAAGGAAGTGGAGTACGGTGTCACTGTATTAGCTTAGGTGGAACCAACCGAGCACTCTATTTTTTTTGTTATTATTACAGTTAAATACAGCTGCTAGAAATTGTACTAATATGTGGCGGTTGTGCTTATCTCCGTTACATCTAATAAAACTAGATTTATTTTTAGATATATCGTTGGAAATGGTATTGTTTCAGTTTCATGCAGTTTCAGAACAATAGCTTAAGTAAAAAAAGTGTATATTCGATACAAAATTAGATATAGAACAGAAATGACTTCAGATATTTCACAGATATATTTTAAGCTGACGAAATGTAATCAAACATTTGAATGACAGCAAAATAAATTGATATTATGCATTGACTTATAAATCAAATGTATGTTTTCTAAATGATGCAAAAATAATACAGTAATATTTGTAGCAATATAAGTATGCAGAGTAACTGGATGCAAAAACAGCTTTTTCTAATAAATTATTTGTCACTTCTTAATTTTATTTGCTTTGTATAAGATTTAGAATGCTGTGTCAGAAATATTTTTGTACATATTTTGCATAATAACTGTGTCACGTATTTACTATATAACAATCATGATAATGGATTTGTTGTGTAATTTGTGTGCTAATCATGAACATATCACAACTTACTGTATGTCTGCAAGTCACAGTTTTATTTGTATCATTTCTGGAGTAACTTGTAGTTGACAACTTACAAACCATGTGTTCTGTGGCAACATCAACAATATTATAAAACAGTTACAGAATAGAACTACAGATGGTTTTTCACTAAAAACGTATGTCTCCCATCACTTAACATGTGGAAATTTTTGTAAAATATCACAAATTTAGGGACAGGTAAATCACTGAACAATAATATTCCAACAATATACACAACTAGGCTTGCAGTAGTAACTCCTGTCAAGTCTGAAGAAATTCCTAGCAGTGGTATTAGAGATGTAGCATAGACTTCAAAGAATTTGACAAATCAAGGATCATGACTTCGCTGAAAATAATTAATTCAGAACATTGACGATGATATGTACGACTACGCTTCATGCTACTCACTCGTAAGGTTTGGTGACAATCGGCCTAATGGTATACAGCAAGTTAGTAGTGTAACACTGTAAATATGACAAATAAAGGGGCGTAACTGTACTGAAAATCACTGACCCAGAATATGACGACGACATGCATAACTCTTGTAAGATTAGGTGGAAATATGCCCAGTGGTGTATGAGAAATTGACAAAATATCATTAAATTTGACAAATGAAGGGCCATAACTCCCTTGGAAATACTAAATCGGAAGATGTCAATAATACGCAAATTAATATTTGGCACTGATCACTTCAGGAGGATTGAGTGAAAATCTGCCCTATTGATCACGAGATGTGGCCAAAACATCATACAATTTGACAAATCAAGGACCATAATTCTCCTGAAAAACGTCGAACCCGAACATGTCGACGATATGGACAACGAAGCTTGGCAATGATCACTCCTGTGAAGTTTGGTGTGATTCCGCCTGATGGTATCGGAAGTTAGCTGGAAATCAGCCCAATGGTGTATGACAAAATTGACAAAATATTCAATTTCACAAATAAAGGGACATTATTCTGCTGAAAATCCTCAAACCGGAACCTATCAACGGTATAAACAACTAGGCTTGGCAATTTCCAGAAGTATCTTCGTACAAATTTCATTAATTTATTTTTATACCATTGCTCAGGGAATATCAGAATCACAACTTCACATCATGTTAGCAAGTAATGAAAATAATAAATAAAAAGTTTTTTGTTTGAAAACAATTTTTTTTTTCAAACCTGACGTTTCCTGTGGAAATAAACAAGAAAAGTGTTATCCACATGAGGTTTATTTCAAATTTTGAGGAACGCACGGCACACGCAACTTTCTACCTTAACGACTGCTGAAGCTTCCGATAGTCTCAGGTACAGGAGCCGTTGAGATAATTATATTTACAAATGAAAAAAAATATAATTAAATTTTGTTTTATTTGCGAAATGTACATCATAAATAGAAACTGGTGGAAAATTATATCGAATGGGTTTCTTCGAATAACCATCAGTATTCCAAAGTTATATTATTTGGACTTCTGTAATAGACGTTACGTTTGATATTTCCTTTCAAATCTGTTATTTTAATCATTAGAATTCTATCAATGACGTCATTTTCCAGACACTTTAAGATCATGAATCATAATATGAAATATGAAAAAGATCTCAGAAATTTACTGAGTCAGTCAGAAAGCCTTAAATCTGCAAACGTAAACAAATTTGAAGACGTAAAAGAGGCGATAAATTTATACACCTTATCCAGGATACTATTGTTTAAACAAGCTGGTTTTTTTCATGAATTTTACTACATTTTTGAAGATCCAGATATCAACGAAAGATCATTTGAAAGATCTCCTGCATTGGTAGGATCATCATAATGTAATATCCTCAATCATGTCAATATGAAGGCCATAAATGAATTTTCTATGTAAAAGTCAGGCAAAATCACAATTTCAAAAATTCTTCATAGTTCTTCATAGAAATTGTTCAAAATCTTAGTATGAAAATTTGTCTCTTATGCTTACTCAGATGTTCTAGCAATTGCAAGTGTAACCTGGATAGTAAGAATTACTTCCCTTTATTCATTTCTCGCCATTTGTAGTTTGAATAAACAAGCAGAAGCAGTGATCTCTCATTCGATAAGGCTTGTATACCTTATAAACTACCTTCTTTTACCAAAATGATAAAGTTTTGTAGTATAAATTCATACATTAAAATGTATAGAGCTGTCGTAAAAAACTAATAGTGCAAATCGCCGTACTTTGATAGAACGCTCATTGAAATATAAAGCGGTCATCAAACGCTTAATGAGAAAAGTGTTGATACAGTTAACCAATAAGAAAATTGAATGAGGATTGTCACGTGGTGTTAATCATTTAAATATGGCAGAACTGCTTGAGAAATCAGATGGTTCCCAGGCGTTGAAGACGAAAGGTCGAAACAGAAAAATAATTATTATAGAAATTAATTGGGACTCTGCAGTAGACTATCTTAACTTATTATCCGTGTTCTCCTTGAAAGCTCTGCTACCATAGAGAGGATAAATAAGTTAACAAAGGATAGTAAAATACCGGGTCGTAGTTGAGATTTATAGGTAATTAAACAAAGAGGGTTGTATAGGCTCATGTTAGTTGGAGATATATATAACACATAAGACATACAATGTACAACCAATACAATTTATAATACCAATAATTCGTTTAAATTGAACATATTAACAAATAATTAACAGGGATTTAAGTATAATTGTTTATTTCATATGTAATCAATCTAAATCATTTACGAATCATTTGTCTAAAATCATAGGCCAGGAAGCCCAGAAGAAAATTTGATATAAGAATAAACGTACAAGTTCTAGCTCGTGTGAGTTCGACTATAGACAGAAAGTTAAGTTAATGTGTTTCAAGTCGTGTGATTTATATATTCCGCTCGGTAAACGTTAACGAGAAAATCCACCAACAATTAAAGACAAACTTTTAAATTTTAAATTGTTTTGGTCTGGAAAAAATCCTCACCAACCTTGTAGTTGACAATAAATTAAAGGTCCATTACTAAGGGAAAGTGAGTAGGCAATTTTTTTCATAGACAGTGCATAGACTTCTGCAATACACTAAATAATGAAGATTGGCAGGTCAAAATTTACAGAAGGTCTTTGGAACTCAAAGAAATGTATGTGTATTATGTTGAAATTTCAATGAATCGACAGAATGACCCCCAGGTCTTTTTAACTTTCTTCATACTTCATAGAAAAATAATTGTACAAATACTGCGATTTATTTCGAATTTCTACATACCAACTTTCATTTTCCAATAAAATGAAATAGTTTCTGTGCTTTTTAAAAGAAATTAAAATGTTCACTTTCCTTAGTATTGGACCTTTAAAATTAATCAAAATATTTTAAACAATTAAAATGTTTCTGTTTTTATCACCCCTTGAGACCTTCAAAATGATGTATAAAACCTTGTTACAGAAAAGGGTGATCAAGATTGAAGGAAAAACAACAATATACTTGTCTAAATATTCCGTTTCTTCAATGTGTTTAAGAAATAACTTATAGCAAAACGGTGCTTTAACACTATTTATACACGATGGGCGGTTATACACCGGGCGTACTAATTTCACGAGGGTGCAGCCCGAGTGAATTATTTCGAACGACGTATAACCGCCCGAGTGTATAAATAGTGTTAAAACAACGTTTTGCTATAAATTATTTCGATTCTAATATGAATTTTATTGTAAAATTTAGATCAAATATGACAGAACTGTTTCTTCACGCATGCATGGCGCCAACTGTTAGGTCGTCACGCTCTTTGTTTATGCACGCCAGGACCGAAAATGGTAATACGACTTGCGGAAGAGTTCAGTTTGGGCGCAAAAGATGGCGAATTATTCTGCAAAGCGAATAACCAACTTAATATACATTGTATGTGTAAATTAATCAAGACAGTTGTTCAATGTGACATTTCGTTTCAAATAAGTAAAACATTTGATCAAATTTGAAAGCGCTATTTCTAGATGTATACATAGCGCTAAATATCACGTCGACGTGACGTTAACATTATATCGTTGTGATGATTAAAGCATTGTTAGTCATATTAGAATGTATTATTGTTCCTCTTTGTATTTTGTTTCAAATGGTTGTTTCATTAACTTTTCTAGGTATTCACTGACATACAGTCTTGATAACAGTTTATAAGAAAAACAAATATTTTCTTGCTTTAGACTATAGGGTAAGTATGGTGGCATATTTCTGCCAACCACATATCCAGTTATTTATGTGGACATTTTTTTCTAAAAATGTCACATATCTAGTTATTATCTGGCAAGTGGCAAGCTTGTGTGTTATCCAGATAATTAAGTTAGGACAAAACTGCCTGTTAGTGCCCACTTCTGCCATCCACATATACACATAAATAAGTGGTTATTAGTCCCCTACTGGTTGAAAATCAGTTTCGGGGACTACAGGAATGCGCTTTTCCGTCATTCCGTCATTCCGTCCGTCCGCAATTTCGTTTCCGTTCCATAACTCTGTCATCCATGAAGGGATTTTAATATTAATTGGCATAAATATTCCCCATGATGAGACGACGTGTCATGCGCAAGACCCGGACCCCTAGCTCAAAGGTCAAGGTCACATTTGGAGGTCAAATGGCAACAGGGTTTTTTTCCTGTCCGGTCCGTACCTTTCCCATCCAAGAAAGGATTTTAATATTACATTGTACAAATGTACTTCATAATAAGACGATGTGTCATGCGCAACTTTCAGACCCCTAGCTCAAAGGTCAAGGTCACACTTAGCAGTCAAATGTTAACATGGCATGCACAGGGTCTGTTTCGTGTCCGGTCCATAACTCCGTCATTCATTAAGGGATTTTAATATCACTTGGCACAAATGTTCTCCATAATGAGACGACGTGTCGTGAGCAAACAAACCCAGAACCCTAGCTGAAAGGTCAATGTTACATTTTAAGATCAAAGGTCAATAGGATTTTTTTCCTGTCCGGTCTATAACTTTGTCATGCAAGACAGGATCTAAATATCAGTTGGCACAAATATTACCGTGGATGAGCTAGACAACATGTCATTCGCAAAACCCGGGCCCTAGGTCTAAGGTCAATGTCACATTTAAGAGGCCAAAAGTCAGATACAAAAATGATTTTGTCCGGAGCATTTCTTCTTCATGCATAGAGGGATTTTGATGTAACTTGGCACAAATGTTCACCTCCATGACACGGATTGTCATGCGCAAGAACCAGGTCCCTAGGTCTAAGGTCAAGTCATACTCAGAGGTCAAACGTTAACTTTAAGAATGACATTGTCCAGAGCATTTCTTTTTCATGCATGGAGGGATTTTGATGTAACTTGGCACAAAGCGACCATTATTGACACTATATTAACAACTTGATGATATTATAATTTCCTAGATTGATTTGGAAAATTTAAATCCTATACAAATTTTCATAATGGGAGTCTATATGGAAAAGTTTGATGACATTTTCATGAATATATATTTTTTCTAAAATGCAGAGTTTAACTTCTTACGATTATAAACTAACGTATGGTCTATAATATGGTGAAAAACTGTATAAACCTGGCGTATACTTGTTTTTAAGATATTTGACCATTATTAAAAAGTTATTATTTCACCAATATAATGCAAAGATGGGTTGTAGGTACATATATAAAGGAATGACTTTGCCTAATATTGGTAAAATAATAAACCAATACTGGTATCTTCTTTAGTATTCTCAACATGAGAGTGTCAGACAATTTATAAACATGTTGTTGCTAACAAAATACCTAAGACGTTTTATTTCGTTCTAAGCTGAGCAAGAAAGACAGAAATGTTTACTTTGTGTATGTAAATGTTATAGATGTCGCTGTATCCACTGTTAAATTTAAATATAAATTAATAAAGATAATTCATTTTCTAGTACCACTAGTTCATCTTGTTATAATGTAAGACATGACCTGGCATGCAGTTCAACTGTTATTTTACTTAATAACATATAATGAATGTTTGAAACAGTATGTTGGACACGCATCAACAATGTTCACAAAGAATAAATAGTCATAGATATGATATAAATCATTATCCAGAAACAACAACTAATGTTTCTGAACATTTTAATTCTCAAGGACATAATATCCAGGACTAGCTTTTATGTCAATCGATAAAGTAACTAATCCTTGGAAAAAGCTTTTAAAAGAGACTTCCTGGATGTTCCGTTTTGGCACTGTGTTTCCACCAGGAATGAATTCAAAAATTCTGTATTTATTTAAAGCCTTTCCAAAATACCTGTTATATACGTATACATAAACACTTCTACATACATGTACAATAACCCTATATTTTTCGTATTCCCTAAGAAATTGTTAAATATATTATAATCCGATTCGAACGACTGGAAATCTAAAGATAATTCACATAAATAAATCAAGATAATCATGAAACTATAATGTTGTAAATGCTGTGTGAAAAGGCATATTTCACTTAACGTTATATTGCGGTTGGTAATAAAATCTGCAAAAAGGGCCTTTGGGAGCATAGAATGTAACCAAGAAGAATAATAGCAGACTCGGTTTGATTGAGTCTATTTATGAGAGGTAATGAAATGTGCAACACCTCTCGCGCCCCCTAGCACCGGCTTCAGCGGAACTCTATTACACATCTATTGAATTGACTACATGATCCCAAAGTAAGACTAAAATATACATCCAAACGGCATATTTTAGATCCTTGCGGATAGCTAGAACACCTTCTATCTAACATGGCATAAAAGCGACTCACCGGTCGTTACTTTATTTACAGTATGCGAAAAGTTATGGTTCGTTAAGTTGTGAAGACGCTTATAGCGTCTTTTTCCGAAAGGTCCGAAGCTAAACGGCCAGTGCACGTACCAGAAAGACATTTTTGTTCATTTAGTATCTCGCATGTTACCGTAGACGAATTGATCCCGATTTCCCTGATTAGATTGCTTTCCTATTGAAAGAGGTTATGACCTAACTGTTTTGAGACACACTGCATGTTTTAAGTGTTCAACCCTTTTACAATTGGACGATAGACTTTCCTTTTTGATTGTGTCTGACGGAACTGGCGGAGGTCTCTATAATAGGCAATTTTTTTTATCCAACAGGGACCGAGCTGTTTTGATATCTTTCTTTTTCCCTGTTTCTTCGGACCCTAAAGGGTGTTTCTTTTAAACTATGTCTTCTGCAAAGGCATTGAGAACATGTTTTAGTTTCATTTTTGTTCTAAAGGTTTGCTTTATATATAATTTTCAACAAGCATTTTGTGTTTTCCATGCCATGTCGTCTATTGCCATTACGTGTCGTAGAGATTCGCCTGGCATGGATAACTTTGGAGCATAGTGGGGTAAAGATTGAGGTTAGGTGCGCACTTTAAACCGGTTTATGTTTCTAAGTGTTAGTTTCTTTCCACTGGCTGTTCAAAGACGGTGCCCCACTGTTTTCCTATATTTGTTCGTGTTGTTTTCCTGTGTTGTTTTGTCTGTGTATGCACGTGTGTGTGCGCGTGGTTGTGTGTTAGTCATGTGCATATCCGCATAATGCGAGTTGCGCTTTGAGGTGGCTGCGTTTTTGCAACGTGGGTTTATTTGGTTAATATTGGTCCCTGTTTTTGGTGTTTTTTTTGTAATCATTTGCAGGAATTCTTCAAGCATTCCACCAGATTGGCACAAAAGCCTTAATTATTGCGAATGTAGTACATAATCATCTTCAAAAAATACAGCATTCAGTAAAAGAGAAGTTTAATGTTGCAATGACTTGAAAGATTTCACTGGTGTTTTGCTTCCGCTGACAAAATCTAATGAAACAATTTGAGTGACAGCAAAATAAATTACTATATGCATGGATTCATGAATCAGTTATATGTTTCAAAGCAATACAGGAAAGGAATCTGGAGACTATATAGAAATATTATCATCAGTAGATGGAAAGATTAGCTGGAAGCAAAAACTGCCTTTTCTAATAAATCAAACGTTATATCATATTTTTTTGTATCTTTGTAAGAGTTTTGTATAAGTTTTAGATGATGTATTTGAAATATGTGATATGCATATTTCCCATAATAACTTCATGTCAAAATATGTGTAATGTATTTCCTAAATGAAATCATAATGAATGGAGTGAATTTATGCGTATCGTGACTCCAGCGAAATGGCGACATCCTGACTCTCTACACTGAACTGCTAACAGTGGTAACTCCATATTTACAATCTGATAAACATAAAGCGAAGCCTTTAATGCCATTCTGACCTAACTACATTTCCAGTTAAGAAACTGGAAAATGCAGATTTACTGGAAAAGTAACCCTCTCCAGGTTTAACGTCTTTTTTCCCCTTTAACATCACGGATTATAGAGAGAGAGAAAATTTTCATTGTGCACTGACTCCATTGTCTTATTTGATTCTAATATTGATCGTCATAAGAAACTGACCGACCTATTGTGTTAGAACGATTTATGAAAGTTTTTTTTCGATCAATAATAATCTCTATAGGAGAAGAGCACAATCAAGCCTAGATTAACACCAGACTGGTGTAATATGAACAATTTCATTAGGCTTAAATCGACATCTGAAAAAATGTCATCCTGTACCTTTTGTATTTCTTATAGCATTGGTAGTCAATTGATTGTTCAGACAATCGGTATTGTTGCGATTTTTCCTTTCTACGATAAGTTAAATGGCCTACTAATGTGAACTTATTCTGTGATTGCAACATGTTATACATCAGTCCAGAAAGGCATAGAAAGATTCTAAGTCAGCTACTTTGATAATGGAGAACTCTCTTAGTACAGGTATGGAACAGGTTACAAGTGCAGGCATTGCATTAAATATCCAGCTTGCTATACGTGTGATATTCAGATAGAAATGGACGGATATCTCCAAAACAGTCGAGATTGATTTGGTTTATATCATTATAATATATCAATATTAATCATTAAACATCACTTAGTCTAGAAAAGACGTGAAACATTAATACCAATTGTATAAACATTTGGCCCTAGTTTATACATGTTTTGTTGGTTTTTTGGTGTTTTTTTATATTTCTTAGAAATACGCATAATTATTGGTCTGAAATTGACGAAATTTTTTAAACTATAAAATAAAACTATTATCATACAAAAAGCGACCTTTTGAGAAGTTAGCCTTAAACCGCTGTAATATTTGTAGACATACAAATGTATTTCTAAATTGTCTCCGTATTTGTTAGATTATTGCATACGTTCTATACCCAATTTAGTTGAGACTAATCTATTACAATACTTTCATTTGACCGAAAAAAAACTTAATTACCATTCCGTATCTAATGCCGCTTCTCCATGATGTTTAATATGCTGAATTAAATTTAATGACAATCTCAGAGACATTTGTTTGAAGTATTATTTAACAGGATAATGAAATAATTACTTAAATGATCAATATATCTAACGGCGGCTATGTTTCCTCATATCATTGAGATACAGTAATTAATACAGTTCTTTTAGTGAGACACAAATATTTGTCATTGCTCTTGGTACTTAATGTTATCGGCTTAGAGCCGTCTTGGCTCTCTTCTTTCAAATCGCGACTACTAAAGTTGTAAATTTCAGTAATGACACACATGGACCCCGCATTGACAGCCAGATTACTAAACGAACAGCAAAACACAGACTAAGATACTTCATTTGACAATAAAACCCTTTTCTTTCCTTTACAGTGTGTCAAGAACTTCCTTCCAGATCGAATCAAAACTTTGCAAAAACAAGAAACTATTAGAATGATAAGGCAAAAGACAAACTAATTGAAAGACAACCAAGGAAAGATGAAATTGCACAAATCAGAACTAAAAGTTATGATAATAAAAATACATTGCAGCTACTATAACAGAGGTTCTGACCTTTGTGTTCATATGTTAACACATACAAAACTAAATACATGCATACACGTCATCAATTATTGTTACTTTAAATATACTTTTTAGAACTGACTGAAAATAAATCAACATACACAAAAGACTGTTAAATTAAATCAAGATGTTCGGAAACCAAAACTACTTTAACGCAGTCTTACTAGAAATCTTAATAATTGATTGCCCGAATTTTATTTCGTAATAAACAAACTTATAACTCTTTCAAGAACGATATTAAAATATGCATATGCTAATATATTCAAAGATCTGTAATGGTGTATAATTATAGCCATCCCCACTCCATTACAGTATGATTAACATATTTCTTTTATTTTAGCGGATTACTTATGTATGTATGTATGTATGTATGTATGTATGTATGTATGTACGTATTATTATGTATGTATGTATGTAGCTGAAATGCGAAGTAATTACAAGTAACTTAATATAGATTTGAACACATGCATGCTGTGACTTAATTAAACGTGCAAGAGATGCATTAACAAAGAAAAATCTGCTTCATGTGATTTTGAAGAAAATACATTTATAAGGTTCCATTCGTTTCGTGCGTAAGAATTTTAAATGCTTGATATTTTCTGTTGCAGTACGTATATATTATGTATCTGTTTTATATAGAATAGTCTGTACAGGCTTTATGTTTTGCTTTGTCAGCCCTAGCCCTGGACTTATATACTTGTTCTAATGCGTTGAAATGAAGACTGAGGATCATCTGAGGATTATGTTGAATTTGTATACAGACCTGATTACTACATCAGCAACGACATAACAACAAATGTAAGAAATGCTCTGTATATCAAGGATTATTTTGAAAAGTTACATTACTACTGGTCAGCGTTCAAATATCACATCTGCCTTATTACAGTATTAATATTGTTATAAATGACAGATTTGTAACAGGTACTATAATTATAGCTATCCCCATTCCTTTGAACAAACTTTAATGATTAGACTGGAGACATCTCAAAAGCGCACAATCATTAATCATATTTCCTATCAATATTTAGGGAAATGCTCAATCATATACATTTTTGTACATGCATTTCAGAATTGACTTATACTCCCATAAGTGTGATAATAATAATTAAGTATTATTATCATAAAGAACAAATATTAAAATTTCAGGAACGTATAACAACGACTTATTGAAACCATGTATTGTTTTAGGCGCAATGGCAACTCTTTTTGGGATAGAAAGCGATCAGATGCATACTTAGCATTGACATTGCATATCATGATCATTCATCTTTATATATTGATTTTTATTGGTTGAATGCAGATACTTGTATCTTATAATGCACTGAAATTCCGAAAATGATAACGTCGTTAGCATATGCATGGATATTTACTGCCATTACGCTGAGCATTGCAAATAAACTTATACTTAGTAGGAAACTACAATTTTTCCAAAATTCTTGACTTAACTTTAACAAGACTTTCCTTACAATAATATTTGCTTCACTCTCCCAAAAGCTAATACAACGAAATGAACTCGTATATTAAATTTGTACGGTATAAATTAGGCCTTTGTGAATGACCAACTCAACGAATAAACAACACAAAACAAATTAAGGAGACAACTTCTTAACATCAATGAAAACTGACATAATGATACAAGAAGAGTGAGAGGTAAGTCCTCCATGTGTCAGTTTGTGTTAGTTTAAAGGGGAGACAATTTAATTGTGTCGTTCACAAAAGCAGCAATTTTATCGAACAAGCACTTTCTGCAGCACTTTCATTATTTCCATTTATCTGTCTTTGCAGTCTCAAAAATATGTGACAATTCGTCAAACAATGAATATGAACATTAAACCTTATAATCTGATTAAATCGTTATTGCATACTCACAAAACAGTGTCGTATATTTTCCTTTTCAGTGATACTTTAGACCTTAATTGTATTAAATCAATTGTACATCTTATTTAGCATATATGGAAAATTATATTCTACGATGGATAATAAATAATTTTCGTAACAGTAGAATCATTGTTAACATTTGTGTTAGCTCTCTTTGTTGACGTAAATTTCCAGCATGCAGAAGCATTTTACCCTGATATATCTTGAACATGTTATGTTATCAAGTAGATGCATTTACTTAATACGAAATTTATTTGAGATATTTAGTGCTATGCATTCCGTAAATCTGTTTTAATATATTCACTTTTCTGTTTTAATATATTCAAGTCCTATAAACTTAACACATGTTCGTGTGCGACCTACATTTTTGTCCCAAGAAACACAGCGTTTCTCTATGTGAAATATAGCAATCATTTTACTACTTCTTGCTTTAGCTTGCGCAATGACATTAAGCATTTTGAGTGACAGCAAAAATTACTACATGCATGGATTTATAAATTAGTTGTTTGATATTAAGGAACCATGACCAGGAAATTTGTTGACTAGATTAGCTGGATGAGAAAACAACTTTTATACATTAGTTAATATCTAAATGAAACGGGATCTTTGCAATATCTGCAATCTACATTAAAATTATTATAGATCAAGAGTATCATAAAGTTTGTTTACCAGTTTGCTTCCGAAATCTTAAATTACATTTCATTATGTGAATTCAATAAACTACCAAGAGATTATTTAATTAATGTAACAATTTTCAAACAGTTTGTTTTCATTTCAAGCATTATCTGAAATATTTAATTGAGAGATATTTGCTTATGCTTTCTCTTTTCAGATTACAGATGAAATATCTGACAAATGCATAATTATTGCATGATTGTTTAGTTTAACAGTGCATTATGACGACGAGGTGAAGCGAGGTAGAGTTGATCCATTCTTTTGTTGTAATAAAAACATCTCAAACATATTTGACAGTATTATCTTAATGCGTCAAGTACAGACGTCTAGATTTAATGCATGATGATTGAACATTTGGCTCCATAAATCTTGATCTTTTATAGGCGATAAAAGATGTGATGATTTAAGGTCGTTCTGCACGTTCGGGTGATATTTTTCTACAAATTGAATGTAGAATTTGATGTTATCCGGAATCTTTCTACAATGTAGAATTTGATGTTATCCGGAATCTTTTTACAATGTAGAATTTGATGTTTTGATGTTATCCGGAATCTTTCTACAATGTAGAATTTGATGTTATCCGGAATCTTTCTACAATGTAGAATTTGATGTTATCCTGATTTTTCTTCAAAATTTCAGACTTTACTTAGAAAATTCGGGAAATAAAAAAGATGGGTCGTGTGCTTTCAATTTTGCTAGATTGGTGCGAAATGTAGATTTTAATAAAACTTCTTAAAGTCGTAAATAAACATATGGCCCGTATTGGTGAAATAAAATGAAAAGGTCCTTGCTTGTTTTTTTTTATATTATATTTGCCCATGATTAAAGAGACCGTCGCAGTTCAAGCTCATTTTAAAACATGGTTTGGAATTATTTAACCTCTCAGTTGTTTTAATATTTTATTTTAACTTTAGAAAGATAGTTGTGTTGCCGTTTTAATTAAAATTACTAACGGGTTGCCATAGATTCATAAAATCATTTTAATTTTCCTACGACGTGTCCAGGCTTTATTTTACGTAATAAGGATAATTGACGTTACGCCATAATATCCGGTGTATCAAATGTGCAGAACTACTTTAAAATGCTCGCACTCTGGGCTGTTAGAAACGTAATTCATACAGTTTAGCATAGAAGTACGAGCGGTAGTTAATAACCTGTGCTTACGTCCCAATCTAGAACAGTTTTTTCAGTTCATTCAAAAAATAAAAATAGCAAAACTTATACCTGTTTGCTGTGTTAAATTCATTATTTCATTCATCAAAATGATCTATCTACTGCGGCAGGTACTATCACATGTATCGGATATTCAAATTCAGCTTTTCAAATCAGTAAAGCTATATATATTTAGCTGTTTGTCGACAGAACTGCAAACTAGAAGTCAGCTATACATAAAAAGCATGTTGGATAAGAACAGGAGTCGTGAATTTATAAAACTTATAACAAATATCTGTTTTAAATTATTAGATATTAAATTACAGAATTACCATTTGAAGTACCTGGAACATCCGGCGCATGTCAAGATGTAAAGATGTATCACAATCCCCCCTTAACTCAATATGGAGAGTACAGATCTACGGATCGCGGGGTCGTGAGTTCGATCCCCGGGCGGGGCGTACGTTGTCCGTGACGATTGTGTCTGAAATCATTCGTCCTCCACCTCTGATCCATGTGGTGGTGGTGGGGGGGGGGGGGGGGGGGGTTTGCTACACATAATAGATTCGATTCCTGAAATCATTCAATAGCGTGATTTATGTTCATTTGTTAGATTAATGAAATCGATTGTCCGAAATACACTGTCATATACATGAAATCTTAAATGACTTACTTTCAAAATATTCATGTACATCTGCAAATATAACACTTAGATTTTAGATATACAAGTTATACGGGTGTCTTTGAAATATTTATTGTGAATTATTTTCATTGCTTTACTTTTTAGTAACATCTACGAAATCTAATTTTTATAAGGAATCGTGTAAAAAGATTTGTTACAATGGTGTTCAATTTACAAACAAATTGGATTATTTTCGCGACTTTAGCTGAAACAAATGTCAACATTAACAATGTGACACAAGACAAAAATAAATATAAAATTAGACAGTCCTTTCTAGAGTTATAATAAAGATTATTGCGCACTGTCCTCTTCCAACCCTTTTTGTTTCTTGTTTTTACTCTTATTAAGTTTTCTCCCAAAATTTGTATTTCCAATGATCCCATCAATAAAATTGCAAGATACAAAAATTGTTTATTTCACAAAAAATAGAAGGAAAATTTCAAACATAACTACTTTATTCTACACATAATTCTATCAATTAAAACACTAGATCTATAAATCTTTCTACATAGAAGTCTTTGTACATTTTGTTGGGATTTATATTTTTAAATATCAAAAAAGAGGTGACAATGCGTCTTTTCAGATTTTGATGATGAAAGAAAGACCAAGATGCCTAAACTCAGTTTGCGTCAGTGTAACATTTTCCATCTTATTAAAACGTTATTTCATGATATTTTGATTCCAGAGCTCTGATGTCTGGAAATGTATTTCATTAAAATTCACTCTTAAGCTACTTTTATATTTTAATGATTGTATTTTCTAATATACCTGGTAGAACGTTCTTTTACGGATATCTAAAATTAGGAAATAAGCAGCAGTTAAATATAGAAATTCCGCATCAAAATAGGGAGACCCAATTTCAAGCTTACTTTTTCTCTACTTTATGAACGATCTAGTAAAGAACATTAACAGTGATACTAGTATTTACAATTTGTTTACACTCGACGAAATAAAATTGCTTGTACTTTTAATTGCGGACGGTGCCGTATTCTTTGCACACTCACCTAATGCGTTTCAATAAGTGCTCGATGAATATATTGAACTTGTACATTGTAAGTTCTTGAGAAAAGTTTTAAATGTAAGAAAGTGTACAAAATTAGATGGTCTATACGACAAACTAGTCTGACACCCTATGAAAATACAACGAAATCTTATATTGATTAAATACTTGCTTTAAGGAAAGTAGCTCACTAAGAAAAAAGTATGATATTCCGAAGGACGATGCTAATAATGGTAATTGAGTCAAACTGATACCAGCTAAAATAGACATGTCAGATATACGGTAAGACCCAAATGCAGATTTTATGTTATCAAAACGCGAATATTATGCATTTATAAACATCATTGGTATTCACAAAAGTATAACTGTATCAGATTATCCTCGTACATGTATAGTATAATAGTATATAAACATGAGTTCAAACAGGAAAGATATCTAAATGCATAAATGAATACAAATTTGGAATATCACTGACTCTTCTAATAACCTTACGAAACAGGCAGATATCATGGAATTCCTCAGGAAGAAAGAATATGTCAAAACTGTACAATGAAAGTCCTAGAAGATGAAATTCACTTTTCACTAATTTTGCCAAGGTACTAAGACAAAAGACGAAAACATTTCGCAACATATTATTGTAGATAGCAGACCATGAGAAAAATTGAAACATTAATGTCAAGAAAAAAATCAAAAGCTTTATGCAATATATATTTGCATTTACACTTAGAGCAAGAACACAATTTGTCATGTTTCTATATTTTTCTTTGCAAGAGTTTCGGTCACGTAGCTACTTTCCCAGTGAACTTTTTTGCCAATAAAATGTTTTGTAATGCGTTGTTCTTGTTCCAATACTTTGTGCAACTATATATATTTGTAGGGCTGCAAATGTGCCAAGTAACATTTCTGTTCTGTCCTGTATCACAAAGGCAGTAAATTGAGGAAATGTAGGCTGTCTAAGACTGCTTTAGTTAATATTACTGGACTTTTAATATTAACACAAAGCTGAATTTATTATGTCAACTCTATTTAAAGCGTTTTATGTTTTAAACATACATTTTCCGTGACAAATGTATTTCTTACCATGATATTTTCGAACAAAACGAACGTATTTTCTGTATCTGCAGTGTCTTTTAAATTACAGTGTCAACGAAAGAAAAACAATTCATCATTCATTCTTTTTATGTATCGAATATATGGAATGCACAAGTTGGAATAAATCGCAAGCATATAAATTTTAAATTTCAACGATTATTATTCGTAAAAAATTCGAATGTCTTAGACATTGTTTATGCACAGTATACTAATAGTAAATCGCCCTGTGCTACTCACGTTATTTTTCAAATGTTCCCGATTATTGACAACGGTGATACCTCGAAAAGTGCATTGTTTTATATCACTTTGCATCTTTGTGATGTGAGAAAGATATAACAAAATAAGTTTACCTTTTTTATATATATCTTTCGATTTTAAAGAGAATTCCTATAGTTTTTTCCTTTCATAATTCTTTTTCAAATTCACATATATGATAAGAAACTTTGTGCAGAAAACAATGAACAAATAAAAATAATGGGTCACCAGGCTTGTTTGTGTGAAAAAAAATTGTTTTGGACACACCCACTGTTGCTGAAACTGCTAGCGATTGTTCAACATTTTCATAATTTTCTGCTTTTTTATAAATACCGACCAAAATATGAATCAAGACAGCACAATAAGGTTTATTCATTTTACAGATTTTATTATATACTTATTTGATATCATAGTCATTATTGTAATACTATTTCATTACAATAATGGGTACATATGAAAAAAAATCTTGTTTCATATTCACTTTTGTGAACTTTTTCAATGAAAAATACTCAAAGTAAAGAATATGTTTTTAAATTTTGAAAAAACTGTTTCAAAGATTTTTTTTCCTTTTCTCCTTGTGTATAGATAATTGTATAAAAATGGCCAAAATGTATGGCTCACCAGGCTAATTTGTATGTTAAGATCGCTTGAATACAAACACCAGTTCGGACAAAAAATGGCACGAACCTGACCAAATTGATTATATCTGCTAGAAGTTAAAAAAAATCTTTATCCTTTCTATAATTGAATACTAAATTATCTGAAAGGAGATATTGTTTTATCAATACAAAGTTAATTGTCTAACATTATATGAACAATACTGTCTTTGTACTAAACTGCGCTGTCAAAACACAGCCACAAATGGCAAGTTGCCAGATACATGTCAGACATGATACATGTCAATACAACATAACCAGTATCAACATTTGGTTACTGATAAAACTTATTGAAAAATGTTATTTTATTCAAGATTCCTCGTATTTAAGATCGTCTGTCACATGTTGCAACAAATGTTGACTTCACTTCAATTTTCCATAGATAGTGTCGGCTGCGCAGCAAGATGCGCATAAAAAACTATAGGAATTCCCTCTTACCAAAAAAAAGCCGCGGCTGTGGTGGAATTTTGTATTGCCCAACAAAAAGCCCTCTTCAAACAAATCTTATATGTATTGACACATTGATATATCTGAAGAATTCTGAAAGCATTACAAAAGAAAACAAAGAAGAAAAACTTTAATTTTGAAAAAAAATATTTTCAGGAAGCAACAACTCTATGTATCGATTGAGTTGAGAAATGATCAACAAGACAAATCTGTGACAACATAATAATCAACTTGCATTAATCTATTGTACGCAGTTTTACTGCAAATAGAAACGAGGGAAATTTGATGTCGTGCTGACTTTATTTGTGAAAAAAAATGTTCCTAATAAATTAAACGCAATTTCCATGTAAAGGATTCTATTTGCAGAGTAATACGTCCGATTGGTGTGTTGCAATTTCGTCTTGTCAAATATTGCGAATATTCATAACTGAGAAAGACTACTTTTTATTAGTGACCTTTCATTTTTCTGTTAACTTAAAGGTAGTTCAGCACGTTTCGAACAAGAACTTTTGTACAATGAAGAGTTTAAATAATTCCTGATTTTTCAAACTTCAGAATATACTAAACAACTTTGCAAATAAAAAACATATGGTCGTGTGCTTGATTTTTGCTAGACTGTTTAGAAAAATTTGAATCTCGTGCAAGTTTTCATAATGCAAGTCTATGGGAAAATCACAATTTTGATAACAAGTTTGCGAGTAGAAAACTTTCTACAATGTAGATATTTCTGAACTTTCACATCGTCGTATATGCACAAATGGTCTATAATGTGGTGAAAATAAATGTATATGTCCGTGTACTTGCTTTTGAAATATTTGCCTCTAATTTTGAGACAATATTTGGACTTATTTGACGTGTCAAACGTTTCAGTATCATATTTTATCTTTAAAAAGATAGTAACGTTGCTGTTTTAATAAATTTACTCATGGTTTGCCAGTAATACATAAAATGATTTTTGTTTCCGTATGACGAGTTGAGGCTTTATCCTACGTTACCTGGATAAAAGACGTTACGCTAGTACTCCGGTTTATCAAAGGTGCAGAACTACCTTGAAACCTATGGCAATTTTTGTCATGCGTCTGCATCCGATTCAGCAACTTTAACATTAGGACTGTTGTTACAAATTTTATTCTTGCCTCCCACTCTTATATGAGCTGAATTTGTGAAGCAAATTTCCATTTGAAAGAAATTGCGGAATACAATAATAACGAGACTTGACACATCTCAAACGCATAATTATTTATCAGATATTCGATTCATCTATTTTTACGGGACATGGGCAACTATTCGCAGAACTGACTTGTTTCCATTACGCATATCTTTAGATATCCATGCCATCCCCTTTCTGAATTCCCGTTTGTTTAGTTCTGCCCATGTTTTCTCGTTTAGGGCGAGACCATTATTTGATCTTGTGCCATATGCCGTTTTTCATGGATTTGCACTTTGTGTTTAATTCAAGGTTCCATGTACATCGCCGTATGAACACATCTGTGTCTCTAAGTAGTTTTTTTGTACTTTTGTGACATGTGCAGATGTTGAGTTGTGCTCAATCCGTGACTAGAGGCATATATGGTAGCATGCATTTCCACTACCGTCCAACAACAGGCTCAATCACGCCGAGCCTGCAACATTTTCATTTGTGTCGAGATTGGCGACATGTGGAGTTTTCACTTAATCCATATAGAATAAATATTACAATTTCATTTAAGATTATTATATGCGATGCACAAGCACATGTAAGTTCTCTATCTAAAGTTTCCATTAATTGCGACTAAATTTGCACTTCGAAACACAATACCAGTCAATTGACAAAAATCGACAAGAGAACACATAGATTTAGCTTGTATGGCCTTTTTGAATTACATCTGAATGAGTACCCACATGACAAGCCGAATTAACGAAAATTTCTTGAAACTTATAAACACTGACTTATCAATATTTCAAAAAACAGGCAAGGTAATTGACATGCCCATTGGTGTTCTTTCATTTGTGATGTTGATGCGCTTGTTTTTCGTCGGAAGTAGTGCCACAATATGTAACAGTTTTTGGCAGTCGCGAACATACGTGATTATTCGTCCGAAAATTATATGAACTTCAATCAAATTCTTTTTAAGTAGGTTGTACAAATAATGAATTTTCTGTATAAATTACCTCATATTGGTAGGTTCAGTTTGTAAAATTCATGAATATTAAAACTGCACAGCATCTATATAACACTATATTTACGATGTTTATACATATATGCTGAGACAGGTTTAAAAGTTGCACAAAATTAACACCGTCTTTCTGGGAAGGATGAAACAAATATCAACGGCTTTTCATAATTATATTGATTAACTGCATTTTACAATGTATCATATATTTTGAAGAATATCAAAGGTATGAAGAACATCTTTATGGCTTTAAGCGGTGACATTTTGCATAGTGTTTTGAACAATATTACATGAAATGTAATGTTCTAGATTAAACTGCCGCAAATAAATAACTGATATTTTATTTCAAACAAATCATTCCGAAATATGACGATTATATAACTCTCAGTTTGTTTATATGTTACACGATTTAGGAGATCATGATGACCATCCTACATACTCTTAAATATTTATATTATTTTACACAAACACTATTTTCAGTGTGCAATAATGTCATTCTTTATAATCTTCACATAACGAAGAGTGCATCTGTCACAAAATACTACGCGGAATGTGATATAAGGATCCATGAAATCGTATTAATATCCCTTACAGTTTTTGTCCTCTTCTATTTAGTTAGAGAATTTGAATAATTAAATTTTCGAAGATGGAATGAAGAAAAACTTCGTATTATATTAGTAATTAAATACGTGAATTTAGCTTTATAAATTCTTTGTCTTTGAGTGTTGTCAGACATATCAGTATTTGTTACGGGAAATGTCCTCTCGTATCGGATAAGAGAATTCCCTGTGTTCGAAAAAAAGCGTGATGAAGTTTTAACTTTGTACACTATGCCGTTTGGTATAACTATTCTAAAACTATCTTTTAATAGATCAATACTTGGACAAGTTTTAGATGTTTGTTTGTTTCAAATTGAAAGGGTGCTAGATCTCGTAAATTATTCTTTTATGTTGTTTGTATACATGTACACATCCGTTTTGTATATAACAATCAAAACAATTACCACTTTACTAAATTAAAATACAATGTTAGAGATTCCCTAGCCTTGTCTGACGTACATTTTTGTCTCAAGAAACACATAATTTGTTCCTTTAAAACAGTTCAATTTTTCAGCGACTCCACAGAGTTCGAGATCGATCACTCATGATTTGCTTCAGCTGACAGAATGAAGTCAAATATTTTGAGTGACAGCAAAATAAATTACTACATGCATGGGTTCATGAATTAATTGCATGAAACTAATGCAAAGCAAAAAGAGAACCTGGAAATTTGTATAATATTTCCGTGTAGAATTAACTAGAATATCTGGATGCAAAAACGAATTTTCCTAATTAATTAAATGTTTTATCTGAATTTTGTTACTTTTGCAAACATTTTGCAATGATGAAACTTAAAACTTGTGTGTGCATATTTCACATAACTAGTGAGTAACATTTAAACTGAATAACAGACGAAATGGTCAGTACGTTTTTTGTAAAGTAAGTATTGTTTTAAATACTATTAGGATTTTATTTTCGCAATTACCAGAAAGTTGTTCAAGAATCTTGCATCACAATATAGTCATTGACATTTTTTCCAAGACAAAGTACACATGGTTGGACTTAAATGTGTGTCATGGTTACAGAGAAATTGCGACACCGTGTCTGTAGAAATAAACTCGAAAACCAAAATTACCAGACAGTATCGCACAATCATTAATAATCTCTTACAGAATTTTCGCCAAAGATTTATCGTAAATCAGACAGACTGAAATAATGAAAAAATAGTACATTCTAGATGTGCAAGCAATGTCTTTTTGTTTCGTATTTCGAATCAAGAATGATGTAATAAGAAAATATTTATAGAATACCTCTCCTAGTTAACTATTGTGTTCCTGTAACATCGGGAGCAATAAACGGTTATATTGCGATCTAATTTTGATTGATTAATATAGGGCCGGGGTTGTTGGGGTGGGACTTTTGATGTACCCTTGTGTGTACGTTTGCCTGTCCCTCCGTCTGGGCGGATATCACTCCGTCTGTATATCTATCCGAATTTGACTCGTGCGTATGTCACAAGGTATTTGACATAGAATCATATATCGTCAAAGGATTGTTATTCAGCATGTGAAGTTGTGCACTGCATTAGTTATGGCCCTTGACATAGTCAAAGTATGCATCAAAGGAATTTTCTTCAGTTCGACTAGAGTTATCGCCATTCACAGTCAGAAATATTCATAAATAACCGAAAGGTTTGTTGTCACAATCATCTCAAATATCTTTTTACCTAGAGTCATGTCACATTTATATATGATTGTTGTTTGTCATATGAAGTTATGCCGTACGAGGGTTATGGTCATTGACATAGTCAGAAATAAAGGCCTAGCAGTTTGTATTCCATGAAACCATGTAATTATAGATTCGGGAAATAAAGCGCGACTAAAGAACGAGTGCATATTTCCCGAAGAGTTAATAAAGATAATAACCTTTTTTATTACATACGTGTCTACACGTATAAATGTAATGTAAACATTATGAATTTGTTCAATAGCCTGCCTGAATAAGATTGACAATACTGAACTACATAAAAGAATTAATGCAACGACACACAATAAATTACGTCATGCGCCCGGTATGAAATTCAGGCGTGTCGGTGTATGGAAAAATATGAATGTTTCCTGTTCTATTGTAATT
This sequence comes from Mercenaria mercenaria, assembly GCF_021730395.1. Lineage (NCBI taxonomy): Eukaryota > Metazoa > Mollusca > Bivalvia > Venerida > Veneridae > Mercenaria > Mercenaria mercenaria. The sequence goes on from NC_069369.1 coordinate 54,264,381, forward strand.
TAATGGGGAATAGAAACAAGTATGTGAATAAATAAGATTATTAATCAGCATGCGTAGTTGTGCACCTGGGGTTTTGCTTCAGATTTCACTCTGCATGGCCATAGTTATGGACATAAATTTAGTCAAAATATGCATTAAAAATCTAAAATTTAATTGGTCCATTGGAATCAACTCACAGAGCTTCTGATTGGTTGAAAAATCATTTCATGAAAACATAAAAGAAAAAACTACAATACTGAAGGTAAGCGAGTTCAAAGTGACAAAGGGCGCATAAATGACAGCCAGACAAGGATATTTCTTGCAGTTTTATGATAGGTCATTGATAGTTCTTTCATTCTGAATAAATGACGTATACATTGTACGTTTTAACTATTAATAAAGACCTATAATCCATAACATAACAATGCGGGTCAATGGAAATACAGTTTGTTCCCACTGACCTACTTATATTGTATCGAATTAAAAATAATAATGAACATTGACAAGGCAGTGTTGTAGATTTTCAACGTAACGGTATTGTTAATTTCTACCTGACCTACATAAAATATTTGAGCTGATTTTCCGTCAAGGGGTGTAGGGGTATTATAAAGATTTTGGTGATCTAAGAATAAATTTTCACATGAATTTCAAATACAAATAGAAGTAAAGAGAATATTTATATGTTAAGTGTAAGATCGAAATATCTTCCATCGAATGAAAATATTAAAAAGAAAGATAACTCAATTTGATTTTAAATGTGCATGGTGAAGTAAACGATTGTTCAATTTATTTCATTATTTGCAATGATTTTAACCATATCTTACATATTGAACATATACACATCTTTGAATATTTGTAATATTGCATACTGTGAATAATATATTCAATATATTTCGTTGTGAAATTATCAACACACACTGTAATAGATAAGTTAAAAATTGGGATTGAACAGGACACTGTTTCATAATCAGTTTGGCTGGCTGAACAACATCACAATGCAGAGCCGTCTATCCTAGTAAACGTTTTTTTTTTTTGTAATTAAATAGCGATTAGGTTAAACTCAAATAAAAACATCATAACATTCCTTGGAAAATAGCATCTTCCTAAAAATGTTCAACACGTAAACTCACCTAACAAAACTTTAAAGGTATATTAGATCCAAATTTCATATTAAAACATGAATACTTACTTCATATAGTTTATGTAAACATACAAATAACAAGTTTATGTGTATTAACATAGTAAAAAAATAAAATTGTACACTGTATACATGTATAGATAAATATAGTATAAGTGTGTACTACACTAAACAACTGGCTGTTTTTAACACCCAGCTGTTACTACCCGACATTTAATTTGGAATGTAGCCCTGTATGCAAACAGTTTTTACATAGTTAGTAAAGTTAAATACATATGATAAGGATTTTATACATTTGAAGTAAATATCTACAGATAAAATATCTAAGTAAAAGATGGCCAATGGATATCTTTAACACATCTTGAAAAAATGCGGCTATGGATTTGAAACCTTTTAGTCTTACAGTGTGTCATTATACTAAGGCAAATTTATAGTTACGGGTCAAGGAAATAAATTATTTAAAGTAGGTACACATATCTACATCCAGAGGGATTAATTACCTCCTCTCTTTGAAATAAAGTCATTTTGAGACGTCTAGGAATCGATGCAAGTCAGTCAGTTATGAGGTTAGTCTCATTCAGTTGAAATGTGTTTATCAATTCTAGAAAGCTAAATAAATTATCTCATAATGATATTGTATAATGCAACAATAATGAGACACCAGAGAATTCAATAGCAGTATTCATGTTTACAGATTGGCTCTCTTTCTTTTTGCCCGATGATTTATATTTGCGAAAGCTTTCATAGCCGTAATGCAAATTCAAGCAATAGCAATAGGGTCTGGTTACAACTGAGTAAATGATTCTTTCTCCTAAAATCTTACAGACAATAAAGTTGAGGATTTCTTCTAAATGCAGAAATATCTCATTTTAAAATATCTCCGATCATTCAGTTGAATTGCCTTGATAGAACATAACAAATAAATCATAGCAAAAATCGTAACTATAAAATCATAGCAAAGTCGTTACTAACAACTTGAAATCAAAGCAATTAAAAGTATTTATAACATATCACTGCAAAATGTCAAAACTAATAAATTATAGCAAAATTCAGAACTAATAATCATATTACATTTCATAATAAAGAAATCAAAACCAAGGGATAGATAACAAGTTATAGCAAACATTATAAGTAACAAATCTTTGCCGAGTTTGATCACTACCATAGTTTAACTACTGAAACATGGACTTGCAACTGCAATACCCTTTTTTTAACAAATACAGGTCCTGATGACTTCTGGAAGCTCATTTTTTTAGACAATTGCTCTGGAAGAATAAGTACGGTAAAACAGAAAAAAAATACAAATGATGTTTGTAAAGTAATCTTATCTGAATCTATTATTCAAATGTAATTTATCATTTCTCGTGGGAGCATAATTCACAAGACGAAGGGAATAGGTTTCGCACTACCCAGTGCGATACTGAAATGGTAATCTACTTACGTATTTGATAAATGATGGTCGTACCTTTCTGTCCAGACAGGAGCAACCTAAGAAATATGAGCAAGTGATTCACTTAATTCGGTAATATCTATGATCGCAATATAATGTCATTAATGTAATTTTGTATAAAATATTTCTTAACATGCGTTGACCATTATAACAATTTTGTAAAATCAAGCAAAGTACATTGCTTTGATATTACACAGTCCTTGAAACATTTATACACTGCCGTGTTTACTTTACTGTCCACGGGAAGGCCCTTATGAGACGAACTGTGTCCTGGTTTTGTTTCTCATTTAAGCTTGATACCGAACCGTTGTACAAATCATTTGAACTTAATTGATATATTTTTATATATCTGTGAAAAAAACATACATTTCAGAAAGTAGAAACTTTCAGTTGACATTGCATCAAATCTACGACACTAATTCGGGTTAGTGCGCGAAATAGCATAGCAATGTCTTACCATCAACAGCAATTTATCTTACGAAAGTTTAAAATAAAAGAAATAAAGACAATTGTACAATGTATTTCTATTGCTGTCAAAGTGTTCTTATCAATGTGTACTGTATGTCTATCGACAATATTCAAATTGTTACCGAAAGCATGTATAAATATGTGCCAGTATGAATGTAACTAACTAGTAATATTAGAATTCAACAAGTATATCGACGTTCAGGAAATATACGGTCGTAATTGTCACTTTTACGATCAATACATTTCTGAGAACTGCATAATATAAAGGGCCATAGCCTGAACATAAAATCATTAACGCGTGACCCTTATTGTGCCAAAAATGACATTTCCTTAATAATACAAGGTCGTATCTGTTACTAACGACCATTTTTGGTCGGTTTTAGAAATATCTACCGAAGAAAAAGGTCGTATCTGCTACTTACAACCTTTTAAGATTGCGTAGTATGTGATTTTGGATAGCAGATACGACTTTTCACTATTGACAATTGTAAAAATAACATATATACAATTTCTTAAATATCATCAACTCAATAAATATATGAACAATATACGAGGTTAATGTATAGGTATGAACAGTTTGGGTGAGAAATCTATAAAACAAAACATTTAGCTGTTTCTGTTTTCTTAAAGCACTGTTTGTCATTAGCGACCTTTTATTTTTATTCTGGGACATGGATATACATGTAATACAATTAATCGATTTCATTTGCAACATTCTACAAAAGAGTTTCTTAAAATACAGTTTATTTTACAATAGATTGTCCCTAGTGTTTAAGAAATAATATATCTCATTTAGTGATTTGTCGCTGAATAAATCATTGTTTGGAGTTCAGATGCGAAGGAATTATATCACGAGGGTGCAGCCCGAGTGATATAATAATACGCATCTGAACGACAAACAATGAATTTATTCAAGAGCAAATCACTAAATGATATATATTTTTTCGATTCTAACACGTTACCAAGTACTTTTGAGTACATCCTTGACGGCATTTATTAAATATTTGCCCGTTTTCAGTTGGTTTCTTTTCCAGCGCGCCGCTATGCCGTTTGACGCTATGACGTAAAACTTGTGACATCAGAACAGTGAATTGTTGTCTAATAATTCACTGTCTTCAGCCTTCTTTGTTTAATAGGAAAATGAATCGGATCGTGTTAGAATTGTAATTATACTACATGACTTAAAATAATTTTCAGAGGTACAAAATATAACATATTATACAATCAATATGCTTTTTAATCATATACTTTCAAAAGATCATTGATCTAAAGCTGCTAACATTCAACGCAATAGTAACACAGTACAAAGAAAAGCTACTTGATTCAGGACAATTTTAGTTGTAAGTTAATCATATTCAATACATTTGTGTAATACTTTATTATGCTATACTTTGACAAATTAAAGTAGATTGAAATTTTGATGTTTGAATTTAGTTCTTCACGTTCAATTAACTGAACATGCTGAAAGTAATAGCGTAATGCAATTAATATGGAAATCATAGAATAATGCCTGAGGCAGCTTTGAACATTTAGAATAAATTTTACCTAGAATCTTTCATCTCCCGGGCAGTGAGCGCTGCTGTCGTTCTTTGGGTTAAGGTTGACAATACATAGATTTTGATGAAAAGTAGTTCACAATAAGAAGATAAAATAAGCAGCAATGTAAGGAATTCAATTCTTAGTTGCCAAATGGATCTTTATATTTTCTTTGGCCATATGATTGCTAATCTTTCAAAAATTCTTTTGGTAAGATGACCAATATTTTCAGATCGGTTTAACCAAAAATCCCTAGCAAACAACCTTTCTTATTGGCTGCAAACAACCTTTCTGAATTTCCTTCTGATACAATAATGCTTTGAAAACAACATTTTATTGAATTCTACATTATAGGACAATATTATATGTACACAAAATAATGACTTATTCACTTCGTGAACTATTTCTGCATTGCACCCTTAAAATACTAAGTTTAGCAGGAGATGTGCATTCTAGTCCAACAGTTTGTACGCAGTACATGTACGTTGTTTGTATAAGAATTAATGAAACAAAAAGCATTACAACATCTGTATAACTGGGCTTATGTTTCAAAATGCTCACTGGGAATGATTTATTTCTACGGAAGCTCAATTCTAGTGAATATTTACGTTTTCTGTACATATCACATGAATTATGTGTGACTGAAATCTAAACTAGACAACGGGTACTAAATATTTGAATATATCTAATGTTTCGTCGAGATGATTTGTCTTTGTTGGTTTAGAGTCAAACAAGCATAATTTTGGTCATACCATCAAGATGATATTTGGTCCTAAGGCGACATTTACAGCTTGTGAAGGAAGAGTAAAAATGTCCCACCTGGTTTTGTTACAGACAATGGTGGGATCCTGGTTGGAACAAATAAAAGTGAATATGTCATGCATAAATATGATTAAAGAAGACTGGCAAGCATCATTTTACCACTTACTATAATAGACAATATCTATTTCACTGAATCTTGAAGATGTTTTCATTTGATATAATGATAAGGGACACTTGTATATATATTTCAAGATATTCGGTATAATCGATGAAACAGTCATAGCTAAAACGAAGTTATACTTTGAAATATGTGGTTTACATTGAAAACATAGTTTTACGAATACAGACTCGGAAATTTCCCGCAAGGTCGGAAAAGACAACAAAGATAGTTCACAATAGCAGAGGATCAAAATACGTATGTTTGAAAACTTTACGCCCTTATCTGATGTAATTATTCAAATGTGGAAGGAAACAACAAACAAGGTATTCAATAAATAATTGTCAACATTGTTTGTTAAGACAAATACACCCAAAAGAGTATAACCAGTGTTTCACCTAACTATAATAAGAGGTTATAAATGCCACTTTGTATACATACGTCTTTCTGGTAAATATCAGGTATTCGTACTAATTGTTACTAAACAAAATAGTATCAAGATTTGCAAAACTTTTTAATCTCGTTTCCAAATTTAATCGTATATTCCTATAAGATTTCTATAAGAGGCTTACAGAATGTATCTGTAGAGTGTATCATTTTTTTGAAGGATGTGTAGGCAAATGTACTGATATGAGAAACATTATAAATAACTAGATTGTTAATGGATTGATATGATATGGTTTACAATTACCAAATCTGTATTTCATCTCCTAGACTATAACCATAAATATAAAACAATGTAGTAAAATTTGCATTTTTGTATGCTGATTCCAAAGAAAACCAAATAATTTCTTACATATCATGATTAACGTTTGTAATCAAACGTCTGCTAACGTCGTTCAAGGAACATGTATCTTCAAAACACTAGCAAGTATGCCAAACATACGTACAAATCCACTCCTTTTTTGACTTTCAAAGTGATGGCTAACAACTAAAACATCCAAATTATTAGAACAGGACAGTTATATTATGTTGATTGATGAGGTAATGATAGGGGATAAAACGTCTTATATATGTCTATAATATGACTGTAATATCATAAGAACAAAGTTGTCTGACATCTCGTTTAGTACACACAAGACACATAGTATAGCTTTTTTCTTAATTTCAGCCTTTTAGTTTTGTTTTAGTATTCTATACTAAATGTATTTGTATTTACACTTATTATCCACATTGTTGTATCGAACTCGAACATTCTCCAATTACGATGGCCATGGCTATTTCAACTATGACAGCAATCTAGGGGTCGTTTCCGTATTATATAATCGAAACACAAAACGGATGGAAGTATGTTGCTAAGACCCATGAATATATCAAAACTTCATCTCTGATTCGGTAAGTCCCGGGCAATTATTGCATTTTCACAAACTAATATATATAAGCACTCCAATCAAAAGGACATTCAATAAGAAAACAAGAGGACAATGATAGCCCTCGATCGCTCATCTGAGTTTCACATAATTCTTACTTGAGCAATTTTGGAAGTGAGTTACGCGTTGAAATTAATAATTATTACTGTGAAATTATTTTGAAATTGAGCTTGCTTTTTCTGACCAGGAGATTTTTGAAAATATAAAAACCTCAGGCAATCCAGTTTTGAAGTTTCCAGGGCGTCAAACATTCTGACAAAGATCTATAATGAGTGTAATGAGTGTTGTTATATTTTCTGGTCCTTTGGGATCATGGGGTCCATTCAACATATGTGTAATAGAGTTCCGCTTAAGCCGATGCTAGGGGTCGTGGGAGGTGTTGCACATTTCATTACCTCTCATGAACAGACTCAATCAAACCGAGTCTGCTATTATTCTTCTTGGTTGCATTTTTCGCTTTCAAAGGATCTTTTTACAGATTTTATTAATAAGGTTTTTCTGTGATTTGACCAGTGATCTACATTTTGAAGATGAAGTAAAAAGTGTGGTCTATAGCATGTTAACTAGGTTTTTCTATGAATTAACCTAGTGACCTAGTTTTTATCGTCAGGTAACCCAGTTTTGATCTTGGCATAGATATCATTGAGACAGAAATTCAGGAAAAGGCTTATAAAAATCAAGTAGAAAGTGTGGCCTGTACAGTGTTAACAAGGATTTCATAACATTTATGACCTATTTCGGCTCATGTGACTCATTTTTTCTTCTTATATGTATATAGACAGACATTCTCAAAAAGTTTTGTTAAGATCAGGTAGGAAATGTAGCATCTAGAGTAATATTAATTGAATTTTTATGATTTGACCTGTGACCAGGTAAATTGACACAGTCAAAATCTATATACAAACATTCTGAAAAAAAGTTTTATTTTTATAAAGATGAAGTAGAACATTTGCCATTAAGAGTGATAACAAAGATTTTATATGATTTGACTTAGAGACCTAGTTTTACACGTCATGTAACCCATTTATTATCCTGAACTAGATTGCATATAATAACATTTTGACATTTTTTATGAGGATCAAGCAGAAAATGTGGCCTCTTGAGCGTTAACAAGATTTTTCTATTGTTTGGCTCAGTGACCTAGTTTATGGTCTAAGGTGACGTAGTTTTGATAATAGCTAGAAATGATAGAGACAACCATCAGACACAGTATTTTGACCCATTTCTAATCTTCCATTGGAATTTGTAGTGACAAATATTCTCAGAAAGTTTTATAATAGAAAATATGGCCTCTACATTGTAAAATATGACTTTTCTATGTACGACTACATTTATGACCTATTTTGCTCAGGTACTCATTTTTTCTTTTATACTTATAGAAGACATTTCTCAAAGTTTGTTAAGATCAGGGGAAATGTAGATCTAGAGTAATATTATTTAATTTTATGATTTAGACCTGTATCCAGTTAATTGACTAAGTCAAAAATTTATACTACAAACATTCTGAAAAAGTTTTATAAAGATCAAGTAGAACATTTGCCATCAAAAGTGATAACAAAGATTTTATATGATTTGACAAGTTTCATTAACTTAAAGTTTAGGCCTAAATTGTGAGTTAGAGTGTTAGCAGTCAAATACGACAAAAAAGACAACATACGACGACGCACAACCGACCAGGGCGATTTTGAGCACTTCGTGCTCAGGTGACCTAAAGACCAAAATACATGGTCAATTTGAAAATGCTGAAGAATGCAAACGATAATATCTGATATCATTTCATCACGTTATAGATATTACATATAGCAACTGATATAATGTCATTCTCGTCAGTTTTATGCAATGCACAAATATTTGCTTCTTCCGCTGTTCATTAAAATTTTAATGAACGATCATGATCAACTGCTGCGAAACGTTCAATATTGCAGAAATACGGGGGAACATTTATAAAAGAAAATATTAAAGGAGTTACGATGGCAGGCTAGGCTACTTAATTTGGAAATTTAATTCCTTTAACAAAACACAATTTCTTCCGCGCTAGACCTTGGACCTACATGGTGATTCTGACCTTTATTGTATTTGACTAAAACAAAATTCTTTGAATACTATAGAGAACAACTCGTTCAGTTTTGCTAATAAAGGAGTCCTCATGTAAGTTGCTTACTTTTTCTCAAATTTAATGTGGTATTTCTAATTCTTGTTTGCATTAGGTTTTACAAGTTAACTCTGCAAAGTAGAAGCAATGTTTGAAACGAGTCAGATGAAAAGAACAGAGTAAAATGTGATTGAAAGAGTAAAATGCTTTGAAAATACGGTAAGTGAAAAAGATGAATTATTGAAAAAAAAATCAATCGTCCGAATGAATTGTTACTTTTTAAATATTTAATATCACATTTCTAACACACTGATCTGCTGTATTTTCTTGTCTCTGTTCTTCTATCCAACAGCAATCTTTAGTGTTGTGTGGCGGTCGTAATACGTCGCCCGGTGCATCAGTCTGTGCTTATTCAACACAATAAATTGCTGGATCGCCCTACTATTTTGAGTGATATCTTAAAGTAATATCTCCTAACTATTTAAATGTAAATAACGTTCAATTTTTTAAATTGGGACAAAGATTTACAAATTATGAGGTAAGCATAATAGGCTGTTTTATTTAGTAAAGAGTTCTCAAAAGATTGGTTTGAACCTAAAGGCTGTTTTAATTTGGCTTAATATTGCCAAAAATTCAAGTTACTCAAATTAGTCAGAAAACGATTGATATTTAATTTGCTAATTATATAACAGCCGGTTAATTTTAATTTAGAAGTTTTGAGAAGAGTGTTTCAAGCTACATGGTAACATCTTCTTCAAGATCAATCTCATCGTTTCACGCACAATGAATTATATACTTACGGTGAAGGAGACGATCGGTGTACTGCATGTGCATAATGTGGTTCGATATCAGAAGGCCTTAAGCTATCCCATTTATGTTTTCGTTGTATTGCTCTCATAATACTTTATACAACTTTAAACTGGTAACAGGTATCTACGGAACCTTTCGCAAACTACTTAATATATCTAGCATTTACAACACGTTTTTCTGATACTCATAGAGATAGCCATATATTCTCTTATAAAGGTTGTCATAGAGTTATGTCAGTTAAAGCCAAGACGTATTTTGGGAGATGTTTACTAAGGTTTGGCGTCAGATAATCATATTGGCCTAACTGCTATAAAAAACAACAGGTCTCTATCAATTACAAATGACAAGGAATATAATCATGTTTTGTCACAGCCCCCCACTCCCATCCCATACCAAATGATGAAAGTACAACAAATATTATAGCAGCATATATTGACAGAAATTGAGGAATTCAATAATAATGAGACTGGTGACATTGAAAAAGTGCACGGTCATTAATCATTTTTTCAGAGCAATAGTTGTTTAAATGGTCTCTGATTTGTTTCCCGATATGCAAGAATTGATGTATACTTAAATGACACCAAACAAACTCACAGGGTGACTTTTATGTATGCTCTGCACTAGTGATGGCAAATCGTTAGCATATTGCTAACCATTAACGGCACAATCGGAAACAGCCAACGATTCGATTAATCGATAGATCGGATAATCGGTTTACTTAGTGTGCCTATTCATGAAGCATCCTTACAGTGTATTTTTTTATGTCTTTGCTGATCGAACTATGAAACTTCCAATGTACATCAATATATCGCATTTTTTTGATCCCATCATTTAAACAAAAGTAGTTAAGGCAGCATAAAGGTTGAGAATCAAATTTAGTGAAGATGATAGTTAAGATTTCAAATCAGTAACTGTATTTAAATTTACAGTGATTATTATGTATCGTGTTCATAGTGAAGTTATTTGGAGCAAAATAAGTATGAACGGTTTATTAATTCTTAGCTAACAGCTGGAAGGATTTCAGTCCCACAAAATAAAAATAAATGACATCATCAAGTTACCTTTGCTAATATGCTTGCCTAAGTCTTACGGCATGCTATGCATACTGCCATACTAATGTCAAGAGTTTAAGTTGATGGTTTTCCCTGCTTAATTTTGTATAAGCCATATATCTTCCAAAATCTGAGTGATCACAGAAGACCACAATTTCTGTCGAGACTTTGGAGGAAGCCATTTTTACATAAAGTAGTTTCCCTTGGCGTAGTTGCCAACGAAGAACCGTAAATACCAGAACGAAAAAGGTCAGAAACAACTAAATTATCCATTTAGGATGCCAAGTAATTAATCGGTCAGGGAAAAGTGAAGTCGGCGATCGCGCTCATGAATGCAACGCTGACGATTTTTCGATTGTCGCCGATTGTCGGCCCATCACTCTGCACACACATGTTTAACACATCCTTGAAGCATAGAAATATAGACAAAAACACAGTTAAAGGTTCACAATTGTATACAGAAATATGTTTGGTATCATAGATTACGAGCAACATTCATATTTGTAGAGTGAGTGCGCTGAGTTGCATGGAATGCCGAATCTATTATCAGTATCTTTAACTGTATACTTAGTGCGTTGGGTGGCATGACATTCCTGAACTATGATAAACATTCCTAATTGTATACTGAAGGCGCTGGGTTATATGGACATTTAATTTTTGATCAATATTTACAACTGTATACGGAATACGTAGGGATGCATCGAGGTTCTGATTGATGATCAACATTCATAAGTGTATACTGATTGAGTGTTGAGGTTTTCATGGAGATCATGAATGTATTGTAATGATTTAACATGAAATTTATCGTGTTCCATGAGTGGAATTGTTAGTTTCATGAAGTATAATGCATATATTATAACGTTTTTTTTTATGCTTAAAGCTGTAAATAATAACAAGTCACAGAAACTACAGTGGAACTCCCTCAAACTGGAATCCCTGAAAATCGGAAATCAACCAAAATCAAAAAATGTTTCTGTCAGCTCAAAAGTACTGTTGAGTACCGGTACCACTCTATGTCGGAAAACGAACAGATTTTTAGAATCTGTATTGTGAAACGTAATATGACCACCGAGTACAGAACAACTAATTGAAAACTAGAAATGTGTCCATGGGACACAGATGTCCACACTACATGACATTAAAATGACAATTTTTTCCTAGGTCAGGGGCCATAACTCCTACAATACTGAATGAATCCGGACGCAAAACCCCAGGTACACAACTGCACATGCTGACCAACATTCCTTTAAACTTTGGTGACTCTAAATCAAATACTTTTGGAGCTACGCGCGACACAACATTAAAATGACCAATTTTTAACTAAGTCAGGGACCATAGCTCCTACATGACTGAGTGAATCCGGGCAAGAAATCCCAGGTGCATAACTGCACATGCTGACCAACATTCCTGTAAACTTTGGTGACTCTGGGTCAAATACTTTTGGAGCTACGCATGACACAACATTAAAATGACCAATTTTTAACTACGTCAGGGACCATAACTCCTACACGACTGAATGAATCCGGACACGAAACCCCAGGTACACCACTGCACATGCTGACCAATATTCCTGTAAACTTTGGTGACTCTAGGTCAAATTCTTTTGGAGCTATGCGCGACACAACATCAAAATGACCAATTTTTTACTATGTCAGGGGCCATAATTCCTACAAGACTGGATGAATCCAGACGCAAAACCCCAGGTGCACAACTACACATGCTGACCAACATTTCTGTAAAGTTTTGTGACTCTACGTCAAATACTTTGGGAGCTAGGCGCGACACAACACTAAAATGACCAATTTTTACAAAGTCAGGGGTCATAACTCCTACATGATTGAATGAATCCGGACGCGAAGCCCCAGGTGCACAACTACACATGCTGACCAACATTTCTGTAAAGTTTTGTGATTCTACGTCAAATACTTTTGGAGCTAGGTGCGACACAACATTCTCGGACGGACGGACGGAAGGACGGACAAGGGCAAATCTATATGCCCCCCACGCCCCCCCCCCACCCCCCAAAAGTGGGGGCATAAACAAGATAAACGACATTTCTTTAATTTTACACATTTTCAAACTGGACCTTCCAATGACAAAATATTTTAACAGAAACCTCTCTAAACCCGAACTTTCTTTTTGGTCCATAGGGTGTTCATTTACGAGAGTTTACACTGTACTACCTTCACTAAATGATTTTTTTACGAAACAGATCGAATGGAAACTATTTTTGTTGTAATAATTCAGGAGAAGCACTGCTTGATCAAGCAAGAACCTCAAAAAAAAAAGTCTTTACGTAGGCGTAAGTTGCATTTGTTACATCAACGGTAAGGCAAAACCCCATCAATCTAATTTGTACGGCAAAATATAGACCTAAGTGAATAACACACACAACGGGTATACATGGCAAGACAAGTTTTGAAATAAATGAAAACTGACATCAAGGTATATTAATAGCGAGGAGGTCATCTCCATACCCATTAGTCGAACGATATATTGGTATGTTGATTGGGAAGACATTGTTCAACATTACTTGGGAAACAGATTTTAGTTTTGCGTGCTTTGCAAATAAAATACGATTTGAGTTCAGATGCGTAGTAATCTAATCACGAAGATCCAACAAAGCACGCAAAACTAAAATATATTTCAATTCTAACACGTTCAAATTACACCAGGAAGGGATACTAAACTGGAATAAAATGCGGTTTTAGATACGAGGGAGTAAACTGGAATAGCCAAAAGTAGGTCATTTTGCGAAACGTGTTCTAATCGATAAGACAATACACGGTAAAATCATTATTTCTTTGTATAAAAGAAAATCTTAAAAGTGTTAGAATTTAACATTTTACTTTAAAAATACAGAAAACAAGCATTTTATCGAACAAAATATAACCATTATTACTGTTATGTTACTGTTCTTGCAGTCGCATAAATGTGTGACAAATCGTCAAATAAAGACTATGAGTGTCATGATAGAATAAAAAACACTCAAAACTAAGTGTGTTAGATGACGGGTTAGGATGAATTCTTTTTGGAGGTTTGTAAAATCGCCCTTGACAATCCGCAATGCATACATTTGGTATGGTTTATATAGATCAGTGCCTTTTCTATAAAGATTAGTATAATTAGTGGCGAAATACTTTACACAAAGTCTTGATGCGTTTTTAAATAAGGCTGATAACTAGGTCCGGGTCTATTCTAAACTTGTAAAACTTAAAGGATGTTTGCAATATATACCAGCTTAAGTTTATAAACGTGTAAGATTGTTAAAAACAATAACAACACTTTCAAGAGTAGTTATTTTCGCAAAAATGGGCTGTTCCAGTGTTGGTCAAAAACGGCAATGGTAAATCATCGCAAAAATTAAAAATTATATACTAGTTATTCTCACATTTTTGTAAGTTTCATATGAACTGAATGAAAAAAAATACATCTCATTAAAGTTGCCATATACTCACTGATATGACATGATTATGGTCTAACTGAATAGGCTTATAAACAATAAGGTATATTATATACTATATACAATTTCTGTACATTTTCAATATTTAAAAAAGAAATTTTCTAAACGAGCAGGATGCCACATGAAAACAAACATGATGAAGCTTCAGTGAAAAACGATTATGTGGCACTTCATCGATCGCTATGCTAAATTTTCAACAACAAAAAAACAGATTCGATTTGTCTAGGCAATACATTTGCAGAGTTGCACGAATACCCCTTGCTAACGCCATTCCGCTTGTCTGATTGGACGGTGTTTGTCCTCAGGCAGCTCATCTTGCTTGGATGCGAATATTATGTTCGAGTGTTTTGAGCATTTAGAGGTGTCACTGAGAGGATTCGGACAATAGTTGACTGCCTTTCGTAAAGGTAGAAGTGACAAGTGTTTGTAGCTGTCTGGTCCTTAAACCTTATTGGGGTTAATATCAATAAACAATTTCAGTTGTGCAACATTACTAAATAAATGACATGACACACGTTGTACTTCTAGCTATTGATGATATGACAGTGTGATCTTTCTGGGTAAGTATACCTTTAAATTGGTTGTTATGGACTGGAGACTTGATCTATGTATCCCAATGTGACAGGCTGCCCTTCTTTTACAGGGACACACTATACTGATTTTGTAGTTCTTGCTTTTAATGAAGGTGAAAAGCTAAACTTCATAAAATTACTTATTACATACTCATTTCTACTCCCCGTTAAGTTACACTGGTACCGGAAACGTCAATATTTTTCCATACACAGACGCCTGAATTTCATATCGGGTGCGTGACGTAATTCAGTGTGTGCTGTTGTATTTATTTCAGAATATATCATAAATTTGAAACTCATATTGTCAACATTATATCATTTTATCTTCTTTACTATACATTACCTCTTTTTTGTAATAATTAGAAATATTTTACAACCGATATAATTATGTCAAGCTCTTATCTGTTATAACCACAGCCTCTTTTTATATATATTCCTATTCAGGCTATTGAACATATATATGATATTTACATAATATTTATACGTATAGATGCGTATGTAATAAAAAGGTTATTATCTTTGCATCGGGAAATATGCACTCGTTCTTCAGCGGAAGAATATTGCGCTCCTAAAGTCGCGCAATATTTTCACTGAAAATATGTAATGATTAATGTTGATTTTCACGAAGGATTTATATTCGCTCTTTTTGGCATCTTGAAAGTAAAATCAAACGAATAATCATATCTAACAGAAGATGAGCAATCGGACATGATTCGCCTTTACTGTGCCTGCACGTATTGATGTCTGAATTAAATCGACAGTTTCCATTAAGATAATATTCAGTAAGACCGGTAAATCATAACTAACAAAGCGTAACATTCATAACACCCAGAACAGAGGTTCTGGCATTTTTCTGAAGTTCAGATATGACAATTGCATTGCAAGAATAATGATGGTTAAAATCAGAGATAGATAAACAAATTACAAATATTTGTAGACTTGCATACTTTATCTAATAGACCTTGAGCTGACAATAACCCCGCCACCACCCCCCCCCCGGGATATTTCTACACTATGATTTTCTTAAAGCATATAGTATGAGCTATCATTCCAGAAATTCTGCCATCTGGCAGTCGGGTTCTTTTTACGTTACAGCCTACTTTATACGTTACCATTAATAATTTCTAGAAAATACTGACTGGCACTACAGTTAGCCATAAATGGTTTACTAGCTACACAACATGTCAATATATAAAGACAGAATATATAGATTTATATTTTAGAGGTAAAATTGACACTTACAGGCATGTGTTTTACGTTATCAAATGTACGTTACCAAAAATTGTAACGAAAATAGATAATAAAACTATGTGATTTTGATATTTTATTTGAAGTGTTCATGTCAAAAGTGTTATAAAAAGAGGCTGTGGTTATAACAGATAAGAGCTTGACATAATTATATCGGTTGTAAAATATTTCTAATTATTACAAAAAAAAAGAGATAATGTATAGTAAAGAAGATAAAATGATATAATGTTGACAATATGAGTTTCAAATTTATGATATTTTTTTTTAAAGT
The DNA here is from genome assembly GCF_021730395.1 of Mercenaria mercenaria. Classification (NCBI taxonomy): domain Eukaryota; kingdom Metazoa; phylum Mollusca; class Bivalvia; order Venerida; family Veneridae; genus Mercenaria; species Mercenaria mercenaria. Next base: position 54,280,749 of record NC_069369.1, read on the forward strand.
CGAAAAATGTTTTGAATATGGTAAAATATTTTGTTTAAGCAATAGGTACATATACAAATTCCATAAATATGTATTATATATTTTAAAACATATAAATATATCACAAATTATAAATCTATGTAACTAGAATTACTAATTACATAAATTATATATAGTTTTCTTCAAACTGAACTTACAATCAAGATTAACAAAAAATCATTTTTCATGTGAAATGAAACTGATTTCATTGAGTGGAAAAAGAAATGAAATAAAATGAAATAAACAATTAAATAAATAAATAGATAAATTACAAATGTTTGAAATTATTTGCATAGAGTAAGTGCTCAAACTTGCTTCATATATATGGCACCTTCTATTTGTTCAATCAATGATAATGCTACAGTCCAGCATATGTTAAAAACGCCAGTAGATGCAAGTTATGAAGTTGGCCAGAAATATACTATAGTGACATGTGACTCGGCTGTTGTTAAGAAGGAATATTCTTTGGTTCTGCAGTCTAGAAATGGAATTTGTAACATAATTGTTAGAATGGGTATGTTTCACACAATCTGCTCTATAATTGGGCCTGTAGGAAAATTAATGAAGGGCAATGGTCTTGCAGAACTTGTAATACAATCAGGAGTTTGTTCTAGTTGTTCACTTGATAAAGTATTACCAGGTAAACACTACAACCATACCCTAAATGTACACAGGACTATAATGGAAGCTCTTGGGCATTTGCTTCTATGCAAGTTTGTAGAGACAAAACCCTGCAAGGAAAGCATTTCAGAAGACACTAATATTACAGAAACGGACCGAAAGTCCATGCAAAGAAAATGTGTTTGAAATAATAACTCTCCTGACTTTGAAGAATATTTCAACAGACATGAGCAGTTCAAATCAGAAAGGGTGAAATGGGCAAAACTGCTCAATTTTGGTTAATGTATGTAGAAATAATTCACATGATATTGTCGCTCATCAAAGCAACAAAGATTAATGCTCTTGATTTACATATAGCACCTCTGTACAAACTGTGTTCTATGTTCTTAGCATTTGATCGCAATAATTATGCCCGCTACCTCCTCGTTAACCTGTTGACATGGATGAATATTGATCCAGGTGTAGAAGAGCTACTCTGAAATAATGATTTTAGTGTATCTAGGTCTTCTGTACCGGCATTGTGAAATGCTGTAGATATCACTACAGAGCAGACAATTAACAGACATTCAAAGTCTGAGGTTGGCATACATGGTTTCAGTAGAAACTATGCTGCATATTCCCACTGGTGCATGACCCGTCGTAACAGAGCCAGGTATGTTGAAGTAACACTTCCGAATGCAGATATACATAGAGAAGACATGTCCGACCACAAAGAAGTATAACCTGCTCAGATACGCAGGAGTGAAGAAGAAGTTAAAAGAATTATGATGGCTGGAAAATGACCACAATGATGAAATTTTCTGTGTGTCGTCTGGTATTCCTGCGAAAGAAGAAGTCGCTCATGACCTTAAGGCAACTGAAATAGGCGAAAAAACAATGGATGGATTATCAAAAGATGATTGAGTGAAAAATCAGTTCCTTTTCAAGACCCCATTAAGAGAAGAAAATTTAAAAGATTTGCCACAGCTGACGTTAATGGGAATTTCAAAATAACCAATTCTCAAAACAAAATACTACAGATAAGAGCAGAACGTAACGTGTATGAACAGTTGGTACTTTTGTTCAGCACAACATAAATCTAGAATTGACACTTCCTATTTCTCTAGGACCTGTCACCTGGTGGTTATAGCTACTGCGACTGGAATGCCAATGAAAACAGACAAGTCAAAACTACTTCACTATGTGGAGGCTGCAGTCATACAAAAAAGATTACATTGTTTTGTTGATTGACAGTAACGCCCTGCTGCGAAGCTTAGTAACCATCCATGCAACATTCCAAGACGAAGCTGTGTTCAGTCAACTACCTAAGACAACTCGTGTCAATTTTGTAACTGACACTTACAGTCAGTCCTCAGTCGATCAAATCATATCAGCATCGAAGACATGGATCTACTCGAAAATTCTTACTTGTCAGGAGTGAAAAGCATTCATGTCAAATATTGAAAACAAAACACAGTTGATCAATCTAATTTTCGAACAATGAAAATTCCTATTGCATAGATATCAGTACTACTAGCACTACACGATAGGGCAAAATCAAAGTTAGATCCCCAGATAGAGATGCGTTTGTGTTATTGGTGATATCTTCAAAAACACGAAATACTGTTTTATTTTACACCGGAACAGGCAATAAGAGACGCCATTTAAATGTTCACAACATCTATAGGCAAAGGAGAAAGAATCTGTTCAATTTTGCCTGCAATACACTGTCTGACTGTGTGACACAACCAGTGCTTTTGTTCGCACAGGGAAAATAACACCGCTGAAATTAGTAGAGAAAAGCCAGGTGTATGTTGCAACATTAGCAGAAGTAGTTCATACACATCACGGATCTGATGACCTCTTTAACGGCATCGAAAATATTGTCTGTGCAATCTATGGTTTGAAGAATACAATAACATCAACCAACTTATATATGACATGTTTCTTGCAAAGTATCAAGTACGTGCTGGCAATGTCCCGAGTACGTATAATGGTATGGACGTGAGTCTATTTCCACTGTGCCAATTGTCACTTAAAAGGCACATAACACGTGTGAACTATCAATTTACCCAATTCTACCAAAAGTAGATGAAAGTGGATAGAAATTTGGATCAGAAAATTTGTTGGAATATGACTGATGTTCCGATAATATAGTACTTCAAGAACCTGCTGAAATTATTTGTGACACATCAGCAACATGTTACTCTGATGATTCTGATGATGACTATGAAGAAGTAGAGATGACCAATGTAATTGACACCATATACGAAACAGACAGTGATTATGACGACTTAGGTGACTGAAGCCCGCAACTTAATTGTTTCTCAATTTTGATGTGAATTTATTTGGTTAAACAGATAAGCGGTTGTAAGCATATATTTTTCAGTTACTGAAATACACATTAAGTAACGTATCGTAACGTAGGTTACAATGTCAGTGCTGTGCTATATGCATTTTTATATCAAACTAGTTCGAACTTAATCAGATACTCACATTATCTAAGTTTGAACATCATTATAAGGATTACATAAACAATCTATTGACTGAGAAATGAAAATATTATATCGTGAATTTTAGTAACGTATATAATAATGGTAACTTACTTGTTGTTAAAACTTTGAACGATAAATTCTTAAATACTTATGTAATATTTTTACGAAAATGCTATACTTTAGACATATCTGATATTTTCTGACAATCAAACCTATTGAATTAATTGATGCGAGTATTTTTATAAAACATATGGTAACGTAAATTACAAAATGAATTGATCGACTTAGAGAACAAAACTAAGCGGGAACATTGACAACAGCGTATTCTGCATATTACTAAACCCACTTGCTAATTTTGGTTGTTTCTACCATATCATTCACCACATTCCAGTTTTATCATTTATCAAATAATTGTTAAGGTAACGTAAACAACAGGCTGTAACTCATAGAGAACCCGCTTGCCAGATGGCAGAATTCAGAAATATGATCTACATACAAGGGGCTTCAAAAATAATGGGGTCTACAAAAATCCCTAAGGGTGGGGTGAGGGTTTCACCTTCCAGCTCTAGGCCTATAATTCAATTATTCAAATGCGACTTGTAATTTCTGATGGGTATGTGATTTAAAAGACGATGAGGGGAGCGTTACAGTGCGATATTAGAATGTAAAACTAATAATGTCTTCCATTAATAGCTGTCTTAATTGCCTTCTCAGACAGCTACTCCCAAATGAACCTAAAAGAGTGTGTCATCTCATTTGGCTTATATCACCATAACAAAAGATCATAACTGTAATTTCGTATCGAATGCCAGACGAAGTCCAATTTCGTTTCTAACTAGTGTTTCAGTGTAAAAAGGTTGCTAAAATTTTAGATAAATCACAGAGTGTATATGAACGAAGGTTGAGCTTATGTGAGCTGGAGTTTTATCATTGGAATGATATAGAAAATTATATGAAAAGACATATCCTCACAAAATCCATCCATAAAATCCATAAAAAGTAGCCTTCGTAAGCATGGAGGATGCAGCTAACAAAAATAATAGTAGTATCGGTTATAATTGAGTATGTTCGTGAAAAATAATGAAATTTGCAACACAAGTGAAGCACCAAGCACCGGCTTTAACGTAATTATGTGATACAGATGTATTGAATGGACTACTGTAACATTATTCCGAAGGACAGGAAAATATAATAACATCGTGTCCAAGTACTTATATTTTTAACCTTAAGCCTGCTGTCGGCAAGTGATTCTACCTTTGCGACCAGTGCAGACCAAGATCAGCCTGCACATCCGTGCAGGCTGATCATGGTCTGCACTGTTCGCTATTCAGTCAGTAAAATTTCAGTTAACACAATTAAGAAATGGTATTGCCCAAACTGACTGACCAGTCCATTTTAGAAAGGTTAAAGAAAAGTATATGTTGTATGTCAAACTTCATTCAAACGACAACAGTTGAAATTAATACATCAAAAACTGCCACATTTAACTTTTATAAACACAGGAGAGTCAGGGATAACCTAACTGCGTTTCTTTTCATAGCCTTAAGTTTGCATTTAAGCTCTTATTTTTTTCACATATTTAAAGTCACTCGCTACAGTTTTTCCGGACGGGTTGATATTTGCCCAACACCGTGCCAATTTGGTTTCGATGTAGCTCACTGCAGTGTTGGTGTGGTCTTCTGCGCATGCCCGGAAGTGATTATCTAATATCGCGTACGGGAAAAATTCGCAAATTATTGTATTTTCGCATGCATTTATGTACAAAATGTATAATATACTGACTAAAGGTTAGGGTAAGTATCATAATGGTTACTAAATATATACATTTAAAGTACTTTTAGTTCAAGTTGCTTCAATCCGACATATACTGGAGTCTGTTATTTATACCAACGCTCCAACTCTGCATTGAGTCACAGCTGTTTCTAACCCCGTACCGTACATTCGTAAACTATAGGTTTTGTTAAAAATAAAAGGCGGAAACTTTCATCGTTGTATGACATCAAAATGCTTCAGAAACACCTTAAAATCCGATTATTAAGAAATCTGCCGTTTGATGATTTTATATATACATTTCTAAGTCATTTGCTCAAACACTGAAAGAGTATTTCGTGCCAACCTGCGTTGTATAAATGCCCGCCACACCCCACCTCGTTGTAATTTGATTTAAGCGAAATCTAATATGGTGACATATCAATTTTCTTTTTGTTTTAGATTAGGTAGACATAACCAAAGGTATGTGCAGAGTTTGATTAAATTCTATTATGTGAAACTCGATAAAATAGCAGAAGTATCAACTTAAAACTGACAAAAATATGCAAAAATAGCCCTTGGGTCTGCTGAACAAGTATTCCTTTCTTTACAAAATCATGTTCTTTTGATTTCTCTGAGCATGTTTCAAACAGATATATTGTTTTCCGTTACAAAAATGCTTAGATAATCAAATTTATGCTGATTATTGTACTTTACTGAAATATATTTTAGGATTACAGAAATTTTGAAAAATGCTTAAAATAGCACCATATCTAGGGGCAAATGAAGTTGAAACAAAGCTGGTGACCTAGTATTTTTATTTCATTTTTCAATACATCATAACATGATCTTTTAATACAAAACATTTCATCAGAATCTATTATTGAGAAAAAAATTACGAAACTGTAGCGAGCGTCTTTAATTTAAGGTTTCATTCATGCATATAGTTAAGGTAAATTAATTCTTATTTTGTCGAAAACATTCAAAAATTATATAACATCGCTCGTTCCCATTGCACTTTGTATTAGACTTAAATACTGTTCAACATTAATCATATCCGTTAGATTAAATACAAATAGTCGTCTTTTCTTTTTGCTCATTATTATCACAAAACACAGAAGCTGGTGTGCATGCAATTGCGACATCTATTCGCGTTTTTTTTTTTGTATCTTCACAAAAAGCTCAGACTATTTCACAATCCTGTTTGCATGATTAACTATAGGAGGACAATAACTTAAAGACATACAAGGTCTAACAATATTTAATATTTCAAGACAAAGGAATAATAGAATTCAGACCTCTAGATTACACAAAATGAACATTAAATGTCTTTATTCATAGACTGGTACATTTTTCCTAACTTCCGCACTGGAAAATGTTAACTTAACCGTACCAAGAGCTTGAACAGAATAATCGCCTATTCGAAATCAAAAACAAGAAAATCTTATCCTAAACAGGCTTGGTCAATACACATATTCATGTACTTGCGACAGAGAAACTTGTCTGACCAGATTTGTAACTTACAGGTCTGTGTTTCACCATCGGTGGTTATATCACTATTAAAGGAGGTATCATCCAGTATAAACAAAAAGGCATATGGAGACAACTCGAGCAGTGACATTAGCTTTTAAATCTTTGAAAATGGAAGAGATTCCACTTTTGATTCAGGATGCTATCAGTATATTCAGACTAAATTACACCCTGATAAAGAACTCATTACTGGAAATATCTTTAAAAAAAATTAACATTGCGGTGTTATAGCATCATTAGGTACAGTCAGAAAATTATTAGTCTTATCTGAAGAATCAATATGTCTCTTGATTTGCATCATAAAAAACACATTCAGTGTCTTGTTTAAATTGTTCCACATGATTTTCAGTAACTTTTGATAGTATGTGAACCTCTGCTATATAACCACTTCCGTATATTACAAACAGTAACGTTCATCACAACAACAGCGTTTAGGTCACCTTTGATATTCTATTTCAAGACAGTTTAATAATCAGTTAACAACATATACAAACATGCACTCAAGACCCTGTTAATAGTATGCAACCGATATCTACACAACATACTATTTTATTTATCAGTTTCAATCTTGCAGATAGAATTATATACAAGACACATACATGTAAATGGCATTTGCTTTTTGAAATAATAATTTGTTATACATACTGCTGTCAATGTACTTTTAAATTATGAATTAATAACTTCTTCAAGTAAATCCAAAAAGTATAGAACATTTTATAATATGATCTGCTAGACAATATAGTAAGTCTATACCCTAAACACTGATTAAGGTGAAGAACTTTTTGGTGACTTGAGGAGAATAACGTTTTTTGCACTGATTCAGAATTGCAGCACTGACAAGGGTAAGGTTGCTGTGCACGTTAGGATCAAAAAGATTTTACAGTTTAGAAATCTGATATAAGAGGATTTTGATAACAACATGATAAACAAAGAAACATATATAAATAAAAATCACAGGGTAGCGTGTTTAATATGTTTGCTGCAGGTAAAAATATCGAAGTTTTGATTTTCATATTTTCTTATTTGGAGTCAGCTTTCTGTCATTATAATATCAAGTTTGTTGTGATAACAGGAAACTGATAATATCAAGTTACGGTTCAACACAAAAGCATTTTAGATTGTTTTGTGATACTGAATAAGAGTGACATTTGAAAGATCTTTAAAATCAATATTTGCAAAAAACTAAGTGCACACGTTTACAGTTTTCACAATAGATAAATAATTGAGGGCATTATCGAACTAGACAAACTCTATTGTAGATCATTTCATTCCTGTACCGTAACTTTTTTTTCCATTCGAAACATTGGACCGTTCCAATTAAATGGGCATAATTTATTTTAATTGTTAATTCTACGTTTAAACATCATTGTTGGCTGAAAGGTGCTATTTTTTTATCAAATTATGAAACCTAGACCCGAGAAAAGCAGCATTTCTAGAGCAGGGGTTGAATATGTATGATTAGTACACTTATGCAACACTATGTACACACATTTTTGAAGCTCTTTCTTGAAGCTGGCCATGCAATATTTAGAAATATAAAGGGACATTAAAATACAAATAAATTAATTCCATTAATAATAACAAGAATTCAAACTTGCATTAGACACACTGCATAATATGTGTTCCTTGTGGTAAAACATTTGGGAGTATATTAAAAGATCTAACTACTTTAGTTGGTGGCAATACAATTCAAATCATTAAATGAGCATTTATTTTAAAAGTAACAATTATTTTCCTTACTAAATATGTTTAACTTTAATTAAAATCCTAATGCTGTGTATTATAATTTACCTAATACATTTTAATGATCGTATATACTTTATGCAAAAAAAACAAAACTCCTGTACTATTTGAATAAAATAGTATTACGTTTTTTCTTTTATATTTGCTCCAAACTTTCTGCAAATATTCTGAACTGATGAGGAGAAGAACATATTCAACCGACATTTAATTTGATTGAAACCGTTTCTGACACAAATATTCTGAACTGATGAGGAGAAGAACATATTCAACCGACATTTAAAATGATCGAAACCGTTTCTGACACAAAGAGAAAAAACGTAGACACAGATTTCTCTCCAATCAGGTGAACCTTGAACACAATGCCTGTAAAGAAATCCGATATGGATTAGACATAGATAGGAGAGAAAGAATAGTCAAATTAATAGATTATTTGCCCCATTTGGGAATCTAACTCGGTACATATTGAATGATACCAACTAAACTAACCTGGAAAAAACTACATTACACGATGTTAACTGTCTTTTCAAATTCATGAAACAGTGGAGTCACTTTGAGAGTAATACTGCTGAGCTTGTCGCCAACAGTTTTAGATTAGGTTTAAAAAATGGGAACCTTTTGCAAGCATCATCTTCTCTCAAACGGCAACAAAAGTCCAGTATTTGTTCTATACAAATAATAGATACAACGACCAAAAGGATAAAATAATCGTACAGAAATACACTCCTCAGCATAGTTGTACAAATGGTAAAATGATTTAAAAGTAAAATTCTAGATATTAAACAAAAGTGGTTATCTACGAAATAAACGCAAGGCTCCCATGAGGATGCACTGCCATAGACTACAGTTATTGAGCGAAAGCCATCTGATCTACCGACCGACAAACAAGGCAAATGCATTAATGTCTTTAGCAAAAAGACCACTCTGTTTCGATGAATGAGTATAAAAGGCAACCCATTTCGTAAAAAAAAAAACATACAAGATAACAGCCTTTAAAAAAGAGAACATAAACCTTTAGAAATAAAATATATGTCTGATATCTACAAATTACAAGTAACAGAAAATGAAAATTCTTTACTCTTTTGTATCTTCATAAAAAGTATACAATATTTCATAATTCAGTCTTAGAATAATAATAGAGGACAATAACCTTAGAGACTAACTAAGTTATGTACATAAGTCTGACATTATTAAAAAATAAAGAAAAACATTGCAAGTTGTTGTTGAATACAGACAACAATTTGAAAAAAAAAATCTGGAATGCCATTAAAATAGTCAGATTATAGATTATATGATATTCTTTTATGAAGACTTTGTCACCTATGTAAATATTACGTTTCTCGTTTAAAGTCAATGGTTAAAAGCTACTCGCCCACAGTTCGGGTGAAAATTTTCAACATGTTCGTTTCCAGCAAGTTTGCATAAAATGTACATATGACACTAAAAATAATAAAGTGGGTGAAAATGAAAGTCAGATATTGGCAAAAATGCATTTCAGCCATATTCGGTATAGCATTTTGTAACATTATATCTAAGAGACAAAAATTAAAAATAAAAAATTATGAAAAATATGTACATTATCTGTCTTATTCAGCATTCCATGTTATAGCCAAGAGTAACCATTATGCATTACAAGCTCAGGACATTATTCACTGACTGTTTTCATGGATGATTTGTCTATGTATGGAAAGAGTATATCATTCATTGCTGTCTGAAAATCTTTATAAACTAATTCATAGCAAGAGGGAAAGTTAAACTTAAAGTCTATGACCAACACCTGGCATAGACTTCGACAAATATAGGGTTCCAACAGTCTTCTAATGATCAAGAAATACAATTACACAGTGAGAACAATGACTGTAATCATAAACATCATAAACACAGAAAAAAACAAATTATAAACATCGTGCACCAGTCACGGTGTCTCAATATTTTATATCATACAGACTCTCGGCATAGTTCATGATTTCGTCAACGCTACTGAAAAAACTTGGATTAACTCCCCTAATGAACATTCGGTCTAGACGACACTGCGTGTTTACATGTTAAGCAAAATGCAAACAAAAAATAGAATATAAAATATTCGCAGTTATGATACAATAAAACTCGAAGTAATCGATAAGTGAAAGTCATCTTAGAAATGATTTTGAATTTGAAATCATACAATGGTACACATTTATATTGTTAACCTAATTCTTGTTGCATATACACATTCCAGCGTACAAGTGCAGTTAAACGGTGATTGACATACATCTCCCTATCAGCCAGTCAGAATAATTTTGTTGTCTAGACCGGAACTACATTAGGGAAGTTCATCCAATTTTTTGTAACGTTGACGAAAGCATTAAATATGTAGAGAGTCTCTGCGATAAGAAATATCAAGGCAGATGGAAGATAAATTACAACTATTTTAATATGCATGCATAGTACCCATTTACCGAACTGCATGCCTAAGATGAGAAATGCGCTATTCAAATGGGTAAGTATATTTTCCCGTTCATGGCTATGGTTCTTATAATATACCTAGGGGTAGGATATTGTATGTAGAGTGACTTTTTCTTTCTGATCTGGTGCCAGTCAACTTTACCACGCTTGTACCTTTATAATTTTTACAGCATAGACCTAAAAACCGTTACATTTTCCGAGCAGCTGAACACATTTGGTAATCTCGTTTGTTGTTAACAGAAGACGAATATCGGTGTGTTGAATTCAATGGCATATTAAATAACTTAATACTTACTACAAATATAATTTTTATTCTGAAATACGAAGCGCTGTTATGCAATCTGCTCCCCTTTCCCATCAAGAGTTTGCTGAGGAGGCTATATTCTCTGTGATAATATAGTCCGAGACGATACGACTTAAGTCTGTTACTACATGTAGACTGATACCACTGTTCTGCAGACAGGAAGGTATCATTAGTGCGGAAAGAAGGAAAGAACAATGAATAGGCCAACTGACATTTTGATCATACAAAAGGCACATGCGTTTCAACTAAAGGGTTATGAGAGTACTATCAAACTTTCGAATTTTACATAAAAGTTCCGTATACTGCTCCTTGAATACTTAAACTTCTTTGACGTAATAAAAACCATTTTACTAGTGTCATAAAAGTGTATCAAATAAATGATTTCGTCAACTGATGTTTTAATAAAAACAATTTTGTTTTCCTTCTATGTTTGATTCAAACTGCCTGAAAGAATTCATAAGTAGACATAATTTGCCGAAATATAATCTAATTTGAACAGTTTTTTTTACACTAGAGAAAACAAATAAATGACAATTTTCTCTGATTATTATAGGATCGTGTCAGGCAGACTATCCTCATCATCTGAACCTTCAGCACCATTACTGTAATTTCACTTTATGTAGAAGACCTGATATTGATTTTACATAGGAGAAAACAGAGAAAACTTGGTCGATCTCACATAAAAACAGTTGCCTTTCCTGGGGATCCAACTATCTTGTGTGCTGTCAACTAATCTAGCCGGGCAAACAAAACAGTTAGGGAATAAAAGTTTCTTGTAAAGAAATCTCATCAAGATCCTAATACTCACACAAATTACACACAAATTACAGGAATGTTTCCAATATTCCGTTCATTTCAATAGTTTTGGAAAATTCGTTGACGGCCGTTTAGCACGCCATGTACGTGAGAAGTCGGCTTTTAAAGAAAGTGTAGAAGGGCACTTCTAGTTTTAACTCGTGCTTCCAATGCGATCCGCACCTTTGGAATTCATTGACTACTAGAGACTATAAAACCGCCATAACTGAACATCAGTTCAGAGTCACAGACAAAGAACACGCTTGGATGGCGTCGTATTTACGTAACCGTTTTCATGTTGGTCTAGCGGTCTGAGTCCGAATCCCTGTCAAGACTCTGGACTTTCTCCTACCCAACTAAAAAGACAATGAGAGTTCGTGCCTGGCAAGGTGCCTTGCATGTTTCATTGCTGTATACCATGCACGTTAAGGAACCGGGCTGTCCATTAAAAAAATCTCGGTTATGTTAGCTGGACATACCAGAACCTATCTGGTTTCTCTTTCGCCGTCAGGGTGCTTTCTCTCGCTCTGTCCGTCTGCTCAGATAGCTCTGTGCTTCTGCTGGTAGAGTGGATGAAATTGTCGTCCTGGGTAACTGCTTTTGTATGTAAAGTACATCATGAAGAATAGTATATAAATCTTGTAGATCATAATGATAACAATAATAAAAATAATAATATAAGGCAAAGAGAGGTAACACTATTTTTTTGTAAACTCACATTGCTGAGGAATGTCGGCTAAATGATATATATTGTTGTCAATGCAAAGCTTTGTCAAATATAATAAACATAATTCTTATATCCATATCATTCCTTAGTCATAGTATGTCAAATTTATACTAATGTTAAAATAACTCTTAACTTAGACGGGCATCCATGTATTGTATTGAAAATAACTCCAGTGAAAATCTATCATATATTCAACACTCAGTAAACAGAAATATGAGTAAGCGATTAGTTGTTAACTTTCAAATCAATATCTTACTTAACTATGTTGATCAAATTCTGAGTAACCACCTTTCAGAGAAATTGTTTGCAGTTTATACAAATAAAACAACCAAAACCATGTCAATCCCAAGTCTACTGTCCTCTCAGAAAACCGGAAGAATACAAACACAAAAACGACAAAACTAATCAACAATACTTGTAAATGGTCAAACTGAACCTTGAATTGATACAAAATGAAAATGTATTAGTATCTTAAAATGTTCTGGGATGATTTTTTCCAGATTTTTAGTGTAAGGCTATGACGGCGATCTAGACGTGTCTTGGTTCAATTTCCTTCTCAGCAGAAACTATAAATGGATAGAAATCATGCGTGACACCAAATTTTGCTAATACCATACAAAGAGCGCATAAATGCAATCACGTATTTAATGTCTGTCAACACGAGTTTATACAAGTCTGTAAGAGCTAACATGAAACGGAAAGGAATCAGCAGGCTTAATGCTCAAAGATAAAATGTTATCTGAAACCCGGAACAAATTTGCCTCCAGATTCCACCTTTTTCTTCAGACCATTGACCTGGAGATGATACAAAAGTGACCGGATTCGTCTGTAAATACAGAATTTGGACCTATTTGTTTAACGCATTAATTTTGAAATGAATTTAGACTTTAAGTTACAAAGTCTGTTGAGACCAAGTAATCTGTAATAAGGTTTATTCTTCCTTCATACTGGCACGATATTTTCTCAGAAAATCCTTTTCTTTCTAAACTCATCTCAAATGTAGAGTCAGAGATAAGAGATATTGTAATATTTTTCAGAAAGTGCTATTTAAGAGGATTTTATGGCAGAGATGTTTATTTCAAAGGACTCTAACGACTGATGCTGATCTAAAATGAACTCTTTATATGAATCCTTCTTGTTATATTCAGTACAGAAAAACAAGAACAGAGATATTTAGGTAGAACATTTCCCATACAATTTAGGAATTATTTGAATATAAAATATATATATATTACAATGGAAAGTAACAAAAGCGCCGTTGAAAATGATCATAAATACCACTGTCAACAGGTGTGTAATGACACAGTGTTGCTCGCCATATTCATTTATATTGTTGGCATCATTGGTGTTAATCAACCGTGGACTATGTAACGTTACGTTACGGATAACGCGTTTCAAAATGACCTACTCTCTACTTACAATGGACTTTACGCTTAATATCAGTATACTTTCATTTACTGCTTGCTGTCTCTCAGGAAAAAAGTCAAAAGATGTTTCATACCTAAACATATATCTGATCCCCTTACCATGTGCTTTGTTGGTTTTTTTCTGGTTTTTGTTTAAGTTGTTTTTGCTTTTTTTTTTTGGGGGGGGGGGGGGGGGGGGGGGTGTGTGTTTTTTTTAATTAGTATGATACCAAACTGAACTATCTACGTATCCATTTAATTTGTATGACGTCTATACAATCATTATAAAAAAGTAAGAAACTTGATAACGCTGTCATTGGTAAATTGAGAAAAAACAAATGTTATTCATTATATCAAAATTTGTTCTGTCACGCAAATTTTTATACAAAATATTTCGCAGTAGTGGTTGTATAATTTGTTCTGTCGATGTATAAAATAAAATGTTGCTGTAAACAGAGGTGCTTGAAGGTATTTCCTTATTGACGGTACGATGGCTACTCAAATGTGTGATGATTTTCGGCGCAGCCGTATTAACCTCAGTTTCGAACGGAAGTCAACAAGCTCTCTTCTATAAAAAGAACAGATAGAGTGAATGTTTGCCTTGCAACTTGGCTAGTGTCGTGCCCTTGAAAGATTCGCTCTTTGTGCTCTGATTTAGACAAGTTATTGCATTGACCCTATTTATATGTTTTACTTTATAAAGTATTGTATTTTGTCTCTTACGTCACAGCTTTTCTCAACGGGGAGTTTTTTTTAATTTACAATGTCCTGTCTGACTAGATGAAAATAGGGTAAGTGTGAAGTCGGTATGCAAGATACGCGTTTAACACTACAGTTTCCTTTATACAACTGAGTGTTCCAAGGCGGCGATCCTATTTTCTACCAGCTTTTTGTTCTTTTCGTTATGTTTATTGTTTTGTATTACAGATAGAGCCGGTGAACATTGTGTACTAGCATGTCAGAAAAACTACCTTAAAATGGGAAATACCTGCTTTGCTTTCAAACAAGTGAAATTCCTGGAAAAAAGTGCTTTATACAATTACAATTGAATCTATTAGTCATGATACTTCATTACAATAGACCAATTATAATGAAAAAGCAACCAGATTTCAAAGTCAAAACCCTGTTGTATATCCTTATTCCTTGGAAAAAATAGAGCTTTAAGCGTAAGAATACTATCAAAATTGCTATTAACATTATAACTATGAGCCGCACTACGAGAAAACCAACATAGTGTATTTGCGACCAGCATGGATCCAGACCAGCCTGCGCATCCATGCTGTTCGCTAATGGTTTCTCTAATTGCAATAGGCTTTGAAAGCAAACTGCATGGACTGCATGCAAATGCAAATGCAAATGGTTTTCTCATGGTGCAGCTCATATAAAGATTTTAATAGACAATTAAGATATCACTGATATAAAACACTTTCAGATAAACTTATACGTCTACCGAATGCGACACATGCTAATGTGAATTTTTACACTATTTATTTTTGTTTCTTTTTTAAATTGAACATTAACGGTATCTATCTTCAATGGATTCTTAACATGAAACATTTTCTCAAATGATATTGGTTATAACCTGACACGCTTGACTGTCTATCCAGAGGTTCGGGGTTCGAACTGGAAATTTCTGAGATGCTCTTGAGTGTCTCCCACCTAACTAAGAGGCCTGTACTGGTTCTTCCCAGGAAAGACGGCTTCGCGTGTTAAAGAACAAGACTGTCTATTCGCAAAGAGATAAGCTAAGTTATCTGGACAGTCCTGTATCTAAAAAGGATTTCTCTGTGTCTGTACTAGTAGAGGATGAATTTCGCGCCCTCTGCGTTTGCTATATGTAAAGCGCCTTTGAGCGTGTTTATCATTAAAAGGGCGCTATATAAATCTGGTATTATAATAAAACAATAATGTTATTCTTGTCTTATTCTTTGACGAAAAACCGTCTAACTTGATAATCTCAGGGACGTATTTTTCACCGCTTCATCCATACTCTGGAAATTCTCAGAGGATTTATGTGTCTATTTTTAAATAAGATCGTTCCCGATAAACCAAGCAAAATGACAAATTAGTCTATTCTTTAATGGGACAGTGTCAGATTTAGATCTAAATCAGCAAACTGTTCATATTATTACTGTAGTGGAACCTGTTTCATAAAAACGATAGTTGCAGTGGAAAGAAAATATTATAAATGTAAGTCAATTGTCACATTACATTTCTTATCAAAGTACAGCAAAAATTGATTCCTGGTCATGACCTGTTAATATGATAAACAACTGACAAGTTTAAGTTGCAAATAGTTTATGAGTCTTCATATATTTTTTTCGGCGTTAGCTGTATAACATGGCTTTTGACCTAGATTCTGTAGTAATCGGGACACGGAACAGGTGCGCGCTGAGAAGATAAACCATTTATTAAGTCTTAAATGACATTGATTATCAGAAGGCACATATTTAATGGAACATATTTAGTAGTTTTGTTACCCTAAACTAAAATGATATATTCTAATTTAAAGTGTTTAGTAATTTATCACCGCTAGATAAATCGAAAGTAAACTTCTTCCCCCGTTGCGTACCTCGCTTATGGCTGAATGAGTTGTGGCTAGTTGTAACTGAAGAGTCAGTGTAACCGGTGTCGGACTGTACACGGTTTCGCACACACGGCAATTTCATGTTCTTCGTGAAAATAAAGCAGAAAATTTAACAATTCTGTGTTACTATTTCACGAAACTTAGTTATTCCCTACATAATTTGACACCAGGGGTCTTTCCCCACTGGAGCCTCGCTCTGGCAAGTGCAGACAAAAATAATAACAACACCAATGAGGGCCAGTAGGTCAGCTGAAAATTTTTTAATTTCATGAAAATAATGACTATGCAAACAACAACAATGTGCAAATTAGATCACTATTCCATCATATTATGTAAGTATTTACCTATAACTTAACCCAAATAAAAAAAAAATTCAACATTTATGGAAGGTATCCCAATCTGTAAATGTTTAATTTTTGCTTTACATTTTTTTTTAAACTGAGAACTTAATCAAGTAATTAGAGTTATGGGGTTCACTAGTGTTTTAAAAGCTAGGGTTTTATTTGCATGTCAACTTCTTTAGCCTTTTCCAGTCCAACTAAGTGTACCCTGGTCGACAAATTGTGCTAGTGGGTTACTTATGGGGGATTCTGACCCAACACGAAATGATTTCAGAATCAGCTCAGGACGTCAAATCATTTTGACCTTCTATCACTGAAAGGATACCTCTTGATCATTTAAATTTGCCGCTTAGTTGGAATATTTGCAAATGAATAATGTGTTCGTATATGCATATCCAAATATTTTCTGTCTGTACATCCTGTTTGATTCTGAATTTTTCATGCGCCAAACATTATTACCTCTACGTCGTTTGTCTTTTTAAAGACATTTCTTGTTTCCAATGTTAAGGTTTATTTGAATTCTTTTTTCTCGACACCAAAGAAGCAATTTAGGACCGGTTTTACCCTTGATTTTCGGATTATTGATGGTTGTTTGCATACTGTTACAGGTCAGAATCACATTATTGATGGTTGTTTGCATACTGTTACAGTTCAGAATCACAGTAATTGATGTCTCTATTAAATTAATTTTCCACAATAATAGAGAGCAAATAAAGCACATTACTACGCCATAGGGTAATAAATTTCAATCATCCCTGTATCCGGAGAGCAATTCTACAGAAACAAGTACATTTATTACGATCAGTTGTCTTACAACACTACATCTCCCCAGGTGCATGCTGAATAAACTCAGGACTTTACACGTCTAATGCAGTAAACGTGTACTGTAAACCTCGCTTATAAGGAACAGCTTGGGACCTCTAAAAATCGTTCCTTATAACCGAAGTTCCTTATATCCGTATAGCGAACTAGTTCCTTGTAACCGAGGTTTGTATAACGAACGTAATTATATTTAGTGATATTATTTTTTTAGTTATTTTATTAATAACTTCTTAAAGATATCCAATGGCCATCTAACTAAAATATTTTATCTTCAGATATTTTCTTCTATTGTATAGATTCCTCATCAGGTGTATTTTACTTTAGTAAATTATAGATAAATAAAGTCTGCATATAGAGCTACATTCATGATAAAAAGTTCATGCAGTAACAGTTGATTGTTAAAAAAAGCAGCCAGTTTTTTAGTGGTATTACACATTTATATTGTGTTTAAACATTTATATTGTGTTTATCTATACATGTATACAGTGTGTACTGTTTTATACCTAATGCAAAGTATTGCAAATACACATGAACTTGTTTAGTTTATGTTTACATACACTATACGACTAAACTGTTCATAGTTTTAAATATGAAGTTTAGATCCAATATACCTTTTTCTCTTTGGAAATATACCTTTAATAAACATTAGGCATATAAATAAAAAAAAAACTAAAAGCACTGTATGATGTTAATGCTAACTAACTTGGAAATAAATTGCCACCGACCTTTTGACATATATTAGCACTATTCAATTATACTGATAAGTTACCAGCTAAAATTATTATGCCAGCACTATACGTTTTCTTTGTAATATTACTTCTTGAACTATGCCATCTTATTTCGGGTTGACATTATTTTATTATTTCTCATCACATTTTACTTTAACTCAACGGGGTCCTTACTGACCATGAGGCAATCAACACTGGAGTGACATGGCTGCCATAATGTTGTTAAAGTTAGCAAGAAGTGAAAATTTTGTGCACGACTGGTATTTCGGTGTACCGAAGATAGAAATTCGAAAGACATTTCGCAGTTTAATATTTAGCAAGCATTAGGCCAGGCACATCAACCTTCGAAGCTATCAAAGTCAGACAACATGAACATAATTTCTATTATGTGTCTATTTTTGTATATTATTCTCAGTACTAAAAAGTGGAACTTTCAGTTCCTTCCATGATTTTTTTACGATAGTGCCTTAGCGACAGCAAACATAGCAGAAAAGTCATATCGAGGCGGGCATTCTACCAGCAAATATAGCTGAAAAAGAACCACCTGGTGTCAAATTTACAGAGATGAAACCTGCTGTTGATGTCACCGACGGCGACAGGCATATTTTTTTCTCTACAAACAAGTAACAACCATAACGCAGTAGAAAAGAAGATCAACAGACATCAGAATGAATCGAATTCTTTCCAGTTCCAGTACATTACAAGAGGCCCTGTTAGCTGAAATAGACTGGTCCTTCCAGGAGGTGGAATAAACATTCACAAAACATGTCAAGGATTTGCCTGAGGTCAAAGAAGGAAAAGCTGGCGATATTAAGAAAGAAAAGGAAGATGATCTGAAAGTAAATGAAAAATGTGATGAATCTAGAAAGGCAAAACCATAAAAAAGAAGCTGAAAAGGAAGAACTCTCCCTTACGAAATGGTCAAAAAGCTGCGAACATGCCGCGAACATACCTATTCGCAGGAAGTATTCGCGGGATATTCGCTGCTACCGCGATCATGCCGCGATTGGTTTGATACTAGTTCGCGGGATATTCGCAGGAAGACCAATGATCGCGGCATGTTCGCTAAAAGAACTTAGAAGATTATAATCTTTTGGTAAACTGTTACTGAAGAGCTTTTATAAGAGCAGGTAATTGTAGATCAATTAATTTGTAACATTATCTGTAAGGTCACAGTATGAGTCTGATAAGTCAATTACAACCAGATATTCTGGACATGTTTAGAAGGAAATCTGTGTGCATTACAGACAGTTTTCATAAGTGATTCTTAGAGGCTGATAGGAATACAATGTATATACTTTTTTGTGGTAAGTCAGAAAATTTATGTTTAATATCTATACTCATACATCTCAGTAATCATAAGGAATTTAAAAATGAAATAGATATGCTAAACCTTTTGCAGAGCTGTATCAGATTATCTAAAAAGAAATATAAAACTAGCTTATTTTGACAATTTCTAAGCTTCATAAGTCTGATAATTAACATGTAAAACTATGATAGATTTGTAGTGATACATATAACTTATAAGCAGTGTGAAGAAAAACATTGGGATGAAATGAATACATGCACTCAGACATTGTTATTGAAATGACAAGTAACAGTTAAATTCAAACATATTTTATCATTAAAACTTTGTTTAAAATGCTCCAAATATGATATGAAAAAGTTCAGACATTGACAATTTGAATTTGTTACAACCTCAGTGTTCAAGTTTATTCAATACATTTATATCCTTGATTCCTACTAATTTATTTGTTTTTGCACTTTTTCTGTACATGCTTTTTTGTACACAATTTTTGTAGAGATGGTTTTCAGCTAGTTCGCGGCATGTTCGCAGCAACTAGTTCGCGGGATGATCGCAGCAACTTGTTCGCGGGAAGTTCGCGGCAACTTGTTCGCGGCAAAACTAATTTGCAGGTGAAAAGTGAACACCAAACGAAAAATTATACCAATTGTATCAAAAGTGTTCGCGGCATGTTCGCCGGATATTCGCGGCATGATCGCAGCAAGACTTTAGTGTTCGCGGCAAACTATAATATTTCCGTAAAGGTTGTTTTACCGTAAGATGTTACACAACTGGATGAAGAGAAATTTGATGTTTTTACAAAGAAGGTGAATGTAGGACAACCAGCCTTCACACATGACAAGAAGAAGATAACGAAGAAGAAAAATGACAAAGCAAAATAAGAAGAAGGTATAGAGAATATTAGGTTACTGTCTGATAAATTTAAATTTATTAGGCGAGTTGAAGAAAATATATTAGGCGAGGCCCTGCCGAACCTTATATTTTTTTCGTAGACGAGCCTAATAAATTAAAAAATTTTCAGACAGTAATCTAATATTCTATTTATCCTACCTGTTCAGAAAATTGGGAAAAAGTCGTTGGAAAGAGCAACAACGTGCAGACTTGACGTCATATAATATGACGTTTGCTTGTGTAATTCAGTTTGTGGAAAATTGAAAAAATGCAATAACTTTTTTGTTTCTGGATAAAAACTTTTAATTTCACCACTTATTTTCTTAGTAAGAACATTTCCAATACAATGATAACAGTTTCAATGAAAAATTTGGAAAAAAATGTTTTTAAAATTTCCGGCTGAAGTGCTGTTAGTCATAGCTTCTATGCCGTCTAAACAGCTGATCGCATGTATTGACATGCTGCCGTTTGACGTCATAGGCCACTCCTGTCAAAAATGTCAATATAAGAAGGAGAATTTAGAATGTGCTATGCAACTCCATGCAAGGATTTCGGAAAATTTTGTATAGAAATAAATAAACATAAATTGTCCTTTTTTATATTGAATACCATTTGAATCAGTGTAGATGCTTCTAATTTGCAAGAAAAACGTTTTTTTCACCGCTGTGATTTGTCATGTTTTCAAACAGCGGCCGCCATTTTACGAATTCCTCTACATTGTAATGACGTCACAAATATGCAAATTACTGGGGTCAAACGCACAGGTGCCCGTCCAGTCTTGGTGCCCATATGGGTGCCGCCTCCTCAAAAAAAAAATATAAATAAATAAAAACACTGTTTTAAGCCTAAAACGAAAAAAAAATTTGAATTTTTTTTTCCCTATATATACTCTTATATGGAAAACGTGCATGTGTTGCCGTAACGCTATGGCGGTTTACTAGGACACGCTGTGGAACAACCAAAATGTCCAGTTCAGTACCCAAGCTGCTGCTGCAATTTACACATCATGCATTTATAAAATAGTAAACAATCCTATTCTACCTAGTAAACAGCCTTAAATAACTTACATTTAAATTCAAACAAGCCAAATTGTCTAGACACTTGCAAAATAACAATGACAAACGGCCATTTTGTTTCAAATAGGACGGAACAGACGAATAACTAAGTTCTTTATTTGCGTCTTAGAATTTAAATAGGTTAAAATGGAGTTAGAATAGTATTGCGTATAAAATGTGCGATCAGTAAATTCAGGTTCCTTGTAGGTATGAGTTTGTTATGGTCATCCGCAATAAGACTGTACTTTATTTTTTAAAAATATAATAAGAGAATTTTTTATCCGGTATTGTTAGCGAGTATATTTATCGTGACCTATACCCAACACCCCCCCCCCCCCCCCCCCCCCATCTCCCCTCACGCCCTAAATATAAATACCGAAAGACACGCGACTACTTTATAAGCCAGGATCTGATAATAGCATATAAATAACACAAGGATGACAATATATAAAGAATAACTGAAAAAAGATGTTTCACAATAATAGTATCATGGCACGTGTACAAAATTTAACACAGATCTTATTTTTTAGTAAAATATATATCAGTGGAACGCCTTAATTTCTATTATATTGCATTAGCAAACTTTTCTAGATTCATTTTGATAGGACGGCAACAAGAACGTTTTTAATTTTTCAAAATAAATCGATTTCTTTAAATTTTATCACCAATTTCTATAACGATGTTGCGTGGAGAAAGTAAGTAAGAATATTTCAAGAAACTTGGAAAAAGTTCTTTTAAATTGGAAGTTAATAATCAATATTTTTTTAAATAAAACTGACGTTTTAAATTAATGCAGAACATTTAAAACGCACTGATGCTCTTCACTTTTTAATGTAAAACACCACTTTTCCAAGCTGCATGCGTCATTCTTATCAATGTTACATTGTCAACAAAAAAAAAGGACAGGTCTGTATTGCAATCTGAAAATGTATGAATAATATTCAAAGTGAGGCAAGTCGATCACTCCCGGAAGTTAAACCTCCAAATGCATATAATATATAGATAATATTCAAAGTTAGCCAGATCAATATTGCAACCTCCAAATGCTTGTATAATATTTAAAGTTAAGCAGACCAATATTGCAGCTTCTAAATGAATGAATAAAATTCGAAATTTGGCGGCCAGCCTGCAAATGCATGAATGATATTCAACAGACTGTCAGTTCAATATTGCAACCCCCAAATGCATGAATAATGTTCGAAATTAAACAATGAATAATAAGACAACAATATTGCAAAACTCGAGATATTTTTTGAAGCATTTTCGCCAGACAAATGCCATTTATGACACTAAATACATAACGGAGCACTGGGAGATATTCTCCGTTGTTGCATTTTGTTAACAGCAATTCAAATGGGGCATATAAAGCAATTCATTATTCCCTTTGATATCAAAACAGCACGTCTGGTTAAAAACAGTTGTACAATAGTACAGCATTATATCATTATGAACTGAGGATAATAATTTTAAAGATAAAGAACATGTTGTATCCACTTAGATACGCCGTGTTACTGACAAGAGACTTCCGACAGCTGATGAAAGTAGTCCGGTGGAATTGACAAAACGAAAAGCTGCCTCAGAAACTTATAAAAGGAAAAGGTAAATTTATCATGTCTTTTAAGTTAACAGCTTCCCATGGTGTCTTAATATCCCGGGAGTGACATTCAGTAAAATTCTAGTTAAAGGCGATTCCTGAATAATATGCCAAAATAAATGAATATTTATTTTTGTCTGCTACATTTATATCAAAAGGCATAACATATAGATCTGGAACCTTCCTTTCTTTTTGGTAAAGTTTTTTACTAGTAAATATTCAAGGCTATGTGGATGTTTTTATGTGTCTCAAGCTACCCGGTTAGAATTGCTAGTCTGTATAGGTGTGACTTCGTATTATTGCTAGATGCGTTCATCTGTATGCCCGTTGTATCTATAAAAAAGCAAATCACTAATTCGTTATTCTCAATAATACATGACTAAGTTCAACATCAATCTATACTTTACAGTAATGTCCATACGTATTAAATGTCCATTTACTCAAAGCCTACTATTGGAAGATATTAATAATGTACTCTGATAGTAAATATTATCAGGAACCAATGTAAAGCAAAGAAAACAGAACTGGACATAGACTTCAGGAGCAAAACTGATCTAGACATCAGATTCAAATAAAAAAATTAAGATGACACTAAAAGGAACTGCAATAACCTAATCCGCTGCACAACAAAACAACCAGGCTTGTTGCATCCATCCAATCACCGTAAGCATCGAAGGCGATCCATGCCTTTATAAATCACGACATGGAGAGTCGATGATGTCGACATTTTCTCCTAATAAATCTTATGCAGACCGACTGCTTCTTGCAAACGGTAGCACATTTGAGCTGTGCCATGAGAAAACCAACATAGTGGCTTTGCAACTAGCATGGATGCAGACCAGCCTGCGCGTCCGCACAGTCTGATTAGGATCCATGCTGTTCGCTTTCAAAGCCTATTGCAATTAGAGAAATCGTTAGCGAACAGCATGGATCCTGACCAGACTGCGCGGATGCGCAGGCTGGTCTGGATCCATGCTGATCGCAAATGCACTATGTTGGTTTTCTTATGGCACGGCTCATTTATAGTTTGCTAGTCACGTAAAAGACGTAAACAACTTATAAATTTAGAAGTTTTAATATAGCCAGCGAATAGTGATTATTAGAAGAAAGCGGGTTATAAAGTTAGCTATTGAGGACAAGAATTACATGACTCGGTTTTTTCAGGCACGTGGTAAATTGAATAGAAAACCGACCATATTATAAACTGGCTCGATGGCTTCGTCTCCTGTAAGATTTTATGCATGTAATCAATCTCTTGGCGTAATCACTTTTAATTTCATTCTTTGGACGGACTTTCAGCTAAGTGTATCTAGATTAATACGGATTGGGACTAGATCCACGTGACTGAGATTTGTACCTTGTGTGTTCCCTTTATACGTTAAACTCGCGCTAATGATTTAGATACCTATTTACAACATTTTTCTTAGTTATATATTCAGATATATTTGACTATAAGTCAATTAATTACTGATCAAAGTGGTAAATCCGATATGTAGGTAAATGCGACACCATAAGTTGTTGAAAACTCATCATGTGTCGAATTTGTTACGTTGTATGAGCAAATCTGAAATAAAAATGTCAGTGAGAATTTCTTGGATAAGTGAACTAGAAACATTTCTTTTACTGTTAAAACCATAATTGAGCCACGCCATGAGAAAACCAACATAGTGCGTTTGCGACCAGCATGGATCCAGACCAGCCTGCGCATCCGTGCAGTCTGGTCAGGATCCATGCTGTT
Organism: Mercenaria mercenaria; assembly: GCF_021730395.1. NCBI lineage: Eukaryota > Metazoa > Mollusca > Bivalvia > Venerida > Veneridae > Mercenaria > Mercenaria mercenaria. Next base: position 54,305,620 of record NC_069369.1, read on the forward strand.
TGCGAACGGTTTCTCTAATTGCAATAGGCTTTGAAAGCGAATAGCATGGATCCTGACCAGACTGCAGTCTGTCTGGACAATCTGAATTATTGTGATGGCAATATGAATAATTGGACAAAACAATTTCACTATTGTAGTGCATAGCCACATACAAAAAATGAGTTGAATTCACGCAAGGACACTGAAGTTTACTCTTGACAGACAATATGATGTATACGAAAGAGCGGTGGTGTCTGCATGATTTCACACTTCAGAACTTAATAAAAAGTAAAAATCACGAACTTCGCGATTAAGTCAATCTACACGATTGTTTTTTTTTTTCTAATTTCGTAAAACGTGAAGTCGTGAAAAACGAAACCTGTCTGAAATTCCCGAATTAATGATATTTCAGATTTTCATTAAACATGAAACTCCGACAAACTGAAGGCCCTTTACGGGGCTTCCATGCTTAAATGATAATTATCAGAAAGGATTATGTTATTCTTGTCTTGTTCGTGGCCAAAGTCTCTTGAAGGAAGTCTGTCTAACTTGATAATCTTGAGGATATATTTTTTTCTGTTAAATCCGTCGTCTGGGAACTCTCAAAGGATGATGTGCCTAATTTAGACAATTCCTGACTAACCAAGCAAAACAAAATAGTCTGTTCCTTGTGAGACAGTGACAGACAGACGATCTTAAAAACGCAAACATTTAATACCATTACTATAATGGAACTTCAAAAAAAAAAAAAAAAAAAGATATTTAACTGATTAGTTGCAGAAAATGGCAGACACATTATAGAAACAAATTAGTTGTGAACATTCTTAAAAGTACATAATCTGTTCGCATAACATATTTGTTTGTTGGGTTTAACGTCACACCGACATAATTATAGGTCATATGGCGACTTTCCAGCTTTGATGTTGGAGGAAGACCCCAGGTGCACCTCCGTGCATTATTTCATCACGAGCGGGCACCTGGGTAGAACCACCGACCTTCCGTAAGCCAGCTGGATGGCTTCCTCACATGAAGAATTCAACACCTTAACCACTCGGCCACGGAGACCCCTTGCATAACAGATATCTGAACAACCGAAGTTGCAAATAGTTTGAATGTTTTCAGCTTGCTTTGTGTGATTTCCTCAATCAGGGTTCGCACAGGCCTTGAAAAGTCCTTGAATTCGATGGTAGTCCTTGAAAATGACAAAAACCCTAAAAATCCTGGAAAAGTACTTGAATTTTGAAAAAAAAAACTCCTTGAATTTGACCTTTCACTCCTTGAAAATATTCTTTCCGTAACTTTGCTTTGCAAAAATTTATAATTACAATTTATAAGGCCTAAAATAAATCGGAGAAAATGAAAAATTCGTGAAATTGCAGGATCGGGTCACTATGCTATTGTAGTGGTCTACGGCCACACTTCATCGATATTTACAAAGTTCTATTTCTACTATATCACCGTTTGCATGTTTCCGTTTTCGTTTAAAAAAAAATACGGGGAATAATAACTCGCATTTTTTTTGCTATTTGCGAGTGATTCGAGTGAATTAAAATGAGTAAGAATAATAAACATGTTTACTCAAGTAAGTGGGAGACAAAAAACGAATATAAACAGTGGCTGAAGCCCTATATAACGAAGTGTATTTGTACGTCGTTTGACAAAATTTTGACGTATCATTAGTGGGAGTGCGCTAAAAATCACAAGAAAAGCGTTAAACATCAGCAACATAGTGAATCACATCAATCTAATAATCAAATTACGTCATTTTCAAAGGTGTGACAAGTGATGGTTGTTTTATTTTTGCATTACATAATAAAAGTTGCGCTGTAGTAGCAACACTCGAGTAACGAGTTCACTCCATAACGGGAAGAAGAAGAAGAAGTTGTTCAGATTAGTTCATGGTTTTGAAAAAAAATAGTGCTTGAAAAATTGTAAAAAGTCCTTGAAAAGTACTTGAATTTTGTCTCTGATATTCTGTATGAACCATGTCGATATTAACACTTACCCTGCTATATTTCTATAATGGACTGGTCCATCTTTCAATTTGGACAGTACCACTTATTACTCAAAGGGGTTTTCACTGAAAATTTACTGACTGAATAGCGAACAGTGCAGACCATGATCAGACTGCACGGATGTGCAGGCTGATCTTGGTCTGCACTGGTCGCAAAGGCAGAATCATCTGCCGCCAGCAGGCTAAGGGTTAATGAAGCCATTTAGGACTGGTTGTCTCGCCGGTATATGATGTTCATCAGTATCATTTTAGAACATCTGTAAATAGTAAAGTACAAACTTACTTAACTAGAAACTTAAGCCAAGTTAAGGATGTAGTATACCTTGCCACCTTAAGGATATAATGCACCGTGTCAGCATATTGTATGTGTATAATAAAAGATTATTCAAATGCATTGAGGAGTAGCAATTCATAATTCAAAATTCATTCCGACTGGACCTGCACAAATTCAGATTTTATAGCATACCATTTAAAAACAAGACCTGTCCTAGATTCAAATATAACAGATCTAGAAAACGCTGCAAATGTATGCATCATAGTTTTTCCCCAGGTACGAAAATACGATGCAATTATTTCAGAATTTTGAAATGATGACCCGCAATTTCCTTGTTAAAAGTGTAACAAGATCGGATATCCAGATTAGTCATGATCTAAAAATAGAAAAGCAACCATGATAGGCGCATGACGGAATATGTCTATTACACAGCGTCACATTGAAAATATTGCAGAATTATTGTTTTTTAATGTATAATCATACTTTGACTGTGTTTTATACAGGTTTATATAACAACAAAATATAAAGTAGTCCGTTGTTAAGAATGCTTGATATTACTTTCAGATAATTTTTAGTGCGGAGCTCACTGACATGTACTTTAAATATTGTCCAAGGAGTCGACGGCAAAACAAGCGTAAAGAATTGACAAAATCAGCTCCCGTTTGATTCAAGACGCCTTGTGACCACTTTAATGGCAAGACAAAATACCAGATCTCCCATCTATTTGATTTTAAAACTAATATCATTGACAATCATTTCTTTCTTCTTTTAACATCTGATGCCCTTTTCTAAATATGATCTTGTTCTGCTACGGGAAATAAACTAATTATGAAAAAAAGCAAAGCAACGTTTAGATATTCCATAAGTTGTCATTCTAGGCGATGATTTATGTGAAACATCAAATTAAAAGGGAACTTTCTGGTCAACATACATTTGAGCCGTGCAATGTGAAAACCAACATAGTGGCTTTGCGACCAGCATGGATCCAGACCAGCCTGCGCATCCGCGCAGTCTGGTCAGGATCCATGCTGTTCGCTAACGGTTTCTCTAATTGCAATAGGCTTTAAAAGCGAACAGCATGGATCCTGACCAGACTGGGCGGATGTGCAGGCTGGTCTGAATCCATGCTGGTCGCAAACCCACCATGTTGATTTTCTCATGGCGCGGCTCAATTATCAACTACTAAATGCTTCATAAATCCCAATCATTGGTAACGAGCATCATGATGTTCTGCCAAATTATTGAAAGTTTAATATCTAGCCAAAATGTCGTACTCCTTTGTATACTTGAAAAATAGTGATCATTCAAATGAATATTTACATGGCAGATCTATACAGAAGTAAGATGAAAGCTACAGTCAGTTAAACATGTCATACTCCCATGACAGAAGATAGTGGGGTTATGTTTTACTTGAATATTTGCACATGTTCATGAGATTTTGAAAACCTTGTTTGTGTCTTTAAAGCTGCATTATTTCAAAAATACTGACTGATAAATCCATATTCTATAATGTCCAATCCGGAAATTGGATCAATTTTTGACGCCATTTTTATTGTGGACAGTCGCATGTTGTGAGGACATACAGCTTCTTGGTAACACGGAAAAAGAAGCCACGAAGACACTGCGTAGAATGGAAGGATTGTATCTTACCAAACAACATCCTATGTATATAAATACAAATACAAATATGCAAAACCTTAAGTGTAGATCCATAACTATTTGCATACGCGTAATATTTATCATGGCTGAAACCTGAGAACACAGAAGCCATACAGAAATAGTCTATGAATCTAGTTTTTTAAGAGTCTAAACATTTTTGACGAAGTCGGTAAATAACCATTTTTGATCATAATTGCAAATAGATAAAAGACTAATTAATGACGTAAGTATGGGCAAAGTCTTCTGTAATGGCACCTTGTAAGATCATGTGATCAAACCCGATAAGATACGATTAAACAAAAATTTGAAGAAAAAACTTATTATATGATAAGTGATTATTCCTAGACTATCTGAAGAACGGATATGCGTTATGCTGTGGGAGATGTGGGACCTCAACCTCGTCTCTTTCACGATACTGGTATACGTTGACGTGACTGTCTCTTTAATTTGACCCGACTTTATATCTGTAATATAGTGTCTGATTTAGGACATTTTGTGACGGATTTAGTTATCGTCCTGGCGCGCGCGCCAACGCGCCATAACGAAATGTTGAAAGTTTTTAGTGTCTTATTTTGCGCGCGCCAACGCGACAAGACGAATCTAATAATGCGCCATAACGGAACATTGAACGCGACAGAACGAAACATTTCATTTCGAAATGTGCTATAAAGCCCGCGCGGACGCCAATGTTACATAACGAAATCTTCGTTAATGGCGCCCACGCCATCACTAAATAAAATTTTTCCTTCTGTCGCGTTCTTACTATATGTTTCGATATGTCGCGTTGTCAGTTTCGTTTTGATGCGCGCACGAACGCGACAAATTGACACATAAAACTTTCAAAATTTCGCTGTGGCGCGTTACCGGACGCCAGGACGACACAACGAAATGTGCTACAAAAGCCGCGCGAACGCCAACGCGACATGTCCTAAATCAGGCACCATACTGTAGGATACATTTCCTCTATACTTTCACAGAGCAATACCATGTGTATTTTCTTAAAACGAAGCACGCTTGAGAGGTATCTATTAAACTTTACTGTAACAAATAATATTCGGAACCTCCAAAAACAATTTAAAATGATGTGTTGGTGTATAAAAAGGTCTTAATTAATTACAAAGCAAACTGGTCTGCAGTTCCCACATGGACACTGAAATATAGAAAGAAAAATCTATTTTAGTTTATGTCACAAATATTAAAGTCAAAACCTGAAACGGCAATACGTTCAGATACATGCCTATATAGATATAGACTTTGTCTAACCATACAGTTGATTCGTTAAGAATAAATGTTTCCAAATTACACATTATTTTTTCACATTTCCTATATAATGCAGCTTTATTTATGTATTTATTACTGTTATTACTCTTATACATTCATAAAAATGTGTACCCTGACAAAAGTCCTTTGATATTACAAAAAAGAAAATAGGGCCTTATATGACAAAAGGCGGGCTTGTTTGTTTGTTTGTTTATAAGCTTAACCCTTACCATGCTGGACACGATTGATTCTGCCTTTGCGGCAAGTGTAGGTCATGATTAGCCTGCACATCCGTGCAGTCTAATCAAGATCTGCACTGTTCGTCATTTAGTCAGTATCTTTTTGGTAAGCACCCCCTTTTAACAGTTAATGGTACAGACCAAATTGAAAGTTCGTTATGTAAAAGCAGGGTAAGGTTAATTGAAGTTGCCACCGGAAACCCACATGGACGACTCCTTTAGAAGACTGTTAGTAATTTTTAGTTGGAGGATAAGGTAAGACACAGAAACGCTCCGATTCCAGAAACTTTCCCGGTTCTTTCGCGTGTCAGGTGTAAAGCACCTATATATTGGACACTCATCCCAGTGTTATTAGTTTTAGTTGGAGGTTCGGGGTTCGAACTCAAGACCCGTTGTTTTGCAGTCAGACAGTGATACCACGGCCGCTGGTAAAAGGTATGCGTTACTAGTGATAGAAATAGCTTTGCTTAGCTAAAGATTCTGCCAGGAAAACGGTAAGAATACGTACAAGCTATATAAAGATCCTTTGGAAGTACAGTTCTATGAAATCACGTTAAATAACATCAGAACCCTGTTTAGGTACGTTCAATTGACTTCATTATTCCGAAGGACCAAATTGAGCCGCGCCATGAGAAAACCAACATAATGGCTTTGCGACCAGCATGGATCCAGACCAGCCTGCGCATCCGCGCAGTCTGGTCAGGATCCATGCTGTTCGCTTTCAAAGCCTATAGCAATCACAGAAACCGTTAGCGAACAGCATGGATCCTGACCAGACTGCGCGGATGCGCAGGCTGGTCTGGATCCATGCTGGTCGCAAAGCCACTATGTTGGTTTTCCCATGGCATGGCTCATATGACGGTCTTTCAGAAGTACTAGTACACATGCATGCTTATGCAATAAGTCCAAACATTAAGGAAACAGAATGTTCGTAATTCATGTTTGGAAACACAATTAAATGATTGAGGACAATGCGAAAGTAATTATGACATTTCTTTTTAAGAATGTAAAAACAAGTTCCTTCCATTACTAGTGGGTTTTAAAGAGCATTATATACTGTAAAATCATTAAATTTCGTGGGCATGAAATTTCGTGATTTTGGTCAAAATGGAAATTTCGTTGGGTTAAGAATTCGTGGATTTCAACTTTTGAACATAAAATGAATGGGAATTTTACTTGTTCGTTGGGATTAAATTTCATGGATTGACTCACCCACGAAATCCACGAAAATAAGCCCCCCACGAATATTAATGATTTCACAGTACTTTATATTATAGAAGAAACTGAGGACTACTCTCATCACAAAACAAACCTTACAAATCTGTACATATTGGACAAACATGGGGTTATACCCGTAGGTTCGTTGACAGACGAGGACACATGTACCTGATACACAAATATATACTCACCCGCAGGTTCGTCAACAATTTTTGGGTGTGACACTATGAATAACAGAGCGGTTGACATCGGCTTCTAACAGAATATTCGCCAGACTATCTGCCACTGCTGTGTTGGTCGTTTCTAATAAAAGTATTAGGAAATTTAAAGTCAAAAAAGCATTTGATATACTGATTAAATTTATATTTCCGATTATTTCCTTTTCATAGGTCCAACTTAATAAATTCGTTAAGACTTTTAAAAAGTCTTTTCCCGAGAAAACATGGTAGATACAATTATTCTTTTAGACAGTAACTTATTCTGTTTGGAATATACTAATAGTCGGATCACATGTGAACAGAAACTATAAAACCATTAGTTTAAAACATAACTTTTAGATAAAGATAACCTGCAAATAACGGCCACGTTTCAATACTATAGCAAACAGGTTATCAAATTAAAGCCTGTATTGTACGTTTACGAAGCAACTCATTTTCCGTTTAACATTTTTATGTACTTACGGCTTATAATGCTTGAAATCGTCTGCGGCATTGTCCTTGACGACGTCTGCGTTTCTAAGCGGCGCTTGATCCAGAGCGTCTGCAGCACTGTGTATAATGCTAGACACGTATTCGCCAACTGCATGAACACATATAGAATGTACACAGACGATATGCCTGATACAAAAATTAGCTAATTAGTGATGTACATCCATTATTTTTTACGTCTGAAGACATTACTCTTGCAAAATACCAAATCTGTATGTACATGTAAGGCACCGAAATGCTGAGGTTTGCTTCTGTAACATACATCCCCGTTGGAAAGAGTCATGCGGAAGTAGGCAGATACGGTCAGGTTATAAACGATACACAGAATCCAGAAACTTTGGTCAAGCTACATCACTGTTGAACCCATTAAAAATTACTAACGGTAAACAGGTTTGTACTGTAAGATCAATTAATCTAGTGGACATGACATGTCTTGGTTTTTTGCTAAAACGTCTACTTCATGGATTTCAACTTCTGAGGTTATTAAAACTAGTTCGCTGTGTTAAAATTTCATGGATTGTTTCAACCACAAAATTCACGAAAATTAGTCGGGCACAGATATTTATGATTTAACAGTATGTGAACTGAGGCCAAAGATGTCAAATATGTTCAATAAATGGTATTGTTGATTTTAATCGGTTAAAAATTTACCTCGTTTGTCGAAGTTTTTGTTAGTGTCTGCTGTTGGTGAATGTTCGTTTGTAACATCTTGGTCTTGCATGAAAAAAAAGAAAATTAAAAGAAGTTGTGATTTTACATTACGAGAAAAATTTAAAAGAGCAGGTTTTGATTTTATGTGTTTACGGAAATAGAAAAGTAATGTAATGATTATTCTAAATTTACTTATTGAGAAAAAGAAAGAACAACAAAGGAAAAAAACGATTTTACATTCGCATGTTCATGAAAATTGTAAAAATAATGTTTGACATGGCATTTTGAGATAAACCGGCTGGATAGAATCGAATATTTTAACCCTTACGCTGCTAAATTTCTATAATACACTCGTCAATCTTTCAACTGGACAGCACCATTAACTGTTAAAAGGGGTGCTTATCAAAAAGATACTGACTGAATGGCGAACAGTGCAGATCTTGATCAGACTGCAAGGATGTGCAGGCTGAACATGATCTACACTGGTCGCAAAGGCTGAATCAATCGTGTCCAGCATGATAAGGGTTAAAGCATTAGAAAAATGCAAGTTTCTGAGAACAAAAATGAAAATAAAAAGATTAACTTTACATTTTGAGAAAAAATAGAAAGACAAGTACTCACCTTGCATATTAAGAAAAAGTATAGGAATACGAACAAACCAGTAATAGCTAGTGTTATGAATTGTAACAAAAAAATAGGCGAAGAAATTTTATTCTTCCTACATTGTATTAATGGCAGAGCAACAATTAGGCCATTCAAAAAGTTGAACCCGGACCCAATTTTTAACAAGGCAAGTTATATACCAAAATGTTTGTAAAGGTCTGAAGTTTATCAGGCTGCCGGCATAAATTAACATAAATGGTGGCGATCTGAGAAATCAAAGATGGCGTCCAAGATGGCCACCACAAAAGTAATGATGACTACAATGTTTAAACACACAATCATGTCTACATTTTCATATAAATTTTAATTATTTAATAGTTTACTACGATATGTCAGATTTTATGAGTATCCTTTTAACATAAATTGCCAAAAATTATTATGCAGATTAAAGGTCAAAAGGTCAAATAATCATAAAACTTATATATCGGATAGATAAAAGTATATATTTAGCATAATTATGATTTCAGGACAATTTTCAGATTTCAAAAGCACTTATGCAAAAACATGTCCTTAAGTTCATTCTCGGTGAACAGTACTCAGTGTACCGTGAATGTTACACAGTAAGGAGTATCAAAGTACCGTGAACACTACTCAGGAGCTTAAATCACAGTACCGTGAATACTACTTAGTGAGCAGTACTCACGGTAATGTGAACACTACTCAGTGACATGAATCACAGTACCGTGAATACTACTCAGTGAGCAGTACTCACGGTAATGTGAACACTACTCAGTGAGCAGTAAAGACAGTACTGTGAATACTACTCGGTGAGCAGTACTCAGGGTAATGTGAACACTACTCAGTGAGCAGTACTCACCGTGCCGTGAACAATACTCAGTGAGCAGTACTCACGGTGTCGTGAACACTTCTCAGTGAGCAGTACTCACTGTGTCGTGAAATACTACTCAGTGAGATTTCAAAAGCACTTATGCAAAAACATGTCCTTAAGTTCATTCTCGGTGAACAGTACTCAGTGTACCGTGAATGTTACACAGTAAGCAGTATCAAAGTACCGTGAACACTACTCAGTGAGCATAAATCACAGTACCGTGAATACTACTCAGTGAGCAGTACTCACGGTAATGTGAACACTACTCAGTGACATGAATCACAGTACCGTGAATACTACTCAGTGAGCAGAACTCACGGTAATGTGAACACTACTCAGTGAGCAGTAAAGACAGTACTGTGAATACTACTCAGTGAGCAGTACTCAGGGTAATGTGAACACTACTCAATGAGCAGTACTCACGGTGCCGTGAACACTACTCAGTGAGCAGTACTCATGGTAATGTGAACATTACTCAGTGAGCGGTACTCACAGTACCGTGAACACTACTCAGTGAGCAGTACACTCACGGTGCCGTGAACACTATCCACTGAGCAATACTCACAGAACAGTACCGTGAACACTACCCAGTAAGTAGTACTCATGGTGCCGTGAACACTACTAATTTAGATGATCAATGTTCTGTGAAAAGTACTCAGAGCTGTGATCACTCCACACTGATAATTTGCAATGATCACTGAGAAATTGTAACCCCAGCACTCTTAAGAGTCCTTCCCACTGAACATTTCTCTCCACATTAAAAAAAGGGACACCCTTGTAAAAAAAAATGTGACCGTGCGACCACATACACGCATCACAGGATCGATGCCCCTTTCTCTAACAAAAAAGGGGCGACATTTTTGTCAACCTACCATATCCCCTTTTGGGATAGGTTATCAGTCAACTATTAAACAAGGGGTTTGAAGAAATAGTTTATATATGGAATCTTTCTTACGTTTAAGAAGGGTAATAGAGTCAATTTGTTTTCAGTTTTGACATTTAAAACCGAATATGATTATATAATTTTCTGGAAAATATGACGATGTTAATTTTTTTCAGCTCCTGTAAAACTGATTTATTAGACTTTTAATTCAGTGACGTCGTCGAAACGTTTTAAAAACGTTTAATAATGTTCTATCAAGATGCATATATTTCAAGTTATGCAAAAATATATTCTATTTTTGTATGCAAATCTTCGCTTGAGGCAATATGCTCACAATAATTGAATAGCATTGAAAACCTGTCTATGGATAATACGACATTATCCGTGTCCATGGAAACAAATATAAATAAATGTACTAAGATACAGACTTTAGAACAATTACCGTACATGAACCAAATATGTAGCTATTCTGATGTTCTGACCTCATAATGGATAAAAAAAATCTCTGTCATTGGGGGGATACAAAGCATAAAATAGAACTAGAAACTGACCACAACATTTGTTTTTCATACCTGCATAACTTGGGGAAGAAAATTAGACACATGTATCAATATGTATCAACTTTTTCTAGTATTTTTCTGTTTACCTGCTTGTAATGCGCATACAAAGTCGCATTAGTATGAGTACCCTTTACAACAGTTTTACTGTAAAACATCAATAATTGTCATTCTTTGTATCAAATAATCCTTTTGTGCCATTCTTTGAATTCTTTCAAAAGGATTTATAAGTTCTTATTTTCAAAATTACAAATTAGTAATAATGAATGGGTAAAATTTGTATTTTTAGCAGGAATTTGACCTTTTGACATTTTTTACAAAAAGCACCTTTTTCATTTCATGGCGGCCATCTTTGACGCCATCTTGGATTTCTCAGGTCGCCACCATTTATGCCGGCATATTTCGGTAATATAGCATGCCTTGTTAAAAATTGGGTCCGGATTACCCCTAGAAATAGAAGACTTTCTTGGCCGAAGTCACCCTACCAAAAATTCTTCTAATCGACAGACGAAAGTACTGATTCAGCAATCCACTTATTTTCAGAGCACGGCCGACACAGTTGTAAACTCCTCCCTTTTACACGTAGGTTTTAACTTATAAAAATTCTGCTCTGTTTGGTTTGCACAAATAGTAAACAAATAAGCGAAAAGCGCAAGAACAGGTAAAACAGAAACCGCCCAGACCTGTTTTGAACACAATCACTGTGCATCCCTTCTAAATCAAGGATAATTTTAGGTTCTTTTTAAATATCAAAAGAAATATTATAAAAGTTCCATGATTATGCATTAAAATGATACGTTAATGGAACAAACTAAGGTAATGGGCTTTTTCTAGGTAAAACAGAAATCGGCGCACGTCAAACCCTCTTTATTACGAAAGTTGAGGTTTTCTTTCCATTTCTTGTAATGTCTAGTTTTACAGTCCTATTTAATAAATATCTGAACCAATATATCTTGGTTGCGAACTCAGTACAGGCAAAGAGAGACAATCAAATAATAATGTTACAGATTTGCATTTACAGTGAATCTGACTAACCGCCTCTAAATGAAAATCCATTAATTCAAACCATTAAAAAAAAGAAATTAATCTTGGATTCTTTGATATGATTTTACTTACCAGTTCGTTGCATGATTTATTCAGACTGAAAATCCCAGCAAAATAGCTAGAACTTTCTTGTGTCATTATTACCTCATGCTGAAATTTCAAAACGGCCGATGATGTCCGTTTCTTGATGCAGTGTGGCGTTGCTATACTACGACGTCAACTGCTTAGATGACGTCATGACGTCGCCAACATTAGACTTATCGCGGTATCAGAACACAATTATACGAGTGTATGATTATGTTATAGTAATATCGTAATTCAAAAATAGAGTTAAAATTGGAATCCATTCAGAAATGATGAAAAGATCGCCTTATTAACCCTTAATTTGCGATGGATTTCAATTCCTCGTACCTAATATTCAATGCTCCATCCCATAAATCATTTCTACAACTGCATTGTACACTCGTTAATTGACTATATATGTTATCTATTTAACATTGGGGGCCTCCGTGGCCGAGTGGTTGAGATCGCTGCCTTTAAACCACTTGCCCCTCACCGATGTGGGTTCGAGCCTCACTCAGGCGCTGAATTCTTCATGTGAGGAAGCCATCAAGCTGGCTTATGGAAGGTCGGTGGTTCTACCCGGGTGCCCGCCTGTGATGAAATAATGCACAACGGGCACCTGGGGTCTTCAAAGCTGGAAAGTCGCCATATGACCTATAATTGTGTCGGTCCGACGTTAAACCCAACAGCATAAACGTTGTTGTGTAATCTATCACGGATCGTTCTAGAAGGAACCATGTTTTATAAAAAAAGAAATAACGAAAGCAGAACGGACACTAGAATAGCAGTTTTCCGCATGTAGGCATGCAGAAAGCGCAAAGAACCAATTATAATCTGAAATTTCAATTTTAACAACAGGGTGCTCCTGAACTAAGGCCTGGTAATAGGCTGGTCTGGGTGTTTCTTTCAGGGACTGGTGCAGATGGGACTGTTTGAAGGGTTTGCTGGAGGACATCATGGAATAGGGCTGGTGGGCAAGTACTTCAAAACAATATTGTTGAGGCCTTCAAAGATTGATTAATAAGAAAATTGAAGTTGATTCTCGCCATAATGGTCTACTTGAAGATGGGTAAGAATTGCTAATGTTTTTATCTATATCTATACTAAATTTTTCAAAAGGGACACATTATGATGAATACATAAGCAAAAAGGGACCGATTTACTCGCCTAAACTTGAATGCTACAGTATTATGAGTATAAATTGTAGAGCAGCCATTTCAAAAAAACGGACAGAGCACCACGCAAGTATCGTTGGACGGAAGTACATCAAACTGAATCTGTAGCAGATTCATGAAGACAAGCAGCTAACGCCTGATGACGTTTTGGCCGGGTTTTCCGAATTAGGTAATAATTAGTTAAAACTCTAATAAAGGCATACAATAAATAACCCCCAAATTAATAAGCACTATCGAAGGAAAGGGGGGAAAAGAAATTGACAAGTAGAAAATGAAATTAAAGAAATAAAAAACTGACCTTGACCTTTGACCCCGAAATCAATAGGAGTCATGTACACATCAAGACCAACATACGTATGAAGTTTCAAGGTCCTAGGTGAAATTCTTGTCCAGTTATTGAGAGGAAACAATTTTCAATGTTTAGATCCCTGTGACCTTGACCCAGTGACCCCATTCTCACTTTGGACCAACTAGGGTAATAGAGGGTCATTCTGACCAAGTTTCTTGAAGTTTGAATAAGTTGTTGTTGAGAAAAATGAGAAAATGAAATTAAAGAAATAAAGAACTGTCACTTGACCTTTGACCCCGAAATCAATAGGTGTCATGTACATATAAAGACCAATATACGTATGAAGTTTCAAGGTCCTAGGTGAAATACTTGTCCAGATATTGAGCTGAAACCATTTTCAATGTTCAGGTTCCTGTGACACTGACCTTTGACCCAGTGACCCTAATCTCTCTTTGGACCAACAAGGGTAATAGGGGATCGTTCTGACTAAGTTTCTTGAAGTTTGGATAGTTGTTGAGAAAAATGAATTAACAAAAAGGTTAACATGAGACTCATTATCCCATCCATCCGCCCTGATAGCCCTAATCTACAAGCCGGAGTTTTCTTCGAAAACCCGGTCAAAGTGTTAAAAACGGTTTTCTGTGATTCAACCAAGTGACCTAAGTTTGGAACCCAGGTGAACCATTTTTTTTAAACTTTGCCTACAGACGTGATGACCGGAGCTCATTCACATCAGGTAGAAAAGGTTGCCGCTCAAGAGAGTATTCACGTTTTTTTTTTCTGTTTCGGTCTAGTGGCATCGTTTTTAACCTCAGGTGACCCTGTTTCAAACGCGTTCTAGATTTACAGAAGACAAATATAATCTAACCATGTTTCTTGTAGTTTTGGTAGAAAATGTGATCTCTTTAGTATTAACAAGGTTTTAAATCTATTTTGGTCTGTTGAGAAGAGCGAAGGCTTTTTGTCTACATTAATATCAAGAACAACCAAACTGCACGTCTGTCAGTACAAATGAGCCATGCCATGGGAAAACCAACATAGTGGGTGTGCGAACAGCATGGATCCTGACCAGACTGCGCGGATGGTTTTCCCATGGCACGGCTCAAATGATTTCTCTACAGAATCTCAATCAAGACAGCATCCGTAGAACTCCCAACTCATTCGTAAGTCATCCGGCGTTTCCGTTCAGAAATCGTAGGCATCCGGGGGCAATGGTGCAAAGTTTTGAACATGCTCAACTTTTGCCACGGATAATTTATCCGTAAGGAATCCGTAACAGTCTTGAAAAGATCGTAACAGATCTCAAAATATCGTAACAGTCCGGAAGACAACTTGATCACTGTGGTCAAACAAGAGGGTCATGTTGACCCTATACCACTCACCTGTTAAACTTGGCCTTGGAATCATCAAGATAAACATTCTGACCAAGTTTCATGAAGATTGGGTCATAAATGTGGCCTCTACAGTGTTAACAAGCTTTTCCTTTGGTTTGAGTGGTGACCTAGATTTTGACCCCACATGACCCAGTTTCGAAACTGATCTCGGAATCATAAAGATAAACATTCTTACCAAGTTTTATGAAGATAGCCTCAAAAATGTGGCCTCTAGAGTGTTAACAAGCTTTTCTTTTGATTTAACAGGGTGACCTAGCTTTTGATCCTATATGACTTAGTTTTGAACCTGGCATAGGAATCATCAAGATAAACATTCTGACCAAGTTTCATGAAGATCGGGTCATAAGTGTTGCCTCTAGGGTGTTAACAAGCTTTTTCTTTGATCTGACCTGGTGGCCGTTTTTGACCCTAAATGACCTAGTTTCTAACTTGTCCTAGAGATCATCAAGATAAACATTATGTGCAAGTTTGTATCAAATCAAAGCATAAATGAAACCTCTATATGACCGAAAGGGCAGTAATTCTAGAACCCATGATGGAATCTAGCCAGTTTTCGAAAGGAACAGAGATTTTATTGTGACTTAAGTTGTGTGTAAGTGTGGTTAAAATCGAATGTAAAATGTCACTTCCATCGTGTTCACAAGGTAAAAAGTAACACATTTTGGCTCTTTCATGGGTCAATCAGAGGCCGTAACTCCACAATCCAAGATCTATTGTTGTTAAAGATATTTTGCAAGTTTGTATCGAATCAAACCATAAATGAAGTCTCTATATGGCTGCAAAAGCCAAAATAGCAAATTTTGACCCTTTAAAGGACCATAACTCTTGGACCCATGATGGGATCTGGCCAGTTTTCGAAGGGAACTGAGATATTATGCCAATACAAGTTATGTGCAAGTTCAATTAAAATTGATTGCAAAATGTGGCCTGTATCGTGTTCACAAGAAACTGTGTGGACGATCACAAAAGCTCACCTTGTCACTACGTGACAGGCGAGCTAAAAAAAACGAGCTATTACGGTTTTATTCCGGTTCTAATAAGGTTAATCAAGGTTCTGTTACGATTGCATTACAGATCTATAAATCAACAAATTAGCAAAACCCATTTTTTTTTATTACACATCCGGAACTCATCCACACGCCCGTCTTTGGCAGTGCGATTCTAGTTTATAAACAAGAGCACCGCCTTGCGGGTGCTGACGCTCATCTGATTTTTTTCGTATAATAGAAATATTGTCCTACCCATGATTTTCTAAGTCTAAAAAGGGCCATCATTCTTGCAAAAAGCAAGTTATGTTTCTTGATGTACAGTGTCCACTTATGATGGTGAAAAACTGTTGCAAGTTTTAAAGCAATAGCTTTAATAGTTTAGGAGAAAAGTTGACCTAAACATAATATTCAACCAAGAAAATGATTTTTCTAAGTCCAAAAGGGGCAATAATTATTGCAAAAAGCAGGATAGAGTTATGTTGCTTGCTGTACAGGGTCAGCTTATGATGGTGAACAAGAGTTGCAAGTTTTAAAGCAATAGCTTTGATAGTTTAAGAGAAAAAGTTGACCTAAACATAAAACTTAACCAAGAAGTCTGATATTTTCTAAGTCCAAAAGGGGCCATAAATCTTGCAAAAAGCAGGATGGAGTTATGTTTCTTGCTGTACAGGGTCAGCTTATGATGGTGAACAAGTGTTGCAAGTTTTAAAGCAATAGCTTTGATGGTTTAGGATAAAAGCTGACCTAAACATAAAACTTAACCAAGAAAACTGATTTTCTAAGTCCAAAAGGGGCAATAATTCTTGCTAAAAGCAAGATGGAGTTATGTTTCTTGATGTGCAGGCTATACTGAGTCAGCTTATGATGGTGAACAAGTAATCCATGTTTCAAAGCAATGGCTTTGATAGTTTAGGAGAAAAGCTGACCTAAACATAAAACTTAACCAGGCAACGCCAACGCCAACAACCGCTCAAGTGATGACAATAACTAATCATTTTTTTTTCAAAAAATCAGATGAGCTAAAAATGCTCCCTTAGGCTTGTAGTTATGACGGAGCAATTTTACTAGAAAAAAATGTACCATGTGCGTGCCACATCTTATCGGGTTTATATTCAGTCGGGCTTTTATTATCATAAACTTCGTATATCGTTTACTAAATTCTATCACCATAGTTGGGAATAAGTGATGAAATCAAAAAGTAATCTGAAGACGCTTACAAACTTTGAAAATTTCTAAGGCAGTCATTTCTTATGAAACGTTTCATTGCAAGAGGCTATGACTGTATTCCGAGACCCAATGACTGTTTAATGTCCAGCCGTTTCACAGTTGGTCACTAAGTAATTTGACCTTTTACCTAGTGTAATTTTGATCTTGGACCTAATGGCCTGGGTCATGCGCTCTGCATGCCGCCTAAATAAGCTAAACAACTGGTATTAGTTTCATGAAAATCTTCACTTGGCATTTAGAAGATATCACGTGGACACAAGTTAAGCCAATTGACCTCTGACCTGCGTGATCTTGACCCTGGACCTAGTGACCCGTTGTGCTATTTGCATATCATCATGATTGGGTAAATTTCTAATGCCAATTTTACAAAAAATCTTCCAAATGGTTATAAAAGTATGGAACAGACACGAATTGTGGACAAATGGACATGCATTAATATTACTCCAACATTTAGCTCATATACGTTGTATCTGCGGAAACAGTAAGTCAAGCATGTGAGCATGTGATCATACTAAAGAATATTGTGCTTTATGCCATGTGGAATGCATGTAATCACAAAAAACAGACATCTCCATTTTTATTTTGTGAAACACAACAATCAAAAACATAAATGATTGTGTTGAGCAGTACAAATCAAACAATATTTAAAAACATCAAATAGTAAAAAAATAAATAAAATACATATTAACGTTATTCTATATTCTCAAAAAACGTATAATATTCTTAATACTCAATAACAACAAATATCACAGTGTCATGGCTGTAGAAGTACTGGTGACTTTATCTTTTACCCTGAGAATACAAGCACGGAAGAAAAATAATTAACTAAAATCAAATGAGTTTCTCATAACCAAATTTTGAAAAAAAATCCTACTGCTTCATGTTTGTATAGAAATAAACCAAAGAAATGCTTGTCATTATTCCTGATAACAAGTCTCTGCTTTTGGCACAAACTTCTTTTTGGCCAGTATCACTATTGATCTATTTTGTCCAAAATACATGCTAGCTGCTGACTCTTGACATAGCTGGAATATATACTGACGTATACAGTTGTATTTTTAGTATAATCCTTGAATATGGACAGAGCAAGAAAACAAGTCGTTCTCACTGTAAGATATGAACATTATACTTATTTCTGTGTAAACTAGAACTTTTATCATTAATATTAATTGCTACAAGTTGTCCTTGCTGTTCTTTGAATGTCGCAAATGTTAGTGTTGGCACTTAACTATTATTTGAGCATTTCTATGGCGCTTTATACTTCATTTCATCATCTGTGAATACTACAGCCAGAAGCTGCTTAAATCATGTGAAAATATCTTTGATTTTTATTCTGTTCTGCTTTAAATACCATGCAAAAAAGAAGTTAATGATTTTGTCTTTTGTATCCAATATCTTTTGTATCCAAAAAAGTGACCAAAATTGACATACAAGATCATGTGAAAATATCAGGGATTTGATTTTCGAATTTATTACTTTTTTGTTTTGTTTTGAAAACTATGTAAAAATTTAAAGCAATCAATAACTTAGTTTTTGGTCTCTCCTAAGATGTGATAATCATGTGAAAATATCAGGGATTTGATTTTCAAATTTTCTTATTTTATTTTTTTGTTTTGGTTTTGAAAACTTGTAGTATGTAAAAATTTAAAGCAATCAATAACTTAGGTTTTTTATTTATTTTGTTGGATTTAACGTCGCACCGACACATGATAGGTCATATGGCGACTTTCCAGCTTTAATGGTGGAGGAAGACCCCAGGTGCCCCTCCGTGCATTATTTCATCACGACTTAGGTTTTGGTCTCTCCTAAAATGTGACAAGAACCAACAAATGAGATTTTGAAAGAACAGAAAGGATGTAGTTAAAAAAAAGTTTAGCATATATTAATATATCATTTAACATGTTAGACAGTAATAATCATGATACAGGCTAAAGTGAAAATCAATATAAGATTAATGAAGTTAATAATTAAAACATTTTTAACGTTTATCACAAACAAAAAAGAAAATATTAATAATTTGAACAATAATACAATTTTTTAAACTTATGAAAATTAACACAAAGAAAAATTAGAAGTATTTACATGCATAAATGTAGTCCTAGCTGTATTTTTAACAATAATAAGCCATATGAGCCGCGCCATGAGAAAACCAACATAGTGGCTTTGCGACCAGCATGGATCCAGACCAGCCTGTGCATCTGGGCAGTCTGGTCAGGATCCACGATGTTCGCTAACAGTTTCTCTAATTGCAATAGACTTTGAAAGCGAACAGTATGGATCCTGAACAGACTGCGCGGATGCGCAGGCTGGTCTGGATCCATGCTGGTCGCAAAGCCACTATGTTGGTTTTCTCATGGCGCGGCTCAATTATAATTTTTTTCTCAAAAATGATAAGACTTGAAATAATCCTACTTCTTTTAAATTTCTCTTCCTTCTACCTGTATCTAACCATACAAGCAGAAGATTTATTTTTAAAACAATACCAATGCTTTTGATCTGGATGATATCTAAGAACTGTCAGAAGCATTTTGCAGCTGATATTGTCACAGTGAGTGAAATAATTTGGTATTGTCATACCTAAAATCATTGATGCGGGAGTGAATGATAAACAAGTTTTGACTGGCTGCACACTAAACCTCACAAAACCACATTTTTGGCCTTAACTTAAAATATACATGTCACTTGACATAGTATGAAGAACATGTAGTTTTCCATCCTCTGTCACTGACAAAGTTATTGCAATTTAAGATTTTTAATTAATTAATTTTTATTCTGTCACTCCGCCTCATATTTCAGCTCTAAGTAAAATGATGCACTAGCAGATATTCAACTGCACTCAATACCATAATAAAATAGACTAACTGAACTCCTAAATCATCATGTCAAAAGTGGATAGAAGTGAAATGTAAGAGATAGTTTCAACATTTTGTCATGAAACTGAACAAGGAGTGCTATCTTCGTTGACTTCCCTATATCTATAAATGGCACTATATTAGGAATTACTTCAACATCTTTTATTAATGAAACGTATACAAAGAAACTACATAATAACCGTGTATTGAGTAAATCTGGTAAATAATTTGGCACAAAATGATTAACAGTTTTAAAGCCACTGGGAAGTCTGATTACACTGTGATCACCATGCCAGTACATTAACTTAAACATGGATATAAATGTACAGTCATGGCAGATATCACAGTAAAATGTAAATAAGCTATTCTATTTTTAAAGTTATGCCCATTAAAATTCTGCAATAGTAGATATTTTCACAGGGCAAAACTTTCATTCTGAAATATTTTACAAGCTTTAAGTTCAAATAATTTCTTACTGTTCGTGCTTACAATCAAGAAATTCATTTTACAATCCTATGTACATGTGCAATACTCCTAAACTTGAAAAAAAAAATCCTTCATGTTATGTTGTCATTGTTTATATTGGTTTTAAGCCACACCAACACAGATTAGGTTAAATTACACCTTCCTAACTTTTAATGGTGGAGACTGAGCTCATCTCAAAGCATAATTTCTGGCATCTGCATCTGGGTAGCACTACCATTTTGTTGGATAGCTTCTTAAAATGAAGACCCAATCAGAGCTCAAACCCATTGCAACAACCGAGGAAAGTGAACAACTGCCTGCCACCTTAAAAATTCAGCCACCTAGGCCCCTATATAGTCATTGGCAATGGTCTGTTAACAAGACATTATATACAACTGTACCAAAATGTAAGGCTCTTTCACTGAATGCACAAGTACCAAAGGCATAGTGCATATCTAATTTAATAACTATTATATTATCCTTCTTGTTTGTTTTGGGTTTAACGCCGTTTTTCAACAGTATTTCAGTCATGTAACGGCGGGCAGTTAACCTAACCAGTATTCCTGGATTCTGTACCAGTACAAACCTGTTCTCCGCAAGTAATTGCCAACTTCCCCACATGAATCAGAGGTGGAGGACTAATGATTTCAGACACAATGTCGTTTATCAAATAGTCACGGAGAACATACGCCCCGCCCGAGGATCGAACTCGCGACCCCGAGATCCGTAGACCAACACTCTTACCTATTGAGCTAAGCGGGCGGGTTTATTATCCTTCTTCTGACAACTTTTCACAGATCTATCACTAAACTGAGGTAACTAAATACATCTTCATTCATTTTTTCTTAATTTCTTAAAGAAATAGATCAAAAAACAGTTCACAGCAGAGGGGAGTCTCGATAAGGTAATAGACATGTAATTTCTTTCTGTCCGATATATTTAAGATATAATTGCAGAACAATAATGACACTATGAATGACTTGATTAGAGACGAGTTTTCTCGCTTTCTTGACACTGAATTTGTTAATGATGTTAAGATGATGGGAATAACACAGCAAACTGTACATATAGTGGTTTCTTCACATCTGTCATCTGTAAAACCTGAAAGCAATAACAAAATGTCACTCAATTAACCTTTAGCCCACTAAATTTTTAAAATGGACTGGTCCATCATTCAATTTGGGCAGTACCATTTATTATTTAAAGGGATGTTCATTGAAAATTTACTGACTGAATAGCGAACAGTGCAAAACATTATCAGACTTCACGGATGTGCAGGCTGATCTTGGTTTGCACTGGTCACAAAGGCAGAATCACTTGCCGCCAGCAGGCTAAAGGTTAAGGTTATGCAGTTTTATTTCAGCTTTACGTACTGAGTATGAAACTGGGGTCAATGAAGTGACCCCAGAGACAGTAAGTGCAGGCTTCTTTAGCTGCATTTTATAGAGGAGTAAAACACCGTTTGCTCACTCAGCAGTCAGGCTGTTCATTTGATTACTATGTGGGTAATCAGTACCATGTATTGAGAACAGGGGGCAAGTAGAAATTAAAAACAAATAAACAATAATAACGCTCCACAAGAATCTTGTCAATTTCATAAATTTTAGCTGTCTCAAAATATATCTGAAATTTTCTTTTAAAATGCTTTAAAAGCATTCATAATAAAGCAATAACATCTGTTTATACTAACCTCTGATTTACTTGTTTTCTCACCGAGTCCAAATTTCTGACTCTTAATGCCAGTGGTCAAAAGTCGGTTATCTCCCTTGCTTACATATTGCGCTGTTATACAGTAGCGGACTTCTCGATCTACACGCATGGAGAAGGTGTTTCTTTCACACTGACGGAAACTAAGAATAGGGTCACCTGGTTTCAATCTCTGTCCACAAAAAAATAAATAAATAAATAAATAATGGTTTGGGGCAAAAAGCAGATTGTCAAAGAATTATTTACATCAAGTCTCTTCCAACATATCTATAAAACACAAAAGCATGGTAAAACTGAAGTCTACAACATTTGAGACATCTTCTGATTACAGAGTAACAGGACAGTAACATGTACCAATGTTTCAGCATAAGTAAACAATAGAAAAGTTTGGGAGGCTTGAAAAGACAGAGGACTAACCTCCCCTGATAGATTGACAAGCAACAGTAAACTTAATTGCATGGCATACAAAGTCAAAATGTGAAATCAACTGATCTGGATTTTTCCCTTATCTTTATTCCATTTCACCTGCTGTTTTATCTATGATTTCAAGAAAGTCATTGCAGTGTAAGTAAAAGATGACTTTTCACATCGGGGTTTCAATTAAAGACATGAAAACTGGTACTGGTTCTAAGCTCCCTTGCTTTGCAATCAGTATATAAAGGGTTATACCAGGTGAAGAGGTGAAATGCAAAACTTCAAACCCAAATATGTGCCTGTTACAGGATACAATATTGGTCAAAAAAGCTTTGCTGCTTGTCTTTAATCATATGCACCATTATTTAGCTTACCTTGACCTCTTAATGATGCCCCAAAAGAAAGATAAATTAATTGTTTTATATAACTATATGGTTGGCAAACTTGCCACTCTTTAACTTTGAAAGTGCATATACAATTATTTCTTATTTGACATGCTTTTGAAAAACGATCATAGCTGGGTATTGTGTTTAAAATTAGCATACTAACTGAATTATTTCTGTAATCTGATTGCCTACATTTAGCTTTTCAGACTATTTAAGACTCAATTCATTTATCTGATATTAATCATCATTAATCAAAGATCAAAATGTTTTTATACTGACTGATCAACATGGAAATTTTGACTGATCCCCAACACTTGTACCGGTAATTACAATGTGAAAGAAACCAATGTAATTGCAAAATGTTCAAGGGCATTAATTTTGATAAAGAAATAGTTTTATTTCTCTTAATGATAAAAGGAACACTACTAGTGTTATACAATTTAGTTTTTCTAATTAAGAACTCTTGTATGACTTAACAAGAGCACCGCCTTGCGGGTGCTGACGCTCATCTGATTTTTTTTGTATAAATAGAAATATGTCCTACCATGATTTTCTAAGTCTAAAAAGGGCCATCATTCTTGCAAAAAGCAGGATAGAGTTATGTTTCTTGATGTACAGTGTCCATTATGATGGTGAAAAACGTTGCAAGTTTTAAGCAATAGCTTTGATAGTTTATGAGAAAAGTTGACTTAAACATAATATTCAACCAAGAAAATGATTTTTCTAAGTCCAAAAGGGGCAATAATTATTGCAAAATGCAGGATGGAGTTATGTTGCTTGCTGTACTGGGTCAGCTTATGATGGTGAACAAGAGTTGCAAGTTTTAAAGCAATAGCTTTGATGGTTTAAGAGAAAAAGTTGACCTAAACATAAAACTTAACCAAGAAATCTGATATTTTCTAAGTCCAAAAGGGGCCATAAATCTTGCAAAAAGCAGGATGGAGTTATGTTTCTTGCTGTACAGGGTCAGCTTATGATGGTGAACAAGTGTTGCAAGTTTTAAAGCAATAGCTTTGATAAGTTTAGAATAAAAGCTGACCTAAACATAAAATTTAACCAAGAAAACTGATTTTCTAAGTCCAAAAGGGGCAATAATTCTTGCAAAAAGCAAGATGGAGTTATGTTTCTTGATGTACAGGGTCTGCTTATGATGGTGAACAAGTATTCCAAGTTTCAAAGCAATAGCTTTGATAGTTTAGGAGAAAAGTTGACCTAAACATAAAACTTAACCAAGAAATCTGATATTTTCTAAGTACAAAAGGGGCCATAAATCTTGCAAAAAGCAAGATGGAGTTATGTTTCTTGCTATACAGGGTCAGCTTATGATGGTGAACAAGTATTCCAAGTTTCAAAGCAATAGCTTTGATAGTTTAGGAGAAAAGCTGACCTAAACATAAAACTTAACCAGGCAACGCCGACGCCGACGCCGACAACCGCTCAAGTGATGACAATAACTCATCATTTTTTTAAAAAAAATCAGATGAGCTAAAAATGCAATGCATGTGTATAAGCCTACGAGAAGCATTTGAGTATTTTCTTTTTCTTTTGTCCTCAAACATGTCCTAATTTCTAATGAATTATTCATGAAAATGCAAATCAGAGACAAAAAGGTCTCATTATGAACTCTCACACTGCTAGAAAACAACATTGTTCCTTAACTCTCTGCAATACACAATGCGGGAGAAACAAATTGAATCACAACATGCCAAAGTTCTCGAGTGTATGACAAATACAACAAGTGAATGAAGTATTGCCATGCAATACAAAGTCCCCTACTGGAAGGCACCTGATTTTCTCTACTGCAATACACCATAATGATCTCATATCTGTCAGTGATGTATAAACAATATGGTACTATATTTATACAATGTTATAACAAACCACTTGATTAAAATTTGCATATATACAAATATCTACAGTTGTTGATTGTTTCATAACATCTATAAATATAATTAGACGCCCACGGGCAACATGTCGAGCCCGCCAGCTGTCAAAAGGACTGATTGCAGCAAACATTTCTGCCAAGTTATTTAAGAACATCTCCATCCACGGCTAAGTTAAAGCCCAGACAAGAGAAACTGCATTAACTTTTGACCTTTGACCCCTAAGTGTGACCTTGACCTTTCAAGTACTTACGCCTGACAGTCTGTCTCACTGCGGCAAACAACTGTGCCAAGTTATTTAAGAAACCTAGTTTTGACCTTTGACCTCCAAGTATGACCTTGACCTTTGAGGTAGGTGTCTTGGAGTTGCATGCAACATCCTGTCTCATTGAGGCAAACATTTATGCCAAATAAAAAAAAAAGATTGCTTTATGCATGGCAAAGTTACAGCTCAGACAAGCTCTAAAATGACTTTTGACCACCAAGTGTGACCTTGACCTATGGGATTATGACCCCAGGCTTGTGCAAGACACTCCTTCTCATAGAGGTGAACATAATTTTACCCCAAAGAAAAAACAAGACTGCTCCATACTTATCAAAGTTATGGCCTGGAAAAGCTCTAAAATGACCTTTGACCCCTAACCGTGACCTTGACCTTGACCTTTGAGATAGGAGCCTAGGGTTTGCACATGACACTCAGTCTCATTGAGTTAAACATTAATGCCAAATATAAACAAGATTCCTCAATGCATGTCAAAGTTATGGGCCGGACAAGATCTGACATGACCTTTGACCTCCAATTGTGAACTTGACCTTTGAGCTAGTGGTCCGAGTTTTCCGCAGGACTCATCATCTCATCATGGGGAACATTTGCGCAAAGCAATATTAAAATCCATTGATAAATGACATAGTTATGGACAGATGGAAAAGCACAATTCTATAGTCCCTGAAACTGGTTTTCAACCAGTAGGCGACTAATAAGAAGAGGGTCACTGATCCTAAATCACTCACCTCTGTGAAAGGCTTCAAATGTGTTTGTATAGCATAATGATACTACAGTTTTACATGTCATACTCAGGGGTGTGGCCTGAAGCTAGGGCAATAACTTGAGAACAAAGTTGAGTCAAACCCTTTATCAGTCCACTACATACAAATGTACATAATAGTGAACAGTGACCACACACCCCAGTGGCTGTTTATTTTTTGACAAAACAGAGCAATCTGTACAATCTTCGTAAAATGTCTTCCAAGGAACATTTGGTACAATTGCTTTAAAATTGAGCCTGCTGTTTCTGACAACAATATTTTTAAAGTTTCCAACACATATAGGGAAAAAGTGACAACTCTCCCTGGGCGCAATGTTTTATGACAAATCAAAATATTAAACAATCTTGGGAAAAGGTCACAAAAGGACTATTTGTGTGAAATTATTTTAGAATCTGGCCAGCAGTTTCATACAAGTATATTTTTTACGTTTCCACTATATACATATAGGGAAAAGTGACCACGTCCTCTGGTGGCAATGTTTTTTGATGAATTGGAATTATTTGAACAAACTTTGTAGAAGGTCACACAAGGAAAATTGTAAATTATTTTAAAATCGGGCCAACAGTTTCGCACAAGAAGATTTTTTAAGTTTTCTACTATATATGTATAGTGAAAAATGACCACGCCCTCTGGTGGCCAATTCTTTTTTACAAATCATTATAATTTGAACAATCTTGATAGAAAGTCACACAAGGACCATTTGTGTGAAATTATTTTAAAGTCAGGCCAGAGTTTTTAAGTGTCCACTATATACACATAGGGAAAGTGACCCTGCCCTTTGGCAGCAAAGTTTTGAAATGAATTGCAATAATTTAGACAATCTTGATAGAGGGTCACACAAGGACCATTCGAGTAATATTATTTCAAAATCTGGCCAACAGTTTCAAAGGAGAAGATTTTTTCCACTATATACATACAAGGAAAAGTGACTACACTCTCTGGTGGCCATGACCTATGATTATTTTTACATTTTTCTCTTTCTAACATGAAACTGTGTTAATATACAAAGTTTGAACAAATTCTATTATTGAGGAATTTTTGCCCCATCTCTCATACAAGAAACTGCAGCAAGTGTCTTTAAACTAGGTCCTGCGGTTTAGAAGATGTTGTTTGAAGGTTTTTCTATTTTTAGCTTTGGCTGCCCCTATGTGCAACCAAGCAAAACCGTTTGAACAACTTTGGTAGAGGATCACCAAAGAGACATCCAGGCCAAGTTTTATCAAAATCCATTCTGTGGTTTTGGAGGAGATGTCGTTTAAAGAAATCTTTGACGATGGACGCGAACACTTCCTGCTCAGGTGAGCTAAAAAGTAAGCCAAATGTGGTGCGTTTCCATGGAGAGTTGAAAAAAAAAAAGATAAAGGAAAGTTGAAAGACATTGCTGTTTTTACTTCTACGATGATGTCGCTCTTTCTTTTCTTCAATACAACACAGAGCATCTATTACTAGATGCCAATTTTAGAAAATATTATAATGGTAAATGTAAAGTATCTATATATTACCTGCATGAAGAAAGAATAAACACCATCTTTAGAGCCAGCTCCTTTCAACTCGAAATGGAACCCATGGAGTGAAAACACTTCTGAATGGTACAGGGGATCCTGCAAATAATCCAGTATATACAATCAAAACTTGTAATCAGCAGCCAGTCAAGGCAGTGGAACAATCTGGCTGCGTAGGACAGGTTGCTGCCTAAGACACGTTGAAATTAGAACAAAGTCATTTTGTGAAGTTAGCTAAACCACTGCTAAATGAAAGTGACAGGTTGCCTCTTAGACAGTTTCAACTGTACAAAATAATGTATAATATACTTTTCAAGGAAAAAAAATAGTGGTGCTTTTCAGTGCTGGAAAATATATAATTCCAATACCTGAAATGTATTAGTGGAGGAAATGGACACTAGGATCTGATACAAGAATGTTTAAATTATCTGTGGAAGTCATCTAATATTACACATACTCAAAATAAACATTAATTATAATGTTGCTGCTACCTGTTTTGTTTTTGGTCAATGTGATTAACTTAGCCAAACTAAAATAAACAACTTTTTTTACCTTGGTGTACATTTCCTAGAGAATCAGCAGATAAACAATGGTGACTGCTGATATTATTGGACAATAAGTTGGTTAAATAAAACTCTTCAATGAATGTACTACAGTACTGAAATTAATCAAACAAACAAATAAGGCCCTCTGACTTCTTGTAAAGTGTTCCATCAGGTACTGATAAAAAGCATACACTGGAATCAACTTCACTACAGACTGTTTTCAAACAAGATGGGAGATATCCTCAATGGAAATGTTCCAAACGGTAATATGGGCTGGAATCTGTTGATACATAATCAGTTGGGAATCACAATGAATTTGCACTTACTATTGATCAATTACTTAAGTTACTTACAGTATCCATTATGAAGCCTTGTCTGATGGCAGCTGTGTTAAAGTTTTTCAGCAGGGACATGTCTCCCCCTCCTTGCAGCTAAAATAATAAACAACTCCATAACTTGCAAAACGTAAAAAAAAAACAATGTTTGGGACAAACAAAAACTTGAAAGAATACAAATCTGCCATTTATCAGCATTTTCCATGGCTGTTTTTCTGCACTTTGGTAACCTTCTCTGTTCTTCATATTATTTAATGAAAATGCTTTGTGACTATTTTCAAGAATCAGTCATATATATTTGAATTTTGTTTAATTTTTTAGAATATTTAATGATAACCACAACAAACACAAAGCATCACAGTACCAAGCCAAGCCGCCTTGCTGGGATAAGTCAATGTTTTTGGTAATCTGTGGGTCTTTATGTAATGACTTCTTAAAGAATTTGACTGTTGGATATCTACAAGCAAAACTTGGAACATCTGTCAATCCTTGCACTTTACTGTTAACCAATGACACTTTCAAATAGTTGGCTTAAAGTACTAAGAAATCCTTAGTACTCAAAAAAACTAATTTTTGTGGATTTTGTGGTTTCATACATCCGTGAAAAATTAAAAACAAACAAAAAGATAAAAAAATCAATTAATTTTATGCATTTATTCAAATCCGAAGGATTCATCATCATGAAACAGTCCCTTTGACCATATCAATCTAATTTTATGCCAACAACATTGAATAACTTCAGAGTAGCGTGTATTAAAGTACTAAATTAACCAGGATTTTAATCTTCCAACATATTTAATAAGATATTTCCAATTTTATCTGGGCAATTAGCCATTAATGGTCTTCTTAATGGCTGTAAAGCTATAATAAAGATGGTTTGTGAGCTTTATTACATAAAATTCAGCCATATTAAAATTTTTTGATAGAAAATTAGAAGGTAACGTGTTTTACAAGAAATGTAAACTATCAAGCATGCCTAAATATATGGTTTAGAGTTACGTCAGCTGATTAATATTGTTTTCCTATCATAAATACTGGAAGATAATCTCTTTCTGAAGAAATTTTACCGCCTCTTCACTAACATTAAAAAATCTAATATTCTTCATAAAATTTAGAAAAGTCACACTTTTCCTTCCGAACTTTAATGAGTGTACTGACAGACATGGTTTCTCAACTGTCTACTGTTGTTATATAACATGCACTTTCTGTTGTAGTTTGAAAAGCATTGCGAATATGATACAGTCAAACCATTTGCAATGCCGTGTGCTTAAAGAAGACACATTGCATTGCCAGGGTGTATTAACCCTTAGCCTGCTGCAGGCGAATTTAACAGCCTTTGCAAACAGCTTGGAACCAGATCAGACGCCGATTAAATCGGCGTCTGATCAGGTTCCAAGCTGTTTGCTACTCTGACAATATTTCTTCCAATTTTGGAGCAAATTGAATGAACTTTACAATTTTAGCAGACGACATTTCCAGCAGACGACAATTTATCTAGCATGCTAAGGGTTAAGATCATGCTGGCAGAATTAACAGCAACTTCTATAAATTTTCACATGAAACCCTAGCTCACTGTCATCATTGTCATGTAAGGATCTTCTCAAATTGACAAATCCACTCGTCTGCTTGTAAATACAGGTAGAAATCAGCTCCAGACAAGTGGAACTTGCTGTAGTACTCGAGTGCAATTTTTGAGCCGAAGTATCTAAACAAAAGTTTTTGTTGTTCCAAATTCTAAAATCTGCCTTAAGCTCCATTATGGTACCACAATACAATCACATTCTGGTATGTATAAATTTTTAACACATTTTAAAATAGACGCCGTTTGTCAAATCTTTTTTTTTTCAGGAATTGCAGGAGTACAAATTGTCTCAGGACGAGTGAAAATTCCTTTCAAAGAACTTTTTTCAACCCTGGTATGATTACCAAAATTTGTTCGTTCCACTTGGTTTAAATTCCATTTTTCATCCTCTTTTTGTTCTGCATAGTTCTGCATACTGGTTCCATATGACACATGGGTGACAATATACACAGTGCCTCGGCGTAAAACTTACAACTTCTCAATTCATCGTTTTTGTGATCTACATACTTTAAGTCTTAGCTAATATGACAAGCCATAAGTTTATGAGTCAAGCTAATGTATAAGGGATTACATGTATAAGAGTGAGTTGCATGCTTTCAAAGCATTAAAGAATTAAAATAAAACCCAAAGCTTCTATAAACCATAGAAACTTCCACTTACAGCGTGATAATGCTGTGACAGAAGGTCTATCAGCTGTTCTCTCGGCAAGATATTCATCAGCTGCATGTCTTGGATATTTCCCGCTGTAAAAGTAAAACAAGGCAATGAAATATTCATCAGCTGTGGTATCTTGAATTAGTCGTTTCCTGATGTAAAAACAAAACAAGAATACAAACTTTTTATCAGCTGCACGACTTTGATATTTCCTATTGAAA
This sequence comes from Mercenaria mercenaria, assembly GCF_021730395.1. Classification (NCBI taxonomy): domain Eukaryota; kingdom Metazoa; phylum Mollusca; class Bivalvia; order Venerida; family Veneridae; genus Mercenaria; species Mercenaria mercenaria. The sequence goes on from NC_069369.1 coordinate 54,336,327, forward strand.
AAAAAGACAAAAATAGAAGATATTCATTAGGAGTATGTCTCGGTTGTACCCAGCTGTAAACTTAAGACAAGAAACAATTTATAAACATGTCCGAAGTCATTACATGACATTTTGAAGAACACAATTCCTGTTCCTTTCTTTCGTGGTAATGTGATACAGTAAAAATGATGTAAAAAATGCGGACACCAAATTACTAGTAGTTGTTGAAAGTCTTCTTTTCTCTGACTCAATTGTCCAAAAGGAACTTGTTAAAACTAATAAGCATCTTTATTCATAAGATGGCGAGACTAAACTTTCCTCTTTTTTTTTTTTACCGCGGAACAGTGACAGTAAGTCCGTTTACAAATGTCTTGAATAAATGATGGTGTTGACTGTCTGAGTGGACAGCATTTCTCAAAGGAATAAGTTAAGTGTGACACCTCATTTGGCTAATACCGTACAAAAGTTTTATAAATGCATTTACATAGTTAATGTCTATCAACAAGCATTAGTTTTCTGATTAGACCGAGGAGTTCAAAGAATAATCAAATCAAACAGTATAGACAGAAAGACTGATGACTAAAGACGATAAAATTCCATTCTAGGAATGAAATAAAACATTACTGGTAACATTTATGTCATGCATCTGCCAGAAGTAATGGAGTGTGTTTAACCTCACAGAAAAAGTTACTGTAAAAAAAATCCGAAATACATCTTTTTTTAAATAATTTTCTAAGATTTGGCTTTTCCAAATGTGTACATAATTTTAACTTAATTTCAGACTTTAATTTCAGTACTCGTGGAACAAATTAACTTTATGACTATTCATTATAGCATGAACTTTGGTGTGAAGAATTCAACTTTTCCCCTGCTGAAAACCATCTTGTCTGCAATATACCAGCAAGCATGAATATTCCCTAACATAGCTCAATCCAAATATCTCTAGAAGGATCTATTCTGTGTGGCCCAATGGTTACAGTCAAAAACTTTAAATCATTTGGCCTTCACTTCTGTTGGCTTGAGCCCGGCTCAGATCATCATTCAAAACAGCCATCTAACTGGGTCGTGCAAGGCATGTGGTTTTACCTAAGTGCCCGTCCATGCCTGAATTAAAGCACAATGGGACACTAGAAGCCGTTCAGGCCACTGGCACCAGAACAGAAAGAAAATGCCTCTGTACATGTTATACCAACCCCCTAGGTATTCTATAAGAACCATGGTCAAGAACAGGAAAATATACTAACCCGTTTCAATCATAAATTTCTCAACTTCAACGCGCAGTTCGGTAAATGGGTACCTAGTATATTGAACAAGCGATAATTTATCTTCCATCGTGCACCAGTCACACTGTCTCAATATTCCATATTGCTGAGATTATCAACATATTTTATGATTTCGTCAACGTTACAGAAAAAACTTGCTTGACCTTCTCTAATGAACATCCGGTCTAGAGGTCACGGCAATGTGCACATGTTTGGCGAAATGTAAACAAACAAAAAAAGAATTTAGAAAATATCACATTTTTACAATGAAACTCGAAATGATGAATGAAATTCATCTTGAATATGATCTTAATAATTTGAAATCGTACATTGGTCTGCATCTGTTCTGTTTATTTTATTCATTTTGCACATTTATGCTGCATTTTCACATTTTAGCGAACACTTGTAGTAAAATGACGATTGACATACATTTTCACATTAGCCAATCAGAATGGTTTTGTAATCTAGAACGGAACTTCACCAGGGAAGTTCAAGCAAGTTTTTTGTGTAAACTTGAAATAACTATAAACTACGCGTTGTTTTTCTAAGATAAGATGTATTGAAAAAATGTGACCGGTACACAATGGAAGATAAATTACCACTTGTTTGATATCCATATATAGTACACATTTACCGCACTGCGTGTTTTAGGTATGAAATGCGTGATTGAAATGGGTTAGTATCCCTTCTGTAAATATGCCACAAATGTCCATCATTTTCCATTATTTTTCATGGCATTGTATGGCATTCAGTGACATCTGATGGAAAATATGATGGACAATACTGGCATTTGATGGGAAACTGTTGGCTTTTCCTTACATTGCCACTGTTTACCACCAAATGACAACACAAGTTCCACCAAATGCCACAGAACTGTAGTGGAAATCAGTGGAAAATTGAACTTTGCCATTTTTATGAGTGTAAACCAGTGTAAAACACTTAGAATTTTTCTCTAATTCTGAGACTGGAAATTTCTGTGTTGAAATCATTTGTGTAGTGATAAAGCCGAAACATTAAATTTAAGTAAAGACTTGTCATATTGAGTTCCTCTTGCAAAACATAATTATTTTAATCATAAGGCGTAAAAAAATGTTTGTTTCCGGTATCCCGACCTACCCTAAATTTTTGGCCTGACCCTAAATATTTTTTTGGCCTTATTTCTTCAACTTTTTGACAAAAAGTTGCAAAACTGCACTTTTCACACTTTAAACATGGTCAGTGATGTTAGAAATCAACTTACTGATGCTTTAAAGGTATAACCCCCCTATTTGCATTCATTTATTTTCCGAAAAGTCTCCCTTAATAAAAAAAATTCCCCCCAAAAAAATTTCCGAGCTACCTTCCCTAATTTTTTCCATGTTACCGGAAACAAAAATTCTTTTTGGCCTAATCATAGTTTTTGCTTATTAATTATAATGAAGGTGAACTGTTGTTTGAGTCACTCTTAAGCATGTAGTTTATTGTTTAAATTTGCTGTTTTTACTGTGTAACAATCCTCAATTGAAATAAATATCAAACTTACAGATAGATAATATTGTTTCATCATTTTATCTTACTTAAGTTACTGAGAATCTATTTGTTGACTGGCACTATTTATTATAGGGGCTGTTCTCTCACAGCATGACCTTGATACCTGTACATTGTATACAAATACAGTGTACACACACTGCAGAGATAAAGGGTTAACTCTGGAATGCTGCTGTGTTATAAATAGAACTCTCAACCAATGAAAATAAAGATATGTAGTGGAGCCAAAACACACAAAGTAATCCCAACAGTCCTGTTTTATTTCAAAGGCCTTTTAAATATTTAGAAATAGACAATGAAAGATATTCTCTTTTTAGTAGATTAGTATTTGTTAAAACATTCTAGTGGAGATTCCTTCAACAATAGATAGCAAAATAGAAAGCTGCTCAAGAATATCAAAAGTTTAAAAGTAAACAGGAACTTCTTTGTTGGAGATATTCCTTTACACATGCAGCTGGAATTTAAACAGGTTATGTTGCTAAAATAACCTTTAAATGGACACTGGGTAAGTACATCTATTTACTTATTTTCTATTTAAACATGTTTTATAACATTCAGGAAGCTTCAGAATAAACTTGATAAAATTAAATGCTGACTCAATCTTTTCAAATGATCATTTATTCTTCAGTGGTTCATCTCTTGTCAGTTTCTACACAAACTAAATCAATAGTAAATATAAAAAGGTTTAAATTCTTTTATCATAATTACTTTTCAGATAAAGTATAAGATGTGTATATGCAGTACCTGACATATGCCAAAACACACATGGATAAAATGTATGAGGCATGAGACATTTTTAGGCTTCAGTGATTTACACTTTGTAGAATGAATGGTGCTCACAGAGAAACCCTATTGATGTGTAAACTTTTGTAAGTATGTCTGCAAGTACTTTAATCTAGCACAAAACTCAATTGAACAGTGTTTATTGTAAGGAATGTTCTTGTAATATCTTTTTACTTAACAGTTCTAGTAAACTTTTGTCTTTAATACAAAACAAGTTTCTTTCATCTATAAAGCAATTTTTTTTATTAACTTCAAGAATTTTTAAGTCTAATGAGCAATGTTGAATTAAGTGCTTTAATAATATCATGAAAATGATGTGAATTAATTGACAGTTTAAAAAGGAAAAATTACATAAGCTGCTCTAATGATTACATGTATATTCCTTTCTTTCATTATTCATTTCATATCATGTTTCAAACACATGCAGTGATGGTATACACCTCTTGGACTTGATGGCAAATAGTGGAAAACAGTGGCATTCTCCAAGCTGGTTAGTTGAGAATGGTGGAGAAATATCCATGGCAAATAGTGGCATTTAGAGAAAAACAGTGGCATATTTTACACTGATTGCCACAACAGTTATAGTGGCAAACAGTGGAAACTTTTAGTGGCAAATGGTGAAATACGTTCCAATACTCCACTGATAGTGGCATTCAATGGAAAACAATGTCAGTTTTTACATCAATATGTGACAGTGGCAAACAGTGAAAAACTTTAATGGCAAATAGTGAAAAATGTTCCAATAATCCACTGATACTGGCATTTAATGGAAAATGGTGGAAAATTTTGACTGGCCTTTACAACCTCTATTTTTTCAATGTTTTCCATCAGTTTCCACTCAAAGAGGCTTGTTCCAATACTCCAGTGTTTTCCAACGATTTTTCAGTGGAAAATGGTGGCAAATTTACAGAAGGGATATTTTCCCATTCATGACCATGGTTCTTATAGAATACCTAGGGGTAGGGTATAACATGCACAGAGGCATTTTCTTTCTGGTCTGGCGCCAGTGGTTCAGGCCATATTGCAACTTTCTAGCTTTAATGAAAGAAAAACTCAGCTGCCCCAACAACCATTAAACTAGTCAAAGTCAAACCACCTTCAAGTTGGTAAAACTTCTGACCTGGGACCTGCAGCTGGAAGAGAAGTCACAAAGTGACATACAAATGTAGTTATATTTTTATTCTTAGGGAATTTTAAGTTAAAAATGCAACCAATATCTGTTATTAGAAAGAAAGCTATCATCATTAGTTACAAAAATGTTTTCATAAAAGAATAGCACAGCAATGTACCTTTTTTTAACAACATTTGCTGTTCTCCCTTAAGTAAATACATCATACTGCTTTGTGTTTTATATTCTAAACCTTTTCTTTATATTCTAAAACTTTATGCTGTCTAGGATTTCAACACCATCACACTAAAAACAGCTGGAAATTAACCTATAAGAAATAAAACTGTGTCTGGTAACAATCACAAGTCAAGAAATTGGATTTTAGAACTCTGAATTAAACGAAATTAATCTCAGACTTTGTCTTGACATGTGACACCTTGCTGTGAAATGAATGTATAGAAAGGAGAAACATTTGATTTCGAAGGAATTCAAAATTTCAAATAATTCGGTTAAAACTAAAGTTTAACACTCTTTCTCAGTTCACTTTAGAATTATCAACAATATCAACTTTTAAGGTTTTCTGCATTTTCAAAACAATTTTTTTTTATTAAACCTCAGTTTGGCATTTAATTAAACAGATAGTTTCATGTTCTTGATTTTTTGCTAGATCTCAAAAACCTGGAACTCAAGCAAGCTTTTATAATGGGAGTCCATATTAGGAAAACACAAACTTCTCACAGATATAAATTAACATGTCTGCGTGCTTAATTCTGTGACATTTGCTGGTGATGTAAGAGATCTGAAAATTTCAAACTGGTTTTTAGACAATATTTGGAACTATTTCACATGTCAACAATTTTATCATTTTATTTTATCTTTAAATTAGAAGTAAAGAGAAATTGTTGTTTTTATACAGTCACACACAAATTGTCAATATCTTGTAGACAGTTTCTAAGTTCTGTAAACCATTAATTCTAATGACTCAAACATGCAGAACTTCCTCAAACTTTAGCCTGCAGGTGACAAATGATTCTGCCCTTTCGACCAGTGTAGACCAAGATCAGCCTTCGCATCCATGCAGGCTAATCATGGTCTGCACTGTTCGCTATTCAGTCATTAAATTTTCAGTGAACACCCCTTTGAAAAATAAACGAACCAGTCCATTTTAGAAATTTAGCAGGGTAAGGGTTAATGAAGTTTTGCTCCTGGATGATCTTAATATAGTGCAAATTCTAATTGGTATTTTTGAAGAAACAAGAGCTGTCTCCGTAGGATGACACATGCCCCCGATGGCACTTTGAATGAATAGTTATGGCCGATGTTAGAGTTTAGGACCTTTGACCTACGGAGCTGGGTCTTGCGCGAGACACATCGTCTTACTGTGTCACACATTCATGCATAGTTATTTTAAAATCCATGCATGAATGACAAAGATATGGACCGGACATGCCCATCAATGCACTATCATGAAAAATGATCTTTAACATCTAAGTGTGACCTTGACCTTTGAGCTACGGACCTGGGTCTTGCGTGTGACACGTCGTCTTACTGTGGTACACATTCATGCCAAGTTATTTGAAAATCCATCCATCGATGACAAAGATATGGACCGGACACGCCCATCAATGCATTATCCTTTAACATCTAAGTGTGACCTTGACCTTTGAGCTACGAACCTGGGTCTTGCGCATAACACGTCGTCTTACTGTGGTACACATTTATGCCAAGTTTTTTGAAAATCCATCCATCGATGACAAAGATATGGACCGGACACGCCCATCAATGCACTATCATGAAAAATGATCTTTAACGTCTAAGTGTGACCTTGACCTTTGAGCTACGGACCTGGGTCTTGCGTGTGACACGTCGTCTTACTGTGGTACACATTCATGCCAAGTTATTTGAAAATCCATCCATCGATGACAAAGATATGGACCGGACACGCCCATCAATGCATTATCCTTTAACATCTAAGTGTGACCTTGACCTTTGAGCTACGAACCTGGGTCTTGCGCATAACACGTCGTCTTACTGTGGTTCACATTCATGCCGAGTTATTTGAAAATCCATCCATCGATGACAAAGATATGGACCGGACACGCCCATCAATGCACTATCCTTTAACGTCTAAGTGTGACCTTGACCTTTGAGCTACGGACCTGGGTCTTGCGCACTGCACGTCGTCTTACTGTGGTACACATTCATGCCAAGTTATTTGAAAATCCATCCATCGATGACATAGATATGGACCGGACACGAAAATTGCGGACAGACCGACAGACTGACAGACCGACAGACTGACAGACCGACAGACCGACAGACAGACAGACGGTTCAAAAACTATATGCCTCCCTTCGGGGGCATAAAAAAACTGGACAGTTTAACATATTACATTAATGCAGGGTTTTATCCCAAGACACACTTTACCATTTCACATTCCAGACTATGTAATATTTTATAACCATAACTGAGATGCCAGGCAGAAATCTCTTGTTAAAAGCAAATAAAGGGCAAACCTTGCATATCTATAATTTCAGCTTGTCTCCATTAATGAAGGCGCAGAAGAAACAACAAGAAAATGACAATTTTGAAAGTGAAAAATGTGAAAAAGCATCAAATTCAGTTTTAAAAGGAAGAGAAAAGACTTTTTGTTCTTGTACCATTTTATGTTTTATATAATAAAGAATTGACACACAAAACTGAGAAGGTTAAAAAAAATTGGTTCACAACATCCTTCACTTAAATAGAAATCAATCAACACTACTACTAATTAACAAATCCTGTGAGACTTAAGTTCTACCATCAATTGTATTCAGGAGATTTATATTGGTTTATAAAGTAAAGCAAAAATTTATACCAGTATGGATAAATTTTCTTTGAGAGGTTATCAACAATACTCTGAAAACAACATCTTGAAACAATGATGCATCCAAAATATTTCAAAGATTTTCCCAATGAACCCAAATAGTCAACATAAATGTGCATATCTATTCCATAGCTTGGATGAACATGAGGTACCCAAATTCTGTAAATTATACCAGCATTTCTTTAATGAATAAAGTAATACTTACTATCTAAAATTCCATGTAGGCGTACAGCTGAGAACAAGGGTGAGTAAATCTGGCCATCATCACGTTCGATGAATGATGTTGTCTTTGGTAAACTGAAAAATCAAACAAATGAAAATGTGTTCTGGATCATCAAAAAATGAAACTGCCACTGGGATAATTCATATTCATGATCATCATTCAAACTGACAAACCTATAAAAATGTGACTAAAATTTATCCGAAATGATGCAAAAGGCCAAAAATGAAGGAACTGAAACTGATCCCTTACCCTGCTAAATTTCTATAATGAACTTGTCCATCTTTTCAATTTGGACAGTACCATTGTCTGTTAAAAGGGGTGCTTACCAAAAAGATACTGACTGAATGGCGAACAGTGCAGATCTTGATCAGACTGCATGGATGTGCAGGTTGATCAAGATCTTCACTGGTCGCAATGGCAGGAATCAATTGTGTCCAGTACGATAAGGGTTAGTCTCCAAATTCTTTATTACATATTTTATGAAAAATGCTCTTCATGCAGTTTTTTGAGAGCTTCTGCTCTAAACATTTTCTTTTTTTTCTATCAGCATGATCAGTCATGTTTGGAGATTTCATTAAATGGTGAAATTAAGCTTAGTAACTTGTCATTTTACAGAAATATAACTATGCCACATGATATCCCATGTTTAATGCTGAAAACCCCTAATTCTCCAAAAAATGTTAATTCTCAATTTTGGATGGTGACCATAGCTAAGATAGACTATAAATGGATACAATATGCAGGTAAGGCATAATCCAATTAGCCAGGGGACTAATCTTCCCTGGGGACCTCATTGTATGCTTAAAATTAAAGATGAACTTTTGAATTGCCAAACTTAGAAAAGATGAAAAGCAACAGGTCAGGACAGACATAATACTGTGCGTGAAGACCATCCTTGGGACAGACAAAAATTGGTCTTCATTTACAGGTGGTCTTAATTCACATTTTGTTAGTCTGTTTTGGGTTGAACACCATTTTTCAACACTATTTCAGTTATGTAACGGCGGGCAGTTACCGGTAACCTAACCAGTGTTCCTGGATTCTGTACCAATACAAACCTGTTCTCCGCAAGTAACTGCCAACTTCCCCACATGAATCAGATCATCACAGAGAACATACGCCTCGCCCGAGAATCCAACTCACGACCCTGCGATCCGTAGATCTGCACTCTCCCTAATGAGCTAAGCAGGCGAGCTTATAAACACTGCTACTGTTAAAATCTGAAGTAGAACTCGCGGTCTTTAGAGCTATATGGTCTCTGTTCACCAATGGTCTTTCGCACAAGTTTGACTCTATTTCTAAACACAACAGGAAGTACTTCTTGGCAAAAATAGGAATTAACAGAGTGAACCAAGGCATATCTAGATGGTTTGAAATGTTAGTGAATAAGGTTGATGACTGCGTTTGATTTGTTTCATTATCAACAAAGTAAATCAAGATTCTCTAAAAGTGCAGTCATATAGAAACTTGGACTATCATTCACACTGTAGATGCTTCTAGGGCAAACTTCCAATTCTTCTTAATTTTTTGTAAATACGTCATAATTTGTAAATTTCCCCATAGCAATAGAAGTAATTTTTATATTATACATAAAGTACATTTTGCTTTCAATGAGGTCATAAATTTTAATTATAGCTGTATCAAGAGATTGGATCTATAAAACCTACTAGACCTAACTTGATGAATTTTCTAAAGTGCATTGGAAACAAAAACAAGTCCAAGAAATAAAGCTGAAATGTTTTGAATATAAAAGTCAATGTCTGTTCCCATGGGTAAAATTTATGTAACTGCCCTCACATAGAACTTTGTTAATGAAAAGACCTTTTAGTAACCTGAAACTAAAATGCCCTCTAATTTCATTTGCTGGTGACGATAGAACTGTTGTTTTTCTTTGAATGTGTAAAACGTTGCCAAGAACAGAATGTATGCTTTGACACAATCGCACAGAGTTCACAAGAATTAATCACCCGCTGAACTATGAATACAGTGAAATACCAAAGTTGTAATATTTCATTTGCTACTGACACATAGTATTACAGTAACAATACTTCTGTAATGTTTAAGAGGAAAAGTAAACAAGAAATATTTTAAGTGTAGGGCTTTTTTTTCTTTCTTAAAAAGGGGCCGACATTCAGCCCCTTCAAAATCCAAAATTGCCGTGGAAAAAAATTCACAATTTTGTGCAGACTCCAGTAAACTTGATGTTGAACAATAACAAATTTGTGTCTTACTTTCAATCAAATCAAGTGATTTAGCAGAGGTGTATTTGGTAAAGTACTGAAGTGAAACATAAAATAATCCAGGGCAGATCCCTGATAATTTTTTTCTTCGCTGAAAAAGAAGTTTATGTTCATCAGTTACTGACTAAGGCCTTTATATTTTTATATTTATATTCACAATTTTGCAGAATTGTGAACATTTTTTTTCACTATTTTCCCAAATGTCGTGCAATTTTTCACAAAATGACCAGGCCCTTGCCCCTTCACAAGTTTGGCTAAAAAAGTCATGAAGTGAAATCAATATTATTAGGTTATTTAACACTGCTCTGTACAATACTGTACATTTATTAAACAACAATGGCAGGGCTGATGTGGCTATTAGTCAAGTGACAGTATAGGTTTAGGAATGCTAATAACCATGTAAGGAACGTCATTGCCATTTAACAAGATGTTTATAATATACCTAAACACATGACAACTACTCTTTTGCTTCAATCAGATAATCATAAGAAATATCGGCGTTAACAAATTTTTCTGCAAAACAAAGGATAAAATGACATCAAAAACAATGTGAGCCGCGCCATGAGAAAACCAACATAGTGGCTTTGTGACCAGCATGGATCCAGACCAGACTGCGCATCTGCACAGTCTGGTCAGGATCCATGCTGTTCGCTAACAGTTTCTCTAATTGCAATAGGCTTTGAAAGTGAACAGCATGGATCCTGACCAGACTACCAGATGCGCAGGCTGGTCTGGATCCATGCTGGTCGCAAAGCCACTATGTTGGTTTTCTCATGGTGCGGTTCATGTAACTAAATCCAGGCAGGACAATAATTAGTTACAATTCAGAAATAATGTATAGAACAAGAGCTGTCCATAAGACAGCGCACTCCACTATGCGGGGATTTGACAGTAAAATGAATATATGTCTGAATAAGAGACCCCTACTTTAAAAGGAAGATACACCAAGGGGCATAGTTCCATCAAATACACAAATTTGAGTTATTAGGATTGTTACAACACATGCAGATGATGATGATAAAGATGTATTTTGACTTTCAAGTCATTATCTTATATAGTACCAAATTTATGTCCAGAAAACGAAGTTTGTAAAAAATTTAAGTATAAAAGGGGCATAATTCAGTAAAAAATACAAATCAGAGTTATGGGGATTGTTACCACACATGCAGACGATGATGATAAAGATACATTTTAATTTTCAAGTCTTTATCTTATATTGCATTAAAGTAGTATCCAGAAAGTGAAGATTGCAAAAAAAGTTTAAGTACAGAAGGGGCATAATTCTATCAAAAACACAATCAGAGTTATGGCATATGTAGCCACACTTGCAGATGATTATAAACAAATACTTTTAATTTCAAGTCATTATCTTTTAAAGTACCAAAGATATGTCTATAAACGAAGCTTTCAAAAAAATTTAACATGAAAATAGTTCAAAGTACAACTCCTTGGTGACCTTGACCTTGGGTATAATGGGCCCAGCCCCTACACATACTTTGTTTGTACGCTGGACAATGTTAATGTGAAGTTACAGCATGATATAAGCAAAAGTAACATGAAAAAGATATGACAGAAAAACAAAGGTTGCCGAAAAAACTTTAACCTTAAAAATAACCTAAGTATAACAGCTTGGTGACCTTGACCTTGGGTATAATGGGCTCAGCCCCTACACATACTTTGTTTGTGTGCTGGACAATATTTACGTGAAGCTACAGTAAGATATAGGCAACAGTAACAAAGATATGACAGGAAAACAAAGGTTGCCAAAAAACTTTAACCTTAAAAATAACCTAAGTATAACAGCTTGGTGACCTTGACCTTGGGTATAATGGGCCCAGTCCCTAAACATACTTTGTTTGTATGCTGGACAATGTTTATGAAAAGTTACAGTCTGATATAAGCAATAGTAACAAAGATATGACAGAAAAACAAAGGTTGCCGAAAAACTTTTAACCTTAAAAATAACCTAAGTATAACAGCTTGGTGACCTTGACCTTGGGTATAATGGGCTCAGCCCCTACACATACTTTGTTTGTACACAGGACAATGTTTATGTGAAGTTACAGAAAGATATAAGCATTAGTAACAAAGAGATGACAGAAAAACAAAGGTTGCCAAAAAACTTTAACCAAGAAGGGTCACGCCGACGCCGGGGCGAGTAGTATAGCCCCCCCTATTCTCTGAATAGCAGGGCACTAGACAACTTTTTGGGACAGGTACCCATACCCTCAGAAAGAGGAATTTTTTAACATTTTAAGACGAAAAGGGGAAGTTTAAGCCATGTATATGTAACTACTTTTCACACTTATTAATACTGTTTTCAATCATTCCTAACTGATGTGACTATATTGCAGCAGTAATCTTCCTTAGAGGCACTATATAATATTAAAAGAAAGAGTTCATATCTATTTGTGTCAAACAACCTATCATCAGGGGAATTTTCTTCTGAGAAAGGGGAAAAACACGTATTATTTTAGGAGGGGAATGGTACCCATATTCGGCCCCAAAAATGGCCAAAAGAGTGCCCTGGAATAGTGGAGCTAAAAATCATGTTTTAATGTTACACGAAGAAGAGGTTATAGGTCCACGGAATAATTTCACACTGGGGTAGCCCCCGAGTGAATTTTTCTGGCTACGTATAACTCATCTTGTGTGTATTAGTTTATTATGTAAAACACGATTTTGCTGTTCTATTCTATTTCAATTCTAATATGCCTTTTGTCTAAAACAGAAGATAAAATATAGTAGTGCTCTTTCTTGGTCCCAACAGAAACATTGACATCATCGCTTACATCATTTTAGCGTAAGCATGTTTTAACAGAAACAAGCATATTAGAATTTCTAATAATAATCGCTTCTGGTTATTTGGCCCCGAGTAACAAGGTTTCGTCCTATGCAGTATTGTTATTATTAATAGTAAGCTTTATAATAAAGCCATATATCTGGATAAGTCAGCATTTTAAAATCTTATTTGATATGCCGAAATTTATCAGTATTTTACATTGCAAAGTTAAAGTTACCTGTTAAAATATGTGAGCACCGTACTATGAGAGGGCATCAACTGCAGATGTGGGTTAAGCTGCATGAAAAGCCAGTAAGCTAGAGTTCTATATACACTGAACTCATTGAAGACAAATAGACGGTTGGACTTCACAATTTTCTGTAGTAATTCCATTGGCATTTCACGTAGCTGAATATTCTCCGACAGCTGAAAACAACACAAAAACACAAAAGTTCAAATTAAAATCATGTCAATTTAATAACATGAATGTTCAACTAAAAGCTGTTGATATTCTTTCATTTCTTCTGTAAACGGCATATCTCAACATTTCAAAGCATAATTAAGTAATCAGATGGAATGTACAATTAAATTTAACAAGAGCTGTCGGAGGACAGCAACGCTCGACTATTCAACAGCCTTGTCGATGGCATTGATACGAAAGTCGAAAAAGGGGCATAATTTAGTAAAAAAGCAAAATAGGGTTATGGAACCTGCATGGTGCTTATCAGCTCATGACAGTGGCCAAGTGTGTGAAGTTTCAATCCATTCCCATTAGTGGGTACTGAGATACCAGCTTACATATAAGAATTTAACCCAATGCTCCTAAGTTGAAAAAGGGGCATAATTTTGTAAAATGCGAAGCTGAGTTATTGACCCTTTGCACTGCATGTCAAATCATGACAGTGAACAAATGTGTGAAGTTTCAATCCTTTCCCATTGGTGGATACTGAAATACCAGCTTACATACAAAAACTTAACCAAAAATTTCTATGTTGAAAAAGGCGCATAATTTTGTAAAAAAGCAAAATAAAGTTATGGGACCGGCTTTGTGCATGTCAGATTATGACAGTGAACAAGTGTGTGAAGTTTCAATCCATTCCAATTAGTGATTACTGAGATACCAGCTTACATACCAAAACTTAACCAAAAAATTCTAAGTCAAAAAAGGGGCATAATTTTGTAAAAAAGCTAAATAGAGTTATGTAACCTGTGTAATGACTAAGTCAGTTTATCACAGTGAATAAGTGTGTGAAGTTTCAATCCATTCCCACAAGTGGTTGCTGAGATACCAGCTTACATACAAACACTTAACCAAATCGGGACTCGGACGCCGACGCATGGGCGAGTCCAATAGCTCTACTATTCTATGAATAGTCGAGCTAAAAAAAATAATCAGACAGGAAGGAGTTATGAAAACTGATCAATAAAAAACAAAACTAAATGTGTGTCCATAGGACACAGGTGCCCCCCTCCTGCCACTGTAACATGGTTAAATGACTCAGGTTAAACAATTTTTAAGATGTTTGCAACACAAACTTTTAAGAACCTTATGTGTATTTTTCACTTAGTTGGCCACAACTCTGGCCTAGCTGAGTAAAATCCTAAAGAGAACACTTCATAGGCTATAAAACAATCCTCTGTTTTATGATTCTAGGTCAAGTACATTTTAACATACATGTTTCACAATTTATTTTTTTTTTTGGAGTAAGTCTGGACAAAAAGTCTGGTCTTGTGTAGTGAAATAATGACTGTAGGTAAAATATTTTCAGAGCTACGCGCAACAAAACATTAAAATGACAATTTTTTCCTAGGTCAGGGGCCATTACTCCTACAATACTGAATGAATCTGGACGCGAAACCCCAGGTGCACAACTGCACATGCTGACCAACATTCCTGTGAACTTTGGTGACTCTAGGTCAAATACTTTTGGAGCTACGCACGACACAACATTAAAATGACCAATTTTTAACTAAGTCAGGGGCCATAACTCCTACACGACTGAATGAATCCGGACGCGAAACCCGAGATGCACAACTGCACATGCTGACCAACATTCCTATAAACTTTGGTGACTCTAGGTCAAATACTTTTGGAGCTACGCGCAAGGCAGCATTAAAATGACCAATTTTTAACTAAGTCAGGGGTCATAACTCCTACAAGACTGAATGAATCTGGATGCGAAACCCCAGGTGCACAACTGCACATGCTGACCAACATTCCTGTAAACTTTGTTGACTCTAGGTCAAATACTTCTGAAGCTACGTGCGTCACAACGCTAAAATGACCAATTTTTACAAAGTCAGGGGCCATAACTCCTACATGACTGAATGAATCCGGACGAGAAACCCCAGGTGCACAACTACACATGCTGACCAACATTCCTGTGAAGTTTTGTGACTCTACGTCAAATACTTTTGGAGCTAGGCACGACACAACATTCTCGGACGGACGGACGGACGGACAAGAGCAAATCTATATGCCCCCACCACTCATGGGGGTGGGGGCACAAAAATGTTGCTTTAAAACCTATTTCTACAGCCATAGTCATAGTGGATAAGCTGCACAAGATAACATCAATGATCTTTCCTTATCAATATGGGTATTTGTACCCTTGCAATAGATCAATTTAAAGACTGTGTTAGGAATAAATTATTCAATGTGCTGGGTTCACAGTTATAAAACTGAATTTGAAGACCAGTCTCAAATCTGATTGGTGATTCCCTTTGCACAGTTTTAAAACTGACCAATAGCATGGTTGCATTTTGAGACTGGTCTCTAACCTTAAGAAAACTTACATCTGGAATGAGATTAAGCTCCAACCATCTCTCACACGCCAACACCACATGTTCCTGTTGATGCTGAAATGGAATGTTGTGTACAAAAATGAAAAAGTTTTGCTCCATCATGGCCGTAATTAAAAAATTGTTTGCGGTAAAACAACCTAAAGTTTTTTGTCTGGGTAGGTTAGGTAAGGATTTTTTTTGCATATAATCATATAGGAAGAAAAATTTTCTCATCTGACTGGCTAGTGAAAAACAAGAGCTGTCACAGGAGACAGCCATGCTCAACTATTTCTGTGCTGGATAGTGGAAGTGGGCATATCTGAGGAAATGGAGCTGTCACTAGAGTGTTTAATGACTAAAATGTGGATGAAGATATTGAACAACAGAACAAGTTTGTGTCAAAAATATTAAGAAATACTCAACCTATAGGGAACATAATGTATTGTTGTGACAATATTATGAAATTATACACATGAAATAAGTAAAAAGTTACAAAATAACATGAAACAACTACATACATTGTCAAAAAGAAATGTTTAAAACATGTAATAAACCATCAGCTAAAATGAAAATAAAAATACAATGAAGTAATGATATTAAATAGACATGATATAAATATCAGATTAACACTTGTACTAATTCTATAAACACTATTAAAAAATCAAATCCATTCGGTAATAACAGAGTTGGAGTGTCGTTCAAAGTGCATCAAAACTTTAAACCTCAAATTAAGTAAAAAGGGGGAATAATTCATGAAAAATTTGTGTAAGAGTTATGTACCTTAACTCACATGATGTGGGTGATGATGCTGAACAACTATTTTAAGTAGGAATCAAATCCATTCGGGAATAACAGAGTTGGAGTGAAAGTGCATCAAAACTTTAACCTGAAATTCTAAGTAAAAAGGGGGAATAATTCATAAAAATTTGTGCCACAGTTATGCACCTTGTGTCATATGATGTGGGTGATGATGTTGAAGAACTATTTTGAGTTTTAATCGAATCCACTTGGTAATAACAGAGTTAGAGTGAAAGTGCATCAAAACTTTAACCAGAAATTCTAAGTAAAAAGGGGGAATAATTCATGAAAAATTTGTGCCAGAGTTATGCACCTTGTGTCATATGATGTGGGTGATGATGATGAAGAATTATTTTAAGTTTGAATCAAATCCATTCCATAATAACAGAGATAGAGTGAAAGTGCATCAAAACTTTAACCTGAAAATCTAAGTGTAAAGGGGGGATAAATAAAAAAAATATTGGTGCAAGAGTTATGGCCCTTATGTCAGATGATATGGGTGATGATAAGGAATAACTATTTTAAGTTTGAATCAAATCCATCAAGTAAATACAGAGATATGATGAAAAAAGAGAAAGTGTTAAAAAACTTTAACCAAGGTGGGGACGCGGAAAGACGCCGACGCCGACACCGGGTCGAGTAGGATAGCTCTCCTTATACTTCGTATAGTCGAGCTAAAAATGAGTCGCAGTGATTTTCAACAGTAGGTCGTGTTACCGCAAACAAATGTTTTTTTTAATGATAGCCCTTCTTTTTTTTGTTTGGTTGGTTTTTTAGTCACACTCACACATTTCAGGTCATATGGTGAATTTCAATCTTTAATGGTGCAGCCACTGAGCATGTGACCTTCTGAACATTATTTTAAGCACAGTCGAGCATCTGGATAGAACCACTGGCTTTCCTTAAGTCACCTATATGGCTTCCTCACATGAGAACCTAAACAGGACTTGAACCTACAGAACATAGTTGAGTGGCAAGTGAGCAATCATAACAAGTCAGCGATCATAACAGCTAGCTCTACCACTGAAGGTCTTGCTCTATCTTTGAATAATTATATACATTTTACAAATTAAAACAAACTAATCCTTAAGCTAAGGAAATTTAACATAATTTTAAACATATTTTCTGTAACTCTAAGCTAATGAAACCATTTTCTTAATTTCAAAACACTGACAAATACAGAGGTACCCCTTTAATTTGAAGAATGAGAAAAACTTAATACTGGATCTTATACTGCCATGTTATCTGATTCATTATTAACAAGTACAGTACATTTAACCTTTAGCCGCTGACCGCAAGTGATTATGCCTTTGCAACCAGTGCAGACCAAGACCAGCCTGTTCCCTATTCAGTCAGTAAATTTCAGTGAACACCCGCTTCAAATAATAAGTGGTACTGCCCAAACTGAAAGGCATGGACCAGTCCATTTTAGAAATTTAGCAGGGTAAAGGTTAACTAATTACTATTTAACTCATCCTTGGCATACTTTCATTAAGGGTTTTTGAAAGAAAGACTTTACTTCTTAAAATTCTTGTCTTACTTCTTGGTCAAAATTTTTTCACAATATCTTGTGATAATCTTAAGGATGTATTTTTTCTCTGTGAAAGTCTGTCTGGATATTCTCAAATGATTTACGAGACAAACAAACTAACACACCTATAATCTAATTTTGTTCATTTCCAGCACTCAGGCAACCAACTAAAATAACAACTTTCTAGCTGAAAGGTCAGACAGAAGATTTTAATTTGACAAAATTCACCTACCCTTTCTGTAATGGCTTTTTTCTTCTTCATGATTTATAATATCCTAGAAGGTGAATGTAGGACGAAATCATACCTACCTCCTGCAGAACAAGAGCTGTCTGACGACAGCGCGCTTGACTATTCGAAGAATTGATTGAAGAATTGGGTCAAAATATTTCCACAGATATTCAGACAAAAGAAATAAATAGATTAGACAAACAATGTTCCTGTATTTCTTTGATTTCGATAAGTCTTGCACTAAATGGCAATGTATGAACCAATTTTAAAGTCCAAAAAGGGCCATAATTCAGTCAAAATAGTTATGTACTCTTGCCTACAGAGGGAAATCATAATGACAAGGCAGTCTGAAAGACAGCTAAATCCCCCACCACTGCTATGGATAGTGAAAGGGTAAACCTTTGATTTTAGCTGTGACCGTGACCTTGAACTGACATGGCTGACTCATGAATTCTGCACAACGTCTTGATGAGGTGATCATTTGACCAAAGTTTCATGAAAATCCTTCAAGGGGCTTAGGAAATACAGAGCTGAAACCTTTGACCTTCAGTTGTGACCTTGACCTTCAGTTGACATGGCTGACTCATGAGTTCTTGATGAGGAGATCATTTGACCCAAATTTGATGAAAATCCTTCAAGGGGTTAAGGAGATACAGAGTGGACACCAAATGGAAGGCTCAAACCTTCGACCCTTAGTTGTGACCTTGACCTTGAGCTGGCATGGTTGACTCATAATTTCTGCACATCATTCTGATGAGGTAATCATTTGACCCAAGTTTTATAAAATTCCTTCAAGGGGTTTAGGAGATATAGAGCGGACACAAAATGGAAGGCTCAAACCTTTGACCCTAAGTTGTGACCTTGACCTTGAGCTGGCATGACTGACTCATGGGTTCTGCATATCATCTTGATGAGGTGATCATTTGACCCAAGTTTTTATAAAATTCCTTCAAGGGGTTTAAGAGATATAGAGCGGACACAAAATGGAAGGCTCAAACCTTTGACCTTGAGTTGTGACCTTGACCTTGAGCCGGCATGGCTGACTCATGGGTTCTGCACATCGTCTTGATGAGGTGATCATTTGACCCAAGTTTTATAAAATTCCTTCAAGGGGTTTAGGAGATATAGAGCGGACACAAAATGGCAGGCTCAAACCTTTGACCTTGAGTTGTGACCTTGACCTCGAACCGACAAGGCTGACTCATGGGTTCTGCACATCGTCTTGATGAGGTGATCATTTGACCCAAGTTTCATGAAAATCCTTCAAGGGGTTTAGGAGATATGGACCGGACACGATTTTGTTACGGACGGAAGGACGAACGGATGGAAGGATGGACGGACGGAAGGATGGACGCAGACCATTCCTATAATCCCTCCGCCACAGCGGGGGATTAATATACAACTGTTCAAAGTTTAAAAGCCATATGTCAAATAATTTTGACAAAATGTGGACTTAATGAAAACAGAACCAATTTCAAAGTCCAAAAAGGGCCATAATTCAGCCAGAATAGATGACAGAGTTATGTACTCTTTCCTACAGATAGAGACTATTATGCTTAACAAATGATAAAAGTTTCAAAGCCATATGTCAAACACTTTACAAAAAATATGAACTGGTACGGAAAACTTAACCAAGATTTATAAGTCAAAAGGGGCCATAATTCAGCCAAAATCCTTGATGGAGTTATGTGCTCTTGCCTATAACTGGACATGGTGATGATAAACAAGTGTTGAAAGTTTCAGAGCTTTATCTCAAAAGACTTTGTCAAAATACGAACTTGTACCAAAAACTTAACCAAGATTTCTAAGTCGAAAGGGGCCATAATTCAGCCAAAATCCTTGATGGAGTTATATGCTCTTGCCTATAACTGGCCATGGTGATGGTAAACAAGTGTTGAAAGTTTCAAAGCTTTATATTAGAAGACTTTGTCAAAATATGAACTGGTACGAAAAACTTAACCATGATTTCTAAGTCAAAAGGGGCCATAATTCAGCCAAAATCCTTGATGGAGTTATGTGCTCTTGCCTATAACTGGCCATGGTGATGGTAAAAAAGTGCTGAAAGTTTCAAAGCTTTATCTCAAAAGACTTTGTCAAAATGTGGACTGGTACGAAATACTTTACCAAGGTGTGACGCCTACGCCGTGGTGAGTAGGATAGCTCTACTTATTCTTCGAATAGTCGAGCTAAAAATCCCTCTTATGATTTTGTTTTAATCAAAAAATTTAGTATAAAAATTTATTAGACAACAGTGCAAAACTGCCTTAATATATGCCCATCATGACAAATTACTTTTGACTGGTCTATCGTTCAATTTGGACACTTCCATTTATTATTCAAAGGGGTGCTCACTGAAAATTTACTGACTGAATAGCAAACAGTGCAGACCAGGATCAGCCTGCACAGAGGTGCAGGCTAATCTTGGTCTGCACTAGTCCCAAAGGCAAAATCACTTCCCGGCAGCAGGCTAAAGGTTAAAGACACAAGTTACTGAGCAGACACAGGTGCCAATTTTCCCAATTTTGACTCATTCAAGGGCCATAACTCAAGAGTGACAAAACTGTCCAAATGATTAATATCAAACTTGGCCAAGATAATATGCTAATAAACATTTTAAGTTTTGTGAATACTGGATAAAAACTGCTCAAAGTATTAAAACGACACTGTCAATCTTCACAATTTCAAGTCATTCAAGGTCCGTAACTCAAGAGTGACTGAGAATATCCAGCTGGTTATCAAACTTGACCTAGATATTATACCTATAAATATTTTGACCAAGTTAGGGAACGTTGCATAAGTACTACTCATGTTAGAGGTACCGTCAATTATTGTTACAATTTTTAGTAATTCAAGGGCCATAACTCCAGCCCAAAGGACAATCTGGATGGTTATCAAATTTGGCCAAGGTAATATGCTACTGAACATGTTGGCCCAGCCTGGTGAACACTGGCTAAGAACTTGCTGCAGTTATTCACAATTTTGAGTAATTCAAGGGTGATATCACCAGACAGTCTTGTAGGATCCAGCTAGTTATTGGTTTTGGCCAAGATAGTATACCAACAGTGTGACCAAATTTGGTAAACAATGGAACAGTGTTCCCACTGGCATTTAAAGTTGGTGTTGAAAACAGTTTTTCTTGCACTTTTGCACCCCCTCACTAAGAGATATATAACAGCTGTCTCCAAAACTGGGGGTGCCAAGTACCATTCTGGGGGTTTCTGGGAACACTGAATGGATATGAACTACTCATGTTAGAAAGCCGACAATTTCTGTGGATCCCACAACAACCCACCCGTCCCGACTGACAGGTCTATAAAAATAAAACATTCAAGAAAATAATTTGTTACCTATATTTTCAAATAAATTCAACCCGAAAACTGGAAATGTTTGAAAAGAAAGAATTGGGGATTCCGTCTGTCTCAAACCGAACCGGGATGATTTTGTTCTCATTTAAGGTATTAAGGAAACGACTTGAAAACTGGTATTTTGCATCTTTTTTGTTGTTCTTGAAAAGCCTTTCATGCCAGTTTGATTGCTTTTCAGAAAACGGAAAAACTAAACAATTCTTACTTCGAAAATTAATTTCCTAGTCATATTTATTTCATAATGAAACCGTAACAGGATTGGTCTCCTGTTAAGTAACTTTTGAGCCACGCCATGAGAAAACCGACACAGTGGCTTTGCATCTGCGCAGTCTGGTCAGGATCCATGCTGTTTGCTTTCAATTAGAGAAACCGTCAGCAAACAGCATCGATCCTGACCAGACTGCACAGATGCAAAGCCACTATGTTGGTTTTCCCATGGCGCGGCTCATTTAGTTTTACCTTTGAGGCCACAGCATGGTATCTGCAAACTGTCTGATTATTGATATTCTTTAACATCAGCTTTGTGCATCTGAAACAGAAAAGTTCATTCACATTAGTTTGTTTGTTTTTGGATTTAACGCCATTTGTCAACAGTATTTCAGTTACTGTAAAAGCACATATTTTCGCTGGGTCAAAATTTCGCGAATATGAAATTTTGAGTAATTGTTCGCAAGGCATAATATTCACGAAATTGTAAAAATGGTATCAAACTTGAATTAAAATTATGCTAATGGTGAATATTTACGTGAGGATTAATTTTCGCGAGATGTAGGGCTTAGCGAAAATTAAACCTTTGCGAAAATTTCTGCTTTTACAGGGGTTTTTTTTACGACTGGGGGAAGAGGCCCCAGCCTGTCATTGGGGGAAGAAAATAGCGCGCAACAAGCAGTTTTGGGGGATTTTTTCACTCAGGGGGGAATTTACAATTATGCATAATAAACACTTTAAACTATGTTTTTATTACATATTCTTGCAACTTTTAGCAACTATACACACTGTCACTTAGCAATAGATGGACTTGCACTAATGTTCACTTATCATTGTAACAAGGTGGGTGGGGAGAGTTGAAATGCTCAAATCATTGAATATTTAAAGATCACATGCTTTTATTCACAAAAAATGCTTTAAAATAAGAGTTGCTTTTGCAAGAGTCATCATATTATTATTAAATGCATACTTTTGTTGGCTTTTTATTTCAATTGTACTAGAAAATCTTGTAAGAAAGGATAAAAAAGTCCGAAAATCACGATCGCGAAAACGTGTGACAAATATGAAAAAACGAAAGCAAACATTAAAAATTCTTGATAAAATTTCATCTTTTCACCAGAACTATTCCATACTTATAATATCTGATTACTTAAAACATTTGTATTTTATTTTGCACTAGCAAAATACCTCGGCAAAGATAATAAATTTGCGTAACGGCCAACCGGCTTATTTAATCGAATCAAGCACATAAAATAATTACTTTAAATTAACAACACATATTACACAATACAGCATAAGCTGTTACCGCTAATTAACAAGAGGTACAAACACGATAATCTGACGCTGCATTGTTTATGAATCATCTATATTACATACTGATGATAACCACGTGTCAGTCCGCGCGTGGCGTGATTGACATCTGTCAGTAGCTAATTAACATACGACGCTCCGCCTACTTTCATACTTACGCTGGTGTCGACTAACAGTATGAAGTTCACTGGGATTTTGATTGACAAGGGGCAGAGCTTTCGAACTCGTTACGCATCAAACAGTATTACCGCGAGACGAGCAGACGCCCACGGCATATTATGTGCGGGTCAGATACGAGTTTTTATCGATTTTCGCTGATCAAAACCGGAACCTCGGGTCCACTGAACGCTCTTCTAACATTTTTCTACTATTTCTAAAGGTTTTCACACCCATTGAAAATTGTGAAAGACCGTCTGCAATTGTGAACGGGTCCGATATTCGGTCGGGAAAATCGCTGGGAGTAATCTCCATTGCTTTGTTTACGATTTTGGAGGGGGTAATTTCGGACGTAGGGGAATTTCGACTGCGGTAGGGGAAATCCTTGGCTGTGGGGGAAATCCTCGGCTGGGGGACGAGGCCGATATTCGGCCTCTGCTATAGAATAAAAAAAACCCCTGTTTTATAGTATGCAATGGCAGGCAGTAAACATAAACAGTTTTCCTGGAAACTGCACCCGTACCAATCAGTGTTCTCCACAAATAACTGCCAACATCCCCACATGAATCAGAGGTGGCGGACAACGATTTCAGACACTATGTCTTTTATCAATTGTCACAGATACTATATGGTTCACCTGGGGATCAAACTCATAACCCCGTGCTCTGCAGATCTGCACTCTCCGTTTTGAGCTAAGCTGGTTATTTCAGAATCCGCAAAGGTCAACTGAATTTAGCAGCCAGTTGCCTAACTTCCTAAACAGACTTTTTGATCTTATTTCAACATGTCTTAAGCAGGCACCTGCTTGAAGCAGCCAGTGTCACTCCATTGACTTGCTGCTTAACACAGGTTTGTACTGATAACTGTAATCAGAAAATTGTTCCATTGACCAAAATCTTGCAAAATTAATAAATAATCCAAGAACAGACGTTTTACTGTAAAAGCACATATTTTTGCTGGGTTTAAATTTTGTAAATTTGAATCACTGAGTTTGTTTGTGATTTGTTTGTTTAAAGCTTGATGCCATTTCTTCAACACTATTTCAGTTAGGTAATGGCGGGCAGTTAACTTAGCAAGTGTTCCTGGATTCTGTACCAGTACAAACCTGTTCTCTGCAAGTAACTGCCAACTTCTCCAGATGAATCAGTGGCGGAGGATGAATGATTTATCATGATCTGTACTGTTCGCTATTAAGCCAGTATCTTTTTGGTAAACACCTCTTTTAACAGTTAATGGTACTGTCCACACTGGAACATGGACAAGTTTATTATAGAAGTTTAGCAGGGTAAGGGTTAAAATTATACTAAACATTATCCTACAATTGTTACTGAAACACAGAACTTATCTAATTTTTTGTAAATATGGCCATTTCTATTCGATATTTTGAGGAAAGTTATGATGAGATTTTCTTCATTTGCTTTATACTATTAGTAATGATTATGCAAGGATTAATGTTTGCATGGTTTGCTAATATGGGGAAAATTAACCTTCGCAAAAATTTCTGCTTTTACAGTAATCTTTGAGTATTAAAGCCCTAAAATTTACATTTAAAGTAAATAAAATTAGTTTTATTAGGACTTATTTTCACGAATAATCAAATATGGTACAATAGCAAAAATGAATTCCTCATTACACAGTATTGAAAAACCTGTCGTGAACATAACTGACAACAATTAGGAATTCCCTAACTGGCAAAAAAAAAAAACTGTGACATAAATTTAAGACTCTTCACTAGTATTATCTCCTAACACTGTAACAAGTTACAACGAATAATGTCTTCAGAAATGTAAAAAAAAAAGGCTGCTGCCAATCAAGTTGAAAAATAAAAGTGATTAAAAAGCCCGACCCAGAGTCTGCAGTTAAATATAAACAACGTAACAACCATATTAAATTAACCCAGCCAGACATCGTCTAAGACCCAGTCAACAGATAGAAAAAAAAGTCATTTCATTTTAAAGACAACAGTCTGATCCCTTTATCAAAATGTCACATCTTTCCATTACTCAATGGGCAAAAATAAATCCACTGGAAATAGTGTCTTTCATCTGCATTTAACATCTGATGTTCTTATCTAAATTTAATCTTCATGTCTGGTTCAGAGAAAACTAAACTGAGATGAATTCCGAATAGAAGAAAATATCCATATAAGAGCAGGGCCCAGTATCGATCAACATTTATTAAAGTCAGAAATTAGGAATTAAGACCTAGGAGTTCAAAATTTTCCTACGATCAAGTTTTTGTGATATAAAACCAAGTTTTGAGACAAGTCTAGGAACCTCAGCATCTGACTGGGTGTTTTTAAACACAGTTTTGAAATTAACCAATAGCAAATTTGCATTAAACTAGAATGTGTCTGTAGGACACAGGGTGTGCCCCATTGTAACTGGTACATCTGTCACAAATAAGGGGTAATAATTCAAATGTTTGCAGTCTTAAGGGGGTATAGCCTCAACAAACATTTTACAACAAGGCCTGTCCGTAAGACAGCGCGCTTGACTTTTCTCAGTGCTTGACTCAAAATTAGAGCTTTGCCAGTAAAAACTTTACAAAACTTTAAACAAACATTCTAATTTAACAAGAGGGTCATGATGACTTTGGATCGCTCACCTGAGTAATATGAGCCCGTCCCTAGATTTGCCACTATAATGCCACCCTTTTCAATGGTGGAGTATTTAGACAATTTTCCACCAAAATGCCACCTAAAATGACACCAAAATGGTGAAAAAATGAACAGGACAGTGGCAAACCCGTTTTACACTAAATTCCACCTCTTTCCACTTGTGTACACCTTTAGGTGGCAATAAGTGGAGTATTTAGACAGTTTTACACCAATATGCCACCATTATGGTGGAAAATTTGTTTGCCACTTAATTCCACCAATAGCCACCTTCATGGTGGCAGTAAGTGGAGTATTTAGACAAATTACCACTAAAATGCCACCATTATGGTGTAAAAATATTTTCCACTAAACGCCACTTACTTCCACCTATTGCCACTTAACAGGTGGCAGTAAGCAGACAAAATTTCACCAAAACGCCACTATGGTGGCAGTCCTATTTTCCACTAAATGCCACCAAATAGCTGGCAATATTAGGAAAATACGTCGCAACTAGCGGAAATTGGCTGCACCTGCTGAATCTGAAAAAACTCAGTAGTAAGCAAAAATCAAATTATATTAATATATTTTTTATTTTTATGAAAAATCAAAGACTCTTCACAAGAAATCACAAAAGATATGAACACGAGGATCAGGATGTTGTCAATGCAGTCTTATTTTTTCATATTCCAGGATGGCTTAAGTAGATGGCGAATGACTCTCCAAATTTCACTCCTTTAGATGTAGGGCCATTTTTCCAGCACACAGTCTGTAACAGCAAACCATACAATGTCATCTATAAATAGATATTTTTTTCTAACATTCTGAATAATTTTGCAGAAAATTGTAAATTTCCTCTAGAAAATATATGAAATCAAAAGACTAAACTGTAACTCACTGACATAACAAAGAACTCTACAAACTTAATCTATACCAAAAACTGTGAAATCATTTAAATTCGCTGGCATCAAATTTCAAGCAAACGTAAAAAAAGGACTGTTTCGCGCGGGCTTTAATTCGCACATTTTCAATTTATAAATGAAAAAATAAGTAACAGCGCAGTCTTAAATTCACCCATCGGTTCTAGCCCGAAAATAACAAGAGCTGTCCATAAGACAGCCAAGCTCGACTATTCGAAATATTGTCACAGAAGCTGGAAATTATTACCCAAAATGTTAAATATCAAAAGAGTTTTAAGTTCAAAAGGGGACATATCAGAGTTATGGGACTTGATGCTATCAACTAGATTAATAACCCCGAAGAAACATGTTAAGTTTCAATTCAATATCTGCATTAGTTTTGGGGATAGTAACTTGCATGTAAAACTTTAACCAGAATTTTCTAAGTCCAAAAGGGGGCATAATTTGCTCAAAATACATGTTAAGAGTTATGGAACTTGACCCAGTGAGGTAGGTAATTGATCTAGAAAAGAATAAATAAGTTCCAAATCTATATGCCTTTTAGTAATAGCTGTATGTACTTGCACGCAAAACTTTAACCAGAATTTTCTAAGTCCAAAAGGGGGCATAATTTGGCCAAAATACATGCCAGAGTTATGGGACTTGACCCAGTGAGGTAGGTAATTGATCTAGAAAAAGAAAAAATAAGTTTCAAATCTATATGCCTTTTAGTAATAGCTGTATGTACTTGCACGCAAAACTTAACCAGAATTTTCTAAGTCGAAAAGGGGGCATAATTTGGCCAAAATACATGCCAGAGTTATGGGACTTGACCCAGTGAGGTAGGTAATTGATCTAGAAAAAGAAAAAATAAGTTTCAAATCTATATGCCTTTTAGTAATAGCTGTATGTACTTGCACGCAAAACTTTAACCAGAATTTTCTAAGTCCAAAAGGGGGCATAATTTGGCCAAAATGAAGGTCAGAGTTATGGGACTTGGTGCTATCAACTAGTTTTATAACCCCGAAGACACATGTGAAGTTTCAATTCAATATCTGCATTAGTTTTGGAGATAGTAACTTGCATGTAAAACTTTAACCAGAATTTTCTAAGTCCAAAAGGGGGCATAATTTGCTCAAAATACATGTTAGAGTTATGGAACTTGACCCAGTGAGGTTAGTAATTGACCTAGAAAAAGAATAAATAAGTTTCAAAGCTATATGCCTTTAAATGATAGCTGTATGTACTTGCATGCAAAAACTTAACCAAGGTGTGACGCCGACGCCGACGCCGACGCCAGGGTGAGTAGAATAGCTAGACTATTCTTCGAATAGTCGAGCTAAAAATGATTTCACAGTAATATGCAACATCTTTATTATAACTATGAGAAGTTTCATCAAAATCTACATTGTAGAAAAAATTCTATTCACTCAAACGGTTACATTGTTTTGTGGAAATATATGCATCTTGAATCAATAACAAGAACTTGAGAATTGATGAAAGATGTGGAAGCACAATTACTCTAAGGTGATTTACACTTGTGTCAAATTTCATGAATATTTATCAATGGATTACTTGTTATGTAGGAATTTATGGATTGAAAAACAATTAAAGGGCAATAACTTTGGTTACTGAAGTGATCCTGATAGAAATTGCACATGCACATGTCCTGTAGTGATCTACATTTTTGTAAAGTTTCATGAAGATCCATCAATAGATGCAGGAAAAATCCCTATTTTTAACCAAATCAAGGGGAAATTCTTCTTTTATTAGGTAAATAATTGAGCAGTGTTAATGAGCTTATAATAATTACATGAGGTTAAGTGATTCTATAGACAAACCTATAAAATATTATTCCAATTACAAGCATTTTCAGTTAATCCGACG
The DNA here is from genome assembly GCF_021730395.1 of Mercenaria mercenaria. Lineage (NCBI taxonomy): Eukaryota > Metazoa > Mollusca > Bivalvia > Venerida > Veneridae > Mercenaria > Mercenaria mercenaria. Next base: position 54,364,860 of record NC_069369.1, read on the forward strand.
GACAGATAAAAAAGGACAACACCAAAAATAATATCCCTCCGCCTTTGGCAAAAGGTAGTAATAGCACTTGGGTTTTTCATCACATTTATAATTAATATTTATCATATAATATGCCAGGAATTTCTATTAATTGGTGTATTTCTTTAAAAAATAAGGGTTATTTAAACATTAGCTTTTATAAAAACATATAATATTTACCTGATTCAAAACTATCTTGATATGTTTCTTTTATGCAGTAATAAGCTGTGTGCTGCTCAGGTATAAACAGTCAGGCAGGCATATCATGTCACGAAGTCGACTTTTTTCACAGAAGGTACCTGGTATGAACAGTTTAAAGTACATATTGTATCCTAAGTGCTAATCAATAATGTAAAAAATTACAAAATGATACAATTTTACAAACAGTGTTATAAACATGATTGAGCTATATTCCAGAAAATATATCTGGGATTTATCCATCTGCCAAACTTCCTAAGACATAGAAGGAGATTTTTTGACTTAAATTCAAAGCAGTTTGGTAAATGTTGTTTCAAATTCAAGTATTTGTTAAGAGTAATTAAGACAATGTTAAAGACAGTAATAATTAAAAAAAAAAACATAAACAGTATAATATTGTTACCTCTCACAATGTGTTTCCAGTTTCTCCCAGGCTGACTCATCAAATGCCAGATTTCAAAATTTGGTATTATTACACAGATAAATTGATTCCACACATACACTTTCTTGGTCAGCTAAAGAAGGTGTCAAATCCTTAAGTTGAAAAGCTATTGTAAAAACATCCTTTTTATAAACACTTTTTTTTTCAATTAATGAAGAGAATAGGCAAGAACTATTTCTTTGCATCTGACCTGATGTTTGCCTGCATATATAAATCTTAACTGACCCAAATTCCACCTGGGGTTGTTTCTATACATTTGTGTGGGAGCTTGTAACTTGATCTATCATTAATCTTATCTTTAACCAACTTTCTCTCATGCAGAAAAAATACACTGCAGACACATTTAAAAATGATCTTTTCAGATTCAGCTAGTACAGCCAATTTCCACTAGTTGCCACCTATTTTCCACCTTTTCTGTCTTTCATTGAATATAATGCAAAGCTATAATAAGCAATAAATATTCTGTCTCACAAAAGAACGAAAATTCAAATTTTCTGTATACCATTCTGAATATTATTTTTGTCCAGCTAGAGTCAGCATAGACTTATTCTGATTTTAATGAAACCCTTTGAAGAAGGAGCCTGGGTATACTGTTTTGCAGATGTTGGTCAGTCTGTCGGTCATTTGGTATGTTGACCAATTGGTTTCCGGATGATAACACAAGAATGCTTGGGCCTAAGATCATGAAACTTTATATGTAGGTTGGTCATGCCCAGCAGTGACCCATATTGACTTGGAGGCCAGTAGGTCAAAGGTCAAAATCACAGCGACCTGGAACATTTAAACAGTTTCCAGATGATAACTCTAATACTCTTGAGCCTAGGATCATGAAAGTGAATGGGAAGGTTGAACATAGCTAGCAGATAACTCCTATAGATTTTTAGTTCAGTAGGTCAAAGGTCAAGGTCACAGTGAGCTGGAACAGTTAAGCTGTTTTCGGATGTTAGTTTGAGAACTCTTTGACCTAGGATCATGAAACTATATAGGGAGGTTGATCATGACCGGCAGAGGACCCCTACTGATTTTGAGGTCAGTCAATGGTCAAAGGTCTAGGTCACATTGACCCAGAACACTAGAACATTTTTTGCCCAATAACTAGAGAATGCTTTGGTCTAAGATCACATTTCATACAGAAGTCACTTATGACTGGTAAATGGCCCATAATTATTGATTTAAAGGTAGTACATCAAACATCCAGTGCACAGTGACCAAATGATTTCTGTTTCTTGTACAGTTACTGAACGCATCAAATGGGGGCGGGGAGCATTTTGTGTTCTACGAGCTGTTGTCAATGTGCAGTTTTAGCAAAGTCAGGTTCCGTGTCAATTAGGCCTGAAGTCCACTATACCTTGATTCCAACCTGAGTCCATGTGAAGATTTTTGTATAGGGTAATCCAATGTCTTACAGTTCTCTTTTAAATCAAACATCACAAAAATTTCTAAGTTTTTTTCCCACCTATTCGCCACCAAGAAAATTTGCTAAGTCCCTATTTTCCACTAAACGCCACTCGATTTCCACCATGAAAAAAAACTATGTTCTACTTTCCACCAATTTTACACCTTTCTACCACCATAAAGAAAAACTATGTTCAAATTTACACCTAATGCCACCTAAATGCCACCAAAATAAAGTGGCTTAATTGGTGGCAAATTTACCACTTAGATGAAAAAAGAGCTGAATTACACCAAACGCCAACTAATGCCACCTATTTCCACCAACTGCCACCCTTTTTTCATGGAAATAAGTGGCAAAGAGTGGCATTAGGTGGCAAATCTAGGGACGGGAAATGTTTCAAATATCAAACTGATGACAAAATATTAATAAAGTCAGTAGGTCACATTCATGGCCAATGATATTCAGTTTTACGACTGGTGTGCAAAACTGTGTATGTCATCAAAATTTCAAGGCTGTATCTTAAAAAACAAGAAAGTAGGTCAGTAGGTCAAGGTCACAGTCAAGTGACATCATATTACTTGGGGTCATCAGGTAATTATTACTTAACAGTCTTGGAAATAGGATCAAATGATTTTTTAAGTATTTTTTCCTATATAACTCACATAGTAACTAAGTGATCCCAGGGTGGGGCCTCTTTTAATCCCAGGGGCATAATTTGAACAATTTTGGTAGAGGACTACTAAGACAATGCATCATACCAAATATCAAAAGCATAGGTCTTATGGTTTCAGACAAGAAGATTTTTAAAGTTTTTTTCCTATATAAGTCTATATAAAACTTTGGACCCCCAGGGCAGGGCCTCTTTTCACCCCAGGGGTACAATTTGAACAATTTTGGTTGAGGACCATAAGACAATGCTACAAACCAAATATCAAAGGTCTAAGTGTTGTGGTTTCAGACAAGAAGATTTTTAAACTTTTTTTCATATGTAAATCTATGTAAAACTTGGGACCCCCGGGGCGGGGCAATATTTGACCCTAGAGGGATAATTTCAACAATCTTGGTAGAGGACTACTAGATGATGCCACACACCAAATATAAAAGCCCTAGGCTGTGTGGTTTTGTACAAGAAGATTTTCAAAGTTTTCCCTATATAAGTCTATATAAGCCATGTGACCCCCAAGACGGGGCCATATTTGACCCTAGGGGGATAATTTGAATAATTATGGTAAAGGACCACTAGATGATGCTACATACCAAATACCAAAGCCCTAGGCCATGTGGTTTTGTACAAGAAGATTTTCAAAGTTTTCCCTGTATAAGTCTTTATAAACCATGTGACCCCCGGGGCGGGGCCATATTTGACCCTAGGGGGATAATGTAAACAATTTTGGTAGAGGACCACTAGGTGATGCTTCACACCAGATATCAAAGCCCTAGGCCCTGTGGTTTTGGACAAGAAGATTTTTAAAGTTTTTCCTTTCGGTTGCCATGGCAACCAGAGTTCTGCATGGAATTCAATTCTTTGAACAATTTTGAAAGGTGGGGGGGGGGGGAATCCAAGGATCATTCCTGTGAAGTTTGGTGTAATTCTGCCCAGCGGTTTTCAAGAAGATTTTTTTAGAAAATGTTGACGGACACACGACGCACACCACACGACGGACAACTGACACTGATTTATTTATTTATTTGGGTCTTACGGCGCACCAACACAGTATAAGTTATATGGCGCCAAACAGGACTACAAATTTTGGTTCCACACAATAGCTCACCATGAGCCTTTGGCTCAGGTGAGCTAAAAAGGGGCATAACTCTGACAACATTCAAACAAAGTTATGGGGATTGTTTCTCCAAGTGTACACTTTGATAGTTAACAACTATTTTAAATTTCAAGTCAATAGCTCTGATAGTAACAGAGATATTTGACTTTATCAGAAACTTAAACAAAAAAAACCTAAGTCAAAAAGGGGAATAACTCCATCAAAATTCAAATCAGAGTTATAGGTATTGTTTCTCCTGGTGTAGACTTTGATAGTAGATAACTATTTTAAGTTTCAAGTCAATAGCTTTGATAGTAACAGAGATATTTGACTTTTAATCAGAAACTTAAACCGAAAATTCTAACTTAAAAAGGGGCATAACTTCATCAAAATTCAAACAGAGTTATGGGGATTGTTTCTCCTGATGTAGACTTTGATAGTAGGTAACTATTTTAAGTTTCAAGTCAATAGCCTTGATAGCAACAGAGATATTTGACTTTATCAAAAACTTTAACCAAAAATTCTAAGTTAAAAGGGGCATAACTCTGTCAAAATTCAATCAGAGTTATGGGGATTGTTTCTTCTTGAGTAGACTTTGACAGATAATAAATACACTGACGAGATAAAGAAACGCCTCATTCAAACTCGGTATACAATTTTTCGTTAACAGTGATTCAAAATTAGAAAAGAACAATTCCATTCGCAAATTAGATGCTTTACAAGAATTTATGGTCAATAAGAAATCATTTCATTGTCGCATTATGCTTTAATCTTGAATTTTAATAGCCCGGTCGGAGAAATTGCATTAGAAAAATCAGTAGCGCGTGTGGCCACCTCTGCTAGCAACCACAGCAGCAAGGCGACGCCTCATAGAGCCGCACCAGTTGCGTAACAGATACCGTGGGATTCTGGCCCACTCCTGGTGCAGCGCTGCTACCAGTTCCCGGATGTTTGCTGGCTGGGGTTGACGTTGGCGTAACCGCCGTCCGAGATAATCCCACGTGTGTTCAATCGGATTGCAGTCCGGTGAACACGCTGGCCAAGGTAAAACATTAATGTTTCTTGCCTGTAGAAAGTCCCTGGTGACGCGTGCAACATGAGGTGGCGCGTTGTCGTGCTGATAGACTAATCCTTGACGTTGACAGAATAAAGGGACAACTACATGACGTAATATCTGGTCGATGTAACGCCTGGCTGTGAGATTACCTTGGCAAACGACGAGTTGGGACTTAAACCTATGGTTGATTGCTGCGCACACCATTACTCCACCTCCACCGTAACGATTGTGCTCCAAAACGCAATTGTTTGCGTAGCGTTCATGGCGTCGTCTATAGACACGGATACGTCCGTCGGCGTTCCACAAGTTGAAACGCGACTCGTCACTGAACACTACGTTCTGCCAACGCTGGCCGCGATGGTTGCGGGCCCAAATAAGACGTTGGTGACGGTGGCGTAACGTTAGAATTAGACCGCGGTAGGGCCTACGACAGGTAATTCCGCGTTCTCTGAGTCGATTTCTCACTGTATGTCGACTAATTGGACGTCCGCGGTTACCTACAACTATACGTGACGTAGATTGCGCCGTCACAAATCTGTCACGTAAATGACGTTGACATATATAATTATCCTGTCGTATTGACGTTACACGCGGTCTACCTGAAGTGGTCTATCGATAGACGTTCCCGTGTCTCTAACACGTCGAATAAGACGCACAATTGTCGAACGAGAGATGTTAAAACGTCTAGCAACTTGTTCCTGCATTCGCCCACATTCAAGCATAGCCAAAACCTGAGCCCTCTCTTCAGAATTCAGCCTCGGCATTACGAAAACTAATGTTTTTTTTCAGAGAATAGCTGAAAATATGGTTGTGTGTCGTATTACACATGTACATGTGCAAAAATCGTTCAATCAAACCACATGGTTTACATGCACGGACTGCATGAGGAAATCATGACCAGGTACATGAAGTGAACAAATGGCTGAATGAAATCGCGCGAGTTTTTGTTCACTGTGTTTGTCGGTCAGAGTACATGTAGATTTACTACATTTCACAACAATTAAAAGCGTTAGGAAAAAAATAACGCCAAATTTCAATGAGGCGTTTCTTTATCTCGTCAGTATATTTTAAGTTTCAAGTCAATAGCTTTGACAGTAACAGAGATACTGACTTAATCAAAAATTTTAACAAAAAATTCTAAGTTAAAAAGAGGAATAACTAGAGGTGTGCGGTATTACCGGTATACCGGTAACCGTGGTACCATCTTCCCGTGGTACGATACCGCGGTACCATCGGGGAATACCGGTATTTTAGGGAAGCACTGGGTCACATATATATAGGTCGCGCTTGTTTGAAGTTCGATTCGTGCACCCGTTTGATAAACCAGTAACGTTTATGAAGGCTTCATCAGATCGTTTTCAAACAAAAAATAATAAATTTCGACTGAACATTTTCCATACTATTTATTTCTTTTTTAATACGTGCAAATACATACTGGGATATTTTAAACTATCATCATTTAAACAAGAAGTCGGAACTCGCCGAATTTAGGCCTAAAAAAATGTTGTGGTTCGGGTCACCTGACCCTACCTAGCAAAAGGCACCAAAAAAAAAAACATTAACAATTATCGGTAATTATTCTGTTGATAAACTAAGTAATTGGCCTTGTTTTCTCATCATCAATTAAAACCCCCTCAAAGAGCCAAAAGAAGTGTGTCGGAATCATTGCATCCCTTACAGAAGCAAGCCTCTGTGGCGTACATGCTGCGTATTTGCTGTGTATATGCAGCAAACACAGTAGTACGGCAGAGGAGTACATTTTACATACACCGCATGCCGCGTACATGCCGCGTACTATTTCGAGGAGTACACAGCATGTACGCAGGAGGTCACTAGTACACTTCAAGTACGCAGCACAGACTCTGAAAATTTAAGGAGTACACTGCATGTACGCAGGAGGGACTTGTACAAGAAAACAGTACACTGCATGTACACCGCAGATACTTTGAAATTTGTGCAGTACACTTCATATACACGGGAAAGACTTGTACAATTTCTTTTGGCATTTATACTTGGTTTTTCTTTTATAAGTTAAAGTCTGAAGTAAACTTCATATACGCGGGAGGGACTTGTTCATTTTCTTTTGGTGTTTATACTTTGAATTTTTTTAGGTAAAAGTCTGAAGTACACTTCATGCAGGAAGGATTTGTACATTTTTTTTTTTTGGAAGCAAGAACTTGATTTCCGAGTAACTTTTATCTTAATAGCATAGAATAGTTCAGATTACCGGTATTCTGAACAATGAAAATTTGCCAAACTATTTGCAATGTTCATTTGTGAAGCTTACATCTTAGTGATTTCTGAGCTGCAACTTGGATAATTGAAAAGCCTTATTTGAACTTCGTTGCATCACATTTTGTAATACATGAAATAATTACCAAGATAATGCCTCAACAGCGCCCGAATGAGAAGAATTAAAAGCTCTCACTGTTATTTGAAAACTCTTAAGCAAAACACCATTCTATCATGTTTTATAAAGGCTTTAATGCTCATTATGTTAACTCATTAAGGCCTAACCAAATTAAAAAGTTGTTCATCAGATTTGCCGCTCGTATATTTTCAGAACGTTTTTGGCTAATTGCGCTTGCCCCATTGGAAAAAATCAATCCAAAATTTTTTGGTGTGCTACTTTTTACGGACGTAAAAGTGTATAAATGCTTATATAATTCCAGTCCTAGATTTTCTCAGATGGATTTTAATCAAAATAAATACATACTACGTACACATCGTCTATAATATTAAATCATAACACTTATATTTAGTTGCATTAAAGTTGTTTCCCCTTGATGCAGTTACGCCATTTTCTTCAAATGTTTACCAAATTACATGCTACAAAAACTGATTTATTTCATTGAAAAGTGGATGAAGAAAAGCATACTAATTTATTTGATAACATCACTCTACATTATTTTGGTAAGGGTAAATACTTACTGATGCATGTCACTTACCTTTCTTCTGTTTTTTTCTGTCCAAATGATCAGCATTTGCATATGAAAGTTGGTGGGGTAAGGAATTTACATTATCACAGCAGTTTCGCCACAAGAGTACACAGCATGTATGCAGCAGGAGTACACAGCATGTATGCCGCAGGACTCGGGCCAGGAGTACACAGCATGTACGCCGCAGGAGTACACAGCACGTACGCTGCAGGAGTACACAGCACGTACGCTGCAGGAGTACACAGTATGTACGCCACAGGGGTAGTACACCGCAGGCTCATTTGCATGTGCTGCGTACATGCTGCGTACTATTTCCCGCAAACTAAATTCCTCCAGCGTACATCCTGTGTACTATGTAGTTCACAGCATGTACGCAGCAAGTAGTATGCGGCAGAGCTCATTTGCATGTCAAAAGTGTACTACAAACGTACTATTGGTGTATGTGCGGTGTATATCCTGCGTACTATTTGAAGCCCTTGATTTCAGTACACATCATGTACGCATCATATACGCTGTATGTACACAGCAAGAGTACGCAGCAGGCCTTTTTCTTCTGTAAGGGATCTGAAGTGGAGATCAAAGCTGTATAGTTGCCCGAGATTGTCATGACATTACGTCATGTTTTTGCGCCATGTGACACATCACTGTCTGATCGTACCGTCTCGTTCTTTAAATTGCTGAGAAGAAATCAATAAAAAAAAGTTCCTTCTTTAATTTTTTTTTTTTAAAGCGAATGTGCAATATCCCGTATTAACTGACAGGTAAATGTGTCAAAAGATAATAGTAGATATCCTACCTCTGTGACTATTTTGCCCTCAAGGAATTTACATTATTGTGAGAAGAATATCTTACATAGAGTCGTGTCAAAAAATAAGTGTACAAAGATTCATTTAATTCTTATTAAAAACCATGACATCATACTGCTTTATTTTAAAACCACATTTCTATCTACGTCCACGAGGTCTTGTAACCTATTCTTACGGAAATCTGCTAGCCAAAGATCATTTTACTCCATGTATTTAAATTGCTGCCGCTTTTTCATTATTTAAGATTTTTTAATTCTGTTTTTTTTTTTTTGTACTTTCTGGTCAAAAGTCTGAATTGTATGACCATAGTATGTATTATTTATTTACTTTTAGAAATAAAGAAATAATTAAGATCGCGCTGTTTGAAATTTTACAAATAATTATATGAAAGTTCGATGGTTTTTATAGAATTTTGCCTACATTTCTGTAGATATCTTATTAAAATCGTTATAGAATTCAAACTGTATTACTTCTCAAGCAGTGATGAAAATTTGAAGCGATTATATTAAAGAATGAATGCACTACGCGCGTTTTTCGTGTACGTGTCGATATTTAAAACAAAAGTAACGGCGATGTAAATGAGATATTACGATAGGTCGCACGTGCTCATGGAGTGGAAAATTACCGGCATGACCGTATTGATATCTTTACGATTCGCGGGTAAATTCCACGAAATCCAGGTTATTTTTCTGGATGTAATTTCTGAATTTGGTAAGTTATGACGTAAAAACCACTCGCCCGATCGGCCGAGTATGACAGACAGTCGGACCAGCCTCGACTCGTAAAACGGCGGTCCGCGCCAAAATCTTCCGGTCTTGTCAGTCGGACCAACGAATTTCGCGATGTCTGGCGTCGAAAAATACAGCAAGGTCGGAGACTTTTGTTAGGTAGGGTCGGCCCTTACAGAAGCAAGGCTCTGTGGCGTACATGCTGCATATTTGCTGTGTATATGCCGCGAACACAGTAGTACGCCTGAGGAGTACATTTTACATACACCGCATGCCACGTACATGCCGCGTACTATTTCGACGAGTACACAGCATGTACGCAGGAGGTCACTAGTACACTTCAAGTACGCAGCACAGACTCTGAAAATTTAAGGAGTACACTGCATGTACGCAGGAGGGACTTGTACAAGAAAATAGTACACTGCATGTACACCTTAGATACTTCGAAATTTATAACACTTATATTCAGTTGCATTAAAGTTGTTTCCCCTTGATGCAGTTACGCCATTTTCTTCAGATGTTTACCAAATTACATGCTACAAAAATTGATTTATTTCATTGAAAAGTGGATGAAGAAAAGCATACTAATTTATTTGATAACATCAATCTACATTATTTTGGTAAGGGTAAATACTTATTGATGCATGTCACTTATCTTTTTTCTGTTTTTTTCTGTCCAAATGATCAGCATTTGCATAAGAAAGTTGGTGGGGTAAAGAATGTACATTCTCACAGCAGTTTCGCCACAAGAGTACACAGCATGTATGCAGCAGGAGTACACAGCATGTACGCCGCAGGACTCAGGCCAGGAGTACACAGAATGTACGCCGCAGGAGTACACAGCATGTACGCCGCAGGACTCGGACCAGGAGTACACAGAATGTACGCCGCAGGGGTAGTACACCGCAGGCTCATTTGCATGTGAAAAGTGTATGTGCCGCGTACATGCTGCGTACTATTTCCCGCATACTAAATTCCTCCAGCGTACATCCTGTGTACTATGTACTAAGTTTCAACATTCTGGGTCAAGTGATTCTCAAGTTATTGACCGGAAATGTTCAGGCCCCTGTGACCTTGACCTTTAATGGAGTGACCCAAAAATCGATAGGGGTCATCTACTTTGTATGTACAATCATCCTATGAAGTTTCAACATTCTGGGTCAAGTGGTTCTCTAGTTATTGATCGGAAATGGTTTTCCATGTTTAGGCCCCTGTGACCTTGACCTTTGATGGAGTGACCCCAAAATCAATAGGGGTCATCTACTCTTCATGACCAATCATCCTATGAAGTTTCAACATTCTGGGTCAAGTGGTTCTCTAGTTATTGATCGGAAATGGTTTTCAATGTTCAGGCCCCTGTGACCTTGACTTTTGACGGAGTGACCCCAAGATCAATAGGGGTCATCTACTCTTCATGACCAATCATCCTATGAAGTTTCAACATTCTGGGTCAAGTAGTTCTCTAGTTATAGATCGGAAACGGTTTTCAATGTTCAGGCCCCTGTGACCTTGACCTTTGACGGAGTGACCCCAAAAACAATAGGGGTCGTCTACTCCAGCAGCCCTACAACCCTATGAAGTTTGAAGGTTCTAGGTCAAATGGTTCTCCAGTTATTGCTCGGAAATGAACTGTGACGTATGGACGGACGGACGGACGGACGGACAGACGGACGGACGGACATGGCAAAAACAATATGTCTCCTGGGGGAGACATAAATATGAAAGCAATATCTCAATGGACTTTGAAAATATTGGGGTGGTACGCAAACTTTAACATTTATTCTAAGTCGAAAAGGGGCCATAATTCAGTCAAAATGCTTGATAGAGTTGCCTCCTCCTTTTTACAGACTGGGGTCATGATGGTAAACAAGTATGCAAAATATGAAAGCAATATCTCAATGGACTTTGAAAATATTTGAGGTGGTACGCAAACTTTAACATTTATGTGATGCTAACGCCGACGCCGGGGGGAGTAGGATAGCTCCCCTATTCTTTGAATAGTCAAGCTAATAAGTTTCAAACCTATATACCTTTAAATGATAGCCATATGTACTTGCATGCAAAACTCTTTAACCAAGGTGTGATGCCGACACAGACACCGATGCCAGAGTACGCAGAATAGCTAGACTATTCCTCGAATAGTCAAGCTAAAAATGGAGCATCATTCATAAAATATAGAACAAAGTTGACCTCTTAATACTTTACCCTGCTATATTTCTAAAAAAGACTGGTCCATCATTCAATTTGGACAGTACCACTTATTATTCAAAGGGGTGTTCACTGAAAATTTACTGACTGAATAGCGAAGTGCAGGCTGGTCTTAGTCTGCACCGGTCGCAAAAGCAAAATCACTTGCCACCGGCAGGCTAATTTAGGTTAAGGTATTGAACCCATAATTGTGTTCACGAATCTCCGTGAGAGTGCATTATTTTCTTATACATTTTTCTGTCGTTAATGTTGCTCAAACAAATCTGCCCTAAAATTCCAAAATCGAATACAAAAAATGTGTTGTGAAATGGAAATTTCTGAGTGCACTCTTTTACAGGTCCATAACCATTAAGCCTGAAGAAAATGACACTAATGACACATTGAACAAAAGCATTGGAAAGAGGACACTGCCCCAAAAAATATTCTCTGTATACTTTATATGAGCCGTGCCATGAGAAAATCAACATAGTGGTTTTGCGACCAGCATGGATCCAGACCAGCCTGCGCATCCGCGCAGTCTGGTCAGGATCTATGCTGTTCGCTAACAGTTTCTCTAATTCCAATAGGTTTTGAAAGCGAACAGCATGGATCCTGACCAGACTGCGCGGATGCGCAGGCTGGTGTGGATCCATGCTGGTCGCAAAGCCACTATGTTGGTTTTCTCATGGCGCGGCTCAAATATTCTCCGTATACTTTATATGGTAAAAATTTGAACCTTGCGGGGACACTGACATACATTTTCTTGTTGATTAAAAATTATCTAGGGTTCCCCTAGGACATATCGTCAATTATAATGAAACTTCTACAAAAAAAAGTGTAAATAATTCATTGAAATTACCCTTTAATTAATGCCTTAAACTGTAATATGCAAGCTGCCGCCAGAACTTCTGCGAGACGTTCGTTATCAACATCAATATCATCGTGGTACATGTTGCCGAGAGCGATCGCCATTCCTAGAAATACAATTCCAATCATTTATTGTAAAACAACCTTTTATGAGAAAAAAAAAGAGAGAGCAATTTCTCCAGATGTTTGAAAGACTGGAGATACTTTTTTTTTAATACATTAATTTCAGTTACAAAACAAACTGTGTGCTGCAAAACTAGTATCAACTTAGTTTAGCAGTACATAAACTGCCCCTTTTATGATGAAATTTCAGAAACAAATTTACAGAATCAGCCGCCCGCACAGAAATGTATTCTTTTTACTTTATTTACTTGCAATTATTTAGATATGACAGAAATGTATTCAATATCACATTCCTGCACTTCCTAAATATTCTCATGATTGTGCCAAAAATATATACTGAAGGACAACTAATCTGAGTCAATATACCATTTAAGTTGAAAAATCACTACTACTCATGAAGACATTCAGGAGGTATATACTGGATATTTGCTTGTTTCATATCCTTCATCATATGGATAACAGATGCAACATTTTCACAGGTTGGCATTAAGCCACACATGAAAATATAAGATCTGGTACCGTAGACACAAGTGAAAAATATTTTTCATAATGATGATTCATGTTCACAAATTTTCTTTTAATTTCATGTTGCTTTTTAACCAAATTTTACCAATTCTGCACCAGTAAAAAATATCACTGAAAATTTTCATTGTGAAACTACTAGATGTCACTTCTAGAAATTCATTAATTCACTGAAAAACATCTATTGAATAAATCCTAAATATGACTTCTTAAAATGTAAATATTGCCATGGTTTCATCATTCGAATTAAATGGCAATTCTAATTTTTTTATCAAAATAAAAAAATCATTCACCAGTTTTTGTAACATAGGGGTCATGTATATCTATCTGTATAAGCGTGACATTGTTCACACGACCCTCAGAGGTATGGGATGGATGGTCGATCTTCTTTGACTCTGCCTCTTTAGGACCTTGCAGTTCCAAACCCTCCACAGTACTCAGTCTGTTAGACATCTCACGATACTCATTACTACAAATTAAAAGTTTCATACCGTGACTGCAATTTATTGATTTAAAACTTTCAATCTGATTTCTTTCTATTTCTGGTCCAAGGGAGAAAACTCCAAATATCTACCGCAAGAAACTGATTGCATAGTTACATTTCCCTGGTATATTGATAAAAGCAAAAGATACAGAATGCTGTTTAAAATATTTGGAAGTTGCTGTATACATGTGGTGAATATCAGAAATGAAGGAATGAATCATCGATTAAGAAATGACATACAAACAAAACGCAAAAGTAACATACAAACAAAACGCAAAATAAACCCAAGTGTTATCTTGTTTTATAGTTTCAACTGAACTGATAACAAATCCTCTCCATGACAAGAAAAGTTTATAATATCAATATCAATGGGCAATTAATAACACTTATAAATACAACTAACAATAGGGCCAATGGACATCAATCAGTAAAATGTTCTCTATTTGGCAGTGTACCCATAATGACATTCCACATTTTCTGTGCAATTACGTTATAATTCTAGTTTGTTATTTCGGCATCTTTGACGTCAATACAGCTCATAAGAGCGATGTTCCCAACTTCCCAGTAATAACCGGAAAATGCCGAAATTACATTCAGAGAAAACGTATTCGTATTGAAATCACCGACAGTCATTATGGACTACCTACCTTAACCTTTACCCTGCTAAATTCCTATAATGAACTTGTCCATCTTCCAATTTGGACAGTACCATTTACTGTTGAAAGGGGTGCTTATCAAAAAGGTACTGACTGAATGGCAAATAGTGCAGATCATGATCAGACTGCATGGATGTGCAGGCTGATCATGATCTACACTGTTTGCAAAGGCAGAACCAATCGTGTCTAGCATGGTAAGGGTTAACAGCAGAAATTACCTGTAGAAATTGCTCTTCTTGATGTAATTGTCTAAAGTCTCGGACGCGGGACTCTTGTAGTAGAGCTGGGGACGTGGATCATCAGCTCCTTGTAGGAGGGCAGTCAGGGTCTCAGACTTGCGCAAGAATGGACGATGTAACTCCCAGTCCATTCCCAAACTCCTCAACAACACATCTGCAATAAATATACGGTAGTACATAATGCAGTGCTAAAAATAGAAACACATTATATCGTACTGAAATATGTTAGATTCAAGGACACAAACATGGAATTTAAGCTGCAATATTTTTAGTTCAACAGAAAATGCATTTCATTCTGTATTACATAAGCAAAGGTATTGTTCGAAATTCTGAAGTAGTCCTTTAACTTTATCCAAGACATATCAGTTTATCAATGAAAATTTAGCATGATGCCTAAAATTTGAGCTTTATCTCTTAAAAATGTTTCGAACAGTTGACTTAAAGTTGACTATTTACCATTAATCATACAGAAATGCTCATTACTGCAAGTAAACTGCGGCATTATTCTCTTAAGCGAGCATGTTAATTCATGCAAAATAATTTTAGTATTAAAGTTACATGCATTAATCATTCTTGCCACATGTCACACTAAAACATTCTTCATGAACTGTACTAGGATTACAATCTTGCTTAGCAACTCATAAGAATTTTCATGCAATGTTAACAATCTCTAAAATGCTGTGCATTAAGCCACTACTGTACCTACAATGTACAAAGTTAGTATCTATTTTATTCCAGGAATCTGACTACTTCAGTCTGTAATTAAGCTGGTTTTGACCTGCTTAAGTTATGTCACCTTTGAAACAATTTATAGGGCTAACATTACGTTTTGATTCTATATGTTATCAGACTATAGCTTTGAAAAAAACTCTAGCTTTTGAATGATATAAGCTACATTTTTAGCCTTTTGATGGAATTTAATTAGAACACAGCACATGTAAGCTGAGCTTGTTTTATCTGAAAATTGCTTCATGCTAAAATGTACCCTGTAAGTTACCAAATAATTTAATTCTCTATTTAGCTAAAAAGGTATACTCTTCTATAGAAAATGGAAACAGATTTACTTAAAAAGTGTTAAAAAAAAAAAGAGCACGGAAACATAATGCTTTATTAAGATATTCCTTTTAGTACATTCAAGGCCTTTACTTAAATTGATTTGATCCAAATAAATGCATTGACAAAATAGAACATACAAAAAAAATGGACCAAAATCTGGTATTTTCTTATAGGATTGTTAACAGACTTTACTTTTTATACTTTTTAATAATATTGAAAATATATTAAAATTGTTGTTGGAAAATTTATATGAAATATACAGACACAGATTTAAATATACAAAAATATCGTTTAACAGAGGTCTACCTATTAACAGAGAAAGGGACACTTTCTTCAGGGGGATCTTCTCGGCATTTATTTGGGAAAGAGAAATTGTTTTTCTATTACTAAGTGATCATGACAAAGAGATTCTGCAATGCACACTATAGTGAATGATGAATAAATACCAATTTTTATCAACAATTAAGTCTTAGGAGGACAAAGAAATGCTGTTTTTGGTGTCCTACCCTAACATAAAATTAACATAATATTATAAAAAATTTTATTATTATTATGTTTATGATCTGATCTTGAAAATATTTATAAAAACTAGAGCTGCTTTTGAGAAAAGCGCATGTCTCCCACAGCTGCCTAATCATCTGAACAGTTATGTATCCGAGTCAACCATGCACCAATCACTTAGTGTGTGGATACTGACATCTGTGTACAGTTCAAAAGCCATAATTTTGAAGTGCCTGGGCTGATTTGGCTAGTTATCGAACTTGGCCGAGGACTTATTGGCAAACACATTTTGTTCAAGTTTGGTGAAGATCGAATTTGTGACAGACACACGGACACACAGACAGGAGTAAATCAATATGTCTTCCAACTCAGTGGTGTGGGAGACAAAATTAGCAGAAACAAGAGCTGTCTCCATAGGATGACACATGCCCCCGATGGCACTCTGAATGAATAGTTATGGCTGATGTTAGAGTTTAGGACCTTTGACCTACGGAGCTGGGTCTTGCGCGCAACACGTCGTCTTACTGTGCCACACATTCATGCGTAGTTATTTTAAAATCCATGCATGAATGACAAAGATATGGACCGGACACGCCCATCAATGCACTATCATGAAAAATGACCTTTAACGTCTAAGTGTGACCTTGACCTTTGAGCTACAGAGCTGGGTCTTGTGCGCCACATGTCGTCTTACTGTGGTACACATTCATGCCAAGTTATTTGAAAATCCATCCATGGATGACAAAGATATGGACCGGACACGCCCATCAATGCACTATCTTTTAACGTCTAAGTGTGACCTTGACCTTTGAGCTACGGACCTGGGTCTTGCGCACGACACGTCGTCTTACTGTGGTACACATTCATGCCAAGTTATTTGAAGATCCATCCATGGATGACAAAGATATGGACCGGACACGCCCATCAATGCACTATCCTTTAACGTCTAAGTGTGACCTTGACCTTTGAACTACGGACCTGGGTCTTGGGCGCGACACATCATCTTACTGTGGTACACATTCATGCCAAGTTATTTGAAAATCCATCCATGGTTGACAAAGATATGGACCGGACACGCCCATCAATGCACTATCCTTTAACGTCTAAGTGTGACCTTGACCTTTTGAGCTACTGACCTAGGTCTTGCGCGCAACACGTCGTCTTACTGTGGTACACATTCATGCCAAGTTATTTGAAAATCCATCCATCGATGACAAAGATATGGACCGTACACGAAAATTGCGGACAGACCGACAGACTGACTGACGGTTCAAAAACTATATGCCTCCCTTTGGGGGCATAAAAAGTATAACATTCTCAGGCGAAATTTTGGCACAAGAAAAATATGAAACAAGGGCCCTTTAAATGGGGACAGTTGGAAGTAAACTTTTTATGCTAAAGGTATAGAAATTTCATTGTGATCTTCATGATTTGAGGCTTAAACAACAAGTATTATACCTTGCCCAAAGTCGCTCCAGTTAATGAAAACTGACAAAAAGTCCTCTAAATCTAACACTTTCATCCCATTTAGTTTTTCATAATCGGTAACAGGAAAAAGGTATTTAAATGTTTATATCTAAAACAAACCGCTTTTTTACTGAAATCTTTAAACGAATTGGCAACCTCTAGCTGCTGCTTACACACACAAAACATTTCTTGACATGAACTTGACTGACATTTTGTCATCTCATGAGGCAAAAAGTGGGTATCTGCTCCTTTATATCAATGCAGTTATCCACTTTCTGCACAGAGATGACAACTGATTAATGTCAAGGCAAAAGCTTTTATGGAAGAACTAAATGGGACAAATATGTACATTAGATTCACAAGTACATGTATAACTGACCATGAAAATGATGAATGGACACAGGCCCAGTGAGCCTGTGGTAAGAACCTGGAAAGAACATTACAGAAAAACAGTCTTAAATAGAAATAAGCCATTATATATATATAACAAAGATGTTCAGCAGTTAAATACAATTCAAAATCTAACTACAGTATTACAAGTCTTCAAGTGTATAAAAACACAGTTTTGAGACCAGTCTAAAAATGGCAGCATCTGATTGGCTGTGACGCTGCAAGGTTTTTAAACCAACCAATGGCAATGATGAATTCTTAGAATGGTCTCCAAACTCAGCTTTATATTTTCAAGACTGGTTTTCACACTCAGCTTCATAACTTTTTAGATACCAAAATTAAATTAAAGTAATTTGGGAAAAGTAAGTTGATACTATTCGACTAGTGTACTGTTTTAATCGGTGCAATACTACCACAACTGCAATATTTTAAGA
The DNA here is from genome assembly GCF_021730395.1 of Mercenaria mercenaria. Classification (NCBI taxonomy): domain Eukaryota; kingdom Metazoa; phylum Mollusca; class Bivalvia; order Venerida; family Veneridae; genus Mercenaria; species Mercenaria mercenaria. The sequence goes on from NC_069369.1 coordinate 54,383,130, forward strand.
TTTTATTTCATTAATTTTGATCTGTTGTAAACATGAAATTAAAATATTTTTTTTGTTGTATGTGAGAACTGTATGAACTGCATGACTATGCATTGTTTAAAAGTATGGCTGCTTTTGTCTCTAAGTATTTTTTGTCTGTTTTGGGTTTACCATTAAACGAAGGAAGGAACACAAATAACAAAAGAATAAAACACCGTACACATTTGGCACAGAAAGGTCAACAGGATGAACGACATTACAGGCGAGCAACAAGTAACTGGTGAAATCATATTTGTTAGTAAGGTAATATCCTTTTCCTTACAGCCTGTCATAATCTATTTCTGTAAGTAATGACTTTTTTGTTTGTTTTGGGTTTAACGCCGTTTTCAACAGTATTTCAGTTATAATGTAACGGCGGGCAGTTAACCTAACCAGTGTTCCTGGATTCAGTACCAGTACAAACCTGTTCTCCGCAAGTAACTGCCAACTTCCCCACATGAATCAGAGGTAGAGGACGATTGATATCAGACACAATACCTTTTATCAAATCGTAACGGAGAACATACGCCCCCTTGGGGATCGAACTCACGACCCAGAGATCCGTAGATCTGTGCTCTCTCTATTGAGCTAAGCGGGCAGGCTTTGTCTCCAAGTAACAAGTAACAGGTAGTTGCCTACTAGAATATTGCTTTTCCTCAACTGGATATTATGGCAGAGAAAGACTAGATACCTCTACAGGCATTATATCAGGCACTTAAGCAGGTACTTGGGTAGAACTGCAAACCTTTAATTGCCAAATCTGGGAAAAAATTTCATCCAAGATCAGGTTTTGAAAGTAAGAAGTAAGAGATTAAAAACAGTCAATAGCCTTAACCAATCAGCCACAGAATAATGCATCTACATTAACTACCCAAATGAGAATCACTAAATAATAACTGTGTGTTACAACAACAACTATTATTTGCTGTTTAAATCTGTGTAACGCAAAACTATAAAACATGAATACGGCTACCAGATTACATTATAAATATAACTTCTAAATAATTTAATTATTTTCCTATCCAAATAAATAGTTTTTGTGTTATCACATTTCTTGAGATAAAAGCTTTTAAATTAATAAATTTTCCTTAAATTAAACAACTTCTTTTAACTTCTTTCATCTCACCAAGCAACATATATATAAGTTTTAACTATAATATTCATATTTCTTATATAGTGCATGTGTATCAAATATAATATACATGTATAACAACATTTCATGAAAGTTAATATCTCGATAAAGAAATATTATTTCATTTTCTTCATTGCTTAAGATAATTTTTATTCTTTGTATTATTTCAATGTTGTTTTATGCCATACTTAACAGAATTCTAACCAGTCTTTCCTTTATATATCATACTTTAATAATACAGGAAATTTTACATATTAATTAAGATAAATGTTCCATAATAAAGGGAAAACTTGTTATTATCATTCATTCTAGTATGTGTAATCCTTGCCTCCTACCCTAATGCACCTACTTTACCAATGGAATTAAATGGGTGAAGGCACTAATGGTGCATAATTCATAAATTTTATATATTAAACAAAATTCTCATAAACATCAATATTTAATAAGAAGACAATGTCAGAATATTGACCAGATCTCACCAAAATACAGAAAAGCATCTACCATATGTACAATCATCTACATAACATAAATACGTAAGAGTATAATTCTATATTTTCTACATTTATAAACAAGTATTACAATGTTACCTTTTGAAAGAAAAAAAAATCAAGTTGAACAAAAGGACAAAACAAAATGTCTGAAATAAGAGAAAAGATAGAGAAACATTTAGTTTTTACAAATAAAACTATGGCTACAAGGCATTTAGATTCAGTCAATCAATTTATTAAAAATCTAGTTCAGTGTGAAAATAAGACGTCAAATTTTCAATGTCATTAGGTTCATTTATTACATTAGTGTAGTACAAAATCTTAATGCTTAATCAATACAAGAAAAATTTGATAAGATTAGGATAGATTAAAGTTCAGAATATTTTTCGCAATATATAAACTCTGTCGGTTTCTCAACACGTGTGCAGGGAAAAGTGACTATAACTTTACTACAGCTAGAGCTCTACAAACCGTGTTCAGATTTTAACTTTGCAAAAAAAGAAGTTACAAAAAGACATCAAAAGGCTTACAAACAAAGTATTTCAAAGTAAATAAAAACAAAAAGTAAAATGATTAAATCTAATACAATGGTTTGCAAATCTCTTTTCACAGTGATGAAAAAAAACTGATTCAAATTCACAAACTGGGAAATGAACTGAATCTGCTTGTTTACTAGCTAGCTGGAGCCGTTAACATCAAAGATTTCTTGTTTTCCTTGAATGAGTGGTTGCAAATTGTTTGGGGACTACAAATTTTGGTAGAATGAACTACTAGCTGAAATTTTATATCTCTAATTAATAAATTAACTCTATAACATAATAGTCCCATCAATGGACAAATTCTATTTGTTTCATCAATTAAAGAACAAAATTAAGCAAAAAGAATTTAGCCAAAAGAACAGAATTTATAAAAATTATTTAGCCACTGCATAATCCTGACTTAATGATGTGTGACTTGAAATATTTACATCATGCAGATGCTTAAGAACACGCATGCAGGCAGGTCTTATTTTATTTCCATGACAGTTATTTATCATAAAGGGGTTCTTATTCCCAATAAAATAATTCAACATAAAAGGTCCTTATTTTATTTCCAATAACATATCATAAAGGAGTCCTTATTCTATTCCCAGTAAACTCATCATAAACATGATAAAGGGGTTCTTATTCTATTCCCAATAAACTCATCATAAAGGGGTCTGTATAATTTTATTCCCAATAAACTCATCATAAAGGGGTCCTTATTCTATTCCCAATAAACTCATCATAAAGGGGTCCTTATTCTATTTCCAATAAACTCATCATAATTAGGGGTCCTTATTCTATTCCCAATAAACTCATCATAAAGGGGTCCTTATCTTATTCCCAATAAACTCATCATAAAGGGGCCCTTATTCTATTCCCAATAAACTCATCATAAAGGGGTCCTTATTCTATTCCCAATAAACTCATCATAAAGAGGTCCTTATTCTATTTCCAATAAACTCATCATAATTAGGGGTCCTTATTCTATTCCCAATAAACTCATCATAAAGGGTCCTTATTCTATTTCCAATAAACTCATCATAATTAGGGGTCCTTATTCTATTCCCAATTAACTCATCATTAATGGGTCCTTATTCTATTCCCAATAAACTCATCATAAAGGGGTCCTTATCTTATTCCCAATAAACTCATCATAAAGGGGCCCTTATTCTATTCCCAATAAACTCATCATAAAGGGGTCCTTATCTTATTCCCAATAAACTCATCATAAAGGGGTCCTTATTCTATTCTCAAAAAAACTCATCATAAAGGGGTCCTTATTCTATTTCCAATAAACTCATCATAATTAGGGGTCCTTATTCTATTCCCAAAAAACTCATCATAAATGTGTCCTTATTCTATTCCCCTAAAACTCATCATAAAGGGGTCCTTATCTTATTCCCAATAAACTCATCATAAAGTGGCCCTTATTCTATTCCCAATAAACTCATCATAAAGGGGTCCTTATTCTATTTCCAATAAACTCATCATAATTAGGGGTCCTTATTCTATTCCCAATAAACTCATCATAAATGGGTCCTTATTATTATCCAATAAACTCATCATAAAGGGGCCTTATCTTATTCCCAATAAACTCATCATAAAGGGGCCCTTTTCTATTCACCAATAAAACTCTATCATAAAGGGTCCTTATTCTATTCCCAATAAACTCATCATAAAGAGGCTCCTTATTTCTATTCCAATAACTCATCATAATTAGGGGTCCTTATTCTATTCCCATATAAACTCATCATAAATGGGTCTTATTCTATTTCCCAATAAACTCAATCATAATAGGGGTCCTTTAATCTTATTCCCAATATAAACTCATCATAAAGGGGCCCTTATTTATTCCAATAAACTCATCATAAAGGGGCCTTATCTTATTCCCAATAACTCATCATTAAAGGGGTCCCTTATTCTATTCCCAAAAACTCAATCATAAAGGGGTCCTTATCTATATTCCAATAAACTCATCTAATTGGGGTCCTTATTCTATTCCCCAAAACACATCATACATAAAGGGTCCTATATCTAGTTCCCAATAAACTCATCATAAAGTGGCCCTTATTCTATTCCCAATAAACTCATCATAAAGGGGTCCTTATCTTATTCCCACTAAACTCATCATAAAGTGGCCCTTATTCTATTCCCAATAAACTCATCATAAATGGGTCCTTATCTTATTCCCAATAAACTCATCATAAAGGTGTCCTTATTCTATTCCCAATAATAAACTCATCATAAAGGCCAGGGGTCCTTAATTTTTTCCCAATAAACTAATTTATCATAAGGGAGTTCTTGTTTTATTCCCAGTAAACTAACTCATCATGAAGCAGCATGAAATTGCAAAGCAACTGTGCATAAAACTACCGTGGGTTTCACATATTTCATAACAGAATCTTTCTCACTTAATAGTATTTTTCAAGAGGTCAAAAACTTTTTATGGTGACATCTCTAGAAAGTTTGGCTATTGAAACCTTTCATTAAAATTCTATTTTTAATAAAATAATATAACAGATCTTTTTTATATTGTGTACATGTAAACGTTTCTTCTTAATCTAATAACAAAATCAGGAGATTTAAAATCATTAATGAGCTGTGCCATGAGAAAACCAACATAGTGGCTTTGCGGCCAGCATGGATCCAGACCAGCCTGCGCATCCGCCCAGTCTGGTCAGGATCCATGCTGTTCGCTAACGGTTTCTCTAATTGCAATAGGCTTTGAAAGCAAACAGCATGGATCCTGACCAGACTGCATGGATGCGCAGGCTAGTCTGGATCCATGCTGGTAGCAAAGCCACTATGTTGGTCTTCCTATGGCACGGCTCAATTTTATTTTCCATACTGGTTAATTACCCCAAGAAACAAATTTAGTGGAACCTCCCGAGCCTTTCAGGGTTTCAACTGACAGAAATCAGCTACTGATGCCATATTCCAACCAGTACAGAAACTGGGAAGATAGTGGCAAAGGAGAAAGTTTACTGAAACTGTGCTAAGTTTAAAAAAATAGTACTTCACTGTTAGCAAAATGTTTCAGATCTTGTAAGGCTCTGTTAGGAAAGATGTGAAAGGCATTAAAGAATTGGGTTTTGGGCGAAAAGCGTTACACAGACTGTTACTATAGCTACTATGTGCATGCACTTACCGTATTTAGATGTTTTGAGAGAGTCTGGGTAGAAATAAGTAATTCATAAATAAAATCTAAATAATTTCTGTTTTTCTTTCAAACGTGTAATTTTGTTTATAAAATAAAGTAAAGTGTTTATAGCTATTTGTTTTATGTTTAATTATAAGTCATACTGACACGGGTAAGGTCATTTGGTATCTGCAAGTTTAATGCTGGAGACAGGCCTTATTTCAGGCACAAGCAGGCACCTCAATAGAGCCTTGACTTACAGCAAACGAGCAGGATGGCATCCAAACAAAATGGCCAAAGCAGTGCTTGAACCCACAGGGGTGAGGGACACAAGTGAACAGGCTTTGGATAGTAGCATAATATTATAGAAGCACATTATACATATATATATATATACATGGCAAAGTTAACTTTATGTGATACATAAATCTAAACGAATTCCATTTCTTACATGGCAGTGCTTTGTAAAGAATGTGAACAGGGAAAGAGGTAACTCTGAACACTGAATATTTATCAATCGGAAAACACTTCAAAACAATAGCAACCTGAAACTTTGTACATTGTGCCTAACAAACGTCAGATATTTTCTTGAGGTAAATGTGAAAAAAGAAACACTCTACCTGGTCCCATGTTACTTTTACTCCTTTTGGAATGATACAGAAATATGTCCTTTGGTGTGACTGGGCGAGCGCTGCGGGGCATAAATTTTTTGACTGGGCTTAAAGGCTTGGTCATACTGCAAATTAAGAGATACATTCTAGTAATACATAACTGTTTAAAGACACAAACAATTTAATTCAAAAATATATTTTTTTTCATATCGGGCACAATTTTCAAAACAAGAGGACCATGATGGTCCTGAATCGCTCACCTCTTCCCACATGACCCAGTTTTGAGTACGACGTCGTTTTTTTCTATTATTTGACATAGTGACCTAGTTTTTGAGCTCATGTGACCCAGTTTTGAACTTGACCTAGATATTATCAAGATAAAAATTGTGACCAATTTTCATGAAGATCCATTGAAAAATATGGTCTGGAGAGGTCACAAGGTTTTTCTATTATTTGACCTATTGACCTAGTTTTCGAAGGTACGTGACCCTGTTTTGAACTTTACCTAGATATCATCAAGGTGAACATTCTCACTAATTTTCATGAAGATCTCATGAAAAATATGGCCTCTAGAGAGGTCACAAGGTTTTTCTATTTTTATACCTACCGGCCTAGTTTCTGACCGCACTTAACCCAGTTTCGAAACTGACCTAGATATCATCAAGGTAAACATTCAGATCAATTTCATGAAGATCCATTGAAAAATATGGCCTCTAGAGAGATCAAAAGATTTTAATAATTTTAGATCTACTGACCTAGTTTTTGACCGCAGTTGACCCAGTTTCAAACTTGACCTAGATATCATCAAGATGAACATTCAGACCAACTTTCATACAGATCCAATGAAAAGTATGGCCTCTAGAGAGGTCACAGGGTTTTTTTATTATCTGCCCTACTGACCTAGATATCATCAAGGTGAACATTCTGACTAATATTTCTGGAGATCCATTCACAAGTATGGCCTCTAGAGAGGTCACAAGGTTTTTCTATTTTTAGACCTACTGACCTAGTTTTTGACCGCACATGACCCTGTTTCGAACTTGACCTAGATATCATCAAGATGAACATTCAGACCAACTTTCATACAGATCCCATGAAAAATATGGCCTTTAGAGAGCTCACAAGGCTTTTCTATTATTTGACCTACTGACCTAGTTTTTGAAGGTACGTGACACATTTTCGAAACTGACCTAGATATCTTCAAGATGAACATTCAGACCAACTTTCATACAGATCCCATGAAAAATATGGCCTCTAGAGAGGTCACAAGGTTTTTCTATTATTTGACCTACTGACCTAGATTTTGATGGCATGTGACCCAGTTTCGAACTTGACCTAGATATCATCAAGGTGAACGTTCTGACCAATTTTCATGAAGATCTTGTGAAATATATGGCCTCAAGAGAGGTCACAAGGTTTTTCTATTTTTAGACCTACTGACCTAGTTTTTGACCACACGTGACCCAGTTTCAAACCTGACCTAGATATCATCAAGATAAACATTCAGACCAACTTTCATACAGATCCCATGAAAAATATGGCCTTTAGAGAGGTCACAAGGTTTTTCTATTATTTGATCTACTGACCTAGATTTTGATGGCACGTGACCCAGTTTCAAACTTGACCTAGATATCATCAAGGTGAACGTTCTGACCAATTTTCATGAAGATCTTGTGAAATATATGGCCTCTAGAGAGGTCACAAGGTTTTTCTATTTTTAGACCTACTGACCTAGTTTTTGACGGCACGTGACCCAGTTTCGAACTTGACCTAGATATCATCAAGGTAAACATTCTGATCAATTTTCATGAAGATCTTGTGAAATATATGGCCTCTAGAGAGGTCACAAGGTTTTTCTATTTTTAGACCTACTGACCTAGTTTTTGAAGGCACATGACCCAGTTTCGAACTTGACCTAGATATCATCAAGATGAACATTCTGACCAACTTTCATAAAGATCCCATGAAAAATGTGACCTCTAGAGTGGTCACAAGCAAAAGTTTACGGACGGACGGACGGACGCACGCACGCACGCACGCACGGACGACGGACACCGCGCGATCACAAAAGCTCACCTTGTCACTTTGTGACAGGTGAGCTAAAAAGAGTGAAAATGCATGAATTTTCAGCTGATCCTTTCTGTTAAATTCTACCAGATATACAACATTTACTGAACCTTTACAAAATGTACTAATATCAAGTAAAACTAGAAAATGCTTTTGTAAAAAAGCGCATGTCTCCCCCAATGCAAAGTCCTATAGGCAAGAAGTCAATAGGGGTCAGGAGCGAAAGTCAAAGAGACACTGATGGTTGGATGCAATAGGGATCATCTACATGTCCAATCATCCCGCTAAATTTCAACACTCTTAGCCTAGTGGTTCTCAAGTCACTGTTCAGGCTTCTGTGACCTTGACCTTTGATCAAGTGACCTCAAAATAAATAGGGGTCATCTACTCTGCATGTCCAATCATCCTATTAAGTTTCGACATTGTAGGTCAAGTGGTTCTCAAGTTATTTCCAAAAAATGATTTTACATGAACAGGCCACTGTGACCTTGACCTTTAATAGACTGACCCCAAAATCAATAGGGGTCATCTACTCTGCATGTTCAATCATCCTATGAAGTTTCAACATTATGGGTCAAGTGGTTCTCAAGTTATTGATCGGAACTGGTTATCAATGTTCAGGCCCCTGTGACCTTGACCTTTAACAGAGTGACCCCAAAAACAATAGGGGTCATTTACTCTGCATGACCAATCATCCTATGAAGTTTCATCATTCTGGGTCAAGTGGTTCTCAAGTTACTGACCGGAAATGGTTTTCAATGTTCAGGCCCCTGTGACCTTGACCTTTCATAAAGTGACCCCAAAATTGTTAGGGGTCATCTACTCTGCATGACCAATCATCCTATTAAGTTTCAACATTCTGGGTCAAGTGGTTCTCAAGTTACTGACCGGAAATGGTTTTCAATGTTCAGGCCCCTGTGACCTTGACCTTTAATGGAGTGACCCCAAAATCGATGGGGTCATCTACTTTGCATGTACAATCATCCTATGAAGTTTCAACATTCTGGGTCAAGTGGTTCTCTAGTTATTGATCGGAAATAGTTTTCCATGTTCAGGCCCCTGTGACCTTGACCTTTGACAGAGTGACCCCAAAATCAATAGGGGTTATCTACTCTTCATGACCAATCATCCTATGAAGTTTCAACATTCTGGGTCAAGTGGTTCTCAAGTTACTGACCGGAAATGGTTTTCATTGTTCGGGTCCTTGTGACCTTGACCTTTAATGGAGTGACCCCAAAATCGAAAGAGGTCATCTACTTTGCATGTACAATCATCCTATGAAGTTTCAACATTCTGGCTCAAGTGGTTCTCTAGTTATTGATCGGAAATGGTTTTCAATGTTCAGGCCCCTGTGACCTTGACCTTTGACAGAGTGACCCCAAAATCAATAGGGGTCATCTACTCTTCATGACCAATCATCCTATGAAGTTTCAACACTCTGGGTCAAGTGGTTCTCAAGTTACTGACCGGAAATGGTTTTCAATGTTCGGGCCCCTGTGACCTTGACCTTTAATGGAGTGACCCCAAAATCAATAGGGGTCATCTACCCTTTATGACCAATCATCCTATGAAGTTTCAACATTCTGGGTCAAGTGGTTCTCTAGTTATTGATCGGAAATGGTTTTCAATGTTCGGGCCCCTGTGACCTTGACCTTTGACGGAGTGACCCCAAAAACAATAGGGGTCGTCTACTCCAGCAGCCCTACAACCCTATGAAGTTTGAAGGTTCTAGGTCAAATGGTTCTCCAGTTATTGCTCGGAAATGAAGTGTGATGTACGGACGGACGGAAGGACAGGGCAAAAACAATATGTCTCCTGGGGGAAACATAATTTCTAATTAAACTTTTCTTAGCAATAAGATGCTACAGTTCACTATTTGTTACGAGGCTTAGATTATTGGCAATAAATGTTCAAGATGACCCGGGCTGAGATTTTGAACCATATTTCAACACTTCAGGGTTCAAAGCTGTAAAACTGAGTTTGTAGACCAGTCTGAAAATGCAACCTTTTCATTGGTCAATTTGAAGACTGAAGTCAAAAATAAACCAATCAAATGTTGGGAGTTTTGAGACTGGTCTCCAAACTCATTTGCACCAGGTGACCTAGGACAAAATTTAATGTTTATTGTTAAGCATCTTGAGATCCAGGGACAAACCATAATTATAATTATAGGTTATTAGCTTTGAATCGGGAAATATGCACGAGTTCTGCAGCGGAAATATTGCGCGACTTTACTAATTAAAAGACGTCACGCACCCGATATGAAATTCAGGTGTCAGTGTATGGAAAAATATTGACGTTTCCGGTACCATTGTAACTTAACAGAAAATAGATATGAATATGTAATAATGAAGCTTTACTGCACTTTTCTTTACCTTGTTGTCATGGGTGCAGTAGCAGGAACTTTTACTGAATCGTCTTTGTTTATCTCTGTAGTTACTACTCTTGGGATACCCACAGGCTCCGTGTACGGTCGGTCCTCTGTCTGTCTGAATGTGTAGGGCTTCGTCACATCCAGATTCAAATTAATCTGTGCACTCTCCGCTGAAATAATGAAAATGTCAGTCAATAGTTTTAAATAAATTTAACATCTGAACATATTTTGGGATAAAAATGTTTTTTTAAACCAGAAGTTACCACAGCAACCTTAACTGGACCAAGATAAATGACTTATCCATGACATTCAGGACGTGTCAGCTTTTTACAGAAATTTGATCTTCAGCTCGGAAAGATATATTAAACAGTCGTCCAAAATCGGAAGAACAGAACATAAAAAAAAGCAACTATTAACTATTATTCTGAACATTACCTGTCTCCCAAGTTAAAATGTTGAAGAAAGTTTATAGTTTGAATCATCTGAATTCATATGCATGAATTTAACAGGTTAGGCCAAAATAGCTGTTTCATGTTTAGTTAGTGGACTTCAATTTTTCAATATTAAATAAAATACAGTGCATTCGCGATGCTACGAATTGCAATTCAACGAAATACCGGTATACTACGAAAAGGTTTTGTGGTCCCGGCTGCTTTCCTTCTTATTTCTATGTTACAAATTCCTGGTTTTACGAAAATGCAATTTTACGAAAAATGCGCTCCTACGAATGTATTGTTATGTCCTTAAAGCATCTTTTCAACTTATTTAAATTGCGATTTTACGAATACCTGTATCGTCTACATTTTCACACCTTCCATAACAGCGTGAAAACGCTTTAGAGTGGAAAGTGTCACTATCATTTAGCTGGGTGTAAACAGTAATTAAAGTGTGAAAACTTAGTAATTAAATTTGAAACACATACGCTGTACACTATAAAGTGGTCAATTTTTGTGCCCCCCCCCCAACCCCCAACCCCCAATGAGTGGTGGGGGCATATAGATTTGCTCTTGTCCGTCCTTCTGTCCGAGCCCACGAATGAACATTTGTTGGGTATAGAGAACAATAGGTAACGGTAAATTCTATTCATTCCGTAGTGTTTATTGGGTACTTTTTGTAGCATATTGGGTACTTTTTAACAAAAGAAATACCCAATAAAGGTCCATCTGTAGGAACGTCCATCCGTCCTTCCAAGAATGTTGTGTGACGTGCCTAGCTCCAGAAGTATTTGACATAGAGTCACAAAACTTTACAGGAATGTTGGTCAGCATGTGTAGTTGTGCACCGCATGTGTAGTTGTGCACCTGGGGTTTCGCGTCCTGATTCATTCAGTCGTGTAGGAGTTATGGCCCCTGACTTTGTAAAAATTGGTCATTTTAGTGTTGTGTCGCGCCTAGCTCCAAAAGTATTTGACCTAAAGTAACAAAACTTTACAGGAATGTTGGCAAGCATGTGTAGTTGTGCACCTGGGGTTTCACGTCCGGATTCATTCAGTCGTGTAGGAGTTATGGCCCCCTGACTTAGTTAAAGATTGGTCATTTTAATGTTGTGTCGCGCATAGCTTCGAAAGTATTTGACCTAGAGTCACCAAAGTTTACAGGAATGTTGTATCTTAAAAATTGTTTAACCTAATACATTAAACCATGTTACAGTGGCAGGAGTGGGGGGCACCTGTGTCCTATGGACACACATCTAGTTTCTCCTATAACTATCAGATCGGATGGCATACCAGTTACACTTGCTTCAATATCTATACATCTCAAACAATCACTGCATAAAGAAAATAAAAAAAATATTTAAGTCCTGATCGTCTGTTTATTGTCATTTTATTATTCCAAACAATTCAGTAAAGGGTAGCTGAGGGTATCGGAATATGCAATTGCGATTTTTTGTTCTCGTGCAACATTGTACCCTATATATGTTTAATGCGCAGTGAATAAAAAGTGAAGAAAAAAAACCAAAAAAACCTGTTTTACATTCCAGATACCATCTGAGTTCAGATTCGAATAAGATTTGTAGTAAACCTAGATGTATATATAAAATTGGTATACATGTACTCCTATACGAAAATCACGTTTAAATATCACGGGTTACGATGTGTAGATATTAAGGTGCTGTATAGCGAAATTTCCTATGCTGCGCTAGAACGTTAATGCGATATTACGAAAAAAACGGCCGGTCCCTTAGCTTTTCGTAGGATCACGATTGTACTGTATATGAGAAGTTAATTTTTTTCATTTGGACTTAATTTTCATGATTCAAAGCAAGCTTCCACTAAATACACTGAAAAAACAAGTCTTGCACAAATACAGTCGACATCGTACTTGCGACCACCTCTATTAAGCGATTTTTGTATTAAACGACCGGTCAAAATCCCTCCCGAACGTTTTCAGTACATAAATTCATTCCATTAAACGACTTTTTTATTAAACGACTAGCGACCACATTAATGAAATCCCGACAGGTAAAATATTCGACAAAAGTATATATAAAGCGACTGGGTACCAAATTTTACCAGGCATTTCTTCATCTGTGTAATTAGCGAGTACGTTTTGCACGTGACTGAATGCAATTAACCTTTGTATCAGTCGAACTGACAAACAATCTGACAAACAATCTAGCCATAATTTATACTGTTTGTGGACTTGGAAAAGTGTTCACGATGTTAAAATAGATTTTTAAACCATACATTAGGTTCATAATAAATACAGTTACATTAACAGTTAAAAATATCTTTTCTTTTCATAAAACTGAAATCCATTAAGAGACCATTCCATTAATACCACTTCTTAGCAGTCCCTTGCGTGGTCTCTTAATACAATGTCGACTGTATCAATGATTTTACAGTGCATCAAACAGGGTGCTTTTCAAAACAAGTCTTGCACAAATATCAATGATTTTACAGTGCATCAAACAGGGTGCTTTTTAAAACAAGTCTTGCACAAATATCAATGATTTTACAGTGCATCAAACAGGGTGCTTTTCAAAACAAGTCTTGCACAAATATCAATGATTTACAGTGCATCAACAGGTGCTTTTCAAAACAAGTCTTGCACAAAAATCAATGATTTTACAGTGCATCAAACAGGGTGCTTTTTAAAACAAGTCTTGCACAAATATCAATGATTTTACAGTGCATCAAACAGGGTGCTTTTCAAAACAAGTCTTGCACAAATATCAATGATTTTACAGTGCATCAAACAGGGTGCTTTTCAAAACAAGTCTTGCACAAATATCAATGATTTTACAGTACATCAAACAGGGTGCTTTTCAAAACAAGTCTTGCACAAATATCAATGATTTTACAGTACATCAAACAGGGTGCTTTTTAAAACTGTATGTAACATGCCTCACCAGTGATAATGTTAACGAGAGTTTGGTTGTATGGCATACTGACAGCTTTAATAGCCTGGGCACTTCCTAGCAGGTCGCTACCAAGAGATTCCGGTAGTCGCCATCGATTTGTTAGACCTACTTGTTTCCTGACCCGACACCTTGAAGTGACCGGATGCTGAAAAATTAAATGACAGGTTTGTTAGTTTGACAGAATCTTAGTTACAGGTTTTTAGTCTGTTAACCTAACTATCATAAACTGGTTCCAGTAAAAGAACTCATTTCGCTTTAATTCCTAAACATTCAGAAGTGAAAATTCCCTTAGGCGTAAAAAAAAAAATTGTTTCCGGTATCCCGACCTACCCTTAATCTTTGGCACGACCCTAAATGTTTTTATGGCCTTGGAGAAATTTTTTTTTCAACTTGTTAAAAGAAGTTGCAAAACTGCACTTTTTATGCCTTAAACATGGTCAGTGATATTAGAAATCAATTTACTGATGCTCTAAAGGCATAACCCCTTATTTGTATTCATTTTTTGACATGAAAATAATTTCCGAAAAGTCCCACTTAATAAAAAAAAATTCAAAAACAAGAGCTGTCTCCATAGGATGACACATGCCCCCGATGGCACTTTAAATGAATAGTTATGGCCGATGTTCGAGTTTAGGACCTTTGACCTACGGAGCTGGGTCTTGCGAGCGACACGTCGTCTTACTGTGTCACACATTTATGCGTAGTTATTTTAAAATCCATGCATGAATGACAAAGATATGGACCGGACACGCCCATCAATGCACTATCATGAAAAAAGACCTTTAACATCTAAGTGTGACCTTGACCTTTGAGCTACGGACCTGGGTCTTGCACATGACACGTCGTCTTACTGTGGTACACATTCATGCCAAGTTATTTGAAAATCCATCCATCGATGACAAAGATATGGACTGGACACGCCAATCAATGCACTATCCCTTAATGTCTAAGTGTGACCTTGACCTCTGAGCTACGGACCTGGGTCTTTAGGTGAGACACGTCGTCTTACTGTGGTACACATTCATGCCAAGTTATTTGAAAATCCATCCATCGATGACAAAGATATGGACCGGACACGAAAAATGCGGACAGATCGACAGACTGACAGACCGACAGACAGACGGTTCAAAAACTATATGCCTCCCTTCGGGGGCATAAAAAAATTTACTGACCGACCGACCTACCCTAATTTTTTTGAGCATGTTACCAGAAACAATTTCTTTTTATGCCTTTAGAATGCAAAACAATATTAACTTCTATTATTATCATAGGTAGGTAGAAAAGTTAGGGACTGGTGATTCAAGGCTTTTTAAAATTCTCTAAATACTGACCAGTTTTGTTTTACTACCGATATTTCTTTTTGCTATAGTAACCATTCAATTTATGAGTTCTTTACCAAACTGTACTAACACAAACCCAATCTAAATCAAAGGAAAGAAATAGCATGCCTTGAAACCAAGTATTCCTTGATCATATATCAGCTAGGATTTACTGTTTCTCCACAACTAATGGACAACCAACCTGTACACAAATCTTTTATATTTAGTGTGTCTTCACAATTAACAAATAACCATTTTACCTACACAAATCTTTGATCATATATCAGATTTTATTGTTTCTCCACAATTAACTGACAACCTACTCATACAAATTCTTTATTATGTATCAACCAACCTGAGGTAACCAGGATGATGAAAAACTTCATCCATTCTAAATCAAAGGAAAGAAATACTTTGTTGTTGTTTTTTTGTTGTTGTTTTTTTGGGGGGTTTTTTACTGAAAAGCTAGTCAAGGAAACATGGGTCCAACTAAAAATTCCTACACCTCTTTTGATATAATTGGGCAGTACTTTTTGAAGTTTTTTATCATGGTAAAAAAGCATTCCGTACATTTCTTCCAAATGCACCTAGTTTTCAATAAAAAAATTATTTTCACCCTAAGAGATTGACATCACAGTATTAATACTGTCAAACCTGTGATAAGGAGCCAGCCAAGACTGCTGACTACTTAAGGCAGGTGGCTGTTAAGTTCAGGTAGCAGCTAAAGCAGGTTCAACTGTGCTATTGTTTGTTTTGTTTTGTTGGGTTTAACGCTGCACCGACACTATTATAGGTTCCAGCTTTGATGGTGGAGGAAGACCCCAGGTGCCCCTCCGTGCAATATTTCATCAGGGGCGGGCACCTGGGTAGAACCACAAACCTTACGTAAGCCAGCTGGATGACTTCCTCACACGGAGAATTCAAAATCCCGAGTGAGGCTCGAGTGAGGGACAAGTGGTTCAAAGCCAAGGATCTTAACCGCTCGGTCACGGAGGTCTCCTCAACTGTGGTATTAAATTAAAACATATTTACTTGTTTCTAAAACAGAAATTAGCAATATCAATCGATAATCTAATCACACAAGAAGTGCTAAATATATATACCTACAAAGTTTAACGATTTATTCAAACAAGATAAATGAAATGTTAAACAAAATAATGTTTAAATAATCACAGGTTATCTTTGTCTAAGCCAACTTTGATATTGATTGCAACTCTGATAAAACCCTACGTTTAACAGTGAATTCAATAGTGGTATTTACCCAGCAGAATTTAGAATTTCGCAACCATATACTTAACAGATTTTTCATCAATATTCGGACAAATCAGAATTAATTTAATTACAGTTTGATTTACAGCGTTCTGCAACCAGGTTGTCATTTACCATTGTAAGTGTACAACATTCTAAAGAACTCCAAATTTATTTTATTTTTGAAATACCTCAAAAATTTGACAAGGGCTATAAACACTGAAAAGTTCAGTTTTTGGTCAATAAAACATGTTAAAAAAGAATGCAGTTTTGATTCCAACTGTCACTGCAGCTAAATCATGAACCTCTGAAAAATCACTTTTAGGATAACAAGAGCTGTCTGTAAGACAGCACGCTCGACTTTTCTCAGTGCTTGACTCTGAATTAGAGCTTTTTTTTTATAAAATTAAAATAAATTTTTTTTATAAAACTTTAACCAAAAAATTCTAAGTTAAAAAGGGGCATAACTCTGTCAAAATTCAATCAGAGTTAAGGGGATTGTTTCTCCTGGTGTAGACTTTGATAGTAAATAACTATTTCAAGCTTCAAGTCAATAGCTTTGATAGTAACAGAGATATTCGACTTTAACCAACGGCTACGCCGACACCGACACCAGGGCTAGTGCAATAGCTATTTTTTCTTCGAAAAGTCGAGCTAAAAACTACAATAGTCATAGAGGATGTGTTTGTTTTGCCTTAAATACCAAAGTTATTCCAGAGAACTTCTATATTCAAAATTCTTCTTTTACCAACCAAAGAAACCTGCAGATTTCCTCTTTGGATTGGCGGTAACTGGTGGGGTAAACTCCATGGCCATTAGCTCATTTGGGAAAATTTTCCCAAAAAATAAATTATCAAATACTGGGAAAATAATTTAAATTAATGGAAAACACTGTAATATGTTCAAAAAGCATTCCATACACTAGGGCTGTAACAAGTATCCGAGTACTCGGATATCCACGAATTCGACCAAAAGTTCGAGTACGGATATTCGTCATTGTCAAGATCGTTGGATCGCAATCTTTTTCTTTAATACATGCAGTATGTAAAATTCTATCAATAAAACTAAATAAATGCCAGATTGAACGTCTTTAATGAATTTTCTTGCACATCTAAGATGATAACAAATGTCTTAGGTAGAGTTAGCATCGGTCTTATATTCGAACCAAAATCAATATGAAATCTGTCATAACAGTGAATAAACATTTATCATTTAAGAAATTAAATTCAATAAAAAGTTAAATTACAAAATTTCTTTCCAACAAGTAAAGTTTTCTTATCAAAAAATGCGAAACTGTTACTAAATATTGTGATATTAATGACTGATGTCATATCGTTCATCTGCAAGAACAATAATGGCCGAACATTAATGAAGTCCACCAGCTAAATCTGACTTTAATTAATGAGCAAAACATTAAACATAAGTCATAACTGTAAAATTGAGCACTATGAAAACTGCAAAGTTTAATTCCATAAAGAAACGGTACTTATATAACAGTCTTGCATTTTTGTATCATTATAAGTTGTTGCTGGTGATCCATGGTTCGAACTGTGAATCGTCGGCCCCGACTCGCGAATCGGATCGGATCACCACTTGTCAGACGATCCACAGCCCTACCATACACGATAGGAATTAACCAGTTCTCATGATATGGAATCAACGATATCATACTTTACAATGCCGTTTTAAACCCAAACTGTTTAACTAGTGAACATCACTTAAAATAGAAAAGGAAAGAACACTTTACTAACGATAAGTTAAACATAGATTTTTTTTTTCTTTAACCATTTACATGTTACCTAAAAGCTCTTCAAATATTGATCTACTTAAAGTATCAGTTTTTGTTTGAGTTATTGAACAGAAAAATTTAATCATTATGTAGTGTTTGTACAGATAGAGGTATTAAATTTATTTACTGAACACTTCATTCCATTTTTAAGTTATTCTGTATGGGTTTTAAATTTAAGTAACACACAAGAAAATCTATTCAAATCTGAAAAGGCTAATATTTACAAGGCTTTTTAAATTTGTTTGAAAACTTCTTAAAAAGGTCAAGTTAATACGTATATAACAAAGGGAGAAAATAATCAAAATGTTATTAAAGTATAATGAAGGCTGACCTTTAAAGCTTTATAATACATGAAGTATAACATTAAAGCTATGTAGCAATAATTATTAGATTCTACTTCTGATTTGACTTAAACTAAATAAAAGTGAAAATGACTGCAGAAAATGTTCCAGAACTACCGGTACTGCTTAGAGCCTGAGGCACAGATTCTTACTCAGTCATGTACATCTGGCTTGTACTCGCACCTTGCCAAGGGTTTGTGAAGACCGCTGCTAAAGTCTATGCTCACCAGAATTTGAACTTAAGACTTCCGGAACAAGAACTTTAAGCTCTGCTACTACACAAAATAGCTTGACTAAACCTGAACTCATTTGAATCAGATTTCAAGTCTGAACTTCGCCTCGGGAATTTACTTACTTTACAGATCATGTACCAGTACTATTTTAGTAGGAAGTAGTAGTATTGGGAGTCAGGTCAAATCGGTATAAAATGTGGAAAATTTATGAGAGTAAGCATATTTTGGGCGCATTAACGGAACATGAAAGTTTGTCAATGAAAAAAAAAATTGTTTACAATAATCACGTAAAGAACAGAGTCATCACGCAGTCATCAGTACATCACTAGGAAGCAGAGTTTTAGTGTGACTTAACCCTTATCATGCTTAACACAACTGATTCTGCCTTTGCTACCAGTGCAGATCATGATCAGTCTGCACATCCGTGCAGTCTGATCATAACCTGCACTGTTCGCCATTCAGTCAGTATATCTTTGGTATGCACCCCTTTTAACAGTTAATGGTACTGTCCAAATTGATACATGGACAACACTGCGAAAAAAGAGTTAATATACGGGAGTGTTCGGGATCCCGTATATTACCCATATACGGGAAGAAATACGGGAAAACTAAAATACGGGCGTGTACGGGGCTTGTATATTTAAAAGTCCGTATACTAATAAAATACGGATTTCCGTATACTATGAAATACGGAATTCTTAGTATACGATACCCCGTATATTATTGAAATACGGGAAATTCTAAAAAGGGTTATTCTGATCGTAAACAACACCGTATATTCCCGTATATGTCTGGTGTACGGGAATACATAAATCCGTATATTACGAAAATACGGGACGTATATTTCCCGTATATGTTTCATATACAACCCGTATATTTCCCGTATATTCTGGATATACGGGATATGTATAGTTTGTATATTTCGAAAATACAGGGATTAAATTTCCCGTATATTCTTCGTATACAACTCCGTATATTTCCCGTATATGCCGGAAATACGGGATTTAAATAATTTGTATATTTCGAAAATACGGCACGTATATGTCCCGTATATGCTTGGTGTACAACTCCGTATATTTCCCGTATATGCCAGAAATACGGGATTTAAATAATTTGTATATTTTAAAAATACGGGACTTATATTTCCCGTATATTCTTGTATCAACACCGTATATTTCCCGTATATTCTGGATATACGGGGTATGTATAGTTTGTATATTTGAAAATACAGGGATTAAATTTCCCGTATATCCTTCGTATACAACTCCGTATATTTCCCGTATATGCCGGAAATACGGGATTTAAATAATTTGTATATTTCAAAAATACGGGACGTATATGTCTGTATATTGCTTGGTATACAACTCCGTATATCTCCCGTATATGCCGGAAATACGGGGTTTAATAACTTTATATATTTCAAAAATACGGGATGTAATCAATATGTGTAGTGAAAATTATATTCTCCGGCCATTTCAAAGGTCAAACGTTTTGCATGTTTTCGAACTTGTACGTGTATGTAGAATGAATGCCAATATTAAAGAAAGAAATGTTTAATTAACTAATATGACAGGAACTGAAAAAAGCATTCACGGACCAAAACAAGGTATAAATTTAAAATCAAACATGAATATAATCCTTCTTTTCATCTAGCGCGTTCCCGATTTATTTTAACATTTAATCTAAATAGCCGATTGAGAAAAGAAAAGGATTAATCAATTCATCCCTATTTATTTGTAGTGATAAATACATCCGTTGATCATCGCCATTGTAAAATCTAATGCAAGCATAATTAACTGTTTTTCTGCACATTCCAACGCTTGTGCATACAATGCAAATATTTATAGAAAAATAAGGAAACTAATCCATTTATATTTTGTACTGAAAAAGTATATAAGACATGTATTGATACTTTACTTATGAAATCAATTCTAATATTTTTACATACGAAAAAATAATCGATATAATGTGTCTGCGTCCAAAGATTCGAACAAACGCCTTTCATACGAAATATTTTTACTTTTTCTGTGCGCACGTGTTAGCTACCACGTGCGTATGTGGTAATTACACCGTGTGCGGGGTGATAACTATCACGTGCGCAAGTGACAGCACGTTATACTACCATGTGGCCTTGTGATAAACTAACACGTGCGCACGTGTTAGCTGATCAATGAAAAAGCATGAAAGATCTGCAATTTTTCTAAATGGATGTCTTTCATAAGGAAGTGTTATTTATAGTTAGCTGTAATTTACGAAGTAAGTGTTTCTTGTTTATAAAAAAAAAGGCTGATATTTCGATTAGTTTCCTTGGTAATATTTCACGTTCGAACGTGTCAGCTAACAACTGCGAACGTGATAGCTATCAAATGCGAACGTGTTAGATAAGATAGTTATTACGTGCGCACGTGTTAATCAACACATTCGCACGTGGTATCTAACATGTGTGAATGTGGTGCTAACACGTGTGCACGTGATAAATAAAATGTTTCCTATGTCCCCTCTATTCCACTGTAGTATACACTGTGGCAGACTATTTTATTTCTCGTGGATGTAGGGTCCTTTAGTATTGACCTAGCACATGTGAATATTTCGTATATTTCCATAAATTCATTTTCAATGTCCAAACATAAATAGCGATACAAATATTACATATATAATTCTTAGGTGATATTATACTATCGCATGTGCAGGTAGCTGGGCGGCAAAGCGTTTAGCTGCCAATATCAGGGTAGTGGGTTCGAGTTTTGGCCATCCCTTTTTCCCCCCTAAATTTATTTGCAAACTTTCCACTTATTTGTCAAACGCACCGTGATATTTTATGGTCCATTTATTAAAAGTTATCATATTCACCGTTGTAAAAAAGTCAATTATTTAAAATATTCTAGACAAAAAGAAAGACACATTACCAGTCACAAGCGTACTAAAAAAATAAATACTTTAAGAGAAAAATAAAATTTATAAAGATAAAACAGGTAGCGATAACATCACATTACTTTACTTTAAAGCAATGATAACCGTGGTAACGTGGATGGCGTGACACTGATTGACTGTATAAAATACAAATATTGCTTAAAATTCCCGAAAACGCTCGAAAAATATTGGCAAAGATTAATGAGTGTCTTTCATTAAATCAAATGATATAAGCATTTACACTGATTTACCATCTCCACGAAAATAAACTGTACATATAATTTTTGCCGAACAGGTTTACTGCAACATTAATTGATAATAATTGTATGCTATTAACTAAAATCAGATAGATAGCCCATGTACCCTAAGTCTGGTAACCCAGTTGACAATTTCTAACATTTTTCTACCTGCAAAATGACAATATCAGAAATCGATGAATGCAAATTAACACAAAATTAGCGCAAATTAATTGGGATCTTTAATGCATAGATATTAGGTATCCAATCAGTTGAGAACACGCTTCGTCACGCTTCGCGCGTTCATATATCCCGAAGCGATAACATCTGGCTCAAGTGACCGCACGCGATAAACTGTATTGCATATTTCAGAGGGAAAGGAGCTCTTAGTCACGAGTAAGTCCTTATTTGATTTATATGTTTTAATTTTTAATAAACTGATTTTTTTTTGTGACAAACCAGACCATGAATTATATTTCAATTAATCGGAAACACGGGTTGCTTTTTATTGCTTTAACAAATTCAGAAGCGTCAAAAAGGTCAGTTTAATTTTGTAATCTTAATATAAAAAAGAAATTCAGAATAGCCGTTAAGTAGTTCATTCATTCATTCATTCGATTGATCATTTCTTCACAGCTAATCATTTAACTATTATTTCATTCATTCTTTCATCCGATAGTCACAAGGATGTTAGTCACCAAATGTTGATGTTGCAAGTGTTTGAAATAAAAAAATATCGTGCAAAAATCATTTGATGAATACCATTGGGGTTAAACGAGATTAAAGTTGAAAGGACAAAAACAACTCCAGATAGAAGTTACGCACGTTCATTCATTCGATTAAAACTGGAATCTCGGAAAAGCATTAATAAAGTTAATAATTACAATCTTTTATTTTTAGAAAATGGGTACTGGTAATCTGACAAAATAACGCTTTTTTCTAGATGGCACTTTTGCAAAAAATTACAACATCTCTTGCCTTGTCTAGAGAGAAAATGTTTTTCTCTGCGAAATATCAGTGTCAGTATGAAAAATTAATACTATTACAGATTATTTTATCTCTACAGACTTTGTAAGTCTATGTAAGCGGTTGTCATGCGTATTTTTTTTTCAAAGTATTATATAAAAAAAGGTTGATAATAATAACAATTTATATTATGTAGAATTTGATTATTAATCTGAAAGTTATAAGAATTTTATAGTGACCTAAATACATACATACTATAGATCTTTTGCATTACCAATTTTTAGTAACATCTTTAAAACCGATAAAGCAGGAGAACAAATAATCCAATTTGTCGATTTCCGTACAAAGTGTTGTTGTTGTAACACGGGGGTGGGGGTGGGGTGAATCGATAACTAATAGCTTTGGTCATTATATTTTTTTATCTGATGCATTTACAGGCAAACGGTTTACTAACGATGTACTTGAATGAAGTTTAAATTAATATTAAAGTGAAATGCGGAACAAGTCGAATATGTATATAATACTTTATTTATTGTCAAAATAAAAGTAATATTTAGTAATATGAATATGGTATCTAACATATTTAAAATCGTTACATATTATACATCTAAAACAAACATTTACTTTCAGGACCATACATGTACAAACAATAAGTAATTGCTGAGCTTAGTCTGTTATTTTAAATCGATTTTCAACAGACCATTTTGACATTTTAACAAATTAAAGTTGACGATATTTCCGATTGACTGGTATTTTTTCAGTTCTCTGTTTTACGCCATTTTACAGCTGTAATCTTCAAATATGACCACAAACGTCTTTTTTTCAGCAGGGCGCAAAATGATGTACTTAACAGGTTAACCATAAAACCATAAAATTTTAAAGTACCTATCACTTGTAGTAAGTGGGTTATCATATTTTTATGACCCAGCTTGAAACAACACTGACGGATATTTCTTACTCCCCAGGCAATATTGTAATACAATGAAATTTAAAGGGTGATTAAACATTTGACACAATTAAATTATCTTATTTTTAGTGTAACTGTATGCAATCTTGGGGTTAAAATAAATTTAAGAAATAACGCAATGTTTAAACGAATACTAAAAAAAGGCACCCAGGCCTCCAGATCGTCCGACAAGAACAGAAAAAAAATATAATTGAGCCGTGCCATGAGAAAACCAACATAGTCTTAGTTTCGACCAGCATGGATCGAGACCAACCTGCGCATCTGCGCAGTCTGCTCAGGATCCATGCTGTTTGCTAACAGTTTTTCTAATTCCAATAGGCTTTGAAAGCGAACAGCATGGCACCTGACCAGACTGCACGGATGCGCAGGCTGGTCTCGATCCATGCTGGTCGCAAACCCACTATGTTGGTTTTCTCATGGCACGGCATTATATTTTTTTAGATATATGGATATTAATGGTGTATAATTATGCTACGTATACTGACAGACTATAATGTTGCGGAAACACATGAGAGTTAGATGTTTTAACTAATTTTTACGATAAAAATTGTATATTTAACGCGCATTAAACACTAAACCTCTCCTTGCGTTATAATTGGTAACGACAGTGGGAAAACTTCTTTATTGCCGCTGCGGTCAGGGTTCGTTTCCCGGCGCGACCACATGTCATTTATTCGTCATAATTTTCACATCATTTAATAGATATAATTATCAGTATCCATGAATTGCAAGAGTCCATTTTTTATAACTTTTAATGCGTGCATTTTTTTTATTCCAGGTTGACACAAGAGTTGTTTACTGGAATCAGAAAACGGGACAACTATTTATTTTCACGACAGAGAATATACTTATGTGTTAAGTTTCTACTAGTTTGATCAACAGATGCAGACAGACAGCCCGGATGAGCCATTCGTTTTCAGTGACATTCGTAACAACAGATAAAAGCTTATACTTATTGAGATCAGGAAACTGAATATTTCCATGTGGTTCATCATTTGTAACCTGCTTACATATCGTGTTCCAGTACAGAACCAACATGCTTCTTTTTAAAGTACATCTTCGGACATTAGGAGGGGTGTACTGCTCTTTTTAGAAGACGGCAAATCGAAAAGCCTATAGCGGTAATCAGCATTCATGGGAATAACGAAAACATGTACAGACAATAGTAAAAGAAGTGATACTCAACTGATTTGTTGAGTCAACCGCGCAGAATTAATTGTGCGAATTGCTAGTTTTTCAATCAGAAATGAACATATAATAATATAAAGAAATGCTTGATGTTATTGATTACTCACATTTTAATTCTGCTTATTTCATTTGGACAAGAAATGAAAATGATTCATAACCGTTTGAAAAACTGATTTAACAAGAGCTGTCTCCACAGGATGACACATGCCCCCGATGGCACTTTGAATGAATAGTTATGGCCAATGTTAGAGTTTAGGACCTTTGGCCTACGGACGTGGGTCTTGCGCGCGACATGTCGTCTTACTGTGGTACACATCCATGCCCAATATTTTTAAAATCCAAGCATGAATGACAAAGATATGGACCGGACACACCCATCAATGCACTATATTGAAATATGACCTTTAACGTCTAAGTGTGACCTTGACCTTTGAGCTACGGACCTGGGTCTTGCGCTCGACACGTCGTCTTACTGTGGTACACATTTATGCCAAGTTATTTGAAAATCCTTCCATGGATGACAAAGATATCGACGGACACGAATGCACTATCATGAAAAATGACCTTTAACGTCTAAGTGTGACCTTGACTTTGAGCTACGGACCTAGTCTTGCACGCGACACGTCGTCTTACTGTGGTACACATTCATGCCAAGTTATTTGAAAATCCATCCATGGATGACAAAGATATGGACCGGACACGCCCAACTATCATGAAAAATGACCTTTAACGTCTAAGTGTGACCTTGACCTTTGAGCTACGGACCTGGGTCTTTCGCGCGACACGTCGTCTTACTGTGGTACACATTCATGCCAAGTTATTTGAAAATCCATCCATCGATGACAAAGATATGGACCGGACACGAAAATTGCGGACAGACTGACAGACCGACAGACCGACAGACTGACAGACCGACAGACTGACAGACGGTTCAAAAACTATATGCCTCCCTTCGGGGGCATAAAAAGTATTTAAGTTGAATAAAATGTTAGTTTAATCTGACATGTCTCCAATTAATAACAATATGATTTTTTTCTCATACCCTGTCTTTGTCTTGCTTTTTTCTAACATACCGTATTCTGCTGTAGGTATCACCGACATTCATTTTGTCATCTTTCAGTGTGTGCCCATATACAAAATCAGTTTACATAAAAGAAAAATACGGGATTTGTATACTATACATGCATATACGGGAAAAGTCTGGTAAATGTATCTTTTAGAATACTGGTCCGTGAATTCCCCGAATACGAAAACCAAATTCAGTCTAAATGTGACACAAATATGGAATCTGTATACTCTGCATATCTTGCATAAACGGGGAAAAACTGGCCCGTATATCAAAACACTACAGGTTCGTATATCCCCGTATATCAGATGCAAATACATTCCGTATATGACACAAGTACGGGATCCGCTTATATTGCGTATACCATGCATATCGGGACTAGTCCGTAGCCGTATAATAAAAAATACGTTCGTATTTTCCCGTATATGACACAAGTACGGGATCCGTATATTGCTTATACCATGCATATACGGGACTAGTCGTAGCACGTATATCAAAAAGTACAGTTTGGTATATGCCCCGTATTGACAAAAGTACTGGATCCGTATACTTAGTATATCATGCGTATACGGAAAAAATCCGAAGCCCGTATATTAGAAATACAAGTCCGTATATGCCCCGTATATTTAGATGCAATCACAGTCCATATATGACAAAAATACGGGATCCGTATACTACGTATATCATGCGTATACGGAAAAAATCCGAAGCCCGTATATTAGAAAATACAAGTCCGTATATGCCCGTATATTAGATGCAATCACAGTCCGTATATGACAAAAATACGGGATCCGTATTACTACGTATATTCGGAATATACAGGCTCGTATACGTGTTCCGTTATATTCTAAAATACGGAAAGTATACGGGAAAAAAAGTCTCAAGACCCTTCGAATACATGAAAATGAAACTTATGTTAAAGCAGGACACGAATAATCACCATTTCTAGGGATTTTTTAGGAAAGTTCGTATATTGCATATATACGGGAAATATACATTTATGTATATTCGGTGTATACGGGATCCCGTATATGCATGACAAATATACGGACTTCCCATATACTAGATGTTCCGAATACGGGATCGTATATTAGGTCCGTATATTTGTAATATACATCCCGTATATGCCCATATTTTCGAAATATACGGGACCGTACACTCCCGTATATTGACCCTTTTTTCGCAGTGCAAGTTCATTATATAAATTTACATGTAGCAGAGTAGGGGTTAAAAAAAAGCTTCACATTGATCTTGATAATTATCAACAAAAAGTCCAAATTTCAAGTCAGGGCATAGAGATGATTCACTAATTAAAACTTATTTTCAAGTCAGATTAATGTAATATTCTGGCATTAAGTGTACTTGTTTCACAGCTATTTGCTAATAACTTAATCCTCTTGAAACTAGAGCTGTCACAGGAGTGACGAATTATACCCCCACAATACGGCCTCGTCACAGAATGACGAATTATACCCCCACAATACGGCCTTGTCACAGAAGTAAACCAATGTCTAAGTCGAATCTCAAAATCAATAGGGATCATCTGCTGGTCACGATCATCCTCCCTATTAAGTTTTATTGATCCTAGGCCGAAGCATTCACAAGTTAAAGTCCGGAAAGGATTTAACTCTTCCGGGTCACTGTGACCTTGACCTTTGACCTACTGACCTCAAAATCAATAGGTGTCATCTGCTTGTCATGACCAACCTTCCTATCTATTTTCATGATCCTAGGCCCAAGCATTCTCAAGTTATCGTCTGGAAATGGTTTAATTGTTCCAGGTCAGTGACCTTGACCTTTGACCTACTGACCTCAAAGTCGAACTTGATCTGTATTTTATGATGTTACATCTGTGTACCAAAATTTATGGTCCTAGGCCGAAACAATCTCAAGTTATCATCTGGAAACCGTTTAATTGTTCCAGGTCATTGTGACCTTGACCTTTGACCTACTGACCTCAAAGTCAAATTTGACCTGTATTTTATAATGTTACACCTGTATACCTAAGTTTATGATCCTTGGCCCAAGCATTCTCAAGTAATCATCCAAAAACCGTTTAACTGTTCCGGGTCATTGTGACCTTGACCTTTGACCTACTGACCTCAAAG
Source organism: Mercenaria mercenaria (assembly GCF_021730395.1). Lineage (NCBI taxonomy): Eukaryota > Metazoa > Mollusca > Bivalvia > Venerida > Veneridae > Mercenaria > Mercenaria mercenaria. The sequence continues at coordinate 54,411,217 of NC_069369.1, forward strand.
TTGAATGTGACCTGTATTTTATTATGAATGTTACACCTGTGTGCCAAAAATTATTTAAATCTGTCAAGCCTTTCACAAATTATTGTCTGGAAACCATGAAAACCAACAGACCGACTGACAGATCGACCGACCAACAGGTCACTCCTACATCACGGCTACTAAACGCTAGCGCCACCACCAAATTGTGGTGATAAAGGAAAGAGCTATCGACATTTCCGTGGTGCAGCTATCATCCGTTTCTACTTGTTAACACGTGAGTAAAGTTTATATATTATCTTATATTTTCATTGATAGAACTTTTTTCGAAAATCGGAGAATGTAGTTCCGTGTAACAACACTTTTACTACAAGTTGGCTGTAATTTCATTAATATATTATGCAAATTGTGGTGCCAGTAGCTTTTCTCCCGAACTTGACAGTGGCATATTTTCATATCGGCCAGTATTTGAACACCATTCCGATGAATAGACACACTGTAAGAACATAACTGCGCATGCAAATGGTGTAGAAATGAATTACACGTAATCCTATACACCAAAAAATTACGAAAAACACAGTAAAAAGTTAAAACACGACTATTTTTGAAAGTGGTGGCGCTATCACTCAAGTGGTGGCGCTATACAACAGTGGTGGCGCTGTTGTATATGATTAATGGCTGATATATTCAATTTTAATATATGAAAATGTCTGTCTGCAAGCCACGGAAATTTCTACGATAATCGATGTTATCAACCTATCCCACACTACACCCAAATTACGTTACTGAACAAAATACATGTAGTAACCTCTACATGATCGTAAAACAACTACATGTATATGGATTCAGATTGTACATCTAAGCTCTATTGATTAATTGTATTTAATCGATTGGAATTGAAAATGTACTGTACTCACTTTTCAGAAAGAATTATGAAAGTAAGTACTTTTGTTTACAATGACATGCAAACGACGTATAAAAACAAAGGGGAGTAACTTTCAGAATCTTAATATAACAAATAAATTCTACACTATCTTCAAATTATTTCTTGGAAACAAATCTATGTTTGAAATAAAAGTATTGCTACTATTTTTCTTGACCTGAATTTAAAGTACACTTACGTTTGTACTGAAGTAGAATATTTAAAAGTTAGAAATAATTCTACATTAACATTAAACAAAGGAAAATATTTACTTTGACTACGAGAGTCCCAAGGGTCTGTGATTATTTTGTTCTTTTTTTCTTGGATAGAGAATGTTTCATAAAGGTAAGTAAACTATGATCGTGTTTTTCTTTCTTTAATAACATAATTCCTTGCAGGAAAATTATCAGTTCGAGAATGTTGGTGTTTGTTTTGTTCCGGATGCGTCAGCAGTTCGTATTACTGAATGCCGTAACAGCGCCACCACTACTGTATAGCGCCATCACTAGAGTTATTACGCCACCACTTTTAAAAATTCTGGAATATTTCTTCTAACCCGAGATTCTATTATTCATGGTGTGTGCGTATATAATAATTTATCATTTCTACACCATTTGCATGCGCAGGTATGTTCTTACAGTGTGTCTATTCATCGGAATGGTGTTCGAATACTGGCCGATATGAAAATGTGCCACTGTCAGATTCGGGAGAAAAGCTCCTGACACCACAATTTGCATATTATTTTAATGAAATCACAGCCAACCTGTAGTAAAAATGTTGTTACACGGAACTACATTCTCCGGTTTTCGAAAAAAGTTCTATCAATAAAAATATAAGATAAAATATAAATTTTACTCACGTGTTTACAAATAGAAACTGGCGATAGCTGCACCACGGAAATAGTGATAGCTCTTTTCCTTATCACCACAATTTGGTGGTGGCGCTAGCGTTTAGTAGCCGTGTACATACCCACTCCCCAACCTAGTTTTGTGGGTGTATAATGATTCAAAACTGTATTTTGTTTAAGATGCCTTCTGCTTTAATTTCATGATTTTTTAAGAGTTTTTGTAAGAACAATCAGAACATCAGACGGGGCTCACAAAATCAACAGTTGGCATGTGACTGACCAATATATTTTATTATATAACGTAAATTTAAAAGCAAGATAATACCTTTTATACAAAACAAAATCATTGGAATTTCTAATTTGGAAATTTCATTCCATCCAGCTTTAAATGTGTTTAAATTTTCAATGCTCAACCAGCTTATGGTCAAAATAAAGCAGAAAATTCAATTCTCTGAAGTCTTAAAATGGTTTAAAATCATTGTATATTATGGCCAATATGTCTTACCCTCCTTGGAATTCTCCCATCAACAACAACACCCATCAATGCAGAATATGGGGCACTTTGTGTAGCTCTGGAAATAGAAAAACAGCAAAATGAAAATATAATTTAAACAAGAACTTTTGACATGGAGAATCATATTAAAATGCTCCATCATTGCCCTTAGAAAACATTTCTTGGAAGAATTATTTCAAGCTTTATGTTCAATCAAAGTGGGGAAAAATGGTCTTCCAGAAAAATCATAATTTAATTTAATGAAATAAAACATTAATGTTTCTTTTTTTATGCCAATTTTTGTCTAACAGTTTTTGGGTGCCTTTCAATGACTGTTAATTTTAAGCACCCCTGATAATATCTACTAAAATATATTGAAATGTTTCCTTTAAGGTAATGGACACAAAATAATCGGCAATTTCCATTATTTTCGTATGCTATTTGGAATTCTCTGTTTTATTCCAAAAGGCAAGTGTGTTGAGCTACATTTCTACGGTACCAAATAATGCAGAAGCGGATTCCCAAATAAATGTCATTATACTGGTCCGATGCCTTAACTGATAAATTTGAAATATTGTCAATTAAAGCCAGATCAGAATTATGATTTAAGCAATTAACCAACATGTGTTGTGGCCTTAGAATTTTTTTGGATGTGATAATCTATTGTGAAAATGACATGTGTTTCAGAGCTGAACGATAACATTTACAATTAATTAAAATGCTATGTATTAAGATTTTCTTTTGTAAATATTATAGCGCCTGCTAGAAAAATTAATCAACCCCAATTTACATTAATTAGTGTCAATTATCTGGGTGTCTTACAGTTGGATTTTTTTACGTCAGAAGGGACGTATTATGTTATGACGCCGGTGTCCGTCTGTCCGTCCGTTAGCAATGTCGTGTCCGCTCTTGATTTCAATGAAACTTGACACAAATTAAAGTTCACCACACCGAGACAACGTGCAGAGTGCATGTTTTGGATGTCTCGCTTCAAGTCAAGGTCACACTTAGGGGTCAAAGGTCACATCAGTTTGTTTCGTGTCCGCTCTGTAAGTCTTGAACTGCTTGAAGGATTTCAAAGAAACTTGGCACAAATGTTCACAACACCGAGACGACTTGCAGAGCGCATGTTTCGGATGACTCGCTTCAAAGTCAAGTATTTGGGAATATTGAAAACTACTCCATTACCGAAAACTACCGAAAACCAGTTTTCACTACCAAAAACTACTTATATTTCTAAAAGTATTACTGTTATGATGTTTAATTTAATACATACTATTAATATATGAGCCGTGCCATGAGAAAACCAACATAGCGGCTTTGTGACCAGCACTGATCCAGAACAGCCTGCGCATCCGCGCAGTCTGGTCAGGATCCATGCTGTTCACTTTCAAAGCCTATTGCAATTAGAGAAACTGTTAGCGAACAGCATGGATCGTTACCAGACTGCGCGGATGTGCAGGCTGGTCTGGATCCATGCTGGTCGCAAACCCACTATGTTTGTTTTCTCATAGCGAGACTCATATAATATTTTATTATAACAGGCGAAATTTTGAATTAATTTGTGCATGTTTAAGTGTTTTATCCGACATTATAGATTACAGTTTAAAAATAGTCTAATAAGGGAAGGTCCGAACCTAGACAAAATTGCAAAAGAATTTCTTTGTACATTTTTGAAAAGAGTATAGTCCCATATTTTCACAGAAGAAAATCTCCATTAAAAGACTTTGCCATTTTCTCGCATTTGATAAGAAAATATTTTGAAAAAATGTGTTTTTCATTCCCTGTTCATATTGTGTAGACGGCGGCCCATACTTGCATTTGTGATGTCATAATTAAAAGTTAAAATGGCGGACAATTTTCGAAAGTGTATCTGGCCGAGATTAAGTTCATAAATACTACGTAATTCGGATTGATAAAGTTTAAATCTAAGGTAAGTAATCAATTTCAATATACATTTGATCAATTTAGCTTGCCATGACCATTCTTTAAACTGTATTAGTATCACTTTGACCATCGTGTTGCATGTAAAATGACCGATATTCATTTCGGATAAAAATCGCATTTTAAACAAAGATTTGAGCCAAAGATGCTCTAATATAACATAATATAGTAATTGGTAGTATAAAATTGTCATATAAAGGAATAAAAACATTTTAAAAGACATGTTAAGTGAAGGTCACGCTCGATTTTTTTTCAAATATGGAACGCCGTTTCCGTCAAAATACAAATTAAAAACTGTTCACTGCTAATATTATTTTTGACAGTTATTATTGTAATGAGAGGATTTTTTTTCAATGGATGCAATGAATAATTGTAATTCTTTGTTTACAGAGAGATCTCCAGATCAGTTTGTAGAGAAAGGAAACAAGAAGGATATGGCTAGTTTCAAGTCAATAAATAGCTTAACATAGGTAATTAGGTACATATTATTCATAATTTACAACAAAATTTTAACTGCTTAAAGTCAAAGATGATCGTTTCTAATTTGGGCACCGTTTCTGCTTTTATATTTGAAAGACAAATAATTCTTGTATGGATACTTATAGTGTTCTGAACTGTTTCTTTTCAGAGCTTTAGGTTGCCTTGGTCTTGGTGGTGGTTTGAGAAAGGTTGAAAGTGCTTGAGCTGTTCTAAATATAATTTGCAATAAGGTAAGCACCCTAATGTCAAAAATATCAAATGCCGATGGTTTTTATTTGTCTTATATTGTATTGATTTTGATTGTATATTATTTCCATATTTCTTTCATTATTGAATGTAGTATTTATATATTTTTTTAAGATGATTTACTCACATTTAATTAATCTACTAGCGATAGGTATATCATTCACGTAGTGATATTTAGTTACGTGATTTGTTTCTTTTCAGAGAAGATTTATGTTGCTTTGGTCTTATGGCGTGGTGGTGTTTAAAACAGTGAAAATGCTGCGGGTATCCAATATATATGTCATAAACTCGGATAAACTCATAGATAAGTCAGGTCAGTTTCAATGTCCTATCATGTATTTTTTTTTTTTTTAATCTGGATTGAACCAATATATATTACATGCTAATGGTTTTCATATACTTTCTATCTCTGTAATAATTATCTAAATGATGTCATTTTCTAACGTATATGAAGGGGTTGTGCTCATTAATGAGGAATTTTTATTTTATAATGTTTTGAAATGTTTCTTTTCAGATACATGTTGGATTAGTATTTATGGCGTTTGAAAGAGTTACATGTAAATGCTGATGTTGTCCAACATATATTCCCTATAGCTATACCCCACTACAGTAAGTGAGTCCGTACACCTACAGTACAAAACATTTGTTCTCAACTGCTATTTTTATAGACTTGTTCTTATTTGTAAACATTTGGTAATGCATTTGGTTAAGCTAAATACATAGAAATCATATAGATACATATAAAGATTTAAGGTTAAAATTTAATGGCTTAAATGAAGTTATTGAAAAAGATATTTCTTCTTACACACGTCTTGACCAGGCATTTTGCATAAGTAGTCATAGCTGGCATTTATTTCTTTTGTATGTTTCAGATGGAAGTTTGTGCTATTTGTGAAAAGTCTTTCACTGACACTGATGATACTGCAGTTTTAAGAGAAAAGGGAAGCCACGGCATCAACCAGATAAGTGCTTTGAAAAAAGATACAGTAAAAACAACTGCCGGACAAAAAGTACACACAGATTGCAGGAAGAAGTACACTGACAAAAGACATGTATTGATTGAATTAGATGCACATACTAATGAAACTAGGTTACTAAGATCTGTTAATGACTTAGATTTTAAGCGTAAATGTCTTTTTTGTGGAAAAGATGCAAAAAACTCATCCAGAAAACGTGGACATGATGTATTTCCAGTGAGAAGCACTGACTTTCAGTCAACAATAAAAGAAATATGTACACAAAGAAATGATAAGTGGGCCGACATTGTTGCATGTAGATTAGTATATGTCATTGATTTGTTTGCTGCAGATGCAGTGTACCACCAGTCATGTAATGTTAATTTCAGAACCGGTAGACAAATTCCAAAAGCGTTTCAAGATATTCCTGCTAAAAGCCCAATAGGAAGACCATGTAGAGAAACAAATGATGGATTTATGGCTGTAGTTGAGTACATAGAAGATAGTGAAGATGTTGTTACTGTTACAGAACTTGTTCAAATGATGGAGAAAGAGTGTGGAGAAAATGCATATTCAGCGAAGCATATGAAAAGGAAATTAGTAGAGTATTTCGGTGAGGCTTTAGTTATTAGCAGTAAAGAAGGACAAGTTGACAAATTTACTCTAAAGCAAACAGCATCTTCAATTTTACATAGTTTTGAAGAAAACAAAAGACAAAGAACTGAAGAGGAAGAAAAAACAAGACTTATCAAAACAGTCTCAAAGTTGATTAAATCGGATATTCTAGACATCCCTGCTGATAATAATGTCTATCCATCACCAGACTCAATTGGTTCAAGTGACAAAAATAGATGTTTCATTCCACAGAGCTTACTTTTACTTCTTAACTTGCTGTTCAGTGAAAAAGACAAAGATGTAAAGATTGCATCTATAGGACAAGCAATTATACAAAGTTGTAGACCCAGGAGTATCCAAGCCCCTTTACAGATTGGTCTAGCAGTGCAATTATACCACCATTTTGGTTCCAGATTTTTGATTGATAATCTGAATAGTATGGGATTTTGTTTGTCATACTGGGAAGTGCAAAAGTTTGAGTCAAATGCAGCTGCTATGTTGAATACCAGTATGCCATCTTTCTTCCCTGGATCATTTGTTCAGTTTTCTGCTGATAATGTGGATCATAATGTAAGAACATTAGATGGAAGCAACATCTTCCATGGGATGGGAATTATTGCATGTAATACCCCAGGTACACAAGTTCATGCGCGTATTCCTTGCAGAGATATAAGTATGGATGAAGTAGTGGAACTTGGAAGAATTGAAATCAAGTATTTTAAAGAACCTGAACACGAATTTAAAGCAGATGTGTTTCACAACCTTGCAGAGCTTGATGTGACAAACACCCACAGTAAAGATAGAGTATTTGACATATTTTCAAATATTGTATATCCAATGCGACCAGCTAGACCAAGTTGGTCAGGATTTATGCACCTGTATGAAAAGAAACAGAAATTTTCTCCAAAGTCAACAATAACATTCCTTCCTATGATAGATATGCCATCTAGTGATTTGTCTTGCATAAACTCTACCTTACACTTCGTTGCCAAAGTAAGTAGGACGTATGATGTTACACCAGTGCTTACATTTGATCAGCCATTATTTCAGAAAGCTACATATATACTTGATACTGTACAACCATCAAGCCCGATTAAAAATGTTGTTCTTCGTCTAGGTGGTTTCCACACTCAAATGAGCTTTCTGGGATGCATAGGACATATGATGAGTGGTTCAGGTTTGAGAGAGATGTTAGAAACTGTATATTCTTCCAATGCAGTAGTACACATGTTGACCGGAAAAGCAGTAGCAAGAGCTGTAAGAGGACATTTCATGGTTGATACAGCACTGCACACTCTTTTTACTATCATCTGCTTTAAACATTCACTACATTTCACCCATCCAAGAAGATGAAATACAAGTATCTCAACATACAGGACTTGGAAATGATTTTATGAAACACAATGCTACTCTCACACTGAAACAGTCGGAAGATGAAATGATATCTGAACAGTCTTCGCTGTCAGATGGAATTCGGAACATTACAAAGATAGGCATAGATCATTCTTCAAAAGAGTCGAGCTTTTCATTTTGTGTTGCTAATTCAGAGCAAGACACTTCTTTGCTATCAGTCAGTGAAAAGCAGCAGTCTGGAAATGAGCAGTTAATGCAGAGGATTGTAGAATTGTATGACAAGATGGAGTCAAAACAAATTCTAAAAGATGCTATATGTGAAGATGATAGTTTGCAATCTGTGTGTGAAATACTGACACTTAAGACAGATCACCTAAAAGGATATCGCACAGCAAGACTCTGGATCCAGTACATGGAGATGATTACAATATTGCGTGATTTCATAAGAGCTGAACGGACAAGCAACTGGTATGACCATTTACGGTCTGTCTTCAGAATGCTTCCATTCTTTGCTGCATCTGGACACAATCTTTACTTAAAGTCGGCATACATATATCTACAAAAAATGTTGCAGTTGAAGGCAAGTCATCCTGAAGTACATGAAGCGTTCGTCTTCGGCTACCATTCTGTGCGGAGAACAGACAAACTTTGGGCTGGATTATCAACAGATCTAATTATAGAACAGGTATTAATGAGATCTCTTAAAACTGCAGGAGGACTGACAAGAGGTAGAGGCATAAGTGAGAATCAAAGAGCACTCTGGTTGATGTCTATGCCAGCCAAAGCAGAAGTGAATAATGCCATGTTAGATCTGTTGGGCATGAACAATCCAAATGAAGGGCACAAAGAGATTCGTAAATCTAGAATTGAGAAGGACGCAAAAGATACCAGTATCATAATGTCATTTTTAGAGGAGAGAGACCCCTTTAATAGCTCTGATATATCTTTGCGTAACATTGAAACTGGATTAACAGCAGGGAGTAAAGTAACTGCTGATCAGGCCAATGATATTGGTAACAGTACAATTCAGACAATGATGGGAAAACCCCTGAATGACTTTTCATTCCAGAGATCTTGGCAAGCTGTCACATTGTCTGAAAAAACATCAACTACACTGTCAGGAGAAAACATCAACATAGATACCCAGCTACTTTTTCAAACATTAATCACCGCTGCAGGAAGATTAGTGGATGACACACAAGACCTTTTTAAATATGAGTTATGCAGTGTTCCAAGTTCACTTTTTGACAATACTGGCATGCCAAGGCAACCTACGAAATCCCTTCTTGCCAAAAGTATGTGGAAATTCGGGGACTGCAGTGCAACAAACATTCTGAATTCAGACGACTGTGCTTATGTCATTGATGGAGGTTCTCTTTTACAAAGGATTCCATGGCAGAAAGGCATGTCATTTGGATCTATATGTGAGGAATACACCAATTATCTTAAACAGAGATACAGGAAACCTGTTGTTGTTTTTGATGGTTACAGCAACAGTCCATCTACTACAGATTTAACACATTTAAGGAGACAGAAAGGTGCAGTTGGAACTAAAGTTCTTTTTGCAAGAGCAACGCCATGCAAAACAAACAAAGAAGTCTTTCTGCGGAATACTGACAATAAGAAAAACTTCACTGCGCTTCTCAGTGAAACATTTGCCAATCATGGAATACCTGTAAAACAAGCCACAAACGATGCTGATTGCCTCATTGTCAAAACTGCAGTCCAGTCAGCTGAAACAGACACTACAGTTGTTGTTGGAGAAGATACAGATTTGCTTGTGTTACTGTGTTACCATGTTGATGGAATGAAACATGGTGTGTATTTTCGATCAGATTCAAGACCGAAACGAGGGAAAGGCAAAAGGGTATGGGATATACAGAAGACAAAACAAATACTGGGACAAGATGTCTGTAGTCTACTTCCCTTTATTCATGCACTGACAGGATGCGACACAACTTCAAAAGTACATGGCATCGGCAAAACCTCAGCTCTTAAAGTTTTGTGCACAAAGCAGAATTTCAGGGATAATGCATTAATGTTCATCAATGCAGAAACAAAAGACGATGTAAAAAAGTTAGGTGAACATGCGATAATCTGTTTGTTTGAAGGGGGAACTTCTGAAAGTTTGGATCACCTTCGTTTTCAGAAATTTGCTAGGAAAGTTTCATTTAGCGCATAGTCTACCTACCACCAGTTCTGCTGCGGCGTTTCATAGTATGAGAGTTTACTGGCAAACCCACACATGGATGGGAAATGAAAATCTTGATCCTTTGGAATGGGGTTGGCAGGTGTCTGACAACATTTTAAACCCAATCAAAATGACTTTGCCGCCAGCACCAGAATATTTGCTTAAAGTCATCCGATGCAGCTGTAAAACAGGATGTGACAGCAAACGTTGTACTTGCAGGAAACACGGTTTAGAATGTTCTGTGGGATGTGGAATTTGCCGTGGAGTCAGTTGTTCAAATTCTCCTACATTAACGGAACTTACTGCAGAAGATGAAGACAGTTATGATGAAATGTAAATAATTATGGTGTTTGAATGCTATACTTTATTTTGTTGCAGTACTGAACTTTGGTTTTAGTGTTACAGTACTGTAATTCAATGGTTATCATGTTACAGTACTATACATTTAGTATGGTTTTAAAGTGTTGCAAACCTAAACTTTCATTATGATGTTACAGTAATGAACTTTGATTATGATGTTGCAGTACTTTACTTTGATTGTCACGTTGCAGTACTTTACTTTGATTGTCACGTTGCAGTACTTTACTTTGATTGTCACGTTGCAGTACTATACTTTGACCATGGTTTTCCAGAACTAAAACTTTATGTTGTTGCAGTACTGTGCATTGATTATTATCTTGCAGTACACTGTACATTGTACTATAGTTTGATAATGGTGTTGCAGTAATATACTTTGTATACTTTAAGTGTTGCAGTACATAGTACTATACTTTGATTATGATGTTGCGGTACTATACTCTGATAATGATGTTGCTCTTCTATACATTAATTATGCTGTTGAAGTACTATACATTAATCATGGTGTTGCAGTACACTGTACACAGTATTATACTTTAATTAGGGTATTGCAGTACTAAAATTTTATTATCTTGTTGCAGTACTTTACTTTATTATGATGTTAAAGTTATATACTTTGATTATGGTACTGTAGTATTTAAGTTTTATTATGGTGTTGCAGTACTTTACTTTGATTTTGCTATAGCAACTGAACTCAAATTTTCTTGTCATCAATTTTGTCTCATTGAATAAGAATTTCAGAAAATCTGTAACATACTGATAGTAATGTTGTTATGTAATATTAAATAGCGGCTTATCTTTTGTATGAATATGTGTATCATTTAATCATTTTATAGATATTATATCCTTAATGGCATTTTGTAGATTAACATTAAGCACATGCAAAGAAAACAGTGTAGTTTAAGAAACAATGTTATTTCCTATAGTCCTGCACCACTCTCTATGTAATTAAGGTAGAACTGAATAAACATTATATTGTCTTATAGTAATGAATTAGTTGTATTAGAAATGAATAAAAATAGGTATGTTTAAACATATTTACCTATATAAAGAAAGAAATCCATGTTTTGTGAAAATTTTCAAATTAACATTTTTTCACAAAAAGTGGGTGGGGTAAATTTACCCCATTCTTCTCACATTATTTACCTCAAAACTTGAAATAAATGGTTTATTGAAGATGTATTGCCTGTTAAGTCTTATTATTTATAAGTTATCTTCGATGTTTACATGTATTAGTGTATCTACCGTTATACTACCGATAAAATTCCATTCCCAAATATAACAGTGAAGATTTGATCAAAATTACAGTGTCCTTATTGAAATAGCAATTTTATGTACTTCCCCAACTTTCTGGACAGGGGATTTTTTCCTGGTTATAGTTTAGACATTGTAAAACTTGAAAATACACAAAACAAAACTTTTGCAATTTTGTCTAGGTTAGGTGATTTTTTTGGCTAGACTGATTAGACTAAAATGAAAGAATCTTTTTTTATATATATAGGAGGGGTCATTTTTATATTTAGCCATTTTGGAGCATTATAGATAGAATTTCAGGCTCTTTTTTTATATATATAGGAGGGGTCATTTTTATATTTAGCCATTTTGGAGCATTATAGATAGAATTTCAGGCTCCTGTGCTTTCATATACGCATTGCATACTGTACAATTTATCAGTTACACTTATTTTTTTAGAGTTTCCGTAATATGAATATAAAATTATTAAGTTGATTTCTGAGAAGATTTATTTGTTGTCTTAATAGGAAGTTTGCACTTTTTAGTGGAAAGAAAATGTCAACGAGTCATTAAAACGGTAAGTTATAATTGTAGAGTGTTTAAAGAAAGAAGTTCAAAGGGTAATTATAAATGTTTTTCATATCTGATTGAAAATTAATTTTTTTGATAAATTAACTAATTATTTTGTCATCGCTAATGAGTGTTAATTTCAAATTTAGAGTCTTTTTAGGTTTGCACGTGCATCTTTAATCCATCTGTATGGTGCTAAATACATTCCCGTTCAAGGTCTTTTAGGTGATAATAATGTGTCTTTAATCTGAGCTTTCAAACGACACATTAAAGGTAATTATTAAAAACAATATACCTTGAAAATTTTTTATTGAATCTGCTTCTCTTTAATGTACATAACATCAGAAGAAACAACATAAAAAAAGTTTTGTCACTCATTTTAATTCTTCATAGTTGTCTTCTTTGTTTTTAACGTATATTTAAGCTTCCGAAAAAGTAGCCTCAGTACCATTGTCTTTGGTATCATGATACAGATTATAAGTGCAGATAGAACATTTTGAAGTCCTGTGAACTTGATATTGAATGACCTGACATAAAACTAATTAATAATAATCTGCTGACAAGATACTTCAAATCTACACAAGTTTGGAGGCTCAATGATTAGGGGCAGTTTTAAAGAAATAATATAACAATACACAAAACTTTTCGTTATGTTTTGTAAGGACAATGAATAACTGAACACAACATTTATTAGACTGTCATATGAGGCAAATTTCTGTTTTGAATCTTACAGCTTTATTTTATTCTACACACTTAACACTAAATCTTACAAACCTTGGATATGACAATGTAGCTTTTGGTGCTCCTACTGGAATTGCTGGAAAATATGATGACTGAACGCGCGGTTGTACATACATCATGCTACTGCTAGACTGAGATACTTCCGTCATTTTCGTTCGCTGTAATTTTGCCGTGTCCAGATAAAACTATCAAACTGATATCCAGCAAATCCAAAATTTAACTTCAATGATATTATTAATGGAAACACGAAACGATTCGTTTATGTTAGCGCATTTTTATTATTTGTGTAAATCCACAACGTCAAAAGATTTTTTTACAAATAACCATTCACGGCCATTTTAATTGGTTGCTACGTACGCTGTAACTGAATCCGCGGGAAATGACTGGTTCTCATATTGCGAGATGAGCTTAAATAAAAAAGCTGGGTGCCAGTCATTGTTCTGTTTGATTCATGACTTGATAAATCGATGACTCAATGAGACTCGGGCAGTGGTATGATTTAATTAGATTTTGTTACTGTGTTATATGTCCTGCTGACGTCAGATAAAAGTTAACTAAATTTAACTTATACATTCTCGCATACCAGAGGTCTACCATGGTTCCCCGGTTCGTCTAGGGTACCATGTCGTACATCTGATGAATGAGAATTAATTGCCATATTTAAAAGCAGCGCGGCGGTTTTAAGTATCTGCAATCTGTATGCTGTTTTCTCATATTCTCTACCTAAGGGACCTAAGGGGTTGTTTTATTCCCAATAACAGATTAACTATTTCATAAACAGTATTTTGGTCTAATTTTGTAGAAATTTCAATTGTCTTTCAGATTGATCAGGTCGGATATCCGGGCACTTCAGCGTATCGCGTTGCGTAGCAACAAGCGGAGGTGACAGCAAACGCTAAATTGTAATTGAAAAGCGTTTAATGTTTCCTTAGAGCTGGTTATTTTTCTTTATTTAAAGTAAAATTTTGGGCAATATTAAGAAGTCAGTGAATTTATAATGTAGCATGATGTTCGAGAAATCACTCCCGAGAAAGAAATCTTTCTTTTTTAGGTTTCAGACGTGATATTCATCATTAATCCGTGTAAGCTACAAGGTCTCATATTTGAGACGGACTGAATGAAAATTATAATTTAAAAAATCGGAGGTCTTTACAAATAAATAAAACAGAAAATCTAGCTCATCGAGATCTAATTAGGTTTCTCCATTCGTTTCACTTTTCTCGTTCTATTTTGTAGCCTACCATTAAAACAGTTCTGAAAGCCAGATAGCTTATAGGAGAGATCGCCGTGACGTCACGCGTTAACATCTGTTTATCTGGTGGTTGGCAAAACAAATGATTTTAACACCGTTTGCGTATTGAATCAGAATTTTTAATATTTAATAACTTTTTTGCTCATTTATGGATTTTCAAAATTCAAAAAGATTTGAAATACTAACAATCTTCATATTTTTGTATCCAAATATCTTTTTTCAATGAATAACCGTTTTAAATGGCATATAATTTTAAAAGCGGCGTAGTGATTTTCACAACCTTTAGAAAAACAGTGTAAGTTAAGCGTTCATAATTAATCCATTTTATTTCGAAATAACAATTAAAAGTAATCAATAAATTGCTTGTTTTATAACCTTTCCATTGATCAAAAAATTATTTATGTAATTTGTGTTTTAAGAAAGTTTAGACCGTTAGAAAAACATCACTGTTTACAAAAAACATGGACGGTCGGCTTCTGCCCACCCGATCACTGTCTTATCAGTTCTAAAAATAGAATTTGTATACAAAAACGATCTCTCCAATACTGTGGTGTCAAAAGTGATTCAGTAACGCCAAATTTAATTAAATCAACACCTCTTACCTAAATTCTGATTGGTATGAGATTTAATAAAAGGTGTCATAATTTAAAGCATACTAGTACATAATGCGTAAATACTGGATAAGGGATTTTTTTTCTCCCTCGAAGCGTATCAGGATCAAAATAGAAGATCTTTAACTGCATTTATAACACAAAGGTTTTTTATATATAAACAATTGTTTTAAATGTAATATGACATCTAGAGCTACTCTGTTACACGTGGAGATAAAATGATAATTATAACACAATGTAATAACTGCATGCTCATTGCTAGTTTCTTTTCTACGAAAAGCCAGGACGTATCAATAAACTGATGACTTCCTTAAATACGAAAATACTGAAAAATGCTGATCTCTGTTTTGTATTAAATTGTCAATTATTTAAAACTGTGAACGATAATTTGCACGCTTTGTCTAGAATAATTTTAGCCATACCTTGTAGTTTTCAAAATCCATATTTTTTTGTTAATTGTTAGACTGTCACAATTGACTGCTTCCACATATAATAAAATTAAAGCATTCATTCAAGTCATAAGTTATAGATCACTATGGAAACCAATCAGTATGTGGTATATTAATGATAATCAGTTTTGACCAGTTCTTAATGAGTATCACTAATTAATAGATTGATTTCCTGTTTGTTTCATCCCTCTCATGTACCCCTTCGGGGCCTTATGGTAATTTCCTGTTTTATCCGTTTGATGTATGCCTTCAGGGTCTTATGATATTTGGAAGATGTACATTATTGTTATTTGAGTGTTAACTGACTAAGGGATTAATAGAGCTCCTACATAGAAAAAAAAACCTTAATCAATACACATATAGTTCATTTGAAATTTTAAAATCAATTCACCAAACTAATGTTTGGCTGGAAGGACATTTCTTCAAAAAAAAAAAGAATATATAAATAAAATAAATAAATATAAAATAAAAAATGACTGCAATAAGATTACATATATAATAAGTTTTTAACTTTATTTAAATGACTTTCATACTTAATTATAGCATTTTACATAAACTAAATGAAATATATCGCACAAAGTATATTTCAGGAAATGGCAACAATATAAAATATTTTATTTCAGAGCATTAAAACATTTAGAAAATCAGCTTATTTTAAAAAGACATAAAAAAATCAGAAAATTAATTTACTTATTTATTTTATCTGTTCTTTCTTGAGAAAACAAACAAACAAAAACTCTTTTTCAAGACACTTGAAAGATTCTCTGAAAGTTGAAATAAACAACTGCTGCGATTTTAAGCAAAGAAGTTGAATAAAAAAAATGTTATGTTCTCAGATATTTAGTTTATTTTAATATGTAATATAATGCAAACAGAGAAAATGTTGAATAAGCTTGGGAATTTGTGTTAATCATAACTGATCCGTAGCGCCAAAGAGCTGACAATACATAATCTGTCACTTTTTCCAGACCGTTTTAAAATGCCACAAAATCAATTATCACAAAAAAATACCTACTTTTTTTTTTTTGAAAAATATATAGTTTGTACCACTGGGTAAGCATATAATAAAAAAGATGACTCTTGATTTGTTTTATTTGAAAATAAAAACATTACAACCCACACCGCTAGTTAATTCGCTACGAATTGCGAGGTCCTGCTTTCACCTCCAAGGTAATTTGCATAATCGACTGCTCCGGATGTGACGTCATGCCGACCTGAGCCATGAAAAGTTACATGAATTACCACCTCACCCTCCACCGGCTGATTAATTGTTTTATTTAATACAGTATTTGATACCACCCGCAATCTCAGAAATTGACTAAGAGTTTCTCGTTTTCCCATGGATTTTACTCTTCAGCACAAACAACTTGCAGAATTTAAAACATCTGAATTATCATGATGCAATAATTAAGAGATATATTCTGTAGTAAATTCATGAAGAAATATGACAGTTAATAGTATAATGGATATTTTATAGCAATTTTGCCTACCTAACTAGAAAAATAAGTTTTGTTGTTGTTGTTGTTTTTTCAATTCAGTAGAATGCCAGTATTTTCACCCATTCAAATCACTTGAAATTTCAAGTGTGTCAG
This sequence comes from Mercenaria mercenaria, assembly GCF_021730395.1. Taxonomy (NCBI): domain Eukaryota; kingdom Metazoa; phylum Mollusca; class Bivalvia; order Venerida; family Veneridae; genus Mercenaria; species Mercenaria mercenaria. The sequence goes on from NC_069369.1 coordinate 54,428,045, forward strand.
TTTTGCCCCATAACTGTCTAGAAAATAACAAACATTTTATCATTTGACAACTTAAGGGCAAAAGCGTGGATATGAGAAACCTTCAAAATATGAGAAAAGGGGATATCTGTTAAGTACGTAGAAGGACTACTTCTGGTATATATTCATCAGCAATGTGTCTGTACATTCGTGGCTGACATATTTGCAGCTCCTTAAATGACAGGTAGGCGCCAGCCTACTATTTACAAATAACAGCTTCTTTTAGAAACTGTATTATTGTATATGTATTTTATATTTTACATGTTTTCCACTAGCTGTGCTCCTTGTTCTTATTTTCGTCCTGGCTGTCTTTAATTATACTAGTATTTTACTTTGTCTATACTTTTTGTATATGCTTACAGAATACACTGTTAATTTTCATGCATTTATATTACTAGTTCAATTTAGGTGAAATCGACAATTTTATCAGAGACTGCGATGCTTGTCTTTCAATATTCGGCAAAAGCTGGTCCAACGCCACATCACATCCCCATCTCATCTTCACGAGTTATTGCTCCAAAAAGCGTGTTATCCAAACTAAAGAATCATCTCTTTTGTTGAAGGGGGATTTTGTTTTACATGTTTTGCACCACATGGTCTTTTACTAGCTTCATAAGGGAAGCTTGCTTGAACTTCACTTGTCGGCCATACTGGTGCACATTATTTAGAGAAAGATTAGTTTGTTTCGTGTTTCTGTTATATGTTAGAAAATCAGATGGTTCATTCTTGTGAAAAACGTTATCTTAAGTTGAACTATTGCCATGGAATGACCACAGGGGTCATCAGTCAAGTTATGATGTTGTGCTTGTAAATTAATGTTCTAAGACCTAAGGACTTGATGTGATTGTGAATGTTGAGCAGGCTGCTAAACATCAGTGTTGCTGTAACTTGCCTAGTTTCATATAATTCCCTGCAGTAAAAGGCTGGGAAATTTAGTGCTTGGTTTGAGTATCATAGTAAGCAAAATTTGAACAACATATTTGCCTTGTCAAAAGTTGTTTTACCTATTGTAGCACTTTAACAACGTCTTTCAAAATGCTTGTCATTTCGAACAGAGAATTAACTGCGTTGTCAATGCTGCTTTGAACACGTCGGGCTACATCATATAATCTGCCACTTGCCACCGAATCAACATCTGGAGCATTTTGTTTGTTTTGTGTTTAACGCCATTTTTCAACAGTATTTCAGTCATGTAACGGTGGGCAGTTAACCTAACCAGTGTTCCTGGATTCTATACCAGTACAAACCTGTTCTCCGCAAGTAACTGCCAACTTCCCCAAATGAATCAGAGGTGGAGGACTAATGATTTCAGATACAATGTCGTTTATCAAATAGTCACGGAGAACATACGCCCCGCCCGAGGATCGAATTAACTCACGACCCCGCGATCCGTAGACCAACGCTCTACCTACTGAGCTAAGCGGGCGGGCTTACATCTGGAGCATATCTGGAGCATCATCCGCAGTATATTCTGTATTGCGGTATAACAAATACCACCCTTCTGTTGGCGTAGATCCCACCGCGGCCGACACAAAATTAACGTTTCGCTCTAGCCCTTGGAGCATTCGGGACTATGTGTATATTATGTATATAGCCTATATACTTATACAGTGGGCAGTCGCTGCCTAGCTACCTCACTACAGTACCAGACTGGACTGGACCGATGCATCGGATATTGAGTATGCCTGTTATAAATAGGTAGACGTAACTGTGACTCATCGACTGCTCAATGAGACTTGACCACAGAAGACTGCTTTATGTGATTGCACCTCTGTAGACTGTTCAGCGTAAATAGACCTCCCTCTGTAGACTGCTCAACCTGACTAGATATCTGTACACTGCTCAATGTCATTTTAACTTGACTTCTGTAGACTGTGTGGCGTGATTGGTTCTCTGTGGACTGCTCCATGTGACTGGACCTATGAAGACTGCTCAAAGTGACTGGATCACCGTAGACTGGACCTCTGAAGACTGCTTCACGTGACTGGACCTCTGTACACTGCCCGTCGTTACTGGATATCTGTAGACTGTTCCACGAGACTGACCTCTGTAAACTGCTCAACGTAACTTTATCACCGTAAACTGCACGATGTGACTAGTATCAAGTTCGTATTTTGACTAGTCAATCTTTACAGATGTTCACTCCAATATTTATTTAAGCTTTTCAAAAAATAACTAAGACTTAAACTAAATCTATTTAAAGTACCACAAATTACTACTAAAAGTTTCTAGCAGTTATCTCAAAAACCCTGATTTGCTTCTCATAAATCTATCATAAAACGTTGAATAAAATCTAAACACATTTTTGATGTGAAAGTACGACTATTCAATGCCTTAGTTGCCTAACGACTACATAAACAAACATGATGGATGAGATTCTAGGTAAAGTTAAACAACGTTCTCTCATGGAGGATAGATCAAAATACATTGTACTTGCATTTGTAATGCATAATGATTGGTTATTGCCTTATGTGTATAACCTAAGACAACAGGCAACGTTATTTGTTGTCGCCAGTAAAAGCTGCAGAAACGAAAGTAATCAGCCCAAGAAAAAGAACGAAGAACGAGTGAAAGGAAAAATTCATTCAATATCTTTATATTTCACTGATATTGTCTCCACTCTGTTACACTGGTTGCTGCAGCCCTAGCTAGTTTTTTTCAGGATCTCGACTGACTCTTAGTTTTATGCCATCCTCCTAACTTCTTACACCACGGGACTCTCTTTCACAACTTCCTACTAAAGGCATCCAGAATGTATAATACCAGTATGACTACTTTCAAATGCACAGAACATATTACATTCTTCTTCTGTATAGGATTGCTGTACCATCATAATAATTCTGCTAGACGGTATTTCACTGTGTAATTGTTTTAATGTACATTAGGTAACAAACCTTTCTCTCTTAAGAATGCCATCAGAATCAACTTTTATAAAAAAAAAACTTACTAAAGATTTTGCTATATTTAACAAAATTATCCAATGGACAATATAGGAAAATATGCGGCTGTAGTTTTTATGCGACCTCGATAAATTGATCATTACATGTCAAAGATTTCGGTAACTGATATGTCAAAATGATTTTCTTAGGCCTAAACCATCGTCGGATACCCATGGGTGCCTTATAACGAAATGTACAACACCTGTCACGCCCCCTAGCATCGGCTTAAGTTGAATTCTATTGAAGAAGAAGCGAATGCTCTCAATAATCTCATGCACAGGGAGACTTTTTCAGCCAACACTAGGCACTCAGGCAGTTGTATAGATAGTTAACTAAATCTGTGGAAAGATCCTTTGGAAACATAGAACGCAACCATGTAACATAATAGGAGGATCGGTTTGATTGATCCAATATCGGATCACCAAAATTTACTTTGTCACCACCGACATCAACATTGTCACTTTCTAAGAAGCCTCGCATCCCAGGTGTAATTCTGACAAGTAAAACATTGTTTAAATAGTTCATTCATATCTGAACCCGAAGTATTTCGCTTTAGCCAACCATAGTGAAACCGTGTGATTCGTCGTCTGTCAAGGAGGAAGAAGTAGGCGTATAAAAAGCCTAGCCTCTACCTACATAAAGCCACTTAGCCATAAGAAATATATTCTTGCTATGTGACGGAAATGTTATATCCATTGCAAGCAGGCTTGCGCTCATCTTTCAGACCTCACGTTATCAGGGCAAGTCCCAGATGGCTAGAAAGATGCGAACGTCATTCCACACTACACAAAGGGTAATAAAATCAAGGCTATAAATGCCGCCCGGTCTTTCTTACTTCCATTTGTAGCAAGGTCATGCAGCATATTGTCCACAGTCACGTCATGCGCTATCTAGTTGGTTTACATCAACGACCTGTCCCTAAATTTCACGTCTACAGCTCGCCTGTTTGCTAACAGTTGCTTGCTGTATGAAGTGATTAACAACGTATAGGATGCAGAACTTCCACAGATGAACCAAGTCAACCTCTGTGAATGGGAAAGGGACTGGCAGATGGCGTTCAAGCAAGTTAAGCACATTCGAATCACCAACAATAAGCATCCAATTACTAGTACCTATTACAAGCAAAAACACACAGTGCTTGATGTTTTTTATGTAACCCTAGACTCCAGCCTGACATTCAACAGTCCCATAAATAGCATGACCTGGAAGACAAATATCACTACAGCATTTTGGCAAAGAAAACGTCTTCCTGCCCAAGAGACGTGAAGATAAAATTGTATAAACCACCGGATTACCACCAGTTAGAGTATGCAAACACTGTGCGAGGACCAACAAAAGCAAGGAAGAAACTGTCCAGAGACGCGCCGCTAGATTCTACTACTAATAAAATTTTGGACGAGTTTGATATTGAGTTATCTTGGGTCAAAAACTAGGTCACCAAGTCAAATCAAAAGAAAAGTTTGTTAACATTCTAGAGGTCACAATTTTAGCCCAATCTTAATAAAATAAAACTTGGTCAGAATGTTACTCTCCATAAAATCTTGGATGAGTTTGATATTGGGTGGTCTGGAGTCAAAAACTAGGTCGCCAGGTCAAATCAAAGGAAAAACTTGTTAACACTCTAGAGGGCACAATTTTTACCTAAACTTAATGAAACTTAGTCAGAATGTTACCCTCAATAAAATCTTAGAAGATTTGATATTGGATTATCTGGGGTCAAAAACTAGGTCACCAGGTCAAATCAAAGGAAAAACTTGTTAACACTCTAGAGGTCACAATTTTAGCCCAATCTTAATGAAACTTGGCCAGAATGTTATCCTCAATAAAATCTTGGATGAGTTAGATATTGGGTTATCTGGAGTCAAAAACTAGGTCACCAGGTCAAATCAAAGGAAAAGCTTGTTAACATTCTAGAGGGCACAATTTTTACCTAATCTTAATGAAACTTAGTCAGAATGTTACCCTCAATAAAATCTTGGATGATTTTGATATTGGGTCATCTGAAGTTAAAAACAAGGTCACCAGGTCAAATCAAAGGAAAAGCTTGTTAACACTCTAGAGGTCACAATTTTGGCCCAATCTTAATGAAACTTGGTCAGAATGTTACCCTCAATAAAATCTTCGAAGAGTTCGATATTGGGTCATCTGGGTTCATAAACTAGGTCACCAGGTCAAATCAAAGGAAAAGCTTGTTAACACTGTAGATGCAGCATTTATGACTGTATCTTCATGAAACTTGGTAAGAATGTTAATCTTGATGATCTCAAGGTCCAGTTTGAATCTGGGTCATTAAGGTCAAAAACTAGGTCACCAGGTCGAATCAAAGGAAAAGCTGGTAAACACTGTAGAGGCCACGTTTATGATCTTATATTAATGAAACATGGTCAGATTGTTAATCTTGATGATCTATAGTTCACGTTAAAATCTGGGTTAGATGGGGTCAAAAACTAGGTCACTAGGTCAAACCAAAGGAAAAGCTTTTTAACACTCTAGAGGCCACATTTATGACTGTAACTTCATGAAACTTAGTCAGAATGTTAATCTTGATGATCGTTAGGTCAAATTTGAATCTGGGTCATGTGGGGTCAAAAACTAGGTCACCAGGTCGAATCAAAGGAAAAACTTGTTAACACTTTAGAGGCCACATTTCTGACAATATCTTAATGAAACTTGGTCAGAATGTTAATCTTGATGATCTTTAGGTCAATATGTCAGGTGAGCGATACAGGGCCTTCATGGTCCTCATGTTTACTTAAATTAAACTTGTAAACAGCATACATTTTACTCATCTTTATTTCGTATGTCTGTGATCGTATTATGTCTAAATAAATATATAACATAGTAAGTCCAACAGGCAATCCAATCAGTGTGTTTGAACTTGATAGTTTAATTCTCAAAAATGTTAAAACGGCTAATACGCTGGTTCTAGTATCACCTAAAATGTATCGAATGCGAATGTTTCATTATTATTATTTATTATTTTCCCGTATAGTCTTGTAAATGAAATACATACGTAAAAGCTTAAAGCAAAACCGTTAATAAAAACTAAAAATTCTTTCCGAATTTGTAAATATAAGATATATTTAAAAATGCAAATAGATTAAAAAGTCTAATAAATATTCCATAACCCTTCAATATAAAGTATAATATCATTGATGAATAAAATCATGAAGTTATGTACTCACTTGTTTGCATTAAGTTTCTTTACATGATGTATTAAGAGGTTAATATTCGGCTTGGTTGTGTCTTCTTGCCATAATGGCACACATAGTATCATAATTGTCCGAGGGCTTTAGCCCGAGGGCCATTATAAAACTAGGTGTGCCATTATGGCTAGAAGATGCAAGCAGCCGCTTATTGACTTAAAGCCCTCGGGCTATTATGAAACTAGGTGTGCCATTATAATTATGGCTAGAAGTTAAAAGCAGCCGTTTATTGACCTTTTTATTATATACCTTCTCTTCATATTTATTTTTGTATTTTCATTTCACGTATTTTCCAAAAACTTAAAAGCATAATTTGTATTGTTTGTTTTTTTCATCAACAATGCCATAAATATTTGACAATCGATCTGAAAATCATTCAGCACCCTTTCGCACGCCATAATGACGTTGCTACATGACGTCAACGTCAGAACGTGCTGACGTTCCTGTTACCCGGGGCCGTTATGATTATGGCGCCATTATGGATTCGTTAACAGAGGCCGTAATGGCCGTTTTTAACGATTTTTTTTTGTTACTATTTATAGTAACGTATATAAAAAAAACTTACATAAACTTATATATAACCTTTCAATAAAAACAGCCATACGTATACGTACCCTTCAGCTCTATTACGAAGTAATGAAATGATCAAATTTTCGATCCAACATATATCCAATATCGTCAGTTTTTCTAACAATTTATATTGTAAATGTCATTCCAGCTTAGAAGATCGAAAACTTGAATCTGGTCGTATACAAAAGATGTCATTATGACGGCTTTAAAATGTCTTTTAAAAGACGTCTTTATCTGTTAGAAATCACGAACGCATCTTTTTCTGGTCACAGCCACAGCGACTGTTAAACAACAGAATGTGTATGAGGTACGTCTTCAATTAAGTTGACTTCTGTTTGCTGGGTATTTTTCCTGATCTGTGCAGTTATGGAATGAAAGAAAAGGAAAATGAAGAATAAGAAGAGGAAGAATTAAAATTTTCTGTTTTTTAAATGATCAACAAGACTGTTCAACAATAAGAACAAATCGGTCAAATTATGGAACATTATAATCAATCGTACCAAGGACAATATGACCAGCTCTTCGCTTCCTAGTGCTTTTCTTAAAAATGTATTGCAAAATGGTGTTGGAAGGCATGTATGTCAACTGCAAAGGATAACACTTTCCCTTTGCAAGTCACATCCCTCAAGTTTAGCTGCTAGGTAAATGTCTGCATTTATTTCATGAAACTTTACGTGTACTCGGATAGTACAGAAATAGGAGTGATCGTGTTTGTAAACAGATCCATTGTATTTTCTATTTTTAGAACTGATAAGACAAAGACCGGGTGGGCCGACGATGAGCGTCCATGTTTTTTGTAAACAGTGATGTTTTTCTAACGGCTTAAACTTTCTTAAAACACAAATAATATATCAATAATTTTTTGATCAATGGAAAGTGTATAAAACAAGCAATTTATTGATTACTTTTGATTATAAATTCGAAATTAAATGGATTAATTATGAACGCTTAACTTACAGTGTTTTTTCAAAATGTTTGGAGGATCGCTACGCCGCTATTAAAATCTTACGTCATTTAAAACGGATATTCATTTTAAAAAGATATTTAAATGGGAAAATATGAAAATCCTAAGCATTCCAAAACTTTTTTAATTTTTAAAATCCATAAATGAGCGAAAAAGTTATTAAAAATTAAAAATTCAGATCCCATACACAAACGGTGTAAAAACATTTGTTTTACCCACCACCAGATAAACAGGTATTTAATTTATGCGTGACGTAATGGCGATCTCTCCTATAGGATACCTGGACTAGTGAAATTTAAACGAATGTTAAATCCCGACAGTATTTTTGAGCAGTGTAAAGGCATTCATATGTTTATGAAACATAGGGCAAGAACCTCAGAAAGCAATGTTCTACATTCTATTGCAGTATGCAGTGTTTGAAATAGAATAGACTGGTGAAAATAGCCGATTTGGAAAATTGGGGCTCCCCACTAGTTGTCAGACTATTCCCCCGCAAGATGATTCCCCCTCAAGACAATTCCCCCCAAGACAATTCACTCCCGGACAATTCCACCCACAATGTTATGTAAGGGTGACAGTTCCCCCTCTCCATATAATTTATAATATGTTTAAAGGGTTGTAAAGATTATTTAATATGGAAAAATCCTATACTCCAATACTACATATATTTAAAAATAAATAGAAAAACTTATATTTGATGCATTAATTTGGTACCCAAAATAAGGATTTTTTTATGTGAAGTAGTAGCATTTTGGATAAGTAGCCATGGCTGAGAACTTATTATTTTTAAAGCAATTTATTTATTTGTTAACGTTATCTATAAATTATAATGGAACCTCTGTGCAAAGATGTATGTAAAAAATAGAAAATATTTACATTTAATAAGGTAATCTGATCGTCAAAATAGCATATTTTTCTATGTGAAAATGTGGCATTTTCGGGAACGTGGCAATCATAAAAGTGCTTAGAACTTCAATACACTTAAAGCAATTAAGTTAATTTTTGTATTTATCTATAGAGAATTAACCTTTATGTTACAACATATATAAAAAGAAGTAAGAAATATTTACATTTGATAAGGTTGTCTGATCGTCAAAATAATGCTTATTTCTATTTGAAGTTGTACTACTTTGGATAATAGCTGGCTAGTGCTATAAAGCATTAAAGTATCATTTATAGCATTTTCATTAGTGTTTTATATACATAATTATTTTACATTCTTTCTAATTTTATGTTAGTAGTTTATATATTATTTTACTAGAATAAAAATCGAATCAAATATCTAATTACATGAGAGATAATCTAACCATAATGTTCTTTCATGTTTTCCGAGTTTCCCGATGTTGGACAATAAAACTATCTTAATCATATTAATTGGGGAAAACTATAAAGATTACAGTTATGTTAATAAAAGCCAATAATACCACTTTAAACATTAATATGAAAAACTTGATCAAAAACGAAGCTGCAAACATGAATTAAAAAAACGATGAAATATCAATACAATTTTACAAGTTGAAACGTCCTTGGAATTCACCATGAAATTTATTAAGGATGTTACATGTGTTGGTTTGCTTTCATTCCAGAAAGCATGGAGTAATAGTATTTTCTCTGGATAAAAAATACTATATCCTTATAATACAGGTTTTGATAAATTTCTTACAAGAAGAAGTTGATTGGCATTATCTAATTTTGGTTTATCACAATTTCCAACAAGTGCTTCATCAAAAGTATCACACAAAGTTAGTAATACTGATAATTGTCATTATACATGGACAAATTGTTATATTGTTTATAAATATCATAATCCTAACACATAGAACACAATTAAAATGTAACAGCAACAGTATCATGATTGATCAATGTCAGCTTTGATTACTGTTTTGCAGCTGGTAATTCAATCAAGAGGTGTGAAAGATTGACTGGTTACCATTTTGATTAAATTTGTTTAATTGCAATAATGTCATTACGCGATTCTGGTAATCAGCACCTTTCAATCGAATTGAGAAGTCAAAGGAACAATGATTTGTTTGTATGTATCCCTTAATTATTACACATTTTAGGGTTTTTTTCTGGAATAAAATATCCCAAAAAGGTTTGAGATTTATTTTATACAAGTACTATTTCCTGTTTCATGTGTAAATAATCCTTCTATAAGCTGGAAGTAATTATCATATTCTACATATATATAAAATCAAATAAAGCGGATGCAGTGGTCCTGTGAGTTATAATTGTCCGTAAGTACTGACCTGGCACTCATTAATCTTTGCCAATATTTTCTGGCGTTCTCATATTTTATGCGATATTTGTGTCCTGAAAATATCTACATTAGTTAAAATAATGGATACAGTTAACCAATGGCACAGTTAACATAAATCTCTTTTTGAGTCTTTTGGCTGAATTTTGTTCTTTAATAAGTGCATCAGTTATCGATATTATACTCTATGATTATAATTATTTTCAAGACACCTCTTTCCATTCACATTCATTAGATGTAGATAATTATAGATATTGAAAAATCTGCTGGGGATTTTGTCCTACACTCAATATACAGATATTAGAAAGAAGAACCTTGGTAATACAAAATGGCCCACTATTCAGAAAAATAATAATAATTCAATGTCTTCGAAAAATGCTAAATTGCTTCTTAAGATAGCTAAGTTTATTAAAGAAGCCACACAATATAGAGTCAATACACTTAAAAATGATACCACATAATATACCCTGCCGCTAAGATCTACGGAATTAATATAGAAAATTAAGAAAAATAATTGTCATGTTTTTTTTTATGGAAGAGGTAATTAAGTATTAAGATTTATCACACCGCTAATATGTAAGGAATTAATTGCATAAATTGTTTTTACTCAAAAATTGATATTTCAAACAAAATAAGAAGTGAAGTTTAACTTATGTCATATCTTTTATAATACTCATAATGGATACTCCTAACCAACCACTAAATTTCAAATTTCCAAAACGCACTTCTGGAATAAAAAATCCTGAACAGTGCTCATTCAGTGTTCAGTGCTTGGCTTCACTATGATGAGGTATGTATTCTCTGATTTCACATGTTTTCATCATGAAAAACTTTTTAAATCATTTCTTAAATTTGTAACATTATGTAAATGGTAAGAAAATACTGGAGTCAATACCCCTAAAATGTACCAGAGCAAAAAATTTCCGGGGAGCCTCCCTGTACCCCCATTATGGGAGGAGGTATCTCCCTCCAGTACCTACCCCACCTTTCGCGGCCCCAATATCAAACACATTCCGAAGCCCGTCCTAAGAATATTTTCACAATGTCTAACTAAAGAATATAGATAATAGAATAAAGAATATAATTATCCAATGAACTGTTAGTTACCAGGTCAAAGAATAATAATTTTTTCATGTAGAATAATAAAAAGCTCACCTTAGAACAAAATTAGTAAAAAAAAAGATATTTTTACATCAGTATAAAGAAAAATATCTGCATTTTCCTGTTACGGCTAAAACAAGATCAGATAGGGAAAATGAAATGGGCCCATGTTATGGTGATGGCCTTCCTTACTGTTGACAGATAGGGAATAAGTACTTTGTGCATGCAAAAGTACAGGTTTCGGGCTTTCTTAAGATGTATAACATTACATACTGTCCTACAATTTCTTACACACTGTAAAAGATAATATGTCGAAAAATGGTGTTTTTAAATCGTTATGGTTGTTTGCAAATAAAAATGGAAAATTTTTAAGCAAGCAAGTGATCAAAGCGTATTACATTAATGTGAATTGGCAATAACAGACTTAAAATGTGGCATTTCAAATTAAAGAAAGTCAAATTATTCTTTGTCAGTGAAGGTATAAGTTTTAATAAAAAAAATATGAAAACAGCCTTCGTTATGGTTTTTTTGGTTTTTGAAGGTCTGTCTCATCACCCTATTACAAAGGCAACAGTGATATGCCAGATACAGTATGGTAGTGTGTGCTGTTGCTGATAATCATATCCACTCTGAATATAAAGATTTGCTTCAGGTCCAATGAAAAAAATTGAGTCAAAATTGGTAACATGACTTTTTCGTATTGTCCGTAGATCAATGTTTGCAATAGTAAATTGTAAGACCCAAATAATATTTACTATTTTGTATTATTTTCTATTTGAACGCCCTCAGAGAATTGCAGAACTAAACATCTTTCTGCTTTGCGACTGGTTATTTGTTGGGAAGCAACAGAAATTTGTCCTAGACCGTAGTGTCCGTAGATCAATAATTTAACTGTAGTAATTTTCTTAAAACCAGTACATAATCAATGAGCTTGGGTTATTATTGAGTTTTTATAAGGATATACTGATTCCAAAGAGATAAAACTTCATCTTTCAGAGTATTTTAGAAAAATATGTTTTTGTCTACTTTTCAAGTGAAAATGAACTTTAGCAAGTTATAAAACGAGTTTCACTAAGTGTACTTTAGCCAGATTGCGTTATTTACATACAGTATAACTATCTAATATGAATCAGCAAACTATAATGTACATTTAACCACACTTGATCTCTTAACAGAGCGATTTTTTATATTGTCACTTGATCTAGGGACACTACAAGAATGCATGATATGTACACAATCTCTAATATACTTAGTGTTTACAGCTTTTTAAAAAATTAAAAATTAAAAAAAGGGAAAATTTATAACAAAATGAGACCAAAAAAAAACATTACGAAAGATAACAATGAATAGATGAAAAAATTATGTGCTTGAGAGTAAGAAGGCCAAAAATTATGCGTAGATACAGGGCAAAAGTTAAAAGTGACAGTGCAAAATACGAAAAGATGAAACTTAAGGACAGAGAGAGAAAAAAGGGAAAGGGAAATTTAGAGAATAGCAAAACAGACTAAATCCGGTACTGTGCAATGAACTAAGACGTCAAAAAGAGAACAACAGAGAAGATTTAGGAATAAACAGAAGTTAGATAAAGCCTTGATAGATATAACGTTGCGAAAAGAAATATTCTCATATGCATTCTCTGTTAAAACACAAAAAGCTAGAATAAACGTCACGTTTCGGCAGTGAAGTTAGTGTTTTTTGTTGCAAAGAGTGCTACATATTTTATCTACTTTTTTCCCTAAGATTAAAGGCATATTAGAATCAAAATAATTCGGGCGGTAATATGTCGTACAAATAATTGCACTAGGACTGTGCCCTCGTTAAATTATTACGCTGACGTATAACCGCCTGCTTTATCAGATCATGATAGTGAACAAGTGTGTAAAGTTTCAATCCATTCCCATTAGTGAGTACTGAGATACCAGCTTACATACAAAACCTTAACCAAAAAATTCTAATTTCGAAAAAGGGGCATAATTTTGTAAAAAAAGCAAAATAGATTATGGAACCTGTGCAATGTAAGTCAGTTTATACAGAAAATAAGTGTGTGAAGTTTCAATCCATTCCCACAAGTTGGTTACTGAGATACCAGCTTACATACAAAACCTTAACCAAAAATGTCTAAGTTAAAAAAGGGGCATAATTTTGTAAAAAAAAAACGATTATGGAACCTGTGCAATGTAGTCAGTTTATCACATTTGATAAGTGTGTGAAGTTTCAATCCATTCCCACAAGTGGGCGAGATACCAGCTTAAATACAAAAATTTAACCAATCGGGACGGGACAGGATTGCGAGGAGTGGGGGAGTAATACTCTATATTTATAATAGTTAGCTAATAAAAACTAATGGACCTTTACGTCTTTGAATTATATGATTATTTTGTGTACGAAAAGTTAACTACACAAGGAATGTATTGTTTTGCTTGTTTTCACAGTGGTTAAAGAGGGTAAACACCCACTGGTTTATGCTCTATTTTGGCGTATCTGACCCTAACAAAAATTGACTAGGAAATACTACGGGTCGATTTTCTGAATAAAATTGATTAAATGTGTTTTAAGGCATTTATATTTTATTGGTTAGATATGAGTATTACCTTTCTTAACAAGAGCTGTCGGAGACAGCAACGCTCGACTATTCAACAGCCTTGTCAATTGAATAATCCCAAAAGTTGAAAAGGGCATAATTTTGTAAAATGCAAAGTAGAGGTATTGAACCTTTTGTCTGCTTTGTCATATCATGACAGTAACAAGTGTGTGAAGTTTCACCCTTTTTCCAATTTGTGGATACTGAGTACACCTTACATACAAAAACTTAACAAAAACTGCTAAGTCAAAGGGGCAAAAATTTTGTAAAAATGCCAAGTAGAGTTATGGGACCTTCACAGTGCATGTTAGATCATGACGGGGAACAAGTGTGTGAATTTTTAAATCCATTCCAATTAGGGGGATACTGAATATCAGATTAAAATAAAAAAATTCAACCAAAAACTGCAAAGGGGTCGAAAAAGGGGCATAATTTTGAAAAAAAAGAGAGTAGAGTTATGGACTTGCTTAGGGGAAATGTCAGATCATGATAGTGAACAATAATGTGAAGTTTCAATCCATTCCCATTAGTAAGTACTGAGATACCACTTACATACAAAACCTTAACCAAAATTTTCCCTAAGTCGAAAAAGGGCATAATTTTGAAAAAAAGCAAAATAGAGTTAGGGAAAACCTGTGCAATGTAGATCAGTTCATCACAGTGAATAAGTGTGTGAAGTTTCAATCCATTCCCACAATGGTTACTGAGTTACCAGCTTACATACAAAACCTTAACCAAAAATTTCTAAGTCGAAAAAAAGGGGCAAAATTTTTGTAAAAAAGCAAAATAGAGTTATGGAACCTGGGGCAATGAAAGTCAGTTTGTCCAGTGAATAAGTGTGTAAAAGTTTCAATCCAATTCCCCACAATGGTTACTGAGATACCATTACATACAAAACCTTAACCAAAATCGGGACGCGGACGCGGACGGCGACGCCGACGCCGACGCATGGGCGAGTGCAATAGCTCACTATTCTATAAATAGTCGAGCTAAAATCTCATAAGCTATCAATTCTGAGTAAACTGCTATCCCTAAAAAAGTGTCGAATTCGGGACAAAAACTGTTAAGACTTACTTTAGCGTTGTATGTACCTGTTCTTTCTCTCTGTCTGTCTTTCTGTCGGGTCTGTTTACGTGTGTGACTGTGTGATATTGTGTGTGTTTGAAGGTAACCAGCAAAACCACATCGGAATAAAATTTTGTATCAAATTTTGTGTATTTTTTTTTCAAATTTTCCTATTAAAAGATTTTGTTTCTAAGTGTATTCAAAACTATCATGTTCACTGAAGTTTAAAAACTTGTGTTACTGTTACTACAGTCTGGTAAATACTCATGCACTAGTATGTATTTTGTCCGTAGAATGCACCACTATTTGGTTCATCGAAATGTCACATGTGTTATTCTTTTTCAAATTGTTTGCTGTTTGTTCAAAAAGGGTTTGATTGAGGTAGGTTTTTGTTGTTTTTGATGAGTTAATTTGTTAGTACAAACTGTTTTGGAATACAAGTTTTTTGTCTCAAATGTTAATATTTTTATTTTTAAATGGACATTTTTCAACAAAAGATTTCATAGCTGTGAATAATTCAATAGTTTTCTACTGTTATTTTTCGAAGTATGGCTGTTTGAAAGTCAATTTTCTAAACTAAATTGTAACAAAAAGGTTAAAAATGATGGTGAAACTAAGGTTTAGACACATATGAATTTCTGTAGTGTCCCGTAGATGTTATAACAGTGATTCTTTAAGACAAGTTAATGAATTTAAAATGTTTAAAATGTTAAGCATTTGTTTGTGGCTACAAGATTGTGCTTTTTATGCAAAATCTTTATACTTTTTAAATGCCAGGATAGAGGTTAGATAATACATTTTCTACTTAAGAAACACCATGAGAAAAAAATTTTTTGTCTCGGTTTTGGAAATATGAAACCCATAAAAAAAGAAACATTCACATCAGTTGTTTTTTTATGATTGTGTAAAACCTTACTTTAGTTAGTCATTACAAAACTTTCTCTGTATATTGAAACAGCATTGTTGGAATCATCATCAAATCAGAAACATTTTTTTGTAGTGTCCGTAGACATTTTAAAACGTCTTAATAAACCAATTTATTTTCAAAACTCATAAACTTTTAGTCCTGAGCATCTGTTTTGCATAAAAGCACAATGTTTTTGTTAGTGAACTGAAGTGTTTCCTTATCATTGTCAGCTGTTCTGTTAAATAAAAGAATTTGAAAAGTTTAAAAAACAATTTGTGTTTTATAATCATACTTCTTATGCAAATATTAACACAATGATGTCTTCTATCGAGTGGTTTTCGAGTGAAACTTGTAAATTGTACTTGTTTAACAAGTTACAGTCAAATGAATCTTAACTTCATTGTTTTCCAAAAATTTACACTTTGTTATGCCTAGTGTTTGTAGTGTCCGTGACTCTGCTACCTCATAGAATTGCTCCCTTTGTAAATTTATAGCAGACAGTCCTAGTCAAAAGGTTTTTTGGTATTTGGTCCCTGGTATATTAGACCATGACATGGCTGAAAAAATTTAGGATTTGAAAAACTTTATTTTTTTGGCAAAATTGCAACATAAATTCCCTATCTGATCTTGTTTTAGCCGTTAGGAAATGAATTAAGACAGTCAAAAATCCCAAAACATCATAAATTACTGGTTAGACTCCAACCTCACTGGGTCAAGTCCCATAACTCTGACTTGTATTTTGGGTAAATTATGCCCGCTTTTAGTCTTAGAAAAATGATCAGGATTAAACTATTTTATAAATATTGCAGGCTGATCATGATCTACACTGGTCGCAAAGGCAGAATCAATCGTGTCCAGCATGATAAGGGTTGAAGACAAGAATTAGTTGTTTGATTTCCATGTTTTTGCAAAACTTTAAAAAAAATGTGTTGCATTTTATTCTAGTTTATATATATTTGTACAACGCTATAGAAACATTAGAACAGAAAACAGAAGTTCCGAAAAATTTGACGATAGATTAGTGTCTACAATATACAAGATTTTATTTTTCAATAAATTTTCAGTGTTGTGGTGTAAGGTCACTTAATAGGCATACAAAATATTTTTTGTCATTGAATGAGAAGTTGATTGATGATAGATCAATCATTATCTACAATTTTTTTTTTTCAAAACGCAGTTTTCGGTTGTGTGACTCTCCCAATCATATCATAATCTGAGTTTCGAGATTATCGCAGGAGAAAAGACGAGTTACGAGATTTGTGCAGAATCACCCAATCGCTATTATATGTTTTTCAACTGTTCATAGTTTGACTTTCTAGTCGGTTTTTCAGAACATTTCTCAGAAAGCTTGATTAAAACATTCAATAAAAAATTCTCTGAAATGAATGACAAGGTTTTCATCCGAGAGTGCCGTTGCAGTCTCCCTTTACCCCCACACGAAGGGAAGCAAATTGAACACTCTTAACAAGCTACAGGAGACTGGGTCTTTGCTTTATTTACTTGACATTATTCGGACGTTCTAGGATGAAAACGGTGACAGTTGTGATAACACCAATGAAATTACTTTATTTCACTTCCTATGTTTTACCTGGTGTTCCCAGATTTTTATCGGTGCTAACAACTACTCCAAAAGTAGCTGACAACTTTATGAATCACAGAAAACTAGATCAATCCTGCGACCTGTAATTTGAAGGTCACAGTTGTGCTTTTACCACCTGAGCTTACCACGACGGCCTCGACAATACTGCAGAAATTTTGATCGCAATGCAAATACGCTTAGCCATTTCACACACACAAATCTACTTGTTCATTGTTGATTGACATTTATCAATATTTAGACATACTTTAACCTCATATTTGTAAAAGAAAAACAGTGTAACTGTAGGTTATCCACTAGATGGTAAAACTTCAACGAACGAGTTTTCTAAGGAGATTTCCGAAAAAGTAATTACTATATTTTTATGAGTAATAAAAAAACTACCTCCACATGTATCTGACATTCTTTGACGGTATACTTATAAAAGCAAACATTCAAATAATCGTGTTTAATGCTCGGTAAATTGAATGAAAACAAGAGCTGTCTGTTGACAGCGTGCCCAACAATTCAAAGAATTGATGGAAGTATGAAAATATATCCAGAGATTTTTAGACAAAAAGAAAAATAGATTTTAAGACAACTAATGGTCCTGTATTTGTGGATGTGGATAAGTCTTGCACTATATGGAAATGTTTGACCATGATAGTAAGCAAGTGTTCAAAGTTTCAGAGCCATATATATCTAACAGTTTAGACAAAATATGGAATGGTATGCCAAAATTAACTAATTTCTATGTCAAAAAAGGGCCATAACTGAGCTAAAGT
Organism: Mercenaria mercenaria; assembly: GCF_021730395.1. Classification (NCBI taxonomy): domain Eukaryota; kingdom Metazoa; phylum Mollusca; class Bivalvia; order Venerida; family Veneridae; genus Mercenaria; species Mercenaria mercenaria. Next base: position 54,446,014 of record NC_069369.1, read on the forward strand.
CTTTGTCCTAGTTATGTAGACTATGATGGTAAACAAATGGTCAAAGTTTCAAAGCCATATGACAAACAGGTTAGGCAAAATATGGACTTGTATGAAAAATGTTAACTACTGTTTAATACATTTTGAAGAGCTGAACAAACTTTTTGTCAAAATACATGTGTGAATGATCTTAATTAAGTAATTCTCATGTCTAAAATGTTCAAATTTTATTCACTGTGATACTCCTGAAATGAGTTATTTTCATTTGAATAATGCGCACTTGATGTTGTCTCGAGTTTTAGTTATAACAATTGTGCACAATATTTTCCATTTGGATTTCAGCGCACAAATGTTATATCCAAGTTATAATTAAATATTTCAGCTTTGGTGGAAATAATCTGACTGTTCTCTGTTTTCTGTTCATAAGCATTTATGATATAGTGAATAAATAAAGGAAACTTTAGTTTTAATTTATATTTCAAAATAAAAATGTTTTTTCTCTCTCCTGTAAAGTTTTCAAATTTTGACTTACAACATTCGTGCACCAAGCCCACGATGTAACTCTTTTCTTGCTTAATTATTGCCTAATGTCAGTCACTTATAAGTTGCAGATGGGCGTTGGTGCCCATAGGGGGTGTTCTTTTTCACAATCTGGTTATTCACAGCAGTGTTTTTTTCTTCAGGGATTTTGTTGAAGAAGACTTACTTGACTTCACCAAACAGAATCCTGGTATTGTATTTTACATTAAGCCAAGAAGACACAGAACTCCAATGTTAACAGCAGAGTATTGTAAGTGTGATATATTTTTAGTAGGGTGAAAATATGACAATTAGAGTCTACATTTTTGACTCACTTCAGCACAAAGTGCTAAAGATGAGCGATGGCTATCGCCCATTGTCTGTTGTCTTGTGTAGTCTGTCATCAACAATTTTACTGTTAACTCGAGAGCTAGAAGTATATAGTGCTCAGTGTGAGCTATATTATGATCATTCATCATCCGCCGTCCGGCCAACTACACATTTGTTCCAACAACATCTCTGAAAATGTGTGGTGGAAGTTGATGAAACTTGGCCAAGATGTTCTTTGGGTGGTCTTCTTTCAAAAATTTCAAACCATTCCGCTTGGTTGCACATAGTGGGGGCCAGTGCTAAAAACAGAAAAATCTTTAAATGACATCTCCTTAACCGCTAGTCTGATTTTGAAATAATTTCACACAAATGATCCTTTTAACCTATACCAAGGTTTTTCGAATTATTCTGATCCATTGAAAAACATGGCCATCTACCAAGGTTATTCAAATTATTATGATTCTTCAAAAACATGTCCACCAGGGGGCATTGTCACTTCGCTGTATGTTTCCCTAAAGAAAGATGAAAAATCTTCTTGTGTGAAATTACTAGCTGGATTTAAAAATAATTTTACACAAATGGTCCTTGTGTGACCATCTTCCAAGGTTGTTCAAATTATTACAATAGCCACCAAATGCAGGCCCATTTACACAAATGTTCCTTTGGTGACCCTTTACAAAGACTGTTTAAATTGTTCCGATTCATCAAAAAAACATGGCCACCAGGAGTAGTGGTCACTTTTCCCTATATGTATGTAGTGGAAACTAAAAAAATCTATTTGTTTGATATTGTCTGTTAGTGTCCTATGTCATTATTTCCCAATCCTCTTACCTTCATCCCTATTTTGTAGAAACTTCTAAAATATTCTTGTCATAGAACACTGGCACTATTGCAAAATAAGTTCACAGACATTTTCTTTGCAAAACCGTCTGCCAGAACTATTGAAGCAAGCGGTGTAACTCAGGTGAGCTATTTCGGGCCATAGTGGTCCTCTTGTATGAATAATTGTGTCAGTTAGTATCATTTGTGATGTTTTCATGTAACTTAAGCCTTCATCAGTACTTGTATTTTGTCAGTACTAAATTACTAATACCAACAGGGTTGCCATTTACCTTGAAAAGGCAGTGAATTGTCAAGGAAATCTTGATAGTGGTCAGTGAAAAAGGAAATTTTAGAAAAGCCAGGGAAAAATGAAATTCTGGGTCAATGTTTAAAATGTTCAGTGGCTTTGGTAGTCTTCAAGCAGTATTTATATGTATTTCCAAACACATTTTTGTGTAATTGTGTATAAACATAATTTAAATGTGTTTGAATCAATTTCATTTTTATGTATTTTTAGCTCACCTGTTATTAACAAATAAGAAAAATCAACAACAACACGTGTAGCGTTTGTTTATAGATAATTATTAACTTCCAACGTTTCGGTGTTAAGCCTTCCTCAGGGAAGAAAACAATAAAAACAACGGACGTGACGTCGTTAAACCAAAGTCGCGTAAAAAAGGCGGTAAAATGTATACAAAGTTTAATCTACATTATTTACCAAAAGTTAAATAAATCAAAAATAACTTCCTTTAAAGGATTTAACAAAAAGACCGATAAATTGTCGGATAGTGTTTATACAAAATTTCCTAACTTATGTAATAAAAAACAGAAATAGGAAAAAACAACGATATACTCGGCATTACATATCTATATTGTAGATCAATAAAATTAGTTGATTGGTCAATTAATTCAAATAAAACTTTAGAATTTAAACCATCTGGATAGAGGGGTTTTCAGTTTATGTATCCACACGTTTCTTTGCGAGACGATCAAAAGTCATTTCTTACAAAATCAATAGGCAAAAAGAAAAATCCTTTAAGCAATGACTCGTAAATTTAAATGTATGCAACCATTGAGGAAAAGTGGGTCAGTAAAACTATTTATATCAAAACGGTGACTGTTCATGCGTTTTGATACAGGTTTCTTAGTTTGTCCCACATCTGTTTGTCACATTTTTTGCAAGTAATCAAATAAATTACAAAAGTTCTTTTACAGTTTACGTTATGATGTAAAATGTATGCTTGACCAGTCATTTGACTGGTAAATTCTGAACCTGTTTCGATATTGGTACAATGCGAACATCGGCTACCATTACATCTCTGTGAGAGATAAAGTTTATCACTTGCTTTGAACTCTGAACTTATCAAATAGTCTTATAAATTTTTCGGCGTCTATAGGCAACAAAAAGTTTTCAGTTCCCCATAAACGGATTTAGTTGTAAAGCTTTTTGATAGGTTCAGAATACTCCAGTATTTATTAATAGTGTTACCAATACGTGGAAACGCTGGTCAACACAATAGTAAAAGGGTTACACTATTTTTGTCCCAACTTGAGTCTGTAAAGCTTCTTGCTGAGATATATTGACTACTTTTTGGAAGGCACGGTCTAACACATCATGTGGGTAAACCCCGTCAACGAAGAATTTACGAAGCTGTATAGTGAATGTTTGAACTTGTCATCATCTGATATTATACGTCTAAAGCGTTTGCTTGACTATACGGAATGCCGTTCTTACATTGTTTGGGATGACATGATGTATAGTCCAGGTACTGGTGGTTATTAGTTTCCTTTCACATATATGTTAGTTTCGACACATAAATTCTCTCCCTTGATATATTTACACTAGAAACGAGAGCGAAACTTGTGAAATAGTATGCGAAACTTTATGTCAGGATGAAAACTGTTTAAAATCCTGATGAAGTTTTCTAGTTCTTCCAAGGGAAAGATCCCACACCATAAAATATCATCCGGAAACGCAGCCAAAGTGTCGGTTGTAGATCTCGTTTCTAAGGAAGTCTTGTTCAAATTTTCCATAAATAAAAGATGCGTATGATTGGTGCCATTGAGCTGCCCATCGCAGTACCCATTTTTTGGAGATAAAAATCTTCATCAAATTTGAAATAATTATTTTGCAGAACAAGTTTAATGAGGTTTGCGACATCGTCACTTTTCAATCTTCCATGGCAATGCTTGTCCAAAAAATATTTACATGCGTCTATTCCGTCGCTGTGCGGTATGTTTGTGTATAGAGAAGAAACATCTAGTGTCACTAAATAAGTAGCCTTACTTTTGAATTTGAAACTTTTAATCTTTTCAATAAAGTCAGTTGTGTCTTTATATTAGACGGTAAGTTTATCATGTGCGGTTTGAGTATATAATCAAGATATTTTGAAATGTTCTCCGTGGGCGAGCTGCATGCCGACACAATGGGTCGCCCGGGATAATTTAGCGGTAGATTGCTGTTGGGAGTCTAATGTATTTTCGGCAGCACGTAAAATACCGGAGTTCTAACAGACTCTGGAAACATGTCAAATTCCTTAGTTACATTACTATTTGTCTCTTCTATACTTTCAATACATTTAGATATATTCTTAAGAACATTATCTTTAGGATCTTGTTTAAGTTTTTCATAATATTTACCATCACTAAGTTGCCTCAGAATCTCTTTCTTGTAATCCTCCGTGTTCATTATAACAATTGTATTAGATTTGTCAGCTTTCTTGATAACAATCGATTCATCTTGAGATAATTTTCTGAGCGAATCTAGTTCAGTTTTTGAAATATTACTATATCGTCTTTTCTTGTTACAATTCTGTAATATTTCTTCAGTAACAGCTGTTATATAAAAGTCTAAGTACATATCGCGACAAGCTGGAGGAGTAAAAGATGACTGAGATTTATTGTAGAATGGAAGACCATGATAATTATCTGTATCTGCATTGTTATCATCGCTCTCGCATTCGCATTTTTTTTTTTTAGCTCACCTGTCACATAGTGACAAGGTGAGCTTTTGTGATCACCCTTCGTCTGTGCATGCGTCCGTCCGTCCGTCAACAATTTCTTGTCTGCACGATAGTGGTTTCATTATTGATTTTATTGTACCCCCCGACAACAAAGTTGTAAGGGGGGCTTATACTGGTTTCAGGTTGTCTGTCTGTCCGTCTGTCTGTCTGTCTGTCCGTCTGTCCGTAGACGCAATCTTGTGCGCACCATCTCTCCTTATCCCCTTGACAGAATTTAATGAAACTTCACACAAGTGATCAGTACCAACAGTAGTTGTGCATGGGGCATGTTAGGTTCTTTTAGAAAAAAAATTTGCAGAGTTATGGAACTTTGTTTTTTTTGTTACTGTACTATATACATAGACACAATCTTGTGCGCACCATCTCTCCTCATCCCCTTGACACAATTTAATGAAACTTCACACAAGTGATCAGTACCAACAGTAGTTGTGCATGGGGCATGTTAGGTTCTTTTAGAAAAAAAATTTGCAGAGTTATGGGACTTTGTTCTTTTTGTTACTATACTATATACATAGACACACTCTTGTGCGCACCATCTCTCCTCATCCCCTTGACACAATTTAATGAAACTTCACACAAGTGATCAGTAACAACAGTAGTTGTGCATGGGGCATGTTAGGTTCTTTCAGCGACAAAAATTGCAGAGTTATGGGACTTTGTTTCTTGTTAACATACTATGTACATACAGTCTGCATATGCAATCTTGTGCGTGCCTAATCTACCAAACCCTTGCACACAATTTAATGAAACTTCACACAAGTGATCAGTACCAACCCTAGATGTGCATGGTGCATGTTACATTCTTTTAGATAAATATTCTGCATTGTTAAGGGACTTTGTTTTTTGTTACTATACTGTATACATACAGTCTATATACATACAGTCCACATAATTATGCAATCTTGTGTGTGTCAAATTGCAATGTACTGTGTCAGTGCATGCAGGGGGTACATTCATCACCTTTAGTGATAGCTCTAGTTTTAACCAAACTTGCACACAACTTGTATTACCATGAGATGTCAGTTTCTTTCTTGAACTGGCCAGATCCCATTATGGGTTCCAGAGTTACGGCCCCTGAAAGGGCCAAAAATAGCTATTTTGACCTTGTCTGCACAATAGCAGCTTCATTTATGATTTGATTTTAACCAAACTTGCACACAACTTGTATCACTATAAGATCTTGGTTCCTTTCTTGAACTGGCGAGATTCCATTATGGGTTCCAGAGTTATGGCCCCTGAAAGGGCCAGAATTAGTTATTTTGACCTTGTCTGCACAATAGCAGCTTCATTTATGACTTGAATTTAATCAAACTTGCACAAAACCTGTGTCACCATAAGATCTCGGTTCCTTTCTTGAACCGGCCAGATCCCATAATGGGGTCCAGAGTTATGGCCCCTGAATGGGTCAAAATTAGCTATTTTGACCTTGTCTGTAAAATAGCAGCTTCATTTATGATTTGATTTTTACCAAACTTGCACACAACTTGTATCACCACAAGATCTTGCTTCCTTTCTTGAACTGGCCAGATTCCATCTTGGGTTCAAGAGTTATGTCCCCTTAAAGGTCCAAAATCGACTATTTTGGCTTTTGCAGCCATATAGAGACTTCTTTTATGGTTTTATTTGATACAAACTTCCAAAATATCTTCAACAACAATAAATCTTGGATTCCATGACAAATCAGATCCAGTCGTAGGTTCCAGAGTTATTTTATATCTGATTACCTCCTCTGATTGTAATCAAAATGGATTTATATCCAGTAAGTACTTATAGGACTTAATTGAAATTTCATTATTGTTATTAGTTGGACTGAGACAATGAGGGTAGATAACTATGGACTGATTTTATGTCAAATTACCTACCTTTATTTCAAATTAAAATGGGTATATCTCCGTAACTAATGAAGATACCGATCTGAAATTTCATTTATGCCACCATATTTATTTGGCAGATCCTTCTTTTGTTCACTTACAATATTTTTTTTTAATTACTTCCCTTTTACATTACTATAAATAGCTTATTTTTAGTAACTTTTTTATTATTGGCCATAGGGAAAAACCAAGACCACTTTTCTGTGGTACAACATGGATGGTACCTCCAATTTTTAGGTGTTTTAGACATATCTGTACCTTGTAAGAATTTTTGTTCTTCTTTTTGGTTAAATTTCTTCCCTTTGTTGTTCCTGTCCTTTGGATTTAGATATTTTTTCTGAGGACCTTCTTGTCCTCAAGTGCAATGATAACAGGTGAGCGATATAGGGCCATCATGGCCCTCTTGTTGGTATTTGTTAATGAAAGTTTGTTATATCTGAAACAAAATAAATATAAAAGGCTGGTCCGTGGATTGGACGGCTGTAGGGGAGGAGGAGGCCGAAAAAATATGGTAGTATTGGTCAGTGAAAAGTATGGTTTAGTCACTCAGGGAAAAGTCAGGGAATTTCATTTTCTCAACTAAGTGGCAAGCCTGACCAGGATGGAAATAATGTACAAAATGCTTGAAAGCCATATCTAGAAGCAATCATGCAGCCTTTGGAGGCATTTTCAGTGTTTCGTAACTAGTCTCAAAACAGCATCATTTTGCTAAAACGGTTGTAAAGGCAACTGCTGAAACCAGTATCAGACCAACAGAACCCGACTGATTGTTTTTGAGCTCACTTTTGTAATTGACTAAGATCACATTTGAGACTAGCCAACAAACTGTTTCATAGTAAACTAGCGTGAAACACCAGTATTGAATCAAACATTTGAAAACCTCTTGTTACTGGCAAGATGTTTAGGCTAGTTAAATTAAAAGTACAGTTTTATAGTGTTTTAAGTCTGAATTTGTAGTGCAGAGCTGTACAATTTCTATGTAAACTGATTAGAATACTAACTACTTTTTTGATGAGGTGATAGTTTAAAATTTTTGTATTGTCTCTTTACAGTGAATGGTTATAAAGAAGAAGTAACTTTGAAGAAATGCAGCAAGGATGAAATAACACAGTGGATAGGTCTGATGAAAGGCAGATCTGGCTGCCAGATAGTACGCCTTCGGAAAGAGTGGCATACCGATACACCATCCATACAAGGAGTTTGGCATCCATTTCTATTTAAAGATACTAAAGTGAATGTAACTGACATAAGAGATAAAAGTTTGTCACAGTATATTTCCCCATATAAATCGGCCAGTGATAGATTATTAGAACTTCAGAATAGAATTGCTGATAATAATGAACAAAATAAAGACAAGCTTGAATGAAACGAGAGGTGTGACAAATAGGAGTGGCCTTACAACAGGAGGATTATAGGTTAAATCCTGCCAGTGGTGTTCTGATAGTTTTCAAGGACATGTTCAAATCTGTGTGAATGGCCACTATGTAACCATATTTGACCATGTTGACTGCCTGTGTCTTTAGTTTAAATTGAACTTGAAGTTTGGTACTGTTTTAAGATTCAACATGAAGAGAGCATTTTCATTTTTGTAAAATTGATATTACACGAAGAAGAGTAAATTACAAAACAAGTTAAGTCAGGTGTTAATTGATGTTGATAGCCATATTAGTTGAATATTTTGTTAATGGTGGGAAAGCATTAACTGATCTAGTGTTTTTATACCCCCTGAAACTAGTATCTGTGGGCTACACTGGATTCCGGTCTATCCATCCGTCTGTAGACAAAATCTCCCCGTGCAATTTCTCAGCAATTATTTGCCAGATTTCCAGCAAAGTAGGTCAAAGGACAAGGTCACAGTGACCCGGAACAGTTAAACCGTTTCCAGACAATAACTTACGAACGCTTGGGCCTAGATCACGAAGCCTAACAGGGAGGTTGATTTTGACCAGCAGATGACCCCTATTGATTTTGATGACATAGGTCCCATAACTCCTGCTGTCATTTTGATGAAGTAATGCCTCGTTACATATGTAGACATTTTTTGTGCCCCCCCCCCACACACACACACATGAGTGGTGGGGGCACTATAGATTTGCTCTTGTCCGTCCGTCCGTCCTTCCGAGAATGTTGTGTCGAGCCTAGGTCAAAAAGTATTTGACGTAGAGTCACAAAACTTTACAGGAATGTTGGTCAGCATGTGTAGTTGTGCACCTGGGGTTTCGTGTCTGGATTCATTCAGTCATGTAAGAGTTATGGCCCCTGACTTTGTAAAAATTGGTCAGTTTAGTGTTGTGTCGCGCCTAGCTCCAAAAGTATTTGACTTAGGCTTATGATAAAACTTTACAGGAATGTTTGTCAGCATGTGTAGTTGTGCACCTGGGGTTTCGCGTCCGGATTCATTCAGTCATGTAGGAGTTATGGCCCTTGACTTAGTAAAAAATTGGTCATTTTAATGTTGTGTGGCGCGTAGCTCCAAAATTATTTGACCTAGAGTCACCAAAGTTTACAGGAATGTTGGTCAGCATGTGCAGTTGTGCACCTGGGGTTTTGCATCCAGATTCATTCAGTATTGTAGGAGTTATGGCCCCTGACCTAGGAAAAAATTGTCATTTTAATGTTTTGTCGCGCGTAGCTCCAAAAATATTTTACCTACAGTCATTATTTCACTACACAAGACCAGACTTCTTGCCCAGACTTCCAGACCTACTAAAAAAAAAAGTTTGTGAAACATCTAAGTTATGTTAAAATGTACTTGACCTAGAATCATAAAACATTAGAGGATTGTTTTATAGCCTATGAAGTGTTCTATTTAGGATTTTACTCAGCTAGGCCAGATTTATGGCCAACTAAGTGAAAAATACACATAAGGTTCTTAAAAGTTTGTGTTGCAAACATCTTAAAAATTGTTTAACCTGAGTCATTAAACCATGTTACAGTGGCAGGAGTGGGGGCACCTGTGTCCTATGGACACACATCTAGTTTCAACAAAATTCTGTTCACTATTACCAATGAGATATCTCAGTAACTGCACAAATCATCGAATTAAACTTCACACTCTTCATTTTATGATAAAAGCAATTGAATTACATAGGTTGCATAATTCTTTTTGTAATTATGATGAAATTAAGCACATTTTACTTTGTCGCATTTTTCAAAAAAGTTCTAATAGGTATTGTTGTCACTTGATTGTCGGCATTGGCATTTGGTAAGATTTTTGTTTAGATCCACATTTTCTGCCAAACTATAGAGCTACATCTTTGATTAGTTGAGTAAGTAGGCCAAGGACTGTAACTAAGGAGTAGACTTTGCATTTAAGGCCACCGGCCAATACACAATAGTATGAGACAAGCATAGATCATAAAATATAAAAAAGAAAATATGTGTATATTGTCATGACAGCATGTTCAGGTAGAAGTCTATCGTATTTACAAATCTGTATAATTAAACAACATCACAGCGATGACAAGTTATTATATCTGAACATAATTACATGATATTATAAATGTACACTGCACTAGGTTACACTGCATACCTAATAATTATGAAGTTACGGTATTATTTCAGAGCGTAATTTCTTAGCAGAATATATTAACTGTGCTAGGTAATGCAGTAACCAGCAGTTATCATTAGACATTAAAATATTAAATTTTTGTATAGTCGGATGACGCCAAAACTTCTCAGGTATATATCTTATGCGAATTATCTCAGAAAATGGACATTCCGGCAGGAAATGAAATTCGTTTTCAATAATGTGATCACAATGAATGCACAAACAAGTTTCTTTTGATTAACTCATATGAGCCGCGCCATGAGAAAACCAACATAGTGGCTTTGCGACCAGCATGGATCCAGACCAGCCTGCGCATCCGCGCAGTCTGGTCAGGATCCATGCTGTTCGCTAACAGTTTCTCTAACTGCTATAGGCTTTGAAAGCGAACAGCATGGATCCTGACCAGACTGCGCGGATGCGCAGGCTGGTCTGGATCCATGCTGGTCGCACACCCACTATGTTGGTTTTCTCATGGCGCGGCTCATATCTACCTTTTTCAATCATTAATTGATGAGATGACGTTCTAAAAGATGCAATAATACGTCGGAGTAATTTGTTGGCATTGTGGCTCTTTTGGCACTTAGAAAGTTTGAATTTCTCTGTTAAATTTTTGTTTCGGTCAATTTTTCCTGAATACTATAAGGGTAAATGAAATAGTTTTGAATAGTTGCTGACTGTCCTTTTATTATGAGTTAAATACTTACGACCAAGAACCATAAGTCTTACTTTCATTTAATTAAAATTGTGGCCACTTTTGTGTGTAGAAATAGGAATTTTTTGGTAAATTTTTTTGTTAAAGTCCACTTTACTTGAAGACTATGAATTATTTTTGGGGTCAGTAAGTAAAAGGTCAAAGTCACAGAGGTTGAAACCATAAATACGGTTTCCGCTCTATAATTTGAGAACCCCTTGACCCAGAACCTTCAAACTTAATAGCATGGTTGGGCTTATGACCCCTATAAATTTTATGGGTCAGTAAGTCAAAGGTCATTTAGAGGGGCCTGTACCTTGAAAATTGTTTCCGCTCAATAACTTGATTACCACTTGACCCAGAGTCTTCAAACTTGATAGCATGATTTGGCTTCTGAAGTAGAAGACCCTGTTGGTTTGGGGGTCAAAGGTCAAGGTTACAGGGGCCTCAACCTTGAATACGGTTTCTGCTCCATACCCAAAGAACCATTTGACCCGGAACCTTCACAATTAATAGCATGATTGGGCTTATGAAGTACATAATCTCTTTTGTTTTTTGGGATAGTAAGTCAGAGGTCAAGGTCACAGGGGCCTGAAACATAAAGGGTAAGGAAAGTCTGACAATAAGTTAATTATATATGAAAGCCATCCTCAAACCTTTCATAATGCTGAAAGCATTTTTAAAATCGGACCATTATTGAAAAAGATATGGCAGTTTGAAATTTAAGAAAATTGCTGATCATGGAGGCAGCCATTTTAGTGTGTTTATGACGTCATTTACACACTGCTGAATTCTTTATTAGCAAATAATAGATTGATTTTCATATGTTTCTTGAGTGTAAGGTGTAAAACATGATAATTTCTTTCATTATAGCTGGAAAAGGTAGAGAAATTATCTTACAGAAATAAGTAAATACAGTTCAAATGTGTACATAAACATTTTCTAAATCCGCCATTTAGTTTTTTGTTGCCATGGAAACAAAATGGCCGCCAATTTGACCAAATATTTAAATGCTCATAACTTTCTCATTTTTACTCCGATTTTGAAAATTCTTTCACTTCTTTAAATGATGTAAGAAATCCCAGCTGACAAAATTAACATGAGAACAACATTGCCTTTCCCTTTAATAATTAATAGTTTCCTCCAAATAACTTGAAAAGCACTTGACCCAGAACCTTCAAACTGATAGTATGATTGGGTTATGAATTAGATTACCCCTGTTATTTTTCCATTCAGTAACTCAATGTACAAGGTCACAGGGGCCTGAACTTTGAAAATGTTTTCCATTCAATATCTTGAGAACTACTTGACCCAGAACCTTTATACTTAATATCATGATTGGGCTAAAGAAGTACTAGTAGATGACCCCTATTGCTTTTGGGATCAGTATTTGAAAGGTCAATGTCACATGATCTGAACATTGAAGACTATTTCTGTACAGTAACTTGAGAACCACTTGACTCAGAACCTTCACACTGGATAACATGATTGGGATGATTAAGTAAATAAACCCTATTTTCTGTAGGGTCAGTAAATCAAAGGTGAAGGTCACACGGGCCTGAACCTTGAAAACGGTTTCTGCTCAGTAACTTTAGAACCACTCGACCCAATATCTTTAAACTTGATAGCATGAATGGGCTTATGAAGTAAATTACCCCTATAGTTTTGGGGTCAATAGGTTAAGGATCAAGGCCACAGAGACCTGTACATTGAAAACTATTCCCGCACAGTAACTCGAGAGCCATTTGAGCCAATAACTTCAAACTTTATGTATGATTGGGCTTATGAGGTAGGTGGCCCCAGTTGCTTTTGGAGTTAGTAGGTCAAAGGTCAAGGTGTTAGTGGTCGCGGGACTGAAAATAGGTCAGCCCAACATGGGGGGCATACATGGTTTAAAAACAGCTATTTTTCCTTACTTTCAGTTGAATATCCGTCTTGATACTGTTTAGATATATAATTGAAGGGATGTATTAAGTGCAATCTGATTAAAATCATGTCCTGTTAAGTTAACGCTGCACATTAGATCTGAAGACAACTGATAGAGGGTCGGATAGAGTACTTTAAACAGATTAGTATTAAGTGATGGTACATGTCGTCTGAAGGGCGTCCGTCACTGACTTCGAATCACTTGCCCGTCACCAATGGGGGTTCGAGCCTCACTCGGGGCGTTGGATTCTTCATGTGAGGAAGTATACCCATGATGAAATAATACATGGATGGGCAGCTGGGGTCTTCCTCCAACATCAAAGCTGGAAAGTCGCCATATGATCTATATTTGTGTCAGTGCAACACGTTAAACCCAACTAAAAGAAAAAAAATCATGTCGTATGTTTGTACATTTGTTAGCTATTTCATTTCTGCTCAAAATCTTTGAAGGAATATTTTGTCCATCATTATTACAATCTTGATATTCACATTGCTCTTGGGTCGGTTTATTTTGAGGTCAGAAGTGAAGACCACAGTAACTGTTTATATAGTAATCGTTTTACACTCGTTTCCACTCAATATCTTAAGAAACACTTGACCTAAATTCCTCAGACTTTGCAGGCACATTGCCTAGGTAAGTGCATGATTAATGACTTTAATGTCAGTGGAGGAAAGGTCAAGGTCACGGTGATTTATTGATATAATAAAGCTTGAGATTGACTCACCTACTTTCCTCAATCTTGGTAGGCACATTGCTCTTTAGTGGGGAATAATATTATGTATTGTTTCAAAGACCATAGTTCAAGGTGACTGCTTTTACAAAATCCTTTTCTGTTCAGTATTTTGAAAGCTCCGTGACCTACAGTCCTCTCGCTTTTAATGCACATTTCCAGATGACAGTAAATGAACCCTGTAGATTTTGAGGTCAGTGGATGCTAGGGCAAAGTCTTATTGACTGTTCAAGAACATCTCCGCTAGCTCTTTTGAGAATGACTTTACCTTCATCGCATAAACATGGTAGGCAATGTGGGCAATGAATGATCCCTACTGATTTAGTGTGGGTCTGAGGTTCATATTTAAGTGACCATTAAGTTTAAAAAAAACATGTACCACTCTTAATATTGAGACTTTTTAGTCAAAGATCACGGTCAGTTTCATGCAAGGTGATCAGTTATATGTATTATCTGATGGTGGTGGTCATTCAGCCGTCTGCTTGCAATTCAATTTCCACTCGATAATAGGATTACACACACAAAAATAAATCACCAGACTGAATGAGCTCTTGTTAAACTTCCATCTGTGAGGGCGAGCTTCTTTTGTCTTCTGACAACATGTCGTGTAGTAACTAGACCATCCATCTGTCCGTCCATCCCCCTCAGTTTCCAATTGCTAACTGAAAAATACCTTGACACAGGAACCCCAATCTTGGTTGGCAGGTTGATCATGAGCGGCAGATGACTGTATTGGTTTTGAGATTAGTTGCTCAGAGGATACCTTGAGCTGAAGATCTGTTTTCTATTGATAACTGAATAATGTGGCAGAGTGATGTTTATGATGTAATTTTTTATATTAAATATAATGTTTAAAATGAATATTCAATATACATATAGCATTTAGGTAATTAGAGTACAAAAGGCTAAATGTATAAGTTATTGTAGACTGTAAAGGTCATTAATCATAAAGCATTAGCTTCAGGCTGATAGTAATTGATAAGTCTTTGAATGTTTGTTCCATACAGGTGGTACAAATTGATGCATATAATCTATGTCTAGAATACTGGACCAGCTATTGAGAATAGTTATGCCTGATTAAGGTTCAAAGAAAGTAACACCTACTTATCAAGTTCTTTGAGTCTGGGAGTTCTAGGTAGCATCAACCATATTGGGATGAGAATGATTAATTATGATTGATATAGGAATCTACGTATCTATTGGATAATATTTGTAAAAAGGTGTGTTCATACGTAAAATTCTAAGGGGCTGAGGAATGAATGAGAGAAGGGAGTTGAAGTTAGTTAGAAAAAGGTTGTAGTGATAGAAGGAAGAAGTTTGAAAGTTGTAGGAATAATGATAGTGAATAAATATAATATGATGGACATGGATATTAAATTAATGGAAGAAAATAAAAGAGTATATCACAGAAAGCGAGTTTTATAATTATGTAGTATTTCCCCAAATGAACAGTCATAATACTAGGCGACCCAAGAACGAGCGGCTTACAATAATGCTTTGGCCTACAAATTACTTACTTATTATTATGATTGCATGTGATCAGTAGATGGCCTCAACAATTTCTGGGGTCAGTGGGTCATAGTTTAAGGTGACATTGAGCTGAAAATAAGTTAACTCCCAATAACTGAAGAACACTTTGGCCTGCTTTTGTCAAACTTCATTCAATTTGGATGATTGCTTGTGTTCAGCAGATGATCGGTGTTATTTCGGGCTTCTGAAGGTCAAAGTCAAAGTCACAGTTATTGAGATTAAAAATGGTTTCCAGTCAGTAAGAAAAGAATACTTAAGCCTACAGTTGTAAACTCCATAATATGATGATTGCTTATGGTCAGTAGATGACCCTTTTTTTGTTTTGCTTTTGGGGCCAGCAGGTCAAAGGTCAAATAATGTTGCCCTGAGATCGAGATCGAAAACCCTTTTGCCTACCGCTTTCAAACTTTATAGGGTGATTGCCTGTGGTTAGTTGACGAGAACCATGTTGCTTTGGGGCCAGTAGGTCAAAAGTCAGTGTCACAGTAAACTTGATAATAACACAGTTTCTGCTGAGTGATTGAAGAACGCTTTGACCTACTGTCTTCAAACTTCATAGGATGATTGCTTGCGATCCATTGATGATCCATATTGTTTTGACGACCAAGGGACAAGGTCATAATGGCCTTTAGACTGAACAACTAAAGAACGTATCGTCAACGTCATGTTGATTGCCTGGGGTCAGAAGATGGCATCTTTTGTTTCGGGGATTAGTAGATCAAGGTCAAGGTCATAGTGACATTGGTACTGAAATCGCTTGGGGTCATTTGATGACGTTTCTCATTTTCAGGGTCAGTAGGTGTCAAAATTACCTTTCAGTCTGAAAAGGGTTTCTTCTCAATTATTAAAGAATGCTCTGTCCTACGGTCTTCAAAAGTTATAGGGTGATTGCCTGTCGTAAGTAGGGATCCATCTTATTTTAGGGCCTAATAGGTCAAAAGTCAAGGTCACAATGTCCTTTAGACTGAAAACGATTTATGTTTAAAGAACGCATTGAACTACAGTCGTTAACTTTCTTAGGATGTTTTTCGGTGGTCAGAAGATGGCCCCTATTGTTTTGGGACTAGTAGGTCGACGGACAGATTCAGAGTTTCCATGATACACAAAGTGCTCATGGTGAGGTATTTTGATCACGCTGTGTCCGTCGTCCGTGCGTGCGTCCGTGTGTCAAGTCGTCCGTCTTCAACAATTATGTTTAAACGACATCTCCTCCAAAACCACTGGATGGATTTTGATGAAACTTGGTCTGGATGTTGCTTGAATGGTCCTCTACCAAAGTTGTTCAAACGGTTCCGCTTGGTTGCACATAGGGGCTGCTAGAGCTAAAAATAGAAAACTCTTCAAACGACATCCCTTCTAAACCGATGGTCCGATTATGAAATAATTTCACACAAATAGTCCTTATGTCACTCTCTACCAAAATACAAGAGGGCGTGGTTACTTTTGATCAATAATTCTTTTAAACAACATCTCCTCCAAAACCACTGAATGGATTTTGATGAAACCTACACAAATGATCTCTGGGTAGCCCTTTTTCAATGTTGTTCAAATGGTTCGGGTTCATTGAACATATGGGTCTTTTGGGTTAAAAATAAGTTTTCAGCTATCAGACTTTAAAAAACTTTTTCTGTAGAGCTTTGATATTTGGCATGTGATAGAAGGGTTTGACTTTCTACCATAATTGTCCAAATTATTGCCCAAATGTAAAAAATGGCCACACCACTGTGTATGACTTGTACTTACTAAAGGCTTATATATAAGAAACTTTGCAAATCTTTTCTCTGAATCCATAAGTAGTTGTTCAAATTATTGCCCTAGGTTCAAAAAAGTGTGTGACATGTATATAATACAGGCTAACATAGAAGAAACCTAACTCTGTACTTGTACCATTACGTTATACAAACACACTTGAAGCCTTGTACACAGGTGAGCGCTTTAGGGTCATTGACCCTCTTGTTTTATTTTTAGTCTCAGTAGGTCAAAGGTGAAGGTCGCAATGACATTTAGACTGAAAATGTTTCCACTTAATATTAACTAAAGAACACCATGCTTGGCCTACAGTCTTAAAACATAACCGGATGATTGCTGATGGCTAGTAGATGACTCGTTTCATTTTGGGGTTCGTTGGTCTAAGGTTAAGGTCCCTATGACATTGAGACTGCAAACAGTTTCTGCTACATAACTAATTCCTTGGTCTACAGTCTTGGGACTTGATAGAATTATTTCCTGTGGTCAGTAGATGCCCGCTGTCCTTTTAGGGGTCAGTACTCCAAGGCAACAATGGTATTGTAAATGATAAAAAGGTTTCCGCACATTAACTAAAGAACTCTTTGGTTTACAGTCTTCAAACTTCACATGATCAACGCTATCGTTTGGTGTTAGTAGATGAGAAAAGAAACAGATATCCTATGTAATTGACGACAACCTGAATTTCGTCTTCTTAATTTCTGATTATTTGTTCACTAAGCATTTAGTACATGCTAGATTTTCATTGGACAATAATTGATATAATCAACAAAAACAATAACTCAAGCCAGAATATGGCGACGATGTTCTAAGCTTTATGTAGTGAAAACTGGGTAATTTGATTTTGTTGACAACCAAAAACCGCCCATATTGTAATAAAGAAAGAAGGTGATACAAGTGGAAGTGATAATACTAATACATTAATATACAATAATAAAACTGATAGCTTGATTTTATCTGTATCTCTCTATAGTGATGATGATGATGGTGATGATGATGATGATGATGATAATAATAATAATGATAATTGCTCCGTAAAAATGTCACCAAAATCTCAGTGAAATTTCACTAAATTTCACTGAAACGGGTGAAATTTACCATAAATGATAAAAATTTGGCGAAATTTCACTAAAATTTCAACGAAATTTGGTGCAATTCATTCTCATCAAAATTAATTTTTCAGTGAAATTTTGGTTGTCATTTTTTTGTGAGCAAAATTTTGGTGAGAAAATCTGACAAAGTTATACATCATTATTTAGAAGTAAAGCCTCACTATGTACACTCATGTGCCAAATTAATGCCCTCAAAATGGCCACCAACTGTTATACAGGGACAACAAATTCAAAGCGTGTTTTCTTCCAATTGAAATGCAATTAAGGATAGGATAATTTTTCAGGGTTACAATCTATGTTAGAACCTAAAGAGTCTAAAAGGGAAATAACTGGTGTTTACATATTTCGTCTGCAAAGTCACATGGATAGAAGATTTGACTCCATCTGTGAAAAATACCATTATTATCATTACATGAACATGGTTATAGTGGAAGCAAAATTGCAGAATACTTGAAAAAAGATAGTTCTACAGTAAATAAGTGTTTAAAGCTTTTCAAACAATGCTGAAAATTTAGAAAACATTGATGTAAACAAGTGGGTGGGGAAATGTAGAAAAAAAGACAAGTGTGAGACTAACATAAACATCACAGGAATGATCCTTAGGTACCCCCCTTTCAAAATTATTCAAAGAATTGAAATTCAAGGAGAACTCAGGTTGCCATGGCAACCAAAAGGAAAAACTTCTTGTCCAAAACCTCATTTCATAGGGCTTTTATATTTGGCATGTAGCATCATCTAGTGGTCCTCTACCACGATAGTTCAAATTATTCCACTAGGGTCAAATATGGCCCCGCCCAGGGGGTCACATAGACATATATATATATATATATATATATATATATATATATATATATATATATATATACATACAAGTCATATTTCCCTATAGGGAAAACTTTGAAAATCTTCTTGAAGTTCTTGCCAAAAACCAAAGGTCCTAGGGCTTTGATATTTTCAGCTCACCTGAGCAATACTCAGGTGAGTTTTTGTGATCGCTCAATGTCCAGCGTCCGGCGTAAGTCGTCTGTCTTTCTGTCTGTCTGTCTGTCAACATTTAGCTTGTGTATGCGATAGAGGCTGTATTTTTCAACTGATCTTCATGAAATTTTGTCAGAATGATTACCTTGAGGAAATCTAGGACGAGTTTGAAAATGGGTCATCTGGGGTAAAAAACTAGGTCACTAGATCAAATCAAAGAAAAACCTTGTGTATGCGATAGAGGCTGTATTTTTCAATTAGTTTTCATGAATTTTGGTCAGAATAATTACCTTGATGAAATCTAGGCCGAGTTTGAAAATGGATCTACTGGGGTCAAAAAATAGGTCACTAGGTCAAATCAAAGAAAAACCTTGTTATGCGATAGAGACTGTATTTTTTAATTTATCTTCATGAATTTTGGTTAGACTGATTGCCTAGTTGAAATCTAGGTCAAGTTCAAATATGGATTATCTGGGATCAAAAATTAGGTCACTAGACCAAATCAAAGAAAACATTGTGTATGCGATAGAGGCTGTATTTTTCAACTGATCTTCATGAAATTTTGTCAGAATGATTACCTTGATGAAATCTAGGACGAGTTTGAATATGGATCATCTGGGGTAAAAAACTAGGTCACTAGGTCAAATCAAAGAAAAACCTTGTGTATGCGATAGAGGCTGTATTTTTCAATTAGTCTTCATGAATTTTGGTCAGAATAATTATCCTGACGAAATCTAGGCCGAGTTTGAAAATGGGTCAACTGGGGTCAAAAAATAGGTCACTAGGTCAAATCAAAGAAAAACCTTGTTATGCGATAGAGACTGTATTTTTTAATTTATCTTCATGAATTTTGGTTAGACTGATTGCCTAGTTGAAATCTAGGTCAAGTTCAAATATGGATTATCTGGGATCAAAAATTAGGTCACTAGACCAAATCAAAGAAAACATTGTGTATGCGATAGAGGCTGTATTTTTCAACTGATCTTCATGAAATTTTGTCAGAATGATTACCTTGATGAAATCTAGGACGAGTTTGAATATGGATCATCTGGGGTAAAAAACTAGGTCACTAGGTCAAATCAAAGAAAAACCTTGTGTATGCGATAGAGGCTGTATTTTTCAATTAGTCTTCATGAATTTTGGTCAGAATAATTATCCTGACGAAATCTAGGCCGAGTTTGAAAATGGGTCAACTGGGGTCAAAAAATAGGTCACTAGGTCAAATCAAAGAAAAAACCTTGTTATGCGATAGAGGCTGTATTTTTCAATTAATCTTCATGAATTTTGGTAAGAGTGATTGCCTAGTTGAAATCTAGGTCAAGTTCAAATATGGGTTATCTGGGGACAAAAAAATAAGGTCACTAGATCAAATCAAAGAAAAACATTGTGTATGCGCTAGAGGCTGTATTTTTCAATTGATCTTCATGAAGTTTGGTCAGAGTGATTGCATTGATGAAATCTAGGTCAAGTTTGAATATGGGTCATCTGGGATTAAAAAGTAGGTCATTAGGGCAAATCAATAAAAACTTTGTGTATGCGATAGATGCTATATTTTTCAATTGATCTTTATGAAATTAAATCAGAATGATTGCCTTGATGAAATCTAGGTCAAGTTTGAATATGAGTCATCTAGGGTCAAAAAGTAGGTCACCAGGTCAAATCAAAGGAAAACCTTGTGTATGTGATAGAGGCTGTATTTTTCAATTGATCTTCATGAAATTTAATCAGAATGATTGCCCTGATGAAATCTAGGTTGAGTTTGAATATGGGTCATCTGGGATCAAAAAGTAGGTCACTAGGTAAAATCAAAGAAAAACCTCCTGTATGTGATAGAGGCTGTATTTTTCAACTGATCTTCATGTCAGAATGATAGCCTTAACAAAATCTAGGTCAAGTTCGAATATGGGTCATCTGGGTTCGAAAACTAGGTCATATCAAGGCAAAACCTTGTGTATTCAATAAGGACTGCATTTTACACTGGATTTTCATAACATTTAGCCAGAATGGTTGCCTTGATGAAATCAAGGTCAAGTTCGGATATATGTTTTCTAGGGTCTAAAACTAGGTCACTAGGTCAAATCAAAGAAAAACCTTGTGTATGCGATAGAGGCTGTATTTTTCAATTGATCCTCATGAAATTTGGTCAGAATGATAGCTTTGATGAAATCTAGGTCAGGTTTGAATATGGGTCATCTGGGGTCAAAAACTAGGTCACTAGGTCAAGTCAAAGAAAGAACTTGGTTATACTCAAAGGTTTTTACTTCAATTTTAATGATAATTGGTCAGAATATTTTTTCCCATGAAATCACTAGGTCAAGCATGTTTACACTGTTATGGTTTGTAATGGTGTGTTTCTCTGGTGAGCGACCTAGGGCCATCTTGGCCCTTTTGTTTATGTAGCATCATGTAGTGGTTCTTTACCAAGATTACTCAAATTATTCCCCTAGGGGTCGAATATGGCCCCGCCTTGGGGTCACTTGATTTATTTAGACTTAAATAGGGAAAAACTTTGAAAATCTTCTTGTCAAAAACCACAGGGCCTAGGGCTTTGATATTTGGTACCATATGCAACATTATCTAGTGGTCTTCTACCAAGACTTTATTGAAATTATTTACTTGAAATTATGACGCTGGAGTTAAAAGAGGTCCATGCCCGGGGTCCCAAGTTTTACATAGACTTATAAAGGCAAAGACTTTAAAATCTTCTTTCCTCAAACCACAAGACTTAGGCCTTTGATATATGGTATGAAATATATCCTTATGGTCCTATATCAGGATTGTTCAAATAATTACCCAGGGGTGTAAAGGGGACCCACCACGGGGGTCCCAAGTTTTACATAGACTTATATAGGAATTTTTTTTTTAAAATGTTCATGTCTGAAAGTTCTAGGCCTAAGCCTTTGATTCTTGGTGTTTGTAGCATTGCTAAGTGGTTCTCTAACAAATTTGGTCAAATTTTGCCTCTCGAATGAAAAGAGGCCCAAGCCTGGGGGTCACTTGTCATATGAATTATATAGGAAAAAATACTTCAAAAATTTTCTGATCTTTTTTCATAGACTATTTAATTACAGTTAACTGATGACCCCAAGTAATTAAGGCCCTGGGGTCACTTGGCTTTGACCTTGACCTTAATAACTTTCTTGTTTTTTAAGATACAGCCTTGAAATTTTGCCAGATTCTTTACATGAAATTTCATTGATATTTCTGTGAAATTTTGGCGAAATTTTGACAAAATGTCTTTGAAATTTCTCCAAAAGAATTTGGCAAAATATTGATGAAATTTGCTGAAATATCACAGAAATATCAATAAAATTTTACCAAATTTCACCGAAAGAATTTGGCAAAATATTGCTGAAATTAGTGAAATTTCACCAAAGTTCACAAAATGAATTTGGCAAAATATTTATGAAATTTGGTGAAATTTCACAGAAATATCAATGAAATTTCAACAAAATTCACTGAAATTTCATCAAAATTCACTGAAAGAATATGGCAAAATATTTCTGAAATTAGGTGAAATTTAACAAAAATTTTACTGTTATTTTGGCGAAATGTTAATGAAATTTTTAACAAAATTTAACTGATAATTTGCCAAAATCTTTTACTGTTATTTCACTGATACTTTATTGAAATTTCATTTCCACAGATCATTTTCACTGGGACTACTTTTAAGGACGCTCGATACAGTTTCGTATTTTTTTCTCAATGATAGATTTTGATGAAATGTTTTGTATTAAAAGATCATGTTATGATGTATTGAAAAATAAAATAAAAATACCAGGTCACCAGCTATGTTTCAAGTTAATTTGCCCCTAGATATGGTGCTGTTTTAAACATTTTTCAAAATTTCTGTAATCCTAAAATATATTTCAGTCAAGTACAATAATCAGCATAAATTTGATTATCTAAGCACGTTTATAACGGAAAACAATATATCTATTTGAAACAGGCTCAGAGAAATCAAAAGAACATGATTTGGTAAAGAAAGGAATACTTGTTCAGCAGACCCAAGGGCTATTTTTGCATATTTTTGTCAGTTTTAAGTTGGTACTTCTGCTGTTTTATCGAGTTTCACATAATAGAATTTAATCAAACTCTGCACATACCTTTGGTTATGTCTACCTAATCTAAAACAAAAAGAAAATTGATAGGTCACTATATTAGATTTCGCTGAAATCAAATTACAACGAGGTGGGGTGTGGCGGGCATTTATACAACGCAAGTTGGTATATATACGAAATACTCTTTCAGTGTTTGAGCAAATGACTTAGAAATATATATATATATATAATTATCAAACGGTAGATTTCTTAATAAGCGGATTTTAAGGTGTTTCAGAAGCATTTTGATGGCATAGAACGATGAAAGTTTCCCCCCCCCCCCCCCTTTTTTAACAAAACCTATAGTTTACGAATGTACGGTACGGGTACGGTACGGGATTAGAAACAGCTGTGACTCGATCAATGCAGACTTGGAGCGCTGGTATAAATAACAGACTCCAGTACATGTCGGATTGAAGCAATTTGAACAAAAAGTACTTTAAATGTATATATTTTGTAACCGTGGTGATACTTACCCTAACCTTTAGTCAGTATATTATACATTTCGAACTTTAAATGCATGCGAACATACAATAATTTGCGAATTTTTGCCGTACGCGACATTTGATAATCACTTCCGGGCATGCGCAGAAGACAGCACTAACACTACAGTGAGCTACATCGATTACACACTGGCACAGTGTTAAGGTAAATATCGACCTGTCAGGAAAAACTGTAGCGAGTGCCTTTAAGAGAACCGGTTTGACATAATTGTCCTCAAGAGTAAAACACAATACAAAGAATTCTTCAAAATTCAATCTGTAATATGTACATGTAACATAAACTGTCTAGTTTGGAAAATTTTACTGTATTTGTTATAAAGGCATATACAGAATAACAGAAACAAAAAGTAGCATATACACATGAGTATATAGATCTATGAATAAATTCTGAAAAAAAAAAACTTAATGTGAAAATACATACAAATGTTTTTAAAAAGTTGCAAAAAGAAATAAATGTAAAAGAGAAAATCTGAGAATAGAAGAACTGTAAACAAGTGACAAAATTAATGAGTTTAACTTTGAATTGAGCTTGAAAACACCCCAGCAGTACATTAAAACGCCTTTGTTTATAATGTGTCTGTCCCTGTATACTTTCGACTCTTTGAAAAGCAACGCTATTTTGTTGTCAACTTAAAATAAAATACATGTAATAACAATTTGTTTAAAGAATATATATATATATATATATATATATATATATATATATATATATATATATATATATATATATATATAAAAAATGTAAAAGTTTGTACCGGATCAAGTATATTATAAAGAAAAAATAAACAACATTACATGAGTAACATTATATTTGCCTACCGGTTTCGTTTATACTCATCAGGGCAAATAAAACAATATGGCGTCAATAAATGTGTAATTGCTAAGCAACGTCATTTTTGCGTACACATGTGTACACAACGTTAATATTGTAACGTCATCAGTTTTGGTTAAGTTTCGGTTTAAAAATATCAATGAAATAGCGTTCTTTAGATAACCTAGCTGAAACATCATTACTATGAAATTTGTAAAAAGGAAATATAGAAAATTTAGGAACGGTTTTAGAGCATAAATCTAAATGAGTACTTAAAGGTAATTGTCTTGTTGATGGGTCTCTTATTTGTTGGTCATGTACTGTCCTTCTATTTCTGAGTTTATCTCCTGTTTGACCAATATAAAATTCATTACATCCATTACAAACCAATACATATAATACATTTCGAACAGTACAGTCCATGCTTTCTTTAACATGAAATATTTTATTATTTAAACTGAAAGATGACCCTTCAATAATACAAATACATAAACTACATCTAGGGTCATTACATTTTTGTACTGATGGAAAAGTTCTGTTTTCATTAAATTCTGATTTAATAAGAATACTTTTTAAATTCGGAAGTTGTCTTTTACATTTTATGATTTTCGTGTCGTTTAGTATTCTTTTCATAGTATCATCATTTTTTAAAATATCCAAGTTACTTTTTAATATCCCAAATAGCTCCCTGCTTTTAGGATTGAATGTAGAAATATATGGTATAATATTTACACTTTTATTATTCTGAACGCTTAATAATGTACTTCTAGGTATTTGTATGGCTTTAATAATTCCTGTTTTAATAACTTGTAATGGGTATTTTCTTTCTACCAGAACCGCGGCCAATTCTTTCAAACGTGCTTTAAGTATATTTTTGTCTGAAACAATAGTACATATTCTCCTTGCCAAAGAAAATGGAATGTTTGTTTTTGTGTGTTTAGGATGGCATGATTTGAAATTTAGATACTGCTTTGAATCAGTTCTTTTAAAATATATATCAGTGATAATTGAAGTTCCATTCTTAATTATCATTATATCTAGAAATGGTAATTTAATTGTGCTCTGTTGCATTATGAATTTTATATCGTTATGTAATGAATTTAAAGTTTTTTCAAAATAAAGTAAATCTGAAATTGACTTTTCCCAAAATACAAAACAGTCGTCTAAAAATCTTTTCCATTGTTCTTGAACATATTTAGCAAAATTTTCATCTTTTTCTTGTTTGATCTTTTCGTATAGTTCTTCCAAGTAACCCAAAACCAGAGTAGCATAAGTTGGAGCAACTTTTGTGCCCATGGCTGTACCTTTTGATTGATTAAAATATAGTTTATCAAATGAAAAATTGTTATTTTCTAAAATTATTTTCAAACCTTCAATAATGAAAAAATTATTAAAACGCTCCAATATTAACTCTGGGTGTTTGTCTAACCAGAATGATATAGCTTCTAATCCTAATTTATGTGGAATATTAGAATATAAACTAACAATATCAAAAGAAATAAGACGTGTATATTCTGGTACCGTTTCTGGTATAAAATTAAGAAAATCAATGTCATCACGTATGTAACTGTGTACTTTTTTAATAAATGGTTTTAGTAAAATATCTAAAAGACAACTTAGACGACTAGTTTCGCATTGTGGGCCTGCAACTATTGGTCGCAGTTGTAAATCTTTAGGATCTAGTATTTCAATATATTCCGAATTTTGATCAATACAAACCTTTT
This sequence comes from Mercenaria mercenaria, assembly GCF_021730395.1. Lineage (NCBI taxonomy): Eukaryota > Metazoa > Mollusca > Bivalvia > Venerida > Veneridae > Mercenaria > Mercenaria mercenaria. The sequence goes on from NC_069369.1 coordinate 54,471,960, forward strand.
GAATAATATTACTTTTATGAATTTTAGGTAAACCATAAAATGTGCTAGTTTTAAAATCAAAATTGAGTAAGAAATCTTTTTCCTGTTTAGTTAAGTTTGAAATATGCTCCGTTAGTTTTCTTATCTTTTCAAAAACTTCTTTTCTATTACTACTAGGAATAGATGAATAATAAGTTTCATTTTTTAACAATTCTAATACTTTACTTTTGTAGAAATCTGTATTCATTAAAACAATACCTCCACCTTTATCTGCTTCTTTGATAATAATAGATTTATCATTTGCTAAGGAATTTATAGCCTTTCTCTGTTCTAAAGTAATATTATGTTTTATTTGTTTGTCAACATTAGGGATGTTTGAGCACAATGTTTTTGTAGTCAATATATATGCATCTAATTTATCATTGCGCCCACTTGGTGGGGTAAAGTTTGACTTATTTTTAACTAATGACATGTTATTACTGTCTTCTCCATCAAAATACTCCCATAATCTAATTTTGCGAAAGAATTCGTTGACATCAGTTTCCAATTCATTAGAATTATTTTTTTCAGGTGTAGGTGTAAATTTAAGACCCATCAACAAAACACTTTTTTCTATTGCATTAAGTTTACGTTTAGAAAGATTATAAATTTTAGTAAATGTTTTATTTGTTTCAGCTAGGTTACCTTTTTCTACATTTCGCTGCTCCAGTTGTGGTCCTCGTCCAGAAAAGAATGAACAGTTTCTGGTCTGACCACATCTTCTTCATTATATTGGTAGGAATTATTTGACCTATCTCCCCAATTTCTTCTTTGTTGTTGGTTTCTTATTCTGTTTGGCTGTTTAGGTGAATTTTGATTAAGTTTTGATACAAGTTGTTGGAGTAAAAATTGAACACTTTGGCTTTCTCTTTGTTCTTTACTCTGGCTTCTGTTTGGAAATGGAATACTTCGTACTGCATCTGAATAAGTTCTTTGCATTGATTGTTGTTGGCGACCTTTTTGTTGGAACTCGCGATTTGAATTTCCTTTTTTGAAAAAAGGGTTTGAATTTTCATAATTTTTGCAAAATTGCTCTTCATAAGATTTTAGCCAACGCTCATTGTTGAGCCACCTTTTATGTGAAATTTCTTCATTTCGTTGAATGTTCTTTCTCCATAATCCTATAAGACAATCGGCGACTTGTCCGGAACATTTTGAAAAAATAATGTCTTCCATTTCTTTGTCAATTCTTCTAATGCGTTCTTTACATGAAGCTTCTCTCAACTTTTGCATCTCGATTTCCATTTTAAAATCATGGACTACAGCCCTTTCTCTTAGTATTCTCTGCTCTTCATTTTCATTTTTAAATTCAATCTTTTGAAATTTACGCGGTATAATTATAGGGTTAGCCGCTACCCACTTTTCATAAAAAGAAGTATTGCCGCTGTTGCGAACCATTCCCCAATATGCATCTTTTCTATTATTCAGTTTTCTCTCCCAAATTGAAGCAATGCTCGCTTTAATTCTCATTGCTTCCGCTTCGAAATAATTTACATTTTCTTGCATTTCTATATTATTACTGTCACATTGCTGGTTTGTTTTAGTGTTAATTTTTTCATCAATTACCTTTATTGCTCTTGTAATTTCATCTACGGCTGCTTCAGTTTTTACTGGAGACAGGCGCCTATTTGTTTCCCTTACCGCATCCGTGAGGTCTTGAATGGCAGTTAAAATAAGTGATAACTTTGCGCTAATTTCTCCCAGCTGTTTATCTCCTTGTTCTACATTCATCGATGACTCTGATTTATTTGCCCTGATGAGTATAAACGAAACCGGTAGGCAAATATAATGTTACTCATGTAATGTTGTTTATTTTTTCTTAATATATATATATATATATATATATATATATATATATATATATATATATATATATATATATATATATATATATATATATATATTCAAATTAGATATAAAAGACTACATTTTTAAAGACACGATCACTTAGTGATAATACCTAAAACATATAGATAACTAAAATAGAAAAATGTACATTGACCTAAATAAATAAGAAGACAATATTAAAAGACAATGTCCTTAAGTATTGGTTACGATATTTGCATATAAGAATGAAAGATATCAGAATAAGAGCTCATGTTTCATACACTACCGTCTCTTATGCATTAGTATTAACGAACCGCGATAACTGTAGCCTTTATTTACTAATATCGGATTAACCCATAACAATGAAATAGGGAATCAGGTGGACACATTATATGACAAATATCTTATATCGCAAAACCAATGCAAGTTGCCGCGTGGTCTAGTGGTTAACACGTATGATTTGTATGCTTACGGTGCTGGTTCGAATACAGGGAGAGCTACTTTTTTTTATTTTTTCCAGCATCTTTTTATCTGGAGAAGTAATTCATGTAAAACTATTTATTACATGATTTTCTCGTGCACTTATACTGAGTACATATTGATATAACAGAATTTAGAAAATCTTTAGACAGGGTCACCAAACTCAAAGGCAAAATTTGGATTGCCGGAGACTTTAATTTCTCATAAAGTCAAAATCCCCTTCCCTATTTAAAGGTTTTAACACACAGTCTGTTGACCTATGGTCAGAATTCAAAGAAGTTCTATCTGAAGGTACGTACCTATTCATTCCAACCAAGAGAATAGGCTCAAGACCCCAAATACCATAAATTACCCAAAGCATTAAACGTCAGATTAGGAAACGAAATAAGATGTTCCAAAAGGTCAAAAACAACACCAAACCAAAGGTCAAACAACATTACATAAATTTTAAAAATCTTGTCAAGAAAAATATCAAACAAGCACACGATAACTACATAGATTATGTCCTAGAATGCCAAGATGATCCGGATAACCCACAAACAGGTCAAAATTTCTTTCGTAAGAAAGTTAACTTTTCTCCCTTGCCAAAAATGCCAAGCAAGATTCCCAAGGCATTTCCCCACTCCTAGAAAACGGTCAAATTCATACGGATGATAAAAAGAAGGCTAATATCCTCAATCGTCAATTCCAGTCCGTGTTCACCCCAATGTCACCTCTCAAACTGGGCCAACTCTGTAAAATGAAAGTGCAGTCTCTACTCTCCATACCAACTGATTACCAACCAAATTATCTCAAAATGCCAAAGGTCACTATAGGCATAATTGGTGTTCAGAAACTCCTTTCGTCCCTAAAAATAGATAAAGCATGTGGTCCCGATTGTCTAAAGCCGATCCTTCTTGAAAATCTTTGTGAACAAATCTAACCACTAGTCACTAAGCTCTTTTAAAGGTCCCTTGACACGGGCAGGGCACTATCCCAGCTGACTGGACCAAGGCTAATGTCACTCCTTTATTTAAGAAGGGTGACAAAAGCAGTCCTGCAAATTACCGACCTATATCCCTAACTTGCATCCTCTGTATGTTACTGGAACACATCATAGCCTCTAATATTACCAAGCACTTCCAGGTTAACAATGTCCTCTATGACCTACAGCATGCGTTCAGAGAGAAAAGGTCATGCGAAACGCAGTTACTCGAACTTGTAGAAGATCTATCCCGAAACTTAATTCAAGGCCACCAGACGGACCTGATCCTTCTGGACTTCTCTAAAGCATTTGATAAGGTTAACCATCTGAAACTTCAGTATAAACTTCATCAACATGGCGTTCAGGGCACCACGTTGCAATGGGTCAAGTCTTTTTTGATTGGCAGGCGCCAGTCTGTTCTTGTGAATGGTGAAACATCAGAAGAAGTTCCAGTAACGTCCGTAGTCCCACAGGGCTCCGTCCTAGTCCCCCTTCTATTCTTACTCTACATTAATGACCTGCCTGAAAATCTGATTTCACAGGTTCGGTTATTCGCCGATGACACTGCTGTCTACTTAACTGTAAATAGTTCTGCCCAAGAAAACATCCTCCAGCAAGACTTAAATAGGTTACAGATATGGGAAAGTAAGTGGGACATGGAGTTCAACCCCTCAAAATGCACTGTTATGAACATAACAAGGTCAAAAAACCCTTGTAAACCAATATACACACTCCATGGCTAAGTCTTGGAAACAGTTCCTGATGTAAAGTACCTTGGGGCCACTATATCCTCAGATCTAAATTGGAATAAACACATCAATTTAGTCACGTCCATAGCTACCCGAAAACTCAACTTCATTAAACGAAACATCCCGTGCAAGAACCCAAAAGTTCGAGAAGTAGCTTATAAATCACTAGTCAGGCCACAGCTAGAATATGCTAGCTGTGTCTGGAACCCTTACACCCAACAAAACATCCACCAGACCGAAATGTTCAGCGGAGGGCAGCGCGATGGGTAAACCATGACTACTCCCCTTACAGCAGTGTCACAAACATGCTATGTCAGCTGAGATGGCGTACCCTTGAAGATAGGAGATCTGATTCACGCCTCCTTATGTTCTACAAGATAGTGAATGGTTTGGTTGCTGTGCTACTCCCCCCCCCCCCCCCACCCCCCTATGTCAGCCCCACATCCCGTCTAACAAGACATATGCATCCCCACTCCTATACTCAGATCCTCACTCCCTGTAATTACTATAAGAACTCTTTCTTCCCTGCCACCATAGTACTTTGGAATGCCCTTCCAGTACAACTTGTGCAAGCCCCCACCCTGAATCAGTTTAAGCAGGGTGTGACCAAACTTGTACACAATGCTTAACATGATAGACCTGTTTTTAAACTGCTTTTTTCTGTAAATCCTTCTTGTTTTTACCACTATCAACTGTATTTATACTGCAATACACACCGTGTTTTACTTTTATGCTCTTATCCAGTCTACTTTTAACTTCTTGTACAGGCGCGCAGCTGCACATAATACTCACAGAGAGGAGCGCTGCAGTATAAATAGATAGATAGATAGATAGATAGATAGATTTCGGAGGATCTCTTATTAGAATAGACATTGAATCTACATACATTGCAATAATAATTAAACAAATACATAAATAAAAAGAATGAAAGAAAAAATACAAAAAACGATATAAACAAAAACCTGCAAAATAGAATTTATTTAATCATTTTAAAAAAAGAAGGGCTCGAACGTACACCATACAAAAATAAAAAGAATAGATGTCCGAAACACTATCCACTAGACTATAAATCTGTTTTGGAATAAAGGATCGTATTTAGAGTTGAAAATACTACAATATACAAATTAACACCACTTATCGGATAACACACCTGCTTTACCTGTTTTTGAATTTTACCGAGTACCGTTAAAATGAAATTATCGCGATCGATTAATAGTTAAGGTTTACACGAATATATACATGTTGTGTTTTGACACGCAAGCGTACACTACATAAGTAATAAGCTCTTGTATCATAAGAATATAACATCTTGTTTGTTATCTAAATTTAAATTCATGATTTATTTTTTTACTTTTATAGAACACTATGAAGTATAAAATCAATACATATTGACATGAGAATCTAGTGAGGTGACATATATCAATGAAAAATATTTTTTACATATGTGATACATCAATTTCGTCATTTGGATTTTCGGAAAAGGCTTCATTTTTGTGTGATACTTTTATGCTAGTATTTTGCGCAATAGGGTAGCATCTCATCTCTGTCGTAACAATATTGTAAACCTCGATCCTCATTTGCTCAGCTTTTTGTCGATAACGTTTTAGAAACACGCCTATAAGCGCCAACAGCTTCATTCTACATTCTTTGAACCATAACACGTACAGAAACGGGTTCAAAATACAGTTAAGAATTGACACGGCTTCCATTGCAAGTCTTAATCTTGTATACCGTAAATCGTTTACTTGAATCAAAATTATGATGACTCCATATGCCACAGACGAAGCAATTATTACAATAAGATAGAGAAACACTAAAGATGTTGAGCGATAACTACGGAGTTCCTTTGCTGTTGCCGCCGCTGAGAGAGTACTGCCAGGTGTGAGTTTTGACCGGATGCACATGAAAATCTTCACATAGCACGTGCATGACGTGCCAAAAACGATGAATAGTAAAGTGCCATAATAAGAAGACATAGTACTGTTACAAAAACTTGCCTTTGTAAATGCCAAAATAGAACGATACCTAATATAACATACTCCGTATCGCACCACAAGGCTTAAGCAGAATTCAAAAAGCCAGATGCATAACACTGTGGTCCGAACAAACTTCTTCCTCACTAAACGAGAGTACCACATTGGCTTCAGAATAAGAAAATAACGTTCTAACGACATGAGGCCAACGGTGAAAAGCGCCAATTGCAGATATATTGTCACAAATGTCTGAATGTTGAGACTTGTGACATGATCTGTGATAAATTTTCTTACTGTTGACGTTACTATAAATAGTAGATCGAACATGAGGAGTCCGGTGGATAAAAACCTTGTAGCATAAGGTATGTTCTTTGAACGATGCATGCACGAAATTGCTGCAGTGCTTGATATAGCTGATACGCAGGCTAGAGTAACAAATGCAATTTTGACTTCTGTTGTGTACTGTTCAACAAATTCTTCATCTGTGTCGTAGATGGCAGGAGAAGATTCGGATGCATTCTCATTGCTGAAAATTGCAAAACTTTCGTTCTTACTCTTGAAGTTGTCCTCTTCGCTCGGCATATTCATGGGTTTCTTTACACACACTCCGCACAAATCACTGAAATTCAATTAAAAGTCATACCATAAGCTTTGCAGATTTTAAAATAGAAACAGCTGTTGCAAGGGTTTATTATACGACGCATAAGAAAATATCAGCGGCAAATAGCAATTTAATACACAAAGTCGAAAATAGAGTTAACATCTACACGAACCATAGTTACATATACAGCATTCTAAAGGTCTCCAGAGGTACTTGTTGGAGCTTTTGTAAATTTTGAAGAAATACAATCGCTTAAATTTTAAGGCCAAAAAGTTTCATTCATTTGTTTCTTTAATATAAACAAGAGCTGTCTCCATAGGATGACACATGCCCCCGATGGCATTTTAAATGAATAGTTATGACCGATGTTAGAGTTAGGACCTTTGAGCTACGGACCTGGGTCTTGCGCGCGGTACGTCGTCTTACTGTGTCACACATTCATGCGTAGTTATTTTAAAATCCATGCATGAATGACAAAGATATGGACCGGACATGCCCATCAATGCACTATCATGAAATATGACCTTTAACGTCTAAGTGTGACCTTGACCTTTGAGCAATGGACCTGGGTCTTGCGCGCGACACGTCGTCTTACTGTGGTACACATTCATGCCAAGTTATTTGAAAATCCATCCACGGATGACAAAGATATGGAGCGGACACGAATGCACTATCATGAAATATGACCTTTAACGTCTAAGTGTGACCTTGACCTTTGAGCTACGGACCTGGGTCTTGCGCGCGACACGTCGTCTTACTGTTGTACACATTCATGCCAAGTTATTTGAAAATCCATCCATGGATGACAAAGATATGGAGCGGACACGAAAATTGCGGACAGACTGACAGACTGACAGACCGACAGACGGTTCAAAAACTATATGCCTCCCTTCGGGGGCATAAAAATAGTAATTTCTAAGTTGCCATCGAAGTTAAATAAGAATCCAATTTAAATGACGTCTAAATTGTAATTTTAAAATGTATTCATAACCAAAAAACCAAATGAAGTTTAATTTAAACTGAGAAACATAAAAGCGATTTTCGATATATTCAAATGATATATAGGAACAACATAAAAAAGTTCCTATTACAACCCGTGTAGTTCTTCTGAATATATGTATGACGTAATGGCAAGTTTTTAACTGTTATGTTTTTATTTGAATTCGTAAGATACGTGAACATTATTAACCCTTTCCATTCTAAATTTCTATAATGGAATTCTCCATCTTTCAACGGATGTGAAGGCTGATCATGATCTACACTGGTCGCATGGTAAGGGTTAAATTATTTAGAACACTATTCACAAATAACATTGAAGCATTCTCGTGTTTATTAAACTCCACCAAGCACGGCAGTAAATATGACACAGAAGTAGAATTGTTCCATTGACGTATTTGGATGATGTCTCATCCCTCGAAATAATATGAGCCGTGCCATGAGAAAACCAACTTAGTGGGTGTGCGACCAGCATGGATCCAGACCAGCCTGCGCATCCGCGCAGTCTGGTCAGGTTCCATGCTGTTCGCTTTTAAAGCCTATTGGAATTGGAGAAACTGTTAGCGAACAGCATGGATCCTGACCAGACTGCGCGGATGTGCAGGCTGGTCTGGATCCATGCTGGTCGCACACCCACTATGTTGGTTTTCCCATGGCACGGCTCATATAAAAGTTTTCCTATAATCAGCAAGTCTTTAACCTAGCTTTATGTAAACACATCATATTCAATACGATTCTAACAGGAAAATCGCATTTTGTCGGCTATACTTAAAAAGGTATCAGAAACAATTATTTTATCTATTTGTGTGTTCACGTACGGTCATTTTCGCTATTATATCTACATGTAACACATCGTTCTCTGGCTTCTCAACCGTCCATCAACGTTTTGTTTTAAGTTTGAAACTTAGACCCTAGAATGATAAATTTTCTTTTTGCTGTCATTGTTAACCGATAGCAATGAAAAATGACATGAATATGATTTCAGCATCTACAGACAGCTTCGCAAAATTTTATCTGTATAGATATACTTTAAATTAAAACATGATAATTTGCTTTCCATAAGTCGAGGTCTAAAATTCAGTTCTTAAGCGTTAACGAATAGTGGAATACAGGCCCTGGGGCCGTATTCGTCAATGTTTCAAGGCTGAAATTTAGACTTGTCCAAGGACATTAAACGACCTCTAAAAATTCATATTGCCGTACTATCCTTTGTAATAAATCTATATTGCTGAAACTTTGCATGGCTTTTTGATGTTGTATATGTCATATTCATGTCAGGCATTTTTTTTATTAAAATATATGACAAGAAGTAATTTTAGCATTTCAAAGTCAAACAATCAGACCCAAAACGTTGATGAATACGGGTCCTGTAAATTTACCAGAATTAGTTTTAGAAATTACTTCACGGACCTTGGATACAAGTGTGATTATTTAATAAGTTTCCTAATAATTTGGGGGAAATGTGTGGACATTACCTAAGTTTAAAAAGTACAAGGACCATTCATTCATAAAAAACAATGAAAGAAATTTAAAACAGTTGTAATATAAGTCAACATTTAAAAGTATCTCCGTTTCTCGACGTTTTTCTTTTTCGAGTTTTTTTTTGTTTGGCTATTTTTAGCTCGACTTTTCAAAGAAAAGGTAGAGCTATTGCACTCACCCAAGCGTCGGCGTCGCCGTCGCCGTTGGTTAAAGTTTTTGATAAAGCCAAATATATCTGTTACTATCAAAACTTAAAATAGTTATTTACTATCAAAGTCTACACCAGGAGAAACAATCCCTATAACTCTGACTTGAATTCTGACAGAGTTATGCCCCTTTTTAACTTAGAATTTTTGGTTAAAGTTTTTGATAACATTATATATCTCTGTTACTATCAAAGCTATATATTGACTTGAAACTTAAAATATTTATTTACTATAAAAGTCTACTCCAGGAGAAATAATCCCCATAACTCTGATTTGAATTTTGACAGAGCTATGCCCCTTTTTAACTTAGAATTTTTGGTTAAAGGTTTTGATTAAGTCAAATATCTCTGTTACTATCAAAGCTATTGACTTGAAACTTAAAATAATTATTTACTATAAAAGTCTACACCAGGAGAAACAATCCCCATAACTCTGATTGAATGTTGACAGAGTTATGCCCCTTTTTAACTTAGAATTTTTGGATAAATTTTTGATTAAGTCAAATATCTCTGTTACTATCAAAGCTATTGACTTGACACTTAAAATAGTTATTTACTATAAAAGTCTACACCAGGAGAAACAATCCCCATAACTCTGATTGAATTTTGTCAGAGATATGCTCCTTTTTTAACTTAGATTTTTTTTGTAAAACTTTTTATAAATTTTTACTGGCAAAGCTCTAATTCAGAGTAAAACACTGAGAAAAGTCGAGCGCGCTGTCTTACGGACAGCTCTTGTTTATGTCAGGATCACTACTTACATTATCTAAAGATCATCATGCACATGTAACCAACACTGTCTGGACTAACTTAATAAAATGCATTTCGACAGAAAAAGACAGGAAATGGTTTGAGACACCTTTTTTCAGGGATATTTCATATACAAATAAACCATGTTCTAGACATAGTACTAGAGATCAATCAGTGGCGCAAATAATAGTCCTACCCATGCACTTAACTGTACACCTACGTGAAACAAGTTAATAGGAATAATGAAGTAACTATATGTTCATTTTATAAGATAACCTGTCGTTAACAGTGATATTCTAGCAAGCAGCCTATTGAAGCTATGAATGAAATAAACACTTTGTTTAATTGCTTTATGTTTGATGGATCACTTAGTCTTAAAATGTATATGGTTATATTTAAACTGTTCTCTGACAAGCGGTCCCCCGAGAACAAGTGAATAATTTAAGTCATTTATAATGTGACTTAAAAGAAATGATGTATATGTAGATCAGATTTATTGTGTGAGTCACTTTGCGCGCCATGTCGCCGCGAGTATTTGTTTCCGTATCTGTTGGAAAATATCAATTGTTTTAAATTCAGCGCTTATAAACATGTAAAGAATTTACAACGGCAGGAATATGTTATGAATTTCTTCTCAAGAACGTTTTAGATTTGTTTCATAATTTAATAGAAAAGTCGTGTTTTGCTAGTAAGATTATATTATATCAAACACACACGAAAGTGATCTCAGATGATCAATGATTTAGCTTTAGCATTAGAATATAAAGACGCATTGCAGCCAAACATGTCATATAAGTTGTATCTTAATTATTAGTAAATAAGGCATTTTAGATAGTCTAAAAGAAAAACACTGAATAAAAAAAACTCAGATGACACTTGTTTTCTTTGAAACAAAAATGTTTGCAATAGCCAACACACAGATTGTGCTAGTATACTTAACTTCATATCATTATCATGATTGCACATGTAGAACATATACCAAAGGTCGTAAACAACTTTCATGCTAATGTCAAATGTAAATAAAATGCATTCTTTAATTCATACATTATCAGTCGTTAGAGCCCTTTCAAATTAATTTCTCTGCTATAAAAGCCCCTAAAATAGCACTTTCTGGGGAAAAAATACAATATCTCTTATCTCTGACTACAACGACCTGAATTCGGCAGAATTCTGCCTTGCTGAACGAAAATCATTGCAAATTTGTTTATGATGTAACATAACCCTTGGTTGACAGTCCTGTGCGATGGATCATAGAATCCTTAATGACGTTCAAAGTCTATATGATGAAGTGCTTGCCGATGGGTACTTTCTATTACCAGATGAATAGTAGACTTACAAAGTCTGTTGAGATCAAATAATCTGTAATAATATTATTTTTTTCTTATTACTGACACTGATATTTTCTCAGAAATCCATTTTCTCTCTAGGCTCATCTCAACAGAAACAGAGGTAAGAGATATTGTTAATTTTTTCAGAAAGTGCTATTAGAGAGGATTGATTTTATGGCCAAGTGCTTTACATTTAATGACTCTAACGACTGATGCCAGTCTAGATGAATAGGAGAGGTGTTAATACATTTTACTTTATAAGCTTTAATTAAGAAATAATTTATAGCAAAATAGTGCTTTAACACTATTTATGCACGATGAGTGGTTATACGTCGGGCGTAATAATTTCACGAGGGCGCAGCCCGAGTGAAATTATTTGAACGACGTATCACCACCCGAGTGTATAAAAAGTTTTAAAACACGCTTGTGCTATTATAAATTATGGCAATATCCGGTTTAATTCCCCCGGGGAAGATAATTATGTTCCCAAATATAAGTTTTAATATTCTATATAAATTGCCTACTTTCCGCTGATCTGGATCATTTAGACGCTTGATTGTATTTGTGTACTTGCGCATGTGCAGTGTGAGAAAGTGGGCGTGTCCATTCGATGCGCATGTCTAATTTATATAGCGGTATTTTCAACATGTACAAATACATACATATAACACGTGTAAATGTATGTAGCTTTGGCTAATATGGAAATTTACTATTATATGTTATTTTGTGAGGATATTGAAGGGTATTGAAACAAGGAGTATTTTCTTTATATACATGACATTCATTCCGTAAAGGAAAAGCGTTTAGTTTTTCTATATATAATCCGGTTTACTCCATATATCTAGGGCTACCACAGTCATTTTAATATGTGCAAGTACATAACATTCATTCCTTCAACAGAATATAGCGTTACGGAATGAATCGCAAAATAAGAATGCAAAAGAAATCTTCCCAGGGCTGTAGACCGGATTATATATATAGTGACGATCTTTTGTAAACATTAATAAATGCTACCAGAGGGAACTTTCTCCCGGGAAAAGGGTTTCTTTGGGGGATATTATGCATCAGAAAATGGGGCTCGGCAATCTTTTGGGGGAACTGTCTTATAACGTTGCGTTTTACGGAATGAATCGCAAAATAAGAATGCAAAAGAAATCTTCCCAGGGCTGTAGACCGGATTATATATATAGCGACGATGTTTTCTAAACATTCATAAATGCTACTAGAGGGAAGTTTCTCCCGGGAAAAGGGTTTCTTTGGGGGATATTATGCATCAGAAAATGGGGCTCGGCAATCTTTAGGGGAAGTGTCTTATAACGTTGCGTTTTACGGAATGAATCGCAAAATAAGAATGCAAAAGAAATCTTCCCAGGGCTGTAAACCGGATTATATATATAGGGACGATCTTTTGTAAACATTAATAAATGCTACTAGAGGGAAGTTTCTCCCGGGAAAAGGGTTTCTTTGGGGGATATAATGCATCAGAAAATGGGGCTGGGCAATCTTTAGGGGAAGTGTCTTATAAGGTTGCGTTTTACGGAATGAATCGCAAAATAAGAATGCAAAAGAAATATTCCCAGGGCTGTAGACCGGATTATATATATAGCGACGATGTTTTCTAAACATTAATACATGCTGCTTGAGGGAAGTTTCTCCCGGGAAAAGGGTTTCTTTGGTGGGGGGGGGGGGGGTATTATGCATCAGAAAATGGGGCGCGGCAATCTTTTGGGGGAACTGTCTTATAACGTTGCGTTTTACGGAATGAATCGCAAAATGAGAATGCAAAAGAAATCTTCCCAGGGCTGTAGACCGGATTATATATATAGGGACGATCTTTTGTAAACATTAATAAATACTACTAGAGGGAAGTTTCTCCCGGGAAAAGGGTTTTCCCGGGGTTTCTTTGGGGGATATAATGCATCAGAAAATGGGGCTGGGCAATCTTTAGGGGAAGTGTCTTATAAGGTTGCGTTTTACGGAATGAATCGCAAAATAAGAATGCAAAAGAAATATTCCCAGGGCTGTAGACCGGATTATATATATAGCGACGATGTTTTCTAAACATTAATACATGCTGCTTGAGGGAAGTTTCTCCCGGGAAAAGGGTTTCTTTGGGGGGGGGGGGGGGGGTATTATGCATCAGAAAATGGGGCGCGGCAATCTTTTGGGGGAACTGTCTTATAAGGTTGCGTTTTACGGAATGAATCGCAAAATAAGAATGCAAAAGAAATATTCCCAGGGCTGTAGACCGGATTATATATTAGCGACGATGTTTTCTAAACATTATACATGCTGCTTGAGGGAAGTTTCTTCCCGGAAAAGGGTTTCTCTTGGTGGGGGGGGGGTATTATGCATCAGAAAATGGGGCGCGGCAATCTTTTGGGGGAACTGTCTTATAACGTTGCGTTTTACGGAATGAATCGCAAAATGAGAATGCAAAAGAAATCTTCCCAGGGCTGTAGACCGGATTATATATATAGCGACGATGTTTTCTAAACATTAATAAATGCTACTAGAGGGAAGTTTCTCCAGGGAAAAGGGTTTCTTTGGGGGATATTATGCATCAGAAAATGGGGCTCGGCAGTCTTTTGGGGGAAGTGTGTTATAACGTTGCGTTTTACGGAATGAATCGCAAAATAAGAGTGCCAAAAATAATGTTCCCAGGGCTCTAGACAGGATTATATATAGGACGACAATTCATAATTATCTGTATTATTTTATAACAACATAACATTCATTCCGTAAACAAAATATAATTAACATTATAACAAATAAAAGTGCGTGTTTTATGGAATGAATCGCAAAATATGAATGCAAAAGAAATCTTCCCAGGGCTGTAGACCGGATTATATATTGGGCGACGATTTATAATAATCTTTCAGGTAATAGAATTACGTGAAATTCATTCCGTAAAAGAAATGCAAACATTCAAAATACGTATAATATTGGGTTTACACAAAGTAATGTATTGTATTTTATCATTTATTAACATGCATAATGTACAGTTAAATTATGTATTGAAAGTCCAAATTACATCCTTTACGGAGCCCATTAAAGAAATAGCATGAAAATCACGCAGTTTATGTTGAATTATTTGTACAGATGACTGTTATTTTGCCTAGCCAGAAGTATTCATTTGTGAAGTAGACACGAGGCAAAATGGATAGGAACTTACCGGGCAACTTTCGCTTGAAAATTGAATGATGAATTGAAAATGTGGAAGATATTAATTTTGAGGACGTTGAAAACCCATGGAATTTTTACTATTTATTTGGACAAAAGGACAATGTTGTTACAAACTGGTGCATTCGCAATGGACTTATGCCCGAGACATTAACATGCACTAAAGAGGTGGAGAATACTGCAGGACCACGTGGCAGTAGGGTGCGAGCAGTATGTGGCGGGCAAATGAAACTAACTGCCAGGCCGAACAAACCTTCTGGGGCATCTCTAAGGAGTCAATCTAATAGGAATCATGAAATAGCAGTACGCACCAATTCATTTTTTGATAAATGCAAAATTACTGTTCCTGACGTGATGGTATTCGTTAAGTCCTACTTAGAGCGGTGCAAACTTCTGCAGTGCTCAAAATTTGCCGGAATTCATTACAAGAGCACAGCCGTGGACTGGGGGTGCTTCATGAGAGAGTTATTTAAAGAACACTTCCAGCGTAACATGAAGAACAAAGTAATATCTGGAGAAATAGAGACTGACGCATCTTTATTTGGACGCAAGACCAAGTACAACCGTGGGAATCCTCACAAAGGACTTCGTGTGTGGGTATTCGGAATGGTTGAAAGAGCCACAAATACGTTGATTGTGTACCCAGTGAACGATAGGAGCCAACAGACACTTGTTCCCTTGATACAAAGACACGTTGCACCTGGTAGCCGCATATTCTCTGACGGGTGGAGTGCCTATTGCCAACTGAACGACCTGGGATACGAGCACTTTACTGTACTCCACAAGTACGCTTTCAAAAAAGTGTATAAGAATGTTGCGACAGGTGAAATTGTAAATGCGGTAACAAACCGTATAGAGGGTGCGTGGAAACACGCTAAAGACCATTTTAGGAGAATGTCAGGAACATCAGCCACACAGTGGGAAGGCCACATGGCCGAGAGTCATGTGGCGTCAGAAGTAAAGGGGAATGTTTATCGTGCCTTCTTTGATCTAGTCAAAACTGTGTATACGCTACAAGAACCACCAATGTATACGTACACAACGCCACTATTCGATTCATGGGTAGGTGTGGACAATACATCAAGTACGCCATTCGAAGACTGGCAGCTGAACCCAGTCGTAACAGATGCTGATTCCACTGATCCCGAATCAGATGCCTTATATAGCGATAACGAGGAGCAGCAGGCAGCTACTGGGACAGGTAGTGGACATGCCATTGGGACAAGTTCAAACCCCTACATCCTGTCTACAGATTATGAAGACTCCCCGCCTCCATTTCCGCCAAATATACCCAGGCCTACCGCATCTAGTGGAAGGAGTATTTCTGATTTGACTCCAGCTGCCATCAGAAAGATGTTCTCATCTAGCAGCGGTGATGACCTCGATGAAACTCTGATAAGATCACCTGAAACTCCAAACCCATGTTTACCGTCATCATCACAAAGTAGACCTAAGACGACAGGTGGTACTAAAGCTACCAGAATGAGGACAGACGAGGTATGTGCCCCAAATGGATTCAAAGCAGTAAAAAAGGAAGGACCAAAAATGCAACAGAAACAGAAGACGTCGAACCCATACTCCAAGTCCGCTTTTGTATGGAGTTCCTCTGACGATGACTTTGTATAAATGTATGTAAAGCCTCGACAACATTCTCATTAGATGAGAAACAGTGATTTGTAAATAGTTTACTGACTTGCAAGGAATCAACAGTATATAAACAGTTATTTTCTTGCTCAAAGAAGTGTATAACGTCGTACGAGGCAGTACTGTATATTAGATGTTTACAAACAGCACGTGACATATGTCAAAATGCATTATGGGTAAGTGAATAATAATTATAATATTTTTAGATACATGCAAGCGTCTGAATGATCATGATCACAGCAGTATCCTGCAACATGGCGTAGTAAATCTTTTTTAAAATTTGAAGAAAAATATCTTCCCCGGTGGAATTAAACCGGATATTGCCTAAATTATTTCGATTCTAATAAGCCCTTTATTCACTCATTCATTCTTTAAAATGGTTCATTTGTTCAAAGAACCATTCATTCACTCATTCATTCATTCATTTATTTTCTCATTCAGTCATCCATTTGTTCATCCATTCACGAACTTAATCAATATTTTATTCATGCAGTTACATATTTGTATATATTTTTCTATAAATTCTTGCGATATTGTTAATTTTCACAGTCATTTCTTTTATCAGTCGGTAGTATACTTTGTGATCAAAACTGGTGAATACATGTATACTGGTATAAATTAATGTACAATTTCATCCTTCTCTAGAAACCATTTACCTTTACCTACAGACAGTTCTTGTTACAATGAAACTATTTTGTTTATTATCATATATTATATGTGATTTTTGTCTTTGATTCAAACTTTTTCTTCTTTTTTATGTTGATAGTAAAGAACGTTTTTTAATCACTTACCCCGTACTTTTCTTTATACTATAGATGATCTTTAAAATTATTCTAAACTGTTTTAAAAATACCTAACACATACTTTAAAGATGTAAACTCGCTTACCTTGGATCTTTTTTATTTTATCCATCACTACATGTAATCCTAATAATAGCCATTAAACACTATAAAATCCAAGAAATATCAATCATGTATAATGTTCAGTTGTTAGAGTCCACCTTTTCAGAGTATAAACAACGTTGTGTATGGTAGAACTCTAGAAATTGTTGTTAACTGTTTAAGTATACTATTAAAAAGGTTTTGTTTTTGTTTCATTGAACTATTTGCATGGTATCTTGTATTTTGGTATCATCATTTATGATTTTCCCTCTACGTTTTTGTATGTAAACAAATTGATAAAATGACATATGTTTTTCCTACTCTACCCTTCTCTTTCACTTTTCTTCGTCTTTCGAGTCCAGGCTTCTTGGGTGTAGCATTTCAGGGGTAACGTTATTTTGTTTTGATAACCTACCTGTCGCCAACAAACCAATTATGTACTTATTATGTCTATACCCTCATAGATAGTGAATGATTTAAGTGCATACCGTGCGACAATAGGTTTATTTTATATCGGCATTCAAAGGTTCTTTAAAACAGATCATTTTACAGTTATCCTCTAGAAACATTACTGAAAGTTATAATTTATTTGTCAATTTATGTATCTATAATACGAAAAGTGACTTGTTTTATCTATTCGAGTCTTATAAATCTTCATACTGGGATACTAGTTTCATTATATGCTGGTAATCTTGTTACAAACGAAATTTTTTTTAATGTGTTCGATAAATCGGACATGTTATTCCAGTCAATGAATGAACAATTTTGTTTCTTCTTAATAAAACTTTTAATGTTATCTGGTGATGTCGAGTTAAATCCCGGACCAACTAACTTGGTTGAAAGCGCTCTTTCTGTTTTTCATCAAACTATCAGAAGCATTCGAAATGAATTAGAGTATATACGCCATAACTTGTTGGACTTTGGTGTCGTCTGTTTCACAGAAACTCATTTGGATAACTCAGTCAGTAATGACATATTGAAAATGTTAAACTTCTGTGAATTTCATCGTAAAGATAATACATGTCATTCGGGTGGACTTTTAGTATACGTTAAGGATCATTTAATATCTAAAAGATTAATTGAGTTAGAAAATAACTTACCAGAATCTCTTTGGATTGAAATAAAATGCCGAAATGAAAAATACTTAATTGCAAATATATATAGACCACCAAACACAGGTGTTGAATTTTGGGACAGGCTAAGTATTTGTCTTGAAAATGCTTTTCAAAAATGTGGTAAAATTCTGTTAGTAGGGGACATTAATGAAGATCAGCTTAACTCTAGTAATCATAAATTTCGAGACGTCCTCTTATTAAACAATATGTATAATGTTATTTCGGAACCAACAAGGGTTTCAGCTATTTCATCAACTTAATCGACCCTACTGCCATCTCTGATGCGAATTTACTTTTACATTCTGGTATTTTTCATACCCCGAGGTATGTAAGTGACCATTTTGGTACTTTTATTTACTAGAAGTTTAATTTACCCCCATCTGTTCCTTATAAAAGACTAGTATGGTATTATAACCGTGCAGATTTCGATAAACTCAACGACTTGATAATTGCAACTGATTGGTCATTTCTTGATTTAAACACAATCGATGAGGCTTCCGAAAATTTTAATACTAAATTTATGGAACTTGCAAAACTTTGTATTCCGTCCAACTATGTAATGATAAGGCCAAAGGATAGACCATGGTATGACTCATTCATTCGTCGTACTTCCCGTAAAAGAGACCGTCAAAAATCTATAGCTATAAGATCAGGTAAAATTAATGACTGGAACGTTTACAAACAACTTCGGAATAAAGTAAACAATCTTAAAACACACGCTAAACAAAAATACTATAATGACTTAGAATCTACATTAAGTGACAGTATGTATTATAATCCAAGATCGTATCGGAAAACAGTTAAACAATTAGTAAAAGACAACAAAAACTGTGAAATTATGCCACCATTAAATGTTGATATCGATGGCAATGATGTAATTTATACGTCAGATACCGAAAAAGCGAATTGTTTAAATGATTACTTTGTATCTATATCTACAGTTGATGACTCACGAACAAACCTTCCAGAATTTCTCCCAAAAACTAATAACGTCTGACAGGATTTTTATATTCAAGAACAAGAAATTATTGATATGTTATTTTCTCTCGTTTTAAATAAATCATCTGGGCCCGATGAAATAAGTCACAGAATGTTAAAAGAATGTAAAGACTCAATTTGTAAGTCATTGTGTATTCTCTTTAATAGGTCGTTATCCGAAAGAAAATATCCCGCAATCTGGAAATCGGCCGTAGTTATGCCGCTTTTTAAGAAAGGTACTAAAAATAGTCCTTCAAACTATAGACCTATATCTTTAATCAGCTGCGTTGGTAAGGTTATGGAAAGAGTTATGTTTAAACACATTTACAATCATCTATTTGCTAATAATAAGTTAATTTACGAAAGGCAGTCAGGTTTTTTACCAGGGCACTCTACTGTATATCAGCTGTTAGACATTTATCACCAAATCTGTAACTCCTTCGATAATAAAATCCCAACATGTATGGTTTTTTGTGACATTTCAAAAGCCTTCGACCGTGTCTGGCATGATGGATTACTTTTTAAATTAAAACAAAACGGAATTAATGGACACATTTTGCAATGGATTGAAGATTATTTAAGTAATCGCAATCAAAAGGTATTTGTAGGTTTTTCATATTCTGATTGTAAGTATGTCACTGCAGGTGTTCCACAGGGCTCTGTACTTGGGCCCTTATTATTTTTAACCTATGTCAATGAAATTGCAGACAACCTTGCTAGTGTAACACGGCTCTTTGCAGACGACAGTTCTCTCGCAGTTTCCACCTCTGATGTTGCTTCTATGGGAAGTACATTAAATGACGACTTAAATAAAATAGCTGAATGGTCCAAGCGTTGGTTAGTAACTTTTAATCCGAACAAAACAGAAGTGGTATTTTTTACTCTCGGATCTGAAGTTAAACCGTCTCTTTACTTTGATAATGTTCTTCTTGATTATGTTGACAGTCATAAACATTTAGGAGTTACTTTTAGATCAGATGGTAAATGGCACGATCATATCAATAATATACTTTCATCTGCCTCAAAACTTCTAGGGTCAATGAGAGCATTAAAGTTCAAACTAAAAAGAAATACGTTAAATCAGATTTATATATCCTACATGAGACCTGTTCTAGAATACGCATCAATAGTCTGGGATGGCTGTGCAGATTACGAAAAACATTCTCTTGAAAAACTCCAATACGAGGCTGCACGTATTGTCACAGGTCTTGCGAGGTCTGTTTCTATCGAACGTCTTCTTAATGAAATTGGTTGGGTATCTCTGTCCGATAGACGAAACATTCAGAAACTTGTTACCATGTATAAAGCTAAGCATCGTATATTACCGGACTATCTATTAAATCTTATTCCAGATACAGTTGCCAATGATGTACCCTATCTTCTTAGAAACAGGAATGATTATATAACAGTTGCTCGTCGTACGCAAATATTTGCTAACTCGTTTATTCCATCAGCTTCTTCCTTATGGAACGATTTAGAATCCGATATAAGACAGTCATCAACAATTCATATTTTTAAATCAAAACTTAAACTAAAATACAAATCTTCATCTGTACCTACATATTTTTGTATTGGCGAAAGGCTGTACTCGGTTTACCATGCTCAAATGCGTAATAAATGCAGTAATTTAAATGCTGATTTATATACAAGTCATTTGAGAGACAATGCTGCATGTGATTGTGGTCACGATACTGAAGATACCGAACATTTTCTCTTTAAATGTAGACATTATGCTTTACAAAGAATACAACTTTTTAACGCCACACGTATCTTTCATCCACTGAATACGCGTACTCTTTTGTTTGGAGCTGAAAATTATACTGAAGAAGAAAATTCACTAATATTTTTAGAAGTACAAAAATATATCAAACATACAAATCGTTTTCATTAAGAAATCTGATTGCTGCCGTATTACTTTAGTATATAAACTTAACGCAGTTGTTCCCCACACATTAAGTTACGACCCTTGGAACACTCTGGACTCTCTCTCTTCTTATATTACCATCTATCTAGCTTTCTTTTAATTTCTATAGTTAAATCATTCTACTTCTTCTCCAACATTGTTGTTATTCATTTCGCTTAACTTTGTTCTCTTCCAATTACATTTTGTCATTTTTATAAGAATACAATGCAATTTATAATATAAAATTTTCCTTTAAATATACCTTCGGGGACGGACCGAACTACTAATGCTATATGAACTTGTGGTCCAACCCTTTTACCTTTCTTAGAATGTTTTGTATATTTTCTGTATATGTACATTGTATATGTTGTCACAAAAAGGAAGGAATAAAATATGTTTAAATCAAATGCCCTTAATCTAAAACAGTAGATAAAATATAGAAGCGCTCTTTCTTGGTCGCAACAAAAGCGTTGACGTCCCCTCACGTTAATGTGACGTCATTCTAGCGTAAGATTGTTTTAACAGAGGCAAGCGTATTGGAATAAATGTGTAATCTTTAAAATGTAGATAAAGTAGATATGAGTAACCCTAAGCATGTTAAAGAGTGTAATGATTTAAAACAAGAAAATATTTATAATTGATTGTTATGTTAATTCATACTATAGATGCAGTTACAGTAATATCCTGTAACATAGTTAATACTTGACCTGTATGTAGAAAAAAAAAAGATTGATGATAACACCAACTAAATATTGATCATTAATGGGCGGAAGTTTATTAATAAAATCACACGACCGGTCAAAACAAAAAACCGGCGCTCATTTCATGACTTTCATGAAATACGTTAATAATATGGTTGCACTGTCTACATAATTTCATGAGAGGCCTCCATGGCCGAATGGTAAAGGTCGATGATTTCTAATCACTGGCCTTTCGCCACTTTGGGTTTGAAACCTCACATTAGGTGTTTAAATTCTATCATGCGCGTAAACCTTCCAGGTGGCTTATGAAATGCCGGTGTTCATACCCTGGTGCGTGCCCATGCCTGAAACAAAGCACCTAGGTTCAAAATGAAAATGGTCTAGATCTTTTCTCAATACAGGAAGCAATAAAACTAAGCCAAAATATAACTGCCACATCACCAAATGACTCATTATACCAGATTTCATCAACAGCATGGAACTATATTTTGGACTACTTCGCTTCCTGTTTGGTGCAATCGGTCCTCAAGAACGCGGAAAAGTTTTATTGCCGCGACGGCCAGGATTCGTTTCCCGATTTTGGGCATGATTTTTTCTTGATTCCGCATTTTTAAAGATAGTCTAGAAACAAAAGCTCATGTTCATAGTATGATGAAACTTCAATTCTAAAGAAAGATCATTTTAGCCAAAATCTGGAGTCGTGTCCCTCTAAGCCAAACGCTTGTTGAAACAAGTCGTCTGGCTTGTTCAAATAAAATAGATTGGTGGAAATAGAAATAGCAACTGTTACTGGAAATCCGATTGTACTGGAAGATGAATTTGAATGGGTCGCCATCAGATCTAACATTTAGGAAGGTCGAGTACTTTAGTCAGATTTTATATGTCAGAACAATCTATGCCGCAGTGTGAGCAAATTTCTGTTAAATGGCACTGCATTTTTTGGTTAAAAGTAGAATTATTTTGATTCACTACTACTACCATTGCCAAATAGCATATCTAGTTACCATATCTGTTTCAAACTCATCCTTTCGAAGGTGTCGCCGGGCTACTCAGTGGTAGTGATAACAACTGGGTCGACAGATTTTTAGTATATTGTCATGGACAGATACGCTCCTGTAAAACAGGATATAAACAAAACAATATAAATACAATGTCAAATTAGGGGTTTAACAATACACATTCATGTCAAAAGCAATGCATGACAAACAATACGTATTCAAGTTTCAAAAACATGATTACCTGTAGATATATTTATATATAACTACATAACTGGTCATTTAATGTTCAGCACAAATCGGCTTGTTTACATTTCAAAGTATGGCGGATATCAATAGATCGAATGTGATTGGTTAATAACTCGTGCGGGGAATATAGATATGTAGATGGTGTAAGGGAAGCAAATATTTGTGAATAACTGATACGGCCTACGACTACAAATACAACTACTCTGCCTACGGTATGTAAATTGGTGTTCAGGTTTACCCTATGACATATTCCCCCGGCTAAAAAAATGTCGTCCCGACATTTTCAGACGAGTAAACAAGGTACAACTGAAGAATAACAATGTTAGTGAAATATTCATGTTGACTGTTTGTAACATCAACCTAAAATAAATACAAGTATATTATTAATCATGTATAATATGGTACATACATCTAATATATTTCAATCGAACTTAATGAATCATATATTTTTGATCAAGGGTTTACTTTTTTTTTCATTCATTAAATTCTTTGCACATGTGGAGAGATTCCAGAAGTAAGTATCTCCTTGAAGAATTGTAAGCATGAATCCCTTGGAAACGCACATAGTAGGTATATGATTGCATTTCAGATACGTTTACATCCGACAAGATAGGTATATATCTTTTCAGGTAAGTATATAGTTTTCTTTTTCAATGTCATTATATTATATGTTTTCTTTCAGTCATATACTATATACACAAGATATAAACTGGGTAAGTATTCGAAGTCTTTAGACGCACACACACTTTATTACAATGTTGTCTACATTTACAGGTAAGTAAGTATACTTTCATTTCACACTTAAAATTCCAGGTTAGTATATACTCAGAAAATAATTCAGTTATATCTTTCAAATTTCATGCTTTCCTATTTACACTGTACTGATATTATATAACACTGTCTCTATAATACACTGTTTCTGAACACTGTTGTTTGTATTATGTCATCATCCAATCGCCATTACGTTGCCATTTTGGTAACTTCTTTTGTCGCTTTGGTCTTCTGGAGCTGTTGATCTCGTTATCCGGAGGCTCTCTATTATGTTGTCTTCTTTGAGGTATGATGTACTTCTCTGAACTTCTGCTGTTTCCTTCATTGTTGGTACTGTTTTCTACTGTTGTTTTAATTGGAAGAAGAAGGTTTCTGTGTAGTGTTTTTGTTTTCTTAGTCGCTGAATTCTTTTTCTTGATGACATAGACCGGTGTATCTTTGTTTGGTTGTTCTAGGATGATATATGGTTCTGTCTCCCATTTGTCCGCAATCTTATGCTTTCCTCTAATGGTGACGTTTCTGGCTAAAACAATGTCGCCTGGTTCTAAAGTTGCTGCCCTTGATTTCCGGTCATAGAATTGTTTGTTAACGTTAGCTGTGTCTTCCGCAGATTCTTTTGCTTTTGCATATGCGTAGGATAATCTGTCACGTAGCTTTCGGACGTATTCATTTCTAGATTTGGACTGTATTTCGTCAAAGTTTATTCCAAGTAGGGCATCTATGGCTAATTTAGGATATCTTCCAAACATAAGGAAATATGGAGAGAAACCAGTGCTGTTGTGTATTGTTACGTTGTACGCATGTACCAGAGGTCCTACATAAGTCTTCCAGTCACTTTTTTTGTTCTCTTCCAATGTCCCGAGCATCTTTAACAATGTCTGGTTAAATCGTTCTGTCATACCGTTGCCCATAGCGTGATATGGTGTTGTGTGGGACTTAGTTGTGTCTCCTAGTTTGCACAGCTCTTGTATTAGTCCAGATTCGAAGTTTGCACCTTGATCGCTGTGTATTCTGGATGGAAAACCGTAATGGACTATGAATTGGTCGAACAGCACTCTTGCAGTCGTTTTGGCTGTTTGGTTCTTGGTGGGGTAGGCCTGGGCATATCTGGTAAAGTGATCTGTTACGACCAAAATATGTTCAAACCCACCCTTGGACCACTCAAGGCTGAGAAAGTCAACACATATAATTTCCATTGGTGCACTGGACGATATGTTCACTAACGGGGCTACGGATGGTTGTGTCTTTCTGGCGATGCAACGTGGACAATTGCGGACCTTGTCTTCGATGTAGGAGTCCATACCAGACCAGAAGAATCTTTGTTTGAACAGCGACGTCGTCCTGTCTCGGCCCTGATGGCCTAGGTCATCATGTAAGGCACAAAAACCTTCTTCTCTGATTGCCTCTGGTAAAAGTAACTGTTTATAATATTGACCTTTGTACTGGCTGAATCTGTAGAGGATACCATCTCTGAGTTCAAGATTGTCCCAATCTCTTAAGTATTTGACCGCTGGACTTATGTTTCCACCGACCCGCTTAGCTGACGGTCTGGTGCCTTTCTCCATGTGGTCGATAAGTTGAGACAGGACTGGGTCATCATGTTGAGCTTTCATCCAATCTTTTGAACTCAGTGATTCAGATTCTATGACGTTAGATGGAATCTCTTGAGATGTTACAGGATCAACTGTTTCTATTGAGTCTGGATTGATGACAGAGAAAGCAAGTGGCGTTTCAGATGGTGGAGAAGTTGCTGCTATTGACATTGCTGATATGACTTTAGAATTAATCGTCTTTTCATTTGGCTCACTCTGTTCTATTCTTGAAAGGCCATCTGCGTCTGCATTGTTCTTTCCTGATCTGTATGTCGTCTTAAAGTTATAATTGGACAGTGCTGCCAGCCATCTATGTCCTGTTGCATCCAGTTTGGCTGAGGTTGTGACATACGTCAAAGGATTATTGTCTGTAACAACCTCGAATACAGCACCATAAAGATAGTCGTGAAACTTTTCAGTGACAGACCATTTTAAAGCAAGGTATTCCAGTTTGTGTGCAGGGTAGTTCTTCTCTGATGGTTTGAGGGTCCTGCTAGCATAGGCGATGACACGATCGATTCCCTCTTGACGCTGGTACAAGACTGCTCCAAGACCTTTGGATGAGGCGTCTGTATGAAGTTTAAATGAGAGGTCGTAATCGGCATATGCAAGGATTGGTGGATTGATCAGTTTGGCTTTCAGTTCTTCAAATGCTGACTGTTGTTCTTTTCCCCATATAAATGGTTGTCTTTTGGTTTTCATTTTAGATGGTTTATCAGATTTCAGTGAATGTCCTATCAATAAGTTGTTCAATGGTCGAGCAATGACTGCGAATCCCTTGACGAATCTTCTAAAATATCCCACGAATCCTAAAAATTTTCTCACTTCTTTCACAGATTTTGGTGTTGGCCAATTTTCGACGACTTTAGTCTTTTCTGGATCTGTCTGTATACCTTGTTTTGAAACTACATGGCCTAGGTAAGTAATTCTGTCCTTAAAAAACTGGCATTTCTTAGGATTTATTGTCAAGTTGTTTGTTGACAAGCGTTGAAATACGGCATCGAGGCGATTGATGTGTGTGTCTCTGTCTTTGGAGAAAATGACGATGTCGTCCAGGTAGATTAGGCAGTCTCTCAAGTTTAGGTCAACCATGCATCGTTCCATGAGGCGTTGGAATGTAGCTGGGGCGTTACAGAGCCCGAATGGCATTCTATTGCATTCGTAGAATCCAATTCCCCAAACTTGAAAGGCGGTTTTCTCTTTATCTGACTCTTCCATTTCGACTTGCCAGTATCCAGATTTTAAATCGAGTTTTGGAAAGTATTGTGAGCCTGCCAAAAGATGAAGTGTATCGTCAACTCTGGGAATAGGATATGCGTCTTTCTTCGTTCGAGAATTAATTTTCCTGTAGTCGATACAAAAGCGGATGGTTCCATCTTTCTTCTTGACGATTACTACGTTCGAGGATCAAGGACTATTTGACTCTTGTATTGCACCGATTTTTAACATTTCTTGAAGATGTTCTCGAACTTCATAGTAAATTGCTGGTGGGACTCGTCTATAAGGTTCCTTGAATGGAGTATTATCTGTTAGCTCGATTTTGTGACGGACAGCTGTAGTATGTCCAAGATTATGAGGACCTTTCGGAAATACTGATTTCCATTTATTGAAGAGATTGTAAACCTTTTCTTTTTGTTGAGTTTTCCTTTTCTTTTTCAGGTACAGTCTGCTGATGTGACACTGAATGGTCGTTGAGATCAGGTAAGAAGTTTTCACTAATGTTGCTTTCGTTTTCTTTTTCAGGTACTGATGTATCACTGCCGATGTCTGCGTGTCTAATAACTTTTACTTCATTAAGTTGACAGATTTCAGATTTAGCTGGAAGTTTAAGAATCTTTGCTGATATATTACATATTCTGACTGGAACTCGTGCGGTCTTTCCTGAGTTCGTGAGTTGTACAACACGAGGACAGACTATGGACTTCTGTTGAAAGTTGTCTTCTATAGGTTCAGTGACGGCTGCATCAACATTTCTTGTTTTGCGTACAAAACCAATTATTGTTCTGCTTTCCATAGGCTTGAGTGTAACTGGTTGCGTAGATGTTACGATACCAACTGATGCAGAACCAACTGACATAAATGCTGACTTCCATACGTCTGGTGTATCTTCTGCTTCAATATTGTTTTCTTTGAGTTCCCGTATAACGTTTGTTCCTATCAACACAGGGACATTATGATGGTATTCAGTTGTAGGTACTACCAGAAACAGAGTTGTAACTGAGCCATGTGAAAATGTTTTGCTTTCTATTGTAGCTTCAATATACCCAAGGTAATTTACAAGTGTTCCATTTGCGGTTTTAACCTCCAATTCGAAGTCTTCTAAACTGTGTAGAACAGGTTTGATGGGTAATTTGTCGTAAAACGTTTTAGAAATGGAACTGACCATGGAACCACTGTCGATTAGAGCTTTTGGTGTAACGCCTTCAATTTGGATTGTTGTTTCATTGGACGACCCAACAAGTCTGTCTAAGATGGTACGTTTAGGGCAATTTTGATCTTTACTGCTCACATCATGCCCTGCGATGGAAGCATCTATTTGTTTAAATTGTCGTTCTTGGGTTCTGGATTTTTGTTAAGTTGTTTGGCATCTTTTGAAGCATCACTGGACTCTTCGTCTTTCCTTTGGGATGGAGTTGTATCTATGACTTCTACTGTCATAGTAGTCTCTGTATGATTTATTTCTTGGTGGACCATAGTACTGGTTATAGTATGGTCTATATCCCCGTTGATATCTTCCTCTTCCTCTATATGAATAGCCTCGTTGTGTGTCTTGGTTACTCGGGATCTCAGATCTTTCGTGCTCTTTGTTTTCTTTCTTCATGTTTACGATCTCCTTTTCCAGCTCTTTCATTTTATCTATCATTAATTGCATCATGTTCATTTGTTTGTCCATGTAATATGAAGTTGTTTTCATGTTCTGTTGTTGTAATTGTACTTCGTCTTTCTGACCAGTTTGTATTTCTTTGCTAGCATCTAGTTCTGTATTCTGTGTGTTGACTGGCCTCATACTTCTTGCATCAGCTGACGTTCGTTTTATTTCATCTTCTTCAACTCTAGCTTTCTTCCGTAATACTTCGAATGTTGAGTCAGATTTATATGTTACTCTCGTATTATTTCTGAGCTTTTCACTTTTTAAACCCTTCCAAAATCTTTGTTTCAATAAGGCATTCTTTTTTCTTTAGGTATTTCACCGGTCTCTACTGCCACCTGCATAATCGTTTCTAATCTTAAAGCCCAGTCAGATGTGGTCTCTTTGTCTTCTTGCTTAGCATTGAAGAAATCCTGCATGATTGAATCTTCAGTCTGTGTAGTGCCATATATATCTTCCAGTTTCTTCAGTATTACTGTAGAATCAGCCATTGGATCTATTGTCAGAAGAACTTTTCTAGTCTGACCCTTCAGTGAATTTCTCATTGTCTGAGCAATCAAATACTCCGGATATAGTCTACTCTTAATAATTCATTCGACCTCTATCTTCCAAACTTTGAAGTCACTTCCATCAAATGGAGGAATTTTTGGTTTTCCAAACCCACTTTGGTTAATGTTTCTGTCTAATGTTGGAAATTGTCTGACTTGACTCGCTGTGTTATCCTGAATATATTCTTTTCTATCTGTATCTGCTCTACGTTTGTCTGATAATTCTTCTTCCTGGCCCTTTAGTAACAAAATCTTCTGTGTTCTAAGCCTTTCGAGCTCAACCTTTTTCTGAATTTCCTTTTCAAGTCTTTCTCTTTCAACTCTCTTCTGACTCAATTCGTCCTTTGCTATTTGCAGTCTACGAACTCTTTCTGCTATCTGCCTTTCTTCTTGTTCTTTGATTTCTCTCTGGTACTCTATTTGTCTGTTTTGCTCGTATAATCTTTGTAAGAGTATCCTTTCTCTTTCTGTCTCTAACCTTACTCTTTCTTCTTCCATTGTTTGTTGTTCTCTATAATCATACTTTCTAAATTCATTTGGAGTCATGGTATATGTTGCGTCACTATATTGACCTTCAATCCTGGGCTTAATCGTATCAGTTCTATTCTCTCTGTAATTCTCAAGTTTGATAGGCCCGTAATGTCTTGTATATTCATTCTCGTGTTCATGCATGTCTACTAAATCTGGGACAACATTTCCTTCTTTATTCTGTCTATAGTATGTGGTACCTTTCTCATTACTTTGATGAGTATCTCCTCCAAAATATGGTTTACTGCTGAAGTTGCTATATCTGTGTTCTCTATTATCGACACCACTTCCTTGTCCAGTTTCATCTCGATAATGATATTGTTGCCTTTCATCTCTTCTATCATAGTCTTTCACACTATCGTGTATGTCAAATTCATAACACTTATTTTCAGCAACACTACTTTTACTTTGTCATTGCTGACTATACTTCTATTTCACTAGAATTAATTAGTCTTATCTACCTGCATTATTGTTATTTGTTCAAGTAGTATTAAACTTCAACTTGTTCTTTAAAACTATTCTAAGTTTGTGTTTACTTTGCTGGTATTCAATTTTGCACTTCCCTTTTGCATGTAACTTTTTTCACAATTAATCCACATTTCATTGTGAAGATCTTTCCTATGTTATTTCATGTACGTATCGATATTTCTTAAACGTCTGTGGTATTCATGTCAATATGTATATCCTGCTTCATAATACTTGTTATCAGTATGGATGTGGTACTAAACAATCAAGTCATCTTTTCGTTTTTTTCAAGTGAAATGGATCAGCTATGTCCTAATTCTATAATTTGTTTTGACCAATCTTGCCATGTCAAAATAGAAATATTGATATCTAAAAATCACTTTCTCAAATATCTGTCGACAACACTGGACATTCTTGTATGACCTTTTTCAAAGATTTAGATCCTTTTTTCTATATCAAGCTCAGCCTATATGTCATAGAGATAAGTAAGTTTACTCTCTTCCTTTTAAGCTATACTGACTCCCTTCCGTCCTCTGTTATAGTCAATTCCAGAACTGTCGATCCAAATGCTTTTGTGGAATGAATTTGTCTTTATTTTGTTCAACTCAATGTCCTTAATATTATAAAATTTAAATTGTCAAACCTCACCATTTGACTGCAATATTTCCACTATGATGCCTCATTTGTACCTGTGATCTATTCTAATAGCCCCACAAGCTTTTTGTCGTGTAACGATATTAAATTATTGATCAGGAAATTATTTCCGTTACATTTCTTTCAATATATCCTGTCTTATGCTCTTGCGTTAATTATCTGTAACGAATCTTTCAATTTAGTAACCTCCATATGCTTTTCGCTTTAATCGTTTCAGACAACAATGTTAAGCTTGAATTCCTCATAAATGTTATGGATTTCTTAATTACATACATAGTTCAATGTCAATACCTTACATTATATTCAAACTACCTTCAATCATTGTTTATATGCGACTGTATTATTGTATTACAATTTACTTTTTGTACTATATCTCATGAAAATACATTCGTTTCTTTCAATGTATGTGAACCTGTCAATTAGTACATAATTAACATACTTTCTAATTCACTAACTTATTAACGTTTCAACATTTCCATTTTCACATATAAGTCTTCTCACTTCACAGTATCTCACTTCATCAATTTCATAAATTTACTTTTCACTTCAAAATTCACACCCTTTTCACAAGTAAAGAATTTTTCAATGTAGTACTTCATTTTACACTATGTCAATTAACAAACTGACTTTTTTTTCACTTATATTCACTTCAGTAATTCACACAATTCATTCAATAATGAAGTATTTTCAATGTAGTAGTTCAACAAATCACAGTACTTCACTTCACATATTCACTTTCAATTCACCTGTGAAGAATTATTCAAATTATTATATTATTGCAAAATTGCACTATACTTCTATATCCACCTAGACAATTCACACTATCTATGCACTACCAATGCATTAAGTATATTTTGTTAAGTAGTATTCACTTTCAAGTTGTTCTTTCAATAAACTATTTAATTTGTTATTCTATTCTGCCTGGTTATCTCACAAACTTTTCTTATCAATTTCCCCTTTTGCAGTGTAGACTTTTTATTTCACAATTTTATTCAATTCAGTTGTGCAATATATATATATATATATATAGCTATATTTCATGT
Source organism: Mercenaria mercenaria (assembly GCF_021730395.1). Lineage (NCBI taxonomy): Eukaryota > Metazoa > Mollusca > Bivalvia > Venerida > Veneridae > Mercenaria > Mercenaria mercenaria. Next base: position 54,503,452 of record NC_069369.1, read on the forward strand.
ACCCGACTCGAATACTTTTTATAACGTTTCTTGTGGTATTTCACTTTTCAATAATATTGGGTATATACCTTTAATTAATACATTATTTCAAAGTATAGAGATGGTACCTAAAAAATTCAAATTCATCTTTATAGGTTTTTTTCAGAGTGAAATGATAGCTAAGTGCACCAATTTTCTAAATATATTTATGGTTTTCCTCTTCTCCATGTCAAAAATAGAAATATTTGATATCTAAAAAATGACTTTCTCAAAATATCTGAAGCAAAATGGACAACTCTTGTATTGACCGTTTTTCAAAGATTTTAGGACTTCCCTAATTATAGTCTATATCAAAAGCTCCCACAGCTAAATAAATTCAATAGAGTATAAGGTAAGTTTACTCTACATTCAACATTTTGAAAGAGCCTATACTGAACTTCCTTTTGTCTTTTAATAGAGTCAAATTCCAAGACTAGCCAAGAGTCTAAAACGCTTGAAAAAATTCTGAGTGAAAGAGAATGACATTGTCTTTATTTTAAGCTTACCAAAACCATGCCAAAAATGTACCTTAAAGAAGTTATTAAAGATTTTATATTGTAAACAAACCCCTACACCATTTTACCATCAATATTTTCCACTCATGAATGCACTCAATTCAGGTGATAATTGTTGATATATTTGTAAATGAGAGGCCCCAACAAAAGCCTTTTTTCAAGTCGTGTAAACAGTATAAGTTTTAAATTAATGTTGATATCTGAAATTATCCGATTACTTTGTTTTCAACAATAAATATAACACCTTTTAGTTTGTTTAGGGTAATTGATCTGTAACGAAAATCATCAAATAGAGTAATCTCCATATGCTTTTTCAGCATTTATTCGTTTTTCAAGGAAAGCAAATGATCGTGCTAGTTCCCTCCAGAGAATGTTTAAATTGAGAATTGCTTAAAATACATTACATAGAGTCATTACCTGTCAGTTACCTTAACATGTAGTAATTACAACCACTACCTTAAAACATTGTAATTATATTTGACGACAATGAATTTTTGTGTTACCAATTTAACTTTTTTTGTTATTTCTCATTGTTGGATATATACATTTTACATTTTGATAAATAAATGTTGTGTAAACCAATGTATCACCATTGAGAACAATAAATAAACAACTTTGGCTAAAAGATCAAAACTTAATAACGTTTCTTAATGTATGCATTATTCTATATAATCTTCATGCATTACTAAACTTTCTGTCAGGGCCTCATTACAACTTACAAAATAACTGTCAGTGTAAGTCATGAGAAAAGCGTGCATATTGTCTATAGAATACAAAGGGATTTAAACAAGTGTAGGTCATATTTTGTCTGCCTGATAAGTTGTTTGAAAAAGGACCTATCTGATTTTTCTTTCACTTTTGATCAATGTTTAATGTTGGCTTCAGTTTATTGATCAATTCAGAGTTGTCCCCCTTTGATTTATTTGTGTAGGTACCATCTCTACAAAGTATAAATAAGATTCTTTTAAAAAAAATAAGAAAAAAAAATTTTGCTCCTAGCGAGGATCGAACCCGCAACTTAACGATCTGATGTCCAACGCGCTATCCGCTGAGCTACGATCACTATTGATACATGTACGCTATTTTCTTATAGTGGTCAAAATTACCACTGTCCGCGGTCAGCGAAACGATATTCATGTTGCTAGTGTGTAACTAGATAGAAATCAATACCGATAACGCTCTATTTTACAGATGTATTGTAAAACTGTGTTTCACAAATTACCAGTAAAATTATTCTTTCAGTAAACGCGTTAGATCTAATTAAATACCACGACGCGCGATGCAGCTGCAATTTGTTTTCAGTTTCATGAAACCTTGAAACTTTTCAAAGCATCATGTATATACTTTTTATGTAGTACTTATTTTGGCAATTTTGAAGATAAAATATCTCCAAATTTGTCAAATGTGATAGCAATTTTTATTTCAGCTTATTTGCATAAGATGAAAAAATATGTATGGTAATTCTTAGCTGTAGTAAAGTTTGCTGAAAGTTGATCTGAAAAATACTTCACTAGCTGAACACCAGTAAACAAAATAACCAGATACTCTACTTCTCTAAGCTACCTGTCTATGCTAGATATTCACCTTTTATACTGTATTGGGGATGGCCAGTGTTAGTGTTGCTTATGCATTTTCATGCAGGGGTTAATTGCAAAGTGTGTATACTGGGTGGTCCTTGCCCAAAAATTAAAATGTACTTTGCTGAAAACACTCAAACTATCATGACACACTAACAAAAATACACATAGAATACACACAAAATGTATAAAGTTAAATCAATCACAATAATAATATGTATTATAAATATATTATAACACTTATTTATTTTTATTTTTCAGTTCTACAATGGGTATGCACAGTTCAGTCTCCTTGGAAATTGGATGGATGATCCTCAGAATGAAATGTTCCTTTGGACAGCTCCTGGAGTGATGCATAGTTTGTTGTGTATGAACACTAGTGAAAAAGTTTGCGCATATACTTTACAGATATTAAGGTCTTATGATAAATTTAAAGCGAGTGCACTCACGAAACCTTCACTGATCAGCTGTCTGTTTGAAACACACTGCCAACGGTGGTAGGATGGTCCTACATCTCAGTCACTTGATGTGCTATGTACTCATCCATGATGTATCTTGTCTGCTTTGACGTGAAGTTGGGCGCCACTGTCGCCGGGCTACTCAGTGGTAGTGATAACAACTGGGTCGACAGATTTTTAGTATATTGTCATGGACAGATACGCTCCTGTAAAACAGGATATAAACAAAACAATATAAATACAATGTCAAATTAGGGGTTTAACAATACACATTCATGTCAAAAGCAATGCATGACAAACAATACATATTCAAGTTTCAAAAACATGATTACCTGTAGATATATTTATATATAACTACATAACTGGATATTTAATGTTCAGCACAAATCGGCTTGTTAACATTTCAAGGTATGGCGGATATCAATAGATCGAATGTGATTGGTTAATAACTCGTGCGGGGAAAATAGATATGTAGATGGTGTAAGGGAAGCAAATATTGGTGAATAACTGATACGGCCTACGACTACAAATACAACTACTCTGCCTACGGTATGTAAATTGGTGTTCAGGTTTACCCTATGACAAAGGCACTACTTATTTGATAAAAAAACCCAATTAGTTTGATTAACTACCATTACCATTGTTAAAACAGCATATTTATATTCAACGGGGTGGCAAACCCACTTGACATTTCGGTATTTGACGTCAGAGAGTTCACTCGTCTGCTAATTAGGGAAATCAGCATGATTTGCTTTGCCTTATTTAGTTAAGAACCATTATTAGTTATAACTAATTAGAATGATTTAGATGTAGTATAAAGGCGTACTCCGACGAATCTTTTTTTTTTCAATAAAAATAATTTGAGGTGTTATATATATTCATTCCATTCTTTTACAGTAATGTTATTTTGTAATTATACTTTTCCATAATTATTATCATGTACAAGTGGATTTCATTTTAATGCAAAGTACCGTTCATGATAATGGTTCGTTAGCGATAGGTTCCGCCAGCTGTATCAGTGGATTGCTGGAGTCAGAGTGCACGGTACAGTTTTTTTCTAGCCAAGGATTAGATACATTGATAACTTATAATACTTTTATTTGCACATGTATATTGCACATTGAATGTGTATAAAATATTTTGTACTTATTTGAAAAATGATATTGCAATACAAAAAAGACTTCCAAATTATTTCATTTTATCTATATCTCATGAGAATATACTTATATACACAACCAATGACAACGATATGATAAAGATGAAAAATTTAAAGAAGAAAATACTTAAAAAAATTCGTTTCTGACGGATATCCAACCCACATCCACGAAGTTCAAAGATTGTCAGCGTTATCACGGCTATTTAGGTGATACACTTATGTATTTCTAAATTCAATAATTATTCCACATAGCAATGATTTGTAAACATTACCTATATAATGGACCGTTTTATCTTTAAAAGTACGAAAACAAAACAGACATATACGCACGGGGAAAATCGCTCGATTCATGTAACATTTTGTTTGTAAATTCCTTGTTACATGGTGGATTTTAATAAAAATATATATATAAAAAAAAAAAAAAAAACAACAACAAAAAACGCCGAAGACAGAGAATTGTCAAGTGCTCTGTTAATTTAAACTTTTAGTATCATGTCTATCTGCTCTTTAAACCAACGTTTATAGGTTATTAGATTTGTATCGAGAAATATGCACGAGTTCTGCAGCGGAAATAGTGTGCCAATTTTGGAGCGCAGTATTATTCCGCAAAAGAACGAGTGCATATTTCTTGATGCAAATCTAATAATCTTTTTATTACATGAGCATTTTCACCTAAAATTATTATCTATTAAATAAAACAGATTTGCTTTTAAGCCTAAGGGAAATTGAAAATATCGTCGTAAAGAACTTTTATACGCGACGACATACAGGACACTGACGTCACAAATGACGTCACACACTCGATATGAAATTTAAACGTCAGTATGGAAAAATTTTGACGTTTCAGGTTCCATTGAAACTTAACGGAGTTATCAAATGAGTATGTAATAAATTACGATAATGTGATATCATATGTATGAAAAGTAATACTATGATAAACAAATTTTTTCGTCAGTAAAAGATGTTGCGAAATCCTAGATAACTTAAACTTTAAAACTTATATGCTGTCTTCAGTCAGTATATATAATTTAAGTGCTTTATATGCTTTTTCATACGTAATCGTAAAGTGACAAACTAAATGTTTTTATAAAAATATTTCTTAAAGGGAAGATGTTGCATTCCATATAGTTAATTTCAATAACGCATTGCTTTTACTTCTAGCACTGTTAAACAGTATGCTACATGGAAAAAAGACGCAATTAGTAAAACCATTGAACAACATTTACCGTACTTTTATTTGTACTGTTAAGTAACGCTTTCCTCCGGGCAAAGTCAGATAATTACAGGTATACTTCTTTGATAACATGAAACAAAAGCTCTAATGAGCTTTTTACACCAACTTATAAGTAGTTGCTTAAAGAATAAAAGCAAATAGATTAGGAGTAAATGATGTTCCTTAAGCATAGAAATACAGGCGGCATACTTAGATAAAAAGATCTAATCAGCACGTACATTAGGAAAGTTAAGTGAAAGCTAAAGGCACACACTTCTGTGGCTCATTTCATATATATATAGCTCATCACAAGCAGTTACACAGTACATATGAAAGCATATGAGCAGTTCAAGCAAACTATAATAGGCATGAAAGCAAATTTAGATACAAGCAGATACTTAACACATACAATCACTTTAAACATTGCAAAAATATGCAACATATTAATTGTATGTACATTTGTAGAGAAAAAGTCTCAGCTGTTTGTTCCAGAAAAAGTACAGATGAGAGAAAGAAAATGGTTGCTTCGCTCCACTAATGACAATATTACCACCTGTCCCAGATGTCCCTCCGCCCTTAATTAAATGTTATGACGGAAAACCTAGACTTACAACAAACTTATAAAATGCTATTCTTAGCAATTTTTAATGCTTGAACATACTTCTATAGGAAATTTACAATGTGGTTAAGGCTTTACTTTCTTACAATTCTAGAGAAAACCAAATATATCTGGTACCGGTAATTTGAAATAGTTCAATTAATCTTGTTGCCGGTCAGTTATGGGCGGCTATTCACATTGTACTAATTGCTGTCCAAGACGTTACATAACCTCAGAATCGAATTTTATAAGTTTGTAGTAGTCTTAATTGGCTCTTTTTACTTTAATAAAATCCACCATGTAACAAGGAATTTACAAACAAAATGTTACATTAATGGAGCGATTTTCCCCGGTTTTGTTATTGAAACCATTATCTAGGTAATGTTTAGGTTACAACACACTAAGTAGCTGAGCTTCTTTATTCTATATAAAATTGATATATTTCCAATGGCTGCAGCACACATTAGAAGCCATTAAAAATGTTTGTAACTTGCATTTTCTTGAAGAATATTGTCAGTGCTGAATAGAAATCAAAAGAAAAGTGGTGGTCATGTTTTATGAAAGAAACCTATTTTCAGTCAAACACACAAACTGCAAAATCAGCTGAAAAATGAGACCCCAAATTGGTGGTGTATGATCTAAGTATCCATGAGGAATTCTGTAATGTTATTCTTTCATTATGAAAATGCAACCTACATGTCAAGCATAGATCTGTCTTGTGATTTCAGAAAAAAATAAGGAAAATAGCTCTACAGAGCAAACAAAACTGAGGACTATTTGAATCCGCCATAATGCGACTACCATTTTTTTCGCGCCATTTGCCTTTTTAGTGTCTGTATGCCTTTAAAAATCAGTGCGATTCAATGCGATATATGTGGAATAATGATTGATTTTAGAAATAGCCGTTAGAGATCCGTCAGAGTCGACTTTTTTTAATATTTTCATCTTTAAAGTTTCATCTTTAACATATCAATGGTTGTGTTGTGTGTAGCAGACTCTTCTCATGAGATATAGATAAAATGAAATAATATGGAAGACTTTTTGTATTGCAATATCTTTTTAAATAAGTACAAAATATTATATACACAGTCAATGTGCAATATGCATGTGCGAATAACATTAGATATATAATAAATTATAAATGTACCTAATCCTTGGCTACTAAAATTCTACCGTGCACTCTGACTCAAGGAATCAGGCACTGATATAGCTGGCAGAACCTATCGCTAACGAACCATTATGAATGGTACTTTGCATTAAAATGAAATGACAATAATTATGGAAAAGTATGATTACAAAATAGCATTAAAAGATTGAAATGAATATACATAACACTTCAACAGTTTTTACTGAAAAACAAAAAAAGATCGTCGGAGTACTGAACATCAGTCGACTATATGACAAGCCGTCATGCTACCACTAAATCATACTAATTAGTTATAACTAATAACGGTTCTTATCTAAATAAGGCAAAGCAAATGATGCTGATTTCCCTAATTAGGAGACAAGTCTAGACAGTGAACTCTCACATGTCAGAATCAAACTGTAAGATACTGAAAAAAAGTGGGTTGCCACCCTTTTGAATATAAATATGTTGTTTAACAATGGTAGTGATAGTTAATCAAACTAATTGTTCTTTTTAATCAAATAAGGAATACCTTCTAAAAGATGAGTTCGAAAAAGATATGCTAACTGGATATGCTATTTGGCAATGGTGGCGGTAGTGAATCAAAATAATTCTATTTTTAACCAAATATGCAGTGCAATTAAACAGAAATTTTCTCTCGCTGCGGCATAGTGTTTTCTGACATTTACACTCGACCGATCTGATAGCGACCCATTCAAATTTATCCCTCAGTATTGCTACTTTTATTTCCACTAATCTATTTTTATTTGAACCAATCAGATGACTTGTTTCAACAAGCGTTTGGATTAGAGGCACATGGCACCAGATTTTGGCTAAAATAATCTTTCTTTAAAATTGAAGTTTCGTCATATTATGAACCATTGCCAGCTATAATAGCCAATTTTACATATTTTTATAACGAGTAGGGAAGCATTAAGATGCTATTAAATCACAAAACTTTTTACATCATTATAAAAATGAAAGATTAAATTTTGTGCTCATATGTGGATAAATTATGTGGCATAAAAAATAAAAAAGTTATTACGAAATAAAAAATCATTTCCTATGTATCTATATACATGTAGTAGCAAAATCAATCGGATCAAGAAATCGATAACGCCGATAGCGTATTTTCAAGGGAGACAATTTCATTGATAAGCCAGCAATTTGGCTATGAAAGCTGGAAATGATGAGCTGTTGTTTCTAAACTAACTTTAAAAATGCGAAATCAAGAAAAAATCGTGCCCGAGTCGGGAAACGAACCCTGGCCGCCGCGGCAATAAAAACTTTTCCGCGACCAATACACCACGTAGGAATTCCTATTTAACTCTTTTTAAATATAAATCTATATAATTAAGACAGTTATCCTCCAGTACCCCGTTACAAACGCCTTTCAATTTTGAATGAAACAATACGAAGAACAACTAATTCTCATTTGTTTCCATAACATATAATCTTTTTTTTTTGCTTTATTAGAAAAAAAAAACAACGCCATGGCGCAACCTTAAAAATTATAAACCCGTGATAATCTTATATGAAAAACTGGAACCCTAGGTTAGATATAGATTTTTTCACGGCTACTTCCACTTTCAAAATGTTGAAAGTAAGGCCCTGATTGGCTAGCGGAAAGGTCGTCTCGTCTGAGCATGACCTTCAATAGTTTGTCTTCAGATCCAATGCGTAGCATTAATAGGATATTTTCTAATCAGATTGTGACACTTATGACTTACTTTACCTTATCAAGCCTAGAAATTTTAATTTTATATCGGTGATTTTATTTGCTAGAATAAACATTAGTCTTCCAAATGTATCAACAGTATAACTATAACATCTCTTTCGTGGATGCTGTCATAATTCAGTACTTATGGGTTTTCTGTCGTTCTTATTACATATGAGTGGCGTCATAACTGCTTGGAAAGAGATACATGGGGCAATACAGTAACTTACCTGGCAAATTCGTTTCACTTTTGCGGCGTTTCGCCGCGGGCAATCGACTAGGCGTTCATTTAGGATCCCGACACTGTCCGGGTTTATCCAGCGTACGGTGTCACCCCGGTATAGAAGTACTTCCGGGTCGTTGTATCCTAGAAAGTAGTTCATTGACATTTTGAAGTTCCCAATTTAACGCTATTCCTACTTTGACATGTTTTATTCCAAATGTATTTATTGACAGTGTGTACATTTTTTTGTCATTTCTGATGTCTTTAACAGTTGTTTTATGTGTGTTTTTCAGGATTACATTTCTGTGCGGAAGGATTAAAAAACTACACCAGACTGGTGGCCATGACAGATGTCAGTGGGAAATTTAAACATAGACTAGATACTTTGATGTGTAGCAAAAAAGTTCATCGTTGATGGTGGTGTTTTTCTGTGATATATTGACTGGGATAGTATTACTCTTCAGAAATACAGAGCTGTCAATGCTGCAATTTTGTTGTGAAATTCACAATCCATGTCCAAAAGTGCTTGTTTTACTATACAGCAAAGAAGGAGAAATTGTACCGGACCGACACCGTACGCCTATGTGCGCAGGCAAAGCGGCAAATTATATATTTTCGCGACATAAAATCTGGTAAATATTTGGAAAATTTTGGGTTAATACCAGTAAAGGTAGAAACATACCGCAAGAGATAGTTTATTAATTTATTTGGAACAGACCACGATAGAAAATTATAACAAATTGGATATTCATTTTTCTTATTTGCAGCTCACGTGGCCGGCGTACGCCGAAGCTTTTGTTTATTAATTAACCGGTGAGATTTTTCATACCGAAGAATATTCCTCCGGCCAATAATCGATAGCGGTCAGATTTTCTATATAGAAATAAGAAGGGCATGTACACATTTTACTTAATAACAAAATTACTAAAAATAAGAAACTTTAGGTGCAAACATATTACCAAAGTTCAACATTTGATTCATCACAAGGTTTTTTTTTTAATTAAATTTTATCTTAATTTTTGATTCGTTCTTCGCATGAAGTTTGATGCCATCATTTCGTCATTTTTTCCCTTCTTTGTTTCCATATAAAATGTACAAAAAGCTCTTACATGCGTTTCTTCAAAGCATTTTTTTTGTATAAAACCATTGATATGAAAGATTAGGTGCAAGAACTTTCCAACACTCATTGAATTTATCTTTTGAATGATATTTATTTCATTTTTGTGAAATAAAAATTTGATTCGTTCTCAGACGGTTTATTTTCACTAATTTCGAAGAAAAATTAACTTCAGCGCGAAGTTGTTGTTGTAGCGTCATAAGCAGACGATATTATAGTATGCCGCGTGAACATACGGTATTGTGATCAAAAGGTTAAAGTAATGATTTAATCATTTAATGTAATTTTAATTCGCGAGTAATTCATTTTGTGTTAATATCACAAAAACAATATAAGATAAATATTGCATTTTAATATTTCGGTTCTAAAAAGAAAGAGATGCGCATTTCTTCTTTTGTTGTTGTTCTCACCTTATTTCATATACATTTAAATATCAAGTGTCAGTTATGCCAATTAAACATTAAAAGAGATAGCTTTCCTATCGACCCTTGGATCACAAATGCAAACTGTCGTAAAAAAGTAAAATACAGAATTTTTTGTATATTATTAAGTAAAATCTTAATAAATTTGAGTAAATAAATTTCAAGGTCCGCCTTGATCAAATTAAAGCTGGAAAATATGTCCGGAGCATTTTTTTGTGTACAAGAATGTTTTTGCAATGTAAATAATATCTGCATTTAAAACAGAATTGAATTTTACTTCAGTAACTTAATGATATATTTTTGTTTTCGTGAACATTTTACCTGGTTTCATGATCTTTTCAGTTATCATAAATGTCGTCGTGATTAACTTACTTTCATAATTTATTGTACATGTTCAATTCAAGATAATTTTACATGAAACAAATTTCTATATAGAAGTAATAAAATGTTGTATGCATCACGCATAAATCCTTTTTATTGGACCTGTAATGAAACTTGCCAATTACCTCTAAATAAGGAACGTTAAAACAACACAGACGTTTATAATACTGATAAGGCTATAATTGCGTTTTGAATTTAATACGGGTATTTGTTTTGTAATTACAAGGTAAAATTATCATGCGATTTTAATCTTTTGCATATTTTTTATTTTGCAAACAGTTTTCATATATTGGTGGAGTTATATTAAAATGAATAATGTCTGCCTGAATATGGCAAAATACCTGTACCACGCTGATTGCCACTATCTTTTTTTTCTTTTTTTTTTTAAAATTTTTTACAAACATACCATAATTTTCGATTCATTAAACTTCCTATTTTGTCTATATGTTAAGAATTATTGAATTGATATACGTGTGATGTTCAACCATTTCAGATTAAAATAATTCAAAACCTACACCTGTGTAATTATAAATTGTAAACAGCTGTTTAAAAAAAAACAAACAACAAAATAACTTATCAGTATCAGTTTATTTTTCAACGACATCATATTTTATAGATGGGAGACGCCGTAAAAATATAAATGCTAGTGCTATATAAATATAAAAGGATGTGTCTTTGGGTACGAACCTCCTTTTTTCTAGAGATTAAGGGTCATTTACATTTCAGATTTGGTTGAAAATGAAAAAAATAAATAAATAAAAGACTTCATCGATATTTGCCTTTAACTTGAATCTAAATGGTTTACAGATAGCAATGTTCAGCCGATTTGTTACATTGTTTTTCGAAAACATGTTAAAATATACATTCTTCTTATATAAGAATATGTATGAAAATAATTTTATATGAAAATATGGTTTTTATTGCTGATAGATGTGGTCTATTGATATAAAAATTAATTTAATTGTTATAAAATAACATGTTAAAAATGCTATGGTTCAGAAAATTACATATTAAACATTCGTTTGATAAAAATTACTTCTTTTATTTCTAATGAAAAATCCCTTTTCCATAATTTGTAACTCCAGTGATAATTCAAGCTTGTTTAATTATCTTATGAAAAACCTCTTTTATTACACTTGATATTGAAATAAACATCCAGGTGACAATTCCCGGAGGCAGTAGATATCGACATCGCAATACCGGTCACCTGTTACCAATATATGTTACCAATACCAAATAGCTGTTGTCTCCCCTGATATCGATTTTCTGCAATATCGGTCATGAGGTCAATTCTTCCTCATGTTCTTGTCGCTCACGTGACCGGCATACCCCGGCTAACATAGGTCTCCATATTTCTCCTTTTTTTTTGCTTACGGCGCTTCATATCTCTTCGAAATTCGAATGTAAGTAAAAATCCACCTCGCCAAGAAAAACAAGAGTCATCGCCCCTCTTTCAATTTTGCGGTCAATCTGTCCCTTAGACTTTTCGGCGACGCCGTCTAAATTCGTTTTCGTTACCTATACCACCTGACTTCAGTTAGCAAATCAAACTACTTGATAACGCATTATAGATAATTTATCAAAATGGAAGATTTATGCAACACTCTGCCTGATTGGACGAGAGTTTCAATTTCTTTCACTCTGTTGATTGTGCTACGCTGAGTGAAATGTAGACAAAGCGTTTATCCTAAACGACGCTGTTCACAGTTTTAAAGCTAACTTTGGCTAAGTATATTTAGCAAGAATATTGATACATCTCAAAATGATAAGTAAGTTTAATAAATATGATAAAAACCTGTTCAAATACCAACATATATCAAATTAAAGAAAGAGCTGAATACGGTCTGCGTATCACATGAATAAGGGTGTGATAAGAGTCTTTTATGTAGAGAAGTGCTTTTCAAAAGATTTTCCTCGTTACAATTGTCGTCTGTATATGAAAAAGTTTCTTGCTTTTGTGACTTATTCAATTTGCATATTAAAATGAGTACTAGTTTGCTTTGATATATTTGTTATAAATTATTTAACTGATTTATTATACATGAATATCTTTCTTTAGTATGGTATGCAAATATTGAACTCAGTTGAAATCTGTTTTATTATATATATGCTATATAATGACTGAATCTCATTACACTGAAATGAAGGTACGCTGCAAACAGTTTATCTATGTGATATGACTACGGTCAAACTTTGCTTATCAAACAGAAATATTGAAATAATTACAATTGTATGTTTTGCTTGACCTTCACTTTTTATAGGTGTGACGTCATTGTCCAAAGATTCATGAATAGCGAATATGCATTTGTTAAAGCGGGAACAGTTGGCTTATTTTAGAAATAGATAAAAATAATAAATAAAAAAAATCCTTTAACTGATTTTTTCTCATGTATTCTAATCAAACTTGATTTGTAGCATCTTTATTAGGCCCGCAGCCAACTTTGTTCAGCTCGGACATTTAAGCCCTTTTAGGGGCTGCTAGAGCTAAAACTAGAAATGCCTTTATACAGCGTCTCATGAACAGCTTGGTGGATCTTTGTCATACTTGTTCTGGAGCATCATTATAAGGTCCTCTTCCAAATTAATTTATATAGGAACTTGGGCCCTGTTAGGGACCACTATAGCTAAAAGTAGATATGCCTTTCTTCGCATTAACCACTAAAATGTAATGGATTATTATCAAACTCGATGTGTAACAATATCGTAAGGTCTCTTGCTATTTTGTTACAAATGGGGGTAGGGACCAATTTAGCTAAAAATATAAACGCGTTTAATGACCTATTTATGAATCTTCATCAAACTACTGCTGTAATTATTCGTCTAAGGATAAACGTAACAAAATTGCAACCCGACGAAACCTTTGCGAAAAATTAAAAGAGAACCATTTAAATTGTTAAAGTGCGGTGTTTAGTTTTGCAAAGTGTTAGATGAAAGATGAATGTTAGATGAAAAAATCATAAACTTCTTTCCTTATTACGATTCGCCGACCATCATTTTTAAAGATATTTCTTGTTTGAAAATAAAAACGCAGCAGCTTATTTGATTGTTTTCCTTTTGTTTGTTTATGTTCAGTTTATCTATGTGTTTATCTAAATGGTTACAAACCTGTTTTACGACTAATCAATGTTTTATTTAATTTCATCTTGCCATAATGTATAGGAATACTTTAATGTCGCTTCATACAAATTTATACGAACAGTTGGTTTCGCAGTTAACACATTTTATCAATAAAAAAGACAAACCATGCGTACAATTTTATTTGATTTTATATACCGTATTATATACACCGTAACAAAATTATACGGAGCAGAATTATGTAACCCATGCATATAACCGGAATCGTGCATTAAACAACGCGATTTAGCACTAATGACGTGCCCTCAACTGTTATTGGCTTCCATAAAACTAAATTAGCATATAGTAATGCCCACCTTTCAAAATAGGCTTAGTTGTGACGGTAACTGCTAAGGCACGTCACTGCTATTAATAAATGTTCAATGTAGGTACTCAGCGACCCGTTTATCATTATTGTGTAACATAACAAGTACTGGTGTATTTGTGACCACGCTCTTTTATTGTTGCTTTAATTTGTCCACAGGCAAATAAGACAGGGCGTATTCCATACTATCCAGTACATACGTTTCTGGAAAGAAAAGTACTTTTGAAATGACTGGTCCTTTTTTAAACTTAAATTCAGTATAGATGCACATAATATTATACATGTATATACAAAAAGTCTCTTTGGGTGTAATATTGCAGTACCTTGTTCTCAGCTTGCAATTCAGGTTCTCAATAGGTCGCACAGAAAGCCTGGTTGAAAACCCCATCAAGTTACTCGGTCTTTTTCGTTATTTAAATAAAGTCCTACCGTTATACCGATCCAGCTAGACAAACCGGAATAACATTTTTCGGCGTTAGCTGAATAACATGGATTTTGACCTAGATTCTGTAGTAATCGGGACTCGGAACAGGTGAGCGCTGAGAAGATATTATTAATAAATGGAACATATTTAGTACTTTTGTTACCCTAAACTAAAATGATATATTCTAATTTAAAGTTTTTAGTAATTTATCACCGCTAGAGAAATCGAAAGTAAACTTCGTCCCCCGTTGCGTACCTCGCTTATGGATGAATGAGTTGTGGCTGGTTGTAAAAGCAGAAAAGTTAACAATTCTTTGTTATTATTTCACGAAACTGAGTTATTCCCTATATAATTTGACACCAGGGGTCTTACCCCACTGTAGGCTCGCTCTGGCAAGTGCAGACAAAAACAATAACAGCACCAATGGAGGCCAGTGAGCTGAAAGTTTTTAAATTTCATGAAAATAATGATTATGCAAACAACAACAATGTGCAAATTAAATTTAAAAATCACTATTCCATCATATATTATGTAAGTATCTACCTATTACTTTACCCAAATAAAAAAAATTTCGTTACATTTATTGAAGGTATTATATTCCAATCTGCAAATGTTTGATTTTTTTTACTTTAAGTTTTTTTTTAACTGAGAACTTAATCAAGTTATTAAGAGTTATGGGGGTCACTACTAGTGATTTAAAAGCTAGGGTTTTATTTTCATGTCAACTGCTTTAGCCTTTTCCAGTCCAACTAATTGTACGCTGGTCGACATATTGTGCTAGTGGGTTACTTATGGGTAATTCTGACCCAACACGAAATTATTTCAGAATCAGCCCAGGACGTCAAATCATTTTGACCTTCTATCACTGAAAGGATACCTCTTGATCATTTACATTTGCTGCTTAGTTGGAATATTTGCAAATGAATAATGTGTTCGTATATGCATATCCAAATATTTTCTGTCTGTACATTCTGTTTAATTCTGAATTTTTCATGCGCCAAACATTATTACCTCTACGCCGTTTGTCTTTTTAAAGACATTTATTGTTTAGGATAATAGCCTACAGTATCTACTTTGCAGTGTGGAACCTTAATTCCACCTGCACAGCCAATATAAACTAATTACAGAAACACTATCTCTATGCAAGAAAGTCATATAGTATTACCTTGACTGTGTTTAATATCCATAGTCGCTATGACATTTTATTTAAATATGTATTAGCAAAAGTTTATAACAACAGTTTAAAACCAACACTGCATGTACGAATCATCCTTTTGATAATAAGAAGAAAATAAAATAAATACTCTGTTCCCATGACGTATACAGAATTAATAACGTAAATTTCGCAATAACTTCCTTTTAATGTTATTGGAAATTGGTGTCATAAATTGCCATACAAATACATGACATATTGTGCATCTTTTCTGTATACAGCTATAGATTATTTCCAGTAATAATTGGGCATGCGCACTTGCGGTTGGCAACACGGTTTTCTGCGAAGATGTTAGTAACGTAAAAACTTGCACATTTTTTAAATAAATTTTGTTAATATGAACCAATATTAAAATCATTTACCTACGATAACAGGGAAAGCTGTATTTGTATTAAAAAAAGCGAGCTCTTTTTACTATTTGTATTGCAGCAAAACCTGGGTGAACAATCTGACAAATAAGCATAGTTTTATAATTTCTGTCATATTGACTTCCATCTATACAACTTGATTCCAAGGGAAAAAATATAGAATCGGGTAAAAACAAGATTATCTATCAATTTGAAGCCTATGCTTTTATGAACAGTTCATAACATGATCTGATAGATGATGCAAGGTGTCACAATTAGTTTACATGATGATATTATTAAAAGTGGACATTAAGAATGAAAAGAATAAGAGTTTACGTAGATATTTTATTTTTCTTTCGTCGATTTTAAGAAATCAAAATCTTTAAACACAGATCTGGACAATATCCCCTCCAACACTCACCCAACCCACAAAATTTGACGAGGTGGGCACCTGTTACACTGATTTTATTTCAGTTATTATACTTATATCTAAAGGTTAGATTCATTCCATTTAAAAACTGAGAATTATCATATTAAAACATGCTATTTTTTATAAAGGAGACGGTTCACTTTTGCCCAAAAAGCGGCCTAAAACTGAAAGTCTCGAAAAGAAGAAAATTCCAAGTTTTCTTTCATCAAAAAGTATACTTTTATCAAACAGCATGAACGATTATTTTCAAATGGGACAAATACTGAAAACATATTATGCAGATTCATATTTACGAAAAGTATGGAAGCAGCCATTGTAGTGTGTTATGACGCTATTTACACATTTCTGTTAGCTGATACCATTTAAAGTAGATAAACTTTAAAAACTGCACTGTTGTTTTGTATGAATTTCTGCACAATGAGGCTGATATTTGAGCCGTGCCATGAGAAAACCATCATAGTGGTTTTGCGACCAGCATGGATGCAGACCAGCCTGCGCATCCGCGCAGTCTTGTCAGGATCCATGCTGTTCGCTAACAGTTTCTCTGATTGCAATAGGCTTTGAAAGCGAACAGCATGGATCCTGACCAGACTGCGCGGATGCGCAGGCTGGTCTGCATCCATGCTGGTCGCAAAACCACTATGTTGGTTTTCTCATGGCGCGGCTCATTTACTAAACTGCTTCTCTCGGAGTCTGTTGACACAAAAACGTCGTCATCCATGTTACTTACGCTTTCAATACCTATCATTGTTTTGTCGCCTGGATACACCTACTTTTCCATATATTTTTAGTTTTTATTCACGTTATTTTGTTATGGTAAATTAGATAATGGACATATATCTGTTTAGTATTTTTAAGCAATATATATTTCAAAGAAAAAAAACAAATGATAATGTAAAAAATAAGTGGTTTATTTCTGTGATTGTGGAAACTGAGGATGGCGTCAAAAACACTTAAGGACCAAACCTTTGTAAACAATTTATAAAATATAGCATTAAATTACATCTTATAATCAAAGTGCTGAAAGCACAGAAACGTTGAAACCTTTCAATATATGCTGTTATAACAAATCATAATCTGAAGAAACACCTGTTGATCTGATAAGAAGTGTGCATGTAGCCTTCAATGTCACAGGAGTTGGTATTAAAGGCATGAAGGTAGTTATTCGTCAGATGTGCCTCCGTGGTTTACTCGGGAGACAATCAAAATCCCCTTGATCAAAATCCCCTACACTGAAAAATGACAGGGTGTTACAAAATCCCCTTAATACTTTTGCAGGGGGTATCATAATCCCCTCTGTGATTTTTACTTATTTCATCAAGTTCAAATACAACTATATACAATTTAAAAGTCTATTGCATAAAGCACGTAAATATAATGTCTTTAGCAAACATAATATAATTTGGAGCACTGATATCTATATATCTATAATGAAAATCACAGAGGGGATTATGATACCCACTGCAGAAGTATGAAGGGGATTTTGTAACACCCAATCATTTTTCAGTGGAGGGGATTTTGATCAAGGGGATTTTGATATACACTCGGTTTACTCGAATGTAGTCTATATCAATATATAGTGCAATTTTCCCGCCTAGTAAAGGCCATTTTCATGCCAGATATAAGCTTTATTGATGCTTGATTGTAAAGAGGAATGTCTGCTGTAATTTTAAGCTACGTTATATGCTTCAAAAAAAGTTTTTGGTAAAATGAAGGTAAAAGTATGTATTTCCTGATCTCTACCTACGCAATATAAGCGTTTTCATCTGCATGGTTTCACCGCATTATGGTCAACCCCATTTTTTTTCTATACAAAGAGCTAGGTTTAACACGTTATAAAGTAATAAAAGATCTCCCCGATATCGGTCTGGAATCTGAGCAGACGACATGAAGATTATATTTCAATGAGAACAATAGAGGGTAGGTCAAGGTCTATGCATCCTGAACAATGAGAACAATGGAGGGTAGGTCAACGCACCCTAGACAATGGTACAGATAACGGACTCGCTTAGGTATGACTTAATCAGTAGCAGACGATGTTTTCCACACCATGTTTATTTGATAATTTTGTTCAATAGTAAGTACATATAAAGTCATAGTGTACATAAATGCGCTCCCGGCGCTTCCAAACTGCGCTCATCATTTAAGAAAGATATATCAAATAAAAGGGCAATTATGGTCCTACTGCTCACCAGGGTATCACACGCTATCTAAGTAATCAGATCTCCAATAGTTCAATTCCAAGATTATTTATGTTTGCTATGTGTCATATGTGAAACATATTTCCAGGAATTGCTTAATTGTGGTGACAAATCAGTAAATCAAAAGGATTATCAAGCGTAAACTAGAAGGATTTGAAAATAATATCATAGAATCAGACGACTTCAGGCAATGCACACCGTACAGTACCATAATGCACTAACTGCAGTCACAACACCCAGAAATGCTCAACTCTACAAGAATTCAACACCTCAAAAGTTCAACTCCAAGTTCATTCTCCAAGTAATCAGATCTCAAAAGTTCAATTGCGAGATTATAAATTTGCTCAACTCCAAGATTATCAATGTTTACCAGGTTTCAAGTTGTTTTTTTTTTTTTGTACAGTTGCTAAATTGTGAGGCTTAATCGGTAAATTAAACCAAGATTATCAACTGTTTTATCAGGGTTGGCATATAAGTGGGAAATATTCATATTTCGAGGACTGTTCTAGAAGGGTTCAGTATTCAAAAGCTATATACCATCTAGGATGTACCTCATCGTGTCGGTCTTTGGATTACCATTATGTCATAGCGTTTTGTAAACTAACGAACAAATCTACAAATTGGTAGCGAGCTACATCAATCAAATATTGTTCGCAACAAATAATCTATATCCTTGACGTAATCAATACTACCAAATATTCAATATTTTACATGCTCACCAGTCTATTGTACATATAAAATTTGAGTGAATGTTTTTCTTGGCAAATCGTTATGTATTAAGTAAATAAGGCTACTTATTAAGAACAGCCCTTGTGTCGACTTCCACAAAACAAAAGCCTTTTTTTTCTGTAACTTGATAAATCTACCATTTTAAGGTTGTAACCGCGAAGTGGTTGAGACCTATAACTACCGTATTTTGGAGCGGTTGAAAGGTAACACAATTTTCAGATAAAAAGAATAATGTTTTGACAAATAAGGATCATGGGTCCCTTCTCTTCTACTTAACTAGAAGTAGAAGATATAATTTTAAAAGTAGTCCTATTTAGCTAGATTGAAACTATATTTACAATATTTATTAAGTATATAAAATATTTTCAACAACAACAAAAAATAATAAAAAAATAGATGAATTTAAGCATGTTAAGCAAATATTTTGAATCGTCAAAAAATTATTAAAAATAACATTAAATGTAGGAAATAAATAATATGAGAGCTGTCATTATAAAACCTCAAACAAAAATAAGAAAATTTAAGAATAAAGGGAAGTGATTAAAAAATCCAATAAATTTTTAGACGAAATCAAACAGTTTCGTATATAGACGGGGACAGGTAGGGAGAATCGCATGTCTATACGAGTACAAAATAATTTAGATCTTATGCTGTCTTATTACTGACGCGTGAAATATGTAATATTAAGGCTAAATAAGAGAAATACGTATCGAGCTATTTTTATCGGCATTTTTTCATGCGTTTCAGTCACATGCGGAGTTTTCTGAAATGTTTTAAAGGAATACACCTTCACATTTCAAATTAGTCCCAATCCGTGACTAGTTTAATATCAGACTGAAATAAAATGAAAGTGATAATTACGTCACGAGTTGGACTAATTTCAAATAAGCCATGATGGGTCAACAGACATAAAAACATATTTTCTCATGCGAAATGACGCATTCTTTAACCTTATTATTTACCAGTAGACTGTAGAACAAGGTTCAGAGAACAGTTCATATCAATAACAAATATCTGTCGATTAGCCTGAAAAACGGGTAAAAACAGGACGGCGGAAACTGTCAGTATGATATTCTTGCAAGCTCCAAAATGCGGTAGTTACAGGTCTCAACCACTTCGCGGTTTCAACCTAAAAATGGTAGATTTATCGTTACAGATAAAAAGGTAACGTTAGCAGTTTCTTTACCCTTACCCTGCTAAATTTCTATAATGAACTTGTCCATCTTTCAATTTGGACAGTACCATTAACTGTTAAAAGGGGTGTTTACCAAATAGATACTGACTGAATGGATGTGCAGGCTGATCGTGATCTGCACTGGCCGCAAAGGCAGAATCAATAGGGTCTAGCATGATAAGGGTTAATTGTTCTTTCCTTGCGAATACGATATGCTATTACAGGATCGTGTTTCGTAACAAGAACTATAATAATGAGTTGTTTCTTAGTAACGCGGTATTTTTTAATGAGAATGAAAGCCCGTTTAATAACCATCAGTAAAATGATTTATATACATATACTCAGTATATCTAGAAACGCAACGTTTTTTACCCTCGATTTTTTCATACTTTCCTTGTACATGTATATTTGAATTTTTTTTGTATAGTATTGTTAAATCATGTAGAAACCTGACCCCAAAACCAAAAAAAAAAAAATCAAGTAAGTGCAGTTTTCTTGTCAGTTATCAGGTTAAAAAATATTGACTGTAGACCAAGTGTTGCAGATGTACTCAGTATATATAAATTAGTTTATTTCTCTAGGCCTTAAACACACAAAGTACCTGATTAACCTCACAGTGACTGATGATTGCTCTGTATATTTTCGAGTTTGATCCTCGGTGTCTAAATATACCTGAACAGGCAATATAATATAAGATTTTTGCAAAGGTTTCCATGAAAATAACTTGAAATGAATAACTGCCATAAGTGCTGTAAAATATATCCGTCTTGCTTTATTGTGTTTTACATACCTTTATCTGCATACAAAAGTAAAATGTATAAAAAAAAAATAAAAAAAAAAAATAAAAATATTTTCTTTGTTGCTTTTTTTGTTGTTTTTTTTTTCAATAAAAAGGGCGTACTAATACATTCTAAATTATTTTTGTTTAATCGACTACAATTTCTTGTATGGACATCACATCATTAAAAATCGGATGAAGGAGTCAAATCGTGGCATAGAATTTTTTTTCAAAAGAACGTAATAGGTGCTGAGCTACTAATATACTTATCATAAAAAGTTGAGCATTTAAATTATTCTTTAAAACTGTTCCGGATGGGAAGGTTCTGATAATTTTAGTCGTATCGTGCATGATCGTATCCTGTATCAAATTTAACATCATTGTATCCTGTACTAAAAAGGCACAGTGTCGCAAGCCTATAGTATTAGCAAAATGCAAAAATAAACTCTTTTTCGATTGAAGTAACGTATAATAAAAATAATTAATGAAATATCATTTATAGAATATATAAATATATAGAAATATTTCAACGCAAGCTATTTTACAAGACAGATGCAACAGACAACATTTGGTGTGCACACTCATACAGATAGGACGGTCATAGCAAGGACTGAAGGGTACGTTGTTCTTTTTTCACGCGATCAATTTCGAAGATATTTTCAGCCAAAAGGTTGTTCATACTTAACCATATATGGTGACCAAATTTTAAAGTGTAGCATTCAAATCTATAGCTCACGATAAAAAATTCAAGACGCAGAAATTTTTTAATTCTTTTCACAAAAACGTATGTCGTCCATCCGTCAGGCTTACTACGTAGAAATTGTAAAAAAACACAAATTAAGGGCCATAACTCTATGGGAATCACTGAACCATAACATTCCAACAGGCTTAGTTAGCACGGATAACTTCTGTAAGGCCCAATGGTGTAAGAGAATTAGCCAAAATACCATAAACGTTGACAAATAATGGTTTATAACTCCCTGAAAATAACTGAACTTTAACATGCCTATAATACGCTTACTCAGACTTCGAACTGACTGTAAGGCTTGAGGAATATTCGTCATATAAAAGCAGTGGCTTAAACATAAAAAAAATGACAAATCAAGGTTCATAACTCTGCTGAAAAACATCAAGCGGGAACATGACCACGATATTCGAAACAAGGCTAGGCAATGATCATCCATTTTGTGAAATTTGACGTAATTTCTCTTTGTGGTATCCTAGCAGATGCTCGAACAAGGTAAACTACGACAAACCAAAAGCCATAATTCCACTGAAAATCACTGAACCGGAACATGCTGACAGCTTGGCACTGATATCTTCTTTTAAAGGTATGGTGGTATGGGAATCCGCCCACTAACATAAGAGAAGTGGTCAAAACATCATAAAATTTGATGAATCAATGACCAGAATTCCGCTGAAAATGAACAAACTGGAAAATGCCGCCGACTTAGACAACTAGGTTTGGCAATGATCATTCTTGTGAAGTTTGTGTAGGAGGAGTTGCGTGTGATATACGGACAGACTGATAGACAGACAGACAGACAGCACTAAATCCCCTTACTACATGTGGAAGACATAAAAATCTTCTGTGATTTTCATTGTAACATTGATTTGTGTATGTACAGAACCTACAGTCAGTACCTCGTCAGTGCAGGCGAAATATTTACAGAGTGCCAGAAAGTGAAATACTGGATGGTTGCACTATAACGATGAGCTGTTGACCTGGTTGAGACAAGTACAGAACAGTAATGTATTTTTCTTTCATAATTTGATACCCACCCGATTTTGAGACCCAACAGCTGACGAAGACGTTTTAAAGATGTTTCATGACAGGCATACTCATGATACGGGTATATGTTCGAACGAGTTCCCGTGTGTGGACTGACGATAAAAGGCCACCGGTCAACAACCTAGTGATGACAATGCGAGACTATCAAAACGTTTATCAGACGCTTGTTGCTTTACCCTTCTGATGAAGCATGATGCATCTATGAAACTCAATAGTATGGTGGCTGATTTCTGCCATTTATTGTTTTCGTGTTGGCGGGGCGAAAACACGACAACATGAAAACACGACGTTTAGAGGGCGCCAACACAACACATTTATTTGTCGCGTTTTCGTGTTGGCGGGTATGAATATGTCATATTAGCCCCCTTTGTTTGTCGTGTTGTTGTGTTTTCGCCCCGCCAACACGACAAATACCTTACTTGCCGAGTTTTCGTGTGTTCGCCCCGCCGACACGAAAACACGACAAATACATTATTTGTCGGGTTTTCGTGTTTTCGTCCCGCCGGCATGAAAACTCGAAAACACGACAAATATCTTATTTGTCGAATTTTCGTGTTTTCGCTTTGGCATCTTCCGTTAGACATGCGCACAACAATTACTGAACTGAACACAACATATCTGCAAGCTAGAAAATATAAGTTTAAGAATAAAAATTGACATATGTTCTATGTATATTTCGACCGAATACCATTTTGTTACATAAAAAGATATCGAAAGACGAAGGTCGGATATCAAAATAATATTTTCTCACAATTTAGACCCAAAAATGCACCAGAGGCCACCATTGCATTCCAATATTTCAAAAATGTCCGTGGGAATAATACCATCTGACCTCCTAAATAGGATGGCATGACCCCCT
This sequence comes from Mercenaria mercenaria, assembly GCF_021730395.1. Lineage (NCBI taxonomy): Eukaryota > Metazoa > Mollusca > Bivalvia > Venerida > Veneridae > Mercenaria > Mercenaria mercenaria. The sequence continues at coordinate 54,527,359 of NC_069369.1, forward strand.
TACGTACCTCAAATTTTGGACAAAAATACAGCAGTGACCACCATTTCATACCTATATTTCAAAAATGACAAGGGATAGACCCTGTGATTCCACTGTCAGGAGGGGGTTAATCCCCGTACATCAAACTTTGAACTCAAAAAATGCAGCAGGGGCCACCATTTTGTTAATCATATATTTCACCTAACATGAGAGGTTAACCTCTTCCGTACCTAACCCCACTCGGCTCGCAGTTGCCGCCTTTATTCTTTAACTGTTGCCACTCACCGCTCCCCAATGAAATATTTCTGGAACCGGGTCTGTTAAACATACACTTTGTATTCTTAAATCGATAACTGACATCTGACATATCATTGTATTGTTTTATAATCTCAGATCTCCTAATGCAGCCTTAGTGAATACTAATAAATTCTGAATTGACGGTTCGTTCGAATAGAAAGAAAAATGCTTCAACTCTACGTTTGATATGAGATGTCTGAAAAGTATTTGTCGTGTTTTCGTGTTGTCGTGTCGGCGGAGCGAAAACACTACAACACGAAAACTCGACAAATACCTAATTTGTCGAGTTTTCGTGTTTTCCGGCGGCGGGGCGAAGTTAGATTATGTATAGTACACATGTATTGTGATTTATTTTTGGCATCGCAATTCAAGTCATTTTCACTTATTATATTAACCCTCGGAATGGAAAGGACAGCAAGAACAAAACATTTATGTACAGCATTAAGATATCATTGAACAGTATTTTGATCCGTAGGTCTGCAGAATTTTCATCATACCTCACTTGTTCTTTCACTAATCAAGCACATATTTTCCAGGATAAGTCTTTGTTTTTATACAAGCCGCACAACGAAGCCCCATTTGTGATATCCTACTTCAAGAATAGAATAATTTAAAGGAAAGTGAGTTACCAAAATAAATGTGTCGAATTTATGTGCGCAAATCGTTCACCGGAAGTGCCGCAACTTCCATAGAAGCAAAGCACCAGTGGTGCTCGAATTGCGCGATTAGCAGACTTAATAAATATTAAATTAATATAAATCTAAGGCATGATGAATGAAAAATGTAAACAATTCCTTTAAGGTAAAGAAGGCGTAATGAACGGTATTTTCGAAAACAAATAAATAAGAGCGAAAGCTGATCTACACCCGCTGTACAATTATCGAAAAGGTTAAATCCACACTTTATACGTAAAAGGCATCGAAAAAGTAACGTTTCAGCCTAGCCCTAAATTGTTGTGACTTTGCCGTTTTTACTGCGATTAATTTAGTTTCAGAGCGTCCATTTAGTTCAAAAACTGTTTTTATTCCCACTTATTATAACAGGCCCGTTGAAACCTATACAGTGATGTGATTTTCAAATAAGTACTCCGACTATTCGCCGAAGGAATGCTTTCTTTATGCAAAAATCATGCCAAAAACCTTTCTACGAAATTATTGTTTTCGAGCGGAATGACTAAGTAGTGTGTAAAAACTATTCCATAGATTTAAAAAAAAATTAATATTATCATTTAAATTTATTTTACTGTAAAATAAGCGAAAGAAATACGGGGGCCTCAGACTTCGTTTTCGCTATATTGTCTTAAATTTTCCACACTCCACACCCCCACCCCCTCCCTCCCACCCCATTTCACGTGCAGATTTTGTGCATCAAAATTTCACAAAGAACTGTTTGTATTTTAGGGGAAAATAAATTAATCACAACAGGTTTGCAACAAGATAAATTTCATTTTAAGCGTATTCTAATTTTATAAGCCAGTTTCTGATTTCTTTCCGATTTTCTTTGTCACACTTCTATACCTGAATGCATGTTACTCACAAAAACGGATATTTTACTGTTCGTTCTCTCCTACATAGATTTTTTTTTAATTTTTTGAAAATATTCCTGAAATGTTTTTGAATGAAATAAGATTATCAAATTCCTTCACTACCCGGTTCATTTTCACGCTACGATGCTAAGAAAATTGGTAATTTTAAGCACACTTTAAACGTCTTTTTCCCCGCGTTATTTCATCCAAGTTCACATTGTCTGCTTGTAGAATTTATTTGCACGGTTTATTTAACGGCTTCTTGCATTACAAAATAATTTTTTGTATTGGGTTTAAGCCCGTTTCAACTGTTTCATAAATAGTTTAATACAATTTTCCCCGGAATCCGGAGATGTTAGCCCGACTAGCTGCAGCGCTCCATGAATTGGGAAAGTTGTCAGTTTCTAAAGAGAAGCCTGTGCCTTCTGGTTAGAAACTATAAAGACAAGTTGTGTAAGCAGACGGTCATGACATAATGGAAAGGTTGTTGAGAAAGAATAGGCAACATTTTATTTACTTCGTGTCCGTATATTTTTAGCGTCTGACGTTTTGACTGTGCATATTTCGACCAACTTAAAAGTCAGACTTAGTCGGGAATAGTTATTGTTTGTGTTTGTGTTTTACAAGCTTTAAACAATTTTTTACCGTAAATTACAACTGTCCTATTGAAAAATATTAGCCACGGATAGTGTGACCGTACTTGAAACCAAACCTATGTTAATCTGACGGGCGAACGCTGCAGCCAATGGGTCATTTGATTCGACACGACGAAAGGTAGGTGTGTGTCTGTGTGTGTGTGGTGGGGGGGGGGGGGGGAATTTTTGACCGGTGAATAACTCAAGAGACTACTTTCTAAGGGTCAGTTGTATCTGAAGTTTCGAAACTGGAATTATTTTAAAATCTGAATTGCACATATTTGTTAACCATGGTTTAAAATGTTCGTTTAAAAGGATGAATATTAACATTGTGGGAATGGCTGTTTATGCCGATGTTGAAATAACTTGTAGCCTGACCCAGTTGTTTTTGTTTTTTTTAGCTCACTTGTCACATAATGACAAGGTGAGCTTTTGTGATCGCCCTTCGTCCGTCGTCCATCGGCGTCGTCCGTCCACAATTTGTTGTGAACACGATTGAGACCACATTTTGTAATCAATTTCAATTAAACTTACATACAACTTGTATCGGCATAATATCTCGGTTCCTTTCAAAAACTGGCCAGATCCCGTCATTGGTTCCAGAGATATGGTCCCTTAAGGACCAAAATTTGCTATTTTGGCTTGTGAACATGATAGAGACCACATTTTGCAATCGGTATTTATCAAACTTGCACACAACTTGTATTGGCAAAATATCTCGGTTCTTTTCGAACACTGGCTAGATTCCCATCATGGGTTCCTGAGTTATGGCCCCTTAAAGGGCAAAAACTTGCTATTTTGGCTTTTGCAGCCATATAGTGACCTCATTTATACTTTGATTTGATACAAGCTTGCAAAATATCTTTAACAACAATAAATCTTGGATTCCGTGATGAATCCGTCAGATCCAATCACAGGTTCCGGAGTTAAGACCCCTGAAAGAGCTAAAATTGGTTAATTTTTACCTTGTGAACACGATAGAAGCGATATTTTACTTCGATTTTAACCACACTTACACACAACTAAATTCAAAAAAAGATCTCGGGATTTTTTTTTAAAAACCGGCTTGATTCCATCATGGGTTCTATTTTGGTCCTTTCACCAATATAGAGGTGTCATTTATGCTTTGATTTGACACAAACTTGTTTATCTTAATGACCTCTAGGTCAGATTCGAAACTGGGTCATCTGGGGTCAAAAACTAGGTCAAAAGATCAAATCAAAGGACAAGCTTGTTAACACCACATAGGTCACATTTATGATCCTATCTTCATGAAACTTGGTCTGAATATTTATCTTGATGATTCTTATCCCAGTTTCAAAACTGGGTCATATGGGGGTCAAACACTAGGTCACCCGGTCGAATCAAAAGGAAAGCTTGTAAACACTCTTGATGCCACATTTATGACCCTATCTTCATGAAACTTGGTAAGAATGTTTATCTTGATGATTCATAGGCCAGATTTGAAACTGGGTCATGTGGAGTCAAAACTAGGTCAGTGGCTCAAATCAAAGTTAAAGCTTGTTAACTCCCTAGAGGCCATATTTTTGACCTTACCTTTAGAAACTTGGTCAGAATGTTTATGTTGATGATTCCTAGGCCAAGTTCGAAACTGGGTCATGTGGTGTCAAAAACTAGGTCACCACTCAAATCAAAGGAAAAGCTTGATAACACTAAGTAGGCCACATTTATGACCCTATCTTCATGAATCTTGGTAAGAATGTTTATCTGGATAATTCCTAGGCCAAGTTTGAAACTGGGTCTTGTGGGGTCAAAAACGAGGTCACCACTCAAATCAAAGGAAACGCTTGTTTTACATAGACTTCTTTGTTTTTGAAGTAATGACAAAGAAATTTGGACCACAAGTATAATGTTTGATACAGATTTCAATATTCTTAATCGTGACCTACTGATCTACTTTTTTGTTTTTAAAGTTACAGCATAGCAATTTGAACCACATGTATAATTTTTTATACAGATTTCAATACTTATCTTGAATAATCTTAATCGTAACCTACTGACCTACTTATTGTTTTTGAAGTTACAGCATAGAAATTTGGACCACGTTTATAACTTTTGATACAGATTTCAACAGTCATCTTTAATATTCTTAAACCTGACCTGATGACCTACTTTCTTGTTTTTTAAAGCTACAGCAAAGAAATTTGGACCACCTGTATAATGTTTGATACAGATTTCAATACTCATCTTGAATAGTCTTAATCATAACATACTGACCTACTTTCTTGTTTTTTAAGTTACAGCAAATAAATTTGGACCACATGTTTAATGTTTGATACAGATTTTAATATTCTTAATCGTGACCTACTGACCTACTTTTTTGTTTTTAAAGTTACAGCATAGCAATTTGAACCACATGTATAATTTTTTATACAGATTTCAATACTTATCTTGAATAATCTTAATCATAACCTACTGACCTACTTTCTTGTTTTTGAAGATACAGCATAGAAATTTGGACCACCTATATAATCTTTATTACAGTTTTAAATTCTCATCTTGAATAGTCTTCATCTTGACCTACTGACCTATTTTCTTGTTTTTTTTTAAGGTACAATATAGAAATTTGGACCACATGTATAACTTTGATATAGATTTCAATACTCCTCTTTAATATGCTTAACCCTGACATACTGACCTACTTTCTTGTTTTTTGAAGCTACAGCAAAGAGGTTTGGACCGCCTGTTTAATTTTTTAACAGATTTCAGTAGTTATCTCTTGAATAACCTGTACCATGACTTACTAACCTAATTTTTTGTTTTTGAAGCTTTAACAAAGAAATTTGTTCAAGCAAGTAATTTAACTCAGGTGAGCGGTATAGGGCCATTATGGCCCTCTTATTTGTTTTTTGTTGTTGATGTTTTTGTGTTTGTTTGTGTTTTTGTTTTTTTGTTCTTTGTTAAAAAAATATGCTTGATTTATGTATGAAACAAAGAGCAATCCGATATGATTAAAAACAATGAAGTTAGCTGTTAATTGTTAGAATGCGAAAGTTCATTGTTATCACTTCCCTCCCGTTTATTCATATTAGATTTTACCGTTTTGTATAGTGTTGTTTTAAAACAGACTCTAAGTGATCATGTTTCGGGAGACCATGGTTCTAAGTTTTTGCGTAAAAGTTTGGAAACGGCACCGATCCTTCATATTTTATTCTTCAATTCATTCATACCACCCAGTTTTGTTACAATCTAAAGTTAAAATGACAGCGATGTAGCGGCTATATCCAGCTATAATATTCACTTTATTCAAATTTGGAAAAAAAACATACTAATAAAAAGGTGGAAGTTTTTGTCTAGCGTTAAATATGTACATGGTCAAATGCTGACAAAGTCTTAGCCATATTTTTACTCTAAACATAAATGAACAGATTTTTTTGCTTCAAGGTGTTCATTCTAGCTTTGATGGAAAATAATAATATCAGATAATAGATTTAAAGTAGGCAGTAGTTAACTCCACTCCTTTTATTAACTACAAGTAGATATTTAATTGTTCAAATATGACGAAAAACTGGACGCGAAGTGAAATCTTTAGCATACAAGCTATTTACCGCCAATGCTTGGAACGCAAGACGTGTCGTTGTCAAGCGTAATATTAGACGTTTCGCTAGATGGCGCTCTATTACGCCTTCTTGACCTTAACTAAATAAATAGAGTTGAACCATTTTTATGATCGTTTTATAAAAGCGGTCCTGGTTAAGTATGGGATTTTTTGGAAATAAGTGAAAAAGTTAAAATGTTTTCGTCACAATGTTTGAAAAAGTGTAAATTAATCTTTTTTTTGTTTGTTTGTTTGTTTTGTTTAACATCAAAATAACACAATTATAGGTCATATGACGAATTTTCAATAAATAAAATAACACAAATTAGGAGCCAGATAACGTAAAATCTGTTTTCTCTCATACCAGCATTCAATGATATACACCATGTATATGATAGGTAAATCCATATAATTTCCTTTAAGTTTTCAAACACTCTTTTTAAGTTTCTCTATCAGAAATATTTGGTTATACAGAGGCACGAGGAACTTTTCGAAATATTTAGAGATAATACAGAATTCAATATCTAAACATTTACAATTCTCTAGAGAAATAAACTTACCTGTTGCCAGTTTTGACTCTTGCAGAATCTCCACACCGAAGAGAGAAACAGGTATATCGAGGAATCTGACTTGAATGTAAGGCTGTTATAATTATTGTAAGCGTCACACTATTTTAGCTCTTTCGATAACTGCTGTAGTTTTGACGTTTGATGTAATCAGAACAATTTTATATATGTTCACTGTATTCAGATGTGTTACAATAATTGTGAACGTAACCGCAAATATATAATATTGGAAAAGTCATTGCCTCCCTTAAGACAAAATTTCCTTAATTGTTCTAGAACTTAATAAAATCTGTTACAGAAATTAAGAAATTAGTAACGTTCAGTAAAATGTTGTATTTGAAGCATTCTCCATAACTGTCATAACAACATTTATCAAATCTAAAAGATGAAGGCACATTTCAAGTGAAAATCGTTTGAATTTTAATCAACATTTCTATAATAAAATCTGTAAAACGATCCTTTGGAAGTAAAGAATGCAACCATGAGAGGTAATGGAATTGTGCAACACCTCAAGCACGCCCCCTAACACCGGTTTAAACGGAACTCTATTACACATATGTTGAATGGACTCCATGATCCCAAAGGACAAGAAAATATAACAACACTGAATCCATAAGTTTTCCCGAACACCCCCCCACCTACCCCGCAGCTTTTAAGTGTTTGAGAATCACTGAAGACAAAAGAAGAAATTGTATTGTTTGCGTTGTAAGTATGTTTTCATCTACCCCATTCTTTACATCTCTTTTACGTTATGAAAACCTAGCTGTGACTCTTTTAGCTTATGTTACCTTTATGAAATCTTTAAAGAGGTTATTTGTGTCATACAGAACGCAAATGAAGGAAAATTCGTTTGAGTTACTTAAAATACTTCAATGGATATATTTGTATCTTTTCAGGATTTTTCCAGTTTTCAAATTAACATGAAATACCATGCTAGATAAAACGTTTATTTTACATTGCATAACACATTGCAGAATTCGCTTATGTAATAATTAATAACTCTCCTGCATACTAAATTGTTGTTTCGGGCATTTCCAAGCAAAAGCGGGATAAATTGTATATTACCTAAATAATTATATAATTTAAGAAATACATCATAGCAAAAGCATGTTTTAACACTATTTATACACGATGGGGCGTAATAATTTCACGAAGGCGTATAACCACCCGAGAGTATAAATAGTATTCAAACACGGTTTTCCTATAAATTATTACGATTCTAATATGTCTTTTCTTGTGAACTTTAGATCAAGTATGATAGAACTGTTTCTTCGCGCATGTATGGCGCCAAATGGTAGGTCGTCACGCTCCTTTGTTTATACACTCCAGGACCGGAAGTGGTAATACGTCTTTCGGAAGTGTTCAGTTTGGGCGAAAATGACGGCGAATTATTCTGCAAAGCGTATAATGGACTCAGTATGTGTGTCAATTAATCAAGACAGTTGTGCAATGTGACATTTCGATTTTAAACATGCTATTAAGAAAAAATAGTTGATCAAATTTGGAAGTGTTATTTCTAGATGCATATGTGGCACTAAATATCGCGTCGCCGTCACGTCAACATAATACCATTTGGATGATTTAAGCATTGCTAGTCATAATAGAATGTTGTTTAAAACATCACCATAACTAAAAACTGCATACAAAATTTCAGTGTATGCTCATATCAAACAAGAAATATCTTTAAAAATGATGGTCGGCGAATTGTAATAAGGAAAGAAGTGTATGAATTTTTCATCTAACATTCATCTTTCATCTAACAGTTTTCAAATTGCAAAACTAAACACCGCATTTTAACAATTTAAATGGTTCTCTTTTAAATTTTTGCAAAGGTTTCGTAGGGTTGCAATTTTGTTTCGTTTATCCTTAGACGAATAATTACAGCAGTAGATTGATGAAGATTCATGAAGCGGTTCATGAGAAGATGTCATTTGTAACAGAACAGCAGGCGACCTGACGATATTGTAACACATCGGGTTTGATAAAAAAATCCATTACATTTTAGTGGTTAATGCGAAGAAAGGCATATCTACTTTTAGCTATAATAGTGGTCCCTAATAGGGCCCAAGTTCCTATATAAATAAATTTGGAAGAGAACCTTATAATGATGCTCCAGACCAAGTATGACAAAGATCCACCAAGCTGTTCATGAGACGCTGTATAAAGGCATTTCTAGTTTTAGCTCTAGCAGCCCCTAAAAGGGGTTAAATGTCCCAGCTGAACAAAGTTGGCTGGGGCCTAATAAAGATGCTACAAATCAAGTTTTGATTAGAATCTATGAGAAAAAATCAATTAAAGGATTTTTTTATTTATTATTTTTATTTATTTCTAAAATAGGCCAACTGATCCCGCTTTAACAAATGCATATTCGCTATTCATGAATCTTTGGACAATGACGTCACACCAATAAAAATGTGAAGGTCAAGCAAAACATACAATTGTAATTATTCAATATTTCAATATTTCTGTTTCATACGCAAAGTTTGACCGTAGTCATATCACATAGATAAACTGTATGCAGCGTACCTTCATTTCAGAGTAATGAGATTCAGTCATTATATAGCACATATATAATAAAACAGATTTCAACTGAGTTCAATATTTGCATCCATACTAAAGAAAAATATTCATATATAATAAATAAGTTAAATAATTTATAACAAATATATCAAAGCAAACAAGTACTCATTTTAATATGCAATCTGAATAAGTCAAAAAAGCAAGAAACCTTTTCATGTACAGGCGACAACTGTAACAAGGAAAATCTTTTAAGAAGCACTTCTCTACATAAAAGACTCTTATCACACCCTTATTCATGTGATACACAGACCGTATTCAGCTATTTCTTTAATTTGATATATGTTAAACTTACTTATCATTTTGAGATATATCAATATTCTTGCTAAATATACTGAGCCAAAGTTAGCTTTAAAACTGTGGACAGCGTCGTTTAGGATAAACGCTTTGTCTACACCTCACTCAGCGTAGCACAATCAACAGAGTGAAAGAAATTGACACTCTCGTCCAATCAGGCAGAGTGTTGCATAAATCTTCCATTTTGATAAATTATCTATAATGCGTTATCAAGTAGTTTGATTTGCAAAACTGAAGTCACGTGGCATAGGTAACGAAAACGAATTTAGACGGCGTCGCCGAAAAACGTTGTAAGAGACACTACATAAGTTTTACGAGTCCTTAAGTAAGATATCAGGGACGTGTTTTAGAAACAGATTATATTTACAAAGCAGAGGTACAATATATATTACATTAAGAGAGCACCAAAACGGGTAAGGCAAAACTGGTCACTTATCACTGCTCTTACTGCAACATAATCTCTAGCAGCATAAAAAGGCACTGAAAAAAATGGACTCTTATTGCGAGTGGTCTCTTTATAGACTTGTCCTCTGGAGCAAGTTTGACTGCATGTAGTAAGTGGTCTAAAATGTCGAATTTATTAATTCCGACCCAGTCAGTTATATAGATAGATAAGTAGCTATTGTTGATTTTGAAATGGCTCGCTGTAGTCAGTTGTATATTTTGTGTTTATAAATCAGAACAAGGATAACGTTTTACAAAAGCTAGTTAACGTCCCGTTCATTATGTTCTACATAACTGAGACTGAAAGATCTGTGAAGTACATAACATTGGTGTACCATCGATCAAAATAGAAACCACTTTGAAATTCATTTAGAAAAGCTCTCTTCGGGTTTATATATTGTAAACGCTATTTATGCGACTTTAAAGTTTCATTATAGTTTTAAAAAAATCGAATAAGTATTGTGAACTAAAATTTGTTCTCCATTTAAAATCAAGTAGAGCTCATTTTGTTTCGTTTCCTCTTATTTGCCAAAGAGTTTTATATATTTTAAGGTAGTGGACCCGTAATGTCTATCTTGGCCGATTTGTGCCATTTCGTTATTTCGTTCTGTCGCTGCTACATAATTATGTGCTAATAATGACATATTTCATATAGTAAAAAAGCTGAAACTAAATTAACTAACTTCAGTTGCTTTTGTTGAACCTTTTAGAAATAAAAATTATACGGGTTTGCGAATCGAAATCACGACGGAAGAGTATGAAACGGAACGCGTTACCATTTGGCCAAGAAGGAATTATTATTTTTTTTTTTTGGCATATGAAGTTAATCTTATGTTATTCTTTTGTTTGTTTACATTTCGAGACGTTATGATACAGTGCAATGCCTATAGTCTAGTTTTGTCAAATTATTTCTTGTTGTTAATATGCTGCCTTTTGATAAATATTTCCATTCCATTTTTTTTTTCGCCTGCGAAAGATATATATATTTTAACTGATTATTCTGAAAAAAAAAAACAACAAAAAAACCCCGGAAGATTTAGTTTAATCTGATTTGACGTTACATCTTTGAGTAGTTCATGTCTTAATTATTTATTACCAATTTTCACATCGATTTCAAATACACAGGTGAAATATCTGCAGAAAGAAGAACCAAGTATGATGAATCCACGACAGATCTGGTACAAGCATATAAGCATGTGGATTTTAACTCGACAACACATAAAACAATACAATACAAGATCTGAATGAGCTTTTTACATAATACTGAATTATCTTTCAATCGGGAACAATGGTCAGATTTAACTTTACTCGGTGAAAGTAGTAGGTAATAAGCACCAATATTCTGAGGAAAAACGGCTAGAAAATAAGGTGACATCCTAGGACAAATTTAAAAATCATTTTAACTGTTGTTTCATAATCCCAAGAAGAGTGCCTATTCACAGTCAAAATCCATAAGCTGTATAAATGTTGTTACATAATTTTGTATTAGTAATCCTAAGAAGAGTGCATTTTCACATTTGAAATTAACTGTTTCCCTCTCTTATCTATCAACCATGTCTGTCATTTCTTAACTAACCACCATTTTCTACTTTCAAAACATACTATATGCTGCTCTTCTGGTAGAAGAGTGCTTTTAGACAACTACTACCGATGACTGAAACAGATGCATGGCATCTGTTATCAATTAACAAGATGTTATGAAATTTTATTGACATATATGTTCAGTTAGCATTTATATATCGAATTATAAAGGCGGAATATACGCCATCATTGTTTAGATTTATGCTGAAAAAGGCTATTTAATAGCCGAAAGAGCTTGGGTTTATAATTACACTTTTGATGCCGTTTGATCATATATTTTCTCATACTCTATTTTTTCTTTATGTTCTTGCATCCTTCTGGGATCCAGTGTGTTTGAAAGGTATTTCGCTGATGTTTTATTCTCTTTATTTTCACACTCTAATAATTGTGTAAACACACATTTCTGACCGCAGAAAGAGACTATTCACCATTTACTTCCCCTTCCTTCTTTGATGCCATTTGTAAAATACAGGACATGTAACTGTAACAAACTCATACTTCATCGTCCAAGTTGTTCCCAATACAATAATAAAATAAGGGAGAAATTAGCCATACAGACACCCTTCACTACTATAAAGGTGAGGTTAACCTAACCGACCTTCCTCGAGCCCATTTGACGTCATTTGCAAAATAAAAGGGAGGTTACCCTAACTGACTCCTTTTTCCATCCAAAGTTACTTCCCCTGTCCCTTGACGCCATTTGCAAAATAAACAGGAGGTTACACTAACCGAACACTTTTATTCATCCATAGGTACTCCGCCAACCATTTGACGCCATTAGCGATTAAAAGTAGAGGTTACTCTAACCGACCTCTTTTTCTTTCCATAGCAACTTCCCATATCCCCTTTGACGCCATTTTGAAAGTAAAGGAGAGGTTACCTTTATCGATCTTTTTCTCCCATCAAAAGTTACTTCTTGAACCCCTGATGCCATTTGCAAAATAAAGGGGTATTTACCCTAACAAACCTATTTTCCCATCCAAAGTTATTTCGCCTTTCGTCTTGACGCCATTTGTAAAATAAAAGGGAGTTTTCTCTTAAGGACCCTTTTTACACCCAAAGTAATTTCCTTTACTCCTTGACGCCATTTGCAAAATAAACGGGAGGTTACCCTTACCTCCATAGCTACTCCCCAAACCCTTTGACGTCATTTGCAATTTAAAGGGGAGGTTACACTAACAGACCTCTTTTCTTCACATCCAAAGTTACGTCCCTAACACCCCTGACGCCATTTGCAAAATAAAGTGGAGGTTACCTCAACCGACCACTATTTTCAATCCATAGTTACTTCCTCTTTCCCCTGGACGCCATCTTCAAAGTAAAGTGGGAGATTACTCTTACCGACGTCATTTTCCCCATAGAACGATACTTCCTTTGCTCCCTTGACGCCGTTTGCAAAATATAAGGGCAGGTTACTCTAACCGACCACTTTTTCATCTATAATTACTTTCTCTTCATCCCCCCTGGCACCATTGTAAAATAAAAGGAGAGAAGGGGAGGTTACTCTAACGAACGTCTTTTTTTCCATCCAAAGTTACTTCTCCTCCTCCTTGACGCCATTTGCAATATACAGGGGAGTTTACCCTAACCGATTCCCATTTAATTTCCAAATTTGAGATTCCGTTTTTATAACTGTAGTTCTTTATTTGTATTTTTTTTTAAAATTTTCGTTAAGTAGTGACTTTGTAAAAGAAAACTAACACATTACTTATTTCAAGTTTATTCATTCTAAATCATGACTGTACAAGCGTGTGATATGAAAACATTATATCAATTGAACAACAGTAGCAAAGCACATGTATGACAACAAAAGCGCAGTACAAGTAGCAGAGAATAATAAATCCATACCTTTATACAAAATGCTTAGTATAAGAAAATTAAGTTAGATCGACTAGACCAATTACTTGAGGATTAACTGAAATATGTTGAAATGTTCTTACGAAAGAAAGCGTTTGTTTTTACCTCTAACTTACATATCAAGCTGAAATAATTTTAAACAATCTGGTTGTAGAAAGGTAAGAATTTTCTCGTCATTCCTGAAAAGACGAATTCTGATAAATATTGTTTACGTTAACGATCGAAAGATGTGCTGACTTCTTGAAAAATTGTAAACTGTACATTTTTAAATGTACACATATGATTTAAGAGAATATATAATGCATAATGCTAAATTTCTATGTACAATTTCCAACTAAAGACTAATTTTATACACTGTTTAATCTGAACACTAATTGGACTACAGTACAGTCCAGTAGAACATGATCTCTAACTCTATTTATGAGAAAAGACATAAAACTATTCTTGTAAATAATAGTCTGACATCTTATAATATCATATACTGTTATCTTAAAGTACAACTTCAACATGCATTGTGCATGAACAACAGATCTATAAGAAAAGTCTGTAAAAGCATAGAATGTCACTAGGCAACATAATACTTTTAGGAGCAGATTTAAATTGACAAAATCTGTTGTTGAGAGGTAATGTAAAATGTAACACTTCCCGCAACTCATTGTATCGGCTAAAGCGTAATCCTTTCTTACATGAACATTGAACGAAATCCTTCGTCATTAAAGGCCAAACATGATAACGCCACGAACAGGGTCAAAGTACGGAACGGATTGCTACATCCACCACACTGCAATTATGTACTGATGTTGTGGTAGTTAGATAAATCTATAAGATATTTTTACACTTAGAACGTAAAGAAGCATATTAATAGAGACTCGTTTTAAATAATGAGAGTTAATGTAAAGTGAAATGCAATTTTACTCCACCTTTCACGTGCTAATCTATGTGCTAACTCGTATAAAAGAACATTGAAAGAACCCAATGATCGTAAGGACCGGAAATCCTAACAACACTGAGTTCAAATATATGTTTACTTTTATTCATTTATTCCTAATTTACACGAGACTCAAAACCACAACATACCAGTATATATAGCATGTACTAGAATAACAGTATCTTATTAAGGTATTAGATCACTAATAGAGAACCTCCTTTTTGAAGAGTATTCAATTCCTACCATAAACCTACCTTTACTGCAATTTTTAGGGGTGCGTAGGTTCAAGCCCTACTGGGACCAATTTTTTTCCCCTTATTTTCCTTTTTTTACTAGTAAGTTTTTACTTCTTTCAAGACTTATTAATGATTTTTTGTACAAAAATGGAAAAAAGTGAATCTTATAAGCAATTTCTTGGTTTTCAAAGTGAATTTACTACTTAAACAGAAGGGGTAGAGTTACACATCTTTAAAAATATTGAGTTACATGCGGTGAAAGTTCTCTATTTTGCTTTCACTCTTAGGTTACATATTGTGGAAGAAATTTAGGTAGGTTTTACATCTTCCCTAAGATTATTTTTAAATGGAGTAAGCAAAATCCAAAACAGAAACGCATCATTCGACCTTATTTTTTCAATGTTGAAGTATGAATTCTGTCTCATTAAATCCGTTTACTTGAGGCACCATAGAAACAAATGATATTGGCATTTTTATTTTGTGTTTTATAATTGTTTACCAATAGTTTGATGTTTCTTCTATTGAAATTAATGGTAAAATGAGTTCTCTGCAAACGTTTTGGATAGTGGCTATCACTTTGAAATTTGTCTCAACTTGAGCATGAGGAGATACCATAAGTTATTCAAAATTTATAAAAAAACGGCACGGTAAAAGTTGTTTAAAATTTGAAAAATAGTGCAAAACATGGTTACCTTTCAGAATATACCAAGCAAAAGCCATTTTGTAAACATCACTATTAGTGACCTAATACCTTAAAAACAAAATGACAATGCGGAGATGCACTTGGTAATCTTGAGTTAACCCTTACCCTGCTTAAATTCTATTATGAACTTGTCCATCTTTCAATTTGGACAGTACCATTAACTTTAAAAGTGGTCCTTAGCAAAAAATATACTGACTGATTGGCGAACAATGCAGATCTTGATCAGACTGCACGGATAAGTAGGCTGATCATGATCTACACTGGACACAAAGGCAGAACAATCGTGTTCAGCATGATAAGGGTAACAACGTGTTATTACGATAGGCCTTTAAAACAATGAATGCGAACACAGCCAAAGCTATCGTATTAAACACTTTTGATATATAGTTGTAGAAAAAAGTGTTATCATTGATGGAATAATTAGGAACTACTTCTAAGAAAACATTTAAAAGAAAGAAACCATTCCTTTAAATAAAAGAGCCTTATCATTATTTACGGGGCAAGTTTTTTTAGACGTCACATATCACTCGTGACTAATGCGATTATTAGGGTTTGCATGATCTACAGTAATACAAGTTTAATCGTGTTTATGATAGGATGAGTTTTACATACAATTTGATCAAATACGGATCAAGAAAATGTGAAAAATAATAGGTAGAAAAGCTAGACTGTATCGATGGTTGTCCTTTTCGTGTGGATTATAAGTAGTTAATATGATTTATTACTAAAGTTTTTGAGACATAGAAGCACTGTAGATTTGAGAAATATCGGTCGAAAGTGAGCGCGCAGACATATTTCGAAAGACTCTTAACAAAAGAATGGCTATTTAAGCAGACATAAGTAATATTTACTTCTTGTTTTTAGTTAAAAGCGTGTAGCATGTACGAGTGGTGAACGAACATTATTCAAAATCTGTTGCTGTTTGCAGTTTCTGTCACAGGTACTTCTCTTGTAACAATATTGTATAGCTCAATCTTCATTTCCTCAGCTTTTCGTCTGTACCGTTTTAGAAACACGGCAAGAAATGTTAGAAGTTGCAGCCTGCATTCTTTGAACCATAGCACGTATAGAAATGGGTCTAAAATACAATTGAAAATGGACACGGCTTCCATCCCAAGTCTCAGTTGTGTATACCGTAAGTTTTCAATTTGTATCAAAATTATGATTACCGCATATGCCACAGAAGTAGCAGTTATAACACTAAGGTAAAGAAATACTAAAGAAGTTGAACGATAACTAAGAATTCTCTTTGCTGTCGCCGCCACTGAGAGGCTATTGCCAGGTTTTAGTTTGGACCGAATGCAACTGAATATCTTCACGTAGCAAGTGCATGATGTGACAAGAACGATGAATAGCATAATCGCATAGTAAGAAGACATAATTCTATTGCAGTAACTGGCCTCTGTGAAGACTAAACTTGTACGATACCTAATATAGCACACTCCATACCTGACAAAAATACTCAAAGAGATTTCACAAAGCCAAATAGATAGCACAGTTTTCTGAATAAATTTCTTCGTAACAATATTTATGTATCGCATTGGTTTTATAATCAGAAAGTAACGTTCTAAAGACATGAGACCGACAGTGAAAACGGCCAACTGCAAATATAGCGTCACTGCTGTCTGTACGTTAAGGCTTATAACATGATCTGTGACAAACTTTCTAAATGTTGACGTGACTATAAATAGAACATCGAAAGAAAGTAGTCCGGTAGATAGAAATTTTGCAGCATATGGTATTTTCTTTGAACGGTGCATTAAAGTTATGGCTGTCAAGCTTGACAATAATGATACGCAGGCTAATGTCACAAAGGCAATTTTGACTTCAAGGTTGTAAACTTCAATGTATTCCTCCTCTGATTCCAAGATGATCGGGTGATATTCAGATGTATTTGCTGTGGTGAAACTTTCGTTTTTATACATATTTGTTTTCACTTCCTTCGACACATTCATTGTCAAAACAGTTCTCAAATTCAAATATATTTTTCACTGCTGTTTCTTCTTTTAAACATGGATATCTGCAATGGAAATAGTAATCTCTTTTACAACCTGAAATTAAATTTAAATTCATTCTTCCGGGACAATGAAAAACGATACAAGGTGTTTCATTTGCAACTGGGCAAAAATTTAATGTAACTTTCTGGTAGAAATTAAGGGTAAAATACTTTTGATATTAACAGATACATCAACTGCAATTACAATATTTCTTTTTAGAAAAGAAAAAGCAAAATATTTAAGTCACTCCAGAATGTAGGGTTTGAACAAGTGTGTTTGCCAGAGAGGTCCTGAAGTATGTAAATACAAATGGAATGGTGATTCTAGTTCTTCCTATTTGAGCATTAAAATGTAACCTCTCAGCTTTCCTAATGTTGTTGTTTCTTCGTTTTTTAAAACAGATCCGTCGTTTAAGTCTCCAACATGATACATTATTTGTTAGTATAATATACTTTGATAGCTAAGCGAGTCGAAATTCTTAAGGAGGTAATATATATATGATTCACAGATTTTAGATGGGATGCAGCTGTTCTATCCCTTTCAAGAGTCCCAAGATTAGAAATGGATCTTTCAAAGCTGGTATTTTCCTCCAATTTTCGCTGCCATAATTAATTAACAAACCGTGTTAAACTGCGGGGAAAGAAACGAATGAAGAAAAATTTTCAACGAAGCGGATAGGAACAATGTGACTTCCATTTCTTTCTTTCAACCTTACAAAAAGAACCGAGCGAAATACTTATAGGCAAACGAGCAACGACTGATTAAATGATACCTAGTAATGACATCTTTATTTTCTTCATTATGTGCTTTAAACATATGTAACATTGTGCTTTAAACATACGCAACATTATGGTTTTAACATACACTACATCTATTTTAAGCATAAGTGTTATTTTCCTGTAAGCATTACAAAATTGTGCTTTAAACATTACTTATATTGTGCTTTAAACATGACTAACATTGTGTTTCAAAAACATACGTAACATTGTGTTTTAAATCACGCTGTATTTCGCTTTAAATGTAATTAGCATTGTGCGAAGCATTCCACAGTTAATCACTTTTTGGAAAAGAGGTGCTGATTTTTTGTTACTACTCAGAATATTCTTCCATAATACGTAAGTATTTTTGTCGTTGTAAATTTACGTAAATCTATAAACATGTACTTTTGAAAAAGAAATTTAATACAATATAATTCATTTTCAGTTTTATCATAAAGGGGTAGCATGTATTTGATCAAATTTAGAAGTGGCGTTTTTACTGCAATGAGCTGTACTGTATAAGCAAATGGGCATTTGCATGAAGAATACTTTATTTAAGAAATAATGTATAGGAATATCGAGCTTTAACATTATTAATACACGCAAAAGAGGTTATACGTCCGCGGAATAATTTCACGAGGGCGTAGCCCAGTGAATTATTCCCGCGACATATAACCGATTTTGAGTATATTAATTTAAGTAAAATGATTTTGCAATACATTATTTAGATTTTAACATTCCCTTTATCTAAAACAGAAGATAAAATATAGTAGCGCTCTTTGTTGGTCGCAAAAACATTGACGTCATCGACCGTTAACGTGACGTCATTTTAACGTAGGCTTGTTCTAACAGAAAAAAAATCATATTAGAATTATAGAGAAGGATAAAGTTTCTGATATGCATCTTTTTGCCGTCAGAAAAATAAAATAAGAGTAACAGAAATTAAGATACAAAGTGTTGCCCTAGATGAATTTAGTAAAACAATGAAACTAAATAACAGCTTGAATTGTCAGAGTTTGCAAAAAAATCATACGTTGCCACAAGTTTTGTCGTTCCGGTCCTTACAACAAAACGAAAAGACCCTTTGACGGAATTCAATTTTGTTCTTTTAGACACCATAAAGGATATCCATTTTTTAATTTCGAAAGAACAATTGACTTCGTAATATCAGGCTTAATTTTGATATTAAAACTTTCGATAACGCGTACATATGACATTTAATTATTTAATCATCCCAGAATTGAATATATAAACTATGAAAGCTTAAGCCGTTCATACAATACAATAATATCAAAATAATATAACCTAAAGTTTCTTTATCCATATACCAATACGTAAAATAGAAAGAATGGAAACTCCACAGGTCGCTCAATACGACAAAAATGAAAATGTTGCAGGTTCGGTTTGATTAACTTAGTTTGGAAGCTGTTTCCACTACAGTATCTATCTGCGATTATAAATATGATATGTGTGATTTGTATGAATATGATGTACATAATGAGCTTTATTTCATTACATTAAGAAACAGTAATGAGATAGATGGTCCACTTTATAGATTATTTGTCAGTTCTTTTGAAATATAATAATGCAGATCGAAAAAGAAGAAAAAAAAAGAATAACTGGTGATTATAGAAATGTATTAGTTTATTAAAGTCTCATTCATGTATAAAACCAACATTGACATTTACAATAAAATCATTAAGACAACATATACATGACCAATCTATAAAGATTTATAGTAGACTAGAACATGCACATTTTATGACCTGGCAAGTGATTTTGCAAAGATAATACATCCATAAACTGCATAGAAGAAATTTATCCTTTAACATTATTGTAATATCAATATCACAGACAGAATTTCAGAAATATTGTATCTCCCAAAATGTTAGAATAAGACAGACTGTTGAAACCGTTATAATAATCATCTAGAAATCTACCAAATAAAACAGGCAGCCTAAAATTTCGGCAGGGTTCCAAACACCTCAATAAGTATTAACAAGCTTCAGATATATCCAACATAAATATTCAGCAATTTGAAGATGTTTTAGAATGCAATCCTATATTATCTTCTCAGCTTATATCACATGTTATTTGTACAATCACATAATTTGCCTAATCACGGGCAGTGTACCCAGTCGCACAGAAAATGGTGTGACGGAGCTTACCCTGTGACAATACAATGTAGTCAAATACTTGACATTAGTATCATCCATATCATCTAAAATGTCAAATTCATATATTACAATGTACAATATAAGTCTTATTACAGTGCATTAAACGTCTTACACTGTAGATAATCCTGGCTATTGACCTTCCTACCTCAAATATCGATATCTGCTGACTGCACTGCAACACAAACTAACAGATAAGGAACAAGGCAGACAAAAGGAGAAACAGTTTTCTCAAATTTATCCCTCTTGAATCAATTTCAAGAGGCAGCACACTTTCTCAGTCAGTGTTCATTTCAGATACTAAGGTGTAGAACCCAACTCTTTACAAGCATACATTTGGGCGACGTTGTAATATTAATATAAGATGACAGCTTTTGGCACAGCAACGTATAATATCTGAATTTGTGAACAAAAAGATGAATTTATCTGTATCATTCATTTTATAGAAGTCTGGGTCTATTGATATAGCTTTTTCGAACAAATTCGCTCTTATTTCAGTATACAACGGGCAGTACAAAAGAACATGAAACTCATCTTCAACACAATCCTTACACCATAAGCACAAGCAATCCCTCATATCGACCCGTTTCTACACGGATAGGCGCAACTCCTGCTCTGAACTTAGCAAAAGCAGACCGATGCATTCTGGGTATTATCAATTAACAATATTCATCACAAGAAGTGTCCTGTTTTAACAGCTTATATATTTCCACCAGTACCTCTTATACTGTTTGCTTTATCAACAGCAGAGAGCCATAATATCTGAAACATTGATCTCATCTTTTCTAATACAGATTTTTCAAAGCATCCTTGGGAATAGGATACGTTATGTCCAAAAACTAAGAACAATCAATTTTACTAAGGTGACTATTGACTCTCAACATAAAGTTCTTACAGTTACCTCTAGCACTGTTCTTACCATATATAAACACTGTTTTGTTTAATCTATAGGTGGACTGTTATACGTAATAGTAATAATTTCACGAGGGCGTATAACCACCCGAGTGTATAAATAGTGTTCAAACACGGTCTTGCTATTATGCATTTCGATTCTAATATCTCTTCTCTTGTAAAATTTAGATCAAATATGACAGAACTGTTTCTTCGCGCATGTATGGCGCCAAATGGTAGATCGTCACGCTCCTTTGTTTATACACCCCAGGACCGGAAATGGTAATACGACCAGTTGAAGAGTTCAGTTTGGGCGAAAATGATGGCGAATTATTCTGCAAAGCGTATAATGGACTCAGTATGTGTGTAAATTAATCAAGACAGTTGTGCAATGTGCAAAGTAAAAGATTTGATCCAATTTGAAAGTGCTATTTTTAGATACAAACGTGACACTAAATATCACGTCGACGTCACGTCAACATCATACCGTTTTGATGATTTACGCATTGCCAGTCATATTAAAATTAGGAAATAGATTTTACTTTTGAGTGATATACCAGTTAATATACCACGCTTCGAAGTTCAGATGCGCAATAATCTAATCACGAAGACCGAAGGCCTGAGTGATTAATTACAAAGTATCTGAACGACAAAGCGTGATATATTCACCGGTATATCTCGAAAAAATAAAATCTATTTCCATTCTAACACGATCATTTCAACTAAATGAAAAAAGTGTGCTGAATTATTTGACGCGCAGTACTAATCGAACGCCATTTAACTGCCGTTGACGTCATAACACGCGCAAATTACGTCATTTGTACGCCAGCGTGATCTAACGTGAGATTTTATCACACCAAATTTCTTTTTTGTCTATATGGGGCAAAATACGGATCGTGTTAGAATGTTGTTTAAAACATCACCTTAACTGAAAACTGCATACAAAATTTCAGTGTATGCTCATATCAAATAATGTTGAAAGAGACACTACTTAAGTTTTACGAGTCCTTCAGTAAGATATCAGATACGAGTTTTGGAAACAGATAATATTTACAGAACAGAGGTACAATATTATTGCACTAAGAAACCACCAAAGGCGTAAGGCAAAACTGGTCACTCTGCAACATAATCTCTAGCAGCATAAAAAGGCACTGAAAAAAAAAAGATTCTTAATGCAAGTGGTCTCTTGATAGACGTATCCTGTGGAGCAAGTTTGACTGCATGTAGTAAGTGGTCTAAAATGTCGAATTTATTAATTCCGACCCACTCAGTTATATAGATAGACAGGTTTTGAAACGGCTCGCCGTAGTCAGTTGTATATTTTGTGATTATAAATTAGAACAAGGATAACTTTTTGTAAAAGCTAGTTAACGTCCAGTTCATTATGTTCTAAATAACTGAGACTGAAAGATGTGTGGACTTGGCTGATTTGTGCAATTTCGTTCTTCCGTTCTGTCGCTGTCGATTTGACCTTACATCTGTCTTAATTATTTATCATCAATTTTTACATTGATTCTAAATACACAAGTGAAATATCTGCAGAAAGAAAATCCAAGTATGATGACTCCGCTTCAGATGTGGCACAAGCATATAAGCATGACGATTTTAACTCGACAAGATATAAAACAATACAACACAACTTCTGAATGAGCTTTTTATGTAATTTACTGAATTATCTTTCAATCGGGAACACCAGATTTAACTTTACTTGGCGAAAATAGTAGGTAACAAGCACCAACATTCTGTGGAAAAACGGCTAGAAAATAGTGTTACATCTTAGGACAGAAATCAGTTTAATTGTTGTTTTATAACACCAAGAAGAGTGCCTATTCACATTTGAAAATTTACTTTTTTGAAACGAAAGTCAAAAATTCATTAGCTGTATAAATGTTGTTACATAATTTAGTATTGATAATCCTAATAGGAAGAGTACATTTTCACATTTGAAATTAACTGTTTCCCTCTCTTATCTATCAACCATGTCTGTCATTTCTTAAGTGACCATTTTCTACTTTCAAAACATACTGTTTGCTGCTCTTCTGGTAGAATAATGCTTTTTAGACAAGTGCTACCGATGACCGAAACAGATGTTATCAATTAACCAAATGTTATGAAATTTTATTGATCGATATGTTCAGTTAGCATTAATATATCGAATTATAAAGGCGGAATATCATTGTTTTGATTTATGCTAACCTTGTAAAATGCTTTTTAATAGCCGAAAAAACCTTGGGTTTATAATTATACTTTTGATACCGTTTGATCATATATTTTCTCATACTCTATTTTTATCTTATTTTCTTGCATCCTTCTGGAATCCAGTGTGTTTGAAAGGCATTTCGCTGATGTTTTATTCTCTTTATTTTCTCACTCTAATAATTGAGGAGACACACATTTCTGACACCAGAACGAGACTATTCACCATTTACTTCCTCTTCCTTCTTTGATGCCATTTGTAAACATGTAACTGTAACAAACTTATACTTCATCGGCCAAAGTTGTTCCCCAATCTTTAACAAAATAAGGGAGAAATTAGCCATACAGACACCCTTCCCTGCTATAAAGGGGAGGTTAACCTAACCGACCTTCCCCGAAACCAATTGACGTCATTTGCAAAATAAAAGGGAGGTTACTCTAACTGACTCCATTTTTCATCCAAAGTTACTTCCCCTATCCATTGACGCCATTTGCAAAATAAACAGGAGGTTACCCTAACCGATCACGTTTGTTCATCTATAGCCACTCCACCAACCATTTGACGACTTTAGCAACTAAAAGTGGCGGTTACACTAACCGACCTCTTTTTCCATCCATAGTAACTTCCCATACCCACTTTGACGCCATTCGAAACATAAAGGAGAGGTTACCTTTAACGATCTTTTTGTCCCATCAAAAGTTACTTCCTTTGCATCCCTGACGCCATTTGCAAATAGAGGGGTGTTTCCCCTTACCAACCTCTTTTCCCATCCAAAGTTATTTCCATTTTCCTCTTGACGCCATTTTCAAAATAAAGGGGAGTTTACACTAACGGACCCTTTTTACAACCAAACTCATTTCCCTTACCCCGTGACGCCATTTGCAAAAATAATCGCGAGGTTACCCTTAAAGACCACCTTTTCCCATCAACTCCCCAAACCCTTTGACATCATTAGCAATTTAAAGGATAGACTACCCTAACCGGCCCCTTTTCTTCACATCCAAAGTTACGTCCCCTACACCCCTGACACCATTTGCAAAATAAAGTGTAGGTTTCCTCAATCGACCACTATTTTCAGTTCATAGTTACTTCTTTTTCCCCCTGGACGCCATCTTCAAAGTAAAGAGGGGGATTACTCTTACCGACCTCCTTTTTCCATCCAACGTTAATTCCTTAGCTCCATTGACTCTATGTGCAAAATATAAGCGCAGGTTACTCTAACCGACCACTTTTTCATCTATAATTACTTCCTCTTCATCCCCCTTGACGCCATTTGTAAAAAAAAAGGAGAGAATGGGAGGTTACCCTAACGAATGTCTTTTTCCCATCTAAAGTTAGTTCTCCTTCTCCTTGACGCCAATTGCAAAATATAGGGGAGGTTACCCTAACCGAAAGAATGATTCGCATTTAATTTCAAAATTTGAGTTTCCGTTTTTATAGTTACTGTAGTTTTTTACTTTTATCGTTTTTAATTACTTTAAGTAGTGGATTTGTGAAAGAATACTAACACATAACTTATTTTTTTGAGTTTATTCATTCTAAATCATGACTGTAAAAGCGTGTGATAGGAAAAACATTGCGGTAGCAAAACACATGTATGACAACAAAAGCGCAATACAAGTAGCAAGGAATTATAAACCCATACCTTTAAGTATACAAAATGCTTACTGTAAGAAAATTAAGTAATTGGTCTAATCGATCTAACTTGAGAATTAACTGAAATATGCTGAAATGTTCTTTCAAAATAAAGCGTTTGTTTTTTCCTCTAACTTACATATTAAGTTTAAATAATTTTAAACAATCTGGCTGTAGAATGGTAAGAATTTTCTCGTCATTTCTAAAGAGATGAATTCTGATATGCTGACTTCTTGAAAAATTGTAAACTGCACAGTTTTAAATGGACATTTATGATGAAAGAAAATATATAATGCATAGTACTAAATTTCTATGTACCATTTCCAATTAAAGCCTAATTTTATACACTGTTTAATCTGAACACTAACAGGACTACAGTACAGTTCTGTAGAAAATTATCTCTAACTCTATTTATAAGTAAAGACATAAAACTTTTCTTGTAAATAATAGTCTGACATCTTATAATATCATATACTGTTATCTTAAAGTACAACTCCTACCTTGCATTGTGCATGAACAACAGATCTATAAGAAAAGTCTGTAAAAGCATAGAATGTCACTAGGCAACATAATACTTTTAGAAGCAGGTTTAAATTGACAAAATCTGTTGTTGAGAGGTAATGTAAAATGTAACACCTCCCGCATCTCTTAGTATCGTCTTAAACGTAATCCTTTCGTACATGAACATTGAACGAAATCCTTCGTCCCTGCTAAGTTTCTATAATGAACTTGTCCATCTTCCACTTTGGACAATACCGTTTACTGTTAAAAGGGGTGCTTACCAAAAAGATACTGACTGAAAGGCGAACAGTGCAGACCATAATCAGACTGCACGGACGTGCAGGCTGATCTTGGTCTGCACTGGTCGTTAAGGCAGAATCACTTGCCGCCAGCAGGCTAAGGGTAAAGGCCAAGCATGATAACGCCACAAACAGGGTCAAAGTACGGAACGGATTGCTACAGCCACCACACGGCAATTATTTACTGGTAGTTAGATAAATCTATATGATTCTTTTACACTTAGAACGTAAAGAAGCAAATTAACAGAGACTCGTTTTAAATGATGAGAGTTAATGTAAAGTGCAATGCAATTTTACTTCACCTTTCACCTGCTAATGTTTGTTTGTATATATTAAGTATATTTATAGTCGCCATCGGTAACCCATACGAGCGACTCCTCCAAGACTGTTAGTAATCTTAGTGGGAGGATAGTGCAAGATACAAAAGACGCTCCAATTCCAGAAGCTTCCCTGGATCTTTAGCGTGCCAGGTGTAAAACACCTATGCACGGGACTCTTATCCCAATGTTAGTAATTTTAAGTTGGAGAAGCGAGGGCTAGAACTCACGACCCCTGGGTTCGTAGTCAAACAGTGTTACCACTGGACCACTGCGTCCGCTCTGCTCCTGCTAAGCTATCTGCTTACTCTTATAAAAGAATATTGAATGAACCCCATGATCATAACGACCGGAAATCCGAACAACACTGAATTCAAATATGTATTTACTTTTATTCATTTATTCCTACTTCTACCTCATCAGTGTACAGTATATATTACATAATATACATCATAATACATTAAAATAGAATGCTGATATTCAGTCACTCTATATCAAGAGTTACACGAGACTCATAACCACAACATACCAGTATTTGGCATGTATTACTATTATAGTTTGTTATTAAAAAAGACAATGATAGAGCTGGTGCAGCTGGTAATCTTGAGTTAACCCTTACCCTGCTTAATTTCTATAATGAACTTGTCCATCTTTCAATTTGGACAGTAACATTAACTTTAAAAGGGGTGCTTTGCAAAAACGATATTAACTGAATGGCGAACAGTGCAGATCTTGATCAGACTGCACGGATGTTCTCAAATTCAAACATATTTTAGACTGCTGTTTTTTCTTTAAAGATGGATCTCTGCAATGGAAATTATAGTCTCTTTTACAACCTGAAATTAAATTAAATTCATTCTTGCGTGACAATGGAAAACAAAACAAGGTGTTTTATTTGCAACTGGACCAAATGTATCTTTCTGATGGAAATTAAGGTTTAAAAACATATGAATACATCCATTTCATGCATACGTATTATGGTCCTTTTAGCATTACTAAATTGTGCTTTAAACATTACTTATATTGTGCTTTAAACATGATTAACATTGTGTTTCAAAATCAGCATTGCGCGAAGCATTCCACAGTAAATCACTTTTTGGAAAAGAAGTGCTGATTTTTTGTTATTGCTCAGAATATTTGTCCATAAAACGTAAGTGTTTTTGCCATTGCATATCTATGTATATCTATAAACGTTTACTTTTGAAAAGAAATTTAGTACAATGTTATTCGTTTTCATAAAGGGGTGGCATGTATTTGTTCAAATTTAGAAGTGGCGTTATTACTGCGATGAGCTGTACTGTATAAGCAAATGGGCATTTGCATGAGAGTACTTTATTTAAGAAATAATGTATAGAAAAATCGTGCTTTAACTTTATTAATACACGCAAAAGAGGTTATACGTCCACGGAATAATTTCACGAGGGCGTAGCCGAGTGAATTATTCTCGCGACGTATAACGTATTTTGAGAATATTAATTTTTAAGTAAAACACGATTTTACTATACATTGTTTCGAATCTAACATGCCCTTTATCTACAGAAGATAAACTAGAGTAGCGCTCTTTGTCGGTCGCAAAAAGACATTGACCTCATCGAACGTTAACGTGACATCATTTATATGTAAACTTATATTTAAAAAGAAGAATGAAGTTTCTGCTGTGCATCTTTTCGCTGTCAGAAAAAGAAAATAAAAGAGAAACAGAAATTAAGATAAAAAGTATTGGCCTATTATGAATTTAGTAAAACAATGGATCTAAATAACGGCTTGAATTGTTAGCGTTTGCAGTCGCCACAAAACGGTTTGACTAATTTCTAGACGTCAAGTTTTGTCGTTCATGACCTTGAGACAAAACGAAAAGACCCTTTGACGGATTTCAATTTTGATCGTTTAGACACTATAAATTAGATCCATTTTTTAATTTCTAAAGGACAATCGGCTTCATAATATCATGCTTAATTTTGATATCAAAACTTACGATAACGCGTACATATGACATAAATTTAATCATTCAATCAGCCCAGCATTTAATATATAAACTACGAAAGCTTAAGTCGTACATACAATACAAGAATGTCAAAAATATTACCTACATTTTCTTTATCCATATATCAATACATAAACTAGAACGAATGGAAACTCCGCAGGTCGCTCAACACGATGTTGCAGGCTCGGTTTCGTTAGCCTAGTTCCACTACAGTATCTGTCTGCAATGATAAATAGACTAAAACGCAAAGATGCATGTGATTTGTATAAATATGACGTACATAATGAGTTTTATTTCGTAACAGTAAGAAACAGTAATGAGATAACCGGTCCACTCTATAGATTTTTTGACAGTTCTACGCTGATCGAAAAAGAAGTGTGAAACACTGAATAACTGGTAATTATAGAATGGTCATTAACCATTCAGAGGGATATGTCTCATTTCGTGACATACTATGTAATAACTATGTCTTAATTATAAACAGAACATATTCTGATGATGGTAACAAGCTTCAAGTTATCATAGCCACTGTGGGAATCACATGATCAAAATAATCTCTAAATCAAAATAAATTTATGAATAATATGGGATAATATAACTTTGGTTTAGAGACTGTTTTGATCATGTGATTCCCGACAGTGAATGGTTATCAGTGAATGTGTTTATTCTGAAGAGCATTATTGTCGTGCTTGTTGGGTTAAGCGGTGTACAAAGAGTCATGTTAGTATACAAATTTTATAAACATACTTTTCTAAAGAAATATGAGCCGCACCATGAGAAAACCAACATAGTGCATTTGCGACCAGCATAGATCCAGACCAGACTGGACCCATGTTGTTCGCTTTCAAAGCCATTTGCAATTAGAGAAACCGTTAGCGAACAGCATGGATCCTGACCAGACTGCGCGGATGCGTTCATATTTAGAAGGGTGTGGTGAAGTCGGAGATTGGTGATTCTTAAATTAGTGTTAGTAAGAATCATACGTGTAGAAAATTTTGTATATTCTATTGATCTGTACAATACGGTGCTATATTTGGACGAGTGCCCATTCGAATTAAAACATATAGGCCGATATGTATTTTTCGGATGGGTACGAGTTAAATTGTATCTTCGAAGTTGTGTAGCATTCAAGACGATAAAGAAACATTTTAGAAACAGTATTATTGTTTGAAAATGTTGTCCTTGTGGTAAATTAATTGCTGCATGTGTTTTAAAAGCGTAAACAGTGTCCCTAGCAACAATCGGCCATTTAAGTTTTACTTGGATTACTTCCCTTGAAATTAAGAAACTACCGTCTCTGACGAAGTTTGTTGTCATCCATGTCATGCTGGTGAACTCAACGTGAAACTGGCACCGACTACGGCGGCGGCGTATATTGTATCGTCGAAAAGTCGCCATTTTGTTTCTTTGAGAAAAGCACTGAGACAGCCCAACCCTTGACTCAAGAAATCTGAGAAAAATCTCAGCGCGGAAGTTGAGATTTTACTGAGAGATTTTTAGTGAAAGCCAATCTGAGAAAAATCTCAAGCTGAGAATCAAAGTTGAGATTTTTCTCAGACTTGAGCTGAGATTTTGACTTGAGAACGTTAGTGAAAGCGGGGTTAATGATGTTTTAGCAAGTTAACAACCAAATTCTTCTCATATTTTAAATCAATTCGTCCAAATCTAGTCTTTCTACTGACATAAACATTTGAATGACTTTCTCAATTAAGCGAGGTCAATACACCACTCCACTGTTACATATATGGATATGTATATGGTACCAAATATTCTGAATGTCACTCTTAAACAGATATTCTTGAGGTGAATAGTATAACTGTCAAACTTTGAAATAATCATCAATTGCCTTACAGATATTCATAAGTGTAATGTAGTGGGTAGGTTACGTAATGTAGTGGGTAGTATACAAACAAACAAACACAAGTTTTTCTTGTCTTTTGTTTACTTCAATGTAGCGACAAAAGCGACTAATGTTGTTACTGGCCAGGGGTAATGAGAAGGAAAAGTCAGCAACATATTTTAAAAAGATAACAATTTTATTTAAAAAGAAATTTACAGTATACAATATTATTAGATGTCTGTAACAACGTTGGATATTTAAGCACTGACTGCAAAATTTAACTTACTAGTATCCAACTTAAGTTTCAAGAAGTATAATCATTACAAAACGCAACGCAAGAACACTTATATCCAAGTACACTGAAGATAAAATTCCAACGACTCGTTGAACCATGAATAAGTTAAAATAATGTCCAATAACAACTATGGTGGCATATTTCTGCCACGAGATAGCTAGCAGCTAGGTAGCTATCACGATAACTTTCCAGGAAATGTGTGCATTTTTTCTGAAAACATTTCAGCAATAAATAATATTTTCTAGATATTCTTATTCATTTCCTGAAAATGTTTTAGCGCAAATTTTCGCGTTTATGCTTGGAACTGCCACGAGAAGCTCGGTAACTATCACGATAATATTTTAAACTTTCCAGCAAAGTTGTGCATTTTTCTGAAAACATTATCGCAATAATTTTTTTTCTCGAAAAGCGTTTCCTTAAAGTTCTTGCTAGCAAGTACTTGATTTTTCATATCTTCCAGAGTGTTCTTTTGTTTTACAGCATTCATAAATGCGCCTTATTTGGAAAGGTACTTTTCGGCATTATCCATTATGAAACTATGGTGGCATATTTCTGTCACTAGATAGTAAGGTAGCTATCACGATACTTAAAAGAATATATTGATAAAGCGAAGTTTTCTGAAAAGATAACGTTTCCTGGAAATATTATTGCGATAATTTACACTATTATTTCGATACGATTTGCGTATAGGCCCGCAGCTGTCATATATTTGCTAGATAGCTATCTCGATACTTTCAGAAATTATCTTGATATTTCGAAAGTTTCCTGCAAATAAAAGGTATATCTAGAAAAAAAAATTTGTTTCGATGTTTTCAGAATAAAATGCACAACGTTGTTGTTGGAAAGTTAAGAATATTATCGTAAACGCGGAATTTGGTGCTAAAACTTTTTCAGGAAATGAATAAAAATATCTAGAAAACATTATTTATTCTTGAGCTGTTTTCAGAAAAATGCACACATTTCCT
Source organism: Mercenaria mercenaria (assembly GCF_021730395.1). Taxonomy (NCBI): domain Eukaryota; kingdom Metazoa; phylum Mollusca; class Bivalvia; order Venerida; family Veneridae; genus Mercenaria; species Mercenaria mercenaria. The sequence continues at coordinate 54,558,396 of NC_069369.1, forward strand.
GAAAAGTTTACAATATTATCTCGATAGCTACCTAGCTATCTTGAGGCAGAAATATGCCACCATATTGAAATTTTGATATTTAGGTAAATACATATGAAAATAGAATGGAGAAAACCTGGTTAATTTAAGCAACTGTGTCATCAGCATAAACAAATAAAATAAATACTACATTACAACAACTAAAATATTTTGCAAATGATAACAAATACTTATGAATGGTGAGTTATGTGCATGATGAATGATACAAAAGAAAGGGCATAAAAGTCGTCAGAAATATTTATGATTTATTTCAGAGGCAACAAAGAAGCTCTAAAAATGAAATACTGATAGTTTTAGACTTAAAACAAGTGTGATATATTTGTGACGTAACGCATTTTTCACGTTGTCTACATAATCTAGGGCTGTCATCGATAGAAACGATATCGATGTATCAACTGTATTTTTTGGTCGATCGATTATCGATTCCCATTTTCAAAAATCGGTATTTTACAGAGAGAAAAAACAACTGTCTAGATAAACACTCAGACCCTCTAAAACAACTTTTTCTGCCTGCAAAAATGTGCCGAAAGTAACGGAAGTTGTCAAAAAAGGTCATGTCTAAACTTGTACCGTAGCAGTCTTTTCCCACTAGCCGGCACTACCTATATGGGTAGAAGTAAAAAGGGCTCAACTTCAGAATCTATTTGCAAAAAGTTACGTTGTCCTGTCTTGAAAGGTCGCTTCGTTGTTTGTGCATGTAAAAACATAGAGTATATATACTGTTTCTACGTCAATCTTGGCTTTTTACTTGTTCGCGTATAGCTGATCACTCAGTAAAAGGTACAGAATTTATCTAGTGTCCGTAACAATAGCAATCAAAGATGGCCGAAGAGGAAGCCGTCGCCGGCTTAAATAGTGGAAAAACAGTCAAAAGACGGAATGAAAAGCTTTGTTTGGGTTCGTAGAAACACAGGTTGTTGCTTAAACATGCCTTTCAGTACAACAAACAAACAGTCAAACACTACAAATTTGAGGCCCATTGAAAACTTGGGCAGAAGTTAAAAAAGAAAACAAAAAAAAAAAAAAACACGCGGTGCCAGTACCTAATCCGAATGTAAACTTGTGCAAGGTAAAAATTAAGACAGGGTATGAAACAGGCTAAAAATAAATAAAAACATTGTAAATAAATAAATTAATTAATTTAATAAATAAATAAATATCTGTGGAAGAGAAGTGCAGAATTTTAGCTGTTTGAACCCCAACTCCAGTGCCTGAAATTATAGTTTACTAGGTTGTAAAGTAGGATAAATGCAAAAGAGGAGTGAAGGCACAATGCAGATCTATAAAAGATTTCATTAATTTTCATTTATTTTATTTATTTCATAGATACAAATACAACACAATCAAACAGTAATATAAAAAGTAGGCAAAAAAAAAAAGACATAACATTAACGAGAAGGTATATAGCATGCCCATAAACAAAGAGATTGTTAATCTAACTTAATAATCGATATATCGATGTATCGTCGATATTTGTCTTCCGATATATCGGTATCGTCGATATGCAAAAGACCCAATCAATGACAGCCCTAACATAATCCGAAGTGACTGTTCTGTGCCCGAGACCGAGAGACCCGGGATTATGCAGATGCTAGAACAGGGAACACCCGATATGAAATTTGAACGTCACTATGGAAAAATATTGACGCTTCAGTTTCCATTGAAACTTAAGGTAGTTATGCACGTTTGATAAACCGGAAGTGATGACGTAATGTCCTTTATCTGGAAAAAGTAGAATAAAGCCTGGATTCGGAGTACGGATTGAAAATCATTTTATGAATTAATGTCAACCCGTGAGTATTTTTTTACAATGGCACTATTACTATATTTCTAAAGTTAAAATATTATATTAAAACATCTGACACGCTATATAATTCAAAATAATGTCTTAAAATTAGCTTGAAATGTGCGGTTCATTTGAATCATTGTTAAATATCTCAATAAGCACACGAACCTATACATTTTATTTCACCACAATATAGACAATATGTTTATCTACGACTGTGGGAAGTTTCATTAAAATCTACATTGTAAAAAAAATGTTGTTACGAAAGTAGTGATTTTCCCATACGATGACTCCCATTTGGTAAATTGAATGAGGTCCAAATTTTTCAAATCAGTCTAGCAAAAAATAAATTAAGCACACGACCCTATCTTTTTTATTTGACGTAGATCTATATTCTGAAGTTTTGAAAAGGGTTTAATCAAATTCTACATTGTAGAAAAAATTTCGATCCGTACGTGCAAAACTACCGTAACGGAGTTATTAAATGAGTATGTAATAAAAATTATGTATTGTTTTTCTATTATTGCTGTTATTGTTTATTGTCTATCAACCCCATATTTCAAATATCCTTATACATTTCCAATACATTCATTCATCTGTCATTTTCATTTTCATATTGATTAACCACGGTGACGGGCCTCAATAGGGCCTATTTGAGGTTATAACACACTAAATAGTTGTTGTTCTTTATTCTATATAAAATTGACCTATTTCCAATGGCCGCAGCACACATCAGGACCCATTTTAAATGTCTGTAACCTACATTTTCTTGAAGAATATTGTCAGTGCTAAATAAAAATCAAAAGAAAAGTGGGGGTCATGTTTGATGCAAGAAAAATAATTTCAGTCAAACACACAAACTGCAAAATCAGCTAAAAAATGAGACCCCAAATTATACTGGTAGTGTATGATCTAAGTTTCCATGAACAATTTTGTCATGTTGTTATTTCATTATGAAAATGCTACCTACATGTCAAGCAAAGATCTGTCATGTGATTTTAGCCAAAAAATGCAAAGAAAATAAGGAAAATAGCTCTACAGAGCAAAAAACCTGAGGACTATTTGTATCCGCCATTATGCGACTACCATTTTTTTTCGCGCCATTTTTCTATTTAGTGTCTGTATGCCTTGACTATCCCACACTCCAATGTCACGCATGCGCACTTCAGTAAAAAGAGAATAATTGTGGTTCGCGTCATTTTCTTCTTCTTGTCTTGCGACAATTTATTAGTGTATTTTGAGTGCCTTTACAGGCAGAAGACCTTTTTCCGCGGGACATGTAACCTTCTATATTTGGCTCCATGCACGCGCCATGAAAAAGAGCTCCGCTATTTCATTTACTTATTTACACAAAAGACATGCACGAATTGATATAATATATAGCAGAACCATGTTTTGATATATGATACGACTCGGTTAAGCGCCGCGGGTATAATTCACTTAGGCTACGTCATCGTGAAATTCTACAGACGTATAAAGTATTCGTGTTGTTTCGATATGTTAAAACATGGTTTTTATGTATATTATTTCTTAAATACAATACAATAACAGCACAATACAATACAGTGCGATGTAATACAATACAATTTATACAATAATTTGATTTTATAAAACCGTTTAAAATGTTTATACTAAAATGCTTATAACAATATTGACACTCAATATATGGAAAAAAGAAGTTTACATGTATTTTCTTATAAACAATGTTTGAGTAGTAATCTCAGGGATATTTTACATAAAAATCTGGAACAGCTAGACTAAGCAAATAAATGTTTACCAGTATGTCTTAGGAGCTTTTGTATTTAAAGGCTATACTTCTGCATTAACCGATCATTCCATTAAAGCTATTAAATAATCGTGGACTACAAACATTATTATTCAAGAACATCAGCTAAATATTTTCAAAACATTCCCGTTCGCAAATTGTCTCTTGTCAGGCTAACGCAAAAGATGATTGACAAACATTACTCATTTAATATACAGTAAGCCGGACAAAAGTCATTGCACATAACGTTATAATTGTCACTTAACACCTCACATAATCAAACGATTCAGAAAGAGTCTCTACCCAAAATGAAATCCTTAATAATATTCTGTTCGCACTATTTCGGTTGAAAGCATACCCATTACGATTTGTCCGACATTTTGATGGAAGTTTTGGATGTCGGACGCCTACTCTCTGAAGACGTAACGGTCAGTCCTAAAACCTGACATCTAAACAGGTCATAGACTCGCTTGTTTATTACAAACGCAAGCATGATGAACAGTCCTTGACTAGCGTTTAAAACAATAAACATGTAGGACAACGCTGCAGAACTTGTCCACATGTATAGAAACCCAAAAACCCAGGTCGCGCCAGTGATGGTCGATAATTTAGCGAACACAATTATGTCATTGCGCTCATTTTGAACATTCTTTTGAACCGAAGGTGACCGCTTGATTTTAATGATAACAAATGTAAACATAAAGAGATTAGAAAGTACGACAAAAGCTGCAGGAATACCAAACGTATATATAATCATCTGCTGCGAAGAAATGTAGCAAGTTTCAGTACCATAACCAAAATCACCGCTCATGAAGTATGATACGCCGATATTTATAGAAACAGATATGGCGGCCATTGACTGCGCGTAAACATGATATATTACCAATCTTTTTGTGCCCGATGATTGAGACATAACCTTTGTTCTGGCAAGAACGCGGAACATATGAAAAGTGCAAATATTCATCCAAAACAATGCTACTAACCAGGCCAAATGAATCAATATACCAAAGAGAAGACATTCAGTTGAATTCCGTTTGAAATCACTGAAGCTCCCAGTTAAGTATAAAGTCTGAGCGAGCAATAAGGTAAATACCAATGACATGTTGTTTTTGCCCGGTATTGTCCCTCTAAGTTTTGAAAAGAAGCAATATACGAAAAAGGTAAAAGAAAGAGCTAAAATAGATACAGCTGAACATGCAATAGATATTATAGATTCTACTGAGAGAGACGTATCCCTTTCTTCTTGTGGTATCTGGGTCAAGTAATGTTTGTACTTGTCTGCACATACCATTATGTGATCCTCGTCAATGAAATAATATTCATTACTTTTAAGGACATAGTTTCCAACTTGAAAAGTAATACCGTTCTCGCCTTCCTTCCAAGGTACGTCAGATGCATGTACCTCTATTTTTGGACAGGTTGTGATCTCTATAATATTATAATCTTGTTTTCTAAATGCACAAGTGCCTTCATAGTTGTTAGCTATAAGATTTGGCAATAGTACGAAGTCATAGCCGTCCAAAGAAGTCTCTGAATCGTTGTTTTTATCATTTGACTGCGACAGAAAAGATACTGCATCAAATTTTTCAGGATGGTCGTCCTTGACTTGAAACTTAAATATGACAGGATCGTTCCTGTTATTCATCCTGAACGTTTGGTTTGAGTCATGAAGGTGCATTAGTTTTGCTAAGATTTGATTTGGATCGTGACGTTTGGATATATAAAACCACACTCTTGCATCGAAATAAAGTAAATTTGAATTTTCAACAAAAGAAAGATCAGTTTCACTTAAAGACACATTAGGTTTGTATATGATCTGCATGCCGCATAATTCACTTCCATCCAGAAACTCTTCCATGTGCGCAATCACGTGATCTGCGACGATATGCGCATCTTTAACTGACAAAGGATTGACTGGTTTTAAGCGAAGAAATGCAGTATAAGTGATCTTTTCCAGGTTTGTAAACAAATCGACACACGTTCCAGACTTGAGTACAGTAATTGCTGAACACACCATATTTTTGCATGAATCCTGAAAAAAAAAACACGAAAGAATACAAGAGTTCATAACTGTACGAAATTATACACAAAAAAAAAAATGCAAAACAAATGCATGAACGAAAACAAATAGTACCTGCCTTATTTAATATTTCTGACGTTGAAAACACAATACAAATAAGCGGTTAATACAGATAAATTATCCAGCAGAACGAATTGATTTTTTTTCAGAAACGTATGCAAAATTTGTATTTTTGGAAAATTTAAACCCACAAATTTAATATGCTTTATCGGAAGATAAATAAATTTTCAATAAATATCTGGACTGAACATGAAAGCTAAATACTACATGCAATAATAAAAAATATTTGCGACTTACCAATATCTTGTCATATAGCTGATCTTCTAAGCATTTATCAATATCTCTATTACTACTTCTAATATCAAGAACAGCATCCACTTTATCAAGCTTCAGCAATCCAGAAAATGCAAAAGTGTGTGCTACATGTATTCTGCTTCCAAGTGGACAGGTTAAGGATCTTGGTAAAACTCCATTACACATACTGCAGAAAATGTTTTGAAAAACCTGCTCGTCAATAGAGATAACTGATCTGTACGTAGAACATGCAGTTTCTTCGAATGTGCCAGTTACACTACAGCCGGACACTGATGTGAAACAATAATTTAGTTTATGCTCCGTCGAGAACTCAATATCAGCCCGCCCGCTTAGCTCAGTAGGTAAGAGCGTTGGTCTACGGATCTCGGGGTCGCGAGTTCGATCCTCGGGCGGGGCGTATGTTCTCCGTGACTATTTGATAAACGACATTGTGTCTGAAATCATTAGTCCTCCACCTCTGATTCATGTGGGGAAGTTGGCAGTTACTTGCGGAGAACAGGTTTGTACTGGTACAGAATCCAGGAATACTGGTTAAGTTAACTGCCCGCCGTTACATGACTGAAATACTGTTGAAAAACGGCGTTAAACCCAAAACAGAGAGAGAGAGAACTCAATATCGCATTTCCCCTCAACAAGAACAGCGTTTAAGATGTCTGTATCAGTAGTAATGTAAGATGCTACCTCGCACATTAGTTCTGCATCTAATCTTTCAAAGTTGTACATAGATACACCATTACAAACCGCGCAATACTTATTTCTGTACAATTCATTGGTCTCTCTACTAATGATGGGTACCGTCTCCACTAATTCTGACATATCATCGGCGTTATATGACCGTGTGCAGTTTATGTGAAGTTCCGTCTCTGTACCAATAGGACAAGTGGCGTAACCGTATGCGCTTGTTTTGCCAGTGTTAAAGGACTTTGACAGATACAGATAAATGCAGTCCTTCTGTACTTTTTGTTCTTCAAGAAATTTTGGTAATTCACGGGTAACGGAAGTTTCACTGAATCCATTGGCATGACGGAATAATATATCAGGGCAGCAATTTTTGTCATTGACACATGTCGGAAAATTGCAGCTACAAGGCTTGCAACAAGCCATCCAGGAATTCGGGAAGTTAAATGAAAATCCACATAACTTGTTGAAAGGGCAGTACTTCAACTGATTTCTGATTACATCACGCTGATAACCAGGTTGGAATGTAGACAAAAACTCCAAAGTATCATTCCGAAATAAATACAGTTCAACACCGTCTGGTGCTAAGTTTTCCAACGCATCTTGGTAAGCATTGGTTTGGTAATCGTCGTCATTGTCATTACCCATCGGTGTTGAAACAGTGTATTCTCCTGTAGAATTGTAATCCACGTAGGTGCTATTGACAAAATCTGAGGCCAATGGCGTAGAAATACTGTATTCTTCTGTAATAGTAGGGTCTGTTTGACTATTATGAATTTCATCTGCATTGTTACAGCTTTGAAAAATGATGCAAATAGCTAAAATAAGATTTTTGATCCTTACCATTTTTCGTTTAGTTCAGATAGTCATTCATTCACATATTCGCATACAATTTCCTTATTTTCCTTTACAACATATTATCCTACGAATAGGCAGTGTTTCGGGCGGAATATAAGTAGAACAAGTAAATTACGAATTATTCATATACACAAATACTGCGCAAAAATAATTCTGATAAATGTTACTTTTGCATGCCTAAATGTCATTCTACTGTCTCTAATTGAATAAACTAAAAGCGATTAATTTTTCATGACATTTGATATTTCTGCCATAATATCATATAACCCTCATGAAGCTTGGTGTAAATATGGATTTTATCCAGTGCTAATGTCCAAAATAAAACCAAAGTTAGAGTATTTCCTCCGGAAACACGGACTTATGTCTATACAGATGGAACAGCCAGATGCGCCATCAAAGATGGAGGAGTAGGATTTTTCATTCTTTACCCATCTGGCAAGAGAGAAACACTACATGCAGCCACAGGAAAACAATGCAGCAATTACAAGGCGGAGACTGAAGCACTCGTGAAGGCCGTCTCAATGATTGAAGACTCACCAACCTGTCCGGGCGGTGAGGAAGATCAGACTACGGAGCATATACTCCAGAAATGTAAAAGACATGACCAGGAGCGAGCTGCGACTTGGCCGATAGATACCAGCATATACTCCAGAAATGTAAAAGACATGACCAGGAGCGAGCTGCAACTTGGCCGATAGATACCCCAATCCACCAGAAACTGTATGGAGGCATTCAATATTTACATTTGCATGAAAGCAACATATATAACCAAACAGTTTAACTTTACAATTAATCACAAAGCATCTTTTACTCGTTCAATGAAAACCGCTGTCATAAAAAAAAACAAGAGGGCCAAGATGGCCCTAGGTCGCTCAGCTAAGAAACACACCATAAAAGTGTAAAACATGTTTGACCTAGTGATTTCATGGAAACAAATATTCTGACCAATTTTCATTAAGATTGGACCAAAAAATTGGTCTCTTGCGATAAAACAAGCATTTTCTTAGATATGACCTAGTTTTTGACCCTAGATGACCCATGTTCAAATTCGACCTAGATTTTATCAAGGCAATCATTCTGACCAAAATTCATGAAGATCAATTGAAAAATACAGCCTCTATCACATACACAAGTTTTTTCTTTGATTTGATCAAGTGACCTAGTTTTTGACCTCATATTCAAATTCGACCTAGATTTCATTAAGGCAATCATCCTGACAAAATTTCATAAAAATCAATTGAAAAAAACAGTCTCTATCGCATACACAAGATTTTTCTTAAATTTGACCTAGTGACCTAGTTTTTGACCTCAGAGAACCCATATTCAAACTCGACCTAGATTTCATCAAGGCAATCACTCTGGCCAAATTTCATGAAGATCAATTGAAAAATACATCCTCTATTACAAACACAATGTTTTTTCTTCAATTTGACCTAGTGACCTAGTTTTTGACCCCAGATAACCCATTTTCAAACTCGGCCTAGATTTTATCAAGATAATCATTCTGGCTAAATTTCATGAAGATCAGTTGAAAAATACAGCCTCTATTGCATACACAAGGTTTTTCTTTGATTTGACCTAGTGACCTAGTTTTTGACCCCAGATGACCCATTTTCGAACTTGGCCTAAATTTCATCAAGGTAATCATTCTGACCAAAATTCATGAAGATCAATTGAAAAATACAGCCTCTATCGTATACACAAGGTTTTTCCCTGATTTGACCTAGTGACCTAGTTCTTGACCCCAGATAACCCATTTTCGAACTCGGCCTAGATTTTATCAAGGTTGTCATTCTGACCAAAATTTATGAAGATCAATTGAAAAATACCGCCTCTATCGCATACACAAAGTTTTTCTTTGATTTGACCTAGTGACCTAGTTTTTGACCCGAGATGATCCATTTTCAAACTCGGCCTAGATTTCATCAAGGTAATCATTCTGACCAAAATTCATGAAGATCAATTGAAAAATCGGCCTCTATCCCATACACAAGGTTTTTCTTTGATTTGATCTAGTGACCTAGTTTTTGACCCGAGATGACCCATTTCCGAACTCGGCCTAGATTTCATCAAGGTTATTATTCAGACCAATACTCATGAAGAATAATTGAAAAATACAGCCTCTATCGCATACACAAGGTTTTTCTTTGATTTTATCTAGTGACCTAGTTTTTGACCCCAGATGACCCATTTTCGAACTCGGCCTAGATGTTATCAAGGTTATCATTCTGACCAATATTCATGAAGATTAATTGAAAAATACCGCCTCTATCGCATACAAAAGGTTTTTCTTTGATTTGACCTAGTGACCTAGTTTTTGACCCGAGATAACCCATTTTCGAACTCAGCCTAGATTTCATCAAGGCAATTATTCTGACCAATACTCATGAAGAATAATTGAAAAATACAGCCTCTATCGCATACACAAGGTTTTTCTTTGATTTTATCTAGTGACCTAGTTTTTGACCCCAGATGACCCATTTTCGAACTCGGCCTAGATGTTATCAAGGTTATCATTCTGACCAAAATTCATGAAGATTATTTGAAAAATACAGCCTCTATTGCATACACAAGGTTCTTCTTTGATTTGACCTAGTGACCTAGTTTTTGATCTCAGATGACCCATTTTCGAACTCGGCCTAGATTTCATCAGGGTAATCATTCTGACCAAAATTCATGAAGATTAATTGAAAAATACAGCCTCTATCGCATACACAAGGTTTTTCTTTGATTTGATCTAGTGACCTAGTTTTTGACCCCAGATGACCCATTTTCAAACTCGGCCTAGATTTCATCAAGGTAATCATTCTGATCAAATTTCATGAAGATCAGTTGAAAAATACAGCCTCTATCGCATACACAAGCTAAATGTTGACGGACAGACGACAGACAGACAGACGCCGGACATCGAGTGATAGAAAAACTCACCTGAGCATTGCTCAGGTTGGTTAAAAATACAGCCACTATTGCATACACAAGGTTTTTCTTTGATTTGACCTAGTTACCTAGTTTTTGACCTCAGATGACCCATATTCAAAGTCGACTAGATTTCATCAAGGCAATCATTCTGACCAAATTTCATGAAGACCTGTTGAAAAATACTGCCTCTATCGCATACACAAGGTTTTTCTTTGATTTGATCTAGTGACCTACTTTTTGATCCCAAATGACCCATATTCAAACTCGAACCTAGATTTCATCAAGGCAATCATTCTGACTAAATTTCATGAAGATCAATTGAAAAATACAGCCTCTATCGCATACAAGGTTTTTCTTTGATTTGACCTAGTGACCTAGTTTTTGAACTCACATGACCGATATTCAAACTCGATCTAGATTTCATCAAGGCAATCATTCTGATACAATTTCATGAAAATCAATTAAAAAAGACAGCCTCTATCGCATACACAAGATAAATGTTGACAGACAGACAGACGACGGACATCGAGCTATCACAATAACTCACCTGAGCATTGCTTGGTCTTCTTTTGGTATGTTGAAAAACCCTACTGAGTTTGATGCCAGTAGGTAAAAAGGTCAAGGTCAAAGCAGACTGAAAGGCAACGAGAGGGTCATTGACTCTAAAGCGCTCACCTGTGTACAAGGCTTCAAGTGTGCTTGTATAAGTACAGAGTTAGGTTTCTTATAAAGGGAAAAGTGACCACATAAAAATACTGTGAAAACTTGCTTTCAATTCTTCTTTTAACAAAAAATATATGAAACTGTTATGTTATGTATATAAGGGAGTGTTAAGTTGATATTCAACAAGAGCTGTCACAGGAGACAGAAAACAATATATGATTTAACTGTTGATCACAGGTAATCAAACTTCAACACACAAAAATGGAAGAACCAAACCTTGATAGAAATCCAAAAGCTTTTCCAGACTTTTAGTTTAATACTTAAATGAAAATAACTGGTGTTTAAATGTAGACTCTGACTAAATAATCTGAAAAGCATCATTCAATAGATATAAACGTTAACCTTTAGCCTACTGGCGGCAAGTGATTCTGCCTTTGCGACCAGTGCAGACCAAGATCGGCCTCCACGGATCATGGTCTGCACTGTTCCCTATTCAGTCAGTAAAAATTCTGTGAACACCCCTTGGAGTAATAAACGGTAATGCCCGAATTGAATGATGGACCAGTCCATTTTAGAAATTTAGCAGGCTAAGGGTTAACATACAACAACTAAAGCTTATATACTATGACATAAACAGATCAGTAAAATGATCCTTTTACCAAAGCTGGGGCAAAAGCTCTGATAATTAATGCTTATTTCATTATTAAACAGTCACATTTAAGCAACATTTTATTACACCTTTTCAGTTTACATATATTATGTAAGAGATTTATTTAAGGAACAAAAACCTACATATGGCCTATAATATGGTGAAATAAAATGTATAGGTACATGTGCTTTTTTGAGATATTTTCTTGTGATTAAAGAGATCTGCACATTTCAAGCTGATTTTAAGACATTATTTGGAATTATTTAACGTGTAAGATGTTCAGATATCATATTTTAACTTTTGACCATTGTAGGGATTGTTTGTGACCGAGACCGAAGGTCGAGGCCACAAACATATCCAAAGGGCTTTTGCAGACGTTAAAACACAAAACAAACGTGTATTGTAGATATTCTTACATAAAAAAACACGTTACACGTTTTCATATGTGATGACTTGACGATTCCGGTATATTTTTTATTTACCATTCTCTGTTGTTCTTGGAAACGGTAAACATGTTTTAAATATCCGTATCCAGGGCCCAGAAACAAACAACACTATCAAAAGCACATCCTAAAGGTTTTTAAACGATTTTTTTTTATCTCTCGTTATTACAAACATAAAATTACCAATAATTATTCATATCATTCACAATTTGGTGCACTCGAGCATAATTTCAAGAATAATAACTTTACATTCGAGTTATATTGAGTACGGACACAGTTGGAGTACGGATGAGTACAAACGTAGTGTCAAGCTTCAAAGCTGTTTATATAAATTATTCGCGAAATTAGATAAAAAACATACAGACTGATACTTACCAAAATTATAAATATGATTCCTAAAAACAAAGAATCGCACAGGTTACATGCGATTCTTACATTCACGGCTGTCTACAAAATCTGAATCGACGCCGAATTCTAAAAGGGGAGTAAACAAGGGAAGAAACGAGTACGAACATTGTTGGGGGCAGCGCATTTGACGTTAGTTACCGATACAGCAAAACATTCTATGGTTTAGATTGCATCTTTTATGCTTTAAAAAGAGGTTTTTATGAAAGAAACCAGACGCAGATACCAGATGTCAATCTGCGCAGAAATACATTTACGTCCCTGGGAAAGCATTTCAAAAATAACAAGAGCTGTCCGTAAGACAGCCCAGCTCGACTATTCGAAATATTGTCACAGAAGCAGGAAATTATTACCCAAAATGTTAAATATCAAAAGAGTTTTAAGTTCGAAAGGGGACATAATTTGACCAAAATACATATCAGAGTTATGGGACTTGATGTTATCAACTAGTTTTATAACCCCGAAGAAACATTGTTAAGTTTCAATTCAATATCTGCATTAGTTTTGGGGATAGTAACTTGCATGTTAAACTTTAACCAGAATTTTCTAAGTCCGAAAGGGGGCATAATTTGCTCAAAATACATGTTAAGAGTTATGGAACTTGACCCAGTGAGGTTGGTAATTGACCTTGAAAAAGAATAAATAAGTTTCAAAGCTATATGCCTTTTGGTAATAGCTGTATGTACTTGCACGCAAAACTATAACCAGGATTTTCTAAGTCCAAAAGGGGGCATAATTTGCCCAAAATACATGTCAGAGTTATGGGACTTGGTGCTATCAACTAGTTTTATAACCCCAAAGACACATGTGAAGTTTCAATTTAATATCTGTAGTAGTTTTGGAGATAGTTACTTGCATGTAAAACTTTAACCAGAATTTTCTAAGTCCAAAAGGGGGTATAATTTGCCCAAAATACGTGTCAGAGTTATGGGACTTGACCCAGTGAGGTAGGTAATTGACCTAGAAAAAGAAAAAATAAGTTTCAAATCTATATGCCTTTTAGTAATAGCTGTATGTACTTGCACGCAAAACTTAACCAGAATTTTCTAAGTCCAAAAGGGGGTATAATTTGGCCAAAATACATGTCAGAGTTATGGGGCTTGACCCAGTGAGGTAGTTAATTGATCTAGAAAAAGAAAAATTAAGTTTCAAATCTATATGCCTTTTAGTAATAGCTGTATGTACTTGCACGCAAAACTTTAACCAGAATTTTCTAAGTCCAAAAGGGGGCATAATTTGGCCAAAATGAAGGTCAGAGTTATGGGACTTGGTGCTATCAACTAGTTTTATAATCCCGAAGACACATGTGAGGTTTCAATTCAATATCTGCATTAGTTTTGGAGATAGTAACTTGCATGTAAAACTTTAACCAAAATTTTCTAAGTCCAAAAGGGGGCATAATTTGCTCAAAATACATGTCAGAGTTATGGGACTTGACCCAGACTTGACCGACGCCGACGCCAGGGTGAGTAGAATAGCTAGACTATTCTTTGAATAGTCGAGCTAAAAATCGGGTATTAACAGCACATGAATTGCCTTGTTTGCACACGATTTTTCTCCCGTTAATACATGGGCGGATCTAGTGAAAAAAAAGTCATTTTTATGCAAGAATAATTCATAAAATGATTTTAATTTTCATAACCAAATCCAGGTTTTATTATATGTTATCCAGAAAAATGACATTACACCATTACATCCGCTTTATCAAAGAACTACCTTAAAAGTTTATTAATTAATGACAAAGTTGTTTCATTAGAAGATTGGTCTTTGTCGTAGTTTAACAACCCAGGGACCAGCTTCCTAATCAATCCGATTCCAATAAAACACCAATTTCAGGAGCAATGTCATTCAACTCCGCTCCTTGTTCCATTTGTTCAACTACGAGTTTAGGTCTTCTATGTTTCTGTTTATGTATAGCTAACTGGTTTCCAGTGAAACTGCTGTAGTCACAATCTTGGCAGTGGTGAGCACGAATTCCATTGTGTATGTTCATGTGATCTTTCAGCTTGCCTTCAAAATAAAACCCTTTATTGCAGACTTTACAGAAGAACCTTTTCAGTTTCGAGTGGAACATCTTCTTGTGGGACGATAGCTGGTGGGTATACCTGAAAGTTTAATTCAGTAAGTTATCAACTGTTGCTAGTTCCGGTAGTTAATTGCATTTGGTTTGTTTCATTTTTGTTTGGTTTAACATCACAAAGACATAATAATAGGTCAAAATAAATTAAGCTTTTGACGGCAGAGGACAAGACCAGGATGTGCTCCTCCAGTCATGAACAGACATCTAGTTTCAACCTCTGACTTTCTTCAAGCCAGCTGAATTGCTTACCCTCATGATGAAATTTAACACACCGAGAAAGGCATGCAAGCAAGAGCTGTCAAAGGAGACAGCGCGCTCCACTATTTCGATGCTGGATAGTGAAATTTGGCACATATGAGGAAGCTGGAGCTGTCATTGGAGTGTTTAATGACTCCAATGTGGAAGAAGATATCGAACAATAGCTTGAGCCTGTGTCAAAAGTATAACGTAATATGACAGATAAAGATAAACCATATCAAAACATTTTAGTATAATTCTAAGCAAAAAGGGGGCAAAATTCATAAAATATTGGAGCAAGAGTGATGCACCTTGTGTCATATGATGTAACTGTGTCATATGATGTGGGTGATGATGTGGAACAACTACAAGTTTGAATAAAATCCATTCGGTAATAACTCAGATTACAGTGAAAATGCATCAAAATTAACCTTAAATTCTAAGTAAAAGGGGGGCATAATTCAGGAAACGTTGGTGCCAGAGTTATGGACCTTGTGTTATATGATGTGGTAGGTAATGTGTAACAACTACTTTCAGTTTGAATCAAATCCATTAAGTAATAACTGAGACAGAGTGAAAGTGAATCAAAACCTATTACCCTGCTTTAACCTTAAATTCTAAGTAAAAAGGGGAGATAATTCATGAATATTGGCGCAAGTTATAAATGGCCCTTGTGTCATATGATGCGAGTGATAAAGTTGAACAACTATTTTACGACTGACTCAAATCAATCCATTTCGTAATAACTGAGATAGAGTGAAAGAGCATCAAAACTTAAACCTGAAACTCTAAGTAAAATGGGGAACTCATGAAATATTGGTACCAGAGTTATGGACCTTGTGTCATATGATGTGGTAGTTAATGTGGAACAACAACTTTCAGTTTGAATCAAATCCATTAAGTAACTAGAGATGCTTTTGAGAAAAGCGCATGTCTCCCACAACTGCCCCTATGAAAAATGTCTAGTTTCTCTAGATGGTTTAGACGAGTGGATCCAATTAGATGGTCTGGATGAGTGGATCCAATCAGTAATTTAAGGGCCATAATTCAAAAGTGCCTGGGCGGATTTGGCTAGTTATCGAACTTGGCTAAGGTCTTATGGCCAAACACATTTTGTTCAAGTTTGGTGAAGATCGGATGAGAAATGTTCGACTTAGAGAGCGGACAAGAGTAAAAAGGCGGATTTTTTGGTAATTCATGGGCCGTAACTTCAAAATGCCTGGACCGATTTGGCTAGCTAACGAACTTGGCCGAGGTCTCATGGTCAAGGACATTTTGTTTAAGTTTGATGAAGATTTGATTAGAAACATTCGAATTAGAGTGCAGACAAGAGTAAAAAGGTCGATTTTTGGTAATTCAAGGGCCATAACTCCAAGACGCCTGGACCGATTTGGCTAGTTATAGAACTTTGCCGAGGTTTTATGGTCAAACACATTTTATTTAAGTTTGGTGAAAATCGGATGAGAATTGTTCGACTTAGAGTGCGGACAAGCTTTGTGACAGACAGACACACACAGCCTGGCGTAAATCAATGTCTCCCACACCACTGCGTGGTGGGAGACATAATAACTGAGACAGAGCGCAATGATTCAAAACTTTAACCTGAAATTCAGTTATTCTAAATAAAAAGGGGGAATATTTCATGAAGTATTGGTGTGGGTGTTATGGCCCTTGTGCCATATGATGTGGGTGATGATGAGAAATAAATATTTCAAGTTTGAAACAAGTCCATCAAGTAATTACAGAGATAAAGAGAAAGTGCATCAAACCTTTCATCAAGGTGCGAACGAGGAAGGACGCCGACGCAGGGTCGAGTAGGACAGCTCATCATACTTCATAAAGTTGAGCTAAAAACTGCTCCATGTATGTCAGCGTTATAATCCGGTCAAACTGAAAAATCAGTATGCATGCACTAACACACATTAACAATTCTGAGGACTATGTCTAGCTCCTCACAAGCTGGCTTGACAAAAAGAAAATCAACTATCTAGCTAGTTAAGAGATCAGCAAAATGCAATTTAATTGGATCCAGTGGGTGTTTAAAAAATACTGCAAAAACTTGCTTTCATTTCTTCTTCTACCATCAAAAATGTATGAAACTTTTTATTATGTAATGTATTTAAGGGAGTGTTAAGTTCATATTCAGGAATCATTTTCACTTTAGGCTAATAATTAATACTAGTAGACCTTGTAGCATCATCTGGCCCAATTTCCATGATTTTGTCTCTTTTCCTAGTTCGTGTTTGCTAAAACATTATTTGTCACAAGAGTGATGCACCTTTTTTCCAAGCATAGGCTTATTTTTTACATCAGTTATGTCCACCATAAAGTTTAATGTGAAGTCACCAGAATGTTGAGTAGGCATATTGCCTTGTCCAAATTCCACTGCCTGATAACTGTTGTTGAAGAGAGATCAATGATAACATTTTGTGACTGAATCGCAAATTGCAGGAAAAGACAACTGCTTTGCTGCAAAAGGCTGAAAGGCAATTCCTAAAGGAAATAGTATTTTTTCTGCCGTACAGGATATCAAAACAAGAGGACCATGATGGTCCTGAATCGCTCACCTGTCCCCACATGACCCAGTTTTGAACCGAGCATGACATCGTTTTTTTCTATTATTTGACATACTGACCTAGTTTCTTTAGCTCATGTGACCCAGTTTTGAACTTGATATCATCAAGATAAAAATTCTGACCAATTTTCATGAAGTTCCATTGAAAAATATTGCCTCCAGAGAGGTCACAAGGTATTTCTATTATTTGACCTAATGACCTAGTTTTTGAAGGCACGTGACCCAGTTTTGAACTAGAACTACATATCATCAAGGTGAATATTCAGACCAATTTTCATGAAGATCCATTGAAAAATATGGCCTCTAGAGAGGTCAAAAAGTTTTTCTATTTTTAGACCTACTGACCTAGTTTTTGACCGCAGTTTACCCAGTTTCAAACTTGACCTAGACATCATCAAGATAAACATTCAGACCAATTTTCATACAGATCCCGTGAAAAATATGGCCTCTAGAGAGGTCACAAGGTGTTTTTATTATTTGACCTACTGACCTAGTTTTTGACAGGACGTGACCCAGTTTCGAATCTGACCTAGATATCATCAAGGTAAACATTCTGACTAATTTTCTTGAAGATCCATTGAAAAGTATGGCCTCTAGAGTGGTCACAAGGTTTTTCTATTTTTAGACCTACTGACCTAGTTTTTGACCGCAGTTGATCCAGTTTCGAACTTAAACTAGATATCATCAAGATGAACATTCAGACCAACTTTCATAAAGATCCCATGAAAAATATGGCCTCTAAAGAGGTCACAAGGTTTTTTTTATTTGACCTACTGACCTAGTTTTTGATGGCACGTGACCCAGTTTCGAAGCTGACCTAGATATCATCAAGGTGAACATTCTGACTAACTTTCATGAAGATCCATTGAAAAGTATGGCCTCTAGAGAGGTCACAAGGTTTTTCTATCTTTAGACCTACTGACCTAGTTTTTGAAGACACGTGACCCAGTTTCGTTCTTGACCTAGATATCATCAAGATGAACATTCTGGCCGACTTTCATAAAGATCCCATGAAAAATGTGACCTCTTGAGTGGTCACAAGCAAAAGTTTACGGATGGACGGATGACGGACGCTGCGCGATCACAAAAGCTCACCTTGTCACTTTGTGACATGTCAGCTAACAAGAGCACCGCCTTGCATATCCGACTTTTTGAAAAAAAAAGAATTATTGTCATCACTTGATTGTCGTCAGCGTCGGCGTTGCCTGGTAAAGTTTTTTGTTTAGGTCAGCTTTTCTCCTAAACTATCAAAGCTATTGCTTTAAAACTTGCAACACTTGTTCACAATCAATAGCTAACCCTTTACAGCAAATAAACATAACTCCATCCTGCTTTCTGCAAGAATTATGGCCCCTTTTAGACTTTGAAAATTAGACTTCTTGGTTCAGTTTTATATTTAGGTCAACTTTTCCTCTAAACTATTAAATCTATTGCTTTAAAACTTGCAACAATTGTTCATCATCAAAAGCTGACTCTTTACAGCAAGAAATATAACTCCATCCTGCTTTTTGCAAGAATTATGGCCCCTTTTGGACTTAGAAAATATCAGATTTCTTGTTTAAGTTTTGCATTTAGGTCAACTTTTCTCAAGTTAACGGTCAAAGCTATTGATTTAAACCTTAGAGCAGTTATTCGCCATTAACAGTTGACTTTAAACAGCACGTACCGTACTTCTACATTGCTTTTTTGCAAGAATTATGGCCCCTTTTGGACATAGAAAATCAGGGTTATGACAATAGATCTATTATTCAGAGACAAAAATATTAGACGAGTATTTGCACCCACAAGATGGTGCTCTTATATGTAAGGAAGTGTCAAGTTGATATTCAAGAATCATTTTCACTTTAGACCAATAATTAATACTAGTGGCCTTTGTAACATCATCTGGCCCAATTTCCATGATTTTGTCTCTTTTCCTATTTCGTGTTTGCTAAACATTACTTGTCACTTTTTTTCCAAGAATGGGCTAATTTTTTACATCAGTTATGTCCACCATAAAATTAAATATGAAGTCACCAGAATGTTGAGTAGGCATATTGCCTTGTCCAAATTCCACTGCCTGATAACTGGTGTTGAAGAGAGATCAATGATAACATTTTGTGACTGAATCGCAAATTGCAGGAAAAGACTTTGCTGCAAAAGACTGAAGGGCAATTCCTAAAGAAAATAGTGTTTTTTCTGTCGTACAGGATATTAAACAGTCAGGGCAGTTTCGCCAACAGCTTGCATAGTCATTAATGGCCAGTCACATTTTGAAAATCAAGGACCTCATTCACAGTTCAGTGTCTAATTTTGTCGATACTACAGATAATGAGATATAATATATAATTGTAAATTTACAATATTAATTTTGTTAGTAGAAAATACGTTTTAGCTTTTGTTTCATTATGATGGCATTATAATGACATTTTGTAGCTTTAGTGACTGGGAAGGGTAAATAAATGATGTAAATATTCTGTAATTTGAAAGGTCCTAAGATATCAAGTTTTTTAATTTCCCCTAAACAGGGCCAGTGTTTCAGATAAAAAGATTTTAGAGAACACTTCTACATATTTTTAACACCACTTAATACATGATGCAAAGGAAGGCATATATACTGAGAACACTACTTTATTACATGTTTGACGTCGGGGGAGTGAAATAAAGCCAATAAATAACAAGAGCTGTCACAGGATACAGCGCACTCTACTATTTTTCGATGCTGGATAGTGAAACTGGGCACATCTGAGGAAATTGAAGCTGTCACTGGAGTGTTCAATGATTCCAATGGTGAAAGAAGATATTGCACAATAGCTCGAGTCTGTCAAAAATATTAAGTAATAAGAGAGGTAAAGATAAAGTGTATCAAAAAACTATAAAGGTATAATTCTAAGCAAAAAGGGGGCATAATTCAAACAATATTGGTGCAAGAGTAATGAACCTTAAATCATATGATGTCGGTGATGATTTGGAACAACTACTTCAAGTTTGAATCAAAGGCATTTCTAAATAACTGAGATGCAGTGAAAATTAATCAAAATTAACCTTAAATTAAGTAAAAGGGGACATAATTCATGACAAATTGGTGCCAGAGTTATGCACCTTGTATCATATGAGGTGGGTGATAAGGTGAACAAAGCAGTCTGAAAGACAGCTAAATCCCCCACCACTGCTATGGATAGTGAAAGGGTAAAACCTTTGATTTTAGCTGTGACCTTGACCTTGAACTGACATGGCTGACTCATGAATTCTGCACAACATCTTGATGAGGTGATCATTTGACCAAAGTTTCATGAAAATCCTTCAAGGGGTTTAGGAGATACAGAGCTGAAACCTTTGACCTTCAGTTGTAACCTTGACCTTGAGTTGACATGGCTGACTCAGGAGTTCTTGATGAGGTGATCATTTGACCCAAGTTTGATGAAAATCCTTCAAGGGGTTAAGGAGATACAGAGTGGACACCAAATGGAAGGCTCAAACCTTCGACCCTTAGTTGTGACCTTGACCTTGAGCTGGCATGGTTGACTCATAATTTCTGCACATCGTTCTGATGAGGTTATCATTTGACTTAAGTTTTATAAAATTCCTTCAAGGGGTTTAGGAGATATAGAGCGGACACAAAATGGAAGGCTCAAACCTTTGACCTTCAGTTGTGACCTTGACCATGAGCCGACATGGCTGACTCATAAGTTCTGCACATCGCCTTGACGAGGTGATCGTTTGACCCAAGTTTGATGAAAATCCTTCAAAGAGTTTAGGAGATATAGAGCAGACACAAAATGGAAGGTTCAAACCTTTGACCCTAAGTTGTGACCTTGACCCTGAGCCGGCATGACTGACTCATGGGTTCTGCACATCGTCTTGATGAGGTGATTATTTGACCCAAGTTTTATAAAATTCCTTCAAGGGATTTAAGAGATATAGAGCGGACACCAAATGGAAGGTTCAAAACTTTGTCCTTGAGTTGTGACCTTGACCTTGAGCCGACATGGCTGACTCATGGGTTCTGCACATCGTCTTGATGAGGTGATCATTTGACCCAAGTTTTATAAAATTCCTTCAAGGGGTTTAGGAGATATAGAGCGGACACAAAATGGCAGGCTCAAACCTTTGACCTTGAGTTGTGACCTTGACCTTGAACCGACAAGGCTGACTCATGAGTTCTGCACATCATCTTGATGAGGTGATCATTTGACCCAAGTTTCATGAAAATCCTTCAAGAGGTTTAGGAGATATGGACCGGACACAATTTTGTTACGGACGGAAGGACAGACGGAAGGAAGGACGGATGGAAGGACGGACGCAGACCATTCCTATAATCCCTCTGCCACGGTGGGGGATTAAAAAACTATAATATTAAGTTTGAATCAAATCCATTTAGTAATTATACGAGATAAAGTGAAAGTGTATCAAAACATTAATCTGAAATTCTAAGTAAAAAGGGGGTTTATTCATGAAAAATTTGTGCCAGAGTTATGGCTCTTGTGCCATACGATGTGAGTGATAATGCTGAACACCTAATTTAAGTTTAAATCAAATCCAATTAAAAATAAAGTGCACCAAAACTTTAACCTGAAAATCTAAGTAAAAGAGGGGATAATTCATATATTGGTAATAGAGTTATGGACCTTGTGTCATATGATGTGAGAGATGATGTGGAACAACTACTTTCAGTTTGAATCTAATCCATTCAGAAATCACAGAGATATAGTAAAAGTGCATCAAAACTTTAACCTGAAATTCTAAGTAAAAAGGGGGGCTAATTCAGGAATATTGGTGTGAGAGTTATGGCCCTTGTACAATATGATGTGGGTGATGTTGAGGAATAACTCTTTTAAGTTTAAAGCAAATCCATCAAGAACCGTATTTTCCCCAAGTGTTGGGACAGCATAAAACAACTATCGTTTTCACTGTCCCAAGACTTATTTCCTGAAAAATAATTTTGGAAAGTGTCCCAAAAATATGGACACAATAATCGTCGTTGGTTAACATTCCCCACCCACCCGTGTTGAAAGCGAAAAAAAACATTAACAATTATCGGTAATTATTCTGTTGATAAACTAAGTAATTGGCCTTGTTTTCTTCATCAATTAACACCCCCTCAAAGAGCTAAAAGTAGTGTGTCGGTATCATGACATTTGATGTGGAGATCAAAGCGGTATAGTTTCCCCGAGGTTTTCATGGCATTACGTCATGTTTTCGTGCCGTGTGGCACATCACTGTTTGATCGTACCGCCTCGGTTCTTAAAAGGGCTGAGAAGTAGATCTAGTGTTGTAAAAATCAATAAAAAAAAAGCTTCTTTTTAATTTGTTAAAGCGAATGTGCAATATCCCATATAAAGTGACAGGTAAACGTGTCAAACTATAATAGCGGATATCCTACCTCTGTGACCTATTTGCCCTTAAGGAAACTGCAATGTAAGGTAATGTTTACGGAGATAAGAAGAAAAAAGAGAATGTGTAAAACAAGAGCTGTCACAGGAGACAGCGCGCTCGACTATTTCGATGCTGGATAGTGAAACTGGGCACATCTGAGGAAACTAGAGCTGTCACTGGAGTGTTTAATAACTCCAATTGTGGATGAAGATATTGCACAATAGCCTGAGTCTATGTCAAAAACATCAACTTAAAGTAATAAGAGAGGTAAAGATAAAATGTATCAAAACACTATATAAGTATATCCTAAGCAAAAAGGGGCATAATTCATTAAATATTGGTGCCAGAGTTATGCAGCTTGTGTCATATAGTGTGGGTGATGATGTTGAACAACTATTTTAAGTTTGAATCAAATCCATTCAGTAATAACACAGACATCAAAACCTTCACCTGAAGTTCTAAGTAAAAAGGGGGAATAATTAATGAAAAATTGGTGCCAGAGTTATGCACCTTGCGTCATATGGTGTGGGTGATGATGTTGAACAACTATTTTAAGTTTGAATCAAATCCATTCTGTAATAACAGAGACAGAGTGAAAGTGCATCAAAACTTTAACCTAAACTTCTAAGTAAAAAGGGAAATAATTCTTGAAAAATTGGTGCCAGCGTTATGCACCTTGTGTCATATGATAAGGGTAATGATGTTGAACAATTGTTTAAGTCTGAATCAGATCCATTCAGTAATAACAGAGATAGAGTGAAAGTGCATAAAACTTTAACCTGAAATTCTAAGTAAAAAGGGGAATAATTCATGAAAAATTGTGCCAGAGTTATGCATCTTGTGTCATATGATGTGGGTGATGATGCTGAACAACTATATTAAGTTTGAATCAAATCCATTCAGTAATAACAGAGATAGAGTGAAAGTGCATAAAACTTTAACCTGAAATTCTAAGTAAAAAGGGGAATAATTCATGAAAAATTGTGCCAGAGTTATGCATCTTGTGTCATACGATGTGGGTGATGATGCTGAACAACTATTTTAAGTCTGAATCAAATCCATTCAGTAATAACAGAGGTAGAGTGAAAGTGCACCAAAACTTTAACCTGAAATTCTAAGTAAAAAGGGGGAATAATTCATGAAAAAATGGTGCCAGAGTTATGCACCTTGTGTCATATGATGTGGGTGATGATGTTGAACAACTATTTTAAGTTTGAATCAAATCCATTCAGTAATAACAGAGATAGAGTGAAAGTGCATCAAAACTTTAACCTGAAAATCTAAGTGAAAAGGGGGGATAATTCATGAAATATTGGTGCCAGAGTTATGGCCCTTATGTCAGATGATGTGGATGATGATGAGGAATAAGTATTTCAAGTTTGAATCAAATCCATTAAGTAACTAGAGATGCTTTTGAGAAAAGCGCATGTCTCCCACAACTGCCCCTATGAAAAATGTTAGTTTCTCTAGATGTTTTAGACGAGTGGATCCAATTAGATTTGGCTAGTTATCAAACTTGGGTAAGGTCTTATGGCCAAACACATTTTGTTCAAGTTTGGTGAAGATCGGATGAGAAATGTTCGACTTAGAGAGTGGACAAGAGTAAACAGACGGATTTTTTCAGTAATTCAAGGGCCGTAACTCTAAAATGCCTGGACCGATTTGGCTAGTTATAGAACTTGGCCGAGGTCTCATGGTCAAACACATTTTGTTTAAGTTTGGTGAAGATCGGATGAGAAATGTTCCACTTAGAGTGCGGACAAGAGAAAAAAGGCCAATTTTTCAATAATTCAAGGGCCGTAACTCCAAAATGCCAGGACCGATTTAGCTAGTTATCGAACTTGGCCGAGGTCTCATGGTCAAACACATTTTGTTCAAGTTTGGTGAAGGTCGGATGAGAAATGTTTGATTAAGAGTGCGGACATGAGTAAAAAGGCCAATTTTTCGATAATTCAAGGGCCGTAACTCCAAAATGCCTGGACCGATTTGGCTAGTTATCGAACTTGGCCGAGGTCTCATGGTCAAACACATTTTGTTTAAGTTTGGTGAAGATTGGATGAGAAATATTCAAATTAAGAGTGAAGACAAGAGTAAAAAGACCGATTTTTGGTAATTCAAGGGCCATAACTGAAAGACGCCTGGACCAATTTGGCTAGTTATCGAACTTGGCCGAGGTCTTATGGTCAAACACATTTTGTTCAAGTTTGGTGAAAATCGGATGAGAAATGTTCGAATTAGTGTGCGGACAAGCTTTGAGACAGACACACAGACAGACTGGAGTAAATCAATATGTCTCCCACACCACTGTGTGGTGGGAGACATAATTACAGAGATAAGTTGAAAAAAGAGAAAGTGCACCAAAACTTTAACCAAGGTGGGGACGCAGAAAGATGCGGACGCCGACGCTGGGGCGAGTAGGATAGCTCTCCTTATACTTCGTATAGTCGAGCTAAAAACTTTAACCAAGATAGGCACGCGGAAAGGCGTCAATAAAGTAATAAAGCTTTGACGTTGACAAAGTTTATAGTATTGGAGACGTTGGTCAAATTGACTTGTTTATAACAGTTAAAGAAAGTAGAATTTTCTATGTTTCCACAGGAAAAGTTAACATGTGACAAAAAGAATATTACATTTTGTGACTTTCCACATTGAATTTACTAAACTCTTTGAATGAAATCGATATTAAATTTTGCCAAAAAAAAACAAACATATAGAGCCTCACATTTTATTATTTTATTAAACTTGTTTAATAAATTCAATATGAAAAGACACTCACTGACATGTAATATCCTCTATGTAAGTCATACTTACTTGTAGTATTTACCACAAACATCACACTGGTATGGACGTTCATCAGAATGGGTTCTCATATGACTCTTTACACAGCGTTCTGTTTTGAACTTCTTTCCACATATCTCACAAATGCAGTTTCGAACTTTCATATGCGTCACTTTTTTATGAAATTCTAAATAGCTTACATCACTAAAGTATTTATTGCATATATTACAGTGGGGCTTTTTACCTTCCACTTGATGTCTATGTTTTCTCAGATGAATGTACAGATTGTTATACATGAAGAAAGCTTTGCCACAAAAATCACAAACAAAACTCCTTTCAGAGTCGTGAAAATGCATATGTATGTTCAATTCGTTCTGTTCATAGAAACGCTTTTTACAAATTTTGCAACGGAAACGTTCCACATTTAGTTCATGCTTATAAAATACATGCTTTCTAATAGTATTTCTCGTTAATACTTTGTCACAATATTTACACTGACAGTTACATCTACCATCCACGAAATGTGCAAGATATTTCCGCTTGTATGAGTACATTGTCTTACAAACCTCACATTTATATGAACCTAAACCTGCATTTTCATCCTTTTTCTGTTTCCTCCTAACTGGACCCTGACAAACACCATTTTCGAAATGACTGATGTAATTACGTTTGAACTTGTATGTTTTTTTACAACTTTCACAGAAGTAAGATCCTCTCCCACTTTTTCCATCTAAATTTTTCTTCTTTATTTGACACCTTTTCCTTTTTGGCAGCCGGCCAATTCTGTCACCATAATGATAATCTGGATCTGTTTCTTCTTTTTTACCCTCATCTTCTGATTCATTTGCTTCAGCATCACTTGGAACGTACTCATCATCATCATCACCATCATTGTCACCCCCTAAGTTACATGTATCTTCATCATCAGACTCATTGTCTTTGTAATTGGGAACTTCACCAGACTTATCAACTCTTTTCCTGTCATATTCCATCATATTGGCCAAATCAAGTTTCATTTTAACTTCTTCTTTACCTTCAAACGTAACATTCTTCTCCTTAAATTCTAATTCTTTTACATTTTTATCCCCCGTATTACAGTCTAATGTATTACTAAGTTTTACGACAGGGACAGCTAATTTTAATTGTTTTCCACTGCAGTTAATTTTTGGCCTTCCTCTTTTCCTAATATTGAAAATTCCATCCTCGTCTTTAGTATGGATTCTTTCAAGCTTAACTGTACAGTCCTTGAAACCTAGTTTATCTTGTTCTGAGCCTGAATGTGTTGCATGACTGACCACTGATAGTTCATTCTCTGGTCCTATGGTGTTGAGTGGGTTCAACTCTTAAACAGAAGAAAATAATAAATTTCAGAATCCATAAAATAATGTCCAGCTTTGTTCAGGAAACTACTGGAAATACACATATACTGCACATAAATATTTTTTTTAAACAAGGGGGCCATGAAGGCCCTGTATCGCTCACCTGACCTATTGACCTAAAGATCATCAAGATTAACATTCTGACCAAGTTTCATCAAGATATGTTCATAAATGTGGCCTCTACAGTGTTAACTAGCTTTTCTTTTGATTTGACCCCATGACCTAGTTTTTGACCCAACATGACCCAGATTCGAACTTGACCTAAAGATCATCAAGTTTAACATTCTGACTAAGTTTCATGAAGATACAGTCGTAAATGTGGCCTCTAGAGTGTTAACAAGCTTTTCCTTTGATTTAACCTAGTGACCTAGTTTTTGAACCAAGCTGACCCAGATTTAAACTTGACCTAAAGAGCATCAAGATAAACATTCTGACCAAGTTTCATTAAAATATGGTCATAAATGTGGCCTCTACAGTGTTAACTAGCTTTTCCTTTGATTTGACCAGGTAACCTAGCTTTTAATCCTACATGACCCAGATTCAAACTGGACCTTAAGATCATCAATATTAACATTCTGACCAAGTTTCATGAAGATATAGTCTTAAATGCGGCCTCTACAGTGTTAACAAGCTTTTCCTTTGATTTGACCTGTTGACCCAGTTTTTGACCCCAGGTGACCCAATATCGAACTCGTCCAAGATTTTATTAAGGGTAACATTCTGACTAAGTTTCATGAAGATTGGGCCAAAAATGTGACCTCTAGAGTGTTAACAAGCTTTTCCTTTGATTTGACCTGGTGACCTAGTTTTTGACCGCAGATGACCCAATATCGAACTCGTCCAAGACTTTATGGCGGGTAACATTCTGACCAAGTTTCATTAAGATTGGGTCAAAATTGTGACCTCTAGAGTGTTAACAAGCTTTTCCTTTGATTTGACCTGGTGACCTAGTTTTTGATCCCAGATGACCCAATATCGAACTCGACCAAGATTTTATGGAGGGTAAGATTCTGACCAAGTTTCATTAAGATTGGGCCAAAAATGTGACCTCTAGAGTGTTAACAGTCAAATTGTTGACGACGGACAGACGGACGACGGACGCCGGTGATCACTAAAGCTCACCTTTGAGCACTTCGTGCTCAGGTGAGCTAAAAATGTTATATAATGGGCTTGATAAATGAAGACAAAATTTAAAACGTGTACTTTTCCAAGCATCTTACACACAAATCTTTTGAAGCAGATGAAACATCCATTGGATACCCTAACTGTAAGTATAACAGTACCATGAAATATCAGACTGATGCATATATGAGAGTACTCCTCTTTGACTGAACATTACTTCAACATCCCACTGCAGTGACATAGACAAAAATAAACACTGAGGCAGAATGTGTACCATGATGAGTACAGTGCGTATTTCTGTAAAAATTTTTGCTTTCCTTTTTTAATTGTTTCTAACAAAAACATCAAGACAGTTGCCTCTTTGTGCTTCACATAGCTATACCACTGAAATTGCACCTTATGCAGAGTTATCAATCTTCAATAAAGATCAAACATATTTTTAATACCAATCAGTCTTCCATGCCGAGTTGTATATATGTTGCAATCTTTGAAGTCAGAGATTGTGCGAATCTTTGAAGAACTGTCACCCAAACAATCATACTCAACAACAATCTTCTTTGGAGCATTCCGATGGGCTGAATCTGTAAAACGAGAAATGTGATTTTCAATGTAATTAAACAATCTTGGTAGAGGATCACACTAGGACCAAATAATCTAAAATTGGGCCAGCAGTTTCACACATTTCTTTAATTTCTTTTTTAGGGACCAAATCCCCTAACAACCATGTTTTTTGATGAATCAGTATAATTTGAACAATCTTGGTAGCAGGTCACACAGGGACCATTAAATTTGTGTAAAAATATTCTAAAATTGGGACAGCAGTTTCACAAAAGAAGATTTTTAAAGTTTCCACTATATACATATAGGGAAAAGAGATCACAGCCCCTGGTGGCCACGTTTTTTAACGAATCAGTATAATTTGAATATTCTTGGTAGAGGGTCACACAAGGACCATTTGTGTGAAATTATTTTAAAATCGGGCCAGCAGTTTCAGACAAGATTTTTTTCAATTTCCACTATATACATATAGGGAAAAGTGACCGCGCCTCATGGGGGCCATGTTTTTTTGACACGGTATAATTTGAAAAATCTTGGTAGAGGGTGACATAAGGAATGTTTGTGTGAAATTATCTAAAAATTGGACCATCAGTCTAGGAGATCTCGTTCGAAGATTTTTCTATTTTTAGCTCTGGTGACCCCTATGTGCAACCAGGCAGAACCGTTTGAAAAAATTTGGTAGTCTACCGTAGACGACCATCCAAGGAACATCCATGCCAAGTTTCATCAAAATTCATTCAGTGGTTTTGGAGGAGATGTCTTTTAAACACAGTTGTTGATGACAGACAGACGGACGCACGCACGGCGGACACAGCATGATCACAATAGCTCACCATG
This sequence comes from Mercenaria mercenaria, assembly GCF_021730395.1. NCBI lineage: Eukaryota > Metazoa > Mollusca > Bivalvia > Venerida > Veneridae > Mercenaria > Mercenaria mercenaria. The sequence continues at coordinate 54,587,917 of NC_069369.1, forward strand.
AGCATTGTTCATGTGAGCTAAAAAAAAAACATGGCTTGTAATGCTTTTTAAGTAATGAACAGAATCATGTCAATGTTCTAAACTGGTTTTAAAAACAAGAGGACCATGATGGTCCTGAATCGCTCACCTCTTCCCACATGACCCAGTTTTGAGTATGACATCGTTTTTTCTATTATTTGACATAGTGACCTAGTTTTTGAGCTCATGTGACCCAGTTTTGAACTTGACCTAGATATTATCAAGATAAAAATTTCTGACCAATTTTCATGAAGATCCATTGAAAAATATGGTCTCTAGAGAGGTCACAAGGTTTTTCTATTATTTGACCTATTGACCTAGTTTTTGAAGGTACGTGACCCTGTTTTGAACTTGACCTAGATATCATCAAGATGAGCATTCTCACTAATTTTCATGAAGATCTCATGAAAAATATGGCCTCTAGAGATGTCACAAGGTTTTTCTATTTTTATACCTACTGGCCTAGTTTTTGACCGCATGTGACCCAGTTTCGAAACTGACCTAGATATCATCAATGGGAACATTCAGATCAATTTTCATGAAGATCCATTGAAAAATATGGCCTCTAGAGAGGTCAAAAGATTTTAATAATTTTAGACCTACTGACCTAGTTTTTGACCGCAGTTGACCCAGTTTCAAACTTGACCTAGACATCATCAAGATGAACATTCAGACCAACTTTCATACAGATCCCATGAAAAGTATGGCCTCTAGAGAGGTCACAAGGTTTTTTTATTATTTGACCTACTGACCTAGATTTTTATGGCACGTGGCTCAGTCTCGAACTTGACCTAGATATCATCAAGGTGAACATTCTGACCAATTTTCATGAAGATCCATTCAAGGGTATTGGCTCTAGAGAGGTCACAACGTTTTTTCATTATTTGACCTACTGACCTACTTTTTGAAGGCACGTGACCTAGATATCATCAAGATGAACATTCTGATCATTTTTTATGGAGATCCATTCACAAGTATGGCCTCTAGAGAGGTCACAAGGTTTTTTTATTTTTAGACCTACTGACCTAGTTTTTGACTGCACATGACCCTGTTTCTAACTTGACCTAGATATCATCAAGATGAACATTCAGACCAACTTTCAAACAGATCCCATGAAAAATATGGCCTTTAGAGGGGTCACAAGGTTTTTCTATTATTTGACCTACTGACCTAGTTTTTGACGGCACGTGACCCATTTTCGAAACTGACCTAGATATCAACAAAATGAACATTCAGACCAATTTTCATACAGATCCCATGAAAAATATGGCCTCTAGAGAGGTCACAAGGTTTTTCTATTATTTGACCTACTGACCTAGTTTTTGATGGCACGTGACCCATTTTCTAACTTGACCTAGATATCAACAAGATGAACATTCAGACCAACTATCATACAGATCCCATGAAAAATATGGCCTCTAGAGAGGTCACAAGGTTTTTCTATTATTTGACCTACTGACCTAGTTTTTGAGGGCACGTGACCCATTTTCGAACATGACCTAGATATCATCAAGCTGAACATTCTGACTAATTTTCATGAAGATATCATGAAATATATGGCCTCTAGAGAGGTCACAACGCTTTTCTGTTTTTAGACCTACTGACCTAGTTTTTGACCGCACGTGACAAAGTTTCGAACTTGACCTAGATATCATCAAGATGAACATTCAGACAACTTTTATACAGATCCCATGAAAAATATGGATTTAGAGAGGTCACAAAGTTTTTCTATTATTTGACCTACTGACCTAGTTTTTGATGACACGTGACCCAGTTTCGAACTTGACCTAGATATCATCATGGTGAAAGTTCTGACCAATTTTCATGAAGATCTTATGAAATATATGGCCTCTAGAGAGGTCACAAAGTTTTTCTATTTTTAGACCTACTGACCTAGTTTTTGACCGCAGGTGACCCAGTTTCGAACTTGACCTAGATATCATCAAGGTGAACATTCTGACCAATTTTCATGAAGATCTTGTGAAATATATGGCCTCTAGAGAGGTCACAAGGTTTTTCTATTTTTAGACCTACTGACCTAGTTTTTGATGGCACGTGACCCAGTTTCAAACCTGACCTAGATATCATCAAGATGAACATTCTGACCAACATTCATAATCATCCCACAAAAAATGTGACCTCTAGAGTGGTCACAAGCAAAAGTTTACTGATGGACGACGGACGCTGCGTGATCATAAAAGCTCACCTGGTCATTATGTGACAGGTGAGCTAAAAATTTAATATCTAATATTAACCCTTACACTGCTAAATTTCTAAAATGGACTGGTCCATCATTCAATTTGGGCAACACCATTTATTATCTGAGGGGTTTTAAATGAAAATTTACTGACTGGATAGCGAACAGAGCAGTATATACTATTTTTATAGCAACCTCTGTGGAAATGAAGATTTTTTTTAGCCTACTGTTACTGTCTCAATATTTTACCTGATTTACAAAACAGCCATTGTTTCTCAGCAAACAACAGCTCAATGGCATGCTGCTGTTCTTTGGTCACATACAGCAGCAATAGGTAGACATCCATTTTAAGCAAGACTGAAAATATAAAATAAGAAATTAAAATTTTCAAACAATAGAGCCATGATGGCCCTAGATAGCTCACCTGATTTACACTGCTTATTAATAAACAGTTTTTGGTAGACAGTTTGCGAAAAAAAATGTCTGTGAATAATTTTTGATTTTATTTTTATTCTCAGACCGCATCTGGATTAAGAAACGGCAGACCACATCAACATTTTCCGGCCATGTCCGTTGGACCGACAACTTTCCAGAAATCTGCCAATAACTCTACATGACTGTGTAATGTGATTTATCCTCCATTATTTCGGTTCTTCGAAGTTTTGACTGTTAAGATTGCCTGTCACAAATATAAAACTAGAATGTGTCTGTAGGACACAGGGTGTGCCCCCCACTGGTACATTTGTCACAAATAAGGGGCAATAATTCAAATGTTTACAGTCTTAATGGGGTATAGCCTCAACAAACATTTTATGAAAAGGATTCATTATAATTCTAGGCCCTATACTTTTTGAGCTATGAGCATCACAAACAAAAAATCCACTATTTTGGCTATTTCAAGGGCCAAAACTCTGTAATAAGAGCTAAGATTGGAGAAAAAGTGCATTTTTTTACTATTTCAGGGGCCATAACTTTAAAATAGGAGGTGCAGCCTGCCAAAAAATTAGAGGTGTGCAAGTTTATATCATGGTAAAGACTTATGCAAGTTTTCAACCACTTATATTAAATACTTTTTGAGCTAGGTGCATCACAAGGTGAAAATGTACATTTTTGACTATTTCAGGGGCCATAACTCTAAAAATATAGGGGCAGACCCAAATGAAAAAATAGGAGATGCGCAAGTTCATTTCATGATTAAGACTCATGCAAGGTTTCATGAATCTATATCAAATACTGTTTGAGCTAGGCATGTCACAAGGTGAAAATGTGCATTTTTGACTATTTCAGGGGCCATAACTCTGAAAATAGGGGGCAGACTCAAATGAAAAATAGGAGGTGCGCAAGTTCATATTATGATTAAGACTGATGCAAGGTTTCATGAATCTATATCAAATACTGTTTGAGCTAGGCATGTCACAAGGTGAAAATGTGCATTTTTGATTATTTCAGGGGCCATAACTCTGAAAATAGGGGGCGGAGCCAGATGAAAAATAGGAGGTGCGCAAGTACATATCATGATTACGACTCAAACAAGGTTTCATGAATCTATATCAAATACTTTTTGAGCTAGGCATGTCACAAGGTAAAAATGTGCATTTTTGACTATTTCTGGGGCCATAACTCTGAAAATAGGGGGCGGAGCCAGATGAAAGATAGGAGGTGCGCAAGTTCATATTATGATTAAGACTCATGCAAGGTTTCATGAATCTATATCAAATACTGTTTGAGCTAGGCATGTCACAAGGTAAAAATGTGCATTTTTGACTATTTCTGGGGCCATAACTCTGAAAATAGGGGGCCGAGCCAGACGAAAAATAGGAGGTGCGCAAGTTCATATCATGATAAAGACTCATGCAAGGTTTCATCAATTTATATCAAATACTTTTCGAGCTAGGCGCGTCACGAACTTCAGACGGACGGACAAGACCAAATCTATATGCCCCCACCACTCATTGGGGGGGCACAACAATCTGACCGTGCTCATTGTTGCAGGGGCAAAAAAAATTGATTGACTATTTGGTATTTTTTTCCTCCGAAAACATTATCACCGGCGCTATAACAAGTTATGCAAGCACCTTAACAAAGTTCTGTTTAAGTTACATCCATGCGAAATCTGGCACCACAGTGATTCACTGATAGGCAGTGACAGCACGGACCAGATAGACGGAACCAGACCTCCGACCAAATCATGAACACGACTTTGCCAGTAGCATTGCAGATGCCTTCCATAATCTGTTTTATTACATTTAAGACTAATAAATGTCCTTTTAAGGACAATAAAAGTCCTTCTAAGGACTACAACATACACCAAGAAGAACCTCTCATACTGCCATTCTGTTGTATGCAAACATTTTTCATATAGGACCTTTCATATACCAAAGATACATCTATTTATTAATGTCTCAGACATACACTTATAATAAAATTTCGTAATAAAAAATGAGTAACAAATAGAAAACATTATAATGCACAATGCATAGTTCGGTGCTCATCTAATAATAGAGCAAGATGACAACGACACAGTCATCTGCTTTTATTCGTTTCATCATTACTGATTTTTGCAAACTTCTGTTTTATCTGCTGAAAGGCAGTAAATTTCTAGAGAAGATTAAAAATACACTTTGGTATGTATTCAAACAAATTTCTGTTTGCAGATAGGTATAATTGAGTAAATTAAAACTGCTTAATTACCAAGTGTGCCTTTTAGATAAAAATGCCTATAAATTTATGTTGTAGGATTAGATCCTAGGAATTTCACTGCATATATAACCGATTATTTTGACTTTAATACACTGAATAGATAAAGTAGTTGTCTGTCTGTTTGTCTATTTGTCTCTATAAACTTGGAAATTAAATAAAGGTTAACAGTTTACCTTTGTTTCAATATCAGTATGATTTAACCAAAGAGAAATAATACATTGAAATGGTATAACACACATAAGTACCATCAAAATATTAAATGTTTCTCAGGTGTGTCGAAAAAGGGGCATAATTTTGAAAAAGAATGCAAAGCAGAGTTATAGGACCTGCTTAGTGCATGTCAGCTCATGACAGTGAACAAGTGTGTGAAGTTCCAATCCAATCCCATTTGTGGATACTGAGATACCAGCTTACATACAAAAACTTAACCAAAAACTTCTAAGTAAAAAAAGGGGCATAATTTTGAAATAAAAATGCAAAGTAGAGTTATGGGACCTGCTAAATGCATGTCAGATAATGACAGTGAACAAGTGTATGAAGTTCCAATCCATTCCCTTTAGTCTAGGTAGCCGGAACTGGTTTTGGCTACCTTAGCCACTGCCAAAAAGATTTCCTAAGTTGTGTTTTAAAGTCATAATTGTCCTCAGAAACTAAGTCAAAGTAATATTGGATATATAATAGATATTTCTGAGGGTTCGAAATGTCTTAGGGTTGAAATGTGTTTGGGGTCGAAATGTCCAAGAAAATTCAATTTTGGGGTCGAAGTGTCTTGGGGTTGCAGGGTTGTTTTTTCGGCCTTCATTTGGCTATATTCCCAATGCCAAAAGTATGTTTTTTCCCCAAAATGAGTGCAAAAAATCCCAATCTACATCCTGAAAAGAATTTCATCAAAATTGGACAATCATTGACCAAATTATGGACAATTTTGTAATGGAAGTATGTTAAAGAGGTTGTACAAGTGTGAAACAAGTGTATGAGAAAGTGCTTAAACACATTCTTTACTATATCCTATGGGACTAAATATTTCCCAATTTGGAACATTTACGCGTCAAAATTCCCAATTTTGGGGGTATACTGTAGGCTATGTCAAAATAGCTAGAAAAATGGGCAGAGGCTATCCGCACGACGGTTGTGCCGATAATTTTCCTTATCCGCACGACTGTCGTGCCGATTATTTTCGTTATTTGCACGATGATCATGACTGAAAGTTATGTCAATTATTTTCGTTACTGATACAACTGAAAATACTGTATACATATGTGAAATTTAGTTTATCTTTTCTGAAGTTTTCCGTTTATTCCTTGGAGATTTTTTTTGAACAACTCTTTAACAAAAAGTTGCAAAACTGCACTTTTATGCTTCAAACATGGTCAGTGATGTTAGAAATCAACTTGCTGATGTCTCTTAAAAATAATTTTAAAAAATCGGACGTACCTACCCTATTTTTTTTAGCATGCTACCGGGAACAATTTTTTAAAGACTTATCAGAGCTCCATAAAGTACAATTTTTGCATGCACCTGCCATCATTATGTTGAATCACTTGCACACCATTTATTTAATTAAAAACATAATATGAAAAGTAAAATAACGGCATAAAGGTATGCGAACTAATTGTTATTAATTATGCAAGAAAATGTGTTCTTCGCATTCTTTTGACTTATTTGCAATTGATGAATTAATCATGATGCTATAACAGCTAGTATTTTTAGCTAAGATATACCTTACGCCAAAAATAGAAACGCTCCTGAATTTGAAACACCCATCGTGCGGATAGGAATACTAATCGGCACGACCGTCGTGCGAATAAGAAAAATAATCGGCACGACGGTCGTGCCGATAGACACTTCCAGAAAAATGTCTTCGGTCGAAATGCCTAGCATTCGCTCAAAGTATGATAACGGACAAATGTTATTCTATTTTCATTCAATTCATGAATGATGTACTCTCCATCTTAAAATATCTTTACATATCATAAATATTACCAGAAAGCTATAAGCTCATCACGATTCAGCGGTTTTGCACAAAATTATACAAAGAAAACCACTGCAAATGGTGTAAATAAACAAAGGGGAGTAACTTGGACAATGATCCGGTACTTTCCGTACAAAATAATAGCAACGTGTTTTTATATTGTTCTAGTTCCGCAACAAATACAGCTGACATAGAATATTAGACCTCCTAAAAACATAGATCTATACATAGAGCTCTGAATTCGGCTATCCCTACCGGGCCTCAGTCAAACGGCAGCATATGTGTATGCGATCAGCTGTTTAGACGGCAGAAACTATGAGTACTAAAAACATAGATTGTCTAGACAAATTCATCCGCGTATCTCATAGGCTAAAGGTCAGTAGACCCGGAGTCTTCGAGTCACTTGTTGTAGAATAGTTTTATTACTTTCGTAGAATAAATCTGACTTATAATATGACACTATATACATAAATGTGTATCTATCTGTACGCAATTCCATGCCCAATAAAAAGAAATCGGGTAGAATAAAAATACAGGAAATGTGTAACTAGTGATCAAAAGATAAAAACAGGGGTGAAAAGTAAGGATATGGCGAAGCAAGTTCGATGTTGTTACAACAACATTGAACTGCTTAGGGATAGGTAGGAAATAGACTATACTATAGTCCTAGGGGTAACCCAGTAGGCATTTGACGTCGGTTAGACGTCGTATAGACGTCGGACCCCGACGTCGGATTAACGTTGGATTTTGGTTGGATTTGCAAACCGTTTAGACGTCGGATCCTGACGTTGGCTAGACGTCGCAATCCGACCATTTTCCAACATAAATCTAACCACATTTCAACCAAAATCTGACCAAATTTTCAACGTAATTTGCAATCAAACAAGTAATCAACACATGTATTTTATCATCTTTATTTCATATTATGGCGACGTAAGTCTAATACAATAAGTCCAAAAAGTAATGCAGTAATTGAAACTTTCAAGTTTCGTCATTTTTGTATGATTCTTCAACTCCGCCAACATTTCCACCTGAAATGTATAAAATTTGACAGTTTCATTATTTAACATATACAAATATACTAGTGCTATTACTAAGAGCATAATTAATACGTGCCAAACAAATATGTAATATTTTAAATTCTATGAAAAAAAAAAAATTCTATAATTAACTTCGTAAAATGTATTTAAATGAAATTGCTTTTTAAAGTAACAAACAAAAATAAGTCATTTTTTTAAAAAAAAATACGGAATATAAATCAGTATAACTTTTAAAATAAGTATAGTTTTTAAAAATCTGTTACTCACGTTGCGGATCCTTCCCTTTGTGTAAAGTATTTATAAACTTGCTCTATCTTATCCCAGTAAATATCAAATTACAGGAAGACTGTGTAAACCGATGCAGGTTTATCTCGCGAATGTGTGACTAATAGACAACATGTGTAGAAGAGAAGATCTATGTGAATTTAGAATAATTTATACATGTGTACTGAATGCATTTTTATCTTGAACAGTTTAAAGTTCGTGAAAAAATCCGTCTCTGAAAATAGACAATCTCATGCGATATTGTAACATAATTAATATAATGTTTGTTGTGAGAATGAACTATTATTAATAAGGGCATGTCCAGGCCTTTATGAAAACCAGTAAGTATCTTTAAACTATACTAGCAAAATTATACCAGTTAGTTTTATAACTAAAAACATTTATCAGACTTTCTATCCAACCTAATTCCAACGTCTTCTAGACGTCTAAGTCTGGCGTCTATTAGACGTCGTGGATATGACGTTGGTTAGACGTTGGATTCAGGTCGCCGACGTCGCGACCAAAATCCAACGTCTAACCAACGTCTGTACGACGTCAGGTGTTTACTGGGAAATGAGTACATGTATTTTATCTTTTGTAATAGACAGCTAGTGGTGGTAATGAGTAACTTGTTGGACAATGGGTGATAATGGCGTTATAAATATCTTTGATAGGAGGATGAGATGATCTTCAGTGAGAATTGCAACCACTGCGGGTGATTTGAAATTCTATACAAAATAGAAAGTCAGGAATCTATGCGCCCTAGTTCTAACCTACTGCACCATTTTAGACTGTACATGTATTGCATTCCAATAACACTGGAATTGCGGCCAAACTCGGACATATCCTAACGCGCTCTCCGTTTTTGAACCACTTCTGTTTGGTCTATTTGAGTTTGTGTGTACCGAGACCAGGCTTAAATTCATGCAGAGCTATATTCCAGTTTTGGTCCTATGAAAGCCTGATTATGCAATGGACATAAGGGGTTTTGAGTCGACCTTTATATTCTTGCAAAAATTCCAAACCTGTCATGAGAATTTCAAAAACGAACTGAGAAGAATATTCCAAAAGTAATAGACAGTGACATAACCATTGTTACAGACAGAGAGAAGGGAATCATAAATGCATTTAAAACACGACTGAAAAACTCTGCAGTTCTCGTATGTTGGAATCATATTTTAAATGATGTAAAATTTGGGTAACAAAGCATGGGGGACAGTCAGATGACAAAAAAGTGTACGATAATCATATTAAAGCTTTATTGCAGTGTGAAAGCCAATTATTATTTGAACAAGACTTAGTTCTAAACGAAACGACAGCTTTGGAGCGTAGCCTTTTTTAAATTATTTTAACACAAATTTAAGAAAATATATAATCAACCACGCAGCAAGATGGATTTTAGAAGAAAGAGACATTTACAACCCTTATTCCGTTATCACAAACAACGTTAGTGAGCGTTTAAACGCAAAATTAAAGAGACTTATAGAATACAATGAAAGGGCTCTAGGTGAAAATGTATTATACCTTTATTACTCTCAGGGAAATGAATTGAGTGATTTGACGCGGGCGTTCTGTGGAGAAAGTGAATGAACATTAAAAAATAATTCTAAATATGCCACTCTAGATCCTGAAACCGTCAAGGTACCAAGAAAAAAAAACGTATGCCATCTAGACAAACTTGTTAAATTAATAAAAGGAGAAGTTCTGACTTTGAACAGATATGAGCAAATAAAAAACCCGGAAAAAACAAAAATAACAGACCCGATAAAAAGTCAATATGCGCTTGCAGAACACGTCATCGAAGAAGATGGGATTGTTTTTATTCCAAAAATGTCAGCATTCATGTTTAAAGATGCCAGGAATAAGAAGTATCCGGTTTCTCTTTTTCCCAGCGAAAAGTGCTATCGTCCCGCAACTAGTCGGTGCTATCACATAATTCCGGCCATGAAAATCATGGAAATGAAAATACCAGAAGAGAAAAAGTATTTAATTTAGCACAGCTCCGAAGAAACTGCCGTCCTAAAACAATGAGAAAGTGTGGTACAAAAAAAGGACGCAAAGGGGATAACGACATATCTATCACTGCAGCTCCTGACTCAGTATTTAAAACTGAAAATTCTCAAATATGCGTAACTCCAAAGTCCATTGACATTGAGTCAACACTATTTTCAGCGACATCAACACCAAGGTTTATCTTAAAGAGCACAGCGACTCCAAAATCAGAAAATAAAAGAAAGTTACAATTTGAAAATGATTTCAGCAATAAAATACTTAGTACCAAAACTTGAACCCTTATGTTTCATAGATGAACATGACAGTTTAATAGATTTAAATATCAGTAGAGATGACAACGCGGTAACTGTAGGAATGTGGAAAAGTGACTTAGGTCTAAGTATGGATGAAAAAAAATGCATATTATATTATAAAAAAAACTGAACTCTTATCACATGGAAGCTGTAAACAAACTGTTACGAAAACAAGTTGGAAACAAAATAGCATGATTACAATTAACTGAGCTTGTCCCCACTTCTAGTGATGTAGAAGAAAGATGGCATTACAACAAATCTATGGTACCTACTCCATCACCAACATTCCAGATACACCATACACATAAAGACCACAAGGTAAAATTTATTTGATAGTCTAGGAAATGATAGAGAAAGCGACAGAATAATACCCGATGGATTAAAAATTCAACTTTCAAAAATATACAGCAAAGACTTTAATAGTATAAACATTATAGTGTCCCGTGTCATAAAACAAACCAACAATACTGACTGTGGTCTTTCTGCTATATTCATTTTTGTAGAAGATAGAAATCTAGTTAATTATGATATTTCTACTTTTCCGTGTACTTTCTCTCATTTTTGTTTACATGTAAACCAAAAGTACATCCTATTTCATGCAACCAAAAAATGAAGATATTAAAAAATTTGAGAAGGTGTCTTACTGTTAGACACTTGATTTGTTAATAGGGAAGAATGCAGAATGATACAGATGTACATAAAAGTTACATATACTTAAAAGATAATAATAAAACGTTTCAAACTGGGCATATTTTCATGTTACTTTTACCAAGTCTGATTTTTAACATTTTTATGAATAGATGCCTACACCATTTTCACAGGAAACTGAACAAAAGACACAACAACAAAACAAAGACGATATACTACAACAGTAAAAACAAATACCGCTGATTGTGTCAATTTATAATATAAATAGACAAGTAAGGACAAAAAACATACAAAAAAAAACATGTAAAAAGGAGACAAAATCAGTAAGAGTCTGCTGCAAGGCTCATTAACAAGATAAAAAAAAAGAGCCTTCAACAAAGTGACAGCAAATAGCAGACTAAATACTGGAGAAAACATTTCAGTGCTGGGAAAAGAAGACCTCTAAATATGTAGTTAATCTTCAGTTACAAGTAAAGAAACATATTCACTCCATTTTCTCTGAAATTATTTAATTTGTTCTCTTTTTGGCATTAAACATCCCTGTCTTCAATAAAATTTCTACTTGGGTTTTTAACATTAATATATTTGGAAATATATTGCTCATTTTACATTTAAAAACTGTATATTTAACCACTAAAATTAGATTTGTTGTAGCTTTACTGAATTTGTCATTTCCCAAGATAACATCCACTATACACCAGTTTGTACTTATATTAGCACATTTGTCTCTGAGCCATCCTTTTACATCATCCCAAAAAGCAGCAGTAATTTGACAATCCCATAGCAAATGTATTATATTTTCACTTTGTATCTTACAAAAACTGCACAAGCTATTTATTTAATGCCAATTTTTTTCTAACAAAATGTTTGTACCTAGTATTCTACGATTTATTCTGTATTGGAACTACTGTGTGACAATAAATTGAAATCTATATATAGATTCATTTAGGTTTAGTTCGTGACACCATTTCCTATTGGAACATTAAAAATTATTAGATTTTAACAAACAACCTTTTCGTGTACTATTGACAATTTTGACTGACAAAGGTTGTATCACGGTGGCGATACCTTGGGTATGCAGGGGTGCAAATTTTTTTTTCATGATAACTTTGTTAATACGTAACCAATTTAAACGAAATAAGGACGAGTGCCCGCTCATAAGAAAACTACAGCCTCGATGGTTAGGCTTGGGCACACGAATTTCGTATTTTTTTTTAAAAGTGCAAACAGTTGGATTTGTTTCATCACAATGCGCCGTTGCACTTTTCACACAAGATATGAAACCCTGATGACCAAGCCCTACAACTGAGGCTGTAGTTTTCGTATGGGCGGGCACTCGTCTTTATTTAATTAAAATTGGTTAAGTATTAATAAAGTTACCATGGAAAAAGGTTAAATATTGCACCCCTGCTTACCCAAGGTATCGCCACCGTGTGTATAGGACTGTCTTCTTTTTTGCATCATCATGAATTCTCTAACTACGTGTACTACGAAAACTTCTCATGGATTCTACAATATTTTGATATTGTTGAAAATTTGTATTTATGTTATGCATGTTAATAAAGTCATTAAAACACAAGAAATTTTCATTTCTGTCTAAGAAATCATTAACTCAGATAACTCCATTTCTTACAAATCTTGGAAAAACAATACATTAAACATATTGTTGTGTCAGACAGTTAGGTAAGGAGCAGAATTCACTCCGTGAGTTTGGACATTGCATGCTTAATTGTATGAAACCCATGAACATGTTTGTTACAGTATCTATTTTATTTAAAAAAAATCATTTCCAAATTTTGTCAAATCTTCTAGGAAAGGATATGTATCTTTTACTAGATTAAGATATTTAATATTGTAATTCAGGTATCTTCTAAAATAGAGAAAAGTGAAAACTTCACAGGTCGCTCAACACGACAAAAATGAAAAAGTTGCAGGCTCGGTTGGATTGAGCCTGTTCATGGACGTTAGTGGAAATGCATGCTACCGTCCACGCCCTCAAGCCAAGGGTTGAGCAGAACTCAACATTAACACATGCTAAAAGTACAAAAAAAAAAAACAATTTAGAGACATCCGCAGATGTATTCAAACGGCAGTGAACATGGAACCTTCAATGATACACGTGTTGAGGCGTGTAATTCCATGAAGAGCGGCGTTTTCCTAAGATAAAGTAAAGGGTTTGCCCCGAACGAGAAAACAATGGGCAGAAATAAACAAACTGGAATTTAGGAAGGGGATCTGAGGTTATGGAGCCTGCGTTTCACAGGAACTGTCAAAAGACAAAATTAAAAAGCAGGCACCATATCCGAGGGGTGATTAAACAATACCCAAGGCTATGAAAGCGGGAGTATTGGAACCACCCAGGCCGAAATGGTCATGTTGAGAATATAAACAGTACCAATAACACGACATAAAAGTCCTGCTGAACGATCTGAGAAGATCGAAATATAACAGCACTGATTGAATGTACGGGGAGACTTTTTACGGCCGCCACACGGCATAAAAGCCATGTTATCATTAAAGCTGACATGAAAACCTCCAGATTTACCATTCGGTGTCCTCCATAATCATAAGGTTGAGTTATAGTATTGCGTTTCATTTTTTCCGGGCCCGAAGACTACAAAACTTGAAGAAAATATTTTGTCTTAACAACTTCAGCACTGGGGTTTGGTAGACTCGTAATAAGTTGGTTTATTTTTGGTAGTGCTAAAGTCTTAATCACCACATTTTTGCCAGTTGGGGTGACTTTTCTTTTTGACCATTGAATAAATAGTTTTTTAATTTCTTCAATTTTCAACAAATAGTTAGCTCCAATGATATTATTCAGATTAATAGTGAAAGTAACACCAAGTAACTTGAAGGATTCGGACTCCCACTGTAAATTGAGTTCAGGGCAAGTGCTTATGTTGCTATTTTTCATTGAACAAATTCATATTGCTTTGGGTTTTTTTTTCAATATTAATTTTCAAACCTGAAAGTTTAGCATAAACATTTAAAGTTTGCATGGTATTTTTCAAAGACTTCAGTTCCATCTAACATTTTAGTTGTGTCATCAACATATTGGGATAGTAAACATTCAATGTTGTTTAATCTGATTCCTTTACTTTTTTCATTCTACTTAATTAAAATTGCCAATATCTCAGCACAAAATATGAAAATATTAAGGGAAACAGTTCTAGGACAAGGGGTAGCTGGAGAATCAATTTTGATTTGGAACTTTCAGGCTTGTTGTCTTGTCAGCGTGATGTCCCATTCAGAATCAGATAATGTGAATTAATGGCACTGACCAATTTGATAAGCTTTGAATCTGTTCTAATGTTGGTTTGAGAATTTTGGAACATGTCTAATGATTGTAAAACTTTAGTCAATGTTAATTTTTTTGTCTCACAACAAGAATAAATGTGAGAACTCAATAGTAGTTTTATTCTGATATGTGTTTTATTAAAAATCTTTATTGAAACGGTTTTACAAAATGAAGTTAAGAATAAACAGTGTAATCATTTTATATTATAACGTGTGATAAAATATAATTTACATTGTAATTGGCAATGTTTTATAATACTATAATATGAATGCAACTTGGAATCACAAGACCTAAAGCTTGAAATTTATAATTCAGGGGTGTAGTTAGGCTAAAATGGAATTGTAGGCCACTGTCCAAGGAGGGTATGGCATGCGCTTCCACAGAAAATGTTCACATTATAGATGCAAAATGTGCTTATTGGTTTATATCTGGACCTTTATGTTTTTCATTCGTCAAAATGAAGTGTAGACCCGGGATAGCTATTATACAATTTAGAATGCACACCAGTATCAAAGGCGTAGCTGAAGCGTAATGGAAGTAGAAGTCACTGTTCTAAGGGTGATAGGGGGATGTCTCCCCAGAAAAAATACATTCTAGATAAACATGATGCGTTTTAGTGAAATTCATATTCAATTTATATTTTAACATTATGTACAATAAGTAAATATTTAAAGGTCTTTCGAATTTACTTACAGAATTTTACTTTTTGTTGATTCTACCTGACAATAATTCATAATACCTATGCTCTTAAGTCAATGATTACGATCTTAAGTCAGAATGCCTGAGAGACCTTCAGTCAGATTGTCTGACCTTTATTCAGAATAACTGTGACTAATAATTTAAGAATGTCTATACCCTTAAGTCAAAATGACTGCGATCACAAGTCAGAATAACCGTGACCTTTATTCAGAATATCTTTGAGTCAAGTTCAGAATGCCTTTGCCCTTAAGTTAAAATGACTGTGATCACAAGTCAGAATAACTGTGACCTTTATTCAGAATGCCCTTGAATCAAATTCAGAATGTCTTTGCCCTTAAGTCAAAATGACTGCGATCACAAGTCAGAATAACCGTGACCTTTATTCATAATGTCTTTGAATCAAGTTCAGAATACCTATGCCCTTAAGTCAAAATGACTGCGATCACAAGTCAGAATAACCGTAACCTTTATTCAAAATGTCTTTGAATCAAGTTCAGAATGCCTATGCCCTTAAGTTAAAATGACTGCGATCACAAGTCAGAATAACTGAGACCTTTATTCAGAAAGTCTTTGAATCAAATTCAGAATGTATTTGCTCTTAAGTCAAAATGACTGCGATTACAAGTCAGAATAACTGTGACCTTTATTCAGAATGTCTTTGAATCAAGTTAAGAATGCTAATGCCCTTAAGTCAAAATGACTGCAATCACAAGTTAGAATAACTGTGACCTTTATTCAGAATGTCTTTGAATCAAATTCAGAATGTCTTTGCCCTTAAGTCAAAATGACTGCGATCACAAGTCAGAATAACTGTGACCTTTATTCATAATGTCTTTGAATCAAGTTCAGAATGCCTATGCCCTTAAGTCAAAATGACTGTGATCACAAGTAAGAATAACCGTGACCTTTATTCAAAATGTCTTTGAATCAAGTTCAGAATGTCTATGCCCTTAAGTTAAAATGACTGCGATCACAAGTAAGAATAACTGAGACCTTTATTCAGAATGTCTTTGAATCAAATTCAGAATGTCTTTGCTCTTAAGTCAAAATGACTGCGATTACAAGTCAGAAAAACTGTGACCTTTATTCAGAATGTCTTTGAATCAAGTTCAGAATGCCTATGCCCTTAAGTCAAAATGACTGCGATCACAAGTTAGAATAACTGTGACCTTTATTCAGAATGTCTTTAAATCAAGTTTAGAATGCCTATGCCCTTGAGTCAAAATGACTGCGATCACAAGTCAGAATAACTGTGACCTTTATTCAGAATGTCTTTGAATCAATTTCAGAATGCCTAGGTATGCCCTTAAGTCAAAATGACTGCGATTACAAGTCAGAAAAACTGTGACCTTTATTCAGAATGTCCTTGAATCAAGTTCAGAATGCCTATGCCCTTAAGTCAAAATGATTGCGATCACAAGTCAGAAATCTGTCCTTTATTCTGAATGTCTTTGAATCAAATTCAGAATGTCTATGCCCTTAAGTCAAAATGACTGCGATCACAAGTCAGAATAACTATGACCTTTATTCAGAATGTCTTTGAATCAAATTTAGAATGCCTATGCCCTTAAGTCAAAATGACTGCGATCACATGTCAGAATAACTGTGACCTTTATTCAGAATGTCTTTGAATCAAATTCAGATGTCTATGCCCTTAAGTCAAAATGACTGCGATCACAAGTTAGAATAACCGTGACCTTTATTCAGACTGCTTTGAATCAAGTTCAGAATGCCTATGCCCTTTAGTCAAAATGACTGCGATCACAAGTCAGAATAACTGTGACCTTTATTCAGAATGACTTTGAATCAAGTAACTACAATGATAGTGACATTAATTCAGAATTAATCCAGAATGACTATAACAGTTTTTCAGAAAAACCTACCTTAACTCAGAATGACTTTCATGGATGACTGATAAAAATGAGAGTTATTTTCACTGCAAAGAAAAACTCTTATGTGAAGTTTGGTAAATAAAAGTATGTCGACCATACAATGACGAAGTGTGTAGCAGTTGTCCGTCTGAAGATGAGAAGACAGTGCAAACTGCTTTCAGTGCAAGGAATAACTGTCAGCTAAGTGTAGTAAATGATATTTACTTCCACAAACATGTAAATTCAAAGGAATAATTCAAGAAATCAGACACTGAACTTGTTGAAAAAGAGCCCTGTGATTTTCATTTATTATAAAAACAAATCAATGCTTTTGCTTTTACATTGTGAACATAGTTGAGATGCGACACACATTTTTGATAGCAAAAATGTATCTCACTGCATTTTATACATTAATAAAATTATGCAACATTGAAACATTGAGACTAGAAATTGAAAGCTAAGCCATCAAAACTGTGGACTTAAAAGAGTTTGTGCTGTTGCCATATACATGTGTAGTTTTTTGTTTTACACATTCCTTCTTATCATTTCACACATTGTCCAGATTTGACCACTGTCGTAATCTATATCCCCATTGCTGAGTGTTAATGTCCATTTTATTGACTTGGGGGTTAATATTAATTACATGCATCATCTTAGCAATATCTAGGAGAAATTCCCTCTCTACCCTTGGCCTATAACTGACATGGAAAGGGGATCTCCCTGACGGCAACCACGTTGGACCCTGAACCAAACTGATAGATGCCCATTAAAGGTTACACTTGATAGAATGCCATTATAAAATAATATAATCCATTTTATAAAGTTTTCTCCAAAATCTAAGGACTTTGTGCATAAATTTCCATGAAATTGAGTCAAAGACCGTTGAGAAATCAATTAACAATAGCATTCCTGGTAACTGGTGTTCTTCTGTATATTGCATAACATCATATACTAGTACTACGCTTATGTTATCTCCTATATACCTTCCTGATAAAAGGCCATTTAGATCTTCACTTATGAGTTTACTTAATACCGTTTTCAAACGTAGAGCAATGCTGTTTGAAGCAATTTTATAGGATACCTTTAGTAAGGAAATAGGCCGCCAGTCTTTTATAAATCGTTTATCCTTATCACCTTCGGGTATGCAAGTTGTGACCCCTTGTTTGAGAGGAACAGACAATTCTCCAGTATCCAGAGATTGATTAATAGACCTTACCAGAAAATGACCTATATCTTTCCAGATTTTTTTTTTAAAAAATTGAAGTATAGTTCCTATTTTCTAAATTACAGAAATATTAAATTGGCTTCATTTTGCTATTGATCTTTTCTTCTAAATACTACACTCCCTCATAATAATGAAGATTATGTGTAGGCGCTGGTGAATTTAAAATAACTAAAAATATAATGTTTGTACATACGGAAATTATAGTACAAGAGCTAAAAGTTTTGTTTTTTTTCTTTTACAAAATTAGAATAAAATGGCTGTGCACAGTGACGATTGTCTTAAACGTGCCAATTGTGGCTGCTTCATGAGCTGTAATAGGCAACATGTTCCACTGGCTAACAGTCCTTGGATAGAATGAAAATTTATAGGAGTGCTTGGATGTTCCAATGTGCCTGAATGTGTATATGCTACCATACCTTGTTCTTAAGCCTGTATGGACTCTTATAAAGACCCCTTGCATTTTCTTTGATCTTTTAAAAGTCAGTCAACTCGGCTTGTTTTGCCACCAATAAATTTTAATCAATGTTGTGTTGCTTCTCTAATTGGCTTATTTCACTTAATAGAATTTCCTGTTTTCTATTCTCCTGTTTCTTTTTGATAATAAACTTTGTAACTACCAGCAGCTTTGTAGCAGCTCATGAAACGGGCACCGGGATATAGCGCGTCCAAATTTAACAATGGCCGAAAGAGGGCGCTTGAAACAGGAAAGCGGAAGTAACCTTTTAAACCGGTCAAAATAATCGATTTTGCGCCTTAACCTTAATTTACCAAATTCTGAATCGTTGATTCATAATCTGTTAATCGATATAATCCAGTGTGTTTCATTTCACCATGGTGAAAAGAAAGGTAACATATTTGAAATAGTATAGAAGATTCCGAGGAGAAACTGAAAATTCCCCCCACCCGCCATGACTGTTTTCCGATTTCTGAAATATTTTGTGAATATTTGTTTCGTTTCTGTTGTTTATGCTATAGTTGGAGAGAAAAATATGTGTAGTTTATGGTTTTGTCAATTTCTCCTGCTTCGTGAGTCTGATACAATCAGAACATAACCCAAAATAAGATAATGATGGGAAGTGGCTATTCGTGCGGATATCCCGAGTGACTGAGTCCCGTACAAACAGTGAAATAGCCATGAGGGGTTTGACATTATCGGAAGATAGATATATAGCCCGCAGGTGGAGTGACTATTCGTACGGCAGTTTTGTATTACATTGTACTGAAGTCATGCAACTGATATATTTTCAAACCGATTTCTTTACTTTCTTTATTTTTTAGCTTCCATATTTTGTTAAGACGTTCAGCCATTTTGTTGTCGCAGTTACAGTATTTGCATGAAGTTTTGCCTGATAATGTTAAATGTATAAGACTCATCCTCCATAACAATCTATGTTACATGTAGGCCTAAATTCAATTATTTCATTCAGAAATGCTTACGCTTTTTGTTATTTGTATAAAATCACATGACAATATTTTGATGTATGTGTATATGTAAGTGTTACATGCACAGATTTCAAATTCCACGCAATGAAAATGTCTCCTGAGGGTGAAATCGTGCACAGAAAGATAAAAAAGACATCATTTTCCTTAATCAATTTTCCTTAATATCTCCATCTTATAGTTATACCTTTGTTGTGGTCACCAATTAAAATTTATTATATTTATTTAATTCCGATGCAAGTTGACAGTTTACTTTCTGTTTTGATTCATTTTTGAAACCCGGATGCATGACGTAGTGGACTTGTACTAAAACTCGATAATTCGGTATCAGTAATGCGCTTTTGATGTCATATGTTCATCTGCAACAAAATGGCGCAGCCAAAAAATTCTTACATGTTTGGAACTGCGGTTGGAAATGTCTTAAGATGTTAACTTAAGTCTGAAACACTTGAAATGACCTCTCTTTCATCGAAGTCTCGTCAGTGATGTCAAACACTTCTTATTACACATTATAATATAAACAGCAAATAATATAATACTTAGAAAATTGTTTATTATTTTTATTTGAGCAGTTAAACTTTGTCATCCCCATTTTTCATGTTTCCCCCCCAATTTTGTTTGATAGGAGGTGAAAACACCCCTGGTCAAAAAATGTAGTGGGAACACTGGGTGATGATGACAATGAAACATGCTACCAAAGGCAACATGTTTGACACCTTGACTATTAACATCGTCATATATTGAAATAAGAGTGTACGTGAGTTTGTGGTTGCTCATAGTCATATTCAGCATGTCGTTTTTCCCTTTCTGAATGAAGACATCTATGTAGCAGCTGATGCAATCTTCTGCAATGATATGTAATCACATTGGTCATCATATTTTTTCTCTAAACTTGTTTTGGTTGTGTAACTTTTTTATTTTTTTTAAATATTGTAGATTTTTGTCATTTTGACAGCTCTTCTTTTACTTTAATTTTGCAAATTTTGCATTGTTTTTAAATGTACATTGTTCATAACACTTTCGACTCCTGGAGTACCTGGAAAAATATGTTAGACACACAATGACAATAATCATGAAAATAAGGACAAAATACTTTCGGAAATAAACTTGATGTATCCTACAAAATAGAACGTGACCAGTCAAAGTACATGTGATAAAGGACAAATTTGTTGTTAAATACAGAATGACATGCCCTGAAAGTTTTTTCTACCTGTTATGAATAGTTTGTTATATTCTTTATGATAAATCAAGGCATATGTGGCATAAAAAGCTACAAGAAAAATTCACCCGAGGGGAGGTTTCAAAAGACTTTACAAGAACCTTAAATACTTCTGTTTCGATTCACCAATACATAAAGCCACGAAAAAAAACGGAAGTAAATTTTAAGTTATCTTCACATTATAGTATCCTCCCATCAAATACCATAATTATGCAGTATTAATAATGATTATCTGACCTCTAGACGGCCCAATATGGGTTGTCTAGGAGTCCGGTTACTAGACCCCTAGCCAGTAGCCACTGCCATAAAATTACTTGCTGCCAAATCGATGTATGAACAACATTCTATTGACAGGTACACAGTTTAAAAAAGCAGTATTTCCTGACATATTTCGATTTTTATCAAGTTAACATACAGTGACTGCTTATCTGATGCTCTGTATAACTTTTACACAAATTTATCTTTAGTCAGTGTATAGAAACTGTCATTCTCATCTACCAGAGGTTTGTCAAAATCCTGAGATTAACCTCTGGTTTATTTCTTTCGTTTATTTGGTGAGCATGCGTACTAGTAATTTCTACTGGTTCCAGCCAATTAATGCAGCGATTTTTTTCCTTCTTTATAAAGGTCCCCTAAAAGGACCTTTTCCCAATTGAAAAATGCAATCTTTTTTCCCAGTTATCATCCAAAAATTCTCCAAATGACCAAATTAAGTTTGCATTTTGATGATTGCAGAAGGAAAACTTAGTTACATTGACATTCATCATAATTTAACCATTTAAACAGTTTATTTGATGCTATTTACATGGAATTAAAGGAAGAAGCATTCTAAATAATGTTATTAATTAACTATATGCCGAATTTGAATCTTCAAACAACATCTACATTGTAAAAATAGTACTTGCTAACAATGAATAAAGATCATACTGCATGATACTGATGGATAAAAATTTATTCCTTTAAACGGATGTTCAGAAATTTACCTGAAAATAATAATGTTTCTGGTAATAAGGCTGTCGGAAAGGACACAGTCATGCTTTTCATGGCCGGTTTTGATTGGTTTGTGAAGATTTGTCGTAAAATGTGGCTAATTAGCTGAAACATTTTACCCATAATGTAACCAAAATAAATATAGGCGAAAGGTGCCAGAGGTTCAACCAGGGAACCATGGTGGACCTCTGGTATGCGAGAATGAGGTCCTGTAGGCTAGGCACCTAGGCAGTTCAAAGACATGCAGCATGTTGGGCTGTGTCCAACTTTGACTGCACTTCCAGTATTGATGACATGCTATACAGTATGTTAAGGAAACTGTTAAATCTCCTGCGTATAGACGCCTGACTTGTCTTATGTATAAAATCTCAGATGATCTGGTTACAGTCCCCATGGAAGATTATCTCATCCCCTGTACAAGGCTGTCCTGCATAATCATCCAGTGTTTTACAGGTTAATCTCTGCAACCACTGACTTATTATAATTATTCTTTTTTTTTTCCAAGGCAGAGGTGTAAAATTCCACTCGCCCACTCACATTGGCGAGCTAAAGTTTTGTTAGGACGAGTGAAACTTTCTATATACTCGACCGACTGGGCGAGTGCTTTTTCTAAATTTCATCTAAATATGCTCTGAATTATCTGGCGAAAACTGATAATATTATATATGAAAATAATGAAGTCGGTAAACACTTAAAATTCAGTTGTGCAATGAGCATGATTAACAGATGTATGCAAGTTTGCAGGGACAGACACTAACCATTTTGGGCCACTGGTCCAAAGAGCAGTTTCCGCTAAATTTTTAAATGAAACAGTTACTGGTTCTCCAAATATTTTACTGGTCCTTGTTGCTTTTCACTGGCCTCGGACCAGCGGACCAGTGTTACTGTCGAGCCCTGGTTTTTCGGTTAAGATAAGACTGTGATTGATTCACTTTATAAGACACGCAAGCCAGTCTGGAAATGAAGATATTTTATCAGCGGTGGTGTTATTATATTCACCATTTTATATTTCGTAGTAGTAATGTGTCACATTTGATATTAGTAGAGACCCAGCAGATCAGCTGACGAAAAGAGGCATTTTCTCTTAAAAAAGGGTATACTTATTATTGTAAAAATTGCTACAATGTGTGAATGGGTTTTGATTACAAATGAAACGTTTTCTAATTTTAGCGTGGTGGAAACAATAGTTCAGCTGAAGAAAGTGATGGGTCTGAAGAAGAGAGTACGCCCATGAGAGTGACCCGTAGATCTTCAGGTATTGTTTATAGAAATAATCATTTGTTGCAGTTAGATACTCTTGACAAAAATGAACCATTGTAATTTGTTAGGTGTTTATTATGGAGTGGAAATGAATTTCAGGTTGCGGCCAAATTGTTTAGGTGGTTTACTTGAAACTTTTACCACTCACCGCTACATGTAGGTTCAAGCCCTTGATTGGTTTACAGATATGGTGTGGATCTACCTATGTGCCAGTCAGTTGTCTGAAATATTACCAGAAGGGGTATCAGGGGTCTTCCTCAGCCGTTAAAAGTAGAAAAGTCACTGTAATACTATGACTCAAAATGTGTCAGTGAAACCAGAAGCCCAACAGAACAGTCAAATTTCAAATGATGTTATGATAATATTTAAAAAATTGTATTCATGAGTCTTTCATTAGCTGTGTTATATAGTGACACAGCAAGACGTGTCTGTCAATGTAATCTTATTTAGCAATATTTCTTTGGTTGTTACAGTGACTGTAGCAGAAGCATTATAACTGCCAGTATAGATATATTTCTAGTCATACTTTCATATTCTAAAAGAGAAGGGGAATGGGTTATTGTTAAAATGAGATTATTTTTATGCTTGGTACCAACATGAAATTTATAGGTTTATTGGTGTGTCCTTAAATTAAATTTAAATTAAGTTTAGCCTTTCTGCGTAATACTGTTTTGTCATTAGTGCATTTTTTTTGTTAACATGTTTAAATTACTTATTAGAGCAGCTTTCAATACATCACCCTTTAGCCTGCTGGTGGCATGTTATTCTGCCTTTGTGACCAATGCAGACCAAGATCAGCCTGCACATCCCAGCAGGCTGATCATGGGCTGCACTGTTCCCTATTCAGTCAGTAAATTTTCACTGACTTCCATTTGCATAATAAATGGTACTGCCTAAATTGAATAAAAGAGCTGTTCATTTTAAAAATTTGGCAGGTAAAGGTTTATAATATGAAAACTAAAATCTGAAATGAATCTATCTAATTCAAAATCATAAATTTTCAGTAAATCCAGTAAATCCTCCACCAAGCCACAGTGCAGGAACACCAAAAGCAAAGAAGAGACGATTGTCTGGCGGTTCTTCAGTTGCCGATACAGCAGAGCCAACTCCAGATGCACACTTGGAATCAGATTCCGAGTCTGAATCATCAGTAGTAACTCCACGCACAACACGTTCAAAGGCTAAAGAGTCTCCGGTAACAGAGTCCAAACCGAAAGAAAAAAACAGCGGAATCTCAGTGGCAAAAAATAAGAACAAAGAAAATGCAGAAGAATCAGAAAAGACTGAAAAATCTTCTAAAGGGAAAGGTTTGTCAAAAGACAAAGACACAAATTCCGAAAGTGGGGAAACGGGTGATGAAAATAAAGTTAAAATAAGCAAAGACACAAACTCAGAAAGTGGTGATGCCATTGAAAAAGTTAAAGGGAAAACAAATAAGTCTAAACCTGGAAAAACTGGTAAAGCTGGGAAAGGGAAAATTAAGACCAAGTCAGTTCCTGCCAAGGGAGACAATATAGATGATTCCTTGATGGCAGAGTGGGCGGAAAAGCGTCCAACACCGTCCATGGACTATAATGAAACAAATGCCAAATGTCCATTACCAGGATGTGATTCAAAAGGTAAAAATTGCATACCACATGTACATTTATTTACTGTTAGTAAATACTTTAGTTAGTAGCTAATGCTGTTAGTATTGATAGTTCTTTCTGAAATACCGTAAGCAAAATTAAGGTTCAGGTTCATCGTTGATAGTTTTCTGGTACTACTTTAGTATAGAAAACATGTCTTACTGTATCTCTGAGCTCGCCCTCTTAGCTAAATATAGAGAGAGCACCGATCTGTGGATCGCAGGGTCGTGAGTTTGATCCCCTGGCGGGGCATATGTTCTCCATGATGATTTGATAAAAGACATTGTGTCTGAAATCATTCGTCCTCCACCTCTGATTGATTCATGTGGGGAGGTAACACATTGGCAGTTACTTGCGGAGAACAGGTTTGTTCTGGTACAGAATCCAGGAACACTGGTTAGGTAAACTGCCTGCCATTACATGACTGAAATATTGTTAAAAAAACAGTGTTAAGCCCAAAACAAACAAACAAATACTTATCTCCTTAAATGTAAAAAATGTGCTACTGCAAGTTCATGACTTTGCCTAATACAGAATGAAAATCAGATTTTCCATGATAGATTAGCCAAATCCTATATACATGTCAATAATGTTGGAAGAAGAAAATCAAATTACAGAGACTGCTAGCAAGTTCACAATTCATTCTGCATTTATGTTTGTAAACAGGACAGAAATATGCACATAAATACTTCAGGTAATTTATAATTATATAATAAGGAAGTTTTTCATGTCTTTAGTCTTCCTGTACATTGACTTGTCTGATATTTTCTCTTCAAGTTCAATAGAAGGAAAGAAAATTTCCTTATACATGCATTTGAATAAATGATTTTTTCCCCAGTTTAAAATTGGTACGGTTTAGAGAAATGTGGTTAAGTTAAGGTACATAATTATATCTAGGCAACATTGTAATTTGTAGTTGTTTTTTCATTAATTTAAAATGGTAACTAAAACATATTGGACACTTTATACATGGAAGTAAGTGTCTATAAGTAAGCAAAGACAGGTTCGTCATTTGGCACTGCTAAGTTCATAATCCTGATTTGAGTTAGAAGTTTGGAGTTTTAGCCTGCAAATATAGTCTGACATATTTTGTATCATTCTTTTTCTTTCACAAAATTGTCAGTGAATTTGATTATATATATACATGTAGGAACTCAGTGAATGACGATCTAGATTAACCTTTAGCACGCTAGATAAATTGTCGTCTGCTGGAAATTTCGTCTGCTAAAATTGTAAAGTTCATTCAATTTGCTCCAAAATTGGAAGAAATATTGTAAGAGTAGCAAACAGCTTGGAACCTGGTCAGACGCCGATTTAATCGGCGTCTGATCTGGTTCCAAGCTGTTTGCAAAGGCTGTTAAATTCGCCTGCAGCAGGCTAAGGGTTAATGATGCATTCTTATATGGTGTTTTTTTCTTGACAAAGTAACCAACCACTTCCCAGTCTGGAGTCTGGAATTTCAGATATAATGCCCAAAAGAGCATTTAGGCTCTTTCTTGACCCTGAAAGCCGAGTGTAACTGTATTGGTGTTGCTTAAAACTCAGCACACAGAAAACAGGAAGAAATCTGCACATTTCAAAATGGAACAATGTATTTGAACAGTCCTTCAAATTAGGATATGCTTGTTTGCTGTTGTAGGTCACCTAACGGGAAAACATGAGTCACATCGGACACTGTCAGCATGTCCACTGTACCACAACACAACAGCACAGGAATGTAAGGTAAACAGACATTGTGTTTCACTAATTTCCATAAAGGTATTGGACCGGTAATGAATATTGGTTATTTCCATGCGATTGCATGTTCTCCGTATGGGATTTCGGCATTCTCCGTCTGGTTGCTCATACAAACTACGGTACATTAGCAGCCAGGAAAATGCCGAAGTAGTATCGGGATATTATGTAATATAACATATATTGCCGATTGTCATTATGGATCCATTACCTTAAACCAGCTTGCAAATATTTGCCTTTTTTCATGAGAAAGTCTTTTATATTTTTATAAATACATGTAGCATTTCTGCATTTAAATCATTAGTTTCATCACACTTGGGCAAAATAGATTAAGCATGCTGATATTACCTCATTTTCCTATATTTTCATTTGAGAAAGGTCTGCTATTGGGATCTCTGCTAAATTTAAAGGTAAAAAAGATGCTTACTTACATTTTCTAGTTCACTTTCATTTTGATTGTTTCCATTTCCATTTTTCCATGCTTACAAGGTGTGATATATATTGGTATTATAGCTGGACAGTTTTTATTTAATAATCAAATTTTTGGGTCTTTGGCAAATGTATAAGTTTGTCTCGAATATCTTCTTTGATAGAACAATGAGCATTATAATTTATAATCTGTGTATTCCTTACAGGATCGTTATGATGAAAGACAGAAGACAGCCGACGAGCGACAGATTTTCATTAATTCACTCACAGATAGAAAAGGTCTACGAAAACAGGTAATGAGTTTATCAGAATCCTTACTGTGTGACTAGTTCTATCAGCCGGTGGAATTAGCTGTCTGTATAGAGACAGAAAGATATTAGTCTGTCTAAAAAAGAGACTTTTCCGCATTTCCAATGAAGTCTTTTTCTGCAAATGAGAAGTGAACTGTTAAACGCGTTTTCTGGATGAAATTATTTGTACTGATAACATTTTTCCATTATTGCTGAAATACATTTGTGTACTACTGTGTACACATGTTAAGCCAGATTTGCTTCAGCAGTTTTTATTAAGCCGGAAGAAATAGTTACCTTGAAAAAGGTACTGTAAGTTATCAGGGCTTATCTTCCTTAATTTGGGAAGATGTCCTAACCTTTAATTGTGGAAAATTTAAAGTCCTCCTTTCTGCGAATTTGAGAATTTTGAAAAAAAAATGTATTTTGATAGTTAAATTGTTACATTTCACAAGAAATTATTTCAGTAATCATTTATTTGAGCACATGACCTTGTGTTTCGAATACTTAAACGGTTACTGAAAATATGAACGGCCCTCAACACTTCCATTAGCAGTTTACTGAATTTCTTAAAATTCCACTAACATCAGCTCATTCAGCTGTATTAACCCTTTTTTGCTGGACATGACTGATTCTGCCGTTGCGACCAGTGCAGATCATGATCAGCCTGCACATCCGTGCAGTCTCATAATGACCTGCACTGTTCGCCATTCAGTCAGTATCATTTTGGTATGCACCCCTTTTAACAGTTAATGGTACTGTCCAAATTGAAAGATGGACAAGTTCATTATATAAATTTAGCATGTTCATTATAAATTTAGCATGGTAAGGGTT
This sequence comes from Mercenaria mercenaria, assembly GCF_021730395.1. Lineage (NCBI taxonomy): Eukaryota > Metazoa > Mollusca > Bivalvia > Venerida > Veneridae > Mercenaria > Mercenaria mercenaria. The sequence goes on from NC_069369.1 coordinate 54,615,982, forward strand.
AAACTTTGCGCCTTTTCTGTCCACAGCATGCCAATGATGAACAAAAAGCAAAATTAGAAATTATACAGAAAAACAGGAAGAATGTGCCTGAGCTTACTGACGAGATAAAGAAGGCACATAAAGAACATTTGGACAAGTATGAGAAGTCACGGCAGCCATTGTTGAATGGTCTGGCTTCAGAACATGATCTGAAACTGTTCTATGATGCGCAGGCAAGAGCATGTGAACAAAGGGTGAGTTAAAAGCCCAATGACCATCTGAGTATTAACCAAAACACATACGTTTTTATCAAGGTCCAACAATGTATTTTTGCCGCGGCGGGGATCGCCGCGTGAGCGTTAGGGCAGAGGTTTCTCAGTCTGTCGTGGATGGTTGCACAGGGTTATACATGTGCGATTTGCAAGATTTTGAATAAACCATTTAAAATCATACAAATTATAAGAATCATTGTTGATTTTCTTAGAAAATGATTAATCTTTTCCATATTTAAAAGGTGAAATGAAAAGGTCTGACGCAATACTACACAAGTATGAGTTTTACATTTTACAGCATATATATGTCTGAAAATAGACTCCAAGGAGATGGGTTTACATAAGCTTTCTGTGAAAGGTGGTTTTCAAATCCTTAGAAATACAATTGTGATTATATGTGATTGTTTGTTTAAATGCACATGTTGATGAAAATTGAAATAAATACTGTTTAACGGTCAGGGGTGTAACTGATATAAGTTATGTAACCTATTTCAGTTACTTTTTCAAGCATTTTATAACCTGTATTAGTTATAAAATATAGATAACCCAGGTAAGTTATTAAAAAAAAAGCCTTTCTGCTGTTCTCTCAAAGTGACCTTTAAAATGTAATTAGTAGCAAACTGTGGTTAACCAAATTCTTTATCATCCTTGCGTAAAAAAATTTACTGCATAGCTGGAAAGATAAAAGGCCAAGGATTCAGGAAATGATTGCATTAGTCACATTCAAAATGAGGAATTGACACAGGAGGGCTTTGTAATATTTTATGATAACTGAAACAAGTTACGAAAGTAAACGCAATAACTCAAATGGGTTATAAACTGTGATAATTTGAAACAGTTACACCCCTGACTGTTTAAGCTAAAAGTGCAATGTAAGGTTGGATAAGAGTCGCATATAAAATTTTTGGAATTATAAATATTTCTTTGAATTTCAAGATTTTACGGTGTGACCGATTCTGTAATGATTCAATGAGAATGCATCTGAAAAAAGGATCAAAACTTAATTTACATCAAATTCATAAGAATAGGAATTACCAAGAATGAATAAGATCTTGCAGAATAGTGTAATTAGAGGTAGTAAAATGTAAATTATATGCTAACAGAAAATCTTTAACCTTTAGCCTGCTGGCGGCAAGTGATTCTGTCTTTGAAACCAGTGCAGACCAAGATCAGCCTGCACATCCGTTCAGTCTAATCATGGTCTGCACAGTTCGCTATTCAGTCAGTAAATTTTCAGAAAACACCCCTTCAACTGATAAATAGTACTGCCCAAATTGAAAGATGGACCAGTCCATTTTAGAAATTCAGCAGGCTAAAGGTTAAATGTAAATTATCAATATTTCAGATTACAGCCTTCTTTATTATACGCTTTAGTCTGGGAAGAAATTTATAGCTATATTCACTGTATTTTGACACTTATACATGAAATAGAAAACAAGATAGAAAAAAAATGCCTACTTACCAACTTTGTTTCTTTTTTGTCTCTCTCTCTCTTAGTCAAGTAACAGTAAACACAGGTTTTTTAACAGCATAATATAATCTGCATGCAACTTGTTAAGAAGATGATGTTGTTCAATGTTTTAGGAACATGAGATGAGTGTACACTACCAGAGATTTGATAACCAGGAATATCGTATTAAAAAACTGGAGATAGGACAGTACGAGATGTCCACATGGTATTCCAGTCCATATCCTGACGAGTATGCAAGGTTACCCAAGATCTACCTGTGTGAATTTTGTTTGAAATACATGAAAACAGCAACTATACTAAGACGACATGTGGTACGAACATTATATGAGTTGGCCATGGGAAAACCAACATAGTGGGTTTGCGACCAGCATGGATCCAGACCAGCCTGCGCATCCGCGCAGTCTGGTCAGGATCCATGCTGTTCGCTTTTAAAGCCTATTGGAATTGGAGAAACTGTTAGCGAACAGCATGGATCCTGACCAGACTGCGCGGATGCCCAGGCTGGTCTGGATCCATGCTGGTCGCAAACCCACTATGTTGGTTTTCTCATGGCATGGCTCATATTATTCAAAAACATTACGCTTTTAAGGTCATTGCAGAGTGGTTCTGTTATTGACTGGCTGTTGATAGAAATGTTGAGAGTTTTAGATGCATACATGTATGTTTATGCTTACATGTAAAAATGGTGTCTACATCTAGCAGTATACTTTTAAGCATCTACATTATCGACTTGCTACCTACTCATCAATTCACATGTTGGCGGTTCGGTTTTGTATGTTAAATAATTTTTTAATAAGACTGAATTTTCTGAAAATTGAAATTGAAAATTCTGACACAGAATCAAATTCTTTATACATGTACAAGAAAAATATGAACTATTATATTTGAATGTTAAGAGATAATTGGTTGATTGCATCATATTGAATGTTAAGAGATAATTGGTTGATTGCAGGCTAAATGTGTCTGGAGACATCCACCAGGGGATGAGATTTACAGAAAACATAACATCTCCATGTTTGAAGTAGATGGAAAGAAAAATAAGGTAAAATATCATATTTAAATTTGCTGGCAGTAACTTGGAGTTTTTGATTATCTCTATAATGAGACAAAGGTAGATGGAAAGTCTAGATAAACAAAAGAGAAAATGACAGGCAGTTGACAAATGAGCCGCGTCATTAGAAAACCAACATAGTGCTTTTGCAACCAGCATGGATCCAGACCAGCCTGCGCAGTCTGGTCAGGATCCATGCTGTTCGCTTTCAAAGCCTATTGCAATTAGAAAAACTGTTAGCGAACAGCATGGATCCTGACCAGACTGCGCGGATGCGCAAGCTGGTCTGGATCCATGCTGGTCTCAAATGCACTATGTTGGTTTTCAAATACATTGATGTAGTTATAATACCGGCTAAGTTGGAATGTGAACTAATGAAATATGTAAGGAAATCCTTTGGAAGAGTAGAAGCTTAAGTGGAACTCTGGTACACTGGTATTGAACCATCCTCTTTATCCCAAACGACCAGAAAATATAACAACACTTATAACTAATACACAAGGTTTCTAAAAGGAATAAGTATTCTCTAGCATCTAAGGGAGTGGTCAATGTTGTTGACACCGAATCACTTGCCTTTCACCACTGTGGGTTTGAAACCCCTGGTGGGATGTAGAATTCCTTAAGTGAGGAGCTTTTCAAGCTGGAAAATGGTTTTGCATTGTTCCGTCCATAACTGAAGTTAATCAGTCTGGCTGGTAGTTTTACTTGGGTGTCATCTGTAACTGGAAGTAATTATGCTGGGGGATGGCTTGAGCTAGGTGTTTCCCATAACTGAAAGTAAACAGTCTGGTTGTGGTTTTATCTAGGTGCCCATTTGTGACCGAAAGGGCAATGGGGGTCATCCTTCATCATTAAAACTGGAAAATTATCTAATGACCTTAATTTTGTCATTTACAAAACAAATGGACTTAATGTAAAGTATTTAATCTTGCTGTCTTGCAAAAGTAGGGTTAGGTTATTTTAGTCATTAAATAATAAAAATTAGATCAAGAACAGATATCTGTTATCCGGTGTTTCTTATTTCAGGTATATTGTCAGAACCTGTGCTTGCTGGCCAAGCTGTTCCTGGATCATAAGACACTGTATTTTGATGTGGAGCCATTCCTTTTCTATGTAATGACTGAAAATGATACACATGGTTGTCATATACTTGGTTACTTCTCTAAGGTAAGTCAAATGAATATCGTATATTACATGAATGTCTTTTTCATATTGAATTTATTAAATGAGTTGGATTAAATATTAAAATCCGAGGCTCTGCCGAGCATTTTGTCAATTATATTCAACAAGTTTAATAAATTCAGTGTGGAAAGATGTAAATGTAATATTGGTTTTTTCACTTGTAAGATTTTACTGCTGAAACATCAAAAATTCTTCTTTCTTTAGTTGATATAGAGCAAGTCAATTCAACCAACGTCTTCTATACTTAGAACAATGTCAAGGTCAAAACTTTATTACACTTCTGTAATACCAAATTATGTAATGGTTTTAATTCACTTACATAACATCAAACATGTGATAAATGATTATTGTAGCATAGACGACTTTTATTTTGTAACTATTGACATTCGGTTAAGGGGCTTGAATGGTTATGGTTGCTGAATTCAGATATTTTGCTCCTGACCACATGTTTTTGAATAGGCATGTGTGATATAGAATTGCCAGGAAACTTTCTGGCTGACTTGCAAAATATTGTTGGTACATTGTTGAGACTGAAAAAGCTGGGAAAAGAACAGACTTGTTGGAATTATCTGGCGTAACATGTTGTTTTAACGGAAAGGATGAAAACCAAGCACGTTAGAGCACACCTTTTAGTGTTGAAAATTAATGCATACCATGTTTATTGAGCTGCAAGTTAAAAATAGGCACATTTTAAGAGGATAATGGATTTAATGATTATTGGGAATAACTAATTTATTACTCTTATATCATACATTCTGTACTTCATGTTACATTATCACCATAAATTGATTATTTTACAGGAGAAGAATTCTTTTTTGAACTACAACGTGTCCTGTATCCTGACGTTACCTCAGTACATGAGGAAAGGCTTTGGAAAAATGTTAATAGATTTTAGTAAGTGTTTTTTGACATAATTGTTGATATATATCTGTTTTCCTACCCAAACAATGATAAGATTGCATCATTCTGTAGGAGTTCTTGCCTTGATGTAAATATTATTGTAATGCTGCAGTACTTGCATTTTGTTATTCTATAATGAGACAACAGGTAGATGGTAAGCTATAGATAAACAATAAAGACAATGACATGCAAGTTGACAAATGAGCGCGTCATAGAAAACCAACATAGTGCTTTGTGACCAGCATGGATCCAGACCAGCCTGCGCATCACGGTCGCAGATCCATGCTGTTCGCATTCAAAGCCTATTGCAATTAGAAAACTTAGCGAACAGCATGGATCTGACACTGCGCGGATGCGCAAGCTGGTCTGGATCCATGCTGGTTCAAATGCACTATGTTGGTTTTCATACATGATGTAGTTCATAATACGCTAATTGAAATGTGAACTATGAATATGTAAGAAATCCTTTGGAAGAGACAAGGTGAATGAACTCTGTACACTGGTATTGAACCATCCTTTTCAACGACCAAAAATATAACAACATTATAACTATACACAAGTTTAAAGATAAGTATTCTCTAGCATAAGAGTGGTCAAGTGTGACACCGATCACTGCCTTCCCACTGGTTGAAACCCCTTGTGGGATGAGAATTCCTTAATGGAGCTTTCAAGTGGAAATGGTTTTGCATTGTTCCGTCCATAATGAAGTTAATCAGTCTGGCTGTAGTTTTAACTTGGGTGTCATCTGTAACTGAAGTATTAGCTGGGGAGGCTTGAGCTAGGTTTTCCAAACTGAAAGTAACAGTCATGGTTGTGGTTTATCTAGGTGCCCTTTTGACCGTAAGGCAATGGTCACCTTCTCATTAAAATCGCCTTTTTTTGTAAATTTGGGAGGTACCAGGTCCTTTGGAGGGGAATTTCGTCGCGAAACATTGTTTGAGAATATATTGCTGAAAAGTTGTAAAACAGGACGAAACAAAACTAATTTCATTTTTTTTGCATGGGGAATTTTGGCCATGTGGAAAAAAGTATACCTTTTAGCATGGGGAATGGGGCGAAATTCGGCCTAAAATACGCATAAAAAGGCCTAACTGGAAAATTATCTAATACCTTAATTGTGTATTTACAAACAAGGACTCTATGGTAAGTATTTAATTTACTTCTTGCAAAGTGGTTAGGTTATTTTAGTCATTAAATAAACAAATAGATCAAGACGACTCTGTTGACCGGTGTTTCTTATTTCAGGTTATGGAATGTTCCCGGAGTACCTGAGTCTTGCTGGCCAAGTTTCCTGGATCATAAGTCACTGTATTTTATGTGGACCATTCCTTTACTATGTAATAACTGAAAAGATACACATGGTTTTCCATATACTTGTTACTTCTCTAAGTAATCATGATATGTATTACATGAAGTCTTTCATGATGAATTTATTAAAATTAGATAAAATAGTAATCTCTGGCTCGTCCGAGTATTGTTTGTAGTCACTGTCACAGTTATGAATTCAGTGTGAAGATGTTGTAATTGATTTTCGTCCACTTGAGTTTTCCTGCTGACGTCACACATTTCTTTTCTCTTTAGCTGATAAAGGCAGTTCATTAACAACTTTCTATACTTTAGAACAAATGTCAAGTCAAACTTTATACACTTTGTAATCACCAATAAGTAATGGTTTTATCTTAACTGCACATCCATATGGTTTAAGATTATTGTAGCATAACGACTTTATTTTGTAACTATTGACATCGGTTAGGCTTGATGTTATGGTTTGAATTAGATATTTTGCTCCTGACACATGTTGAAAGCATGTGTATACCATGAATTGCCAGGTACCTTTCTGGCTGGACTGCAAAGATTGTACTATTTTGAGATGGCACAAAAACATGGGCAAAAATACATTGACCTGTTGAAATACATTATTGAATTGTTTTAATCGAAACTGAGAAAACTATGCACGTTAGAGACATCATTCTTATGTTGAACCGCAACCTTAATGCATACCAGTTTATGAGCTCAAGTAAAATAGGGCAAAATTAAGAGTATTTTGACGATTTTGCAATAGCTTATTTATTATTTGATTCTAATCCAAACTTGACACAACATAATATTTTTTTCACGAGAAGACTTGTTCCTTTTTGAACTCAAATTCCTATCTGGTTACCAGTCATGAGGCCAAAGGTCGAAAAATTGCTAATTTTTGGTTTTGCATGCCTATAGAGATATTACATGGTTTTATTTAACAAACAATCAAAATTACATTCATCGAGGATCTTATCTTAGTCTGCAAATCATATCATGTAGGCTTGCCAGGTTATTTTAGGTTTGTACATAACCCATAATTGTAAATCAACATGTCAGGGATTATGCCGCAAGGTACTATAGGAACTGAATTGAAATTTCCTAATGTGACCAATAGTGGTTTGACAGACAATCGGATCAGAAAGCTTGATCCGCGCAGTTTGGTCAGATCCATGCTGTTCGTTTCAAACTATTGATATTGAGAAACTGAATGAAAGCATGGATCCTGAAGACTGCGATGCCTGGCTGTCAGATCATGTGGTTGCAACCACTATGTTGGTTTCCTCATGCACGCAAATGATGTTTTTTTTCTAAATTGTCACCATACTCCTTAAACGAATTTAACGAGTAACTGCATTGATATTTGTTTCTTTTGTTAGGTTATTTTATTATTAGCCGTAGAGAACAATAGATCCCGAGACCCTCTGTCTACTGGGTTGCAGTTACAGAAGTTATGAGGATGGTTCTCCTAATGTACGTGCAGAAATTCATCCGGTCCAGGTTGTATGCAAAGTAATGTCTTTTCAGATGCTTTAGCTAAGTAATTACATAAGGAACATAGTATTTACCAGTTCCTTTGACTTGCAATACTTTTTACTGAAGTCGCTGATACTTCTTCATTGCACAATGACATCAGATATCACGTGTCGTCATAGGCTGTCTTTTTGCTTTTGTTTGGTTTAACGTCGCACCAACACAATCATAGGTCATATGGCGACTTTCCAGCTTTGACGGTGAAGGAAGAACCCAGGTGTCCCTCCTGCATTATTTCATCATGGGCGGGCACCTGGGTACAACCACTGACCTTCTGTAAGACAGCTGGATGGCTTCCCCACATGAAGAATTCAGTGCCCCAAGTGCGGCTCCACATTAGTGAGGAGCAAGTGATTTTAAGTTAGCGACCTTAACCACTCGGCAAAGGAGGCCCGTATCTTCTGTCAGATTGTCATAGAACACATTCTTCAGGCTTTATGACCTCTTGATTTGGAGCCCTTTGCTCTCCCTACTGAGTTTAGTACAACTTGGGATGGCTTAAAAGGTAAAAATAGAGGACATATCTTAACTGTATAGACTAGGTGAGGTTTTCTGAATATGGAAATTGCCAGAAAACTGTTGATTAAATTCTACCTTTATGATCTGTTCTGACGTTAAATGATAAGTGTACTTTAAAACATGCATCAGTTCACAATCTGTCGCAGATAGTCACACAGTCATGTACTGTACTGGAAAGAATTTTAATTTTGAGCCTTATTTCAAATTTATTTGGAACAGACCCATTATGAACAAGCTTTCATGCTGTGGAGGCTCCCATGTCAAGTTGACTGTTTCTTGTTTGTATTTAAAAAGCTTATCAGATGCAGACGTTTAACAGGGTCCAGACCTATCTATTTACATGTGTGAGAAAGGAATATATAGGACAATTTCTTTTATTAATCAAACTATTGATACAACTTAATAATCTTTGATGGAATAACTGTTTCAGATGTGAGCCAGGAAACAGCAATCAATGCGAATGATATTGTAAGCACTTTACAGGCCCTCGGTATGCTGAAATATTGGAAAGGAAAACATCTTGTGCTGAAGAGACAGGTAAATAAATATGTTTATATATTCTGGTTTTACAAATGCTTATAAATGCATAAGTTCACATCTGTGAAAACTTTAAACTGCCGTTGATTCTCGTCAATACAAAATGAAACTTCGATGTTCCAGTTTCAGTTGATTCCAGTTGCACTAAGGGTAAGGTAGAGATAATTATAACTCGACTATTGAAATAATTGTGTTTTTAAGCTCGACTATTTGAAGAATAGTCTAGGTATTCTACGCACCCTGGCGTCAGTGTCGATGTCTGTGTCACACCTTGATTAAAGTTTCGTGTGGAAGTACATATGGCTATCATTTAAAGGCATTTACCTTTGAAACTTATTTTTTCTTTTTCTAGGTCAATTACCAACCTCACTGGGTCAAGTCCCATAACTCTGACATGCATTTTGGTCAAATTATGCCCCCTTTTGGACTTAGAAAATCCTGGTTGAAGAGAAAATCCTGATTAAAGTTTTACATGCAAGTTACTATCTCCAAAACTAATGCAGATATTGAATTGAAACTTCACATGTGTCTTCGGGGTTATGAAACTAGGTGATAGCATCAAGTCCCATAACTCTGATAGCATTTTGGTCAAATTATGCCCCCTTTTGTACTTAGAAAATCCTGGTTAAAGTTTTGCGTACAAGTACATATGGCTATCATTTAATAGCATATAGCTTTGAATCTTATTTTTTTCTTTTTCTGGGTCAATTACCAACCTCACTGCGTCAAGTCCCATAATTCTGACATGTATTTTGGCCAAATTATGCTCATTTTTGGACAGTTTTGTGTGCAAGTTACTAGTATCTCCAATACAAATGCAGATATTGAATTGAAACTTCACATGTGTCTTTTGGGTTATAAAACTAAATGATAACATCAAGACCCATAACTCTGACATGCATTTTGGCCAAATTATGCCCCCATTTGGACTTAGAAAATCCTGGTTAAAGTTTTTGCATGCAAGTACATATAGCTATTACTTAAAGGCATATAGATTTGAAACTCATTTTTTTTTTTTAATCATTACCAGTCTGACAGGGTCAAGTCATGAACCATCATTTGGCCAAATTATTGTCCTTGAACTAAAAACTTCGGTTGTTCTGTGCATGCAGTACCTCATTCCAAACATGCAGATTACTCGATCGTAAACTTTATAGATATTTAGCATTTAGAGGTACATTCTGCTTCTTACATGGATCTTAATAGTCGAACGCTGTCGTACAGAAGCTGTTATTTAGAATATTGAGTTACATTTTAACACGGACACTGGCCTGCAAGATGAACAAGTTGATCTAGTTAAGTATACAACATAAAAATAAAAAAAAAACCTGCTTGGACCTCTATGTAGTGAGCCTTGGATTTTTAAAATCACTGATGCTGAATACAATATGTCAATTATTCACCATTGAGCAGTACATTCTATGAGACATTCATCTTAACATTTTGACGCACATCAGAAAACCGTTACTAAAAAGAAAACCTTCAGCTACTTTAAAGCGTAAGTTTTCATTTTCAGTATTTAGCTTCATTTGAAAATAAATCTAGCTATGTCTCACCTTATTATTGCCTCGGTCATAGTTAGCGTAAGTAGGGTACAACATGCCTTGCAAACTATAGTAGTCTAAAAGTTGTAGAAACTGGTAGTGTCACCTAGTTGAGAGGTCCAGGTATATTTCACCGTCAGTGAAATATTTGGTCTGCACTTGCACCCATGTATATCTGGTCAAGTAGAAATGATACACTTACATGCCACAAAAAGTCAGACTCGTGGTAACTGAAGAACTTAAAAAAACTATGTTCTGACTCTTAAGGGCATGTGCTTTCATGAAAGGGATCTTGTAAACGTTCGGTGCGCTGATAACATGTTCATCTTGCATAGATATTAGGTAAGTTCGAACGAAGTAATTGCTGGTTTGGCATGCGAACGAAATAAATGCGAGTAAAGTAGTTGTAAATATAGACTAATCTGCACTATTTATACTCCTCTGCTCGAAGTTCTGCATAATACAATGATGACTATGAATCTTTTCATCAACATACATAGTCAGTAAGAACTATGTGCTACCTATGGTTCATGCGAGTAATAACTCAAAATTTCGGCTGCTTACCATGCGGCCATGCACTCAACTACATTCGCTTATAAAATCATTTTGATCAAATTATTACGAAAACAAACTAGGGCCTTGCTTTTTAGTTTATCAGGCTATAACTGATCAGTTTTTATAATTAATCGCTAATAATCGTTATTGTCATCCGATTACGTTTTCAATTTCAAGATGGCGCGACTTCTGCATCGGGCTGAATGTGCTTCGTATACAAATCAGACATCGGCTCGATTTAATAATTTGGTATCATATCAAAGTTAAACGTTATTATATTTTAAATGATTCGTAGGAATAAAAACTTGTAGAAAAATGATATAAATATTTTGATCTGTCAATTTTCATGGTGGTCTGCGAATCGCAATCTTAATATTCTAGTATTTAAACAGGCTAATTAGCGCATCGAAAAATGTGCGATAATCAATCTACATTTAAATAGATACAACCTTTAATAATTATCGTTAATGACGTTCATCATACTTCCGTAAAAGCTAGTGATTGCTTCACGTCGATGCTAAAAATCAACAAATTTTCACTACTTCCGAATAACTATCATAAACAGTAATGATAGCATTAAATCTGGTCATTCTTATGTCATTCAACGTATGCAACGTAGTCGACCGTGTCACAGGCTAATAGAGTAACAAATACACGGAACTCAAGGCCCGATATGGCTTTCCAGGACTGGTTTGAAAGGCATTGTCAAATAATACAGTTCATAGATAAGGGCACGTGGCGCAAGGCGGTTGAAGCACTGGGGCACTTCAACGGCAGGGCTGGCATGTAAAAAGGTCTGAGGTAACACTTAAAAAAATGGGGTTTGATTTAGTGGGTAGAGATAGGCATATTATATTGCTTGCAATGAGTACTTATAAGCGAATGGTAGACGTGTCTACCTTGTGAGAGGTCGGGGTCATTATGTTAAGGCTGAGTTTTCAGTCTGTCACATAAGTTATTTGTTTAGGTCCATTGTTCCTCAAAAATAAGAATAACTTTGAGCCTTCTAAGGCATATATTTTGAGACACACATGTAAAACCAAAGATAAGCCACCCACATTCCCCTTAGATAAAATTGCAATTTTGCAGAATATTGGTGTCATCTACTTACTGACTGAAATATTCAGTTATTGAAAAATGACATTCCAATATCTTTTCTCAAGGTCTGAGATGACCATATTGAGAAGTGTCCAAGGTCCAACCATATGAAATGATTGTCCGAAGCCATCTGAAGTGACCCAATAAGTCAAGTCAAAACGGGTCACATGACATAAAACCAGCATAGTGACGCATAGTGTGATTTTACAAAAACGTGTCATGACGACAATACTTGGGATGTCTGAATAAGTTGTGGATGGCAATGTTGACTATCAGAACAATACTTGAAATCCCAGTGCAGTAATTTTAAACAGTGTTAACAGGAGTCATTAGCACTCTGCTCCAATTCCGCTATGATAAACTCAGGCAATTACATATGCTCAGATATGTTACTCCTTTATGACATAAAACAATTCTTTGTTATTGGACACGAGATGCAAGAATTATTTTTAAACACAATATGCAAACTTTGATATTAATTTAACTGTTTTTTTTTATGAATTAATCAGAGTTCAAAAAAACAGTTATTACTCTTTGTACATATTTTCTGATATAGGCGACCACTTTTTTATTCAGAATGTTTTATGCTTTTTTTCTCTCATTTCAATGGAGAGTGTGAAGATATTTCAGAACGATATCAAGGATACGAACACTTTGTTTGAATTTTCGTAAATCTGACTTAAGTTCACAATTGGAATTACGACAAGATTAACTTTTGAATGAAATATTAATAACTTTGAACGTTGTTACGATTCAGCAAGTTAGCAAAAGTAGAAATCAATTGTACATGATATGCATTTTATTATGACCTTTTTTTATTTTAATCATGATAAGGTCTTGATTCGTGAATGTTGAAATATTTTTGAAGATCAATGATGTCTCTGTTACACCTGTCCATGCTTTAAACTGGTCAACATACTGTCAAGTACTGCTAGAATTCTAATTTTCAGCTCAAATGACATTAATCAACATCAGATCCGTTTGGTTAATTTCCTTATATCCTTCAAAAAGTGTAGAATAGTATTGACTCTTCGTTCCAGTGTCAAATTGTGAACAGATACGTTAAAAGTACATATTCTTGATAAACTATTTACAGCTTTTAATTTCATTGCATCATACCATTCATCCAGTATGAGGTCACAGTAGGATCTGGAGCATACCCTAGAGATTGTTGCTGAATTTGACGATTTGATAGAATCATGATTTAGATATATTTCCGCAATCCATTAATTTTACAAGTGTGAAGATTGACAACGTTTTGTTTCCTTAATTGCAGATGCTGCTAAAGCTCTCCCTCGCCATTTATACCTGGAGGTAATAACTTCCATCTAGGATTTTTCTTTATGCCGCCTAAAAAAGAATTTACGTTAGAAAGTGGCCCTTTGGGTAAATAATTGCCCATTCAATATTTGACAGCAAATTTTTGACCGATGAACAGGCTTATGAAATTTCAACACCTTTCACCCTCTCTAACAGTGATAGGAAAGATCAGAAAAATATCAAAATTTTTCACTGATTTGGCCCCGTTTTACTTAATCTTTTTATACTTATTTTTACCTAGTATCATATTTTACTAAAGTGTTGACATATGCTTTAACTTTTACTTTTTAGTATAATAGTCTCTATCTGTAGGAAATAACTCTGCCGTCTATTTGGCTGAATTATTGTCCTTTTGGACTTTGAAATTGCCTCATAAAATTGCCATTTAGTGCAAGACTTATCGAAATCAAAGTAATACAGGAACATTGTTTGTCTAATCTATTTATTTCTTTAGTCTGAATATCCGTGGAAATATTTTGACCCCATTCTTCAATCAATTCTTCGAATAGTCGAGCGCGCTGTCATCAGACAGCTCTTGTTAAGAATATTGAGTTACATTTTAACACCAGACACTTGAGGCTGCAAGATGAACAGAATGTTTTTGTATTCTGTAGTTTAGAGTAATACAAACATAAGAAATAAAAAAAAAACCTGCCTTGGACCTTCTATTGTTGAGTGAGCTTGGATTTTTAAACCACTGATGCTCGAACTAGCAAAATTTCAATTTATTATCCATCTGAAGCAGTATCATTCTTATTGATGACTTTCATCTTAACATTTTGAGCACACCAGAATAACCTTTACTAGACAAGACCAGTTCAGCTAATTATGAAAGCGTAAAGTTTTCATTTTCATGTATTTGTAGCTTGCCCGATTTTGAAAAAAAATCTCTTGAGCTATTGTCATCACTTTATCTATTGCCTCGGTATTAATCTAGCTGGGTAGAGTGTAAGGGTACAATTACATTGCCTTGCTATATGAGCTAGCTGTTGTAGCAACATGGTAGAGTGTCCACCTTAGGTATGAGAGGTCCCAGGGATGATTCCCGGTCAGGGTTGAAATATTTTCAGTCTGCCGCATTGGCACCCAATGTAAATAACTTGCAAGTAGATATGAATAAACACCTTACAATGTCCCACAGAAGTTCAGACTCGTGGAACTTGAAGAAGAACTCTTAAAAAAATGGAGGGGGTGTATTTAGTGGGGTAGAGTATAAGGATGCACTTATATTGCCTTGCTATATGAGGTAGCTTTTATAGCGACATGGTAGAGTGTCTACCTTAGGCGTGAGAGATCCGGGTTTCGATTACTGTTAAGTGCTTGAAGTATTTTCAGTCTGTCGCATTGGTTTTTTGTTTAGGTCCATTTTTCCTCAAAAACTAAGAGCTATATCTTTGAAGCTTATCAAGTGTGTAAATTGACACAACTGTAAAACCCACAAGAATAAGCCCCGCCCCACCATTCCCCCTTAGATAAAATTGATTTTGCAGAATTATTTTGGTCTGTGATATCTACTTAGCTGACTGAAATTTAGTTTATTGAAAAATGACATTCCTATATCTTTTCTCTACAAGGATCTGATTGACGATTATCTGGAGAAGGTGTCCAAGCGTCCAGCCGATATGAAGATGATTGATCCGAGCCATCTGAAGTGGACCCCACATAACAAACGAACGTCACAGAATACAACGCAAGCATAGTGACGCCGGCAGTGATGTTGGTGATTTGTTACAAACATCGTTCAAGACGGACAATATCTTGCGGATTGTCTTGAATAAGTTGTGGATGTGCAATGTTGACTACACTCGAACAAAATACTTTGAAATCCAGTGCAGTAATTTTAAACAGTGTTTAAACAGGAGATCATATAAGGCAGCTCTGCCTCCAATTCGCTACGGATAAAATGGAGGCTAATTACATATAGCTTCATGAATGCTTATCCTATAATGACGTTAAATACAAGATTCTTCTGTTATTGGACACGAGTATGCTAGAATTTGTTTTAACACAGATATACAAACTTTGATTATTACATTTTTAACTGTTTTTTTTTTTATGAATTACAATCTAAGTTTACACACAAAAAAACATGTTGATTATATTTGTACATATTTCTTCATGATATATGGCTGACCACTATTTTTATTCATGTAATGTTTTATGCTTTTTTTTTCTTCATTTCAATGGAGATGTTGGTGGAAGAAATTTCAGAAAGAATTATAAGGATACAAACAGACTTTTTTTGAATTTTCTTGTTAAATCTGACTTAAGAGTTCACAATGGAATATACCGAACAAGAATTAACTTTTGAATGAAATATTAATACTTTGAACGTTTGAAGATGTCAGCAAGGTTAGCCATAAAAGTAGAAAGTTCATTTGTACATGTATATCGCATTTTTATTGACTATTTTTATATATTTTTCATCAGATAAGGTCTTGTATTCTGTGATAGTGTTGAAATATTTTTATAGAAGGATCAAATTGATGTCTCTGTCTACACCTGTCCCTCTGGCTTTAAACATGGTCAAACATTACTGTCAAAAGTAGCTGCTAGAAGTTCTAATTTCTTCAGCTCTCAAATCTGAATTATCAACAGTCAGAATCACAATTTGGTTAATATTTTCTTATATCACAGTTCCACACAAGTGTAGAATTTAGCTAACTTGAACTCTTCTTTCAGCTGTCAAATGGCTGAACAGTATACAGTAAAAGTACATATTCATTGATAAACTATTTACAGTCAGTTTTAATTTCATTTTGCATCATAGCCAGTTCATTCAGTATGGAGGTCACAGGTTATGGATTCTGGAGCTGGTCCCCTTAGGAGGAATGTGTTCTATTTGACGATTTGATAGAAGACATGATATTCAGATATCATTCATCCGCAATCCCTGATTTATGTGGTGATGTTGGCACATACAGGTTCTTTTCCTTATATTGCAGATGCTGCTAAATGGCGTCTTCCCCTCGCTGATTTTTATCCCTTGTGGGTAAAATTCCACTTGCTAGGCATTTTTCCTTTTCCGCTAAAAAAAAGTAAAATTTTCGTAGAAAGTGGCCCTTTTGGGGGAAAAACATGCCCAATTCACATATTTGACAGCAAATTTTTGACCGTTGGTAACGGTTTATGGAAGTAGGTTTATCAACCTCACATCTTCTAAAAGTGAAGAAAATGATCAGAAAAATATGCAAAAATTGTTTCACTTATTTGGACAAAAATCAAGCGTAAGATTTACATATATTCTTTTCATACTTGCAGTTTTATAATACTGATATATCATCATGTACATAAACTGGTAGTTGCATTTTTCATTTTAATGTTTTTGTACATAACGGTATAATTTATCATCTTGTTATATGAATTGAACTGTAACAGGTACATGTATATAACATGTGTTCTGTATATGAAAGATTAAGATCTATATGATATTGTTAAGCTTGTCTGATTGGCTCAGATGGTAGAGTGCAAGACCATATATTGAGAGGTTGGAGTGGCTGGTTCCCTGGCAAAGTGAATACCCACAATGATTTGGATGAAATTATATCTTGTTATATGTCTTCATCCTCCAGTACATGATGTGAAGTTGCCAATTGTTTGGATAGAACTGACATGGAATCCAGGAACCTATGATAAAGCTTCCAGATTGCCATTACTCAGCTAAAATATGGTTGAAATGTGTCATTAACCCTTAGCCTGCTGGCGGCAAGTTATTCAGCCTTTGCAACCAGTGCAGACCAAGATCAGCCTGCACATCCGTGCAGTCTGATCATGGTCTGCACTGTTTGCTATTCAGTAAGTTTTCATTGAACACTCCTTCAAATAATAAATGGTACTGTCCAAATTAAATGATGGACCAGTCCATTTTAGGAATTGAGCAGGGTAAGGGTTAAATACAGAAGGGAGCCCAGCAGTTATTGATCACCAGAAATTCTCCCTTGACCATGTTTTTAAAACAACATGAAGACATGTCTGTATTATTTCCCTTGCATTGTAATGAAGATATGAGATAACTGGATTTGAACAAAGTTGTGTATTTAAGTTTTTTAAATTTTCATACTTGCACTTAATACTTCCACTTGCCTGTACTTAAATTATTACTTTCTATGCATATCCTTAAGTTAAGACATTACCTTGCCTGAACTTAAGTTATAACTTTCAATGATTGTACTTAAGTTAATTCATTTCATTGCCTGTACGTCAGCTGTATTTCCCTGCCTGTACTTAGTTAGCAGATTTAATGCCAATACTAAGTCAAAGGTAATTATATTTCCATACCTGTACTTAAGTTACTACTTTTCTACAGTTTTATAATATTGATTAATGTTTTGTTTTGTCAGTTTAGATATTTGGATGAACACAGTTGAAATAGGGCAATGAATATATATTTATTCAGAATTTTCATATTGATAGAGTTTTTTTCTAATAACTAAAACTTCCTTATTTCATAAGTTTCTGTACTATATTTCTAAAGGTTGAAGCTATAAATGATTTATTGCTTTTCATGTTAAATCTTTTATATCAAGTGTCATGTTTGAATTACTTTGACACTCGGTTTACTAGGAAATTTTGGTATTAAAAGAAAAAAGTTAACTTGGTTATTCACATAGAAGTTATAGTAAAACTTCCAAACCCATGTTGTGGTTTTATGTTCTAACTTGATTTTTTGCTTAAATGAGCCTCGGATACCATATTGCAGTTGTATTTATTGTTTTTCGCTTGCTTCCTTTATCAAGATAATATATATATATATATATATATTTAGGCTCCTAAGTTGTTTAATGTGGGTTCAGAGAACAATCTGCACTTACCATTGGTCAATTCCAAAATTGTGCTTAGAAACAACCAGTCAAATGCTTAAAATTTAGCCTGCTGGCGACAAGTGATTCTGCATTTGCAAACAGTGCAGACCAAGGTAAGCCTGCACATCCGTGCAGCCTGATCATGGTCTGCACTGTTTGCCATTCACTTAGTATCCTTTTTGGTCAGCACCCCTTTTAACAGTTAATGGTACTGTCCAGATTGAAAGATGGACAAGTTCATTATAGAAATTTAGCAGGGTAAGGGTTAAGTTTCAAAACTGGACTCTGATTGGCTGTTTCTGAGAATCAATGGCAAGTTTGCATTCTGAGACTTGTCTCTAACCTAGGAACCAGACCCAGATTTATATCAAGAGTAACATATTACTGAGATATTGACATGGATGATAAAAATACACAGTTGACCTTAAAAGGGTATGAAATACATGTCATTGTTCATGTTCGTTGAAGTACGAATGCTTTGAGAGCAGGCTGTAAACCAGTTCCTATATTCCTGTACTCGAGCTTCACACAGTTTAGGACTTGAGAGTTGGTAAGCATCATGTATTGATACAAAATTATGTGTCATTATTGTTGAAGATATGCATTTGTTGTCTTAAATCATGAAACATTTGTAAATCAGTATCATTTGTGTTACATTTTCATGTTAAAGAAATAAAAACTATCTCTCAGAATGTTATGCTTTTTAGCTTGTCTGAGGTTTGAAAAAAATCTGCGAGGTATTGTCATCACTTGATTGTCGACGTCAGCATTGGTTAAATTTCTTGTTCCAGTCCACCTTTTCTCAAAAACTACCGTTGTAGGAGCTACAGCTTTGAAACTTTGTACGCTTGTTTATCATCATTAGGTTACTATGTAGGCCCATAACCATAACTCAATATGCATTTTGTCAGAATTATGGCCCTTTTTGTACTTAGAAAATTTGAGTTTCTTGGTTGAATTTTTTGTTTAGGTCCACTTTTACCCCAAAACTATAAGAGCTACAGCTTTGAAACTTTGCACACATGTTTATCATCATTAGATGAGAAAGTAGACCAAGAACCGTAAGTCTGACCTGCATTTTATCAGAATTATGGCCCTTTTTGTACTGAAACTATAACTCTATGTTGTCCAGCATTTGCAGACGAGCGATGGCACCCGCAGGCGGTGCTCTTGTTTTCTTTTTATTTCACTCCGCTCTGATGAAGAGGGGAATTTATTGTAAAGCTCATGGATGTCCATCACTCAGTAGACAGTTTGGTAGCCTATCAAATACTAGAGAACGCTTTTGCCTATGATGATGAATCTTGCTTTTTGGCAGAATATACCCCCTATTGTTTGGGAGGTCAGTGTGACTGAAAATTGTTTCTGGTCAATATCACGAGAATGCATAGGCCTACAGTACGTAAACTGAATAGGACGATTGCCTGTAGTCACATGATGAACACTATTGCATTTGGGTCAGCCGTAACTTTAGAGACTAAATAATTTGTTTTGCTCTTGCACCATTATTTTATGAAAATATTGACCCCTTTGCACTCGAAATTTCAGGTAATATTTGATGCACGTTCACTATATCTTTGATATTACTGTCCAGCTGGCCTACGGAAGGTCAGTGGTTCTACCCAGATACCGGCTTGTGATGAAATCATGCACGGAGGGGCACCTTGGGTCTTCCACCACCATCAAAGCTGGAAAGTCGCCATGTGACCTATAATTGTGACGTTAAACCCAAACAAAAAAAAAATAATAAAATAAAACGGTTCTTCCACATCATTGTCATCATATGACACAAGGTCCATAACTCTGACACACATATTTAGTAAATAATGTCTCCTTTTTACTTAGAATTTTAGTTTAATTTTGATGCTTTTTCACCATAATTATTTCTGTTGTTTCTAAATGGATTTGATTCAAATTTAAAATGGTTGTTCCACATCTTCTGACACTAGGTGCATAAATCAGGCATCAATATTTTATGAATAATGTCCACTTATTACTTAGAATTTCAGGTGAAATTGTGATGCACATTAATTTACTCTATCTCAATTAGTACTAAACTGATTTGATCCAAACTTGAAAAAGATATTTGGTCAAACATTCTGACAAGGTTTCTTGAAGATCGGATGGACAATATGGCTTCTACAGTGCTAACAAGGTTGATTCAAGTACCTTGTTTTTGATCAGAATGATGGTCAAATTTCAAATTTAACGAAGAACTTTCCGACCAGGCTTTAGACAGAAAATGTGAATTGAGATAATTTTTTACCGTAGATAAACCGTACAGTTTGAGATACGATCGAAATTTTATTAAGAAACATCCTGACTAAGTTTCATCAAGATCATTTACAAATTAGGCCTCTAGTGTATTTAACAAGGTTTTCCTAATATGTCACCTAAGGGGCCTCCTCGGCCGAGGAGTGGAGGTCGCTGACTTCAAATCACCTGCCCTTCACCTATGTGGGTGTGAGCCTCGCTCGGGTTCCAGCTGGTTTTGTGGAAGGTTGGTGGTTCCACTCGGGTGCCTGCCCGTGATGAAATAATACCCGGAAGGACAAAATTGTTGCCTCTAGAATGTTAGACAACTGCGATCACAATAGCTCACTTTGAACACTACAGCTCATCGTGAACACTTTGTTCTCAGGTGAGGTAAAATTTGAACCCTTGTACCACGCATATAGCCGAGCTAAAAAGAATTCGCATTGTCTCGCGTTATTGGCTGGATTTTACAAATTAATTCACTTTGTCAGGGACTTAATCTTCCACCAATGCAAGCAGCAGACACTTAACTTTAATGCCTTTATTCTACTCGTTTGATTAATTATAAATGAGATAGAAAGTATAGCTGAGAATCAAACATAAAAATGAAAAAAAAAAAAAAAAAAAAAAAAAAAAAAAAGCGCGCAGTTTAGAAGAGTGCGCTACAGACTTTTGAAGATTGAGATAACGATGTGCAGTAACATATCAACAGCAAAGAATATGTACGTATACATGAGGTCAATGTTTAGACGCTTTTTGCATGGCTGGGAGAACAGTGTTCCAGAAATGGTCCGCACGTGACGCCAGCCTTGTTTTCATTGACTGTGGGTTCATGTTAAATGAAATGTCAAGGTAATTCTGATGTTTTACGTCGTACGGCTGCCATTCAACATCATAAAGTGACTTCACATTCATTGGTTTGTTTGGATTTCTGAAAAACAAGTAGAACTATAGTTAATACAAAATAGTTAAAAAGGCATTTCTATATTCATCCCCGAATAAGGCAATCATTATTGACATCATTTCGTAATACATATACGGCGTTCTTTCGCTTCAAAGATCATCAGCTCTTCGCCCGCTGTTCCGAGGTTTCAAAGGACCCCCGTGGCGGAGTGCTTGAAGTCACTGACCTCAAACCACTTGCCCCTCACCGTTGCAGGTTGAAAACCTCGCAAGGGGCGTAGAATTATTTCCTATGAGCCATCCAACTGGGTTACGGAAGGTCGATGGTTAATCCCAGGTGCCCGCTAGTGCCGGGGGATCATCCTTTTCCATCTAAAGCTGGAGGTTGGCCATTTGATCAAAACTGTATCGACGTTAAGTCTAGCCCAACAAAAACAAAACAAATCGGAGCTTTCGTGTGAGGAAGGTATCCTGAGGTCAGTAATTCTACATTGATATCTACAAATAAGATGCTCATACTAGATGTCGAAATATGATGAATACATGTGATCTTTTATCCTATCTAGTGTATCATAAGGAGCTGATAAGCAGGCTGAGAATCAACTGATTCAATGAAACACTGAGAGAAAAAAAACTATCAATATTTCAGAAAAATTATAATTTAGTGTTTTGCGTATGCGCAGAATGACCTTTATAGAGAGATCTCGCTGTACAATTCAATCGATTCACTGTTTTCTTACAAAAGTGCTATTGGCATTAAAGAAATTCAGTAAGACTTCAAATACGTTGAACATTTGAATTTCAGGTGTACGGATTAGAAATTGTTTTGAATGGTTGCTTTCGACTGCCAAAAATTTTCAGCGTCCACTTTTTTAGTCCGACGAAAAAATAGACTTACCCAGACTTAGCGAAGTTCGACCACATGGTCATTAACGCTTTCGACAGTTTTATTTGATCCGATGACGGCTTCGGTGCCTTCGCAGGATTCGGGTAAAATAAGTCAGTATATAGATCATTGAAGCCAAACAGGAAGAATATGTCGTCTGCATGATTAGAATTCCCCGCCAAATCTAAAGATGGCGGCAATGGTAAAAGTCTCGTAGGTGGCGCTGCGTGAAATCTATACACATACGTATTAGACATGTCATTTGCATGGGAGTTGGCAGTAAGAACTGTAGGAGCATAATAACTGCAGTCAGTGGCCATTGTAACCAGACGCTCGAGCCTTACAGTGTCGTCATCCGGATGGTCCCAGTCTGTGTATTCCTGGATAATTGCATCCCGCACTAAATTCGTAGCTGTCTCCTTAAGAATCAACTCCGCGAGTCTTGGCATGAACACATACTTAAACTGAGCTTGTGAAACTCTATAATCTTTAGGAGACGTTATATTAAACTGAGACATCCAGAAAGGCAAAAACAATGCCCCATCATAATTATTCATACCTATTAATAGACCGATGTTATGATAGGAGGAAAATGCGGGTGAACTTTTCGACGCCTCCCTCAAAATGTTCTGTGTCTCGCTCACTACAAAGTCATTGTCATATACAGGAACCCAGTTTGGATGCACTTCATCATAGTTTTTGGGCATGAACACTTGTACGGCTTTCTTGATCTCATCGCTAGATTTATGTCTCATACATGAGACGACTGTTGAATGATTAGGGCCACTGCAGCCAACGGAAGCTGCAAACTCTATTGACTTTTTATAGACAGTGTTACCGTGAGAAACAGACGGACCCGCTGCTGTTCCACTTTCGGATATAGCTCGTTGGAAGACATCACGATTTCCGGGATACAACGTCTGAAACACGACACTAGCTCCGCCGGCAGATTCTCCAAATATTGTTATATTCTCGACGTCACCGCCAAAAGACGCTATGTTGCCTTTAACCCACTGGAAAGCTAAGTGTTGGTCCCACATTCCATAGTTTCCGAGCGCTTCATTGTCCTTTGTGGTAAAGAATCCAAGCGGTCCAAGGCGATAATTTATGGTCACCACAACAACATCGCTAAATGCGCTAAGCACTTCCGCTTTGAATCTGTTAGCAGACCCAGCGTAAAATCCGCCACCATGAATCCATATCATCACCGGTTTCGGGAGCACACCCGCCCCATGCCTAGTTGGAACAAATACATTCAGAAACAGACAATCTTCAGACTGGGGCACACTTTTATCCAAAGCATCCTGCGGGCAAATTGGTCCGTAGGCGGATGCTTTGAATGGCGTAGGAAAATTTAGTTTTGGTACGGGTTTACGAAACCGGAAATTACCGATTGGCGGCTCGGCGTATGGAATACCTAGAAACGTTTTCACTTGGTATTGCATCCCATCGAATGTGGCACTAGAAAGTTGGCCATGTATTTCCCCATATTGTGTATGAACGATTTGTAATCCATCCGGTACAAGAAATGTACTTGCAAACTGCACAAATAAGAGCAGAACGACACTCACAGATATCATTTTTAGAATGACGGCTCGAAAGAAGGCAAAATATGGGAAAACTACAATATGGTACGGACCGTGGCATTTCAAAATATAGGCGGAAAGATAACAAAATAAGTCCAAATTTCTTCAAAAGTGTAGCTGACATTTGCTTTACTGATAAGTGTAGAAAAGTATGATACACACAAACCTAATGTCTAGACATCCTGCTTCTTAAAGTACACTGCACAGTGAATTAGAATATGGAAGGCCTTACGTCGTTATATTGTATAATTCTTTTTCTTGTTTATCCTTTTGCATTCGTTTTGTAAAATTATATGCTGTGTTTGTTGTTTTTATTCATATTGTTTAATTTTGTTCGTTAATTTTATTGTATCTTTTTATATTCATGAGCTTAGTTAAACAACCAGTGTGCAAAAACGATAACAACATTATGATTTTTAACACAATTTATGTATAATTTGACAACACGTTAAGTTTAGTTTGAAAAAGAAAACGAGTTATACAATATAGCAAACGTTTTGCCTGCCATATTAGGAGGATGACCGTATTTTTAAGAGATGAAAAAGGACACAGAAAATGCCTGCTTGTATTGAAACACACTGATAAGACTTTTAACACAATATTTATTCGTGACTTGTCAAGCGTTATAGGATAAAGTCAGCGCCAGTAATTTTAGTTTCTTTTAAGCGTCGGCTGATTTAAAGTTATTCATGGCGTTATACATGTAACAAGTTGATTTTCTAT
Organism: Mercenaria mercenaria; assembly: GCF_021730395.1. Classification (NCBI taxonomy): domain Eukaryota; kingdom Metazoa; phylum Mollusca; class Bivalvia; order Venerida; family Veneridae; genus Mercenaria; species Mercenaria mercenaria. The sequence continues at coordinate 54,640,398 of NC_069369.1, forward strand.
CACCGTCTCCTAGATTATGATATATAAGTAAACAGATTATCACAACTATTTGAAAATACTAATGTTGTTCGTAATTCAAAGCATTCCGGAACATAGATACTGTAAAATCATTTTTATTCGCGTACTAGGACGAATTTTCGCGTATTTCGCGCTAGGACCGATGCGCGAATTCAAGACCGCGCTATTATTATTTCTTTTTATTGTATTTTTCCCTTTCTTTTGCAAATGCGCGAATTTAAGCCCGGGTGAAACAGTCCTTCTTCATGTTTGCGCGAAATTTCATGCCAGCGAATTTAAATGATTTCACAGTATGCAGCTTCCCAAAAGGAGTTCCCGTGTCACTCTGACGAAACGAACGGGATGTGCTCTGCGCAAGAATATGTCACAAAAATAATATGTCATAAAATGAATAAGACCTTTACAATATCAATATATACATACCTAATAGATTTTGAAAATTTTTTTTCACTTTATTTCGAAAATCTGAGAATGTTTGACTGTAAAGCCCATAAGCGTTTATTGGAAACGATAGTAAATTAAAACTTGACGCCAAGTAGTCTTATTATACAGTTTAGCTACAAGGGAATTGAAATAAGAAGTTTTTAATATTTTGAACATGGCTCCAAGACACTTAAATTTAAATGTTATTATCAGAAACAAGACTAGTTAATAGACGTTTTTTTTTTTTTGTGGCACTTCCAAAAAACACAGAAATCAAATTAAACGGTCTTTCATCAATCTTCTCCAGTTGGACGTCCCTTTATATACGCACCTCAGTAAAATCGTGTATAGGTTTCAATTAACGTTATGAAAAGATCCTTCGGAAGGACAGAAATAATAAAAAAATAATAGCAGACTCGATGTCTCTTCATGAAAAGTAAATGAAATAAGCAGCATCATGGAATTGTTATATTGTACGAGGAAACCACGTTTGAGCCGTGCCATGAGAAAACCAACATAGTGGCTTTGCGACCAGCATGGATCCAGACCAACCTGCGCATCCGCGCAGTCTGGTCAGGATCCATGCTGTTCGCTTTCAAAGCCTATTGTAATTAGAGAAACCGTTAGCGAACAGCATGGATCCTGACCAGACTGCGCGGTCTGGATCCATGCTGGTCGCAAAGCCACTATGTTGGTTTTCCCATGGCACGACTCATTTAATTCCGTGTTTGATGAATATGTAATATCATTTCTTTGGCTTCTTCCTTATACAATAGTGTTAAAGTTCTTATCATAGGGTTGATAAGATGCCTTGATCAGCGATTTCATTGCACGTGTTTAAGGAAGTTGTTGTAAAATGATCTTGTTTTTCATGTACACTCTACAGAATCACAGACAAACCGATATTACTAAATTTACTAATACTTCCATGAAATTGTTTACGTTACCGTACATTTTCGGTGAACTCTCTTTCAAAATGTCACTTTTGGACTGATTTCCGTGACTCTTATCAGAAGGTGTAATCTGAACGTAGCAAAAATCTGGAGTTTGAAACTGTTTTCAACATAGTACATTCAACAAAGTGTATGAACCGCTTTAATGACAAAGAGGTATACAGGCGACCAAGCAGGATTTATATACAAGTAAGAAAAAGATGATGAGCCGTATGTGTGCGTTTTTTTACCTGATTCAAAAGGAGAATGACAAACATTTACGAAGGCTACCGAACATTTGGTTAGACTTCAGTGAAAACAGACACCAACTAAGTTATCCTTTAGCCTGCTTAATTTCTAAAATGGACTGGTCTATCATTCAGTTTGGGTAATACCATTTATTATTCGAAGGGGTGTTTAACGTCACTGAAAATTTACTGACTGGATAGCGAACAGTGCAGACTATGATCAGACTGCATGGACGTGCATGCTGATCTTGGTCTGCACTGGTCGCAAAGGTAGGATCACTTGCCATCAGCAGGCTAAAGGTTATTTTCTTGCTGGAAAACAAAAATTATCATATGACGAATTAGACTAGCCACTACGCTGATAATAAAGACTTTGTCACAAATTTCATGTTTTTTTTTTTCATTTTTCTTTTATTCTATGTAATAGTGATAAATACCAGTCTGTTTTCAGATTTTCTCAGAGAACTGATTGCATTATAATCATTGGACCCAGTATATAGTCTGGCTGTATTCACAACAGTAAAAGTTGAAATAAAAACTTACATCATAATTTAGGAGCTACTCTCAAGATGAATAACTGACTAGAATAAAAGGAAAACAAAGAACAACCGTAAAAATACTAGCAAGTGAAAACATAGTCTGTCAGACTATATTCTGTTGACACTGACGAGCAATAACGTTTCAAGGATTTTACCATTACTTAATGAAAATGGTAATGAATATTTATTTCACGAATTGTGTTCCTACCATTAAAGAACGTCCAGCAAATATATCAGTAGGCTATTCTGTTACATAGAGTATTGTAGGTCACATAGTTTCATTATTATCACATTTGAGCCGCACCATGAGAAAACCAACATAGTGCGTTTGCGACCAGCATGGATCCAGACCAGCCTGCGCATCCGCGCAGTCTGGTCAGGATCCATGCTGTTCGCTTTCAAAGCCTATTGCAATTGGAGAAACTGTTAGCGAACAGCATGGATCCTGTCCAGACTGCGCGGATGCGCAGGTTGGTCTGGATCCATGCCGGTCGCAAATGCACTATGTTGTATTACTCATGGCGCGGCTCATTTATATTTACTAGTGAGACATACTTTAACGTTGTCTTCAAATATCTGTAAGTGCATTTTCCCAGCGAGGAAAATATATTGAATGGCTACGGGTCGTCAAATGACAAAATCAATATCTGGGAAGGCAATCTCGGAAAACAAAAACATGATATCTTTTGTTACGGAGAAATAACTGAAAATCGTCACATTCTCAGAAGACGGAAATATATGGAATTTGGCAAGAGTCGCATCTAAATTATGTTTTATCTCAGAATTCTTTTTTGATAATGTATTATAATTATCTAGTATGGTATCTTTCGACCGCTGCAGACGATAGAATGTAGCTGTACGCCGCCAGGCAGAATAACACAAACTGTCAACATTTGCACTTTACTATTACTCCATGAAACAGCGAATGGGACATATCTTAAGCCCCGTAGATCTCGCCGATAAGCCCAGTTTGCGCAAGGTACAGAACGTTCCTTTTAGTGAAAGCTTATAGCTGGTGGTAGGGTGACTTCGTCCAAGAAAGTCCACTATTTCTAGGGGCAATCCAGATCCAATTTTTAACAAGGCATGTTATATACCGAAATGTTCGTAAAAGTTTGTAGATTCTGAAAGTGCCAGCATAGATTGGCATAAATGGTGGCGAGCTGAGAAATCCAAGATGGCATCCAAGATGGCCGCCATAAAATGAAAAATGTGCTTTTTGTAAAAAATAAGGTTTTCTTCATTCACTTTTGATGAAATAAACTGCTGTCATGCATTGTTTTGTAGAATTATTGCAACACACCTGTCATGAATTGTAAAACATTTAAATTGTAAATTTAAAGGTAAAATTATGTCAAAAGATAAAATTCCAGCTAAAAATACAAATTTTACCCATTCAAGATCACTAATTTGTAGTTTTGAAAATTAGAACTTATAAATCCTTTTGAAAGAATTCAAAGAATGGCACAGAAAAGATACAAAGAAAAGCAATTATTTATGTTTTACAGTAAAAGTACTCATATTAACTTTATATGCGCATTACAAGCAGGTAAGCAGAACAGTACTTGAAGGAGTTGATACATACTGATACATGTGTCTATTTTTCATCACTTGCTAGTACTCCTCAAGTTATGCTGGTATGAAAAACAAATGTTGTGATCAGTTTCTAGTTATATTTTATGTTTTGTATTCCCCCAAGGATAGGTATTTTTATCCATTATGAGGTCAGAACAACCGAATAGCTACATATTTGGTTCATTTACGGTAATTGTTTTATAAGTCTGTATATTAGTACATTTATTTATATTTGTTTCCATGGACACGGATAATGTCGTATTATCCATAGACAGGTTTTCAATGCTTTTCAATTATTATGCGCATATTACCTCAATACAAAAATAGAGTATATTTTTGCATAACTTGAACTATATGCACTTTGATAGAACATTATAAAACGTTTTTAAAACGTTTCGACGAAGTCACTGAAATAATTAAAAGTCTTATAAATTAGTTTTACAGGAGCTGAAAAAAATAACCATCGTCATATTTTCCAAAAAAAATTATATAATCATATTCGGTTTTAAATGTCAAAACTGAAAACAAACTGACACTATTACCCTGCTTAAACGTAAGAAAAATGCCATATATAAACTATTTCTTCAAACCCCTTGTTTAATAGTTGACCGATAACCTATCCCAAAATGGGATATGGTAGGTTGGCAAAAATGTTTATGAAAAACGAAAAAGTAGGTTGACAAAAATGTCACCCCTTTTTCGTTAGGGAAAGAGGCGTCGATCCTGTTATGTGGTCGCACGGTCGCATTTTTTTTGCGACGGTGTACCTTTTTTGTGTGGTGAGAAATGTTCTGTGGGAAGGACTCTAAGTGTACTGGGGTTACAATTTCTCAGTGATCACTGCTAATGATCAGTGTGGAGGGATCACAGGTCTGAGTAATTTTCACAGAACATTGATCATCACAGAACATTGATAATCTAGTAGTGTTCACGGCACTGTGAGTACTACTTACTGGGTAGTGTTCTCGGTACTGTACTGTCAGTATTGCTCACTGGGTAGTGTTCACGGCACCGTGAGTACTGCTCACTGAGTACTGTTCACGGCACTGTGAGTACTGCTCACTGAGTAGTGTTCACATTACCGTGAGTACTGCTCACTGAGTAGTAGTCACGGTACAGCGAGTACTGCTCAATGAGTAGTGTTCACATTACCGTGAGTACTGCTCACTGAGTAGTATTCAGGGTACTTTGAGTACTGCTCACTGAGTAGTGTTAACGGCACTGTGAGTACTGCTCACTGAGTAGTGTTCACATTACCGTGACTACTGCTCACTGAGCAGTATTCACGGCACCGTGAGTACTGCTCTCTGAGTAATGTTTAAGGCACTGTGAGCACTGCTCACTGAGTAGTGTTCACATTACCGTGAGTACTGCTCACTAAGTAGTGTTCACATTACCGTGAGTACTGCTCACTGAGGTGAGTACTGAAAATATTGACGTTTTAAGGTTAGTTGAATTTTAACGGAGTTTATAAATGAATATGTAATAAATAAATAATATTGGTTTTCATTTCTTGCGTTTTCCCGTCATCACACATTTGGCGTCGTGGTTTTAAAATAATGCCATGTGATATTTTTGACAATGACACCGTTTCAAGAAGTAGTTATTCTCTGTTTGATGGTGAATATCGATGAAGTGTTAAGTGAAATACCTGCAATAAATGGCATACTACGATAAAGGAAACATGGAAATATCATTTCATTCATTTTTTTACTAGATCTAATATCATTATGGAAAGACATTTAAGATCTCCAGTATTAGTTATCAGGTATACAATTTATATGAAACTTATATAAAAACTCTCTCATGTGTCTCCCTAACTCTTAATGAATGCCTTTAAGCAAGACCAATGAGTTATTGACTTTACAAACGCAACAACAGAATGTCGCCGCCATAAAATGAATAATGTGCTTTTTGTAAAAAATAAGGTTTTCTTCATTCACTTTTGATGAAATAAACTGCTGTCATGCATTGTTTTGTAGAATTATTGCAACACACCTGTCATGAATTGTAAAACATTTAAATTGTAAATTTAAAGGTAAAATTATGTCAAAAGATAAAATTCCAGCTAAAAATACAAATTTTACCCATTCAAGATCACTAATTTGTAGTTTTGAAAATTAGAACTTATAAATCCTTTTGAAAGAATTCAAAGAATGGCACAGAAAAGATACAAAGAAAAGCAATTATTTATGTTTTACAGTAAAAGTACTCATATTAACTTTATATGCGCATTACAAGCAGGTAAGCAGAACAGTACTTGAAGGAGTTGATACATACTGATACATGTGTCTATTTTTCATCACTTGCTAGTACTCCTCAAGTTATGCTGGTATGAAAAACAAATGTTGTGATCAGTTTCTAGTTATATTTTATGTTTTGTATTCCCCCAAGGATAGGTATTTTTATCCATTATGAGCAGAACAACCGAATAGCTACATATTTGGTTCATTTACGGTAATTGTTTTATAAGTCTGTATATTAGTACATTTATTTATATTTGTTTCCATGGACACGGATAATGTCGTATTATCCATAGACAGGTTTTCAATGCTTTTCAATTATTATGCGCATATTACCTCAATACAAAAATAGAGTATATTTTTGCATAACTTGAAATATATGCACTTTGATAGAACATTATAAAACGTTTTTAAAACGTTTCGACGAAGTCACTGAAATAATTAAAAGTCTTATAAATTAGTTTTACAGGAGCTGAAAAAAATAACCATCGTCATATTTTCCAAAAAAAATTATATAATCATATTCGGTTTTAAATGTCAAAACTGAAAACAAACTGACACTATTACCCTGCTTAAACGTAAGAAAAATGCCATATATAAACTATTTCTTCAAACCCCTTGTTTAATAGTTGACCGATAACCTATCTCAAAATGGGATATGGTAGGTTGACAAAAATGTTAATGAAAAAACGAAAAAGTAGGTTGACAAAATGTCGCCTCTTTTACGTTAGGGAAAGAGGCGTCGATCCTGTTATGTGGCCGCAAGGTCGAATTTTTTTTGCGACGGTGTACCTTTTTTGTGTGGTGAGAAATGTTCTGTGGGAAGTACTCTAAGTGTGCTGGGGTTACAATTTCTCAGTGATCACTGCTAATGATCAGTGTGGAGGGATCACAGGTCTGAGTAATTTTCACAGAACATTGATCATCACAGAACATTGATAATCTAGTAGTGTTCACGGCACTGTGAGTACTACTTACTGGGTAGTGTTCTCGGTACTGTACTGTCAGTATTGCTCACTGGGTAGTGTTCACGGCACCATGAGTACTGCTCACTGAGTACTGTTCACGGCACTGTGAGTACTGCTCACTGAGTAGTGTTCACATTACCGTGAGTACTGCTCACTGAGTAGTAGTCACGGTACAGCGAGTACTGCTCAATGAGTAGTGTTCACATTACCGTGAGTACTGCTCACTGAGTAGTATTCAGGGTACTTTGAGTACTGCTCACTGAGTAGTGTTCACGGCACTGTGAGTACTGCTCACTGAGTAGTGTTCACATTACCGTGAGTACTGCTCACTGAGCAGTATTCACGGCACCGTGAGTACTGCTCTCTGAGTAATGTTTAAGGCACTGTGAGCACTGCTCACTGAGTAGTGTTCACATTACCGTGAGTACTGCTCACTAAGTAATGTTCACATTACCGTGAGTACTGCTCACTGAGGCGAGTACTGAAAATATTGACGTTTTAGGTTCAGTTGAATTTTAACGGAGTTTATAAATGAGTATGTATATAAAAAGTAATATTGGTTTTCATTTCTTGCGTTTTCACGTCATCACACATTTGGCGTCGTGGTTTTAAAATAATGCCATGTGATATTTTTGACAATGACACCGTTTCAAGAAGTAGTTATTCTCTGTTTGATGGTGAATATCGATGAAGTGTTAAGTGAAATACCTGCAATAAATGGCATACTACGATAAAGGAAACATGGAAATATCATTTCATTCATTTTTTTACTAGATCTAATATCATTATGAAAAGACATTTAAGATCTCCAGTATTAGTTATCAGGTATACAATTGATATGAAACTTATATAAAACTCTCTCATGTGTCTCCCTAACTCTTAATGAATGCCTTTAAGCAAGACCAATGAGTTATTGACTTTACAAACGCAACAACAGAATGTCGAACGAGTTATTGACTGTACACATGCAATAAAAAGTGGTGCATACCGACAAAACAACCACCAGATGTAATGAGGCATTATCAGAATGACACTGCAATTACGTGAAAAACGATGTCTCCTTTCAAGAATAGCTTTTTGCTTTAATAGCAGTTCGAAAATATATATGATGAATTTGAATTTAGCACATATAAATATGCTTTTTATTAGGAATTAACACTATAGAATTAAACAAACACACGTGACACCTATCAAAGTTTAACCAAATTAACGTACAAGGTTACAACACACAAAATAACTGTTCTTTATTATTCTATATAAAATTGGCATATTTCCGGTGGCTGTAGCACACATAAGAACCCATTTTAAATGTCCTTGAAGAATATTGTCAACTGGTGCTGAATAAAAAGAAAAGTGGGGGTCATGTTACTAAAAACTTAATTTACACTATCTTAAATATGTCGGTAATAGGAGAGGGGATGTCGATATTAAGACAAATTGAAAATTTCAAAGAACTTGACTGCATTTGTTATAATAGTTCTCACTGGTCAATGTGCAAAGATATTGAAGTTGCACAATCAATTTTTTAACCAATGAAATACGGTTTTATTAAATGATAAATTTCAATTGCAAACTCCACAATGTTCGTTCGTGCTAAAGGTGTTGATAATAGGGCAGTTTACTCTAATAAAAAGGTTATTAGATTTGCATCGAGAAGTATGCACTCGTTCTTTCGCGGAATAATATTGCGCTCCAAAAGTCGCGTAATATTTCCGCTGCAGAACTCGTGCATATTTCGCGATACAAATCTTATACCGTTAACCTATAATTCTCAAACAGCAAGCGCTGATTTTGTTGTTCATTTTAAACGCGTCTCAGAATCTATCCGCCGGCAAAAACATTTTCCTTACATACTTTGTAGGATATATATGCCAACAATCTTGATCTGTACAATTTACCAATTAATGTAAATGGCTGTAATGACAAGCGGCTATTAACGTTCTATCACGTATTCTCTTACGCCATTCAACATGATTCGGTCGTTCATGTCACTGGTACGAGCGGATGGCTTTCCGTTACAGGTCCACTGCTTTAGAGCAATTTTGAGCGGTGTTCATTTTATTAATAAAAATATGCAAATATATGCAAGCTTCCCAGAAGAAATTGTATGACAAAACGTTAATATGGCCATTTCTTACTGTCTAAATGTAGTATGTCAACAAAGATACCGACACATATATGCATGTAACTATGTGTACAATTTTATAAATAGAAACTTGCCTTATAGAAAAGATAGCCTAACTAAATATATACACACTTTGGTATGCGTTTACTTTATGCTGGTATTCTCGACATATTTTCATGATGCTTTCACTGAATATCTCAACCACCTCCAACTGTTTACATTGACCTAAAATCAAAGTGCTGGAATGCTGAACGCATCAGTTTACGGAATCCTGTTAGTGCCATGTGAAATGTCGTCCGTCGCCCCTCAAAGGCGATGCACGACATTGCGAAACGACATCGCGACAATGCGATACGACGCAAGACAATGCGATACGACGCGCGACAATGCGATATGACACACGACAATGCGATACGACGCGCGACAATGCGATATGGCATTCGTCAAAATGTCGCGATGTCGCTTCGCAATGTCGTGCGTCGAGTTACTAGTAATCATTTTCTGATACCTGTCCTGAGCTCTGATGGCATGATATGGACTTGTAAGTAGCTTAAATGTAAAGCCAAGTCATCTACAAACATATTCATATATATATATATATATATATATATATATATATATATATATATATATATATATATATATATATATATATATATATATATATATAGTATAGGTAGGTACCTGGGGTGCTGAGACTCGAACAAGGGTCAAAATCTAACATAGTGTCATTATCAACTGAAATTCAGTATAAATTACAATAATAATAATAAAAAAAATAGGACAGGTATCAGGAAATGATCAAACTTGTTAAATGCGGTAGGGTGCTGGCCAAGACTAAGCGGGTCCGACCCGGGGAGCCGTGAAAATTGCTCCAATGGTGTCAGTGAAGGTAGTGCTTGGGTTTTCAGGACTGTCTTGACTGCTCTGACAAGTTCATATTTTGAGAATATTACCGGAATTTGACCTATGACCTTGACCCCTAGCCGACCGGGTTCAAACCTGACGCGGCCTCTTTTCTCTAGGTACTGACTTGCCCTTTGCAACAAGGTATCATTTATTAAAATCAGACATCAGGTTATGAAGATATGGCTCCTCAGACAAGGACCACCCCTCTATTTAATATATGAAGAAGTATGCATATTTTCACGAAAAATGATACATTTTGAGACGGTCCGACGACGAAACCGTCGGCGGTAAAATTATACAAGTTACATATCCGTTTAGACAATGTTTAAATTTAATTTATAACAGTTATTTCATTAAAATATCTTGTGTTTGGAATATTCTACAATTATTTGAAGTTAATGAAAAACACGGACATTTTCCGTACGGAAAAGTACGGAAATACAGCTTTTATCTTTAATAACGTACAGACGGACGAACAAATGTTGTCACTTTTGTCACAAACATTCAGATTTTGTCATTTTCTTTCAAAACAAGTTTTTATTTGCAGTTATATACCCAAAATAAATATTTTATAAGCACTTTTTCCTTATTTTACTGCTAATATTTTAAGCCAAAAATGGCAAAGTTTAGCAAATGTTCCCGACGGCGTGCCCGTCGGGGAAGAACATTGTTTTAAATATTCGATTAGGCAATACTACCTATTAAAAGAAATTTCACTTTGATACCTTACTTTTATCGCTTTTAGTGATAAAATGAAATTGATGAATTGTTCGAAAAAATGCGACCAAGATTAACCGGTATTTATTCAAGTGAACACCGGTCGACGCACGACAATGCGATACGACATCGCGACAATGTCGTTTGAGAATGTCGTTTGTCGTATCGCATTGTCGTGCGTCATATCGCATTATCGCGATGTCGTATCGCACTGTCGTGTGTCGTATCGCGATGTCGTGCGTCGTGCTACTGGCGCATAGGCGACACACGACAATGCGACGCGACATCGCGACATATCGTGCCAAAATTGCCAACTCGACGCACGACATTGCAAGCGACATGGCGACATTTTGACGAATGTCATATCGCATTGTCGCGCGTCGTGTCGCATTGTCGCGCGTCGTATCGCATTGTCGCACGTCGTATTGCATTGTCGCGATATCGTATTGCAATGTCGTGCGTCGCATTTGAGGGGCGACGGACGACATTTCACATGGCACTAACAGGATTCCGTATCAGATAGTACAATTTACTGACTCAAACTTGACATAAAATTTTACAAAATCTTTGACAGGGTGATAAGAGTCAGTGCATACTTTCAGGCGTACAGTTTTCATTTGTAGCTAGAATGCCATTATTTTGGATAGAAAGGAAGAACTATCCTACCTAACATCAGAACGTACATGCCTGCCACGTATATACGAAACCTGTGGATGAAATGTTAAATAAACGTATAATCTTGAAAAATCTTTAGTAATAAATTTCAAGAAGCTGTTCATAAAACATGTTTACACACTGTATCCTTTTGTCTATATTTGATGTAACGTTATAATTCACACAGTTATTGTGTTGTACTGGTATAAAACTTTTCTCACCGTTTCGTGGCATCATGTGATATTTCAAATATGTATCGTATAATGAAAAATAACATTTTCAAGTTGAGATTTCGTCAGAAAGAGATTCCATATAACAGAAGGTATTATACTAATTATGTTATAATAATAATAAAAACATAGCGTAGTTGTTGATATATTTCGACGGCATCTAGAACCAAATATTACACAAAATCTTGATTGGACAATCTTTTAGAATGCTGTTTAAGGTCTTCTGAAATATAATACATATAATTTAGTTACCTATAAGGCCATTGAAAAAAACTGTAAACACCAATAAAAAGCAATTATGAAGAAAAAACATATTTATCTCACTGTGAATTGGTTATCAGATACTGTAATATCGTATGACTTGTACCGGGTGTCAAACCTTGGCAATACGCGTAGGATTTAACTAGGTGTAATTATTTGATTTCTTTAATATTTTATTTTCTACAACACTGGGACCATGGAATAATTGATAATTTCATACATTTAAGTACAATTATAAGATATATCTACGATATCTGAAAATAACGAAATGATTATTATGAGTGACAAATTACGTCTGCAGTCATACACAAATTGTCCAATTCAAGCTTTTAGCCTTGAAAATGTCTCTTTGCTGATTGATCAACCAACACTTTATCAATTTTTGACATTGTATTTTAATTTTATTATAGAAATTTGACTCTTTAAACCGTTAGCATATGAATGTAACATTCCACATGGTCATGAATATTACAAAATAAGCAATCAAATAGTAGGATAATGACAGTACCTAAATTGTTATAAAACTACAAGGACAATTATTGGTGGATTTCAATGCACGTTAAATCAACAAATTATATAAACCAGTTTGCTAATACACAATGCAGTATAAAATGCGCGTTGTACTTTCAAAAGAATGCGTTGCCCTTGTCGCCGTATGCAATGTACACGTCACCCCTGATAACATGTCCTGTGTTAACTTTTACAACAAGGGTCGTGCCATTGTTTCTGAAATACAATGTACTTACCATTAACAAAGGTACGGCGCACAAATGTACGGGAAATACATGACGTGGATTATACACATTTCATTTTTACATTATCTATTACAGTAATGTGTATGTTTCTCGTTGTGTTAACATTTTTTTCATACCAGAGTTTCGTCTGTTATTCCCTCAGAAAATACAAATTAAAATAAAGAATATATCGCGCCTGTCATAAAATAATAGTCTATAGCTACATTTCCCCAGATAGGAAAATACTCTAAACTTACACAGGTTACCAATAACACATTTGATATTTATGATAAATGAAATATTATTTGACAAGTAAACCTTATAAATAGGCCAACACTAGGTAAGAGAAAAAGCCACACAATAATACGGCAATACCAAAATAAAAGCTCACTTGTCTAGGTTGACCTTCTCGTATCTGCAACCTCGCGATCGGTTGGTCATCTCTTATTATTGGTGTTATTGGGCGGGCGCTCTTTAACCGTTAGAGGGGGCCTTGTACCATGTGGTCGGCCATTCATCTGGTCCATGGATTGACTGTGTCTTATATAAACAGGGTTGTTCAATTTATCGGCCATACGATTATTAGTGATCAGTCGAAAGTTGCATTTGTTATATGTACGTGTAGGTCCGTACATATTTTTATAATTTGTGGATCACTTTGCTACAAACCTCTAACACATGGGTTATGTTGAAGCAGACATGTAAATCCCCCCTGTTTTCTTACGTTTTCAGTCTGCTGGTTAGCTCAGTCAATCGCTTGGATGGATTATATTATTATTGTAGCATAGTTTGCTATAACCATTCCCTCACACCGGTCCGTTTGTTCATATATTACATTGAAACAATTTTTTCATTTTTCAATATTTTAATATTTTTGTGCGTTTGTTTGCTGAAGACTTTATTGACTTACATCAGATTTTATTGTGATCTTGGTGTTATGTTTCATTTCGCATTTACTTAATCTAGGAAGAATATTTTTGTTTATATATCATCTCATGTCATAGAGATCTCCGAGAGCATCTTTGCCTCGTTTCTCATTAGTGCGAAGTACTAGAACCTACAATTTCCTATTAGGTCTGGTATGTTCTGCGCTTATTTTCATAGTTTTCTGCACCTTCGCGCTGCTATGTTGCTTCCAGGCATTTTAGCTGGAGCTTTGTCTTTCACATTTTCTCATCATTTTCATATATACCATGCTATATATTTACAATATGCCATAATTTTCATTTGAAAATTTACAATAAAGTCACGGCCTTATCCCATATAATTTTGTTTTGTTTTTGCTATATTACTTGGTACATTCACCTTTGTCTTAGAACTGATGAACTCCCTTATGCAGTCAGACCCGTACTGTAGACAGCCTCCAAAAAATATAACCTGCTTACTATGGTCACACGTCACCTGTCTTGAGAAAATATATGTTTTCACAAATACCGGCATTTTTCAGTCCCCAAGGGAGGTTCTGCAGCCGGGTTTGACTGTATATATATATAAATACCCTAGCACCCACCCATAAATTAAACGTATCAACGTTACATTGTTTATCAATTGTTAATCTGTAGACACTTATAAAAGACTTACTGCAGCATAACAGGCAATTAAAAGGCAAATTATATAACGCTGTGAATAGAGTTTGACAATATTTAAGCATTGATTTTCAGTACTGTGGTTTTATTGGATCGGTTTGGAGAATTAAACTAGGTACAAGTAAGCGTATTTTAAAGTTACTTTCCATATAATATTGTTTTTTATTTAATTTTTCATGAGATATTTCTTATGGAATGTATCTACTTGTATTCCGTTTTAGTTTCTGCTAGAAGTCACAAATTAAGTTCGGCTTTGACAGGAAATAAGTAAGTGACTTAAATTTTAATATTTGAAAATGTTTGTCTTGTTTAGTTATATCAGGTATCAAAATTATTAATGTAGGAATAAACTTTCCTTTTGGTTTTTATGAATTCGCAGTAGATTTTATTTTTGGAATGTATTCTATAAAGCACTTTTAAACGTTATCTGAATTAATTTGATTTCAAGCTTAAGAATACATTCATGATATTTTACGTTGGCAATTTTTACAAAAGTTGACATGATGCAAGATATTATTATTGTGAGTTAAGAAATAATATTCAAAGCATGCATAATACCGCATAATTGCTTTGAGTAGCAAGATTTCGTGTCTTCCAGCCTAGCAGTGTCACTATATTTCGTCATAAAAGTCAGGTCAATCCACATCCAACAGAAACAGTACTTTTTACAGAATATTACAACACATTATAAACATCACAGTTTTAACCACTGAATCATGCGGGCAGATACTTGCAGAGAACAATTTATTCAAGTAATATTAGTTAAGTAAACTGATAGCCATTATAATAAATGTGCTGGAAAACATGGTGTTTGACTTGTATCTACCTAATAAGCAAAATTAATTGAACATTATCCTATCTTTCACTGCCGTCCCTTTTAGTTTTACGGGCATCATATGTCTATGAAATATTTCTCTGTTGCTTCGCCATAGTCAATATTATTATGTTCCGTTAGTGTACAAGTAAAGCCATGGCAATGCTTGTTTATTTCTTTCATTTTGTTTATAGTGTATTGGATCTGTTTTGATCCTATCACTTAACTATGCGTTCAATTCCTGTCTTCATTTCAGATTTGGTGCGGTCGAGAATTATGGCTGTTCAAATACGCCTTGCGTATATTGTCATCCTACTTACCATTTTGAATCTCACGCTGTGCCTACCTTTTAGTCATGTTGGTCCTCGCGGTTCTCCTATTGGTCTTCAAAGTAACTTGGTTTCCTCAAAGGAAGAAATGTTTCTTACACGTGTGCGCAGGCATCTACACAAAGATGCAAGCCAGCAGATGAATGTGGTTCTGCAGACGACAGAATAATGAAGAACATATTTCAACGAAGGCTAACAAGACATTCTAGATAACTAACAAGTAGACATGTAAAGAGTTTAGCTGCAACCCTGAAGAAATATTAAACATTGACAAATATACATTCATAAAGTGTATTGAGAGCGATCGTGAACACTGACAAATATACATTCAATAAATACATTGAACGTGATCGTGGTATGTGTTTTAACAAATATAGTAGTATGTATCGTCATTTCAAAATAATCATGACTGTTCTCTGTACATTCAAAAAGTTCTATTTAACTGTTTTAAACAAAGATTAACAACTAAACTATTTTAAACTTTTGCAGTAGTTTACCTGTCAATATTATCATACTTTTTGTAATTTGACATTCCACTTCTTCAGTTTGGAACAGGCTTTTGTCTTAAACTAACTGTATATACATGCTATAACAGTTTAGCCATATAATTCTGTTGAATAAAGTTAGCAAGAAGTGTTTATTTGTTTTAAAACATGGGCTATAAGTCAAACAAACACAGTTTAGGTATCCGAAAAACGACAAGAAATCACAAAATGGTATCAAAATAACATATGTTGTGCATGTTCTTTTAAATTTGATGTAGGCTATAAATTATGAGGGTTTTATTGGTAATACCACAAAATTTTAGCATGTCAAAATTTCAATCCATATACTTAGAGCCTCAGAGTAGAAAAATGAATAGAAATGCAAAGCAAAACGTAGGCAAAATCGAAATTTAGTGTTGTTTCAAAACTTACTATTCGTATTTTGAAACAATGAAATAAACGGGATTCACAAAAACTTAACAAATCATCACTTCTGTTCCAGTTTAAATTTTGGTGCCACAGACAATAATGAGTACTCACTCAAATTGCCACTTTATTATCCATCTCGAATCTACCATTGTGCAGACCCGCTAAGGGTCAACAAGATCATATTTCTTCTCTGGTCGTCAAGCTTACTTGGTTCCTGCTGTAAAACTGAGATGCCTTCTTCACACAGGATATTAATGTCGTAGAGCAGGCGGCAAAGTAGTGAAGAATGTGCTACTTTGAAGGTTATAATAAATCATATATAACTAAGAACGTGGATTATGAGAATTTTAGAAATATTCAACATCGTTTTATAAATCACGAATAAGAAAGCAGATAAAGTACTGTAGAGAATAGAATATCATTTGTTTTAATTATTATAGTATTATTTTGTATATCATCTAAAGACTACAAAATTTCATAAAACACCAAAGGCTGCGGAACACAACTTTACCATTTTAAATTGTCTTTGAGACGATGTTTGCTGTGTGTGATGGAGATCATTGTCAATGCAAACAAATCAGCCAAACAACAGTCATAACTGTTTTCTACATGATCGATCTTCAGAAACGAATCCATTAGATTTTGTGTTGGTAGGCCTTCAAAAGTTTCTTTCTAATCATCAAGAAGACATCAAAGAAACAAAATGTATTGCCTGTGCTGGGACATTCAAAGGAAGCGTATCAATTGAACAGTAACGAAATGAAAATGCCTTATAAATAGATTAGGATATTGTCATTCCATTGTTTAAAAACAAAAGAACCGCCACTTAAGGAACAAAAAAGTTTGACGTTCCTGTAAAATTGATCCCTGAATATGATTGAAGCGCTCGACCACTAAGGCTCAAGAATGTAAAAGGGGGATATGTGGTATTCGATCGGGGGAGGAGTAGCGATGTGGATTGTTGCAATCCTCGAAAATAAAGTGATTTTGTGTGTGTTGTTGTTGTTATAGTGGAAGCATTTTTTAAAAATGATTATTGAGTTATGCTCTTGACAAAAATATGAATGAGAGAAATGACCATCCTCTGACATTGACCTTTAACCTACTGACCTGGTTTATGCGCATTGCACGTCGTCTCATCACCACCTACCTATACGCCAAGATTGAAGTCAATACATTGAATGGTTATTAAATCATGCTCCGGAGACGTTATAGGAATGACAAATTTGAATTCTGAGCTGGTCTTTGACCTACAGACCTGATCTATACAATTTACATGTATCGCTACCTACCTATATGTCAAATTTAAAGTCAATACATTGAATTGTTATTAAGTTCTGTTTCGGACACGAAACATAATGGACAATTCGACGCATGCGCCATCACGTAATACGTCAGTTTTTGTATAAAAAGGAAACCTAGAGATGTGTACACTAATGTACTACTCTATGCTATTGCTTAATTTGTAACTTATTTTGCAACTTACTTTGAAATAAATATTATAGCCGAGATTTAGATATTTCTAAACTGACATTAACAAGAAACACACATCTATTCCTAGAACAGATTCTCAATAGTATTAATCACCTACTGTAGGAATGATGAACCCATGAGATAAGAAACAGACCAAAACTCGACATAGAATCTAAAATCCGGGAATTATATCCTCAACGGACACGCTATCATTGCTCTTATATCATTTGTTGATGCTGCCACACACAAAGGCTTCATGTAATTCGTTAGAACTTCATGGTAATAAACAATTTCATAGACTGCTCCTGTCCGTCCAAGCAAACCAAAGTTTGATAGTTTTGTAAAGTGGGTGGGAGGAGGGGCGGGAATACAGGAATACAAGATACCACTTTCTTTCCGTTGCAGAGTTAATCACTGTATAAATTAATGGCTCAGTTTGCAATGTAGATCAGTTCTATACTTTGCGGTGGATGTTATGTCTCCTAGATTTTACACTCTCAGTCTGATAGATTGTTGTGTCCCGGTAATCCACTGTCAACTCCGTAATGACTGCTAAGTGATGTTAAATACACATGACGCCCCAGTAATACACAGTAAGTTGCTTTATCACTAACCTGTTTCATGAAAAATTCTAAAAATAAAATGTTCGTAGAAAGAATCGGTGCAAGAAACATGGAGGTTTGTTTGTTTACACAAATACTCACAGTCGGGGAAGCTGTACGCAGAAAAAATGCCAAAATGTGAACTCCGTTACAGTCAGCTCCGTTACGAAGTATTTCGTTGACAAATTCGTAACGGAGTTGACTTTTTAAACGTTTTATTTCATTTTTCCTTTGTAGTATTCTTTTAGCAATATGTTTTCATATTTTACTTCATACACACAATTAATACAATGTCCGTAACTGGAAAACTGTGAGTAGAAAACATTTCGATGTTCAGAATTTATTAATAATTAACGCGCCAGACAAAAATCTTTATGCTGCCGGATTCCATCATGACACATCGAATAAATAAATGTAAATATAAAGCTTTTGAGGTTTTTGTTTTCGAATAAGATGTATTAAATATGGGTATTACATTCCCAATCGGATCCCGTATTGAATATAACTGCAATAGGTAGTTGTTCAACATACATTTGCCAAAATGCATTCAATGATCTGAAGAAAAGTGTGTTAAGGACCCGTTTACAACTTTGAGTTCTGTTTGCGATAACTGGCCGTTCTTGCTCTTTCCTTAGCCACTGTTTGTTGTTTTTTTCCACCTATTAGGTTCGCAATAATATACCCGTGTCTCGTCTCCTGTGAGAAGTTCGTCAAACCTCCTTTCAACTGCAATTTTATAGATTTGTACAAGTTTCTTGCAACATTGCACACATTGGGCTTTCCGCATTTTTTGTCAAATGAAGGGGTAACCAACTTGCACACACTTTCGATAATTCAAAGTGTTTGGTCAGAATGTCATGAACGCTTCCCGATGAAATGCTCACTGATGAAACTATTTGGCAAACTGTATTTCTTGAGTCTTGCTACAGTAGCAATATTATGAGAGGATGCTGACGGTTTAGAACGCCCTACCCAAGGTAGATCTTGGACTCCGGATTCTCCCTTATCAAATACCCTTACCCGCCTGTATGAAGTGTCTTTGGAAGAGTTTTAAGTTCAACGCATCTTTATGTAGGACATAATTTTCTTTATAACTGGAGCCTAAAGCAACACCAGTGTGTACGAGTCTGGTGTAATAAAACGGTGACAAAACAAATTGTGTTGAAATTTTTAATGTACTTGACTATTGAAATCTCCTAGAAGTCAATAAAAATCATGTTTGTATGTATAAAAGATTCTAGGGAACCGCGTTAGTCTCAAAATTTTCTGAATTCCCATCGTATCTTAAGTAAGGCAGAAATTTAACTCCTAGACAATGTTGGTTTAATATTTATTTATTCAATATTTAGATTATAAAAGATAAAATGTAAGGGTAGATTTCCCGGAAGCACAGAGCACCCCAAACAGAGACATAGAGCCATGCATCGCAAAGTAGGCCCACAACAAAAGAAGCTATAACGGGAAAATATTGTAGACGGGTTGCTTCAAAAATCCAACAACATGTACATCATAAATATATACAAAATACAGAAAAATGGGGGTGGGGTGTTAAGGGGTAGATAAAAGAGTCGGATGTTGGGATATAACCATTCATTTTGGAATAACTGTCTCTGAATTCACATTGTCTTGTTGATGACAATGGATCATTTGTTGTAATCTTTCTGGATCAGGTTAATCGCTATGACTATGAAAGGTATCTAGACTGTTAACATACTAAATCAGCTGCAACAATACTAAACAAAATGTCAATACGTTAAGTGGTTAAAAAGTGAAGCAGCGTGTCTGATGTTATGAAAACAATATTCTACAATCATTTCTGTTTATCTGGCAGTCCTATGATAAAATTCTCTATGATACTAAATGCATATATATTGCATCAGCACTGTTTGTAAACACAGACCGTGAAAAACGCTTAAATAGCAGAAGCATTGATACTATAGTTGCTGTATGTAGAGAAATTGAAAACTATAAAATTGTCGCCAATTTAAATCCTATGTAACAGAAATGCGATAATCAATTATTAATGGAAAACATGCATTACCATGTCATTATAGAGAGAACAACACGTTACAGACTTAAAAATCCTCAGTAAAACCTTTATTACAATTTAATTGTTCCTCAATGAGTAAACCTTAACAGTCGATGCCTAAAAGAATTGTAATTATGTTTTGGCGGAATAATAGGGTTATCATAACAGTAGCCCGACCTTCGGCTCGAGTGGATTTTTGCCAGATCGGATCTCACGAGAACTTACCTAGTAAATGTAATACACGTTACGTTTAAGAGCACAGGACAAAATATTGCACCGTAAATAAAGACTTACCTGGCAAAAAATGATATCTTTAATTGTGTGCAGTGATATTTCTATCGATAAGATGTTTTTAGTGGTGTTTGTCTTTATTACCTCTTGACTTGCTATAATGACTACTGTATTGTATATATACGTAACTTTGACCATATTTGTTTTAAAAAATACTTTGAAATTCTTTAACCAGTAGTGAATACTGTTGAAACTTGATGTATCGAACTCGCTTATCCCAATGTTCCGGCTATCTCGAAGACATTTTCAGGTACCATCCCAAAAACCCAAAAATATCATCTTATGCCGAATTTCGGTTATGTCGAAGTATAACACTTGATCCCTTGGAATTCGAGTCATCGAGTTTCAGCAGTACTAAGAACAAATCTAATATGACTGAATACATTGTCTAATCTACAATTTTGCCAGACGACCGTTCAGTTGGGGCAATTCGCTAAATTTTCACAATCCTTTTCAATCTATGAAAACATAACCTCAAAATAAGAAAATTTCACTGTTTTTCTATTTATGTTGTACCAAAAGTGTGCGATCATGGCGAATCGTTTCAAATAATGTTCATGAAAACTTTCCACGTACACTCTCTTAGTTTATAAACAGATAAAACCAGTTTTACTCTCTTCTAAGTGGTGTCATCTTAGTCTGACATAGCCGTTGTTATGTATAGATCAATTAAAAAGGCAGTATGCTGTTCGTCTAAAGAGGAACTAAGTTCTTATTGACATGCCTTCATAAGGCCTAAAAAGTATTTGTTTTGGGTATCCCGACCTACCCTAAAAATTTACCGCGACCTTAAATGTTTTTATGGCGTTGGAAAAAATCGATATTTTCGCTATTTGTTATACTGTTCGCTTTGTGTTGCTCTTTCTTCTTTGTAAAAAAATATAAAAGCACCTTTCTACCTACCCTTTTATTGGGTGGGGTGGGGGGAGTGGCATGTTACGTGGTACGAAATTGCCATGAGAAAGTAAACGTATAACGGATTTGAAAGAAGTCCAAGGGCATAAAAATTACAACAGCAAATTTTACGTCATTAAACATGCACGTTTGCATATACAGGTAATTTATTGTGTTTCCGAAACTATGCAATCGTCGAATACGTCATATACGCGGACGAAAAACAAAAATATCCTAGGCTTGCCTCGGAGAATTATGTTTTGGTCTGCGCGAAAAGAACAGCAAGATGACACTTTCGAAGCAAACATTGTACCATATCAAATGCATATTTGACAAAGATCGAATGATTTAGCCATTTGATACTTCAGCCATTACAATTTGCCTAACTGAGTGCCCTGGCCGACATTGAAACTTTGTAACTGTTAGACATTAGCCTAAAACTGGAGCATGTCATGCCCTACTTTGTGCACGTTATGTATGTACGTTACTCTTTTAAAACGTCCTAAATTTAAGGCGGGTATGATAATATTACAAACACACTTTTTTATAAACCCAGTTAATACCACCAGAAGTGTCACGTTGAGGAAAGCATGCAGTTAATGGCGTGGCCTTGATGGTTTTGTATGTGCTTTTGTCATACAAGGTATGAAACTACATATTATTATAATAATCGATACATATCACTTAGTGTTTTAGTTGGGTATTTTTGTAAAAAAGACACTCGCCCCGTTACCCACTTCCCCCTCCCCCACCATAACCCACTAACAAAATGTAGGGGAAATATCGGATATAAACATCGCCGCTGGATGTTGCAACGAAACAGAAATATCAATAAAATGTGTGTATAACCTGAGGGAGGTATGTCATTCTGATAATTACTACACACAGTTGCAGCAATTATTTCATTAAAATGTATTTTGTCCGGTCTAACTAAACATGCATGACCTGCGCACCTATTTCTCAACGTTACATTGTATATCAATTGTTAATCTGTAGACACTTATAAAAGACTTACTGGAGCATAACATGCAATTGAAAGGCAAGTTATACAACGCTGTGAATAGAATTTGACAATATTTTAGCATTTAATTTCAGTACTGTGGTTTTATTGGATCGGTTTGGAGGATAAGACTAGATACAAGTAAGCGTATTTTAAAGTTACTTTCCATATAAGCTTGATTTTTATTTAATTTTCCTTGACATATTTCTTATGAAATGTATCTACTTGTATTCATTTTTAGTTTCTGCTAGAAGTCTGTTAGAAGTCACAAATTAAGTTCGGCTTTGACAGGAAATAAGTAAGTCACTTAATTTTTAATAAGTATGTGAAAATGTTTGTCTTGTTTAGTTATATCTACATTTTTATATCAGAATTATTAATGTAGGAATGAAGTTTCCTTTTGCTTCTTATGAATTCACAGTAGATTTTGTTTTTGAAATGTATTCCATAAAACACTTTTAAACGTTATCTGAATTAATTAAGAAAGGAAATGTATCTTTTCGGTGTTCATGCGAAATGAACGACAGAATAGGATTGACAAATCGCTAGCGCGATTCATGTTTAATTTATCGATCCTATTCTGTCGTTCATTTCGCATGAACATCGAAAAATACATTTCATTTCTTATATTTACATTATATTTCCTTTCCATTTGTAAACTAGATTATATTACAAATTCAACACATTTTGTGGAATTTAACATTAAAATCAGCTTTCCGGCAATTCTGTTCACCAGACGACGGAACAACCGCGACGACATCTAAAGAACGTTCTCCCTGACTATACGCGGACGTCGTCAAAACAGCGACCCGTTATCACTAAGCAGCGTTGACGTAACTTTCGCGCCTTTCATTTTGCTGTTCATACGAAATGAACGTCAATTTTTTCAATGGAGAAGAATAGGGCGAATGTAAATATTTTGATTTTTAACTTAAGAATATATTCATGATATTTTACGTTGGCAATTTTTATAAGTGGATAGAAGTATATTTTTCAAAATTGTCAAAAGTTGACATGATGCAATATACATTTGTATTATTATTGTGAGTTAAGAAATAATTTTCAAGCATGCATAATACCGCATAATTGCTTTGAGTAGCAAAATGTCGTGTCTTCCAGTCTAGCTGTTTCACTATATTTCGTCGTAAAAGTCAGGTCAATCCACATCCAACAGAAACAGTACTTTTTACAGAAAATTACAACACATTATAAACATCACAGTTTTAACCTCTGAATCATGCGGGCAGATACTTACAGAGAACAATTTATTCAAGTAATATTAGTTAAGTAAACTGATAGCCATTATAATAACTGTGCTGGAAAACATGGTGTTTGACTTGTATCTACCTAATAAGCAAAATAAATTGAACATTATCCTATCCTTCACTGTCGTCCTCTTTAGTTTAACCGTCATCATATGTCTATGAAATATTTCTCTGTTGCTTCGCAATAGTCAATATTACTATGTTCCGTTAGTGTACGAGTAAAGCCATGACAATGCTGGTTCACTTCTTTCATTTTGTTTACAATGTATTAAATCTGTTCCGATCCTATCACTTAA
This sequence comes from Mercenaria mercenaria, assembly GCF_021730395.1. Lineage (NCBI taxonomy): Eukaryota > Metazoa > Mollusca > Bivalvia > Venerida > Veneridae > Mercenaria > Mercenaria mercenaria. Next base: position 54,664,467 of record NC_069369.1, read on the forward strand.
CTATGCATTCAATGCCTGTCTCCATTTCAGATTTGGTGCGGTCGGGAATTATGGCTGTTCAAATACGCCTTACTTATATTGTCATCCTACTTACCATTTTGAATCTCACGCTGTGCTTTCCTCATCCTATTCCTCATGGTCCTCGAAGTAACTTGGTTTCCTCAAAGGAAGAAATGTTTCTTACACGTTTGCACAGGCATCTACACAAAGATACAAGCCAGCAGATGAATGTGGTTCTGCAGACGGTAGAATAATGAAGAACATCTTTCAACGAAGGCTGAGAAGATCTAGATAACTAACAAGTTGACATGTAAAGAGTTTAGCTGCAACCCTGAAGAAATATTAAACACTGACAAATATACATTCATAAAGTGTATTGAGAGCGATCGTGAACACTAACAAATATACATTCAATAAATACATTGAACGTGATCGTGGTATGTGTTTTAACAAATATAGTAGTATGTATCGTCATTACAAAATAATCATGACTGTTCTCTGTAAAAAAGTTCTAATTAACTGTTTTAAACAAAGATTAACAACTAAAGTATTATAAACATCTGCATAGTTTACCTGTAAATATTATCATACTTTTTGTAGTTTGACATTCCACTTCTTCAGTCTGGAACAGGTTTTTGTCTTAAACTAACTGTATATACATGCTATAACAGTTTAGCCATATAATTCTGCTGAATAAAGTTAGCAAGAAGTGTTTATTTGTTTTAAAACATGGGCTATAAGCCAAACAAACACAGTTTAGGTATCCGAAAAACGACAAGAACCATAAAATGGTATCAAAATAACAAATATTATAGCCGAGATTTAAATATTTCTAAACTGACATTAACAAGAAACACACATCTATTCCTAGAACAGATTCTCAATAGTATTAATCACATAATGATGAACCCATCAGATAAAACATCAAACCCAAACTCTACATAGAATCTAAAATCCGGGAATTGTATCTTCAAGGGCCACGCTATCATTGCTCTAATGTCATTTGTTGATATTGCCACACACAAAGGCTTCATGTAATTCGTTAGAACTTAATGGTAATAAATAGATCCATAGACTACTCCTGTCCGTTCAAGCAAACCAAAGTTTGATAGTTTTGTAAAGTGTGTGTGTGTGAAGTGGGGGTGGGTGGGGGGATACAGGAATACAGGATACCGCTTTCCTTTCGTTGCAAAGTTAATCACAGTATAAACTGGTGTGTCCCGGTAATCCACTGTCGAGTCCGTTATGACTGCTAAATGATTGAAAATACACATTACGCCCCATTAATACACAGTAATTTGCTTTTATACTAACCTGTTTCATGAAAAATTCTAAAAATAAAATGTTCGTAAAAGGAATCGGTGCAAGAAACATTGAGGTTTGTTTGTTTACACAAATATTCACAGTCGGAGAAGCTGTACGCAGATAATATGCCAAAAAGTGAACTCCGTTACAATCAGCTCCGTTACGAGGTATTCCGATGACAAATTCGTAACGGAGTTGACTTATTAGACGTCTTATGTCATTTTTCCTTTGTAGTCTTCTTTAAGCAAATATGTTTTCATATTTTACTTCATACACACAATTAATACAATGTCCGTAACTGGAAAACTGTGAGTAGAAAACATTTCGATGTTCAGAATTTATTAATAATTAATGCGCCAGACTAAAATCTGTGTGCTGCCGGATACCATCATGCCATATCGAATAAATAAATGTAAATATAAAGCTTTTGAGGTTTTTGTTTCCGAATAAGATGTATTAAATATGGGTATTACATTCCTAATCGGATCTCTTATTGAATATAACTAGTTGTTCAACATACATTTGCCAAAATGCATTCAGTGATCTGAAGAAAATTGTGTAAAGGACCCGTTTACAACTTTGAGTTCCGTTTGCGATAACTGGCCGTTCTTGCTCTTTCCTTAGCCACTGTTTGTTGTTTTTCCACATATGTTTGCAATAATATACCGATGTCTCATCTCCTGTGAGCCTGTTAGATGTTCGTCAAATCTCCTTTCCAACTGCAGTTTTATAGATTTTTATAAGTTTCTTTCAACATTGCACACATTGGGCTTTCCGCCTTTTGTCAAATGAAGTGGTACCCCACTTGCACACACTTTCGATAATTCAAAGTGTTTGGTCAGAATGATATGAACGCTTCCCGATGAAATGCTCACTGATGAAACTATTTGGCAAACTGTATTTCTTGAGTCTTGCTACAGTAGCAATATTATGAGAGGAGGCTGACGGTTTAGAACGCCCTACACCAAGGTAGATCTTGGACTCTGGATTCTCCCTTATCAAATACCCTTACCCGCCTGTATGAAGTGTCTTTGGAAGAGTTTTAAATTCAACGCATCTTTATGTAGGAAATAATTTTCTTTATAACTGGAGCCTAAAGCAACACCAGTGTGTACACATTCCATGGAATGGGCATAATTGCAACATTTACACCAAAGGGCAACAAAAGACGAGTTGTGCCCAGGATACAAGTAACAAATGAAGAGCTTGTCAAAATTGGGAAAATCAATATAAAATATTATAAACAAAATGACAATGTCCTTGAAAATGTCATATTTGAGAAGCTGTTGGATATAGATTGTGAGGATCCTATACCTGGAAACTTCGAGTTTCTTGTTAAAATTACACGCCCACTAAGTCCAATGACACCAAGCTGGTCTGGAATCATGCAAACTGTTCAGAAGGGTGAACATCCAGGAGCGTCCAAAGTCCAGTTCCTTCCCATGATAGACATGAACCCAATGGATATGTCCTGCATATATTCCACCTTGACATACGTTGCACAGCAAGCCCGTTTGATGAACATTGACCCTGTCATAACATTTGACCAACCACTGTATTGGAAGGCCATGACTATCATAACAAACGAACCAGATTCTAGTGAGCTGAAGAGAGCTGTAATCAGACTTGGTGCCTTTCATATGGAAATGAGTTTCTTGGGATGTATAGGGAAGATTATGGAAAATAGCGGTCTTTCAGAACTACTAAGCACTGTATATGCTCCAAACACTGTTTGCCATATGCTAAGCGGAAAGGCGGTTCAGAGGGCAATTAGAGGTCATTTCTTGGCCAGTGATGCACTTGACCAGCTCATTATGGAGAAGACATTTCATGAGTTAATGGAAACGCAGTATATAGATGAGAATAACAATCATGCTGAAACAGGGAGAAGCAATGATGAAGCCTACTCACCTGAACAGAGAAAATTAGTCACAATTTTTGAAAGTGTACTCGAGCAGAAAATTGATGAACGGCTACTAGTAACTGAAGACAATGTAAATCGAAAAGAAATGGTTGACAAAGTTGAAAGTACTAAGCATACATTGAAAAGTTCTAGAACTGCAAAATTATGGCTACAATACTTAGAAATGATCAACCTACTGAAACAGTTTATCGCAGCTGAAAGGATTAGGAATTGGCGATGTCACCTCAAGAGTTTGAAAAACATGCTTCCTTTTTTTGCAGCTGCAGGACATAATCTGTACACGAAATCAAGCTACATGTACCTTCAGCAAATGAACTGTCTTCATATAACACATCCTGAAGTTTGCCAAGCATTTGAAAAGGGATTGCATGTGGTCCGAAGGTCAAACAGAATGTGCGGTGGTCTTTCTACCGATCTGGTTATTGAACAAGTACTTATGCGCAGTGTCGAGTCTGTAGGTGGACTGACAAGAGGCAGAGGATTGTCAGAGTTACAACGAACGCAGTGGATTTTGTCTATGCCAGCCTGTGCAGAAATAAATTTTGCAATGCAAGAATATACTAACAAGAAATACAATACAAGTGATCAGCACAAGGATATTGCAAAATCTCGAATCGACAGGGATGAGAAAGATCGGCAAGTGTTTTTAGAGTTTCTCCGGGAGCGAAACCCATTTTCAGATGAAGCAAACCTGAGAAATATTGAAACGGGAAGTTTAGCAGACGCAAATGTAAACGTGGACTCGGCAAGAAATGTAGGGGAGAAAATACTGAAGAACATGGAAGGGAAAAAGGTTCTTGAACATTCGTTTAAACGTAACGATCAAGCTGTCCAAAACAAATATCGAAGTTGGTGGAGAAGAGTTCCATGTAGACCCTCAGCTACTGTTCCAAAGAATTATGGCAGTTGCGGACAACTATACTGATGATCCTGAGGAGATATTTAAGCAAGAATTGTCAGCAAATCCATCAGCACTTTTTGACAATTCAGGATTAATGAGAGAAGCACAGAAGCCTCAAATCGCTAACACTATATGGGACTTGGGACAATGTGATGCAACATATATACCACCCTTGACCGTGTGTCATATTGTTTTGGATGGTGGATCTCTACTTCAACGAATCCCTTGGGATTATGGTACCTCATTTGGAGCAGTATGTAGTAATTATTGTAGATTTGTCGAAACAAACTATAAAAATGCACATATTGTATTTGACGGGTATGAAAATGGGCCTTCTACAAAAGACACAACACACGTACGAAGGACGAAAGGCAGAATAGGAGCAAAAATCTCTTGATAGTGAAAACAGCAGTGGAATTATCAGACGAAAAACCGACGGTGGTTATTGGTGAAGAAACAGACCTTTTAGTTTTACTGTGTCATCACGCGGAAGAAGGCAGGGAAAAGATATTTTTTAAGTCTGACTCTGGTTCAAAGAAAAAGAAAATTTGGGATATTTCTAAGACAAAGAATGTACTAACTGAAGGCATATGCAGTGTTTTACCTGTTGTCCACGCATTCTGCGGTTGTGACACTACATCGAGGATATACGGAATAGGAAAAGGAATTGCTCTAAAAAAGCCATGGTCGACACAGATTTCCATGCAAATGCAAAGATATTTCTGAAAGAGTCCACTCACGAAGAGTTCGAAAGAGCAGGAGAGCAAATGATGTGTACGTTGTTCAATGGCAGGAAAATTGAAGGTTTAGATAGGCTAAGATACAGAAAGTTTTTTTCAGCGTGTCAGTACAGGCACAACAGTTGTACAAGTACAGAGTTTACCACCAACTTCTCAATTGGCCAAATATCACAGCTACAGGGTGTACCTACAAGTTCGGACATGGCTTGAAAGAATACTACAACCACGGGAATGGGGCTGGTATGAAAAAGATGGCAGGCTTACCCCACTGAAATGTGATTTACCTGCTGCGCCAGAGAGACTGAAAATCATAAGATGCAACTGCAAACAAAATTGCGACTCTCGAAGATGCACTTGCCGTAAGCATGGTCTGTCTTGTTCTACTGCCTGTGGGGAATGCAATGGAATCGGTTGTAGCAATGTTCAATCAGTAGAAGATGAACTAGAAAATTAGATTATGTGCATGAAGGGATACTGAAGCTTAATGATAATATTTGCTTGCCCCTCAGTCTCAAATGTTTCTTTGTTGATACTGGTCAACATGAAAAGTACTTGTCAGTATAACATTCTCTGCAAATGTATCTACTAAGCCTGTTGTATACTTCATTACATTTGAAGGCAGGTTATTTTGTATCATAGTTATTTAAAAACGTAGTATTAGAAATGAGTTATAATTATTACCATATAATTTATATTACTATGTTTCAGTTGGTCAGTACATGCTTGTTGCTTTTTAAAATACTCTGCTAATCAAAGTATTTTGTCATATTACTATAGATTATTAACAAACGATTATGTTGTAGTCACACGGAATGTATATTCACCGATGTATATAAGTTTCTTAGATCTCACAATTTATTATACAGTGATATTGTACATATAATGGGAATAACAGTAGAAATTTGATAACAGTGCAAACATATTATTGTTACTACAGCCGAACATGTTCTGTAAAAACCACAAATAGGAAGAACAAAAACTTACCTTTGTTGACTGGTGGTCTCTATTAACAGGTGAAATATCCATTAATAATGGTCTCATGGTAATAAAAACTGGTGCCGTTTGGCATTGCATCAGTGTTTTTGTTAAGGTGGTCTTATCTACAGGAGGTCTTCAACATAGGTTTGACTGTATATGGATTCTAGATATTACATGATATGTACCTATGTATTAAAGTGGGTGGGGTACAGATCAGGACTTCAATCACATACTATTATGAATTTAGCATGTATTGTATGTATCAGTTTTGCAAACAATATGTATTTTGACATAACTGTTTTATTGTTTTACTATTTATATTCAAGATAGATATCTCTAATAGGGCTGAAGTGTATGTTTAATTAAATTTGATGAAGTCATTGTAAATATGAACACATATATGAATAAATCTATTATTGCACTACATGTGTTTGAAAAAAAACATATTGTTAAAATACTTATACCAGAAAATTGTAATACATGTAATGTGCAGCATTTTATTTATATTCATTTTTCCAGTAAGTAATTGCTTGTTACTTATAAACAAAAGTTCTGCTTTATAATGTGCCATCTCGATATTTACTGAGGTTGTTAGTTTAAGTGATACTTTACACAGATAAATATATTTATAAGATCTCATAATTCTTTGTAAAATAAAATTGTATATAATAATGCTATATACACATCATTGTTACTAAATGGAAACTACCTGTTAATTCATATGATTATCTTTATAATGTAGTGGGTGGGGTACAGCTCGGGTCTTTATACACATAAAATGTGATTATTTACATGTTTAGTATGTATTCGAAGCATGTTTAGTATGTACTCGAAGCAATAAATATCTGTTTTAATAAAACTGTTTTATTTTTTCTATCAGTATTCAAGATGTCCATGTTTTAGAGTTGAAACAAATAATACAATCTATCTTCTTGACTTCCGTGAAGAAAAAAATCGAGGGACTTGCAGAAAAATAGTAGGGTATAAAAGACATATATTTTTTCATGATTGGACACAAATATTTCTGAGGACTTTTGTAAATTGTTAGTGCAGATATTATAGTGTATGAAAATTAAAATAATTATTGTGAAGGAATTTGTTTGAGGCTACCCATCTATTTAGGCTATAATGCCTTGACTAAAAACCTTTATTACAATTTAATTGTTCCTCAGTGGGACAAGAAATGCCTTTATGAATATGTTAAAGCAAACAGTAATGATATTGTAGTATGAGTAAACCTTAACAGTCGATGGCTAAAGAATTTGAATTAGCTCGATCTTCGGCTCGTTTGGATTTTTGCCAGATCGGATCTCACGAGAAATAACCTAGTAAATGTAAAATACACGTTACGTTTAAGAGCACAGGACAAAATACTGCACTGTAAATAAACACTTACCTAGCAAAAAATTATATCTTTAATTGTGTGCATTGATTTTTCCATTGGTAATATGTTTTAGTGGTGTTTGTCTTTATTACCTCTTGACTTGCAATAAGGACTACTGTATTGTCTATATACGTATCAACGTTACATTGTATATCAATTGTTATACTGTAGACAATTATAAAAGACTAACTGCAGCATAACATGCAATTAAAAGGCAAAATATATAACGCTGTGAATAGAATTTGACAATATTTAAGCATTGATTTTCAGTACTGCAGTTTTATTGGATCGGTTTGGAGGATTAGACTAGGAACAAGTAAACGTATATTAAAGTTACTTTCCATATAATATTGTTTTTTATTTATTTTTTCATGAGATATTTCTTATGGAATGTATCTACTTGTATTTCGTTTTAGTTTCTGCTAGAAGTCACAAATTAAGTTCGGCTTTGACAGGAAATAAGTAAGTGACTTAAATTTTAATACATGTATGTGAAAATGTTTGGTTGTTTAGTTATATCTATATTTTTATATTAAAATTATTAATGTAGGAATAAACTTTCCTTCTGGTTTTTATGAATTCGCAGTAGATTTTATTTTTGAAATGTATTCTATAAAGCACTTTTAAAGGTTATCTGAATTAATTTTATTTTAAGCTTAAGAATATATTCATGATATTTTACGTTGGCATTTTTTATAAGTGGATAGAAGTATATATTTTTCAAAATTGTCAAAAGTTGACATGATGCAAGATATTATTATTGTGAGTTAAGACATAATATTCAAAGCATGCATAATACCGCGTAATTGCTTTGAGTAGCAAGATTTCGTGTCTTCCAGCCTAGCAGTGTCACTATATTTTGTCATAAAAGTCATAAAAGTCAGGTCAATCAACATACAACAGAAACAGTACTTTTTACGGAATATTACAACACATTATAAACATCACAGTTTTAACCTCTGAATCATGCGGGCAGATACTTGCAGAGAACAATTTATTCAAGTAATATTAGTTAAGTAAACTGATAGCCATTATAATAAATGTGCTGGAAAACATGGTGTTTGACTTGTATCTACCTAATAAGCAAAATTAATTGAACATTATCCTATCTTTCACTGCAGTCCCCTTTAGTTTTACGGTCATCATATGTCTATGAAATATTTCTCTGTTGCTTCGCCATAGTCAATATCATTATGTTCCGTTAGTGTACAAGTAAAGCCATGGCAATGCTTGTTTATTTCTTTCATTTTGTTTAGAGTGTATTGGATCTGTTTTGATCCCATCACTTAACTATGCGTTCAATTCCTGTCTTCATTTCAGATTTGGTGCGGTCGAGAATTATGGCTGTTCAAATACGCCTTGCGTATATTGTCATCCTACTTACCATTTTGAATCTCACGCTGTGCCTACCTCTTGGTCCTGTTGGTCCTCGCGGTCCTCCTATTGGTCTTCAAAGTAACTTGGTTTCCTCAAAGGAAGAAATGTTTCTTACACGTGTGCGCAGGCATCTACACAAAGATGCAATTCAGCAGATGAATGTGGTTCTGCAGACGACAGAATAATGAAGAACATATTTCAACGAAGGCTAACAAGACATTCTAGACAACTAACAAGTTGACATGTAAAGATTTTAGCTGCAACCCTGAAGAAATATTAAACACTGACAAATATACATTCATAAAGTGTATTGAGAGCGATCGTGAACACTAACAAATATACATTCAATAAATACATTGAACGTGATCGATCGTGGTATGTGTTTTAACAAATATAGTAGTTTGTATCGTCATTTCAAAATAATCATGACTGTTCTCTGTACATTCAAAAAGTTCTATTTAACTGTTTTAAACAAAGATTAACAACTAAACTATTTTAAACTTTGGCAGTAGTTTACCTGTCAATATTATCATACTTTTTGTAATTTGACATTCCATTTCTCAAGTTTGGAACAGGCTTTTGTCTTAAACTAACTGTATATACATGCTACAACAGTTTACCCATATAATTCTGTTGAATAAAGTTAGCAAGAAGTGTTTATTTGTTTTAAAACATGGGCTATTAGTCAAACAAACACAGTTTAGGTATCCGAAAAACGACAAGAAACCACAAAATGGTATCAAAATAACATATGTTGTGCATGTTCTTTTAAATTTGATATAGGCTATGAATTATGAGGGTTTTATTGGCAATACGACAAAATTTTAGCATGTCAAAATTTCAATCCATATTCTTAGAGCCTCAGAGTAGAAAAAATGAATAGAAATACAAAGCAAAACGTAGGCAAAATCGAAATTTAGTGTTGTTTCAAAACTAACTATTCATATTTTGAAACAATGAAATAAACGCGATTCACAAAAACTTAACAAATCATCACTTCTGTTCCAGTTTAAATTTTGGTGCCACAGATAATAATGAGTACTCACTCAATTTGCCACCCTGTTAACCATCTCGAATCTTCCATTGTGCAGACCCGCTAAGGGTCAACAAGATCATATTTCTCCTCTGGTCGTCAAGCTTACTTGGTTCCTGCTGTAAAATTGAGATGCCTTGTTCGGTATCTAATGAAAGAGCTCAGGATATTAACGGCAAAGTAGTGAAGAATGTGCTACTTTGAAGGTTATAATACATCATTTATAACTAAGAACGTGGATTATGAGAATTTTAGAAATATTCAACATCGTTTTATAAATCACGAATAAGAAAGCAGATAAAGTACTGTAGAGAATAGAATATCATTTGTTTTAATTATCATAGTATTATTTTGTATCACCTATTGACTAAAAATTTTATAAAACACCAAAGGCTGCGGAACACTACTTTACCATTTCAAATTGTCGTTGAGACGATGTTTGCTGTGTGTGTGTGTGTGTGTGTGTGTGTGTGTGTGTGTGATGGAGATCATTGTCAATGCAAACAAATCAGCCAAACATCAGTCATAATTGTTTTCTACATGATCGATCTTTAGAAACGAATCCACTAAATTTTGTGTTGGTACGCCTTCAAAAGTTTCTTTCTAATCATCAAGCAGACATCAAAGAAACAAAATGTATTGCTTGTTTTGTGCTGGGACATTCAAAGGAAGCGTAGCAATTGAACAGTAACAAAATGAAAAGGCATTATAAATAGATTAGGACATTGTCATTCCATTGTTTGAAAACAAAACCATCTCGAATCTACCATTGTGCAGACCCGTTAAGGGTCAACAAGGTCATATTTCTCCTCTGGTCGTCAAGCTTACTTGGTTCCTGCTGTAAAACTGAGATGCCTTCTTCGGTATCTAATGACCTACAGACCTGATCCATACAATCTACATGTACACATTGCTTTATCGCTTCCTACCTATATGTCAAGTTTAAAGTCAATACATTGAATTGTTATTAAGTACTGCTTCGGATACGAAACATAATGAACAATTGGACGCATGCACCATCACGTAATACGTCAGTTTTTGTATAAAAAGGAAATCTGGCGATATGTACACTAAGGTACTACTCTATGCTATTGCCTAATTTGTAACATACTTTGCAATAAATATTATAGCCGAGATTTAAATATTTCTAAACTGACATTAACAAGAAACACACATCTATTCCTAGAACAGATTCTCAATAATATTAATCACCTAATGATGAACCCATGAGATAAAACAACAAACCCAAACTCGACATAGAACCTAAAATCCGGGAACGATATCCTCAAGGGACACGTTATCGTTGCTCTAATGTCATTTGTTGATATTGCCACACACAAAGGCTTCATGTAATTCGTTAGAACTTAATGGTAATAAATAGTTTCATAGACTACTCCTGTCCGTCCAAGCTAACCAAAGTTTGATAGTTTTGTAAAGTGTGTGTGTGTGTGTGTTTGTGTGTGTGTGTGTGTGTGTGTGTGTGTGTGTGGGACGGGGGGGGGGGGGGGGGGGGGGGGGGGGAGGGGGTATAAATTAATGGCTCAGTTTGCGATGTAGATTAATTCTATATTTTGCGGTGGATGTTATGTCCCCACTATTTTACACTCACAGTCTGATAGATTGGTGTGTCCCGGAAATCCACTGTCAAGACCGTTACGACTGCTAAATGATTGAAAATACACATTATGCCCAATTAATACACAGTAAGTTTTTCACTAACCTAATAAAATGTTCATAAAAGGAATCGGTGCAAGAAACATGGAGGTTTCTTTGTTTACACAAATACTCGTAGTCGGGGAAGCTGTACGCAGATAATATGCCAAAAAGTAAACTCCGTTAGAGGCAGCTCCGTTACGAGGTATTTCGTCGACAAATTCGTAACGGAGTTGACTTTTTAGACGTCTTATGTCATTTTTCCTTTGTAGTCTTCCTTAAGCAAATATGTTTTCATATTTTATTTCATACACACAATTAATACAAGTCCGTAACTGGAAAACTGGGAGTAGAAAACATTTCGATGTTCCAAATTAATAAATAATTAATGCGCCAGACTAAAAACTGTGTGCTGCCGGATTCCATCATGCCACATCGAATAAATAAATGTAAATATAAAGCTTTTGAGGTTTTTGTTTTCGAATAAAATATATTAAATATGGGTATTACATTTCCAGTCGGATCCCTTATTGAATATAACTTTTTGTCCAGTACTCAATAGGTAGTTGTTCAACATACATTTGACAAAATGCATTCAATGACCTGAAGAAAATTGTGTTAAGAACCCGTTTACAACTTTGAGTTCTGTTTGCGATAACTGGTCGTTCTTGCTCTTTCCTTAGCCACTGTTTGTTGTTTTTCCACCTAGTAGGTTCGTAATAGAATACCCATGTCTCATCCCCTGTGAGAAGTTCGTCAAACCTCCTTTCAGTTGCAATTTTATAGACTTTTAGAAGTTTCTTGCAACATTGCACACATTGGGCTTTCTGCTTTTTTTGTCAGATGAAGGGGTACGCCACTTGCACACACTTTCGATAAATCAGTGTTTGGTCAGAATTTCATGAATGCTTCCCGATGAAATGCTCACTGATGAAACTATTTGGCAAACTGTATTTCTTGAGTCTTCTGCTACAATGACTGCTACAGTAGCAATGTTATGAGAGGATGCTGACCTTTTAGAGCGCCCTTCCCAAGGTAGATCTTGGGCTACGGAATCTTCCTTATCAAATACCCTTACCCGTCTGTATGAAGTGTCTTTGGAAGAGTTTAAATTCTTGCAGGCTCTGATTGGCTGGTATATTCGGAGGACAACGCATCTTTATGTTGGACATAATTTCCTTCAAACACAGAGCCTAAAATAACAACAGTGTATACGAGTCTGGTGTACAATGTAATAAAACGGTGACAAAACTAATTGTGTTGAAATTGTTAATGTACATGGCTATTGAAACCTCCTAGAAATCTATAAAAATCATATTTGCATATGTAAAAGATTCTACGGAATCGCGTTAGTCTAAAAGATTTCTGAATTCCCTTTGTATCTTAAGGAAGGCAGAAATTTAACTCCTATAGACAATGTTGGTTTAATTCTTATTTATTCAATATTTATATCATAAAAGATAAAAGGTAAGGGTAGATTTCCCGGAAGCACAGAGCACCCAAAACACAGCTATGGAGCCATGCATCGCAAAGTAGGCCCGCAACAACAGAAGCTGTAACGGAAAAAATATATTGTAGACGGGTTGCTTCAAAAATCCAACAACAAGTACATCGTAAATATATACAAAATAAAGAAAAATGGGAGTGGGGTCGTAAGGGGTAGATAAAACCATTCATTTTGAATGTCTCTGACTTGACATTGTCCTGTTGATGACAATGGATCACTGGTTGTAATCTTTCTGGATCAGGTCAATCGCTATGACTATGAAAGGTATCTATTATTAATGTAAAAGTCTGTTAAATTGTCTGTTCTATTGATATAATATGTTGGGTACTCCAAACATATAAGTTATCAATTTGTATATCTCTTTTTGTTTTTCAAATTTATTTACCCAATTTGTTGATACATGAACACAATTTACCAATATTTGTTTTAGTGTACCATCAATTAAAATCCAATGTAACTCATACTGAATGAATAACAATAAACAAAACCAAAATGTACATAAATTAGCAAGCATACAGCAAACAACATCTTAACACCCTGAAAATAAAACACACCAAAATTCACTTTAAAAGCCAATTTTTCCATCATTTAAAATGCAACATAACGAATACTGAATAAAACACAATCTAAAAACGGAAATTTTAAAATAGATTTGTATAGACCAGCACGTTAACGTTTTGACTAAACACAAAAATTCTCTTAGACTCTAACAATCCAACTGTAAACAACTGAACTACACAAAATATAGATTCGATTACAAGTTCAAAACCTATTTCTCTAAACCAACTTTGTAAAGTTACATACAATATACCACGAAAAACACGTGGAAGACGTCTGCATTATCATTCTATTGTCAAATTTATATCAATACAACACAAATACTGTCATCCTACAAAACCATGCATTATTATTATGCGCGAAAACCTCTCAACATTTATTTATCTTCTATACATATATAGTAAGTATACATTAAAAAGCTATCATTTTTTGTCGCAATGCTAGCGAGCTAATATTTCACGTTTCTTAACATAATGTCACTTTTACTTATAAACATCTCTTGCCTATTTCAAGCAAGAGTCTCGCAAAATTAGCCCGAATTTAAAATAGAGCAATTCACCAAAAACATAAAACATAAAATAAAATGTACTTTGAACTGATAATGTTCTATCCAATATAAACCAATATTTACTCATCAAAAGTACGTTAATATCTCCAATTGCAGTCTTGCAATTTCTTTTCGTGCAAGAACTGCAGTGTTTGGAACTTTGTTTCGATCGGAATAACTAGCATCTTGCCTTTACATGTATTATTACGATTTTTAAATTAAAAAGTTATCAATATTGAACGTCTACGTAGCTTTAGTCAAACGAAAATTTCTAGATTTAAATACACAATTGTAAGTAAGTAAAGGGACCACACGCGGTGCGTTACAATATAAGGGAGTGAACTCATAGCACCATCTCATCATGCTTGCTGGAGTAATTATCCATTTTGTACCCATATATCCGCTATAACATGTGGTTTTTTAAACACCTCTAGGATCTATTTACAGTATATAAATAGCCCAATAAACCATAGGTACCGACACTTTATCTGAGACAACGTATCACATATTCGCATCTGTAAAGATCAAAATCTTTAGTTATTTGACTTATTTCCCATATTAAGCAGTTAATTTTGAACGGAGATGACCAAATAATGAATCGGATATTAAACATGGACTCTCTATTGTACATATGCAACTTTACACGTCCTTCACTACTTAGTTTAAATTTTGTAATTTATTCACGTTCCATTCTCTCCTCGTCGGAGGGGTGGATCCGCCCTATTGCAGCAAAATACTTTAATCCAAGACTGGCGGCTAAACTACGGATATTAACCACATATCAGCCTCCTTAAACATGGAAAGTCACGACACAAATAAAAAGCGCCATCCAGTCACACCTTTCTTATAAATCACTTACGTATACATGCACAACCTGTTACAGTCAGAATTTTCATTCGAACATACATATCTTCTCAACTTTTGCCTCTACTCCTTCTAATCTCTGGAAACATACACCCACATCCTGGACCCAACAGTACAATTTCATCCGACAACTCATCATTATCAGCATATAGTGAAATATTGCAAAGTGTACTTTCTGTTATTCATCTAAATATTCAGTCTCCGGCCTAAAATTGACATTCTCGAAATAGAAGCACAGCCTTATGATATTCTTATCTTCACAGAATTCTGGCTATCTCCTGCAATATCGAATGATGATCTTCTCATACCTAATTTTCAAACAACGTTTCGCTGTGATCTTAATGCTCGCACAGGTGGAGACGTCACTATCTATATTTGAGATGGCCTTCTCGCCTTCTCGCCTTCTCGCCAAACATCGTGATGACCTTTCTGTTGCTGGATTAGAGGCTCTCTGGCTTGAAATAAATTTCAGACATCGTGTCATCCTTGTAGGTGTCTATCGTACTCCAGATTCAAATAATCAACAATGGCTTCTTCTGGAACAGTCCATAGACCAAACTTTAAACCAACCTTGTGATAATATCCTAGTTGCTGGTAACTTTAACATCAATATCCTAAACACTAAGACAAACAATATATCAAATAGCATTTCCTCTTACCAGGCAGAACAACTAATATCATCACCAACCCATTTTACAAAAAACGCATCCTCTCTTATTCATCTCATTTTTGTTAAAAATAAAAATCACGTACTAACAAGTTTTGTTGCCGATCCATTCATTCCTGACATGGCTCGATTCCACTGCCCTATTGTCGCTGTTCTTAAACTAGACAAGCCTATAAACACTACATTCAAAAGAAAAGTATGGTTGTACGACAATGGTAACTATGATCAATACAATACAATACTGCACAATACTAACTGGGACACAATAACAATTACCTTAACAAAGCCACTCGGGACATCATACACGCAATTTTAACTGCAGCACAACAATCAATTCCAAATAAAACAGTCACAATAACGCCAATAGACATTCCTTGGCTAAATGATACAATAAGAAAGGCTATTATAATTATTATTATACCAGATTTATATAGCGCCCTTTTCATGATAAACACGTTCAAAGGCGCTTTACATATAGCAAACGCAGCCCCACAGGGCGCGAAATTCATCCTCTTCTAGTACAGACACAGAGCGATCTGACCAGAGGGACAGAGTGAGATAAAGCCCCCAGAACAGACAGAGAGAACAGAGAGAGATACAGGCCTGTCCGGCCAACTTAGCCTAGCTCTTTGAGAATAGACAGTCTGGTTCTTTAACGTGCCCGGTGTATAGCACCGATACACGCGAAGCCATCTTTCCTTGGAAGAACCAGTACAGGCCTCTTAGTCAGGTGGGAGGCACTCAAGAGCATCTCAGAAATTTCCAGTTCCTGGACCGGGATTCGAACCCCGGACTTCTGAATTGGCAGTCAGGCATGTTACCACTAGACCACCTAAGAAGCGCAAGAAGTTACATAAAACAGCAAAGCGACTTAACACTGAACAAGCTTGGACAAACTTAAAAACAATACGCAGCGAGGTTACAAAACAAATACGAATAGCAAAACAAAACTACCAAAATAAACCCATTGAACAAGTAAACTCAAACACAGTAACAGCGAAACTCTGGTTCAAAACTGCTAAAAAACTTACAAACAAAACAACAGCTCAGACAATTCCAACACTACAAGACCAAAATACACAAGCATCTACAGACCAAGAAAAGACAGAACTTCCTAACCGTTTCTTTTGCTCACAATCCACCACAGATGACACTAACGAAACTTTGGCACCATGCCCATCCTCTACTACAGCTACCCTATCAAATATTCTTATAACACCAACAGACGTCTCTGAAGCTATATCCCTCATTGATCCATCTAAATCATGTGGTCCTGATCTCATCAGCCCTAAACGTCTTCGAGAAGGTAAAGCAAAACTTTCTGAACCTCTTTCACAGTTCTTCAACAAGTTATTGACGCATGCATTCTTCCCTTCGTCCTGGAAACTAGTAAATGTTACTCCAGTTTAAAAAAAAACAGACCCCTCTAAACCTTCGAACCATCGACCAATCTCCCTTCTTAGCTGTATAGGCAAACTTATGGAACGGTGTATTCGCAAATATCTTTACAACTATCTCACTCAAAACAATCTCCTTACTTCTCTTCAGTCAGGCTCTATCAAAGGTGACTCTACAGTGAACCAACTGGTCTATCTTCACAACGAAATCTGCAATGCCCTCGATCACGGCAAGGAAGTTCGAGGCTTTTTTTGTGACGTTTCGAAGGCCTTCGACAGGGTGTGGCATCGCGGACTTTTTTATAAGCTATCTTCTCTAGGTATCAAGGACTTACTTCTGAACTGGCTATCCTCATACCTTTCCTCGCGTAAGCAGCGAGTTGTGTACGCAAATGCATCCTCTTGTAGGGCCTTTGTTATTCCTAACTTACATTAACGACATTGGTTCAAATATCGGTTCTAAAATTCGTCTTTTTGCAGATGATACCAGTCTTTATATCATCGCAGATGATCCAGCTTTAGCTAGTACCACTTTGAACTCTGATCTTGAAACCATCCACTCTTGGTCCAAAGCATGGCTTGTTACATTCAATCCATCAAAAACAGAATCCACGATCTTTTCAAGAAAACTCTCCAAACCGAATCATCCCCAAATATGTATGAACAATATACCAATCACTGAAGTGACTGAACACAAATATCTTGGTTTCACCTTCTCCTCGGATCTAAAATGGTCCTCACATATATCTATAACTTTGAAAAAAGCTTGGCAACGAATTGGAATAATGAGATATCTTAAATTTCTACTGAATCGACATAGTATCGAACGAATATACTTTCCATTTATTCGTGCAATCGTGTCAGAAATAAGGAATTATTGAACTCACAGCCAAAAGATAAGAAATTTTTAACTTTATGTGCATAGTGCATGGATTTTCTGTATGAATTAATTTGAAACCGGATTAAATTAATTTGTGCAAGATGGATGGATCTCAGTGGTATTCCAACCACCACATGGCTCCAACTGTACAATGCACAGAGCTAGAGGAAATCCAACAGGATGATACTGAGGCTATTATGAGTTCACATCATATGCTTTGCTAGACTGGGATCATAAACCTCAGGACTAAGGGCGGAGAAAGAAAGGCAATTGGGGTCAGTAAGACACCTACACAAAAAACCTTTTCTCACATTCTATCTGAAGTCGTGGAGAAAAACATTGGAATAATAAAAGTTGCTGCTGCATTTTCTGACAAAGGAAATACGAGTGGTATTTTAAATGAAAAAATGGAACCGTTTCGGTTTAATGTGAGAATTGACACTTGATCACGAAATTGTCAGCTAAGGAGATAGTGACAATGTATTTGACAGAGTGCTCAATGCAATGGCAAGCTGGAGGAACACACAGGAGATACGGGATATGGTCACAACTCCTCAGGCCAGCTAACTGGTCATAATACCTCAGGCAAGGGGGAAAGGAATGGTAAATTGGGCGTCAGGGAAGACACCGCCAATGAAAAACGTCACAGCTGTCCGAACTGTGGGAAAAACATGGAATAACTCAGTTCTGCCCTGCAAAAGGGAAACAGTGTTTTAAATGTAAAAAATGGAACCGTTTCGGATTAATGTGTAGATCTAATGATCACGAAATCTGTGAGGACAGCGCAGATAGTGAAAATGTATTTGTTGATAGTGTTGAATCCAAAGTGACAAATGGGCAGGTATTTGAAGAGATAGAGATTGGTCCTACTAAACGGTGTGTGAAATTCAAAATTGATACCGGTAGTCGGGTAAATATCTTACCATTTACTGTATTTCAGAGTCTAGACATCAAGTCAGTCCTTGAAAAGTCATACACAAGGTTATCCGCATACAATGGGATTGAGCTGGAGTTAAGGGGATGTTTAACACTGCTGTGCGTACACCCAGGGTTAGGGCATAAGGGGAATGTTCTTTTCCATGTAGTAGATACTATGTCACCTCCATTGTTTAGGCTCCAGTCCAGCATCGACTTTGGTCTAATAGAGCTTATTATTCAGTAGAATCCAAGACCCATCAAGTACCTCTCACAAAAAAAGTTAGTACTGGAAGAGCATTCAGAGGTTTTCCAGGGTATAGGACTCTTCCCTGGAGAATGCACTATCCATATTGACCACTCCGTAACACCAGTAGTCCACCCACCCCGTAAAGTCCTCGTAGCATGACAAGATAGAATCAAACAGGAGTTGGACAGAATGGAAAGTTTAGGTGTTGTTGCCAAGGTTAACCAACCTAAAGACTGGGTAAGCTCCATGGTTGTGGCAGAGAAACGCCAGGGACATATAAGAATATGCCTTGACCCGACGGACCTGAACAAAGCCATCCTCCGTCCTCATTATCCTACGAGAACCCTAGATGACATTCTGCCGCAACTAGCAGGGGCCAAATATTTTTCAAAGCTCAGGTTATTGGGCATTAAAACTCACTGAGCAATCATCCCTTCTTACTACTTTCAATACTATGTTTGGCAGATATCGTTACCTAAGACTTCCATTCGGGTTGCGCTCTTTTGGGGATGAATTCATTCGTAAAATTGATGAATGCTACCAAGGGTTAAGTTGGGTAGTGGCCATAGTGGACGACATTCTGGTGTATGGGAAAACGAGAGAAGAACATGACAGAAACCTTAAGCTAGTTTTGCAGAGATCTGTAGAAAAAGGTGTTAGGTTCAATGAAGATAAGCTGGAAGTAGGGGTTACCCAGGTCGACTATTTTGGCCATTTAATAACTTCAGAGGGGCACAAACCTGACCCATCCAAGGAAATGCAACCCCCACGCAACAGGGCGGAAATTGAAACTATCCTAGATCAGGTCAACTACCTGTCACGGTTTGCACCAAATTTATCTGAAGTCATAGCCCCAATAAGACAGCTACTGTCTAAAGATGTTGAATTCTGTTGGGAAAAGCCCCAAATGGATGCGTTTCAATTGATTAAAGATATAATCACAGAACCAGGTCAGGTCTTAGCTTATTACGATCATAGCAAAACACATATGCATCTAAGTCTCTCACCCCTGCCGAAATGAATTATGCACAAATAGAGAAGGAAATGTTTGCAATTTAATTTGGGTGTAGGCGCTTCCACCATTTCACTTATGGTCGGAAGGTTGATGTGCAAACTGATCATTTGCCATTGATTTCAATTTTTAAGAAACTCTTGTTTGCGGCCCCAGCTCGCTTCCAGCGCATGCTCCTTCAGTTACAGAGGTATGACATTGTGCTTAAACATTTTCCTAGCAAGGAAGTTCCTGTTGCAGATACCTTAAGTAGGAAGTCTCTTGAGGGCACATACCCAGAACTGTCAGAGGGTATGGACTTGCAGGTGAACATGGTAATTTCAAGTTTACCAGTCTCTGATAGAAAAATGCAAGAAATAAAGTCCTTAACTAATCAAGACAGCCAGTTGACCCTATTGAGTTCTGTTATGCTTCAGGGTTGGCCAAAAGCCAAAAAATCGTTGCCCACCACAAATTCAGGCTTATTGAACTACAGAGATGAGTTAGCTGTAGTTGATGGCTTAATCATGAAGGGCAATAAGATTATCATGCCCAAAGTAATGAGGTCAAAGATGTTAGAGTTAGTACACTCAGGTCATATAGGGGTAGAAAAATGTCGTAGGAGGGCAGCTGATGTGATGTTTTGGCCAGGTATTTCTGCAGACATAACAAACATGGTACTTAATTGTAGCATCTGTCTGCAGCATAGGAATTCAAATCCTAGAGAGCCTTTGATCCCTACAGAAGTGTCTGATTACCCGTGGCAGATCATAGGTACAGATCTATTCACCTGGGAAAATAAAAGCTATTTGATTGTAGTTGATTAATACAGCAGGTATTTTGAGGTCAAAGAGATCCCAGACATGAAAAGCCATAAAATCATTAACAGAATGAAAGCTATAATGGCCAGATGGGGAGTAAGTGAAAAGGTTATATCTGACAATGTTTTAGCTCACAGGAGTTTGCAGATTTTGCAAGGAAATGGGACTTTTAAGCATGGCACCTGTAGCCCATACCATAATCAGTCAAACGGTCTAGCTGAAAAATATGTCTCTATTTGCAAGAAAATTCTGACAAAAGCTAAGGCAAGTAAAGGGGATCCACTAATAGGAATTTTAGAGTAAAGAACAACCCCTCTAGAATCAGGTCTCTCCCCTGCTCAATTGCTTATGGGAAGACAATTAAGGTCTGTACTACCTACCTCAAGAGATAATCTCACTCCCAAAATTCTCTCTCCAAATCTGGTCAAGGAAAAAATTAAAATTAGCAAAGGGAAGGGGAAATCTTACTATGACAGGCAGACTAAATCCCTAGAGCCTCTTAGTATACAGGTCAAACAGCTCGGATACAACAGCTGAATAAAACTTGGCAACCAGCAGTTGTAACTGAAAAGCACAATGACAGGTCTTATTCAGTTTGCACTCCAGATGGTGCTATTTATAGACGCAATAGAAGGGATCTGCTCAAAACTAATGAACCCAGTCCGGAAACAGGTGCTCTAGATTCTGAAATACAAACACCCTCTTATACAGAGGAAACACCTTTGATGCCTGAAATCAAAGAGGCAAGTGTTTCACAGGTCCCTGCTAATACCTCTCAAAGTATGGATTCAAACAGATATGTTACCAGATCCGGAAGAACAGTGATACCAAGGATAATTGAATCAATGTAATAGAACACTCTGTCAGAAATTGATAGCCAGGTGATAATGACTATGAAGAACTTAATGATCTTTAATTTACTACCAAAGTTCATGGTCAGTGGTAACTACAGGATAAGGGTCATTTGAGAAAGGAAATAAGGACTATTTAATCTTGGAGAAAATTTGTTTCTAACTGCATGGTCATTACAGATCAATGGACCTATCAGCCTGAATAGCTGTATAATGGATCTTATTGATAGAAGTGTGTCACAAAATTTTGCATTATTTGTTATGAATAATTATATATGTATATGTTGTTTACTAAAAGAGGAGAGATGTAATAGTATGTATATAGTAACCTGATCCAGCAAGCCTGGAAGAGTTGTGTGCCCTTCACCTATATAATGTAATGCATGTTTTATCTGGGTCTCACTTGAGTTTAGCAAGGAACTACTACACATGAAATATAGTTAAATCACAATCGTTGTCGTTATTACTCCATCATAGTAACGTAACAGTGATGAACATATATCATATCAACATATTTCCCTATTCACTGACGTACAACGATTTATCATCACATCAAATAGATTCAATACATGAGCTGCGACACCCCACACTTCCCCTCTCCAATCCCCAAACGACGACGAGAGACAATAGCATAAACATGCTCGTTAATTCTTTCACTCCTCAGTCCAAAAGAAAAAACAATCAAAAAGCTTCGTATTATACATTTACTTGTTTACATTCATATTCCGATGCAAACAACACGACACACATACTTATACAGCCTAGTTATTATTCTTCATTTAACTTCTGTTCTTCTTATGGAGCGGAATTCATATAAGTTTTAAGTAGCTTGTTTTCCAATCCATTCGATTAATATTTTCTTTGTTTGTTTGTACTATTTTGATTGATGTATGTTTTTTTATCAAACTTTGTTAACTTAAATGTACTACTATTTTACTCGTGTTTGTAAATATAATTGTGGAAATAAATACAGTTTAAACCAAAGGTATCTAGACTGTTAACATACTAAACCAGTTTCAACAATACTAAACAAAATGTCAATATGTCAAGTGGTTTAAAAGTGAAGCAGCGTGCCTGATGCATTCATTTCTATGTTTATCTGGCAGTCCTATGATAAAATTCTCTATGATACTAAGTGCATATGTATTGCATCAGCACTGTTTGTAAACGCAGACCGCGAAAAAGCTTAAATAGCAGAAGCATTAATACTGGAACTGCTGTATGTAGAGAAAATGAAAACTATAAAATTGTCGCCAGTTTAAATCCTATGTAACAGGAATGGGATAATCAATTATTGATGGAAAACATGCATTACCATGTCATTATAGTGAGACCAATTTATTACAGACTTAAAAATCCTCAGTAAACCTTTATTACAATATGATTGTTCCTCAGTGGGACAAGAAATGCCTTCAGGAATATGTTCAAGCAAACAGGAATGATATTGTAGAATGAGTAAACATTAACTATCGGTGCCTAAAAGAATTTTGATTATGTATTGGCGGAATAGGTAAATATTATAGAAAGAGAATTCACATGCAGGTTTTCCTTCAAGGTTAAGTAAGTATCACAGCTGCCTGATCAACTCACTAAACCGCCTTTAAGTGTTGTTAAAAACCTCTTCTCACTCGCTGGGTCAAATCATGACCCTTTGTATGCACAGGGCTTTAGAAGCGAATGACACACGGCCGGTGTGACAACCCAATTTTCCCCCAGTCAGTTTTTTCCCTCTTACTTTTTTGTGCGCAAAAAATGAGAAAAAAATACTAGCCGGTTGTTTTTTTTTTCTCCCACCCCTCCAGCTTGTGTTTCCCCTTACTTTTTTTGAACACAGAAAAGGGAGAAAAATTAACCAGTTGGTTTTATCCCCCCCCCACCAGCCCCACTTCCTAGTTGTCCGCCCCCCCCCCCCTAGTTAAAGGGAAAAAAAGTATTTGGTTCGTTTCCCCCCCCCCCCCCCCCCCGCTTATTCCCTGCACATACCCTTTCCAGTTAAAGGGGAAAAGCTAACCAGTAGGTTTTTTTCTCCCCACTCTGGTTATTTAACCCACTTCCCACATCCCCAGTGCAAAAATGAAGAAAACAACTAACCAGTTGTTTTTTTGCCCTCCCCCCCCATGGTTATTTTTTCCCCTTGATTAGTTTTAAGCCCTTACTTTTTGTTCACCAAAAAGAAAATATGTTAGCTGTTACAGTAGCAATCTCATCAGTTATACTGAAAAACAAAAGTGCTGAACAAAGGGCAACATGTTAGAACTAAAACTTTAGTGTAGAAAGAACCAACTAATCATTCAGGTATGTAGGTGTATACATGGTAGGAGGGAAAGAACCAACCTTTAACAAGCTACTGCTCTGACATGCAGATACATCCATACTAGGGGAGGGGGGAAGAACCAACTAGTCAGTTTCTTTTCTCTTCACCATGTTTTATTCAGGCATGCAGACACATACAGGGTACACTAGGGAGTGAGGAGGGGGAGTGGGAGTGGGAGTGGGGGAAAGAACCAACCAGTCAGTTTCTTCCCCCTTTCACTGTGTGTTATTCAGAAATGCAGATACATACTAAGATACTAGGGGGAAAGAACCAACAAGTCAGTTTCGTCCCCTTCGCCATGTATTATTCAGACAATGCAGATACGTACATACCAGGAGGGAAAGATTTAGAAGCAACTAGTCAGTTTCATCCCCATTCACTGTGTATTATTCAGACATGCAGATACATACATACTAGGGAGAAAGAACCAACTAGTCAGTTCTTCCCCTTTCACATTCTATTATCATTCAGGTATGTAGATATATACATACTAGGGGTGAATGAACAAATAGTCAGTGTCTTCCCGCTTCATGGTCTATTAAATTCAGACAAGCAGATACATACATAACTAAAAGAGTTGAGGAAGAACCAACTAGTCAGTTTCTTCTCTCTTATTTTTGTACAAAATCTAAGGTGGAAACAACTAACCAGGGGGCAGAAAAAAAACAACTGTTTTTTTCCTTTATTTACAAAAGTTATGGCGGAAAAAGCTAACCAAGGGGGAGATAAACAGGCTGGTTTGTTTTTTCTCCCTTTTTGTGGAAAGAAAACTAGAATGTGTCTGTAGGACACAGGGTGTGCCCCCCACGGGAACATTTTTCACAAATAAGGGGCAATAATTCAAATGTCTGCAATCTTAAGGGGATATAGCCTTAACAAACAATTTATATAAAGGATTCATTATTTTAGGTCATATACTTTTTGAGCAATGAGCATCACAATCAAAAACTCCACTATTTTGATTATTTCAAGGGCCGTAACTCTGTAATTAGCGCTAAAATCTCAAGAAGAATGCCAAGTGTGCAAGTTAACATCATGATAAAGACTCATGCAAGATTTTATGACTTTACATAAAAAACTTCTTCAGCTAGACAAGTCTTTAGGTGAACATTTGCATTTTTGACTACCGGTATTTCAGGGGCCACAACTTTGGAAATAGGGGGTGAGGCCAGACATAAAAATAGGAGGTGCGCAAGTTTATATCATGAGAAAGACTATTGCAAGTTTTCATCAATTTATATCAAGTACTTTTTGAACTAGGTGCGTCACAAGTTGAAAATGTGCATTTTTGACTATTTCAAGGGCCATAATTCTAGAAATAGGGGGCGGAGACAGACGAAAAATTAAAGATGCACAAGTTCATATCATGTTAAAAATTCATGCAAGGTTTCATTAATTTAAATGAAATGCTTTTTGAGCTAGGCGTGTCACAAAGTGAAAATGTGCCTTTTTTTGCCATTTCAGGGGCCATAACTCTGGAGATAGGGGCAGAGCCAGACGAAATATAGGATTTGCACAAGTTCCTATCATGATTAAGACTCATGCAATGTTTCATCAATTATATCAAATACTGTTTGAGCTAGGCGCGTCACAAACTTTTTACGAACGGACGGACGGACGCACGGAAGGATGGACGGACGGACGCACGGACAAGACCAAATCTAGTTTCATGAGGCTGAGAAAAAAATGTGGTCAGTTGCAGAATGAAATGCTCATACTTCGTAAATAACGGATTATATTTTACTTAACTTTGATTTTAGCGTATATGTCAGCACAGTCCCTGTGACATTGGCCTGTATTTTATTATTAGAAATAAGTATAATTGAAAAGCTTTATTGAAATTTTTGAGATTTTCCGAAAAAATATATAACTGAAATACAAATATAAAAAAGACTGCTTTAATATGTTTAGTAAAATCCACTTAACAAACCAGCAACGACTCACTTCTTTACCTTATTTATTTAGTTCAAGATGTTTTGGGATCATTAGTTTAAGAAAGAAAGTGTTTTTCATTAGATAACGTTCATGGTTAACAATTTGATTTATAGTATAAATTGCGCTATGTTTTTGCGCCAACCAATCTGTAAGAGCTGTCGGGATGCTCCTAAAATATAAAGCTACTGCATGTATGTGAAGCGTGATGAACTTAGAGAAATGAATTGGAATTAGACATTGAATAGTTGGATTAATTTTCCGCGGAAATGTCCAGCTGGGAGTATATTGGCTTCAAGGTGTTTAAACGAAAATTTTATTTATACAAAATTAATGGTGTTTTCTGTAAAATGTGTAGAAATGCTATCTACGTTGTTACATTTAATATTGAATAACATAAGCAGTACTGTTAATCGTGCTGCTTAATTTAGTTTATACAAATCTATTTTAGCTCGATTGTGACGAAAGCTTTAGACAGATACCTTAACCGCTAGACCGCCGCTACTCTTATCATGCTCCTCCTCGGTTATCATGCTCGTTAAATATAAATCTAAATAAAATATACATATTTTATAGTTTATATTTTTTAAGCGCGCGCGTGTAGTTGCTGCTTAGTCAATTTAAATTAAATGTTTAGAAACAAATAAGTCGAATTATTATTTGATAGAGTTTCTGATAGAATACTTTTCACAGTAGCTACACTGAGCTTCTCATAACATAATCATAAGCCTACAGGTTTTAAGACCATTTGAGGTGAGCGTAAATTAGAACTAGCAAGATCGGGGCCATTGTTTATAATTGATCTTCGTGTATAAAGAAACAAATGCTGTTGAAAACAGCGTTTAAATGTTTTTTATTTTGTTGGGAACCAACAAAATTTAGGTCATGTGATGCATTTTTAGCTTTTTATGGTGGAGAAATACCTTCACAAGCAAAATCAGAATTAACATCTGTTAGGGGCAAGTGGTCTAAAGTCAGCGACTTGGCCAACTCGGCCATATACGCCCCTGATACAATAATATAATTCTATACGTTTATAAATGACGAGCATACGTACAACTTTGGTGCTTTTAAAGAGTGAAACTTTGGTGCTTTTAAAGAGTGAATACAAATATTAGCACAGCCCTGCTCAAATCAACGGATAGATTGTTCAGGTGACAACATATATATGTCACTAATGTTCCTTAAGTTTACCACATTCCGCATATGTGGGTCGTTCAAAACGTACGTAGACTTATAGCATACTATTGAATAGAAACATCTTAATTTGTATCATTTTGGAGGATAATGTATCTGCTATAAGCGTATGAAATCTGAAATTGCTACCATTCATTTATTTGTTTCATGGCCATTTGTTAAACTGAAGGCCCGTATGCACGGCGGCCCTTGGCATTGATACCTTCATGTCGTTACCCTTTGTTTGATACTCAGGTACCTGTAAACAGGTATGTATTGGTGTATTCAGCCTAATTAAGTGATTTCTAGTTTGGCTAACGTTTTCTCACATTTCTAGATGTTTTTGTGACGTCATTTTATGTGGGACCACAGAAGAGTACGCAAGATAATACGTTGTTTATTTCAGCTAGAGAATGACCATTTGATGTTAA
Organism: Mercenaria mercenaria; assembly: GCF_021730395.1. NCBI lineage: Eukaryota > Metazoa > Mollusca > Bivalvia > Venerida > Veneridae > Mercenaria > Mercenaria mercenaria. The sequence continues at coordinate 54,691,863 of NC_069369.1, forward strand.
ATATTAAAGATATTTCAGTTTCATATTATAAAATATTATGATGCTTCTTGCAGGAATGTATGCAGTTTTATTTGCCGCTATTGATGATTTTACATTTAAGACGTCAAAACGTCGACTGAACCGCTAGATCGTCACTATGGCTATTAATTTAATTAAATAACATCTAATTTTGTAGTGTGTGATGTCATACTGTCCACATAAGTATTGCTGCTAGCAGACATGTTACTGGTTTTAATGGTACCAATTAACATTAAATTGCACATGGCGGGAACAAAAGTTGTAATGCCAGTCTAGGTATTTATTGAACACACCTCGTATTACATGCTACATTTTCTATGACGTATTTATTCTTCTGACGAATATAAATGTACATGACGATGGAGGGCCAGATCCAAATAAAATAAAATCCAAATAATTATCCAAACATTAATGGTTGTCAAAAATGGCATGTTTAAAGGTGGTTAATCAGATTTTGGCTAGCTGATGGGTTTGATTAAAACTTAACAATCTGATCATGTTCTTCTTTCTTAATACATGTCAGATTTTCACTGGAAGTATTTTCAAAATTTGATTTTCCTATCCTGGTTGCCCAACCAAAATCTAGCGTTATTTAAGCGTAAGTATGAATTTAATAAACCTATTTTGCCTATGGGATAATATGAATATGAGCACTATTGTAATAAAGTTGTCAAAGATTTGATTGAAAAATACATGTATTGCCAAAATTAATTAGAAATGCAAGTTTATAAAATTACCATTACCTCCCTTTGTATATCTCGGTTGCGCAACGGAGATAAATTGAAAATAGATGAATTTCGAAGCTTCACGTTGTTTGAAAACTTGCCTTTTGTTTCAGGTAGTTGAAATATTCCAATATTTATCAAATGCAAATGTAAAGCTAGGAATTACATTGAAATCAAAAGAATTAGACCACTTTTTAAATACTTTATATTAAAGGGAGGTAATTACAAAATTTCAAAAAAAGTGAAAAAATATATGTTTCCAATTTGGATCTGACTCTATGTAATGAGTCTTTTTGTTTATTAAATAAATCTCTAACAGAATATATGAAAACTGAAAAATGTTATAAAGTGTTGCCCAAATATAATTGACCACCTTCAAATGTGTTAAATCATTATTCGTCATGCACGTATAAATAACACGTAATATATACAAACCTAATACCGAAAAATAAAAGATGAATAAAAGTCTTAAGTTACTTTTTTGACCTGACTATTTGCGCCGAAAAAGCTAAATTCAAACCAGTCCTGAATAATAAACAACTGCATGCGTAAATTATCATCAGCTTCAAATTGCAAATACTCAACGACACTATAAACTTGTTGCGGACAACTGCACACAGTAATTTCAATGTCTGAATTGCTATGCACTTTTACTCTTTGATACTCAGCGACACTACAAAGTGTCGCGGACAACACTTGTACACAGTAATTTTATCAATGTCTCAATTGCTATGCACTTTTACTCTTTGGTCAGCAAGTCCTTCATCATGACAATATTTCAGTCTCAAAGCAGTTTGATAATGAATAATGATTACATATAACAAGTGCACTTCTGTTGTCTGAAGTGGTGTGAGAAAATAATATCGACCGTATTGCAACGAATTTAACTGAAAATGTAAACCTGTCTATCACTTTTCCGATATCATATTAAGCAGGCAAAAATTTTCACTTAGTCGAGCATTTCTTGATCTAAGAAATTGCTCCCTTTGTAACAAGACTTTTTGTTGGTTCGTTAAAAATGAAAATAGACCGGATGTATTGCGACTGCCGATGCCGCCATGGCAAGAATGGATGACAAACGGTCTACCACGAGTCATTGAAAAGCTGTGTTGCAAAGGAGAGATTTAGAAGGATAAAAATAAGACTCCTATCTAATCTTTTTGAGGTAACTTGTATACAGACACCAGATGACACCAGGTGCTAGGGGGCGTGGGCAGTGTTGCATTTTCCATTACTGCTCATGAACAGACTCAATCAAACCGAGTCTGCAATTTTCACTGTTTGCATTGTTTTCGGTGCTTCCGAGGGATCTACTTTCCAGATTTTATTAACTATTTGCTACTTTACCACTTTCATTCTTTTACTTATTCACAAGTTTAGTCACGTGATATATATGACGGTCAAGTTTATCATCAAAATTACTCTTATCTAAACAGATGATTGATTCCGTCTCGTCCGCAGCAGGACATGCGTCCCGAGAGAAATGTCAGGTGCATTTCTAAATACCAATCTGAAGCAAATGTCTTTTTGTCTGCCCCCCAGATTTATAAGCACACCAAGGTTATGAACTTTAACCCTTATCCTGCTAGATTTCTATAGTAATCTTGTCCATCTTTCAATTTGAACCTTACTATTAACTGTTAAAAGGGATGCTAACTAAAAAGATATTGACTGAATGGCGAACAGTGCAGATCATGATCAGACTGCACGGATGCGCAGGCTGATCATTATCTACACTGGTCGCAAAGGCAGAATCAATCGTGTCCAGCATGATAACAATTAAGTACGTGCAGAAATTCTTATTGTCCAGTTGGGAAAGATACCTTCTTCTGGATTTGAGTGGAACTAAAATGGTTTTGAGTGGAACTAAAATACATTGTACCATATCTATTATCGCTTATTCCCTTATGCATTGTTAGAATGTAATCTTTAAAAAAACTGGTTTTGAAATACATATATTACACAATTTAATATAAACATATTCAATGCAATTGGTAAGAATATATTCCTTAAAGTTATTTTGTGTCATGTTACTTCGAACAAATTGCATTTTATTAAATGCAACAATTATCAATCATAAAACATTATCTTTTGTGCAGCATTCACAGTGTACTTCTCATTCACAAACATATCACACTTTTGCCAGACAGTAGATGTCATGCGACGCCATGTAAGTGTTTATGATTTTCCCTGCCTGTGGCATTGTCATATGGATAGTTTTAGACAATAGAAGTTAACTTCATCTAAATTATAGTATTTTTAGACTCTATGGACAAAACACAACAACAACACATGGTCTGAAGCCACTCCCCACACTGTCCAATTCTCGGTTCTGCAATTTGTTGTGCTTTATTTAACAACATAAGCACAGTTTATGAAAAATTGAGGTATTTAAGTATTTTTGTTCGTCAATGCTGATAGACAACGTTCAAACAGAGACAGTTCTCATATGTGGATATTTTTCTGTAAGGGTAAATGACAAATCAAAGTCTGTAATTAGCGTCGTATTCAGACATTCGTATAATCAAAGAACATTTTTATTTTTAGCACGTTGATGGATTAAAACATACGTCTCCAACAAGGAAAGGCTGGTTATATTTCTCTACAAATTTTAGACGTTTTACTTTGAGTCTTATATCTGCTTTCCTCAAACAGACAGGCATCTAGGGTCGTGTCCTCATTGAAAGAAGAAGCAATGAAAATAAACCCTAGAATACCACAGAAAAGTAAAACATACAGATAACGGGGAACACAACGAAAAAAAGGAACACAGTAGTGCTCCGCATTGGAACTGACAGCGACAATAGCACCTCTGGGGAGTTTAAACCGGGAGCACATGTAAGTCTAGAAGAATTGTGACACCGTAATGCATGCTGCAGTGCTTTTGTATGCAGAGCATACTTCTGCAAGGGGGAAACCTTTATCCCGTTTGGCTAGGGATACCAGTTCACTGAATTTGCTTGTTTATTCATAATGTAGAGTCTGTTCACGAAAAGATGTTGAAATGTACATAAAGTCTCAAGCCCCTATCACCGGATTTAACGGATGACTATTCTGAAATAACTTAAAATTGGCTAAATGATCCCAATGGACCATGATAAGTATTTCATGATGATGATTCTTACTGATGTGTAAACAAAATGCCATATTGAATTTGGAACCCGTTTTGAATACTGATATCCATATTCAATATGATATATTTTTGTAAAGACACTAACCTAAAAATATTTCAAATGTTATTCTGAACTATTGCTACCTGATAGCAATTTTCTTTGACGGTGAATGTGCTGAATTACATGTATGACTCTGTAGTAAAATATTATTTAGACTGCTTTTTGTTATTTCAGAATAATAAATTAAAAAATAAATGCATTTATGTATCTTTTACACGGTAAGTGTGGCTTGAGTCTTCATGCACCTCTAATGATTACAAAACATTGACTGCATTCCTTATGATCAAATTTGTCATTTGACGACCTAGCGTCTGTTAAATGTATTCTCCTGATTACTGATATTTTACGACAATGGAAAGCTGTATTTCATTAATCATTATATTTGTATTAATTATGGGATCAAAAATATTTTAAAATTCTCTAGCGACTTCCCTTGTTGTTCCATAAAATGTGTTGTACATTTGTTAATGATAGGTATACTTTATTTTTTTATTCACCAGTGTCCACAGACGGCATCCTAACAGCGATAACTTGTCACTTGCGAATACACATTTCCTGATTTTATTTCCCGTTTGAGACAGTTATTGCGCTATCTGATTGATTCGCCATTCCTGTAATAGACAATTGTTTTAGTTTTGCTTTCTTTTCAGCAACTGTTACAGCAGAGTAAGTTTGTAAGATTTTGTAAAATAGAGAGAGTCCGTCGAAAATATTTTTTTGGGGGGCGGGTTATTTAGTTTACGAAGAGAAGCTTTGCTTGAGTCAAAATTTCTCGGAGGGGTAAATACAGATTTTTTTGAAACAATCGTACTTGTAGTAAATATCTTAGTTAGGTAAATAGATACAGAAACGCAAAGTTGCAATTTAACGTATTGTAATATATTTTTGTTTACAAGAATTAAGGTTTTGTCCTCAAAAATGAATTGCACTTTACTTCTGATAACATTTATAAGTGTCAAATATTTTACAGGTATGACTTAACCCTTTTGATCGTGAAATGCACACCATGATTAAAACAGCTGATTTTTGAGTAAAGTTAAACAAAGGACCAAACATTCTGCTCTTTTAATTAATTTTGACAACAGTGCTCTAGGCTTAAACGAAAAGTTTCGTAAATTAGATAGTAAACAAACCTCTTGTCATTTTATTATCATTTGTTTTCTGTTACTGTGTCATATAATCATCATTTAATCGATTGTGTTCTGAACAAGCATTTCAATGCAATGATTTTGATGAATTATGTAAACATTCTACTTCATATTTATCCTTTTTATCCAGACATATCAATAAATAAAACTAAGTTTTCAAACAGTTTTAGGCGAAAATAGTTTTTGTATCAGTGTTTAGAGACCATTTGACTTAATTTTTGTCCTTCGGTATCGGACTGACAATTTGTTAGAGGTCGATTAGTCGTCCCCGTTGCCTCTGGAAATGGTTTTAACGTTCTCCAAACGCACATCAAATAACTGTTTAATGCGAAACGTAAGGGAGAAATACACATAAAAACTGCTCACTCTTTCAACAAACATGTAATTCATGCACTCAATAAAACGTTATTCTCTCATTTCGGTACTCTTCTGCTCAAAATTTTGTATCGCTTCGAGAAGCTTGTCTACAAAATGTTTCAAAGACGTATGATTTCGCCTTTGTGCATATTTTCTCTTTTTATTGCTGTAAGCGTATGATGTGCCAAAATACAAAACACTGCGAATGTCATATTCGTTGAAAATGTTCTTGTTAAATGTAAATCTGAAATCTTATTTAAACGTGTAAATTTACATGTGGCTGGTAACTCAATTAAATTCGTTGGATAAACTTTCACAGGAAATATAAAAAGAGAAATCATCTAATGCAAGATATTTGATATCAGACAACAAGTCAATGACTCACTCACGACATAAATTCAGGAAATAATACATCAACAAGGGATCCACTAACTCACAAATGGCACACAAATGCCTTTAATGATCAAATTTGTATTAAATTATAATGGTGATGATTGTTTATGCGTGTAGTTCATGTACTGCAAATGTTGTATTCGTGTTTTTGCGTTATCAAGCATTTTAGTACAGTCATATTAATCCGTTTGTATTACATGTTGTAATAAGTAAATATTGTATCTATTTATTTTATTTTGTTGGGTTTAACGTCGCACCGACACAATTATAGGTCATATGGCGACTTTCCAGCTTTGATGGTTGGGGAAGATCCCAGGTTCCCCTTCGTTTATTTATTAGCATAAGAGTAAAAGGGAAGCTAGCAAAAGTTGCCTGCTAGCAAGCAGTTAGATTAAAGAGACTATTGACATCTAGAGACTGGGATTATATGCAGATGATGTCTGAGTGCACGTAGCTACGAAAGTTTTTATAATTGCTCTGTGTATTTAGGTACTGTAAATACAATTGCAGGAATGCTGCGATACTATTCAAATGTTACCTCTGTCTTGCTTCTTCTATGTTTTCAACAAGAAAGAAGCACAGTAAAAGCCAGACAATAAAGTGTTATATTTAGAATGGGTTGCCAAGCAATACTTTTGAGGCAGTTTTACTTTTTCAATTACATTCGTTATTACATCTATTAGACGAACGAACATTTCTTACACCACTTCAGACAACAGAATGGCACTTGACAAACGTAAACTTTCAAAGACAAAAAATTCAGAAACCAATTTATGAGACGAGTGTAATATTATTGAATAATAAATTTACGTTCTTTCATAGCAGTAGACTTGTTGACCAAACCGTGAAAATGCATACCAATTGAGATATTGACAAATTGCTATAGATTGTATATTGCCTGTTTGTGACACTATCATAACAGAAACAATATTCAAATCCTTATAATCAAAGCTGTTATATTTCAATGTCTTCAGAGCGTTCAGCACAAGATTTATGTTGTGTAAGTGTCTTGCTTGAAGAAATGCATTTGTCAATACCAAACTGAAGCAAATGTCTCAGAATTATAAGCACACCAAGGGTATGAACTTCAACACTTATCCTGCTAGATTTCTATATTGAACTTGTCGATCTTTCAATTTGAACCTAACCATTAACTGTTAAAGGGGTGCTAACCAAAAAGATATTGACTGAATGGCGAACAGTGCAGATCATGATCAAAATGCACGGATGTGCAGGCTGATCATGATCTACACTGGTCGCAAAGGCAGTATCAATCGTGTCCAGCATGATAACAATTAAGTACGTGCAGAAATTCTTATTGCCAGGCTGGGAATGATACCTTCTTCTGGATTAGAGTGAAACTAAATATACATTGTACCATATCTATTATCGCTTATTCTCCTCATGCCTTGTTAAAATGTCATCTTTTAATAAAACTGGTTTTGAAATACATATATTACACAATTTAACATAAACATTGGTAAGAGCATATTCCTTAAAGTTATTTTGTGTCTGGGATTATATGGCAGATGATGTCTAAGTGCACGTAGCTACGAAAGTTTTTATAATTGCTCTTTGTATTTTCGTACTGTAAATAAAATTGCAGGAATGCTGCGATACTATTCAAATGTTACCTCTGTCTTGCTTATTCCATGTTTTCAGCAAGAAAGAAGCACAGTAAAAGCCAGACAATAAAGTATTACATTAAGAATGGGTTGCCAAGCATTGCCAAGCAATATTTTTGAGGCGGTTTTACTTTTTCAATAACATTCGTTACTACATCTATTAGACGAACGAACATTTCTTACACCACTTCAGACAACAGAATGGCACTTGACAAACATAAACTTTCAAAGACAAATGATTCAGAAACTAATTTATAAGACGAGTGTAATATTATTGAATAATAAATATTTATGTTCTTTCATAGCAGTAGACTTGTTGGCCAAACCGTGAAAATGCATAACAATTGAGATATTGACAAATTGCTATAGATTGTATATTGCCTGTCTGTGACACTATCATAACAGAAACAATATTCAAGTCCTTATTATCAAAGCTGTTATATTTCAATGTCTTCAGAGCGTTCAGCACAACATGTCTTGCTTGAAGAAATGCATTTGTCAATACCAAACTGAAGCAAATGTCTCAGAATTATAAGCACACCAAGGGTATGAACTTTAACACTTATGCTGCTAGATTTCTATAGTGAACTTGTCCATCTTTCAATTTGAAACTTCAAATCTTTCAATTTGAAAAGGGATGCTAACCAAAAAGATATTGACTGAATGGCGAACAGTGCAGATCATGATCAGAATGCACGGATGTGCAGGCTGATCATGATCTGCACTGGACGCAAAGGCAGTATCAATCGTGTCCAGCATGATAACAATTAAGTACGTGCAGAAATTCTTATTGCCAGGTTGGAAATGATACCTTCTTGTGGATTTGAGTGAAACTAAAATACATTGTACCATATCTATTATCGATTATTCTCCTCATGCATTGTTAAAATGTCATCTTTTAATAAAATTGGTTTTATTACACTGGTCGCGAAGGCAGTATCAATCGTGTCCAGCATGATAACGATTAAGTACGTGCAGAAATTCTTATTGCAAGGCTGGGAATGATACCTTCTTCTGGATTAGAGTGAAACTAAGTATACATTGTACTCATGCATTGTTAAAATGTCATCTTTTAATGAAACTGGTTTTGAAATACATAATTTATATTAAACATAAACATATTCAATGCATTTGGTAAGAGCGTATTCCTTAAAGTTTTTTTGTGTCATGTTACTTCGAACTAATTTCATTTGATTAAATGCAACAATTATCAATCATTAAACATTATCTTTTGTGCAGCATTCGCAATGTACTTCTCATTCACAAACATATCTCACTTTTATCAGACAGTAGATGTCATGTGACGCCACGTAAGTGTTTATGATTTCCCTGCCTGTGACATTGGCATATGGATTATTTTAGACAATAGAAGTTAACTTCATCTGAATTATAGTATTTTTAGACTCTATGGACAAAACACAACAACAACACATTGTATGAAGCCACTCCCCACACTGTCCAAATCTCAGTTCTGCCATTTGTTGTGCTTTATTTAACAACATAAGTACAGTTTATGAAAAATTGAGGTCTTTAAGTGTTTTTGTTCATCAGTGCTGATAGACAACTATCAAACAGAGACAGTTCTCATATGTGGATATTTTTCTGTTAGCTAAATGACAAATCAACGTGTGTAATTAGCGTCTTATTCAGGCATTCGTGTAATCAAAGAACATTTTTATTTTTAGCACGAATATAGATTAAAACATACATTTCCAACGAGGAAAGGCTGGTTATATTTCTCTACAAATTTTGAATTTTTTACTTTGAGTCTTATATCTGCTTTTCCCAAACAGATCTAGGACCGTGTCCTCATTGAAAGAAGAATCAATGAAAATAAACCCTAGAATACCACAGAAAAGTAAAACATACAGTAAACGGGGAACACAACGAAAAAAGAAAGGGACACAGTAGGGCATTGCATTGGTACGGACAGCGAAAATAGCATCTCTGTGGAGTTTAAACCGTGAGCACATGTAAGCCTAGAAGAATTGTGACGCAATAATGCATGCTGCAGTGCTTTTTGTATGCAGAGCATACTTCTGCAAGGGTGAAATCTTTATCCCGTTTGGTTGGGGAAACCTGTTCACTGAATTTGCTTGTTTATTCGTCATGGAAAGTCTGTTCACGAGAAAGGATGAAATGTACATAAAGTCTCAAGCCCCTAGCACCGGATTTAACGGATAATTAAAAATGGGCTAAATGATCCAAAAGGACCATGATAAGCGTTGTATGATGATGATTCTTACTGATGTTTTGTCAAAATGTCATATTGAATGTGGAACCCGTTTTTAATAGTGATATCCATCTTCAACGTATTTTTGTAAAAAAAATTAACCTAAAAATATTTCAAATGTTATTCTGAACAGGAATTTTCTTTGACGATGAATGTGCTGAATTACATGTACATGTATGCTTTTTGTTATTTCAGAATAATGCATTTATGACAGTATCTTTGACACGGTAAGTGTGGTTTGAGTCTTCATGCACCTCTAATGATAACAAAACATTGATTGCATCCTTATGATCAAATTTGTCATTTCACGACCTTGTGTCTGTTAAATGTATTTTCCTAATTACTGATATTTTACGACAATGGAAAGCTGTATTTCATCAATCATTACATTTGTATAAATTATGGAATCAAAAATATTTTAAAATTCTCTAGCCACTTCCCTTGTAGTTCCATAAAATGTGTTGTACATTTGTTTATGATAGGTATACTTTAAAACAAAACATAAAATCTGATGTTGCCATTCAGTTTTTCATTTCATTATTCACCAGTGTCCGCATAGGGCATCCTAGCAGTGATATCTTGTCCCTTGCGATTACACATTCCTTGATTTTATATCCCGTTTCAGACATTTATTGTGCTATCTGATTGATTCATCATTCCAGTAATAGATAACTGTTTTAGTTTTGCTTTCTTCCCGGCAACAGAAGATTAAGTTTTTAAGATCTGTGTAAAATAAAGAAATAGTCCGTTGAAAATATTTTTATAACGGCGGTTTATTTAGCTTATGAAGAAAAAGAAGCTTGCTTGAGTCAAAATTTCTCCGAGGGGCAAATATATATATTTTTTCAAACAATCGTACTTGTAGTAAATATCTTAGTTTACTCAATAGGTACCGAAACACAAAGTTGCACACCATAATTAAAACATCTGAATTTTTGTGTAAAGTTAAACAAAGAACCAAACGTTTTGATACTTTAATTAATTTTGACAACAGTGCTCTAGACTTAAACAAAAAATTTGGTAAATTAGATAATAAACAAACTCCTTGTCATTTTATCATCATTTGTTTTCTGTTACGGTGTCAATTAATCAACATTTAATCGATTGTGGTCAGAACAAGCCTTTCAGTGCACTTATTACGATGACTTATGTAAACATTCTACTTCCTATTTCTCCTTTTTATCCAGACATATCAATAAATAAAACTAATTTATCAAACAGTTTCAGGCAAAAATATTTTATAGCATTGCTTGGAGACCATTTGACTTAACTTTTGTCGCTGTGTATCGTACTGTTAATTTGTCAGTGGCCGATAAGCAGTCTGGAAATGTTTTAAACGTTCCCCGAACGCCCATCAAATAATTGTTTAATGCTAAACGTAAGGGAGCAATACACATAAACACTGCTCACTCTGTCAACAAACATGTAACTCGTGTACTCCATAAAAACGTTATTCTCTCATTTCTGACCAGCTTAATATTTTGCATCGCTCCGAGTAGCTTGTCTACAAAATGGTTCGTATAGTTTCGCGTATGTGCATATTTGCCTTTTTCATTGCAGTAAGCGTATGATGTGCCAAAATTCAGAACAATTTGAATTTCTTACAATTAAGACATATATGTTGAAACTGTTCTTGTAAAATTAAAATCTGAAATCTTATTTATACGTGTAAATTTACACGCGGCCGGTAACGATTAAATCCGTCGGACAAAATTGATATAAATAAGACATTGCTACCTCTCTGTTTAGCAGAATATCAGAGGAGCTATAGCGTTAGTAGCTACGTTTCAATAATAGTGCACCCATGCAAATATTGCAAAGTTCTTTGTCATATTCCCAATGATTTAGGAGAAACTGTTTCAACTATTTTAACAAAATGATTGAAACTGGTGATGCAATGATCAAATGTTCAAATGAAACATGCATCAATATTGGCCATGCATGGTATTATGTGAAAGGCATTTGATTAGAGTGAGGCAAAAGTGCCTAATATTCAAACAAAAATGGAATTGATGGTAATTTCAATGAATTCAAATTATAAGTGTTTGTACGATCTTCTTTCTCTTATATGAAATATTTTTCAGCTGGTGTTCCTCACGGCACTATATTTGGGCCTTGTTTCTTTTTCATCTATGTGAATTTGCTGATGGCTGCTCTTTAGCTGTTGCATCTTAGGACATAAATTTCATACAAAATATTGTGAATCTGATCTTATAAATTAGAATAGTTACTGGTTCTTCGACAAAGACCCGATAAATTTAACTCCAATGAAACTAAAGTAGTATTTTACTTAAAGGTCAGAACGCAAACCGTAGTTGGCATGTAATAAGGTCTGTATCGACCTTGTTGAAAGTCACAAAAATTTAGATTTAGAGTTACATTTAGATTAAATGGAAATATGGCATGATTAACATCATCTCATATTGGGTCTATGCAAGCATTAAAGTTTAAATTAAATCGCATTTCTCTAAATCAGTTAAACATTTTATATATGAGATCGTTGCAGGGATACACATCTTTTGTATGGTACGGGTGCGCCGAATCTGAGAAACAATCTCTAGAAAAAACTGCAGTGCAAAGCTGCGCGAGTCATGACGATACTAAACCGGTTAGTCTCAATTGAACAATTAATGACAGTAATAGGATGGGGTTCACTAAAAGGCAGGCGTACTATTCAAAAAGTAACTTCCCCATACAACATTGTACAAAGTAATACAAAAAAGTCGCCGGATTATTAAGCAGATGACTTGTTATATAATTTCAAATTTCAATTTCTTAACTACAATATGACATCCCACCTCTCTTTCTCTCTGTCTCTGTCTCACTCTCTCCTCCTCCTCCTCTTCATCCTTCATTGCTAATACTACAACTTCTCATATTTACAAAATTTTGTTTTCCGTTTTTACTTTGGTAACATTTAAGTATCGTTTACTTATGTTGCAAAAAAAAAAAAACCCCGTGACCCTACCCGTTTTCTTGTTTATTGTGTGTACACTTGCAACTGATGTTAAATAATATTCTTGAATGTAACAAAACTGTAAAAGTAATTTGTTTGTAGGATTTATTCATATTAATTTGCCGAATAAGTTATAGTAAATGTTTTAAATATAGTTTGTTTTCAGAGCAATATTTTGCTAGTTTTATGCCAGTGTTAAAAGAACTGACTGCCAGAACCTGCTCACGTCAGATGTTTCTATTTCAGATCGTTAGTTTATAAAGGTGATTATAAGAACCCGTTCGCGTCAAAATGTTTCCGTTTCAGAGCGTATGTTCATGACAGTTTTAGAAGTGCTGATTGCCAGAATCCGTTCACGTCAGATGTATTTGTTTCAGAACGTATGTTCATGACAGTTTTAAAAGTGCTGACTGCCAGAATCCGTTCACGTCAGATGTATCTGTTTCAGAAAGTATTTTCATGAAATGTTTTAAAAGGTGATTGCTAGAACCCGTTCACGTCAGATGTATCTGTTTCAGAGCGTATGTCCAGCATTGCAGTTTTACAAAAGGTGATTGCCAGAACCCGTTCAAATAAGATGTATCTGTTTCGGAGCGTATGTCCAGCATTGCAGTTTTACAAAAGGTGATTGCCAGAACCCGTTCAAATAAGATGTATCTGTTTCAGAGCGTATGTCCAGCATTGCAGTTTTACAAAAGGAGATTGCCACAGCCAGTTCAAGTCAGATGTATCTGTTTCAGAGCGTATATTCAGCATGGCAGTTTTACAAAAAGTGATTGCTAGAACCCATTCACGTCAGATGTAGCTGTGACATGATAAGTCACGTCGGTTTTGTTACAAAATCTACATTACAGACTGTTGTTACAGAAATGCATTTTATCAACTTGTTTTCACATATTTCTATATCACAAAACATACCAAGTGATCAGGACTGCGTTCCTAGATATTTCTTTTCCTCCTCGAAAAGGCCGTACTAGATATTTAATGACAATGAAAAGTAACATTTCATCAATCACTGTACTTTAAGCATAGCGGAAACGCATTTACTAGAATGGTGTTTGTATCTGAAAGACCTATTTTGTAATAACAATTTCAATGCATTTAGTTCTACGTTCCTTAAAGCAGCATGCCTCCAGATTTGGCTAAAAATAATCTTTCTTTCAAATTGAAGTTTGATCATATTATGCACATTAGAATATGAATTTTTGTTTCTAACATATTTTAAAAGTTCCAGATCAAGAAAAAAAGATAAACGCGTCGGGAATCGAACCCCGGACCGCCGCGGCAATAAAGACATTTTCCCGTCGTCGTAACCAATAGCGCTATAGCTGAAGTAGTGAATAATGACTTCAAAATATAGATATTTTTAATCGAGACAGTTTACCTGGAGTAAAAGCGTGACAAACGCTTTTCAAGTTTCATAGTAAAATGTAATAAAAACAGCAAATTCTCAAGTGTTTCCGTAAGTTTGTCAGTAATTAAGTTTTAAAGCATTCTTAAGAAATATAGCATTATTGTTATCGAACGATCTGGAGGCATGCTGCTTTAATGATAGAAATGCTATCAACGAAATAATAAATAATAAAAAAAACTTGTCAGTACCATCATTAATGACGAGATACCTGCAGCGCTTATATTCCGACAACGATAACGTATTTCTCATTTAAGTCTAACAAATTGGTTAGTAAATGTATTGTGGCTTTTTATAAAAACCGTACAAGCACGCATGTCATCGTCGTTTTCCTTCTTCCGTATATATTTTGTTGACTGCCTTATTTGGGAAAAAGAACTTCTATGAAATGTGCGGTTTAGAAAAACATGGCGGCCACAAGTAATTCTTTTGTCAGAAAGTGTACAAATTAAGAATTAATACAAATTCACCTGACTGTGCAGACAGTACAAGAGCTACATTATACAGCATAACGTTTTTACAATATACAAGGTACAATGAACTCATTGGTCAAGGATCCTATTCGGTGTATATGTCCATCTGGCATATATTCTTTTATAACAAGTAAATATTGTAGGTCACTATATCATCATATTTCGGTCACATGAGAAACTTCTATAATTTTTTAGTCAAATCTAACATTGCAATTTTAGATAGGATTTGCTGAGGTAGTCAACATAAATGTAACTAAACAAACAAACTTTGAAACAGACTGTATCATGGCTATTTATGTCTGCTGTCAATATGACAATTTCCAGCTGAATACAGTTTTTGCTTAGGGTTATAAATACCAACGGTAGTTGACTGAAAACCTTCCTTTATTAGGTTTTATGGTTTTATAAGAGTACAAGGAAAAGCTATCAAAAGTCGCCTGCTAGCAAGCAGTTAGATTAAAGAGACTATTGGCAAGTAGACACTGGGATTATATTGTAAATGATGTCTAGGAGCACGTAGCTACTAAAGTTTTAATAAGTGCTCTGTGTATTTAGGTACTGTAAATAAAAGTGCAGGAATGCTGCAATACTATTCAAATGTTACCTCTTTCTTGTTTCTTCTATGTTTTCAGCAAGAAAGAAACACAGTAAAAATCAGACAATAAAGTATTACATTTAGAATGGGTTTCCAAGCAGTACTTTGAAGCAGTTCTACTTTTTCAATTACATTCGTTACAACATCCATTAGGCGACCGAGCCTTTCTTACACCACTTCAGACAACAGAAGGACACTAGAAAAACGTAAACATTCCAAATACAAACGATTCGGAAACTAATTTACGTTCTTTCATAGCAGTAGACTTGTTGACCAAACCGTGAAAATGCATAGCAACTGAGATATTGACAAGTTGATCTAGATAGTATATTGCCTGTCTGCAACGCAGTCATTACAAAAGCAATAATTACGTCTTTACCTACTCTCATTTTCTAGCTGGTGATACCTTTTAATATGAGCCATGCCATGAGAAAACCAACATAGTGGGTTTGCGGCCAGCATGGATCCAGACCAGCCTGCGCATCCGCGCAGTCTGGTCAGGCTCCATGCTGTTCGCTTTTAAAGCCTATTGGAATTGGAGAAACTGCTAGCGAACAGCATGGATCCTGACCAGACTGCGCGGATGCGCAGGCTGGTCTGGATCCTTGCTGGTCGCAAACCCATTATGTTGGTTTTCTCATGGCACGGCTCATATAACGTTTCATTATAATCAAAAACTAAAAATACAAGACTATCTTGAATATGCGAGCTGCTCATTTCGCGAGTGTTAGCGGGTCCAAGAAAATACGGTCCAATATGTGTCAAAACAATACCGCGTTCTTTTGTTCCTCTTGATTGATATTTTGAAAATAACATCATGCCTGCTTATCTAGATAACTTGCTTTACTTACTTTCATGGATGTCGTGGTGTCTTTAATTTTATTTTGTCAATGCCGTTACTCTGTCGTTATTCAATCTTCACATTTGTTGTAGATATATTGCCAGATAATTGATAAAGCATGTACCCCTCAAATCATTACCACTGTTAGAATGGACAATTTAGAGCTAATCATGAGTAATAATTTAAGTAATATTACAGAATTCTTACATGTTATTCATGTTCAGATCTTGTTGTCATATAATTATTCTGCAAAAGATTAATGATGACTTCTAAGAAATTTTGACATCAGTTAGGTTAAGAACGTGTAGAACTTATAATGCTTAATCACGATGATTATAGTGGCACAATTCGTCTGTTACTTGAATAAGTCAACGCACTTGTGATTTTTTTTTACGAAATTTTACATTATATGAGCCGCGCCATGAGAAAACCAACATAGTGGCTTTGCGACCAGCATGGATCCTGACCAGCCTGCGCATCTGCGCAGTCTGGTCAGGATCCATGCTGTTCGCTTTCAAAGCCTATTGCAATTAGAGAAACCGTTAGCGAATAGCATGGATCCTGACCAGACTGCGCGGATGCGCAGGTTGGTCTGGATCCATGCCGGTCGCAAAGCCATTATGTTGGTTTTTTCATGGCACGGCTCATATGTTATTTTCAATACGGTTGCTTATGATTTGTTTCTTCTTATACAAGAACAGTTGGTGAGATTTAGCAACTCTGATAAATTCAATTGCTGGCATTCAGTAAAATGTGACAGGCTTTTATTGATAATATATATGTAGAAAGAAGGGATTTTGACCCGACTTCAGGACCCAGACGTTTAGCTTGCAATCAAAGCCAGGGTGAACCCATATGACCAGGCATTTACCTTAATACGAAATAGCAATACCAAGCCCCAACCAAGGGTCTTTACTGTTACGGATGTCAATATTTTTCGGGTAAATTCCATCCGTGCTTGTATATTTCTTTACACGCATGGCGTTCTCCTGCGACTTATAATTGGTAGATTTGAAAGGTGTCATGTTGTAGTTTGGCATATGTACTTTCCAACGACACTAACCCCTTTGAAATGTGCCTTTCAGCCGATGAACAGCGGTACATTAAATACAGAGCCAAAAACGGACATTTCTTGTACTTAATTATATACATATCTAGGTAGAAAGTAGGGATTTTGACTCAGTCAACAAAACCTCCGTTAATACTGCATTATTTTGCTTCTCTAAACGACGTCTAGTTAACTGACGTCTTGTTTCATTTGTATATATGTATCTACAATATATTTGGCATTTCTAAATCTGTTTAGTTTAGGTAGTGGACCTGTAATGACAATTGCCATTTTCCGTCCGATTACGTATAATCCGTGTGTGAGTTCGGCATTTTCCGGGTATCACCGAATCTATTGCTTAGAACGAGCTAAGTTGATGTCCGGAAAAGTCCGAAGAGAGAGGCGAGAATACGAAATCACTCGGAAATTGCCGAATGTCATTACGGGTTCACTTCCTTAACAAATTGAGAGCAGAGTGAAAAGGGGTCTTCAAAATTAATCACCACAGAGCACTTTATTTTCAAAACAAATGTTTCACTAAATGAATACACCTTTTATGGAAAGTATACTTTGTTAATAAAGTAAAATAAGTTCCGTTAAAAAATCAAAAAGTGTAAATTTTCTTTTGTTTTATTAGTTCACTTTGCCGTATGCCCATTCCGTAAAACATAAAACATGAATAAATATAATAAATACAGTTCTAAGGAAAGTTCCAAAACCGGCAATGTCGCATTTTGTTAAAGGTTTTCTGAATTTCTATTCTACAATTAATGCTTCTTTTTCGAGCGCCAAAACCTTGGTGAAATCTACAAGTTAATTAAATAACAAATATATTCTGCATTTAGCATTTGAAACTGCAGTAATTATTCCATTGCGACAAAAACTATTCTTTATTAAGCTTAATTACTAAATGGTTATATTAAATAAGAACTTATTTTCGACATACTGCATGAATTATTAAGCTGCTGTCTGCATGTTGGAACAATGTGGGGTTCTGGTTAAAACGTTTATACTTTCTAAATTGTTTTGCTATATTTACGTTGTTTAGAAAAGGAAAGCAAAACGTTCGTAAATGGCCTGAAAGACGTAAATAGAAACAAATAGAAAATGCCTGAGGTAATATGTTTTCAAATACCGGGCAAAGTAGATAAAATAAAAAGTACAAAGTACAAGATGAGATCGACACAATATTTTATGCAACCCATCCAGGCACATTTCATATCAGCTTTATGACGTCACCGAGATTATAGTACAGTCTGTTTGTCGAGTGACTACTATGAAGTCTTTTGGAAGTTCTTACCTGTAATGTTTTTGTCTTTATTTTGAGAAGATCTATGCCATATATCAATAAAAATGTGCAATTGAGTTTACCTTCTTTACGATATGTTCACCGACTGTCAAATTTTGATCGATTAGCGTGCTGGAGTGGAAACATTGACTCAAAATTGAATAAGATTTAATGAAATCATAAACACAAAGGAACCAAAAGGTGGCAAAGACATGTATAATTCTTTAAATGTAAAAATCATGCGTTTATATCATGATTATGATTAGGTGCGAATTAGACAATGTAAAACTGCTGCTTTGTTATGACATGATAAGTAAGTAAGCTCTTCATATCGTTGCCGATGCATTTCCGGCAAGAAAAATAAATGCTACAGTACTATGTTGTAATCACTATAAGAGAATGAAATCTGAAGCAGTAATAAATACTTGTCAAACAACACATTTGCAATAATAATGTAGGGATAACATACGTCTTTACGTGTTACAATATATGCGGACTCCCGAGGGATTTGTTGGTGAGCAAGCACGGCAGGGCGTTGGTCCAACTTTTCACTAGGGATTCTGCTGATGTTACATGAAACAAACATGCGTTAATGCTATTGTAGCGCTATTGTAGCGTACAAGACGTAAAAAGCTAACATTTACACTGCTTAATTTCTAAAATGGAATGGTCTATCATTCAATTTGGGCATCATCACTTATTATTCAAAGGGGTGTTCAGCCATGATCAGCCTGCACGGACGATCTTGGTCTGCACTGGTCGCATAGGCAGAATTACTTGCCGCCGGCAGACTAAAGGTTACATATTGAGCATTCTGTCAACCAACATCATTAAATGTTGATTAATGTGCGCGAGAATGCCAGCGTTGTTTGATCACATTAACGGTATTTCCTTTTGAATTTGAATTATAGGTTTCAGGGACGTAATACGTTTATGCTAGGGCGTATGAGGGGGTTGCACATTTCATTATCAATCGCAATCAAACCGATGTTGCTTGGTTGCGTTATTTGTAAAATATCTTTTCGCTAGGGAATGCGCATATGTAAAAGGTGTTTTAAAAGCACGTGAACGCGAAAACATCTTTGTTAATACACGTTTACTCTCCTGTTGAAACACCTTAACAACAGTTTTATGCTAAAATACTGTATTAGAATGTTGAAAAACGAACCATGTTAACCATCAATAAACTAGAACTGTTTATCAAGACATTGTCAGTGACCACGTTTTAATAAGACGAAATAATTGCTTCAAGTATGAACATGTTTAACCAAACTGCTTACAATTATGACCGACAACACTCCTTAACTCAATATTCTTCAGGACAGTCGAAAGAGATACAGTAGAAACAGAAAACAAAGACGATCTATTTTTTGTCAATCTAACTAAGTAGATTTGGGAGTCATGTCATTGAGATAAAAGAATATAAAGAAAATAAAGGCTATATTGATCACGTTTTACGCCCTCGGGAAAGACGACCCATAGCTTAAATAAGACATATCTCGTAAATCACTACACACTTTATAGGACTTCCATAAAACTACTTCAGGTTATCTCATTATAAACTCCTTTCATAAAATTAGTTGTTACTTTATTAGCTAAACCTTAAAGTTTTATTTATGAACAGGCTCAATGAAACTAGACCTGAAACTCTTTCATTTTTGTCGTGTTGGAAATCTAAATAGAAATATATTGAATAAATACAAATGCAAATACTTGAAAAAAGCCCCTACTTTTTCACTGGATCCGACCTTGCTTAAACGGAATTAACAAGGCAATTCACGTTCTGTTAATGTTTGATTTTTATTTTTAAAATGCTGTGTCAGGGCCGGATATGTATTCTTGCGTCACTGTTTACTCTGTTAGGAAGTGAGCGTTAGGAAACAGTCCGTCAATAACAGTGAATGTATTGAATCGCATGTTAATATGTGAATTGTAATTTTAGGAATTATACTAATGATTTGTGGAAATGTATATCTGTATGTTTTTATTTGATATCTCACAGAATTTACAGTTCTTATTTAAAATAATTTGTATGTATAATAATTATTATTCTAGAAATTGTGTTCCCGTTTACTGAAATCTTAACGATAATCAGAAGTGTGTTTATCTCATGTTTTCTAATAACAAAAAACAAAAAAAAATCGTTTAAACCTTGAATACATGCTTTTGGTAGTATAATTGATTTATGTGCCCCGGTTATGGATATTTAAAACATGTTGACAACAGAATGGTAACAAAATGTTGTACCGGAATCGTAAAGCAACAATTTATAAAAACAATACATTTAGCCTCCTGGTCATGTCTTTTATATAAGAATAGCGACAATACACGTTTGTTTTGTTATTTACGTCTGCAGAAACCCTTGGGATATCCTACAAGGATTATCAAATCCAACGGGCTTCTGCAGATGTCAATACACGATAAAACGTGTATTATCCCTATACTAATATATCATACACTAAGGATACTCATTTTGAATAGTCGTCATATGTTAAAATAGCAAGTGTATTTCAACTTGTAAACTCAGTTTGACCATTAAGAAAATCAGAAAATGATATTCTGAGCTGAAACGTTAATTCTGATATACATTCAAAATTTATATAAAATTCAGGTACAATACATCATTTATGTGCTCAAACTGGAAATCGTCTTATATATTTAACATATTTTTTATGAAAATCATATGAAGCCCAGCGAAATATCAAATGTTTGCTGATTGACAAACATGGTACTAGTATAATGTAGATAAAGGTATCATATGACTTTGTTTATTCTAGATATCATACACTTATTGGCAGGCAGGCGACATCAGGAGTTTTATTTTCAAATTGTTGACATTTCAGTTTAGTAAACATGTTGTTGAATATAAAGGGTCGTACAACACAAATGTTGGAACGGCGATTTATACAATGAATTGTGTAGTAATTGATTTCAGCTGAAATGGAATATATCTCACCGAAAAATGAGACAAATCCTATATTTTTATGAGCACGTTACGTTAGTGAAAATTTGATTTTTTTAAACTTTGAGCTAATGAATATTCCATATTGACGAAAAATAAACAAAATCGTTTATTTTTTTATTTTTATCTATGCTGAAATACCCATTTTGTTCCATATATTCATCTCAGCGCGGGAAAGAGGTATGCGTAAACGAAAATGTCTTTTATTATTGGCAGTACACTGTTGTAAAATTCTCGTCAAGTAACGTTGTTTGAGCCAAAATACTACAAAGAACAAAGCGCGAATACAATTTCCATCCTGTTTACACGAAAAATGAGAAAATAATACATTATGTACATGAAAATTTGAAAAGCTTTAGCACTAGCAATGAGTGATACAAATGTATGCAGTGAGTTATATGGGTTGTACTCAGCATTTCATTAAAAAGCATAAAATTGTGTTTTGACACAATTATTCCTCGAACTTACTATACCATTTTGATAATTTCTAAATATAAAAGTATCAGTCAGATGATTTGCTGCTTCAGTATTTTCTTCTCTTGATCAGTCTAAGATTCTCTTGAGAGTCACGAGAGACATGCAGACAGAAATTTTTTTTATATCTCCTACACTGTAGAAATAACATTATGTTACAGTGTCTGCAATAATCGGTAACAATATCGTCGATGTATTAAATCACTAGAAGAAAAGTCGTCTGCAAGCTAACGGAACTGTAATGGTACATATATTACACAACTTAAATGTTAATATTTGCGGACCAGCAACTAGGTAACGAATGAAGAGGTGATTACCTGAAATACACAAGACATATTAGCAATTGCTGTCGCTTTTATTTTTAGATTTGGATTTTCCAGACTGTTCCATTTATTAAATAAGGGTTTGAAAGATATTTGACTTATTTAAAACTATCAATATATTTCAAATACTGAGCAGATTGAAATTGCATTGATAGCTCAGTTGGTAGAACTGAAGCTAGCGATTTGACTTTTGCGATTAGGAGGCTATGGGTTCGAATCCCACACAGGGTGAATTGTTTTATGATTGAGTTTGTTTTATTTATATTTTTCATGTTTTTTTTTATTTCATTTTATTTCATTATTTCAATTTCATTTTTATTTTAATTCATACAATTTCAATACATTCAATACATTTCAAACACACGCGCCCAATGGAGCATCCTCACACACGCTGGCGGCGTCGATTTCCTCTGAATAAGTGTCATCAGCTAGTTGAATGACCAAATTGTCAAGAGCTATGTCAACCATGTTGAATAATTCACAATCAAAAAGGTATTTGAAAAACCTATGTTATATGCGAAAATAGCAAAATGATACAAGTAATGCAATTCAAAAACATCTTTAACATTATTATAATTTTAAATTTATGTTACCAAAATATAAAATGAAATAAAAATATAAAATTAAAAAAAATATTGATCTCCGTTGGAATTGGAACTCACAAAAGTTAGATTCTAGAGCCGTCACGCTTACCACTGCACCACGGCGTTTAATTGTCGAAGAGGCAGTCATTTAATAAATATTTATTATAAAAATAAGTTATAAAAAGGTAGGGTACCCCTTTACTGAAGTGGTTTATTCCAGTAACCTTTCAAATCTATTAATAAAAGCGACAGGTCACTCCTAAATGTTAGTACAGTCTAATTATTACTAACTTTGTTCCATTTAGCAATTTGACAATATCTATTACTCTATGAATGTCAGTTATCACAAATTAGCGCGAATTAAATGGGATATTTAATGCATAGATATTAGATATGTTTTATTTACAAGCATAAACTACTATAGACCTCCAAGGCTAGGATACCAGCTTGTACAAGGCAAGAAGTCTGTCGTTGTATTTCGTAGATTTCTTCTTATGTCTAAATCACGGTCAGCAAGTTGGCTTCTGATTTCTTGTATGCCAAAATATTTCTTATAGGAGGAATCCATTTGTTTTTATTAAACATCTTTTTTATATGTATTTATTTTTAACTTTTCATCACATGGTTATTACCGTAGCAAATGATATAGCTGTTGTTACTTGTTTAATTCCGGAACCTTATTTACTGATCTATGCCTTTTTTAACAACTTGTAAAATTGTCTTCTTTTGCATAGGCACAAGACCACAGTTATTTGCCCTTGGTCGACCACAATAAGGAAGTGGTTACGCGGAAAATAGTTCCACTGTTTGATGGTGAATATTGGTGAATTTTTGAGTGAAAGACCTGCAGTAAATGGCATAATTTAACAGAGGAGATATGAAATAGTAGGTACATGTACAATTTGACAGAATGAGAATGTCAGAATATGCATAACATGACTTTTTGATAGGGCCTGTTTTGCCTGTTTGCGGCTATCTAGAGAGTATTCTTCATACGAATGTGATTTGGTTCAAAATGGTGGAAAAAAAGAGCCGGTCAACCCCATGTTTATTTTTTCTCTTGAATAGTTCTGTTGAGTTCAGGTAATTTTAGGGGGGTTGGAATGCATGCAAAATTGCAATAGTGTCCAGCGCCTACATAGAACATATAGTAAAAATAACTGTGGTCTTAGGCTGCAACCGTTATCAAAAAGTTTGAAATGAGTGTATATTTCTAGTCTTTAACGATGACGATATTGCAAAACTATTGAGTGAGCAAGCTATGCTGATTTCATTCGGACCCAATAATTTGTTGATCTGCAAGTCACTTCATTAGTAATTCAGACATCATACGTTGTAGAGTATGTCCTTGTTCACCTCAATAAAATATGATCAGATATAATATTAAGACTGTTCTTTAAATGCTCCGATATGTGCAAAGATATCTTTCTAACCATGCAGCCTGCAAAATATACCTAATACACCGAATACAACTAATTCATATGCATCTTTAATTTCGTTGAGTGCCGTGTTTATGTATTTCCAGTTTTGAACTAATTTACATAATTTTAGGTGGACACTATATCCCAGATCAAGCTTCTGTTATACAATAACCATATTTTATCACAAACAGTTTCTTGTACAAAGTAGGAACTATATTGATAGAAAGAATCCGTTATTGGAGAGGTCTATCAATACCTCTCCATAGTGTTGGCTTTCAAACTAGGAGAATTCAGACTAATCTACTAATTTTACGGCGTTAGATTTCACTTTCTAGCGCAAATTACGGTGAGCCAGTTTAATATGGTACAATGCGCTTGCGCACAAGTAAGTTTTAAAATCCTCTAAGACGAAATTAACTGTTCGTTTAAAATAAAGAAATATGGTGTAATACTTTTGTTGTAAATGTTGGAAACGGTTCAGTTATTAACAAAACAAATATAGTGATATATATTAACTATTTTTGTTCACAGTATTCAAAGATGTGCATATGAATTGAATCACATTAAAATGTATTTCGTTCAATTAAATGAACTTATTGTTTAACTGGCGGGTTCGTTTGCCCCATTCGGAAGATCTACCGGAATAAGAAGAGTTCTTCGGAGCTTCTGTGTATTCCACCCGATAGTCGGAGATGTTAATCACGTGATCAAAACAAGGTGGCAATTCGACATATATACCTTACAAACTGAGTTATAAACTAGAACAAATAAAGTGTTTGGAATTTCTTTTTCAAATAGCACATTAACAATAAAAATCTCTGAAAAAATACATTTAAAAAAAGAACGATATATTTTTTCACTTTCGGCAGACGTCTGTTCGATTGGGATTTTCTTCTATTCTTTTCTAAAGCTTCCCGGAAGCTATTGTCTTAGGCCCAAACGAACGGGGCAGTTGACAAACAAGCCTGTCAGGTGAGGTTCTCGCATAAATGGTAAGATGCCTATTTGGCAGCTTTCACCAGGGCCAAGTTCAGTGTACATTTGTTGCAGTGGTAGCTTTTGAACATTTTTAAATGAAATTCAGTATTAACTAGGCAATGCTTGGGCCCCTAATAGGTCACAGTGACCTGCAGCAGGGAAACTCGTCTATAGCACAACCTATCATATAACCAGAGACAACTATGTGTCTGATATAACTTTAAAAGGAGCAACACTGGACCTCTCATAGGTTTCTTTTTTAAAAGAAGCCTACTTGTAATGTTAATAGGTATTAATAATCTGACAGCATGGGAGTATAAATTACATATTTATTTCTTGATATCACCACAGTTCGACTGATATAGGATAATGATTAGAAGATTATCAGCACATGGGAAAATTAAAAGAAATAAATATCATTTAACCCTTTCAATGTTCAAGTAATCACGTTGCATTTGCAGGTAAACAATTATTTGCACGTCAATAGCTTATAAAGTATATTAATGAAATAGATTTAGTATTGTTTGCAATCAGTACACAGGTCTTCCTGCAGAATCTGAAAAAAAAACCCGACAACACGGCTACAATTATGTTAGAAAAAGTTCTGAATAACTATGATTCGCTGGAGAATGAAGGCTAAATTCATTTATTTCTTCTAGGCTGAATGTCGTTTCTTCAAGCAGAGTAAAGCTACATGTATTAACACAATGTCTAATACCAATTTAGTTCTCTAACTCAATCAAAGCTGGATCACAAAAAGGCTTTAATTTTCTAAGAATATCACATTCAAAAGACATGATAAATCTTGTTTCAGCAAATTTAAAGTCGCATTTAATACTTGCAGAAGTCACAGTGCTTGAAAAAAATTCTCTGACACAGTTAGTGTATCAAACAAACTACATGTAATTACATCATTGAATTAAATTATTATGAGAAGGAAACACGGATTGTCATCTTAAACTGTCTCATGATATAAATAAGTCAAGTGTAGACGATACAGAAAAAATAAAACTTGGCTGAAACATATTCCATTACATATTGCTTATATATTTCAAGTTTACCTGTTTCCATATGGGGTGCTGTATGGGTGGCTGTGTTATTTGAATGTGGGTGTTCAAGTTGGACTTCTGTCCATGCTCTATTGTTTATATACTAACACATTGCAGTTTACTATTATACAACCCGCCCGCTTAGCTCAGTAGGTAAGAGCGTTGGTCTACGGATCTCGGGGTCGCGAGTTCGATCCTCGGGCGGGGCGTATGTTCTCCGTGACAATTTGATAGACGACATTGTGTCTGATATCATTAGTCCTCCACCTCTGATTCATGTGGGGAAGTCGGCAGTTACTTGCGGAGAACAGGTTTGTACTGGTACAGAATCCAGGAACACTAGTTAGGTTAACTGCCCGCCGTTACATGACTGAAATACTGTTGAGAAAACGGCGTTAAACCTAAATCAAATCAAAATCAAAAGTTTACTATTATAACGGACTTAGTCACTAATATGTTTGAAAAATGGAAAAAGCAATACTTATTCGACAAACAGATGTACTGCACGATCAATATGGGACACAAACATGCCAAAAGGAATTTTTTTTTAAAGATTACAATTTCCGTATCAGTTTGAAATCATGACATTACTTAAAGTGATTTTCTGTAACATTTTTCTATTCCCTTTGCAGATATCAGCTACCATTCAACCTGTCCTACTTTAAACAGCAAAAATCATTGGGTATCGTTTAAAGCGGTACTTCATAGCTGCGTTGATATTCCGTTTTTAAAAATATGAAATATCATACACTAGCCAAGTTGTTTATTACGTAAGTCTTGAAATTTGGTTAATCAGTCAAATAATTTCAAAATAACACAAAAATACCCGGGTATCAATAACTGCGCTTATACAACTAGATTTTATACAAATTAGTTTTGCTTCGGTTTATTAATCGGGCTCAGCTACAACAAAATGTGCAGAAGAGAGAAAAAGCCACTGGCATAAATGAATAATATTAAGGTTTGATCAGTCTTGTAACGATACACCTAATAGTAGTTTGATATACTTTCATATAACACTATTTTGCATATTTACCTGTGCGTGTGTAAACTCTTTGGTTTTTGATGTGCTGAAAAGTCTCAGTTTCGTTAATATTTACACATTTTCAATAACATACCAGCAAGTGCATGCATCATAAACATTTGATTGCTTCATGATTATAATTTAAATTAAACTATAAAGTATTGCTTTAAATATGCTGCAATTGTCATTTCAATTACTGTGCGTGTAACAGAAAACCATGTGGCGAATATATCCGATTAAAATTTCATTTTCCCATCCACTAGACCTTTAAGTATATCTAACGTACATTTTCATTAGGTTCAGCCGTGCAATTATTCGTCACAATATTAAATTTGTGCCCCATCCTTTAGATTGGCAGAATGGGAATGTGTGTCTGTTGTAACTTTAGTCTGTATACTGTCGTATAATGCAATCTGACGTTACAATTACCAGTAAGATATCTCATGTGCTACCAAATTGGTATTTTACTTTGAAGTGATGAATATATGTGTGCTGCACATTTAGACCTTTGAAACTATTATAAGAAGAAACAACATTGAATCACATTAACAACAAACGCGAAAATCTATCCTCACTTGAGCCAATGAGACAAGTCATAATCTATTAAGAATACTTAAGGTTTCGATAAACTGTAGTATAAGATTTTAATAAAGAGGGCTTACTGTAGAGGTTCTGATGGCTGAGAAGTTTAAAGTCGGTGACTTCAAATCACTTGTCCGTTACTGCTCTGGGCTCGAGATTTCGCTTGGTATGTAGAGTTCTTTCATGTAAGGCAGCTGGATTACGGTGGGTTGATGGTTTTATACAGATATCCACCCATGATGACAATGCCTGGAGGGCACCTAGGTAATTCAACCATCATAAAAAAACTGGAAATCACCATATCAGCTATAATTGTGTCGGTGTGACAATTAAACCCGACCTAAAAGCAATTACTAACTAGTTATCCAACATTGCATCTGTCTGAGTTCCTTTGTTTTTTCATGACTGACCATTGCGTCCTTCGCCGTATATGTTTTTGCAAGAGGACAATAGCTGCTCTACATTGACAAGCATATCGACGGAAGTAGTGCAGTTGCACTGTATCAATTTGTTTAAGACCAAGACAAAACAGCAGAGGTACAATTAATTGAACAAATTTACAATTTCTGTCAAACACAGCGTACTAAATGTAGATTAAGCTTGTTATTACTCATGGAGTCATACAAAAAAAAAAAGAATGGACAAGATGGAGTAGTTGACCGCACCATATGATTTCTTCCATATGCGTAGTTTATTAGATAATGTAATCCTGAGTTGTAAAGACAGAAAAATACACAACTAGAACTCGTTACCTCTCGAAAACGGCTCGTTAATCCTTATTTTGATTCCAGACGATATAAAGTTTTTATTGTGCATTGGGTGAATGAACAGTTTATTCACATTGTAAGAATAGAGCGACAGTAAATAACGCGGATTAATCGAAGCGTCTTATACGAGAAAAGAAAGTGCATTCAAGTTCATACGCTGTATTTGCGTGACATTTTCTTTCAAGCTGACACGAAAATAATTCAATGTCTTGGTGCAAAAAAGGTGCATATGACAATTTTTCACAAAATTACGTTTTTGTATACAGTCTGGACGCTTGTTATACAAATGTAAGAGCAAATTCAAGCGTTTACAGATCCATGATGAAATGCTGAAATTATTTTGTCAATTTTGTTGTGAAAACTTTAATTGTTGAGCAAGTAGCGGGAGTTATCCTCCTGTAAGTGTGACAGGAAAGGCCGTACCGGCGACAGTAACCATCAAAACAAATCAACACCCTTTACAATATTTACAAATTTATTTACATAAGATGATTATTAACAATGCATAGATGATATGAAAAAAAAACTGATTATAAGAAAGAAAAAAAATCAAAGTTCAGTATCTCCGGATACAAAAGATTTTACAGTTCCATTCTAAAGTGACGTGTCACAGTTCTTTAATTTAATTGCGAACTTTAAGTAGCACAAACAAGATCAAAACGTATCTTGAAATAAAGTCCTTTTAAACCGTGAATACGTTGATTCCGTATTGGCTCCCTATGGTGGTAGGTGATTGCATCCCTGAGCTGACTTCAGAGGATAACAAAAATCAGCGTCTTTGCGGTTTACGGCACATCCATGGGACGAAAGCTCTGCGCTGGGAATATCACATCCAGGCGAGTGAAGACAAGTGAACCTCGGGCATTGTACTTCCGGGTTATGACATCACCAGGAAAATCGTCTGGCGGAAGAAGGTAAAATATATAACATATGGTAAGCACCATAGCAAAACAAATAAGTCAGGGTATAAAACTGCTCCTTTGGGTACACCATACCTCCGTAGACTCCCATAAATGATACGTGCTACTTATACAAAACATATGTGCTACTAAGTTCATACGTCACGTGATTAAAATACGTCACTAATTACTTCCATTATTACAAAACTTACTTACTTAAAAGACTAAAGTCAAAGTATGAAAAGATATGAAAAGCTTATGATGAAAAAATATTATAGATACGGACATGATAAACTGCAGCTATTATTTACAACTACAAATTAACAAAATTCAATATAAATCAAACGTTATATCATAGTTGGTATCGATATAATATCTAATGCCATACACTACAACGGACATTAATTAGATGTGCTATAGACTGGCACACAATTACAAATTACAATAATATATTACATACATGGTACTAGACTTGACATATAGATTTATACATAACAGTACAATGCAGAAATGGCGTTCCATAATTAACAAAATGTTTGACATAAGTTTTTGAAACAGTGCTTTACAATTATCACGATACAAATTTCAGTATAAATCTAACATCTTATATAAACGAAACGTTTAGACTCCTCTTTCTAAATAATTTACAAAAGTCTGAAAAATTTAATAAATTATCCTGACATACCGAAACTAGCCAAAATCTTGTGCCGAAAAGTAAATGTTACAGAATTCTGTAGAATGAACAAAAATTTACCAGATAAAAATCGTAATGCAAAAATCATACAAAAATCTAACAAATAAATTTCTTACCTCGATCGAGCATAAATTTCTAGCAAGAAAAATTAATCAGACATAGATTCGTCTATAATGTCGGAAGGTGGTGTGCGCAAGGCATGTCTAGTCCGGTCTATTTAAAGGGTAATGTCCCGCCAAATACTAAATTTCATGGGATTCACGGCCTATGCGTAAACTCTTGACTATTTGTATATAGCCGAGAAATCTGACTACTTTGGCGCGGATTGAAATTGACAATTTGAGGCCCATTATGGTGGTTTTGGGGATAAAAACATGAATTACTGAAGTTTATAAAATATCAACTTTCTTGTTACTGAACCGAATTTAATGAAATTTACATGGAAATTTAAGTTATGAAATACAGAAAAACATTAGAGGTATTTTATACGTAAAATCAGACATTTACCTCAATAACTCAAAAATTTGCAAAAAGATGATGCAATACCTGCATTTACACTACAGATAAAATAAGGCCCGTATGTCAATTTGTGACACACGTCCCCCCTTAAAAAGAAAATTTATAATTTTCTTAAATGAAAACAAAATGACATACAGAAAATAACAAACACACAAAAAAAAACACTGTCTCTATCTGTACACCATATAATATAGCAACCTGTCTACACTCTACTCAAATAATCTGCGCCTACATTTTCTCTACCAGGAATTGCTCTTATCCAGATCCTATATGGCTGTAATGCCAATGCCCATCTCATCAGCCTGGAGTTGCTAAGTTTCGCTTTATTCAAATAAGTGAGCGGCTGATGATCTGTTTCTAATACAAAGTCTTTACCGAACAAATACCGGTGAAACTTAGCTACTGCCCATACTATCGCTAAACACTCCTTCTCTATCACTGAGTACTTTTGCTCCCTAGGTAGCAATTTCCTACTAGCATACGCTACAGGTAATTTCTCTCCATCACTTTCCTGAAGTAATACTGAGCCTAAACCTACATCTGAAGCATCTACTCTCAATATAAAAGTCTGATCTAAATCTGGCAACTTCAAATAGGCGGACCCATTAAGCTAGCCTTCAAAGTCTGGAAAGCCCTTTCTTGACTTTCACCCCACTCTACAAGATTTGGCTGACCCTTTTTCGTCAAATCTTTGAGGGGAATTGCAATGGCGCCGAAATTTGAGATAAACTTAAAAAATATCAATAAAAATACACAAACAAAATAAATATATGTCAATATATTTGAGAAATTGTCTAACATATCTACTACTTCCTGTTTACATGCTACTGGTAACTCTGGATTTACCTCCACATCTTTGTACGTTTCTGTACCCTGCTTTATAGGACACAAAACTATATCCTCTTCTACTCTACTCGAAAACTCATTACTACTTTCATTCGGATTTAATCTGTCATAATCTCTCTGATCCTCCTCTACAATAGCTGCTCCAACCTTACTTAATATACCCTTATCTGGTATAGACTTACTTCTGTGTGACGTAAACTGCGATCCACAATCGGTAAGCATTTCCTCTGGCACTCCTAATCTACTATACATATCTACTAATGCCTCTGCTACTCTCTCAGTTTCAATACTAGGTAGTGCTATGGCTTCCGGATATCTAGTAGCATAATCTACCATAGTCAATATGTATCTGTTTTTCCTATCAGTCATAGGTTCGATCGGACCAACGATATCGACGGCAACTCTCTTAAACGGAGTATCAATCAAAGGCATTTTTTCCTAACGGAACTTTACTTACTCTACCCTTAGCTATAGTACGTTGACAAATACTACATAACTGACAGTACCTCCTAACCTCTGCCATTACTCCTGGCCAGTAAAATTCGCCTAATACCTTATCACTAGTTTTCCTTACACCTAAATGGCCTGACAGTAACGAATCATGTGCAACTTTCATCACAGTTTCTCTAAGACATTTAGGTACAATCAACTGTCTACTTTTGTCTAAATTCTGGGCGGTATACTCTCTATATAACAATCTATTCCTAATCTCAAACCTAACTGAACCTCCTTTACCTCTACACTGCCTAATCGTACCTTCCTCAGCCTTCTTCCTACACACATCTAAAGTGCTATCTTTCTGTTGCTTTTCTAAGAATTCCTCTCTAGATACATCTAAAATCTTAGACGGCACTTTAAGCTTTACTTGCTTCTTAACTTTGGCTTGCGCCCTAGTTTCTACTGCTGACGCTAAGCTACTAAACTGAGGTTCTACAGCTCCCTCTACATTACCAATTATAACATCATTGGTAGGATTATCTACCACCAACGCCTCTACTGTACCCTTGAAATACGGACAATCAATATATATTCTAGCTACATCTAGCCTACGTGTTTTCTCTAAAAACTGACTTGCTTCTACTAAGTCCCGTTTCACTATCACACATGTACAACCTGTATCTCGCATAGCGATTACATCCCTACCATTACAAGTACCGGGTTTTGTAGGACATGTACTTACACTAAGCATACCTAACTCCTCTACATCACTTAGTTCTATAATACTATTTCCACCCTCTGACCTACTTGACTTACTCCTATCTCTATCTCTGTTTCTTCCTCTACCTCTACTCCTAGATCGGTCACGGCCTCTACCTCTATTTCTATTTTCCTTACTATTTCTATTCTCCCCTTTACTAATTTCCTGTTCCTGCTCTACTTCTAACTCTGCTGCTGCATTAGCACTATTACCGCCGTATTTTCCACTCCTACAGTAATATGAGCTATGCCCTATTCGACCACACTTATTAAACTTCAGTACACCAAAGGGTTGATAACCTCTACCTCTATTAGCAACATTGCCACTACCTCTATTCTTAGTGCCTACATTACGACTACTAGGATACTGTCTCTGAGGTATTTCATATGATTTATGGCTTCAGTCCTTATTGGTTCGATTCACGACATACTTGGGACCTCCACAAGTCTTTGCAAACAAATCTGCATCTTCTGCTACATCCTTAGCTTTAACTAACCTCTTACTACTCAAATTCTGGTATAGTTCTCTATTGCATACATCTAAAAATTGGTCCCTAAGTATAAAATCTAATAATCCTTCGTACGTTTTCTCTACCTTACTCAATCTAAGCCAACCATCTAAATATCTACTTATTCTGGCTAGAAACATCACAAAGGTCTCATTATCACGAGGCCTTTCTGTTCTAAACTTTTTCTTATAGCCATCGTCAGTGAGTTCAAACTGACGTAGCAAAGCGGCTTTCAATTTATCATAATCCTTCCTATCTTCCAACGGAAGCCTATCAAAAACCTCTCTTGCCGTACCCTTTAGAAGGAACGGTAAGTTAAGTGACCATATCTCTTTATCCCAATCCTGCGCAGCAGCGTACGTTTCGTACACATTCAAGTACGCATCCATGGAATCAATTTTCTCATCAAAGGGAGACATCTTAACCTTTACCTTTTTCTTACTCATCTTTTCTAAGTCTGTCTTAAACTTATGCTCTGTTTCTAATTTCCTACTTTCTGCTTCCTCCTTCTCTGTTTCTAACTTCCTAGCTAACATTAACTTCTCCTTTTCCATTTCTAACTTATCTAGTTCTAACTTACGTTCTAACTCTAACTTTTCCTTATCAGCCTCTTAGCTACTACGTCGTTCATATTCTATCTTTTCCTTCTGCAACCTAACTTCTAACTCTAATCTTTCCCTATCTGCTTCTAATCTATTCTTTTCTGCTTCTACTCTTAATCTCTCTGCTTCTAAACTACTTTGTTTTTCATATTCTATCTTTTCTTTCTGCAATCTAGCTTCTAACTCTAACCTTTCCTTCTCTGCTTCTACTCGTAATTTCTCTGCTTCTAATCTATCTTTCTCTGCTTCTAATCTACTATGTCTTTCCTCACGTTCCCTAGCCTGCTCTTCCTTAACAAAATTACGTAACTCCTCTCCTTCATAACCTAACTCCTGACCTACCTTCGTTAACTCTACTACACTAGTCATGTTTAAATGAGTACACTATGTTAACACTATATAACACTACAGTACAACAGCTACTATAACAACCTGAGACACTAGTTAAACAATCGTGAGGGAATACTAGACTACACTAGTTTACACTAAAGCTCTACAGTTACCACTGAAGCCAAAAAAAAATACTGTACTCTACATATATACTACACAAAACGTCCTCACTAAAATGATAATACACAATGTTGCGCAACAGTACTATGTGTCAATCAAGGTTGCATAGGCAACAATCAACAATGTATAGTGACAGTAGGCTGGAACAATATCCTAGCCTTATCAAATATCAATTAACTGTAACTAGTGTTAACACTTTAGTGTAACAAATAAAACAAATATAAATCAAAGTGTTTTATCCTAAGATAAAGTATAGGTATAACACAACTGTGTAGCACTAAAACACAAACGTAGGTTAAAAGTATTTGCAAGTAAGCAAGCTTGCTAACACACACAAATTAAAAAAAAATACTGTATCTGGTATGTATACAGTACACTAATACAAAATAGGATCACTGGGAGAAGTAGGGCGACGCACAATTAAGAGTGAGTAGGATAACTCTCCTTGTCAAGGGCGGTCACTCTCAGCACAGATATATGGTGGCTTAATCATAGAGTGACACAAAATAAACCCAAAAGAAAAATAAAAGGAACGAACTCACCCCAGAATCCAAATGTCGTTTGCAACTGTCTGTCAGTCTGTGACCACAAAAGCTGGTTAGCTGAAGCTATGGATCTGTCTTGTCTTGTCTGAGGTAAGACGTCACTCTGAAAAATGAATAAAATTGTTATATGTGTACCAATAGAACAAAACAAGAGGAATCTTTACAAATTATTGCTGCAGTTAAATGGGTGTTAATAATGTTCGAATAGCTACTGTGTCTGGTCGACCAATCCCACTTCTGACAGCATTGTGACAGGAAAGGCCGTACCGGCGACAGTAACCATCAAAACAAATCAACACCCTTTACAATATTTACAAATTTATTTACATAAGATGATTATTAACAATGCATAGATGATATGAAAAAAAAAACTGCTTATAAGAAAGAAAAAAAAATCAAAGTTCAGTATCTCCGAACACAAAAGATCTTACAGTTCCATTCTAAAGTGATGTGTCACAGTTCTTTAATTTAATTGCGAACTTTAAGTAGCACAACAATATCAAAACGTATCTTGAAATCAAGTCCCTTTAAAACCGTGAATACGTTGATTCCGTATTGGCTCCCTATGGTGGTAGGTGATTGCATCCCTGAGCTGACTTCAGAGGTTAACAAAATCAGCGTCTTTGCGGTTACGGCACAACCATGGGACGAAAGCTCTGCGCTGGGAATATCACATCCAGGCGAGTGAAGACAAGTGAACCTCGGGCATTGTACTTCCGGGTTATGACATCACCAGGAAAATCGTCTGTCGGAAGAAGGTAAAATATATAACATATGGTAAGCACCATAGCAAAACAAATAAGTCAGGGCATAAAACTGCTCCTTTGGGTACACCATACCTCCGTAGGTCCCATAAATAATACGAGCTACTTATACAAAACATATGTGCTACTAAGTTCATACGTCACGTGATTAAAATACGTCACTAATTACTTCCATTATTACAAAACTTACTTACTTAAAAGACTAAAGTCAAAGTATGAAAAGATTTGAAAAGCTTATGATGAAAAAATATTATAGATACGGACATGATAAACTGCAGCTATTATTTACAACTACAAATTAACAAAATTCAATATAAATCAAACGTTATATCATAGTTGGTATCGATATAATATCTAATGCCATACACTACAACGGACATTAATTAGATGTGCTATAGACTGGCACACAATTACAAATTACACTAATATATTACATACATGGTACTAGACTTGCCATATAGATTTATACATAACAATACAATGCAGTAATGGCGTTCCATAATTAACAAGATTTTGAAACAGTGCTTTACAATTATCACGATACAAATTTCAGTATAAAATCTAACATCTTATAAAAACGAAACGTTTAGACTCCTCTTTCTAAATAATTTACAAAAGTCTGAAAAATTTAATAAATTATCCTGACATACCGAAACTAGCCAAAATCATGTGCCGAAAAGTAAATGTTACAGAATTCTGTAGAATGAACAAAAATTTACCATAAAAATCGTAATGCAAAAATCATACAAAAATCTAAAAAATAAATTTCTTACCTCGATCGAGCATAAATTTCTAGCAAGAAAAATTAATCAGACATAGATTCGTCTATAATGTCGGAAGGTGGTGTGCGCAAGGCATATCTAGCGGGTAAGATATGGAACAAAAAATGGCAAAGATGTTCCCGTTTGTGAAGAAAGCACCAAATTTTGCATGAAATTACTTTAAGGTATCCCAAATCCTACAAGAGGAGGAGACACGCTATATCTGCCCCGGAACCTCCTTTTAAATCAGTTTAAAAAAGGGAGGTAAAAATGTCTTGAAAAAATATTTTTTTCCTTTAAATTGAAATTTATCTATAAAGTAATGTTTCATATGATCTAAACATGGATAGCATATCACTAGCATAGACAAACAACCATTTGGTATTGACAAATATACAAAGTTTACTACAAAATACTCTTATTTTTCAAGATATATACTAAAAAGGGAGGTAATCAGATTTTACAGTATGTTTAATTTCAAAACTGCGTGTGAAAAGATGTTTCTTATGAAGAAAGCATGAAAGTTTGTATTTAAGTATTATAAAGTATACTGGATCAGAAATGGACTACATATACGATTTGTTGGCTTGAATAGACCAAAACATGAGGCCCCAAAGGGGAACTACCTTTTATTTATTTCAATTAAATATATCTAGAACAATTTCAAAAATGTTAATTCATTACCTTAACCAATTATAACCCTTGAAACAAAATTTATTCAATTAGAATTTATACGCATTCAATATACATGACTCAGGAAATATAGTACGAGGTCCTTCAAGGGAAAATTTAAAAAAAATATCACATTTTAAGGGCAAGTTATTGTTTCATTCGTTAAAATATCATATAACTGAACTTAACATAAGTAAAGAAACAGAATTCATGGATCTTTTATATAAAATATCAAAAAAGTAAAAAAAAAAATCATCACATGTGCTAACCTATATATCTGGATTTATTAGGGCAATAGATTTATACAAAAAAGAGAGGCCTTTCAATGGACCATTTTTTTATGTTACAGAACAGTATATGAAATATCATGTTTTCAAATCAAATGACTCATCCAAAAACCCATGAAATAAAAGAAACTTATATTTACACCCATTCAATAGATATCTAAGAATTGTAATAAGTTTTCCAGTACCTTTCTAATACATTTGTTTGACAAATTTATATTTACATGAATGTGTTATTGCACTGGCATTTGATTGGTTTTATGAAGTGTACGTAGTAATGAAAGTCAAGTCATTACTGGTCAATCCATATTCAACAGAATTAAGCAATGCAACGGTCTCAAATAACGTATACAGAAACTAGATAGAAAATTGGCGCGAAAAAATAATCATGGTAGTCGCAAAATGGCGCATTCAAAAAGTCCTCCTACATTGCCCTGTAGAGCTTTTTTCCTTCCTTTTTTACATTTTTTTTTTGCTGAAATCACATAATAGATCTATCATTGACATAATAGGAAGCATTTTTGCAATAGTATGATAGCATAACAGATTAATTATGGAAATGTAGGTCATACAATTTGGGGTATCATTTTTAGTTGATATTGTAGTTATTTTATTTGACTGAAGTACATGAGCCCCAATTTTCTTTTGATGTTTTTTTTTCAACACTGACAATATTCCTTAAGAAAATGTAAAAATGTAAGCTATAAACATTTAAAACGGGTCCTGCTCTGTGCTGTAGCCATTTGAAATTTGTCAATTTTATCTCGAATAAAGAAGGCCGGCTATTTAGTATGTTCATACTTAAATGTCTCTCCCCAAACATGGTTTCGTATATAAATATTAGAAATGTGAACATCAGGTAATTCAGATGTGTTCATGCTGTCTATTTCCTTTTGGAACTTAAATGGTATCTGGCACCATTTACTGACTTACAGCTTGATATCTTTGTTTATAACATGACCATGTATTGTTCCAAAAGTTTGAAGTCACAACATGTGGTGCACTAACTGGTATGCGTGCGACATGGTACACATTTGTTTGCCGCAGATGCATAAAAACAAAACCACAAGGGGATAATCTTACGAGCAACCAACACTGATACACACTGGTATTTTCTATAGTAAAACATTTTGCTAGTTGTAAGCAGTAGCTATATTTGGCTGTTCCAAATACTTCTAGTACATGCTGACTAATTCCGTAGCAAGCAGTCTTTTTGGCATAAAAACAAGGACAAAAATCCAACAGGAAAAGACACATCCAAGAACACAGACTTACAGCTAACATTCTTTATAATGCATTATCTTGTTGTGATACTGTCTCAATACGTTTGCAAGGCATAGGATATCTTTACTTATGGTTATGCCGTTTTAAGGTTTCGATGGAGGACTTGAGAAACAAAAATCAAACAACACCAAATCATAGAAAGAAAGAGTTGTTTGACATGAAAATTGAACAGCATGTAAAACATGTATATTACTTTACGAAACAAGTGTCAGTATACTGATATAAACATTGAATTCCGGAAAAGGGCTGCCTAAAGGGGCTCCACTTCCGGACAGTTAAACGCCTTTAAAAACTATAGCATACATTGACATTGCTAATCCTGTCAACTGGAAATGGTCAAGAGAACTGGTACTTGGCTTTGATTATGCAATAATGCTTCATAAATAGCTGCTATAAGTTGGAGGAAACTCACCAATGTAACTACAAGAATACATACAAAGTCAGATATAAATGTATGAAGCCAAACCTGTGTACTTCGACATTTTGAAGACATGTGTGCTAGAGAGTGAAATACTGGCAAATTACAGTTTTAGTTAAATATTGAAGGGGTTGTTACGCATAAAATTAAAAGTTGTTTGTTTAGGGTAATCTGATTGTAACTTTTTTTAAACTTTTGTAAGTTTATCAGATACATGATATTATTATATGGGCCAATTTGGAACCTAAGACAGAAAATACACTATTTTGTTATTTATTAAAAGGCTTGATATGCAAGATAACTGTAGCTCAGTATATTTTTAAGGAGTCATTGTTTATAAACTAATCGATTAATCTTTACCTTAAAAAAATAAAACTAAACCCTATTTGGTATGACTTTCTTTATTTCTGTATCATATTTTTATATGTAACTATTTGCGTTCTTGGGGTGTCTGCAGGAAATCACTGCTCTGTTGAGTGGTTCAGTGAGAGAGACCGTCTAGTAGTAGAGGTGTTGTCAGATCAATAGGAAGGTCGTTGGTTCAAACTGTACAAAGGTTAATCTATCATACAATAACAGTGCTTTTTTTAAGAATGCGGAATCTACACTGATTCTAAAACTTGAAATCTTAATCAAATTCAAATAAATTAGTATCATTGAATATAGTATAAATTAGCAATAATAAAGTACAACAATACATTTAGCTCACATACCATTTTCTTTTGTTGTAAAGAAAGCATAAGGATGATCGTATGCTTTAGCTTGAAGTCATTAATTGTCTTGAAAAACATAGAAATTATGTTTTGTATAATACGTTTTACATGAATTTACATTAGTTATTGAATTTACAAGAAAAACACAAAATAACCCCTTCTTTAGCTACATTTTTGAATGCTTAATAATGATATTCATAGGGAAATCGAACTATCGGTACTCCATGTAAAGTATAAGTACTGTAAAGTTGATTACATGAATTACAGTATATACCTATATGTGAACTTGTTTTATAAAATACCCTTAATGAACCTCAAAATGTAAAGAATGTTTAAATAATATTTTGTATTATTAAATACTAAAATTTGTTTACCTGAGTGATATAATATTCACACTTAAAAATAAAGTCATCCTGTAAATGAAATTTTTAAACAATTTTCCCCCTTTTAGGGCCTAATCTATGTCATTTGTCAGTGTCCTATATATCAAATGTGTATAAAATGTAACTAAATAAATATTATGTCAATAATAGTTACTTATCTAGGTTATAAATTAACCTTTTGGACATTGCTTACAAAAAATATATGATTAAAATAAATAGAATATAGGTCCCTTTTTGGGGCCTCATTTTAAGCTAATTGAGGTTAGAGAACAGCGTGTCTCCTCCTTTTTTTGGATTCAGCATACTTCAAAATAGTTACATACAAAGTTTGGTGCTTTCTTCACAAAAGGAAACATCCTTTTCCTATAATCTACTCACTAATCTAGTCCGGTCTATTTAAAGGGTAATGTTCCGCCAAATACTAAATTTCATGGGATTCACGGCCTATGCGTAAACTCTTGACTATTTGTATTTCCACGGGATTCACGATATAGCCGGGAAATCTGACTACTTTGGCGTGGATTGAAATTGACAATTTGAGGCCCATTATAGTGGTTTTGGGGATAAAAACATGAATTACTGAAGTTTATAAAATATCAACTTTCTTGTTACTGAACCGAATTTAATGAAATTTACATGGAAATTTAAGTTATGAAATACAGAAAAACATTAGAGGTCTTTTATGCATGAAATCTGACATTTACCTCAATAACTCAAAAATTTACAAAAAGATGATGCAATACCTGCATTTACACTACAGATAAAATAAGGCCCGTATGTCAATTTGTGACAGTAAGTATCAACCTTTTTGATCTCAAAGAAGAAATTAATTGTATTGAATGATACGATAATTGTGTCAATTATGCAGGGGATTTTTGCTCTTTAATTTGTTTTGTTGGCCAAAGAGTTATAAAAATAAATAAATCGTCAACTTGAAAGGCATATAGAGCAAATCTCGCCAAAATCTCGCGGCTGCAAACGAGATCTCGTTGCCGGAAGTTCTCCACGCGCCATTTTGTATGCGAAGGAATAACACTGTCAATTATCACCGTATGACCACGCTATTTTTGATAGAAAGAAACGTGTATTTTGTGCTTAAGACTATTTCATATTAAACAAATGTTGTTTTAGAAGCTAACATGTATTTTACATGTAGTTTTAAAGGTACAAATTGCAACTCCATGCTCGCTTCACTAAGATAACGCCGAATCACGCTCGGACGCGAGATCACGCGAAACTACAGCCAGTTGCCATTCTGTGTATTTTATACTTCTTTGTGTAGGCCTATTAATCGACTTTATTGAACATAGAAAATTATGACAGTTTGCAATCATTCTTCAAAACATCATAGAAATTGATTCCTTTTGGTCTTTTGTTGAAATCATTTGATAATTTATTTCATTGTATTAATGATTTCATTCATGTTTGTTCATTTTAATAATGTTGTTTAATATTTATTTATTGAAAAACAAAATTATTGAACACAGTATTTGTCTTTCCTTTATAGAAAGCTGGCTTGATGAGCACATCCTACAGTTGAGAAAATATGGTAAAAACTTTGTCTGAAATAACATAACAGTATGGATTCTGATCAGCCTATTCAGCCTAAGATTTAGGCCTCTTTAGTCCAGATGAGCCTGTCCGTCATACTCTGTATACAATGTATATATGTATATAATGACCAAAAAACAAATTCAGTCAGTAATATTCAGTATGTATCTAGACAACTAATTACAATCTACATGTACATAATTGACCCAAAACATGGATTAAGATCAAACTCCACATCCAAATCAAACATACATGTATAAATGAGGGATTTTAAGTATGACACTACATGGTTATATCTAGAAACATCATTATGACCTCATAGTACAATGGTTGTTGACCGGTCAGTAACACGAAATCTCAAATTCACTATTAATGCCAGACCACTATTTAGGCCACTTTTGGTCAGACCGCTAGGTGCCCTTAATAGAGATAATCTACTGTATTTGGATTCAGCATGTTGAACACACATTCTCCAAAGAAAAAATAATTTATTACATAATTTCTTATTAGCAAATATGTCTATCTGAATCTTATCAAATTTGTTGAAAGGTCAATCTGCACTTGGTCTTGTTTTGCATTATAATCTGACTTATCTCTACAAGTCTATCTGCACTTCGTCTTACTGATAATGCTAATGATAATGATAATGCTAATGGTAGACTTACCAGTTAACTGTTTAATAATTACAGGAATGTAAGTTCCAGCGGAATAGGAAACATACAGTACTGTAGTTTACTTATTTAATATAAATAGACTTAAGACCAAAATATAAGCTTATATTTTAGTAATCTGTTAATATAATCTGACTGAGTAAGTAAAAGTAACAGTATCATATTTTGCCTTTCACAAAGCGCATGAAGTTTTTTTTCAACTCTTACTCTGATAGAAAGCTTGTCAGTTGAGCATTAGATATATTATCTTATATACTTTTGCAATGCTGAAGTACTCCCCAATCGTCATATTCTCATTCATATGAATATTACAATGGTGTTTTAATAAAATCTGTAAAAAAGATCCCTTGGAAGCATAGACTGCAGCCAAAAAAGAATAATAGCAGACTCGGTTTGATTGAGTCTGTTCATGAGAGGTAATAAAATGTGCAACACCTCTCACGTCCCCTAGCACCGGTTTAGGCAGAACTCTATGACACATCTATTAAATGGACTTCATGATCCTAAAGAGCAGAAAATATAACAACACTGAATCCAAGTACATTTGCATTTGTTTTATAGTGTGCATAAGACACGTGATCAAGAAGAAGGTAAAATTGATATACTGTTTTCCGAATGACATAAATATTGAGTATATTATTCAAAAAATGGCATTAAGGAGGAAATATATGTAAAATATTACGACCTTTTCAAAATAAAAGCTCAATATTTCTATGCGACAAAATTCACGATCATTGCTCTTTTGGAGAAAAAAATATCAATAATATAACTTCATTAAGAAACAACGCACGCGGTTTTAAGCTTGTGTTAACTTTATACCTTATATCATTCGCCTGGATTAAGGTATATCATAAAAATGTACAGTACTCCTAGTCA
The DNA here is from genome assembly GCF_021730395.1 of Mercenaria mercenaria. Lineage (NCBI taxonomy): Eukaryota > Metazoa > Mollusca > Bivalvia > Venerida > Veneridae > Mercenaria > Mercenaria mercenaria. Next base: position 54,735,009 of record NC_069369.1, read on the forward strand.
TACGTGCACATCTAGCATCAAGGTCTAAGGACATCTATCATATTTTTAAGAAGTGAAAGTATAGCAAGTGCAACAGACAAAATAACAATACTTTTTATAACTGCGCACTTTCCAATAATTCCAGCCAGACATTTTCAGTCATATTTCAATCCCCAACGGAATCACCGCAGGCACAAAGACAAATCAACAGAAACATCACCGTTATTGCCAGAATAATAACAATAATTTAGTTTTTCCTGCGGAATTATTTGTGCTACAGTCGACAATGTATATCAAGTCTTAAATGCTGGCCATCTGTTTCAGCTTCAGTGTTGTCAATTTCATATTACAATCAACAATACTGTTTTATGCTATGTTACAAAAAGTCAGACCATCATTTATATTCCGTCGGTCAATTTTAGTTTCCAGTCACTTTCAGTTAATAGAGTTTCATTTATTTCTTCAGGGGTGCGGAAGTGGTTTGTCCTGTGTTGTTAGCATGACCAGTGTATGGCCTTTGACTAACACAAATATATGCATTAAGTGCTTAAAAGTTTATGTCGTATATATCTCAAACAGAATTTGACATTTATTTTATGATTATAAATTGTACGTTGTAACTTGATTTAAATCATTGTCTTAGTATTTGAATACATTTATGTAAAAATACCGTATTGTATGCCGAATATAATCACCAGTTACACCGATAAAAATGTCACGGCAATATAGACAATATGTATTTGAAGATTTCGAACACTATCGTATCATTCACCCACATCTCACAACATGAATGCCACTGAATTGTGATGACATATTTAGATACTCAACATGTAGAGGCAAACATCATTTCTTGCTGACAGCATCACTGGAACTCATAGAAGAAACAGGAAATCAGGTAGCTTTTCCATGCATGTACAAATAACAGTTCACGTACATGAACGCATTTGAATATCGAGAGAATCATAAATACATGAATCTTCATTCCATTCTTATATCTCAAATAAGACGTTTTATGTTAACAGTGACAACAAATGACAATAAGACAGACATAGTTAATGGTATTGAACTAGATATTCGTGACAAAATTATAGATACATCATTAGCAGTAAGTTCAATAACGTGAGGAGATGTTTTTTGTTTCTCCCAGTGATAGAAGATCCTTTACATAGTGCATACCAGATTTAAAATTAGCAGTTTAGTGACAGCAGTAATAGACAGCATGATATATAGAGGATATTTGTTTGTTTCGGTTTCAAGTAGAGATATCTATCACCAATTGAACAGCAGATGAAATATGTTTACGACCTAAATTGTAAAATATCGGATGGTCATGAGTGAAAAATATTTCGATCATATATGTAATGAAATCAATCTTAAAATTATTTCTTGTACTTTCTTTGCTTTTACTATATTTTACTTGTGTCGTAGTTATGTACATGTAAAACTAAATTGATATTTACACCGTGATATTACCAATTTATACCACTGTTCAATTCTAATCATCTGCTAAAAGGAGATATTTGTATGATGGACTACGCAATCCTTCACCAAACAAACATTTGCTCTTCCAACTTTGGGGTGCTTTTGGTGTTCAAAATTTGTATTCAGTGAATCAGAAGCTAAGACTTCTCTCTAATCAAATAAAAACAAGCTTATTGAAGTACATGACAAAGCAGATGTAATAAAATTAACGTTTTTACTGGTATCATCCGGCTAACCAAACCCTATATCTTGGGGGGTTGGAAAAGGAAAATTTGACCTCATTCGCACAGTAGTGGGTCAAGCTCACCTGGATGCAAGCATATATCTTTCGCCACAATAAAAATTAAATACTGTGGACACATAATGAGTAAAATGAAACAAATAAGAAAAATGTCGCAGATACACAATGCCGCATTCTAGTTTAGTTTAAACATTTTTATTCACAAGAGTACATAAGAGTACAACAACAACAATAACAAGTTAACATGATATTTAGGAAAGGATGAGAATGAAAGACATGTCTTATAAAACTATTTTCCTTGCCACATTTTAAAAGCCTTAGGCACATAAAAAGGAATATGCATGCGATACTTTTGGGAAGGTAGTTTTGCAACAGACATTTCAAAAGGAGCAGTGGACGAAACGATATGATGTATATTTATTGCTTTAGCGGAAACATCAGTAGTAGTTTTCAATATAACTTGTGAACGACAATGTTTTGGTTGTTTTTACATTCTGCATTAAAGAAGTGCATTATTGTCTTAACATAAACCTAGGGACAGTAAGATTGGGACATTAAAACAATCGTATGACGTTAAAATTAACATACATAATACATTACTGTATATTTGGATGAACATAAACGTATGAGAGAATACGTTATAGGTACAAAAAATATAATATAATTTAGAAATATTTTGAAATATATTGCCGAAAGGAAGGAAGCTTTATAGCATATTTAACTTAATTAAATAGAAATCTATTCATGGCTTTATATATTAAAAAAAATACGTGTAGCCAAATCTAATAATTCTTCTATGAAAACTGTATTGCTGTGTTTACGAGGATCCTGCAAAAAGTTCTGTCACTAAAAGGCTTCCGTAGTTTTATCTCAGGTATTTTTTAAAACGCTTCATGGCACTTGAATGGCGTGTCCAATAGCTAACTATATCCGTTTATTTCGTGCAAACTGCTTTTCAAATAACCGAGTTATTTCAAATTGAAATACATGCAGTCATATACACTGACCAATTTACTTGTCACATTGTAAAATGGACAAAAAGACTGAAATTCGTAGCTATATTAAAAGCCATATTAGGCTTGATATAGATTCAAAGCAGATATTTGATAAATTGTGTGGTGTATGTGGACTTCAGGCCATTACAATGCGCACAGGTTTTAGGTGGGTTCAAGCTTTTAAAGCTGGGAAATTATCTGTCGAAGATGATACCCGTTCTGGTAGGCCTAAAACCTATGTTACCAAGGCAAACATCGCTGCTGTAAACGCTGTGGTCGAACAGGATGCGCGATTGTCGGTGAAAGATATAGCCAGTTCTGGCATATCAGAAGGCAGTGTGCAAACAATTCTGAAAAAGCATTTGGACCTGAGAAAGGTTTGCGCTAGGTGGTTACCTCATTTGCTCACTGAAACAACGAATTAAAAGTGCTGTGATAGTCGGGTTATTTCTAACTTGCTAACAGGTGAAGAAACCTTCGTGCACATGTTTGAGCCACAGAGAATGGCTGATAATAAGCAATGGAAGCGAAAATAAAATATCAAAAACGCCCCTGTATAGCCAAGAGAATCATAAGTTCGAAAAAGATGTTGTACGCAACTTTCTTCAATTCTAGTCTGCCAGTCATTTCAAGTGCCTTGTCCAGCTAGTCATACAGTCACTGGATGATTCAACAAGAACTCTGTACTGAAGAAAGTGAAAACATTTTACAATAAGAAGCGTGCAAGCAAAGGATGGTCAGGAGTTCATCTTATACACGACAACGCCTCCTCTCACAAGTGCGAGGTTGTTAAGCCCTTTTCATTGGCTTCTGAAAAGGCGAAAATTGTAAACCATCCGCCTTATTCACCTAACCTGAGTCCCTGTGACTTTTTTATGTCCAAGGCTTAAGAAAATGCTTTCTGGAAAGAAAGTCCAGAAGTTCTCTTGGCAGCGCCATTTATAAGTGTCTCAAACAGATACTAAAAGAAGACTATCTGCTTTTCACGATCGGGTAAAAAGGTTACAAAAAATGTGTTTCGGTAAAGGGGGAATACTTTAAAGGTTTGTAATAAAAATAATGTTGATAAAACGTAGCACTTAAGAAATCCAAACCCTGTGACAGAACTTTTTGCAGGACCCTCGTATGTAAGAAAACATTCTAACTAATAATTGAAATGCTAGGGAATGTAAGCTTAACTCAACTTTCTCTTACAGAGAAAGGTATTTTTACAAGGAATGCATTTGATGTCTAATACAATTTATTTCTTCAAGTCCATCAAAGCATACAGACTTCAATTCCCAATGAGTATCATCACAGTCCTGACTGATTTGGTCGGCGCTCAATAAATGTCACAATTGATACATCTAGTAACCGCGTAGCACCAAACACAGTTATTAGTTTATCAAACGAATGAGAGCATCATAAAATGGAAAACATATGCAAGACACGGCTATGTTTTGTGTTATGTAGCGTCGGTATTTGTTTGCCACGTTCATTTTAATACATCGTTAACATTCGCAAAAACAGGTTTTCATATAGCTAAAATAAAAATAAAGAAGAACTTAGTTCTCTTACCCGAATTGCCGATATATTCTACAAAAGTATATAAATATTTGCCATTTTAATGAATGAATATTGCTCCATCCATGTAGACGCAAAGTGTAATTGAAACTTGGTATCTCGAATAACAAGTTTCCAATACTAACCGGACTTCGACTAAAATGAAGACTGGCGAAGTTGTTCTTGTCTTTGTATATGTGCATTCACAAAAACATAGAATTTAAATAACAGAATTTGGAATTCCCTTCGATATAACCAGGTGGCAGTATGTCGAATTTACTTAAGCGAATTCAAGATATATGACCTTTTAAAATTGTGAGGGAAATTCGAAATTTTCTTGACGTAACGAAGATATCAAGCGAGTTCGAGATACCGAGTTTCAGCCGTATTATATCACAATAACAAACCTAGATATATTACAAAAATGAATATTTGTAAATCAAGATAAGCTACTAATTTAGTCGGATGCAAATTGATAATTCCAAAATCAAATTTTACTAGAAAATTGTTATTTAATGTTTGATGTTTGTTTTGTTTATATATACATGTACTAACATATTAGCTTTCAATCAGTTTCAGACATAGTAATGTCACACGTGAATGTGCGATCATGGCTATGTAAAATGCAGAAGGTCGAATCCAAATTTTAAACGTCACTGTCTTATCGAATCAGTTTGAAATCATGACATTATTTAAAGTGATTTGCTGTGATTTTCCTCTGTTTCCTTTGTCAGTAAGGTCCATTTAGTCATGCATCATCCTGTACTTAGCGTTTACACTAACTTATTTATTCTTACTGGTCTGGTTGAATACAGCTGGTGATTTAACAACGGGCTGGACTATGGTATCGTTGATTTTTCATCCGCGATGCCCTTGAATAGAACTATTAATACCAAAGTAATATCCTTTACGCTACTTTTGTTTATATTCGGTTCTTCCAAGTGTCCGATACTTAGTCTTCGAGGTAACCGAAGTTCGACCTAATTAGTAATAGTAATTGTATTATCCATACTTTAGGGCTGATCATCTGATGCTGTCCCAAATTGACTAATTATTGCAATTCAACGAACAATCACACTGATGCGTACTTTGCTTCATTTCTTGACCAATAGTCAAGTTTTTGAGTAAACCAACTTGTACAGATTCATCTAAAAAGCAGGAACTGAATCCGACTAACTTCATGAACAATAAAGATGGTTCTACATTTATCCCAGGGTAATAAGGTCGTATATTTCTGTGCGTAATGTTTTATAGTAAATTACAGTTCTAAAGAAACCACAGGACGTCAGGACAGACATTTTTTATTCCTGATCTCGAATCTTTTTTTAGAAAACTTAATTTGAACTTGATGATTAGCGTCACTTATCATTACTACACAAATGACTAAGTTCAAGATAAAGGCTACAACTATGCATAAATGATTTCCTTTCCAGAAGAAGGTTAATATCTACAGTTATATATCAGTTAGCTACGTGCCTGCAGTATGTTACTAAATTACAAGCTTATCTTTGTACAAAAAATACTAGTATGCGGCCCGTTGTCGATTCAATTTCGTGAAATAGTTACTTTAACATATTTTAAACCTTTAGAGAGTTCTTTCAAATATAATTTTATTATATGAAGATTTGCTTAATTTTATAAGAAATATTTATTGACGCTCATCGATTACAACATGTCAGACCGCTGGTCCCCTTTACATGTTTAATCAGCATGAAAATAGTATATTGGATCATGTTTCCGATACAAAATTACTATATTTTTCACGAATTAATTTAAGGTGAATCCTGCAAAAAAATTCTACAAATTTAGACATCAGTCTCCACATCTCATTCATGCGAGATTACGAGTTTGAAAAAAGAGCCTGTTCTATCCGCATAATGCTGAGCATATTATGAGAGAAACTGGTACCAATTTTCATATCCTTGGTACGCGACCAGGGATCGAATCCGCGACCTTCCGCACCGGAGGCGGACGCTCTACCATTAAACAAACTAACTTCACCGAAAGGCGAATCGTGTGTCATGATAGCTCAGTGGTACAGCGTTCACCCCCGGATCGAGAGCTTCGGAGTTTGAGCCCCATCGGGAAAGAGAGAGAGAGACAGACAGACAGACAGAGAGACAGAGAGACAGTGCGACAAAGAGACAGAGACAGAGAGGTCACAGTTAGGCAGAATAGCTGGTCCAGCGAAGATACTTTATTTCTGAAAGATAGATCTTCAGATGACGATAAAGCATTGCAGCTGGTCCGACGCAGAGAATTTATTCTTGAGAGAGTGTCTTCATATTACAATTAAGCACTGCTGCTGGTCCAATGCAAAGAATTTATTCCTTGGCAGGAACCTTTTAATCAAGTCTCTTTTCTTCACAAGCGATATTTCGGAATTTATCGTAGAATTTCATATAAAATTCCTATCGCAATATCGCCCAGCCGCGGCGGGCCGAACTTAATATGATGGGATATGCTAACGTTCCCCGAAATTCAACATACATGTTGTTCTATTACAGAGTGTTTGATTTGTTCATTATTAAATAGATGGTGCCCACTGTACATATATTTTGAATGCTTATGTTGGGTTCGTCTTGGCATAGATTATAGTTATACAATTAGTGAATCAAGTTTTATGAATTTCTGAAACAAAGGGCCATATAGTTTTAGACCAATAACTGTCAGTTACACAGATTGTAAGTATTCCTCAGGAAAAAGAACTTTATCGGACAGTGTCTAAGTTAAGCTTTCTAAACATGTCCTGTTTCCAAATGCAATTTAGTTGCATGTCATATTTGTAGATTTGGCGCTTTCCAGTCTATGTAGTTTCTAATAAAATAAATTGAATGGAATAACAGATCAACTGCATATCTGTATGATTTGTTAACAACAAATCTAAAAAAGACCAGAAATCCAACAAAATGTTATCAAGCGTTTTCTTATTGTAACATTTCGGATGTCTGCAGGCTAGTAATTACAAATAGGAAGGAAACGTTTGGGCATATACTACAGTTGTTACTGCGCGAACATTTGCACAGATACCAGTCCTTTACTTTTAGATTCTCATTAAGGTTAAACAGACAGCTGAATATTTTTCGGACGTTGTCGGATTAGTTTTCTTTTGTATGTTGGGTTAAACGTCACATATACACAATAGGTCATATGGTGACTTTCCATCTTTTAATGGTTTAGGAAGATCCCAGGTGTTCCTCTTAGCATTATTTTATCACGAGCGGGCACCTTGGTAGAACCATCGACCTCCCGTATGCCACATAGATGACTTCCTCACATGAAGAATTCTACGACTCACGTGAGGCTCGAACCCACATCGATGAGGGGTAATTGATTTGAAGTCAGTAACCTTAAACACTTGGCGACGAAGGCCCCGCGTTTACTAGTGGTGAAAATATTTTTGTCAGTAAAAAGCTATCTGAAGGAACAAAAGGCTATTGCTATGAAAAAGAGCTGCCTATTTACAATTAAGAAGGCGGAGTGTACAGAGAATGCAGTTTTGATAGTGTAGGCTTGAATGAATACCTTTCAGACATTTTTTTTGAATTAGGATCCGTGTTCAAGCATTCCATAAGGAAAATGTTGTAATGGCGATTTCGTTTCTGAACCAAACATCCCGGGATGAAACAAAGCAATTAATGAATGAATGAGTTGGGTTTTACGGCGAATCGACACAAAAAGGTCATATATCGCCGAGAAAAAAAAAATGGATTACGTTAATTGCAAAGCATATATAAAACTATTAAAGTAAAAGCGTATATACATATATAGTGTAAAAATTCAAATGCAAACATTAAAAAAGTGGTGAATAAAAATCAAATAAGGTTCAGATTTTATGATATATACCTATTTGTTTCAAAAACTGCAAAATTTTGTCGGCTGAAATTTGCTCGAACAGCTCTTTAAGCGATTCAACATTATAGTATGAATTGCGTTGTGAATCGAAGTCTATACAGTCTATTAAAATATGTTTAATAGTAAGCGGTATTTGACATGGTATACATTCAGGTTGATCTTCATTGTTCAGCAGATACGAATGAGTCGACCGAGTATGACCTATTCGACAACGAGAAAGAACAACTTCCTCCCTGCGAACAGATCTATTGCCTTGGTGCCATTCACCTAAAGTAGGTTTAATTTCACGAAGTTTATTGAACGAAGCATTGTTTCATAAGGACTGCCATTTAGTTAAAATGTATCTGTTGATATTTGATCTAAAATCAGTATATGGTAATTTCAATTTAGATTGATTTAATGAAAGTGATTTCTTTGCTGCAGTATCAGCATCTTCATTTCCATAAATACCAACATGACTAGGAATCCAACAGAATATGATGGATTTTTTAAAAGATAGTTCATGAACCCTGAGAAGAATGTTTTAATGAGATGATTTTCTGTATTACGGTTGTGTATTGATTGTAATACAGAAAGTGAGTCGGAAAAGATGATAAACTTTTCTTCATTATATTCTGAAATAAAATTAAGGGCCAAATCAATAGCTTTTGCTTCTGCTGAAAAAATAGTAGCGTTATTTGGCAAACGTAACCTTGATTGATGTAGATGGCTAACGGCGGCACATCCAACCTTTGAATCATCTTTTGAACCATCTGTATAAATTGGAAAATGATCTTTGTAAGTCGACTTGATTTCGTTATATTTAGACTTGAATATTTCTGGGTTTGTTTCAGACTTTTTCAAGAAGGTTTTCATATCAAAAAGAACTGTTGGAGAATTTAGAGTCCATGGTGGTGTATTCAGAACTAAATTTTCTTTTACATCATCAAATTCAAAATCAGTTTCCGTCATAGAATTATTAATGCGAAATCCAAAAGGTTTAATTTGTTTAGGTTTTCTGTCATACGAATCGTGGTACTTGGGTTTAAATATGATTTTATGAGCAGGATTAGATTTGTTGGCAGCTACCCTCAGAGCATATTGCAATGACAGTTTTTCACGTCTCTTGTAAAGGGAGGGTTCGTTTGCTTCAACATACAAGCTTTCAACAGGCGATGTTCTAAATGCGCCAAGAGCAAAACGAAGACCTTGATTATGGATAGTATCCAACATTTGTAAATACGATTTTCTGGCCGAACCATATACAACACAACCGTAATCTAGCTTGGACCTAATCAAAGCTCTATAAAGTCTTAACAAAACCTTGCGATCTGCTCCCCAATCAGTATTTGAAATTACCTTTAAAAGATTCAACTATTTCAAACATTTGGCTTTCAGATATTTTATGTGTGGTATAAAAGAAAGCTTTTTATCAAAAATAACACCAAGAAATTTTGCTTCGTCAACAACGGGTATTTTTGTACCATTTAGAAAAAGCTCAGGGTCACAATGTGCAAGTGTAAATTAAAGCTGCGGTATCTGGTAATAATGAACCTAAATCGGAGAACAATGTAAATATCGCAACAAAAGCATGGATGCCCAGGATATTTATTATTTATGATAGAAGCTACTTATACAGATAAACAGAAAGAAAATTGTTCACTGAGAAAAATATTACGAAAATGTGCATCATTATCATAAGGTCTGTATGACCCCATAGTGGGCACATGAGTCTGAAAAGAAACAAAGAAAAAAAACCTTTACTTACACAGTTTAAATGTTCATTACCAAGTTAGTAAAGAAAATCTCATAAGGTACACTGGTCTATAAACGCGTAACATTTTACGTGAAGTATACTTTTGCAAAATTTGCCAGGTGGGCGGGGCCTATAGAAAAACCTCATCTGTCAGATGATCGGAACTGTCAACATAAAAACATTGAATTTATTTCTAAAAACACAAATTTTGGAAGTGATATTTTGAGAATAGTGAAAACATGTAAAAATGTAACAATATGTAAGTTTTTATCATTTACTTACCGTTTTAATTTCCATTTCTCTTCAAAATTACCAGAATGACATTTGTACGGCGTTTGTAAACAAAAGCGTGCGCGTGGGAAACCGGAAGGGGCGTGTTTTCCAGGAAAACTAAAACATAACCGGGGCCGGCCGAATAAAATATACTAGTAACTAGTTTGCTTCCGTCCATGTTTGCCATATTGGATACCAATTTTATTTATCAAGCACGGATACTGTCCCGCCATAAAATCGGGCTTTATCTTATGATTTTTTAAATGAATTTTTAAAATTGACTAATTATATATTCAAACACAGAAAGTATAAATATTTCTATACACGAAAAGTGTCTTCGGTGGTCTGGACCACAGGCACCAGATAAGAAAAAATGCCATTGTGCACGTTATACCCTAGGGAAATTTGTTCGTGTTTCTCGAAGACATGAATTAAGCGGAGTGTCTATGTGATAAGTAATACTGAAAAATTGTGGCTGGAAGACAAATTACCAGTTGTGCAGCATGCAAAGTACACATTTGCCGATCTGCATGTTTAAGGTGAGAAATGCGCCATTAAAATGTCCTCGTATATTTTTCCGTTGCATATCATGTTTCTCATATTGTATAAAGAGGTAGAGTAAAACATGGACGATGACAGTGTTCTGGACTGCATTTATTTTAAAATCAAGTTTTGATAATTCTATTTTTGATATTTTATCAAGGAATGTTTCGTTAACGAAGACTCTAGTCGGTCTGAATACGTGAACTTATACTGATATGGAAAATTTTCATGAAAATTACTGTGCTTATTCTAATCGTTGATAGTGGGCCACTTCTAACAGAAGACTAAAATTAAAAAACCACACACATTTAATAGCATATACAATAAGTAAATAAATCTATGTATGGTTATAACGCGTAACCGTTTACGTGAAGTTATTAATTTAATCGGGGCCATAAACCTTCTTCAGATGATCGAACGTCACTTAATAAGCATCGATTTGATTTCAAAACATTGAATGATTTTTTGAATAGTGAAATGTAAAATGTCGCTGATGTAAATTTTATGATTGGACCGTTTAATTTCTTTTCTTAATACCGATGAATTTGGTCCTTTAAAGCGTTAAAACGACAGGCTTTTTCGATGAAACACTAAAACATAACCGGCGAATAATTGTTAATAACTGTTTGTTGTCCATTTTGCATAAGGACCATTTTATTTAGTGCAAACATTGTCATAAAATCGCTTTATTTATGTTTTTTAAATGAATAGTAAATTAGACGCCATTTAATCAATCTAGAACGAAATAAATAACTCTATACAAATGTACTTCTGTCTGACCACACCGATAAGAAAAATGAACATTTTCACCTTTCCGGGACTTTTCGTGTTTTAACATGGGGATTTTTGATAAGTTCCAAAAATGTTGGGAAATGTTTGTGCAGATGCAGTTATTTTTTTTTTAAGTGAAAACGTTAATGTCCTGTATATTGTTTACCTCATATTTTTCTCATTGTAAAAAAGGTAGAGTTACAAACATGGACAGACATTTGTGCTGCTTTGAAATTTAACAATCAAGTTTCTGATAAATCAAATATGATATTATATCAAGTACCGGACCCCCTCTGGAAAATCTTTAAAAAAGGAAAGAAGACAAGAAGGAAAGAAAATGTTTTTCTAGAAAAGAGCGGATCTATTAGGACTGCATGTAAAGTATATGCGGCTCTGCTACATACGACCCCGACATAATTCGTATTATTTATCTTAAAGAAACTAAGAATTTTACCTCCAATAAAGCTTGATTTTATTATTTTCCCAAATTTAACAGGTAAGTCCATAAAACTGTCCCAGAATGCAAAAAATGCAAAAAAAAGCTAAATTTCAAAATTTCCAGGGCGGGAGGGGGGGGGGGGGGGCAGGGGATCGGACCCCCTCTGAGAAAATTGGCTGTGTCCGTGCATGGTCACTATACCTGTCCAGTACTGGACATTATGGTAAACGCTTCTTTCCTGCATAAATGACAATTTCGCAACTTCTGTCCGGTTTGTACAAATTTCTGGCCGCGATAAACCATTTGACTTGTTATTCTATTGAATAGTGACTTTTCCGTCACGGTAATGGTTTGAACGTTCCCTTGATAATAAACAGTACTATATTTGATCAAAGAGATAAATGACAGAACGGTTAAAATGTCATTGCTATCTCTTGAGATATTTGGTGTACTACTGTCATCTAACTTTAATGCTCTTTCTTCAAGGGAAATAGCATTTTTTCCCGAGTGAAGGTATTAGCTAAAGAGGCAAGGTCGATTTTCTCCGTCACTTTCCCTTGTGCATGACATACTGTCAGTTTATATAAATTGCCCCTGCGTAAAGATACTGCGTTTCCGGGCTGTAAATGTTTTAAGTGAAAAGATTTGAATAATGGAAATATCTTTTTTTCCATATCATTACTTACAGTTTTGCCTTTAAATGTTGAAGAAATTGAATATTTGTAGTTGATGATAAAATTGTAACAGGGAATTATCTGAAGTCAGAATATGGTTTTTTAAATAAGAAAACGGGTGTTTTCATAATTATATGATTTTTTCTGTGGCGTAATGTATATATTTCATCTACGCTTGTCATAAAAAGGAAAATATACCGATCACTGTATTTGTTTCCATTTTCCTGCGAGACATTCTCACACAGTATATTCTTATTTGTTTTCCATCAACAAGGTACATGATGAGTCATGTCTGCATGACTCACTTCCAGAGACATACTGAGACATCCACGGATGACTCATTTGAAACGACTACTATGTAGATGAGACATCTATGAATGACTCACATTCAGAGTTGATCCATCCACGGATGGCTCACCTCAGTTTATTGTAATTTAACTGGGTCATCCACGGATGACACTTCCACATCCAACGATATGTAGCTGAGCCATCCACGGATGACTCACTTTCAAGGTTGACATTCACAGAAAACTCATTCTACGCAACAAAAACCTGTATCCCTTTGTTGAATGGTGACCTATCTCAGCTTTAAGACATTTGAACGCCACCAATTGATCCCTCCTTATTCTTATAATATATTGTATGGAAATGTTTGTAATGTTACACCAATTTTAAGATCTTATATAAAATCGTTCAAATCCTTTGGCGCAAATGTAGGACATCCAACACTGACTTCTCGCTTTGACAGCTAAATTGAGTCAAGTTGGTCTAAATCTCAGTCAGGAGTTCTGCCTATTATGACTATTAGAGACCATTAAAGGGGGTTTCACGATTTTCTCACGCTAAAATGCATGTACCATCAAGTTAAAATTGCGCAATGTGGCGTGTGCATATTTAATTTTCAATTTAGCCTCAAAACAAAATTAAAATAATACATAGAGGATATTACAAGAGTGTCTTTTCATATTGAGTTTATTAAATGAGTTGAATAAAATAATAAAATGCGAGGCTCTGCCAAGCATTTTATCAATTCTATTCAACGAGTTTAATAAATGCAATGTGGAAAGGCACTTATGTAATACTAGTATTCTTTTTATTCTATGTAAGCTTTTCCAGATGAAACATCAAAATTTCTTCTATCTTTACCTATTATAGACCAAGTAAATTCACCCAACGTCTCCAGTAAATAAACGACGTCAACGTCAATGCTTTATTACACTAGTGTATTATCAAACTTATGTATTACATAAATATATTATTCTATTTATCAGACTAGGAAGCGGGTTCTTATTAAAAGAAATTTTCTAAGTAAATATATATGTGATATACTGTAACTCTTTTTGAATATTTTTCTTTAAAATTTCCTGTTTCCATCGCATCCTAAAGCTGGAATACCTTCAGTTTTATAAAACACTTGCATTGATATTTTTCTGTGAATAAATTTAAATCAAAACATGCAATTATAAAGTTTATTTGAATTTTAATACACAATCAAATCACAACCATAATATTGAAATGGACCTTTGTAAACTTCGAATATGTAAAGTGGCACGAGAATATATAAAAAAAAACAAGTATAAACATCAAGTCTGCAATGTTACTTCTTGAATGTATCCAATTCAGAAATAATTAATGCAACACCGAAATTATAGCTCATGTGAAAAACTTTTTTCATACTTTTTTCTCCGTATTATTATTGTACCTAATTCCGTGCGGAGACATTTCTCACTGGAAAACATTAAGTGTTCAGTCTCAAATGTGTGAAAAGAATGACGTTAGTAATGAAGTCCAACGATGACAATCCAAAAACCTGCACTGTCCTTCTGAATAGAATATTCATTTCCCAGTTATATGTTCGTTCAGATCCATTAAAATTTCAGAGCAAATATACTATGAGTGGTCGAAGAAATAAATGTCTGGACGAGTGTTGTATCTACTTTAGCATGTATACTTTGAAGCAAGAAAAATACATTCCAAACATCATAGAAACATAGTTACATACATAGCGTTCAACAGCAAAAACATGCAAGTAGTAAAATGTAAAAATAATACTTCTGAAAATAATCAACGACTCTATATCTAAATATATGAGCCATGCCATGGGAAAACCAACATAGTGGCTTTGCGACCAGCATGGATCCAGACCAACCTGCGCATCCGCGCAGTCTGGTCAGGATCCATGCTGTTCGCTAACAGTTTCTCTAATAGCAATAGGCTTTGAAGCGAACAGCATGGATCCTTACCAGACTGCGCGGATGCTGGTCGCAAAGCCACTATGTTGGTTTTCACATGGCGCGGCTCATATTATGCAATGTGATTTGCATTATTATACGAATTTAATACATTTACAAATATAAGCGGTATAACAGTATTTTGAATAGTACTTATCAAAAAAGGCTTACAACGTTTTATATTATCGAGCTTACATGTACATACATCAAAAATTCAAAGACGCCTAATGTATGTCATTAACCAAATAGCAGGTTCAGACAAAACAAGTTGCGTGACAAACATTGTGCCTGGCATATCTTTAACCATTACTGACAAAACACATGTCTCCGGGAAGTACCATACACAACTGTTTACAACTTACTATTTCTAGATAGTAAATTGTCTGGGAGAGACATATTTGCATTACAACAAAAAGACAAAATTAGCTAATGATCCTGTGAAAAACTATAGATACACAATCATAATGAAAAAGAATATTGTATAGCTGTGTCTGTGATTCAATTTCCGGATCAAAGGAATGAAACAAATCGCGTCAACGTCAACTCTAATTTTTCTTTTGTTACATGACTCTAAAGGCACATCAACGTAAATAAACGCTATAGTACGTGTGTTGAAACACCCACTTCCAGCAAGCCTAGCCATACGTGATGTTGAGATGCAGCACATAACGCGGTTTTCATGACGTTGTAGTTCTTCTGCCGGTTTCTAAAAATGCAAAAGTATATTGAAGTAATATTAATAAAATGCAAATTATCCAAACTGACCAACGCGTAAAAACGAAATTTTTGTGTCGCTTTGGTGCGAAATATAAAACAGGAAGATACATAAAGCGACAGAACGAAATATAATATTCCTTTGCGTTTCGTCTTGTCGCACAAGCCAATGCTCCAACACGCGTCACGGAAAAATATGATGCTTAAAATGTTTCTTTCAGGCGCACTGATGAAGGTTTTTTTCGCGTTGAAGAAATTCAAGAAGTTTCGTATTGGCGCGCACAACGGCGGCACAACTGTGCTGCATAAATTGCGCGCACGCCGAAGCGACATAACGATATGTCCTAAATAAGTCACCATAAATGGGGGATGCATATGTGACTCAGTTCTTAAAAAACATTACTGTTGAAGCAAAACAAACTCTTTTTTTCCGCCAACATGTTGCGCTGAAATGTATAGGAATATGAAACTTCAACTCAGTGCACTCAAAACTGACATCACATTTATTTCACAACAGAAATGTTTGTTTCGAAGATAATATATGGGTATTTCGAAGCACATCTGTTGTTACTACCCTATTATCCTGTTTTACTCGCAAAGAGAAGATAAAAAGAAATCATTAATTTTATCTATCGAGATATATCTACCATTACAAACACATTTACAACACAATAAAGTATACAGCATGATTGTGCTAAAATGACAAAATACAGAGTGTTAAGGGACAACGCACATTTTATACTTTAATACGCGACATCATGTTAAACGTAAATGTTTACATTTGCATATTCTTTCAAATCAGTATATAGTTGCGAAAGACTGAGAAAAGAAATAGACTGCCGGAGGACTAAATGCATTATTAAGATTGCCTCATGTGAGGTCCACATATACAGCGTTATTTGACTCGCGTGTGTTTATCGCTTTCGAAGAATAAAAACAGCATATTGGCCAATATCGTCGGCCGGAAGTAGATTATCACTAGGTTCAAGAAGTTAATTTGTACCTTATAAAATGAAACATCTCACACTGAAAGTAGTTCAAAACAAGAGACGCACCACATCATGTAAACTGTAGACATCCTGTAGTAATACATAAAATAAATGCGAACACACATTTTATACTAAAAGTGCAAAATGCCCACACTATAATATCTACTATTATGACATTAAAACACACCGACTGATACTTACCAAAATCATTAATACAATTCCTAAAAACAAATAATAATCCCACAAGTTACATGCGATTCTTAAACATTCGCGGTTATCTACAAAAACTGAATCGACAGGGGAGTAAACAAGGGAAGAAGCGAGTACGAACATTGTAGGGGCAGTGCATTTGGCGTTGGTAACTGATACAACAAAACATTCTCTTTTAAACTACAAGAAGAGGTTATTATGAAAGAAACAAGACGAAGATACCAGATGTCAATCTGCACAGAAATACATATACGTCCCTGGGAAAGCATTTAAAAAAATGTATTAACAGCATGTGAATTGCCTTGTTTGCATACGATTTTTCTCCCATTAATTAATTGTTATCACGGAAAGAAATGGTGTTCTTCATGAAAATTTAAAAAAAGTGCACTACCCGCCTGAGCCTGAGATTAAGCGTTGTATCTTCACACCTTACAATTAACTATAATATCTATATTTCTTGTCAATAGGTCTTATTATAGGTACTTTAAAAATCCTAAGAATTACAAATGAATAGTATTAGTAGTTCTGAATATTTTCAAAGTGTAGTATTTAAAACATATGTTTTTACAATACTTTACTGAAAAAATACTGACTGGCGTATAGATAATTTGTGTTCTCTCAAGTGCCCTTATCCCATCTGCTAATATAAGAAAATGTGGAATTCTGACCTCTTTTTTCAAAGTTTAACTGACTGATCATTACCTTACCATTTTCCTAATTCAAAGTATTTAGTACTGTGGTTATTCAGAAAGAATGTTTTTCTCATGAAATTACAGGAACGTGAAGTCATTTGTCTTCTCCACTAAATCATGTGGGGAAATTGACATTTTATGCAAAGAACATGTCAGCTTTTGGAACAAAATCTGAATCAATCAGTTTGTGTAGTTTTTACTAGTAAATTACTGTGTTTTGAGTGTGTTTTGAAATTTTCCTAGCGATAACTTTTTAAGAGATTAAACCTCCTTTAAATATATAAACGTGGTAAACTATCAATACTATTTTATGTTTAATCAAAGCAGAAACGAAGAAAAATCATCCTCATTTGTTTTAATAATATTGTAGTAATATATGATAATATAGACTACCACAGAGATGTGTTACAACTATGTTTCACAGAAATTTCTTTGTGAAATCACAAAGTTAGTCTGTGCAGCATAGTGTAATTTTGTGTTACAGCCATACTGAACTAACTACACAAAATGTGATATTCGGCAACAATTCAAGTAAGGAACATTTTGCGCTGAACCTTCGTTTATAATTGTTTTAGAACGATGTAGATACCTATATATTTAGTGTAGCAAATCAAATTTTATTTAATACATATGTACCTAATCCCAAATGTTTTAATTTATAGCGCCTTGGAAGGACATATGGTAAAGGTCATAAATACGCAGAAGTTACGTTTGAAATATTATACAAGTGTCAACAAATGTGGTTTTGAAGTCTTTAATGTCGGCGTCTTGATTTAGTTTGGTTATTGTGAAAAGTGTTCTGTTACCTTACATAATACGTGCGTCTTTTGCGACATTTACGTAACTTCACACAATTGACGTATGGGCTGTTCCACGGCAAAACCTGTATTAGTGACAAAAAATCAGAATTAAGATAACAAAATATTCATGAAAAATATTATTTTACCTTTGAAATTCTAAACTTTGAAGAAATTATCTTCACTATTTCAAAACTTACAATGCTTTATACTTCCCCTCCAGATTCGATGCGTCCGATTACATTTTGTACTATTATAAGCGATGGAAATAAAGTTCACGTTAATTCACATTGAATGATATTTTCTCGAAAGAAATTCTCATCAAAATACCCTATAGCAATACCCTTTCAAAGCATCGAACGCAACAAAATATATTAATCTATACAATTTGCAGATTCTTATTTAGCCTGTAAATGAACAGTAATGAAAATGTGCTTCAGCGGACTTCTATTACACAGTATAATTAGATTGACTTGTACGATCATAATTGAAAACGCTGTGTCTAATGTACACATGTCATAAAACGGAAATGATATAAATAATTTGATTTTCTACTTTATCCTCCGAGGCATTAACTTTTAAATGTTCATAATATCGATATCCGGAGAAAACCATCTCGTCGTTCTGGAACTATTTATAAGGAAGATAGTCCATACGTGTACATTTCAATATACATGTCTTACATCGATGTTGTACTGTGTTCTAGTAATAGTTTACATTTTCACCTAAAATTATGTCTTCGTATGAGGCTGCCTTTGTTGTCAAAGACTGGTGAAATCCTTGCAGATGCATAAAACCCGTTTTACAAAGACAATGCATAATTCTACCGACTTGCTATCTTACCAATGAATTATTGATGTCTCTACTGATGCTCACTAAACATAATATGAGCCGCGCCATGGGAAAACCAACATAGTGGGTTTACGACCAGCATGGATCCAGACCAGCCTGCGCATCCGCGCAGTCTGGTCAGGCTCCATGCTGTTCGCTTTTAAAGCCTATTGGAATTGGAGAAACTGTTAGCGAACAGCATGGATCCTGACCAGACTGCGCGGATGCGCAGGCTGGTCTGGATCCATGCTGGTCGCACACCCACTACGTTGGTTTTCCCATGGCGCGGCTCATATAACTTACATGTAACATTGCATTGCAAGCTGATAGTTCTACAACGACAGAGCTCCATTTCCCCCGAAAAAGTAAAATATTGTTGTACAAACTTATTTGTTATTCTAACTTAATAATTGTTACATTTCCCGCTATGTATTGCAGTTGATTTAGTAAGACATAAAGGAATGCTGATGGCAAGTTTATGCTTGCGGTCTCTGATATTGAAAACCAGATGCAAACGTAATAAATTCATGCACTTTGCAGTGACTTTGAAATAAGAAGGCATGTGTTTTATGTTATAATCACTGCTGTAAAACTGCGATTTGTAGTGTGAATGATAAGTTTTTATTTATATTTCATACGCCTGTCATGCTAGCGTACCCGACATAAGTCGAATATGTCTTTAATAAACTAAATGTGAAAATTTTAAATCATAGTCTACATAATCTACTGACGTTGAACTATTATATTTTTGTACCTGCACAAGGATTTGTATTGACTTTTATAAGTAAATGTTTGCAGGACTACACACAATACATGCGTATTGTATGTAATGTAAATATGTCGTATGTAACAGTAACAAACGTTTTCCAAATGCGAAGTAGGACCACAAAGACGATTCATCTTGTATGAAGTGAGCAAAATTACGATACCATCTGAACCGCTATAATCGGGAGGCTTCAACTGCCGACTGGTTAAGGTCACAAAGTCGCTTGCCTCTCTTTTATCTAAGGAAACCATTCAGCTGGTGTACGTAAGGGTTTGTGGTTTTTCCTAGGTGCATCCATGCATGAGACAAGATTCGGATGTTAGCACCGAATAAGCACCATATGATTATGAACAGTGTCAGTGTAACGTTTACCCCAATTCAGTTAAACAAACCGACTTCTCAGATGAGATTTATCTCTATTGTACGACGCGAACTATTGATTTTCAGAAAAGTAAAGCCATTCTTGTTAGGACAGCAGCGTCAAATTGCATGGTATATTTAAATAGCATGCTACTCTAAATGGTGATTGAAATGCAAAGGTATATTCGTCTGAAAATAATGGAATCTCCCCTCGGTAATGTAATAACAAAATGCACGACACGACATCAGACTCTGAAATAATATCTTATTTTGTAGATAACACAAATATAGTGACAGAATATACTTGTTGATTTATAAGACTTCGAAAAAATGTTCATCTTTAAGAGAATTGTTACGTACATTTATATAGCCAATCACGATTTCATTTTAGAGAGAATACTAACATTCAATAATAAATGTAATGAGATACCAGGAACAGTTTTCAAAACTATAAAATCAATAAAATTAACGATAAACAAAAACGTTTTTCCATTAGTTTGTAACTGCACGATAATTACAAAGTTATGTTGTGGAGCAGTTGTTCCCAAGACTAAATTTGTTTCGTAAGTAAAATTGTTAAATTGCTTTTAAGACAATTGAAACGTCTCTATTGTCAACAAAGTTAAATATTAACTATTGATTCTGTTTTAACTGTAGCAGGACAGATCCACTCATTCACCAATTATGTCTCTTCGTGAAATGAAAATATCACGTAACGTCGTTTCCTGAAAATGTTAAATTAATTTTATCAATATACATCTAGAAAATCAAAATTTATTAATTTACCAAACGATGAAGTACATTTTCTTTTAGTTGCACACTGATTCTGTCAAGATTAGAAAACAATTCACCAGACTGTCTATACTTTTATGAAACATTATTATAATGGATATGGAAAGTTAGATTAAGCTTGGAGTGAAAATAAGTATTCATTTAGAACCGTATATGTAGAGTGATGTTGCAGTCACCGATATTCCAGAGTCAGAAACAGCTGAAAAGAGTAGAAACAGATCAAAAATGAAAACTACAAACGCCAACAAAGTCCATGAGTCTCCAACCGAGATACGTCCATCATAAAACAACAACCGCTCCTGAGGGAATTGAACTTTTACAATATCAATTGTGAAATCGGTTAAATGATACAATAACTTTTTTCAGTATATCAAGTTAAATGTATGCAATCCATTATTCTGTTTTTTCTAACGTTTTTAATAATCTCCCTTTTTCTCGGAAGATATATCATAAAGATCTGAAGGATATTAACTCACTGGCAAACTGCATACTAGGATAATGGATTTTAAAGGGAAGACCACAACCACTTTTAAATTTACACCTTGTCTTATCCTACTTATCATAACGATTACTCCAGAAATGTTAACGGGGCTTCTTTTTATGCATTTATTGTTTGTTATCATGTTTTTCTGGAACAATACTGAAACTTATACGCCGTTTTTCATTCAATCGCATTCTTTGTGTCACTGGAGGTTCCATGTACATCGTCTTAGGAACACATCTGCGAATGTTTCGAAAATGCTTTTTCTTTACATGCGCAAATGTTGACTTCTGCTCTGCCTGAGGCTGGTAGCGTGGAAAAAAGCATGTATTTCTCCTTCCGTGAACTGACTAAAACCGCCCCTTGGATATGATATCAGCTTTTTTATTATGTCTTTTGGCAGTTTATGTGATATGCAGGCGGCTCCATAACCTCAGATGCCTTCTCTAAATTCCAATTCTTCCCATGTTTTTCTCATTTAAGATAAGGTCACTATTTTAACAGGTGTATGATTGAAGATTTCATCTACATCGTCGTAGCAATACATGTTAAGATGTTTCTAACTTGTTTTTGGTACATGTAATGTGTGCCAATGTCGAGTTCTGCTTAACTTTGAACGAGAGGGCGTGAAGGTATCAGACCCAAGGAATTAGACCCAAATTCAAGACCTAGGAGCTTAGCTTGCAATTAATGCTAGGGTAAAGTATTTTACCTAATTCACGAAATAGCAATACTAAGCTCCAACCGAGGGCCCTACCCCTTTCAGGTGTCAAATTTCATTCGTGCATGTATATTTCTTTACGCGCATGCATAAAGTATATTTATGAAATAGATTTTGTATTGTTTGCAATTAGTACACACGTCTTCCTGCAGAATCTGAAAAAAAACCGACAACACGGCTACAATTATGTTAGAAAAAGTTCTGAATAACTATGACTCGCTGGAGAATGAAGGCTAAATTCATTTATTTCTTCTAGGATGAATGTCGTTTTTTCAAGCAGAGTAAAGCTATTAATACAATGTCTAATACAATTTTAGTTCTCTAACTCAATCAAAGCTGCTTCACGAAAAGGCTTTAATTTTCTAAGAATATCACATTCAAAAGACATGATATTTTTTTTGAGCAAATTTAAAGTCGCAGTAATACTCACAGAAGTCGCAGTGCTTGGACGTTTTTCTGTGACACAGTTAGTGTATCAAACAAACTAATTACATCAGTGAATGAAATTATTATGACAAGAAAACATGGATTGTCATCTAAGACTGTCTAATGATATATTTGCTAAATAGGTCAGGTGTCAACGATACAGAAAAAAATAAAACTTGGCTGAAACATATTCCATTACATATTGCTTACATATTTCCAGTTTACCTGTTTCCATACGGGATGTTGTATGGGTGGGTATGTGACTTTTCAAGTTGGACTTTTGAGCTTGCTCTATTGTTTATATACTAACACATTGCAGTTTTCTCTAACGGACTCCTTACTCGTATGTTTGAAAACTGGGAAAGCAATACTTATTCGACAAACAGATGAAATGTACAATCATAGCAATATGGGACACGAACATGCCAAAAAGGAATGTAAAACATATTTCAATTTCCGTATCAGTTTGAAATCATGACATTACTTAAAGTGATTTTCTGTAATATTTTTCTATTCCCTTTAGAGATATCACACATTTAGCTACCATTCAACCTGACCTACTATAAACAGCAAATACCATTGGGTATCGTTATAAGCGGTACCTCATAGCTGCGTTGATATTCCGTTTTTTAAAATATTATATACCATACACCTGCCAAGTTATATATTACGCAAGTCTTAAAATTGGTTTTAAATCAATCGAATAATTGCAAACTAATACAAAAATCAATACCTGTGCTTATACAACTAGATTTTATGCAAATAAGTTTTGCTTTGGTTTATAAATCGGGCTCAGCTACAACAAAATGTGCAGAAGAGAGGAAAAGCAACTAACATAAATGAAAAATATTGAGGTTTAATCAGTCTTATACCGATGCATCTACTAGTGGTTTTGATATACTTTCATATAACCCTATTTTGTATATTTACATGGGCGTGTGTAAACTGTTTGGTTATGGATATGCTAAAACGTCTCAGTTTCGTTAATATTTACACGTTTTCAACAATATAAAATGCTTCTGGTTCAACATATTTGCAGCAAGTGCATGTTTCATAAACATTCGATTGCTGCATGATTATAATTGAATTAAACTATAAAGAGTTGCTTTAAATATGCTGCAATTATCATTGCAATTACTGTGCGTGTAACTGAAAGCCACGTGGCGAATATGTCTGATAGGAATTTCGTTTTTCCATCCACTAGATTAAGAATAAGAATACTTAACGTACATTTTCATTAGGTTTAGCCTTGCAATTATTCCTCACAATATGAAATTTGCGAACCATCCTTAGATTAGCAAAATGGGAATGTGTGTCAGTTGTAACTTTAGACTGTCGTATAATGTAAACTGACGATACAATTACCAGTAAGAAATCTCATGTGCTACCAAATTGGTATTTTACTTTGAAGTAATTAATATAATTATATGTGTTGCACATGTAGTCCTTTGAAATTATTATAAGAAGGAGCACCATTGAATAATATTAACAAGAAACGTGAAAATCTATCCTCACTTTAGCTAATGAGACAAGTCATAATTAGTTAAGAAGACTTAAGCTGTATGAGATTTTTATAATGAGGCCTACTTGCAAATGAAGCATATGGGGAACCATGTAGCTGGCTTACGAAGGGTCGATGATTTTATACAGATATCCACCACTGATGACAATGCCTTGAGGGCACCTAGGTAGGTCACCCATCATAAAATACTGGAATTCACCACATCAGCTATAGCTATAATTGTGTCGATGTGACAATTAAACCCGACCTAGCTATCCAACATTGCATCTGTCGGAGTTACTTTGCTTTTTGCATAGCTAGTCATTGCGTCCTTGGTCGTATAAAATGAAGGCAATAGCTGGTCTACATTGACAAGCATATCGACGGAAGAAGTGCAGTTGCACTGTATCAAAATTGTATAAGACCAAGAAAACAACAACACCACCAACAGATCAACAATTAATTGAACAAACTTCTAGCCGCAGCTCGCCCTCTGTGTTAGTTCTGTCAAACACAGCATACTAAATGTGGTTTAAGCTTGTAATTACTCATGGTGTCACAAAAGAAACAATGGAGAAGATGTCTTTGTTGACCACACCATATGACTTCTTTCACAAGCGTAGTTTTTTAGATGTTTGTAATCCTGAGTTGTGAAGACAGGAAAATACACAACTAGAACTCGTTATCTCTCGAAAACAGCTTGTTAATCATTATTTTGATTCCAGACGATATAAAGTTTTTACTGTGCATTGGGGGAATGAACATTTTATTCACATTGTAAGAAATGAACGACAATAAATAGCACGGATTAATCGAAGCGTCTTATACGAGAAAAGAAAGTGCATTCAAGTTCATGCGCTGTATTCACGTGACACATTCTTTCAAGCTGAGACGAAACTAATTCGATGGCTTGGCACAAAAAAAAATGTCCATTCGACAATTTTTTACAAAATTACGTTTTTACATATTTGGATTCAGCATGAAGAGACTGACACACAGTCTCCAAAAGAAAATTGTGAAACAGATCTCAATAATCTATTACATAATTTCTTATTAGCAAATATGTCTGTCTGAATCTTATCAAATTTGTTCATAGGTCTATCTGCACTTGGTCTTTTTCGCATTATAATCTGACATATCTTTACAAGTCTATCTGCACTTGGTCTTGTTTTGCATTATAATCTGACTTGTATCTAAATGTCTATCTACACTTAGACCTGTCCTAGACTAAAGACCAAAAAATAAATTTATATATTATTAACCTGTAAATATAACCTGACTGAGTAAGTTAAAGTAACAGTATCATATTTTGCCTTTCATAAAGCATATGAAGTGTTTTGTTCAACTCTTACTCTGATAGAAAGCTTGTCAGCTGTTAGCATTATATGTTACCTTCTTATCAGATTTAATTTCTCAAATACAAGCCTGCAAGCAGATTAGATTAAATTGCAGGTGAAAAATGTTCATTTCAGACATAATGCTTATTATATGCTCTACAGGAGCATGCATGCTTTAATATTTTCTATATTGTAAGGCTGAGTTATAACTAGTACCTCCAAGTTTGACTGTGCAAAATGGCATCAGATAAGTTAAGAATTGATTTATTGTTCTTTTAATACATATTCTGAACGCTGACAAAACAAATAGAAATATACTTTTACAACAGTTATCAATATGACTTTTGAAAAAATTACGGGTTTCCTTTATTTTCTTAACCTTTGGCCCGCTGGCAGCAAGTGATTCTGCCTTTTGGACCAGGGCAGACCAAGATCAGCCTGCACGTCTTAGCAGGCTGATGATAGTATGCACCGTTCGCTATCAAGTCAATAAACTTTTAGTGAACATCTCACTGAATAATTGTTGGTACTGCCCAAATTGAATGATGGACCATTCCATTTTAGAAATTTAGCAGGCTAGTTAAGAAAAACAAAACAAAGAAAATGCTTACAATAGACCATTTTGATAATAATTTAATATATATTAAACTTTTATTATATTTATAACTTATATTTATTATTTATGAATACTGTTTACTGGCAACTATACTTTTCATGGACTATAGATCTTTCTTTTTTTTTGTTATAAAAATAGAAAACCACAAATTTAAACGTTTCAGTATTGAACTTATTAGTGCAAAAAGACGATAACGTCATAAAAGATATGCCAATTGGCGCATAAACGGACTCCGATGATCTCACAATCTCATAAATGAAATGAAATAAAGATAAAATTATTCATAAATTTTATCTCCATTATTTTGCTAACCTTCGAAACAAAGTCCCACGAAATTTACAGCTAATTATCAAATTTCAAGATTTTTTACGTTTTCCAATAGTTCATACAATCGTGATCAAACATGCATTTTATTGTCGTAAACTTTGATATAATGGAGTAAACAGCCAAAACGCTACAAAAGTCATGAACAATAGATGGAAATAATAGTTATATGCAATAATTTTGCAATGTAGAAGTACTCGGCACTCATCATATTTTCATTCATTGACAAATGAATATTACACAGGTGTTTCAAAATACATTTACATTTGTTTTACATTATGCATAAGACACGTGATCAAGAAGAAGGTAAAATTGATAAAATGTTTTCCAATTGACATAAATATTGAATATATTATTCCAACATTGCATCAAGGAGGAATTTTTTCAAAATAAAAACTCAATATTTCTATGTGACAAAAAGTCTCGATTGCTATTTGGGGAAAAAAGGACCAATTTAACATCATTAAGAAACAATGCACACATTTTTAAGCTTGTGTTTATAACTTATCTCATTCGTCTGGATTAAGGTATATGTAAATCATAAAAATGTACCGTAACAGTACTCCTAGTCATACATGCACATCTAGCATCAAGTTCTAAGGACATCTATCATATCTTTAAGAAGTGAAAGTATAGTGCAACAGACAAAATAACATTATATGTTACAATAATTCCAACCAGACATTTTCAGTCATACTTCAATCCCGATCGGAATCACCGCAGACACAAAGACAAATCAACAGATACATCAACGTTATTGCCAGAATAATAACAATAATTTAGTTTTTCCTGCGGAATTATTTGTGCTACAGTTGACAATGCATATTAAGTCTTAAATGCTGGCCATCTGTTTCTGCTTCAGTGTTTTCAATTTCATATTACAATCAACAATCATTAATACAGTGTATCAGACAATGTTTTTCAATATCATGATAAATCAGTCGTATGCATCGGTTTATTCTATGTTACACAAAATCAGACCATCATTTATATTGTGTCTGTCAATTTTTGTTTCAAGTCACTTTCAGTTAATACAGTTTCATTTATTTCTCCAGGGGTGCGGACGTGTTTTGTCCTATGGTGTTTTTATGTGAAAGAAATGATTTTTGCAGTTAACATTGGCAATATCTGTTTACTCTTTGACATACCAAAGTATACATTTTTATTGGAAAATGCGTTTATTATTTACGAATTTTCAAACGATAACGCCCAGTTGGTGGTCATATAAATTTTCCTCTGACATGTTAATCTTTGATTGTTAATAAAATAATTATTGAAGGTACTGTGCCAGTTCAAACTGATGACTAACTGGTAACCATGCATGAAAATGCGATTTCTGTATACAACAAACACCTTTTGGGAGAGCTATAAATCTGATCTGGTACATACCAATATGCTTCAATTGAAAATTTATGTACACTACTTCAAGCCATATATTTGTTGTTTTATATTCTATGCACGGCATTTTTGTTGTATGACTGCTCTAACTAAATGAACGTTATATATATAAGCAATACAGTTTTATGCAATATATATCTAAAAAGTTGTAAAGTAAAAGAAAAACTTTACATTGTTACATGCTAAAGTTCAAAGAAATAAGTTCTTTGGTCATATTTTAATTTTCTCTCAAATGTTAAATGAATTTCACTTTGTGCCTCCAAAATATTTCCGAGAGGAGGCACTTAAATTTATGTATACTTAAAGGAATTAAATTCAGAATGTGAAGTTGTACGCCTATGATTTCTTTTGAAATTTTAGTCAGCATGACCAGTTTTATGGTCCTTGACTAACACAGAAATATGCATTAAGGACCTAAAAGTTTGTGTTGTTTACATCTCAAACAGTAGTTGACAGGGAGCCATGAAACGTTATAGAAATGATGTTCAGTAGGTGAGGTTGTATACCTGGGGTTTCATTTGAAAATTATTCCCCACCCCTTACTCTCCTGTCCCAACGCTTTCCTCTCCAAGACAAATTGTTAATTAAAAACTGTTTACTCTTTTAATGCCTTTTATCGTGTGTCCCTTTCCAGCGTGTTGTTGTATCCATACCACATGGCTTTATGACTCACACATAAACACTAGGTAACATGACTGTTTCCTTAGTCTTTCATTGTCAATAAGTAGCATAAGACCTTACAGTTAAAGAAAGGGGCACCAGTAGTGTATGAATACATATCTAGTTGTTTTTGCATGATTCTCAAACTTAAATAAGACAAGAACAAGAATAAAACCTCCTTTGGAAGCATAAAATGCAACTAAGCAAAATAATCGTAGACTCGCTTCGAATGAGTCTGTTCATAAGAGATAATGAAATGTGCATCACCCCTCACGCCCTCTAGCACCAGCGTAAGCGGTCTTTTATTACATAGATATTGAGTGAACTCCGTGATCCAAAAGAACCAGACAATATAACAACACTGAATCGAAGTGCGGGGAGACTTTTTACGGCCGCTACACAGCACTTAAAGATTGTTGTTGTGATAGTTAATAAAATCTATAAGAAGATCCTTTGCAAGCATGCATCATTTCGTAAGCATTGTTGCCAAACCTCCCCAAACCCTACATGTCATGCTTTTCATATTATGCATGCGTATAACTCGTACCGTGGCTATTAAGCTTGTCTGTAGTCTATAAAAGGTTTGTGTTTTTACTCAGACGCCACTATTTTACCGTAAATAACAATTATTCTCTAAATAAGCTACGTTACAAAGCTACAAATTACTAAGATGTTGCAATTACTGTTATTAATTCAGGGTACATATTCCTTGTTAGATCGGAATTACTGTGAAATCATTTTCGCGTAGGACGAATTTTCGGGTATTTCGCGCTAGGACCGATGCGCGAATTTAAGACCGCCCTGTTATTATTTTTTATTATATTTTTCATTGCTAAAATTGAAAATGCGCGAATTAAAGCCCGCGCGAAACTGTCCTTCCTCACGTTTGCGCGAAATTTCATGCCAGCTAATTTAAATGATTTCACAGTATACTATAGCTTAAGGATGTTTACCGAAGAATATTTTTTCTAACTATGAATTATTTTAAAATAATATGAATTTATAATTATGTTATATAAGTTCTTGAAAAAAAAAAAAAAAACGTTTTTCATCACGGAATTTAGTTTTATTTTCAAATTAGATTCTTCAATATTGTTCGACCACTTGACTAAAAGGCAATTACTTTCAATGTTTCATTTTAAAAACTACCACACTCCCCTCTCCGACATTTAAATATGGTTTTCGCATTGTGACTCGTTCAAATATATCTCCATAAAGTACATAACTATCAATTATTGTTATGTTAAAGTAACTAAATATCAAATTGTATAATTATATGAAATATGTACAGACAACGTAAATGAGTCATATACATAACAAGGAAAATATGTTATCTTTTGAGTAGGATGCATATGCCGTTTCAAAGACGCTTCAAATGCTTGCTCTGTAGATAAAATCAAATATATTCAACTTTCCATTAAAATTGTTTAGCTCACATTGAGACGTAACAGAGTTAATACAATACCACTACAATTCCAACATTCATGTATCTAAACATCCACACTTTCATTCCCGTTTACACACTAAAACTTAAAATTTGTTCAAATGTTACAGATTTTCTGAGAGATAAAATGTTGAAATTGCAAAAGAATTTGCAACTAAAGTTTCTTCATCGTTTTGAATTCTTAGTTTATCAAAATGTCGTTGATAGCAATATTTTTTTGCAGTTTATATCTTTGTCCGTGGAAAATGTTAGGCTTTAAAATGATTCATTTATTATAATAAATAAACTGAAAGAAAACATTCCAACCATTTAACTAAACGAACTTCAGTTAGTTTTCTTAATCTGCTATTTACCATTCTGACATTCAGTAACTATGTAAATGACATTTTCCTTGTTATGTATATGACTCATTTAGGTTGTCTGTACAAATTATGATTAATACTGACATTAGTTAGTTTTGGTTTGAAACCGATTCCCCTAGCCGCGTAGACGTCATGTTTGTTTTGCAATTAATTGCTGTTTCAATATTAGTTAAGAAAGAAAGTATATTTAACTGATTGCATGCTTAATAGACAAGTTTCTACTAATACCGGTATATGAGTACGAATAATGGGTCATCTTTTCAAGTCTGTGTGTTGTATATCATGTTTATCGACAGGACAAAGGACATGGGACGCTAGTAAATCCATGATTTATACTATCATTCTGTGTGAAGCCTTATTTTGAAAAGAAAAACTTAGTTCACAATTAAGTGAATAAGTGAAAGTTGATATCATATCCAAAATTACTAAGGACTACAATACCAAGGGGGTGTTGACCTACATAATTTATGTAGTAAAGTTTCTACGCATAAACCTGCTGCCAGCCTTCACAGTTCTACGTAAACTGGACAACATGTAATTACATTTATTTTATGATTATAAATTGTACATTGTAACTTGATTTAAATCATTGTCTAGTATTTGAATACATTTATATAAAAATGCTGTATTGTATGCCCAATATAATCAACAGCTACATGGATAAAATGTCATTATCGTATCATTCACCCCATCTCAACATGAATGTCACTGAATTGTGATGATATATGTAGATACTCAACATGTAGAGGCAAACATCACATCACTGGAACTCGTAGAAAAAACAGTACATCAGGTATCTTTCCCATGCATGTACAAATAACAGTTCACGTACATGAACGCATTTGAATATCGAGAGAATCATAAATACATGAATCTTCATTCCATTCTTATATCTCAAATAAGACTTTTTACATTAATAGTGGCAACAAATGACAAGAAGACAGACACAGTTAATGGTATTGAGCTAGATATTCGTGACAAAATTATAGATACACCATTAGCAGTAAGTTCAATAACGTGAGGAGATATGTTTTGTTTTTCCCAGTGTTAGATTGAAGATCCTTTACATAGTGCATACCAGATTTAGTAATTTAGTTTGTAAATCTACAGACAGCAGTAATAGACAACATGATGTATAGAGGATATTTGTTTGTGTCGGTTTCAGGTATACGTATCTAACACCAATTGAACTGCAGATGAAATACGTTTACGACCCAAACTGTAAAATATCGGATGGTCATGAGTGAAAAATATATCCATCATACGTGTATTAAAATCAATCTTAAGATTATTTCTTGTACTTTCTTTGCTTTTTCTATATTTTACTTGTGTCGTAGGTATGTACATGTAAAACAAAATTGATATTTACACCGTGATATTACTAAATTTATACCACTGTGCAATTATAATCATCTGCTAAAAGGAGATACTTGTAAGATGGACTACGCAATCCTTCACCAAACAAACGTTTGCTCTTCGAACTTTGGGGTGCTTTTAATGTTCATAATTTTATGTAGTGAATCACAACTAAGACTTCATTTTAATCAAAGAAAAACAAGCATATTGAAGTATATGACAAAGCAGAATGTGATAAAATTAAAAAAACAATACCGATATCATACAGCGAACCAAACTGAAACCCTGTATAAGGAAATTCTATCTCATTCGGACAGAAGTGGGTAAAGCACACCCGGTTGCAAACATGTATCTTTAGTCACAATAAAAATACAATTCTGTGTACACGTAATGAGTAAAATTAAACAAATAAGTAAACAATCGCAGATACATAATGCCGCATTCTCGTTTAGTTGAAACATTTTTATTTACAAGAGTACACAAGAATACAGTTGCAACAACAAGATATTAAGGAAAAGATGAGAATGAAAGACGAGTCATATAGAATTCATTTCCTTGCCACATTCTTAAAGCCTTAGGCACATAAAACTATCTTTTCGCCTCTTTCGTGGTAATTTTGGTATGCCCAAGCAATATAAATAGCAAGATTAGTATTTCATTTTGATCATCCCATGACTTCAGTGTTGTTATTATCTTTGGTCCTTTGGGACAATGGTGTTGGGTTGAACTACAATATAACCATGATAACATTGCGCGTTATACTGACCAATATTGAACATTTCATTACCTCTGATCAGAGACTAAAATCGAGTCTGCTACATGTATTACATTACTGGTTGCTTTACTTTATTCACTATCATCACTGCACTGTTGTATATATGAAAGAAAACATTCTAAGTAACTATTAAAATGCTATGGAGTGTAAGCTTAACTCAATTTTCTCTTACAGAAATGGGGTATTTTGACAAGAAATTAATTCAATGTCTAATCCAATTTATTTCTTCACGTCCATCAAAGCATACATACTTAAATTCCAAATGAGTATCATCAAACACCTGACTGATTTGGTCGGCGCTAAATAAATGTCACAATTGATACATCTAGGAGCCGCATATCACTAGAACACATTTGTTAGGTTATCAAACGAATGCGGGCATCATTAAAAGATGTTTGTGTTATGTAGCATCGGTATTTGTTCCCCATGTTTATTTTAATACATTGTAATCATTCGCAAAAAAAATGCTTTCCATATGGCTAGATAGAAAGTAAAGAAGCATTTTGTTCTCTTACTCGAATTGCCGATGAATTCTGTAAATCCTTGCCATTTTAATAAATGAATATTGCTCCGTTCATGTAGACGCAAAGTGTAATTGAAACTCGGTAGCTCGAATTCCAAGTTTCAAATACTAACCGGAATTCGACAAAAATGAAGCTTGACGCATGCATATGTGCATTCAGAAAAGCATAGAATTTAAATGACAGAATTTGGAATTCCTTCCGATATAACCGGGTTACCGTATGTTGAATTTATCAAGTGAGTTCGAGATACCGAGTTTCAGCCGTTTTCTATCATAACATCAAACCTAGATATATTACAAAAATGCATATTTGTAAACCAAGATAAGCTGCTAATTTACTCTGATGCAAATTGATAATTCCAAAATCAATTTTTTCGAGAACTTAATTTTTCAAGTTTGTTTTGTTTATATGTACTATCATATTAATTTCTACTATAAAGCTTTGAATCAGTTTCAAACATAACAATGTGCAATCATGGTTATGTAAAATGCAAAAAGGTCGAATCCAAATTTTAAACGTCATTGTCTTATCGAATCAGGTTGAAATCATGACATTATTTAAAGTGATTTGCTGTGATTTCATTCTCTTTCCGTTGTCAGTAAGGTCAATTTAGTCATGCATCATCCTGTACTTAGCGTTTACCTTAACTTATTTATTTAATCTGGTGATTTAACAAACGGGCTTTTCTTGAATCGAACTATTAATATCAAAGTTATATCATTTAAGCTACTTTTGTTTATATTCAGTACTTCGAGTAATTGTATTATCCTAACTTTAGGGCTGAACATCTGATGCTGTCCCAAATTCACTAATTATTGCAATGCAAGGACTAATTACATTGATGCGCACTTTGTTTAATTTCTTGACCAAAAGTCAAGTTTTTGAGTAAACCAAATTTTACCATAAACCTCACCTCTAAGTACAGATTTATCTAAAAAGCAGGAAATGAATCCGACTAACTTCATGAATAATAAAGATGGTTCTACATTTATCCCAGGGTAATAAGGTCGTATATTTCTGTGCGTAATGTTTTATAGTTGTAAAGAAACCACAGGACGTCAGGACAGACCTTTTGTATTCCTGGTCTCAAATCATTTTTTTTTTGGAAAAACTTAATTTGAACTTGATGATTAACGTCATTTATCATTACTACAAAAATGACTAAGTTCAAGATAAAGGCTACAACTATGCATAAATGATTTCCTTCACACTACGAAGGTTAATATCTATAGTTATATATCAGTTAGCTACGTGCCTGCAGTATGTTACTAAATTACAAGCTTATCTTTGTACAAAAAACTAGTATGCGGCCCGTTGTCGGTTCAATTTCGTGAAATAGTTACTTTAACATGTTTTAAACATTTAGAGAGTTCTTTCAAATATAATTTTGTTATATGAGGATTTGCTTAATTTTATCAGAAATCTTTATTGACGCTCATCGATAACAACATGTCAGACGGTCGCTCCCCTTTACATGTATAATCAGCACAAAACTAGTATATTGGATCCTACAACAAATTCTACAAATTTAGACGTCAGTTTCCACATCTCGTTCATGCGAGATTACGAGTTTGAGAAAAGAGCCTGTTCTATCCGCATAATGCTGAGCATATTAAGGGAGAAACTAGTACCATTTTTCATATCCTTGGTACGCGACCGGGGATCGAATCCGCACCGGAGGCGGACGCTCTACCATTAGACAAACTTACTTCATTGAAAGTGGAATCGTGTGCTATGATAGCTCAGTGGTAGAGCGTTCGCCTCCGGATCGAGAAATTCGAGTTTGAGTCCCACCGGGGGAGAGCGAGAGAGAGAGAGAGACAGAGAGACAGAGCGACAGTGAGACAAAGACACAGAGACAGAGAGGTCACAGTTAGGCAGAGTAGCTGGTCCAGCGAAGATACTTTATTTCTGAAAGATAGATCTTCAGATGACGATAAGGCATTGCAGCTGCGCCGACGCAGAGGATTTATTCTTGGGAGAGTGTCTTCATATTACAATTAAGCACTGCTGCTGGTCCAATGCAAAGCATTTATTCCTTGGCGGGAACCTTTTAATCAGGTCTCTTTTCTCCACAACCGATATTTACGGACTTTATCGTAAA
The DNA here is from genome assembly GCF_021730395.1 of Mercenaria mercenaria. NCBI lineage: Eukaryota > Metazoa > Mollusca > Bivalvia > Venerida > Veneridae > Mercenaria > Mercenaria mercenaria. The sequence goes on from NC_069369.1 coordinate 54,769,949, forward strand.
ATTTCATATCACATTCCTATCGCAATATCGCCCATCGCCGGCCGAGGCGGACCGAACTTAACATGATGGGGTATGCTAACGTTCCCCTAAATTCAATGTACATGCTGTTCTATTACAGAGTATTTGATTTGTTCATTATTAAATAGGTGGTGCCCACTGTACCTATATTTGAATGCTTATGTTGCGTTATAGTTATACAACTAGTGAATCAAGTTTTATGAATTTCTGAAACAAAGGGCCGTATAGTATTAGACCAATAACTGTCAGTTACACAAATTGTAAGTATTCTTCAGGAAAAAGTACTTTATCGGACAGTCTCTAAGTTAAGCTTTCTAAACATGGCCTGTTTCCAAATGCAGTTTAGTTGCATGTCATATTTGTAGAGTTGGCGCTTTCCAGTCTATGTAGTTTCTCATAAAATAAATTGAATGGAATAACAGATCAACTGCATATCTGTATGATTTATTACAAAAAATCTGAAAAAGGCCAGAAATCCAACAAAATGTTATCAAGCGTTTTCTTATTGTAACATTTCGGATGTCCGCAGGCTAGTAATTACAAATAGGAAGGAAACGTTTGGGCATATACTACAGTTGTTACTGCGCGAACATTTGCACAGGTACCAGTCCTTTACTTTTAGATTCTCATTAAGGTTAAACAAAAAGCTGAATATTTTTCGGACGTTATCGGACGCGTTTTCTTTTGTATGTTGGGTTAAACGTCACACATACACAATAGGTCATATGGTGACTTTCCATCTTTTAATGATTTAGGAAGATCCCAGGTGTTCCTCTTAGCATTATTTCATTACGAGCGGGCACCTCGGTAGAACCATCGACCTCCCGTATGCCACAAAGATGACTTCCTCACGAGAAGAATTCTACGACTCACGTGAGGCTCGAACCCACATCGGTGAGGGGTAATTGATTTGAAGTCAGTGACCTTAAACACTTGGCCACGGAGGCCCCGCGTTTACTAGTGGTGAAAATATTTTTTCAGTAAAAAGCTATCTGAAGCAACAAAAGGCTATTGCAATGAAAAAGAGCTATCTATTTACAATGAAGATGATAGAGTGTAACGAAAATACAGTTTTATTAGTGTAGGCATGAATAAATACAATTCAGACGTTTCTTTTTAAATTTGGATCTGTGTTTTCGCATTCCATAAGGAACGTGTGGTAATGACGATATATTTTCTGAACCAAACACCCCGGGATGAAACAAAGGAAGGGGAAAGTAGAGCTACGGTATCTGATAATAATGAACCTGAATCGGAGAACAATGTTAATATCGTAACAAAAGCATGGGTGCCCAGGATATTTATGATTTCATTATGCTGTATATGATATAAGCTACTTATACAGTGAAACAGAAAGAAAATTGTTCACTGAGAAAAATATTACAAAAATGTGCAAGTTTTATTTAATTTGTAGTATACGTGAATTGTTTTCTTCGAAAACAAAATTATAAAACAAACATGAAATGTGAATTTTGGAATTCATATAATGATTTGTATCAATTATTAATTTTATATACTGAAGTAAACAGTCACGTATGAAAATCTGATCAATTTGCCATGAAATATACTAGTAAGTAGTTTGCTTCCGTCCATGTTTGCCATATTGAATACCAATTTTATTTATCAAGCACGGATACTGTCCCGCCAAAAATCGGGGTTTATCTTATGATTTTTTAAATGAATTTTTAAGATTAACGTATTTATATATTCAAACACAGAAAGTATAAATATTTCTATACACGAAAAGTGTCTTCGATGGTCGGGACCATTGGTACCAGATAAGAAAAAAATGCCATTGTGCACGTTATACCTTAGGGAAATTTATTCGAGTTTCCCGAAGACATGAATTAAGCGGAATGTCTATGTGATAAGTAATATTGAGAAATTGTGGCTGGTGCACAATGGAAGACAAATTAGCAGTTGTTCATCATGTATAGTACACATTTGCCAGTCTGCATGTTTAAGGTGAGAAATGCGCCATTAAAATATGCGCTCGTATATTTTCCCGTTGCGGATCATGTTTCTCATAGTATATAAAGAGGTAGAGTGAAACATGGATGATGACATTTTCTTTCTTTTCGGTTCTGGACTGCATTTGTTTTAAAATCAAGTTTTGATAATTCTGTTTTTGATATTTTATCAAGGAATGTTTCGTTAGCAAGGACTCTAGTCGGTCTGAATCATTGATCATTGGGATTTTGGACGAAAATAGGTTATTGCTATCGTATAAGTGCGCTCCTTTATACAGAAAACTAATATTTAAAACACCACCAATTGAATATCAGATAAAATAAAGCAATAAGTATATCGTATTGAGTTTAAAGTAACTGCAACCTTTACAGAGTTTTTTTTTTAATTTAATCTACACATAAATTTCTTAGCAGCACGACTTTATTACAGCCACGTTCACTTCCAACATCATTATTTTCTTGAATAGTGACTTTTTCCGTCACGGTAACTGTTTAAACGTTTGGAAATGGTTTGAATGTTCCCTTGATAATAAACAGTGCCATATTTGATCAAATAGATAAATGACAGGACGGTTTAAATGTCATTGTTATCTCATGAGATATTTGGTGTACTACTGTCATCTAACTTTAATGCTATTTCTTCAAGAGAAATAGCAGTTTCTCCTGAATGAAAGTATTAGCTAAATGGGCAAGGTCGATCTTAAGGGGCAAGGTCGATTTCCTCCCTCACTTTCCTTGTGAACGACATACTGTCAGTTTATATAAATTACCCCTGCGTAAAGATACAGCGTTTCAGGGCTGTGAATGTTTTAAGTGACTTTTTCGCCGTCGTTCTTATCATTTTCATGCACCCTGTATCACATACAGTCACAAATGCAAATGATATAGCAAGATAAGCCATTGTCCTGATGAAGTAGATAATAGATGTTCAACGTTAAGTGTATTACTCCATTATGTTAAGTGCAGAATGCCTTTTGTCCTTCGAGACATCATACACATGAAAACCAGTCAACTCTATAAATGTTAAATGAAGTTTACAGAGACTTGTGTTATTATATAAATAGTCTCAGAATAAAGAACAAAACGTGATTTTGTTTTTGTCGTATATGGATGAGGCGTATGTCTCATAATTGTTAATTAATGAATGTTATTTCTCCATTTTTGTTTGCAGAAACAGAAATATATAAACACTTTTGTTTTTCAATTTTTTACTACTACCGACACCCTCGGCTATTATGAAATTGGACGCTGATTTATTTTGACTTTAACGTCCTTATTAATTAAAGAGAATATTGGAAGCATTGTGCGTACCAAATACAACCAGAGCAAAGCTCTGCAAAATAGGTCATCCGCATATTTAAACTGATACAGGAAGGTAGAGCAGTTGGAGTGCTTTATGTACCCATCACCAAGACATGTTTTTATAAGGAAATCAATAAAAATAAAGAGAAACACGAACACTTAAGAGACATTTTACGCGTGATTGACATGCGTACCTCACACACTTTCTTGACTTGGTGAATGATACCGTGTACAAAATAATTGTACTGAGCTATGCTCTTACGTTAGTGATCAAGTAAGCAGCTGTACACAAATTAACATGCAAACGAGGTCATAAGGAGTATTATTATAACAGCTAATCGTTAATAGCTCAAAGAGTGTTCAACTAGACAAGATGTAAGACAAAAACCAACTTCCTTCGTCCGGGATGGATGTATATAAAAAAATAAAAAGTGGAAACTCCACAGGTCGCTCAACACGACAAAAATAAAAATGTTGCAGAATCGATTTGATTGGAAAAAAAAACAAGGATAAATATCAAACAGGGAATGAGCCTGTTCATGGACTCATGTGCACACTCATATCGCTCCATCACATAGTAGGTGATAACCCGAGACAGTAGGTTAGAAACATCTGATGTGCTTTTCGATTCTCTCTTGATAAACTTTTAACTGTTTTGAAAAATAGAACGTATTTGATTAAAAATGATCGTATGTTGATTTTCCGTATTTGATATATTACATGAGCTTACAAAACCAAAACGATCTTGTCTTGTATGTTAGTTTTTTAAAGGCTCATAATGCCTTTGTTTAAAATGTGGCTGCCACTATTTCCGATATGAACATAAAATGTATTAATTTCGTGTAATGCTATTTTCCTTAGTTTTTTCTTTAATATTTGTCAAACGTTTTGAATATTGATTAACAAAGTAGAAAGTTTTATTGAATCTATTGTTTTTTATTATCCTCCTTTATGACTAACTGTAAAAGTGCATGTGCTGTTTCAAAGTAGCGCTTTCCTAACAATATAATTATGCATAAAATCTATTTGAATAGCTGTTTCATCTGTTTTTACCATGATAATATTTAAATCCTTATGGAACTTTGAGTGTAAGTGTTTACAACGTAGCAAAGGCCTTCATTTGTTTACGAATAATTTAGTATGATGACTTATATACGTTTGGTTTTCTTTTTATTTCTATCTAAATAACAAACTAAGGTCTAGGCTTGTCTTCACACATTATCCAAACATGAACAGAAATATTAGTTACTGCCATTGCAAGACCTTACATTCCTTTAAAGCGATTTAAGAACAAAATTATCATGGTATTTTGGAACGATGAGTTTTTTCTTAACATTTTTCCATTTAATATGGTGTATATAAACAGGAGAAGAAACAAGTATTTACTAAAATTCAAATTAGACTTTACAAGTTTTTCAGTGTCAAATGATAGCTAAGTGCACCAATTTACTAAAAATGTTGATGCTTTTTTCTCTCTCCCTGAAAAACCAGAAATATTTGATATTTAAAAAATGACTATCTAAAATATCTGAAGTAAAATGGACAACTGGTGTTCTGACAGATTTCCATTCGTTTGGAACCTTCTATATCAAAAGTCTCCACAGGTGAACAAATTCAATAGAGTATAGTATTAGTTTAGTATGATTTCAATACTTTGAAAAAAAACTATATTGAACTTTTTTTTGTCTTTTTGTGAATTCAAAATCCAAGTCCAGCCAAGAGTTTAAAACGTTTAAAATAAATTTCGGTGAAAGAGAATCACATAATATCTTACCAAAACTCAGTAGTTAACCTGAAAGAAGTTATTAAAGATTTTATAATGTAAGCAAACCCGTACAACATTTTATCAATATCAATATATTACAATTCACGAATACACTCAATACAGGTAATAATTGTTACAATGGTCTTTATATAAAGCTAAACGAGATGCCACCACAGACAATCATTTTTCAAGTTGTGTAAATAGTTTCAGTTGTAATTTGGTGTGAATTTTTCAAGTTATTAGTTTAATAGTTTGAAACAATAAATAAGACATCTTACAATTTATTTAAGGTTGTAGGTTCGTAGTGTAAATCTGCTATTTACGTATTCTCCGTATGATTCTTTTCAGCATTTTCGGCTTTTAGGGAAAGCAATGATGCGTTTAGCTAAAGTTACGTCCTAAGAATACTGATGAAAAGAATTGATGAATTTAACAGCATTCTACATTATGTGATACTATTTTTAATTGTTTTTTTTTTGTAATTTCTCATTGTTGGATATTCGTTTCACATTTCGTATCAAAATTATGTGTAAACCAAAACAGTTTACTTAAATATTTGCAGTAATGATTCTTAAAATAAAAGAAGTGGAAAACCACATGACATAAATTAAAATGTTGTAGGTTTGGTTTGTTTGAGTCTGTTTATAAATTCATATGTAATGCTCTTTCTTGATGACGTTAATTCGACATTTTATAAAATGTTGGATTTTTGAACATAAATACTTATATTTACTGTCCTCTAGTGAAAAAGATTAAGGGAGGTTAGTTTTTATTTAAGAAAACAAAGCTTCATTAACTACAAATATTTGAATTTGCATTCCTTTTCGCTTATTTTGGGATCTCTTTTCGGTATTTGAAATGCTTATGCCTACTTGTGCATTAACATGTGATAGGAACAAACATATATTGATAGACTGCTGCACATACAAACTGAAAGTCAGTTATTAATAAGTAAAATGAATAAAATGCTGTTGAGAAAGAGTATGAGGAAAAATTAGGACATAATATTTGGACTACTTGTGTAGACCTGCGTAAATTTATATTTGATTTGCAGATTGATTCGCCATCACATAACCTAGTCCTCCCTAGGTTTTGTGCTTACTCGCATAGGGCATCAGGAACTCATTTTCTATAAAAAGATACATTTTGTCTTTGTGCGATGTTTCATGGAAGAATGATTGTTTCATTTGTGCTTTTTCTTTTGCAGAATACATCGATATATTTTAGTGACCTTTGTCATGAGACAATACATCGAGCTTCGGAAGACACTAACACACACATGTGTATTATCCCAGCATTAAATCATATTAGGTGTGTCAAACTTTAAGCTATCGAACAGTTTCCATATTCCTTTAATTGCAATGGTTCTGTTAATATTCATAATTTGTTTTACCATTTTTACCAATATGAAATGTAATAAAAGTTTCTTCATAAACCTTTACACAAAAAGTGGTCAAACAGTTTTATATTAAAGAAGCGACGAATGTCATTATAAATACCTAGGAATGCGATATATGTATGCCATGACAATGTAACAAACAGTATATTCACAGTCAAAGACAGCTTTTCAAATGTGCGCTAAAAATATTAATGAACAATGTGTAGAGACTTACCCTAAGCCCTCTTTAAACAAGGGAAACAATCTGTTTATAGAGTGAAATTAATGAGTGAACACGTTTGTCAATCTTAATCCTGTCCATGTTATATCATTGCAATGGAAAAGTAAGCTATGTATGTTACCTGCTATACTGGATAACACAGACATGCATCTAACAATCCTAAAAATGTCTTCGTTGATTTTCTCATATTTCTAGATATTTTCCCGATACTTTGACGTATATATATATATATATATTGGTAGCAGGGATTGTTCTCTTCTCAGCAATAGCTTTCATAACCTATTTTACTTTGTGAAATTTTGTGGGTTTTAACTTTTAAAAAATCGTCTGTTTGTTGACAAATTTCGCCGCAAAAATGTCATACTTTCCCTAGGGCATTAAATGATTTGATCTTTACATAATTTTCTATACAAAGTGCTGACCGTTACAGTAACTATGCATAATTTTTACATGCTTAGAGGTTAAAAGTGCATGATTTGCAAGAGCTACTTTATACACAGTCACCTAAACCTACAGTAAAGTTTTAGCGGATTTGTCTTCATTTTTTTCTCCAAATATTTTAACCAGGGTCATTTTTTCAGCTCAAATAACTCTTTTTCAGAAAATCATATTTCAAATATTTTGTGACTTTAGTGAGGAAACTGTATGGCACATACTAAGAAATATTCCATAAATCAGTTCAATATCTATACCGTGTGTTGACTGCACTCGTAAAGAAAAAGTTATATATTGATTTTGAAGAACAATAAAAATCATTTGACACATTTTTGAGACAGCGTTTTTTTCAACCGATGTATACAATGTATAGTCCTCTTAAGGATAGGTATTAGCAAATGTTATAGGAGTACGTGCATCATTTTGTACATGTACCTTTGGCTTACCAAACATTGATGATCAATTTACTGTGTAATAAGAAAAAGAAGGAAAAAAGAAAAAAAAGACAATAAAATGTTTTATTTTATGCTCATACTTTTGTAACACTTCCACCTAGACATTATCGGTCATATTTAGATCCTCACGGGAATCATCGTAGGTACCAATACAAATAATCAAATACATCATCGTTAAACAAACAATTTCTTCCTAGTATTACCCAATAGCAATTTGTCTCTTAGAGTCGACAAGAAAATAAACTGTAAGCTATCTGTTGAATAGTTCATATAAAAATAGTGAAGTCAATTTAAATTTTAGTTAGTTTAATCCAATGTGGCAGATAGTTTTCTTAAAATAACTTTCGAAAGCATTTGTCGACATGAGTTTACATTAGTTTAATGAAAACTTCTGGAGACCTATCACAGTTTTTCAGGACTTAATTTATATTCCGTCAGTCGACTATAGTTCCTAGTCACTTTCAATCTTTACATGTCAGTTCTTGTTTATACAAAATTTATTTGGTTAGTATGCAGTTGCACAATACTAATGATATACTAGGCTACATACACATGTAACAGAGTTACAAATACAAGATTTGGTCCAAAGGTAACGTCACCGGACTCAAAAAAGGTAATTCCTACCCAAGTACCTTAATTTATCTGCAATAGTTTTCGAAAGTATCATAAAAAATTGTTGCTTACTTTTCGGGATATCAACATGCACAGAAAGCGTTGTATCGAAAATCTGCGTACATTACTGACGTTATTGACGTTATTCGATAAACAATAACCAGCCTTAGCAAGTTAAATACTGTTTAAGAAAGAAACGCTATTTCCGCGTGCGGCGAGTGTCTTCAGGGTGAACTTGTATATTTAAAACGAAACAACCATTGAAAATAATATTTATTCATGTAATCATAACTGAATAATATCTTGATCTAATTTCTACAATAATACAACGATGAATAAATACGCAATACGGACGAACTGACATAACATCTGGATCCAAACTCGTAATAGGGGAGACCGAATCTATATATACATGTAAAAGATGATTGTTCTGTATATGATGGGCCACTTGTTCGTTTTTCGTTGTTCGTTTGTATATTTGTTCTCGTACAGTGTGAACGATAAATCTTTAAAAGTTCTAATACTTTAAGCGACAGACTATCTGATATAAAATTTTCCTCATTTTTGTTAATACAGTTCAAGAATTGTTCAGAATGGCATTGCCCAAAAGTCTCTCTTCCGGTAGGTAAGATTTTGACAATTATTTGAATGTATCTTCAGACTGGTTATTTCACTTTAACATGAATTCTTGTAGTTGCTCCATAATGACACTCCGCAATTTTCAAGTGATTACATACTCTCGTCAGGAAATTCGGCATTCTTCCGATGTATAGATAGCCTAACGTTCACATCTCAATATGGCCTAAATGGCATACGTAATTTGACGATTGGCGACATGGGGTATCCATTTTAATGTTACATGTATCATTTGTTCATTATATATGTTCAAAACCGTTTAAGAGCGACATCGGTCATTTTTTCTGCTAAAGTAGCAATGATACAGGCATCAATAAAATATTCAGCTTTCTTTAATGTAAAACAGTAGTTTAATATAATAAAAGTCAACATATAATAATAATTCAACAGAACTTGTCTTGCATGAAACTTTTTACAAGTATGACTCTAAAAAGGTCAAGACACTTTCTATTTTTCTCGGTTATCTTCAGTTTGAATGTATTATCGGTTACTTAATATATAAATTACGTACAAACTACAGGATTTAGCGAGTTTTTAGTTTACCGTCCCCAGACTGCCTACCAGACTGTTTGATGGTTGTGGGTTATTTTGGTCTGTAAAAGGAACTATCATGAGTAGCAGGACATAGGTCAATGTATCTTATGATATATTCTTTTGGCATGCAGGATGTAAACTTGAAATATGGTTGATTATTTTCGATTCTAAATGTCAAAGTCTCTTTTAATATTATATTTCTTAGTGATGAAATATTATTCCGTAACACGTGTTCAAAACAATTGCCTTCTGTGCTATCAAATTATTATATATTTGCAACCAAATTAAAAATTACAAATTAAAAATTAAGATGTCCTTCACTGTTTTCAGAACAAAAAGGAAGTAGAATTTGATTTAGCTTTACACTGCATAATAGAAAACAACACAATTCCAGGATTTCACGAAGTAATGTTTCAAAGAAATAACAAGTACATACACATTATAGGAATAATTTACATGCTGCAAAACATATTCCATTGCTTAACATCTGTGCTTAATTCTTAAGGTCGTTTGTAGCTAACGTTTTTCAGTATCTTTGCCCTCAAAAAAAGAAACACTGAAATAAAAAAATCCAGACAAAATACTACCACTCCCCGTAGCTTTTAAATGTCATTAAATGGATTTTTTCTTGATTATATACATAAATCAATTAGATGCGCTGTACATATTATGATTAATACAGACTTTAGTCATTACATTTAAACCATTAGCCTTGCGATTTTAACACCATTAATGCCTTGCAGCTAATTGCTTATTGTCTACCACTTAAGCAAGAACTTGTGTTTAACAAGATTCATAAATTATTAACTAATGTCTACATACTAACGATGCGTGAGCACGAGATAATAAGGTCATAAATTTAAGTTTGTGCGTTATCCATCAGTGGGACAGAAAACGTGGAACGTTATCACAACCGTCTTTTATTCACCATTTTGTGTCGATTTGCTGTAAAACCCAACTCACTCATTTTACGCTGTCAAATCAACCGTGTTTTATACATAATCCAATAGGACGCATAATTTTGTGAAAATGAAAGTTTGGTGTACGATACTAACGGAAAGATAATTAAGTAAATTGATGTATTTCTAATTATATATACTAGTAGTAATATCTAAGAATACTAATCACTTAAATGGCATAGCCTCTAAGGTGTTGATAATAATATGTATATGTATTGATTTGTTTGTTACCTAAGAGGTGATCAGATATAACTGGACAATATTCATTCATACGAGTTTTATCCATATTAAATTGCAAGACGATCAGACGTTAAAATTTAGTATTAGCTGATGTACTAGTATGTACACATGAAAGCAGAATGTGATACTAAGAGGAACATAAATTATATTACTCAAAACATCACTAGAAGAAAACGAATAAGCAGCAAAATTACAGATTTATATACACATTGCTAATATCATGTTTAATATGATAAAGGGAAGAATTATCCTATCAGCTTCACTTGTATTTTATTCAAGGTATAACCCCTTCGAATCGCAAATAGAGAATACAATTGATGCAATGTGATTCTTTCACTAATCACATTTTAGGACGCAATTCACGCCTGGTGTATATATTACTCCGTTTTTCTCAACCCGCCCGCTTAGCTCAATAGGAAGAGCGCAGATCTACGGATCGTGGGGTCGCGAGTTCGATCCCAGGGCAGGGCATATATTCTCCGTGACGATTTGATAAAAGACAGTGTGTCTGAAACCATTGTTCCTCCATCTCTGATTCATGTAGGGAAGTCGAACAGGTTTGTACAGGTACATAATCTATGACCGCTGTTTAGGTTAACTGCCCGCCGTTACATAACTGAAATACTGTTGAACAACGGTGTTAAACACAAAACAAAGAAACAAATATACGATTTTTAATTCATAAGAACAAAATGCATGCATCAAGTTATATTCTCATCTTAAAATGAAAGAAAAAACATATGTCTTCTGTACGATACCTGAGGATTTTGTCATATATTTTCTTTTGTCTCTTAAGTAAGCACTGGATTTTGTGAAGAAAAATGTCAAGTCAAGTAAAATGGGACGAAAGAACAACCAGCCATCCATACAACATAACTGTTGCATACCATGAAACCTGGCGTCGGATTTTAAGCTTAACAGATATCGTTCATAAATTAAAAGAAAATTTAGCTTCATTAAAAATCGAACGTTATCAGAGCGACACATTATAATTTCAAACAACACATACCTGACAAAAATTTATCATGGAGAAGTACATAATAAATGTATGCATAATTATGTATGCATAAAAGTATGTTTAGTAAGACACACACTACAAAAGTGAAATACACAAAATGACACAAAATAGATTGATATAGGGCCGTCCGCCTGATATGCCTATCAAACCGCGAGCATTTTTTGCCTATTGAAAATTCTAAATGTCAAAACAATCCATTGTTTAGAAAAGTAGACATTACCCATGTCTACATGTTTTAAAGTATCGACAGTTAATACAGAATAGATTGTATAACTATTTACCTTGCATTTCACATTGAATTTATCGCAGACCAAAAATCTTGATATAACCCCAAAATTATTTACACAGTGTTTACGCATGAATTACTTGAAAATAAGTAAAATATCAGAAATCCTACGTGACGAGTTTCTGTTGATTTTATTATTAAAAATATTGCTTCAAATTTACACAATCTTTTTGGCTAAAATGTCACAATTTTGGCGTTTTTAAAACTGTTTAGTAAAAAAACATAATCAATAAAAGTTTTCTTTTGTGTAGGGTGGGTGTGGGAGTAGAGGAAGGGTCAGCCACAGACGATAAGAGAACAGATATAAGACGGATCGTATGAAAGCAAGTCGATAATAAATACACTAAGAATGGTAAATTACCTCAAACTTGGGAGTTAATAGAGATCATTGAATGCTAATCCTACACTAGCCCTAAATGAAACTTGATAGATGGAGCATCGCAAAACAACTGTAAGCTAAGCTGTGACATCATAAGTACACAATCAAATTTAAAATAGTTTCTGGTTTTGAACAGTGTGGTTGATCATTTTCTTAAAATAACTTTCTCTTAGGTACTTTAATCAACTTAGAAGGTAACATGAAACTTTTAGTAGTATTTCAGGACTTCAGTTCCTAATCACTTTCCATTCTTAAACTTTACACTTCTGTTCTTATGCAACTGCTCAATACAGAAGAACAGTTTTGCGAGTAATAAGTTCATTGGACATGACACACGCTGTTTACTCAGAACATGTATAACCTATATGCAATATATTTGGTGTTCTAATGCTTAATATCCCGCCTAATTATTCTTAACTGCAATGATTGTTGAAATAGGCTTCAATAATTCTAAGATTCTAAGCAATTATTTGTCATTTATTTTGCAAATGCTTAAATAAGTTTGGTTAAACTAAAATGTTGTCCCCGTCATATTCCAATTTTGAACTTGTACAGTCAATTACTTTTATCTAGATATAGTTTAGACTGTGTTTTCTCGATTACATGACATTGATAGTTTCAATGTACTACAAAGGTTACTGGACAGTATATCAAATATCAATTGTATTATAACATTCCATTACCAGCAGCATGGTAGAAGCAAGTTATGTCTGTCACTGGAATACAGGTTTTGGATGTAGGTTTGAATGATAATTGTCTTTTTATTTTTAAGTTTGCGTTTCAATTTTAAGTTTACATTTGAGGTCAAGCCTATCACAATTTGAGCCGCGCCATGAGAAAACCAGCATAGTGGGTTTGCGACCAGCATGGATCCAGACCAGCCTGCGCATCCGCGCAGTCTGGTCAGGCTCCATGCTGTTCGCTTTTAAAGCCTATTGGAATTGAAGAAACTGTTAGCGAACAGCATGGATCCTGACCAGACTGCGCGGATGCGCAGGCTGGTCTGGATCCATGCTGGTCGCACACCCACTATGTTGGTTTTCTCATGGCAAGGCTCATTTATAATTAACGAAACATTCTCTGTAGTCTGTTGAGACAATACGATTGGGTTTCTGTAAAAACTACATTGTTTATAAAACAGATTAAAGACCAAATAACAAGAAAGCGATGTTCTCGGGGTAAAAGAATCTTGAGGCTAAGACAGAACTTTGAAATAAAATAAAATATTGCCATGGTTACAATATTTATATTATTTATATCTCACGTTTCAGATAAAGAATAAGTTACTAATATATTCAAAGAAGTTAATTATCTGCAAATCTCTTGATGATAACATATTTACACCTGATATTAATCAGATCTGATAACACGCATTCAAGTTATATTAACACTTCAATGGTATATTGTTTTTGGCAATTATGTTTTGTCCCTAAAATATAGTTAGTTTGAAATATGCTCAAAAATATTTCAACGGAATACCAACATTATCCCCATCTAAATAATTTACGTTTCTTTTCAAACGATTATAAAAGAGAATAGGGAGCTTTCCATTTTGCCTTTATAACTTTCATATGGCACTAACGCTCCCAACTGTTATTAACTCCCGAGAAATGTTTACGTGGACCTTTCCTAATTTTGTACATTAATCATTTAGATCCGATACGCTCTTGATTATTTATACAAACTCTAGTTATTTTATACAGGTCTGTATTCAAACCGATTAACCTATGTTTGGTTGTTTCGCAGTTATTTACTTATTGTCTACCAAGTGAGCAAGAAGAATCTTTAGCCGGAGGCATAAATACTAAGCAAGTATCTACATGCTCAAGATGCATGGATTCGTATTTTTCTGATATGTATGTTTAATATCAGGCTGTGAAGAAAATGGTAGCCAATCCAACACTAATACTATGAAATGTTCATTTTGTCATTATAACAATTATTGTATTTGTATAATCTTATCCTTATAAACATTTCAGAGCAAATATACTATGAGTGGCCGACGAAATAAATTTCTGGACGAGGGTTGTATCTACTTTAGCATGTATAATTTGAAGCATGAAAATTACATTCCAAACATCGAAGGAACATGGTTACATACATAGCATACTATAGCGAAAACTGGCAAGTAGTAAAATGGCAGATAAAAGATAAAATTTATATATATATATATATACTTGACAATGGAAAGACTTGGCACAAGATGGAAGTCTACAAATTAAATAAATAAAATGACTTCACATGCCTTTCCAACAGTATTTAATTACAAAAATACAAACTAGTTTTGCCTATCGGCTCATCAGTGTACATTTGTATTTAATATGTTTCATATATTAAAGAACAGCACGTATATGTGTCAACAGAATCTGAATCTTTATAAGAAGTGTTAAATAAACTTAGAGACCATGTGCTAATTAACGCTGCAATAGAAGCATCTATTGATTCCGCTGTCATTATGTTTTAAAACTACAGTAAAAGAACGATCAAACCAGTTGTGAAATTAATACTTCTGAAATTAATTAACGACTCTTGAAGATATCTAAATATATTATGGAATGTGATATGCATTATTATACAAATTTGCTACATTTACATTTATAAGTGGTGTAACAGTATCGTGAATAGTAATAATCAAAAAAAGGCTTGCAACGTTTTATATTATCGAGTATACATGTATGTACATCAATAATTCAAATACGCCTAATGTATGTCATTAACCAAATAGCAGGTTCAGACAAAACAAGTTGCCTGACAAACATTTTGACTGGCATATCTTTAACCGTTACTGACAATTCACATGTCTCCGGGAAGTACCATACACAACTGTTTACAACTTACTATTTCTAGATAGTAAATTGTCTGGGAGAGACATATTTGCATTACAACAAAAGACAAAATTAGCTAATGGTCCTGTGAAAAACTATAGATACACAATCATAATGAAAAACAAATATTATGTTAGCTGTGTCTGTGATTCAATTTCCGGATCAAAGGAGTCAAACAAATCGCGTCAACGTCAACTCTGATTTTTCTTTTGTTACATGACTGTAAAGGCACATCGACGGAAATAAAAACTGTAATATGTGTATTGAAACACCCACTTCCAGCAAGCCTAACCACACGTGACTGCACATAACGCGGTTTTCTGCCGGTTTCTAAAAACGCAAAAGTATATTGAAGTAATATTAATAAAATTCAAATTTTCCAAACTGACAGCAACACGTCAAAACGAATTTTTGTGTCACTTTGGTGCGAAATATAAAACAGGAAGATACATAAAACGCGACAGAACGAAATATAATATTCCTTTGCGTTGGCGTGCACGCCATTAACAAAGAGTTCATGTTGTCAAGCTGGAGCGCGCACCTACGCGAGACAACGTGAATTAGTTTCGTCTTGGCGCACATGCCAACGCGCCAACACGCGACTATATATGGGCATTTTGAAGCACATCTGTTGTTATTCCCCTATTGCCCTGTTTCCGCCTCAAAGAGAAAATAAGACGAAACCATTTCATTTATACACCTCTATATTCTAATGGTGCAAGGATGCTTTGGAATTACGTTTGCCATGACAACACAAATAACAATAACATTTATTTGTAAAAGATGGTAGAATTTGATTTGTCCTCTTTATTAGATAACTGAATTACAATATACTTCTATTACACAGTATAATTGATTTGACTAGTACAATCATGATTGCAAAAGGTGTGTCTAATGTTCACATGTCATTAAACAGAAATGATATCAATAATTTTATTTTCTACTTTATCCTCTGAGGTATTAACTTTTAAATGTTCATTCATGTATCTCCAGAGAAAACTATCTCGTCGTTCTGGAACTATTCATAAGGAGGATAGTCTATACGTGTTCATTTCAATATACATGTCTTACATCAATGATGTACTGTATTCTTGTAATATTTTACATTTTCACCTAATACAAGTCTTCGTATAAGGCTGTCTCTTTGTTGTCAAAGACAGATACATAAAACCCGTGTTACAAGGACAATGCATAATTCTACCGAGACACATTTACACAGACTTCCTATCATTCCAATGAATTATTGATGTCTCTACTAATGCTCACTAAACATAATGCAACTTACGTGTAACATTGCATTGCAAGCTGATATTTCTACTACGACAGAGCTCAATTTTCCCCCAAAAAGTAAAATATTGTTGTACAAACTTATTTGTTATTCTAACGTAATAATTGCCACAATTCCCGCCAGGTACTGCAGTTGATTTAGTAAGACATAAAAGAATGCTGATGGCAAATTTATGCTTGCAGTCTCTGATATTGAAAACCAGATGCAAACTTAAAAATGCCATGCACTTTGCGGTGACTTCGATATAAGAAAGCATTTGTTTTATTGTCACTGCTGTAAAACGGGGATCTGTAGTTGAGAAATTGATGTGTTTATTTTTTATTTCATATGCCTGTTATCCTAGCGTATCCGGCATGAGGCGAATATGTCTTTAGTAAATTAAATATGAAAGGTCAGATCAAAGAAAAAATCTCAGAAGTCTACTGCTGTTGAACTTTTATATATTTTTGTACTTGCACAAGGATTTTTATTGACATTTATAAATAAATGTTTACAAGACTACACTCAATACATGCGTTTGGTATCCAATATGTAACAGTAATCATCTTATATTAAGTGAGCAGATTACGATACTATCTGAACCGTTTTAATCGAGATATTGGTTAAAGTCACTTGCCTCTCTTTTATCTAAGGAAACCATTCAGCTGGTGTACGTAAATGTCTGTGGTTTTACCTAGGTACATCCGTGCATGAAACAAGATTCGGGGGTTAGCACCTGGGCACTACCATATGATTATGAATAGTGTCAGTGTAACGTTAAATCCATTAAAACAAACTAACTTCTCAGATGAGACTTAAGTCGGTGCTAGGGGTTGTGAGAGGTGTTGCACATTTCATTACCTATCATGAACAGACTCAATCAAACTGAGTCTGCTATTATTCTTCTTGTTACATTCTTTGCTTCCAAAGGACGTTTTTACAGAAATCTGATTCTATTATCTCTATTGCACAACGCGAACTACTGATTTTCAGAAAAGTAAAGCCATTCTTGTTAGGGAAGCAGCGTCAAATTCCACGGTATATTTAAATAGCACGCTACCCCAAATGGTGATTAAAATGCAAAGGTACATTCGTCTGAAAATAATGGAATCTCCCCTCGTTAATATAATAACAAAATGCTCTTTGTGACACGACATCAGACTCTGAAATAATATCTTATTTCGTAGATAACATAAATATAGCGACAGAATACAATCTCTTTTACACTGACAGCTTGTTGATTTACAAAACTTTGTCGAAAAATGTTCATCTTTAAGAGAATTGTTACGTACAATTATATAGCCAATCACAATTTCATTTCAGAGAGAATACTAACATTCAATAATAAATGTAATGAGTTACCAGCAACAGATTTCAAAACTATAAAATTAACGATAAACAAAAATGTAACTGCCGGCATTTTGTACCTCTGCAAACTATTTCTTATTAAAAGATAATTGCAAAGTAATGCTGTGGAGCAATTGTTCCCAAGACTAAATTTGCTGCGTAAGTAAAATTAAACTGCTTTTAAGACAGTCGAATTGTCTCTACTGTCAACAAAGTTAAATATTAACTATTGATTGACTTTTAACAAGAGCAGGGCAGATCCACTCGTTCACCAATTACGTTTCTTTTTGAAATGAAAATATCACGTAACGTAATTTCCTGAAATTCTAAAATACTTTTTACCAGTAAGCATCAAGAAAATCAACATCACCGAAAGATGAAGGACATTTTCTTTTAGTTGCACACTGATTCTGCAAAGATTAGAAAACATATCACCACACCGTATATACTTTTATGAAACATTAATAGATATGGAAAGTTAGATTAAGCTTGGGATGGAAATAAGCATTTATAGGACCGTATATGAAGAGTGATGATGCAGTCACCGATATTCCACAGTCACTACCAGTTAAGAAGGGTAGAAACAGATTAAAAATGAAGACTTAAAACGCCAACAAAGTCCATGAGTCTTCAACCGAGATAAGTCCATCTAAAAACAACAACCACTCCTGTAACTTTTTAGGGGATTTTGAACAGAATGCGGTAACTTTCATAATATCATTATTGTGAAATCGGTTATAAGATACAATAATTTTTGTCAGTATATCAAAGTAACCAATGTATCATGTCAGGCAATTACGATACATTTTGTGCTTGTAATTCTACAGTGTAACTTGCAACAGATCCACTTAATTTCGAGATGCATTTGCCAAGACTTAACTTAAGATACGTTAAACTCAAAATACCTCGTTTATTTACAGTTTGAAATTTCTCGAGTATTTTCAAACATATACCATTCACAATTATAATAAATTTGAATCTGACATGCGAAAGAATTGGCCATGAAATAATCTTTAAAAAAGTAAAAAGAATTTGAAAATGCTGAGGGTATTTATTCAACCTGCAAACTAACATCGATAACGTTATGGGAAAGTTAAATGTACGCAAACTTTTACTCTATTTTGCTAACTTTTTTTAATTATCTACCCATTTCTGGAATATATATCATAAAGATCTGAAGGAAATTAACTCACTGACAGACTGCATACTAGGATAGGGACATTAAAGGGAAGAACACAACTACTTTTAAATTTACATCTTATCTTATTATACTTATCAAAGAGTACTCCAGAAATTTTAAAGGAGCTTCTTTTTATGAATTCATTGTTTGTTATGATGTTTGTCTCGAACATAACTGAAACTTATACGCCAGTTTTCATTTAATTGCACTCTGTGTGTCGTACATTCTCGTAGACAAACATCTACGAAGGTCTTGAAAATGCATTTTTTACATGTGCAAATGTTGACTTCGGTTCAGCCTGAGGCTGGTGGCGAGGAAGGAAGCATGCATTTCCCCTTCCATGGAATAATTAAAATCACCTCTTGTATATGATGCCTGCTTTTTTGATGCTGTCCTTTGACGGTTTATGCAGGCTCCATAACCTCAGATTTCTTCTCTAAATTCCAGTATGTTTAGTTCTTTCCGTTCGTTGTTTTCTCATTTAGGACGAGCACATTATTTTTCTTGGGGGTCACATGCCG
Organism: Mercenaria mercenaria; assembly: GCF_021730395.1. Classification (NCBI taxonomy): domain Eukaryota; kingdom Metazoa; phylum Mollusca; class Bivalvia; order Venerida; family Veneridae; genus Mercenaria; species Mercenaria mercenaria. The sequence goes on from NC_069369.1 coordinate 54,789,317, forward strand.
TGCTCATTGAATTATATATGGAAGTATCAGCGAAGGTTTCATGTTCACCCTAGTAAGAACACATATGCAGGTTTTTCTAAATTGTTTTTGGTACATGTAACATGTACCATTGTCGAGTTCTGCTTTACTATGGCCGATAGGGCGAGTACGATAGCATGTATGTCCACAAATATGCTCAATAAAACCGAACCTGCAACATTTTTATTTTTCTCTTGTTTTGACATGTGGAGTTTCCGCTTATTCTATTTTATATTCCAAGAATTAAGTTAAATGTTTGCACAATGAGGGAGATACAATGTTACGCAGTAAAGGAACTGCAAGTATCTCTTTACAATAGTATCTGGCCCATCTTGATGCATGTTGGTAATGAAATGTCTTGTACGGGCCATATTTATGCACAACGACATAAGAAAATTAATTGCGTTTTAAGTAACATGTTTCTCCGAGTACTGATGTTCTAGTTTACTGCTGAATAAGTGATTTAAATAAAGTTGTGAGTATTTATAAAGTATAACAGTACTCAGAGCAACAAAACGATAGCAGGAAACAGAACTCGCTTGATGTGTCTTTACTAATACAATTTTATACTGACCGTATGCAGTTTTGCCCTACATCTGGACAGTTACTCTGAAAAGCATTAAATAGGTTTCTAACTGCTATGTTATGATGACAATATATCGTTCAACATTTTCCTTTATCTAATGCAATTCAAAACACATCTTAATATATTCCATACTGAGCGCTAACCTCCATTATTAATTTCTATTTACTTAGATTTGGTCTAATTCGGTCTGCAAAATTTGCAATATCATGTTTTTTATTCCCACTAATAATCATCTAAAAGGTCTTATGTGCATATCTCGATAATCTGGAATAGAAAATGAGTGGACTATTTCCATTTTAACAAACAATAATCCTGGACGATAGATATTTACATATATGCATTTTCTACACAAAAAAGTATTTAAAGTTATAATGCGAAACCTTTGAGGTTCAGTAAATCGTTACCACAAGGCTATGTTACCTATGTTAGCACAGTCAGACACATTTGCATTGAGGTCACAATGTAACAGTTACAATATTACATTTCACCATGATAGTACAGATCATCTCACGCGGAAAACACATGCATAGCGAGAAATTCCTCCGAGTACTGTTTTATTCTGACTCGGAGTACCGATAATTATAGTTTTATTACTTATGCGGAATTTCGTCGAGTCACTCAGAGAAATTCCTTGACGGAACTCCAGGTCGAAATTATACAGGTAACACTATAATGATTTCCGGTATTTTATACTCCGAGTCTGTAATAAACAACTAATCGGTCATTTCGAGTGACGCGAGATGATTTCTTGAAACTCCGAGGAAGTATTCCCTTACCTTGATGGATTTTTATATAATTAGCTTGCTCATTTTACTGTTTAAAATTTGTGAATTTTGATATTGAAATAGTTTCTGACCATACAAATTAGATAAAGCAGCATATTTATGTAAAATGGATTTAATTATTAAATCAATACATATAAATTAAATCAACTTTCAAGAAAAGTGATTTGTTAAATTTTGATACTGAAATAATTTCTGACTTTTTAAATTAAAATTAGAAATAAAGTTATGTCAATTGCACTAAATTAAGCATGATTTATAATTTGATAAAATAACAACAGCTAAAAAGATCATTGTTTAGTATGGTACTGAAATATTTTCTGACTATACCATTTAAATAAGAAATAAATTATGTAAAATGGACTAAATTTAAGAATTATATAATTTAAACTAAACAAACTTTCAAATAACTGGCGTTAAAGGATAGTGAGTTGTTAAATATCATCAGTGCAAATTAAATTCAGAAACAGATTTATGTACATTGAACTAAATTCAGAAAGATAAGCTTGAAGATAATGGCCGTTAAAAAATAGTGATTTTTTTACTGAAAATTATAGAAGAAATGATTAATTTTCATTATGAAAATGTTCTTTCATAATTGCATATGGAAGGAATCATAAAAAGTGAAAATAATTGCTGCCTTATCCACTCAAAAAGTCATAAAATGTCATAAATGTAACATAGAAAGATACTAAAGGATTACAATTATTCATTGATTACTTTTGTTTTCGCGTATCACTACGTAAAATATAATCATCTTGCTCCATGTAATCTGAAATCTGTCCTCGAAGGTACTCGAAGACCCAGTTAAATTTGTATAGGTAATTATTTGTTCGTCTCGGAGTCACTCGAAGTAATTCCGTCAAGTGACTCGGGAACAAAAGAAACCGATACAGGTGTGTATTCCGCTAATTGGATTTCATCTCGAGTCACTCCGATGATTTCCTTCGAGTGACTTCGCATAAATCCTCGGAGTCAGACAGCGAAATTCATTGACGGAAACTTCCCGACTCAAAGAAACTTCGAGTCGGAGCTTTGGACGTGGCCATCCTCCGAGGATCGAGAAGAATGGGTTTTCCGCGTGAGCTGATCTGTATATTGTGAATATCATCGAATCACAGGGAAAGCATGTCATTGATCGAGGCCGCGATCATATTGAATAGGACAAGTATTTGCACGCTGGGGAAAATATTTCATGATGGACCTGTCAATTCTTTACTTATGGGTGAAACAGGTCTCATAAGCGTAAATACGACTAGCTTCTACTGATTATAAAAACATACCGTACGATTTGTTGTGAATTAACTATTGTTGTACTTTTAGTAGTTCAACCGCCACCCTTGTTTAAGAGCAACATTTAAAAAACACGTTTTGTTTTCATCCTCAAGTAATAAGTAAGTAGATTCGCCCAGTTTAATCAATCTAGACGCATAATCTAACTATACGAGCGTCTATTTCACCCGATTTACATTCGGAACATTTTCACGCGTTTCGGGCTTTATCGTATGTTTAACATGGGACTTTTGAACCGTCCAAAGATGTTGGAAATGTTTGTCTCATTGTTTATTCTTTTTAATAAAACTGTTACTGCTTTCATTGTTTACCACTTTTTTTCAACCCTTGCCCGAAAAAACAGTAATGAGTTTGTACACTGTTCAGACAACTGTGCTCTGTTGAAATTTAACCAAACACAAGTTTACCTGCATAAACAGAAAGCATGATATGTCGCCATGCGCGGGTCAAGAGGGGGGGGGGGGGGTACCAGGGGTCCGGACCCCCGCTGGAAAATCTTTAAAAAAGGAAAGAAGACAAGAAGGAAAGTAAATGTTTTTCGAAAAAGGCAACATTAGGACTGCATGTAAAGTATATGCGGCTGCTGCTACATACGACCCCGACATAATTCATATTATTTATCTAAAAGAAACTAAGAATTTTACCTTCAAGAAAGCTTGATTTTATCATCTTCCCAAATTTAACAAGTTAGTCCATAAAACTGTCCCAGAATGCAAAAAATGAAGTGCTAAATTTCAAAATGTCCAGGGTGGTGGGGGGGGGGCAGGGGATCGGCCCCCCTCTGGGAAAATTGGCTGTGTCCGTGCATGGTCACTATACCTGTCCAGTACTGGACATTACGGTAAACGCTTCTTTCCTGCACAAATGACAATTTTGCAACTTCTGTCCGGTTTGTACAAATTTCTGGCCGCGATAAACCATTTGACTTGTTACAAACTTGAATCCAACGCCTTTCCTACTGATATTAAGTGTTTTAAATGTTACGTCTTTCTGTAGTTGTTTTCGTTTTAATGCGGGGATCAACGTGTATTTCTATTTTTGCTATATTATACATGTAGCGAGTTTTCAGTAAATAGCAATGAAAAGTTCTGTTTCAGTTACAAAATGAAATGATACTGCACAAACATTATTACAGTCTTTAAATATACATGGTAACTACGGCTTCCCTAATTTGTGTTGGAATTGAAAATTTACAAACTATTCTAGTCTGTTTGAATGCCTGGCAATATTTCTGCTCTAGAGATTTGCATTGCTTTTCCATTTTGCAGTAAGATACATTCATTTATCATTTAACAAAATAAAAAAAAACTACATCGTTCGTTTCCTGAATTTTACAATGACATTTTCCAGGTACTAATAAAAACCTGTTTTCCACAAGTAACTGCTATCTTATCCGCATGAATCCGAAGTGGAGGACAAAATGACTGCAGACAAAGTGTCTCTTATCAAATCGTCACGTAGAACATACACCTCGCCCGAGGATTGACTCCAGTGATCCGTAGATCTGCAATCGCCCTATTGAGCTATGAGAGTGAGCTTCCTGTTTGTGACATTATATTCTCATTTATTAAGGAAACAAAAGGACTCATTACATAGAGTTAGATCCCTTAAAGAGATTAGCGTTTTATTACTGTTTATGAAATTTAATAAATACCGGTTTTTAATGTGGAGCATTTAAAAAAGGGAAACTATTTTTGGTTTCAATACAATTTCAAGTTTTACATTTGAATCTGAAAGAAGACATTTTGTGCGTGTAGCTACCAAATTTATTATTCTCCAATCTATTTCGGTAACGCAACCAAGATAGGCAAAAATGGGGGTAATAATACATTTACACACCTGCATTTCTAAGAACTTCGGCTAAACACAATAATTGTCAATGCCAATCTTTGACATATCATTGTATAATATAATAGTTGTTATATTCAAAAAAAATTTAGGCAAAGTATGTTTATCAAATTATACAAATGCAAAAACAACTCTGTCTAGGTTTGGCAACCAGGATAGGAAAATCAAGTTGTTGAATTCCTCCGTTAGAAATCAAACACATTTTAAGCAGTCGGTTAAGGCAAATCAGTTGTTAAAAGTTTCCAACAATTCTATTACGTGACCAAAATATAATTAATTATTTCTAAAGTTAAATCAGTTTTAACTAAGGTAATTTTCGTCATTGTAATTAAAAGAGTTTAATTTCAAAAGGGTGGGAACAAATTACCTTGCATTTCCATTCAATAAACATCTGGCTTAGTACTGAAGACAGCAAGAAGCCTCTCAACGTATTTCAGGAATTCATTTGTTTTCAGTAAGATAATTTCCATTCCTAATTACTTTCTCTTTTTTTTCAAGTTACACAGTTAAAACTAGGCTTTTCTTGGATTTAAGACCGTCGTATTAAATTAAATTTCATTCATCGTGTCAGACGGAAGAATTAAACTTTAAAAGAACGAAACTGTGATTAATTAGAAACAGACCCTTCAAATATTTTTTCAGATGATTACTCAAGGCGAGCTCTTTCTTGTAAAATCACTGCCGGCTCGGTTTGATCGAGCCTGTTCATGGACGGTAGTGGAAATGCAAGCTACCGTCCATGCCCTCTAGCCCTGGGTTGAGCAGAATTCAACATTTACACATGTTAGAAGTACCAGACTATAATTTAGAGACATCCACAGATGTATTCATACGGCGGTGCACATGTAACCTTTAATAATGCACAGAATGCAATTCTATGAACAGCGGAGTATGGTCCCCATTTAAAATAATGGCTTTGCCCTAAACGAGAAAACAATGAGCAGAACAAAACAAACTGGAATTTAGAGAGGGGATCTGAGGTTATGGAGTCTACATATCACTGAAACTGCCAAAAGACAAAATGAAAAAACAGGCACCATATCCAAAGGGTGATTAAACAATACCCAAAGATATTTAAGAGGCAGTATTGGAACCACCCAAGCCGAAATATAAACGTCGCGCTGAACGATCTGACGAGATCGAACCATCAAAACCTGTTCTGGACCATCAAAAATGTACAGCAACAATTTGTGAGAAGAAACATGTTCGAGGCAAACATAACAAAAAGGCACTAACCCCATTTTCTCATACAGGAAATGTCTTTTTACACCGATAGTGACGCTGTTTATGCATGGTCTTATTGGAATTTATCTATCAAGCTCGCAAAAGGATTTCCTCGCCATCAATATTGCAACAATTATACAAAAATATTCTAGGAAATAAGAAAAGATTCAAAGCAAGCGATTGATGGCCTAACACAAATTTCTCCTTATATGTTTTTGTTCATTTTAAATGCAAGGTGTAACTGCAGTTTTTCATTTAGCTCCATTAAAGTTTCAAAAGCAGACTTCAGTTTTTCTCAACAATCATCACACACCGGACAGATCATGGCATCGTTAAATGAATTCCATAGAAACAATTGCGCCTGAAACTATCGACTTCAAAGTATCAACGGACCAGTTTGAATTCATTAAAAAGCTTCTCTCTCCAAACTGTCATTAAAATGCACTCAATTATAGTTTTCATCCTCTTTCAAAACGAAAATATCACGTAGCGTCTTTCCCTGACTTTTGAATGACATTTCTATTAAATTAAATTTGAAACTTTAAAGGCATGCGAATGAGAACACTCCAAAAACAAGAGAAGGGTTTTCATAGTGGTGTAATCAATCAAATACAGTAAAGTACACCAAGAAGAGCTTAAAGTATTTATCCATTAACTAATAATTTATACATGTACTAATTATGTTAAATTATGAATATATCGTACATAAATAATAGAAAAAAAGAGGGATAAATACACTGAGACCGCATCTATAGAGACTACAGATGAACATAACACTGTATGATATAATGTAATGTTACAAAAGTATGACAACGTTAACGTAAATGATAATTAAAAAATGTTATCAACTTTCTGTAAAATCAGTCAGTCAGATAAATACATCCGAAAGTAATCACTGAAACACCCAAGGTGCTGTGAATGTGTGAGATCACAGCATTAGATAGGAAATAGTATTACTAAAATAGTTGACGTTATTTTCCAAATGTTTCCATGTTGCATCTTGTTTATGCTTTCGAGATGCATTTGCCAAGACGTAATATTTGTAACAGAAGAAGCCCGAATGTCACACATTTCATAAAGTAGTTAAATGAAAGATCGCACACATGCGGTTGAGTTTGGAAAACAAAACTTTTAATTAATTATTATAAATTACATTCAGTTATAGGCATACAGACACTAAATAGGAAAAGGGCGTGAAAAAATGGCGGATTCAAATAATCCCAAGTTTTTTGCTCTGTAGAGCTATTTTCTTTATTTTCTTTGCAATTGTTTTCAAATTGCTGAAATCACATGACAGATCTATGCTTGACATGTAGGTAGCTTTTTGTTTAAGAAATAATAACATGACAGAATTTGTCATGCAAACACCATCACTACAATCTGGGGTCTTATTTTCTTAGCTGATTTTGCAGTTTGTGTGTTTTGACTGAACATATTGTTCTTGCATCGAAATGACCCACATTTTTCTTTTGATTTTTCTTCAGCACTGACAATATTCTTCAAGAAAAAGTAACTGTTACAGACATTTAAAATGGGTCCTAATGTGTGTTGCAGCCATTGGAAATATGTCAATTTTATATAGAATAAAGATGAACAGCTATTTAGTGTGTCTTAACCTATAAGATGAGTAATGTCTGAATGCTAACTATTTATTTGAAGTTTGCCTTACCAAAATGTTAATTCAAGGGTTGGTCAGAAACATTAAATAGATTAAAAACAACAACGTGTTGATAGACATATTCTTAACAGCGACCAACCAGCATAACAAACAGCTGGTGAAATTTCCAAATCATAGTGATAGATAGAAAAAAGAAAATGCTTTGTGTAGCTTTGGTTCATAACTTCTGCAGATAATAATGTGAAATTGGACACAATGTCTAATAATAAGTTTTTTGTTACACATTACTTAGAAAAAAATAATAAAATTATTAGAGATCATTTATCTCGCAAGCGTTACAGGTTATGATGACAGGAAAGTATATTTGACCACTAAACTGACACAGAACGTATTTTATTTTCATTAGATATCGGTTTTGAATTAATGTAAGAACGATACTTCCATATACATATGTTATGTTGCGCATGATCAGCTTTCATTTCCAATGACACAGAGCCTAAAAATTCATGGGGGTGGGGGGCGGGTGTGAGTGTGTGTTTGTGTGTGTGTGTGTGGGGGGGGGGGTGCATCTGTAGACGTCTAAACCGTTTGCACATCCAACCAAAATTAAATGTTTAATCGACGTTGGGATCCAACATCTATATAACATCTAACCGACGTCAAGTGCTGTATAGAACATTGATAGAGCCAAGTGTATACGAGTTATGGCTTACTCCAGTCCGTCATAAGATGAGTTTTATGGATATAACTTGATTCCGTATTGTTATGTTTTCTGGTCCTTTGGGATCACGGAGTCCATTCAATATATGTGTATTAGAGTTCCGCTTAAGCCGGTGCTGGAGGTGGGGGGGGGGGGGGGGGGGGGGGCGTGAGAGGTTTTGCATATTTCATTACCTCTCATGAACAGACTCAGTCAAACCAAGTCTGCTATTATACCGCTTGGTTGCATTCTATGCTTCCAAAGGATCTTTTTACAGATGTTATTAAATCTAAATTGGTTTTCTGGAAGCCATCTCAAACTTACCTTAATAGATAATTTAATCAATATCAATGTGTATGAATTCCTGAATATTTCTATAAAAGCGTCTAATTCGGGTAATAATAAGGGGAGTGGTGAGTCAGTGGTTAGAGTGTCGGCCGCTTAGCCCGTGGGTCTAGCATACGAACCCCACTTGGGTGTGTTTTTAAGTATGAACATGCAGCTAAACCAAACCGACAATAATTTGTGCGATTACGTATCAACTTAAAACAAAACGATGCAATCACTATCAAAAATAATCAATTTTATCGCTTGTACGACACGTTGTTTAATGAAAGCATTCTATGGTATTTTCTGTCTAATAATTATACAATATAACAAAAATCGTGCTAAACATCAACGTGCGCTGTAATTTGTTTGTATTTTGCCATGTGTAATTTTTCAAAGGAAAAGTAGAATCCTTTGGAGCATGAGACTTTATGATACAATGAGAGCCACGTACAGTAAATTGAGCTATTTTAAAACAGCTTATAGCGGGAAAATTAGTTACCGAAATATGTCTTAGAGCAGAAAAGCAATAAAACTGAAATATACTTTTGAAGACTGTATTTCCTAAGAACTTCATTGTGGAAAAACGCACACACAGAGAACTTGATCTTGTACGGGCATTGCTCGCATAAAAATCTTTCTTTAAGAAGAAAATGTCGAACGGTGTCTGAATAATATATGATTTCTACCAAACGACAAGCGTTGAGCTGTTGAGTGCTCAACACTTACTTTATTGTCATTCATTTTATTTATGATTCATCTTTACGGACACAGTTTCTTTCGGGATTTTGTTATACTTTATAACAGAATAAAACATGACCTCTTTTCATTATATGAAAGAGTTACATTTTGTGCAATCAAAAATAAAGTTGTATCAGTCCCAGACGTTTTTTATCATTGGGATCGTCAGCACTCTAGACTATTACTAAGCAAGAATTAAAACTATATTTGATCCAAACTACATCATAGTATGTATGCTAAGATGTAATTAACATGTTTGTACGTTCAAACAATACAGTGTAACATATTTAAAATAGTAAAGACCTAATAAATCTATAGTTAAACACAGCTTCCTGGTAAAATATCAATATTCATATGACAAACTTGTTTTACATTGTAAGTAAAGTTCTAACACCTTGCTGTTTTGAATGAAGTTATGCCGGTCTTGCATGTAATTATCAATCAATCTTTGTTTAAATATATTAGGGAATGTTTTATAATCTATCTTATCTCGTATAAAACAGTCAGAAAATTCATACGTGTCTAACAATCTTTTGACATGAATAGTCCAAATTCTGTCCTGATCAAATTTAATCCAATCCAAATATTTCACACAGACTCGATACTGAATTTAGTATATCAAAATATATCAAAACCCTCTCTTTAAAGATAAATATTTAAGTCCACAATGTTACTGTAAATTCTATTAACACTCTATTGTTTTATAACTAGGAAAGGCTTTACAGTAAAAACAATGAGCAATCAATATGAAAAAAATAATAAAGGTGAGCATAATGGGAAATGACATGTACATAACAACTGGATATATCAAACATACCGATAAATGACATTGTATATTTACGACTCGTATGCCACTAAGCTGTGCGTGTGTGTGTTCAGGTTTAACGTCTCTTTCAACAATTTTACAGTCTGCCTTTAGCAGCGAGCACAATCTTGTAATTTTTAGTGCTGCCATACTGAAATATCACACCGGAGACACGTGATACCCCACCCAGTCACACCATACTGATCACTAAGCTAAGTGTAAGACTTTGGTATAAAATGACATAGTATTCATCGAAAGTGCCTGTGAATAAAATAGTTTTAAATTGTTAAAAAAGAAGTTCTAACTTGTTGAACTACTTTATTGTAAACTTAAATAATTATATATTCATATAAAGTCAAACCAAATATATACCACTAAAGATATGAAAAAGGCCATGATTTATAACGTATTTTGGGCTAATGATTGTATTTTGTTTTATTTTTTTGAGTCAATAAAACTTCTTATGCTGAGGAAATTTTTGAAATGGAAATTACAAAATCTGTCAGGTCAAGCCCTTTTTTTTAGTTTTGTCAGTATAAAAACTGCGTCTTATTTGGAACAGAAGACCCAGTGGTACTGTATTTACGACTAACACATATATTTACTTCATTGAAAACATTATAACAAACCAAAAACTCATTGAAAACCAATGTTGTGTCACAATGTCTACCGCCGACAGCTTAAGCATTCAGCACTGGAGCCTTATCAAGTTCTCTATTAGTTCATGATAATTTTTGTTGATTAAGATTTCTACAACTGAATATCACGCAGACTTTTGCTTGCATCCTGTTATGAGAAAACAATGTTGCGCAATGCAGTTGATCAATATTGCCCCCTACGGATACTGCACACATTATTCTAAATTGTTTAATATGGTGGAATGTCTGATTGAAAGGACAATTTTTTGTTTTGGTTAGAGCTGTACTGATCAATCAAACAAATTATTCAAACTAATCAGATTGTCTGCAAGAGGTTCTTTATATCGTGATTTTATAATTGAAGAATGTCAGGATCTGTAAGTGTTATTTGTTAGCAGCAGATATCTTTCAGAGGCAACAATTTACATAATGGCTTCATAAATCTAAACCCACTTGCAATTAGAGTTGCGTTGTAAATTAAGTGTGTCTTGATATGTCACGCAATGGTCGCGTACAGGTGGACATATTTAACTGAATTTATTTTTATATAGTTCAATGCGTACACAAGAAAAACTTGGTGAACTATTTGACTTCTATGTGTGAAATCGGCCTTTAATGTATAAGGTAGAAGTTTATTCATGCAGTCAACACTTTTTTTACTGACAGTAGGCATTGATGCTACGTTATTATATAACTAGATCATACATGAGAAAGATAACTCGACCGGACACGATTTTCGGAGAGGACAAATAGACATTCAAACGGTTGGAAAGGGGGTCCAATATAAAGTGTCCTTTGATCATTACATGGGCATAAAATGTGTTTAGGATTATAAAAGAATAAAAGGTTAAGGTAGATTTCTCGGAAGCACAGAGCACCCCAAACACAGCCAAAGCAATGCAATTAAAACTGACCGAAATGAAAATTCCAGAATCTCATTATTATATAATTGATTTAGATCTATGATATTAAAAATCCTAATGTTCTGTTCTCTTTCAGAAGCTTATGGTCATTTCCAATTATCTCATTGAAACAATCTTGTATAAAATAGCTCACTAATCGCGAAGTCCTAACTCAATTTCATACATATGGAAATGTCCTTTTTACACTGAAAATGTAGCTATTAACACAAAGCCTAATTCTGATTATCCTCTCTAACTTCATCAAAACGTAAGAACATCAATTTCCTTCGGCTATTACCGTAAACCAGACTAATTTGTATGGTGGGAAATTAATGACGTAAAATCTCTTAATTACAAACCTTGCGGAAATGTAGCGTTTTTTCCATTTTACATTATCACTCTGTTATTGAATTTAACAAGAATATCAAGTGGATGAATACATTTTTCTACTTTGATCAAAACTAGGTGTGTAAGCTGTTGATAATGCAGTACTTTGTCACGAAAAAAAAATCATCTCCGCCAATGATATTTGTTACCATCCTATTTTGCATTCTGTCAGTAAGATATAATAAATCAGTTTATCCTCGTTCAAAATGCAAATATCACGGCGTGTGTTAATGAAAGCATTTCCATTAATATTTAAGAACTTAACTGCGAATGCATCACTAAAACACCATTAAAGACGCCACACAAGAAGAATCGAGCTAATCGAACAAACTACATCGAGTCTTCATTGTCTTTTCCATTAACTATGTTTTACAACGAGTTATGGCTTGCTCCTGTCCATCATAAGGGGAGTTTTATGGATATCAAACGTAACGTTAAAAACAAGTAAATTTGGTTTGTTTTCAGTTTAAATTTGTTTTCTGAAAGTCACTCTAAAACTAACCTTTTAAAACTTTCTTCCTTTCAAATTCACATATATGATAGGAAAATTTGTGTTAAAAAATGAACAAATAAAAACAATGGGTCACCAGGCTTGTTTTTGTTAAAAATTGTTTTGAACATACTCACTGGTGCTGAAATTCCTAGCCTTCTTTTTAACATTTTCATAATTTTCTGCTTTTTCTATAAATACCAACAAAACATGAATCAAGGCAGCACATTAGGGTATATTCTTTTTACCGATTTTATCATATACTTATTTTATATCATAGTCATATTTGTAATACTATATCATTACAATGACTGGTACAAATGAAAACAAATCTTGTTTCATATTCACTTTTGTGAACTTTCTTCAATGAAAAATACTCATAGTAAAGAATATATTTTTAAATTGCGAAAAAAATGTTTCATAGATTTTTTTCCTCTTTTCCTTGTTTATAGATAATTGTATTGTGAACATAAAAATGGCAAAAATGTATGGGTCACCAGGCTAAATTGTATTTTAAGACCACTTGAATACAACACCTGTTCGGACGAAAAAATTGGCCTGAACCTGATCAAATTGATTATCTCTGCTAGAAGTTTAAAAATTCTGAATCCTTTCTGTAATTGGATGCTAAATGATCTGAAAGTAGATATTGTCTTATCAATACAAAGTTAATTGTCTAACATTATAGGAACAATACAGTCTTTGTACTAAAATGTGCTGTCAAAACACGGCCACAAATTGCAAGTTGCATGATACTGTCAGACATGATTCATGTCAAAACAATATAAACCAGTATCAACATTTGATTACTGATAAAACTTATTGAAAAATGTTATTTTATACAATATTCTTCATATCTAAGATTGTCTGTCACATGTTTCAACAAATGTTGACTTCACTTCAATTTTCCATACAGAGTATCGACTGCGCAGAAAGATGCGCATAAAAAACTATAGGAATTCCCTTTAACTGATAATTTACTAAAGGAAGGAAGTTTACGGTGATTTTTATATCTATACCTCTGCTGCAGCCATAATTACTACCTCACTATTTCCTATTATTGCACTACTGTATCGTTCTGGCAACACAGAAAAAGAGAAAATGATAGTTAAAAGTACGCTTGCAGCCTAAATTACGTCCCATCAACACACTTTTATTATGATTCCTATGAGAATACCAGCGGGCACATAAACAAAACAACAACTCATAATATTGATACTTGATGTATCCTTTAAGTAATTTTTACCCGGTAGCATTACGCTATCATAAGGAAGAAGAGAAAAATTATATTTTATGGTATGGCTGCTGTACAAGTGTATTCCAGTTGGAGTATATTCCAATTTTGGTTGAAAAGATATGGCATTTCCATGACAACCATATTAAGAGTTTCTTTCTCAAGACAACCAGAGTATTTTTGTCGTATTTCAGGCATCAATTATATATCCAGTAATTATAGTCTTAATCATTTTAAATTCTACATCTGTCTTTAAAATTCTGGATTTAATGCTGCCATTTAATCCTATTGTTTCAAGCGAACATTGTAGTATAATTGTATTACAAAGCAAAAATAATAATTATGATAGAAATGTTATGTTTTTAAGCCTCAATGGCTTATATATTGTTATTATTATAAATAATTTATAGAATGCATGAAGCTGCACGATTAAACTTTAATTTAATATTCAATAATATAAGTCATTGAACTGGATACTAACGTTATCAAATATTTGCAAATAAAATAGATTAAATATCACAAGCAGATATTTGCTGCCATTCACAGTATTAGGAGCAGTGATGGTTCATTTGAAAATTTCACAGGAACGTGTAGATACCAGAAAAATCATAAATAAGGCAAAGATAAGCAATGGCAAAGTAGGGGTGTGGGATTGGAGATGGGAGTAGAGTGAATGTATAATATAAACAATTGCTTTCCATTCGAATTCTATGTCATTTCAGCTTGCCAATTCAGCCGTTTTTAATATATAACAGTAAAACTTTAATGTCGGATACTACAATCAAAAGCCAAAATGGCCCATATTGCTCGCTATGTGAGATCTGTGCCGTATCATCAATAAATAGTGTGTTTAGATTTTGTTTGCATAAAACTAGACGTGAACAACGATAGTGAGAAAAGTTTAAGAAATGAGCTATATCAAAATGGATAGATGATCATCCCCATTAAGTGTGTTCCCCGACACCCTAGGTAGTAGTGAACAGTGTCTCATAACCGTGTGCCTTTTTCACAAACCTAAGGTGGATGACCATTCCCGTTTCTGAGGAGCAAAGAAATTCTTTTTAAGCATTTATTTTATACAACAAATACTCATCAGGGGAAAGCTTCAGTTCCATAATCACCATACATCACTTCAATATATATGCCTATACAATTAAATACAGCTGCTTAATTTACTCAGAAAACACGCCCTAGTCACAACACGAAGCTGTCCCCAGCCGCGTATTAAGTTTCATTAATAAATAATGTTAACTTTCAATGAAAAGGTAATGAAAATATATTACATTTGCGTATCTGATCATTTCCAGCAGACCGAAATCGAACGAAATGATATTATCATCTGACTAAACAAAGCTATTAGCAAACGATTTAATAATGTAAAGTTTTCGATGTTTGCGGATATCGTCTTGTGATGAATTGTGAAATTGCATGCCAGCCGAAGTACGTCGTGTAGATTTCACTGATCAAATGATTTATTCTCCATGAATAGATTGTACCCTAATTATAATGATCAGAAATTGCAGTGCATTGGCGGAATGAAATAACTACTAATCCCCAATGATAACGTGATTCCCGCCGAAACGCGAGGGCGAATCCATTTTATGAAACCTGATAAAAAAATCATAATACTTGCACATTTATACTAGACAAGTAAATATTAGTATTTGTTTCATTTCAACTACATACTTAGTACACTGCAACATAGTTCAGTTTGGTAAAATACAGGTAACAATTGGATATAAGCAAATCGTTTTGTGATTTCGAATCCACATGCGGATTTTTTCATATTATTTTTGTGCATGCATTTAATTTGATATGATGCTAATCCTCTCATCTGCCATATTGGCTTTAGATATGTCTCTGTCGCGTTGTCACAGTGCACATGAAGGAATCTAAATTTTTTGTGCGAAAGTGAAATAAAAATTAAATGTCGATGCTGAGTTTTGAACCCACACGTCAAAAGATCTGTTTAACATGGACAGTATGCTTTACCTCTGAGCTAATTTGTAATTGGTACTAAAACTAGAAATATTTAGATTTTAACATGTTAGAAAAATGTTGAATTCCCTATGTTCCATTTTAGTCTATTTATAGTCATGTTTGTAAATATCAAGTTATCGTTGGGGCATAGTATCCGTCACATTTTTAGACACACTGCATATCTAGCGTTAGTTAGCCAATAAGCTTTTGTCTTTGACTGTGTGGTTTAAACGTTTGATCTTAATACATAGTGTGTCTGTTTGACATTACTGTGTTTTGAAATTTATTAATTTGTATTTACGATTATGTATATACTTAATTCAGATCACTCGGTGTGCACTTGTATATGTTAACACATCAACAATACCTAGTGTTGAACTACAACCAAAATATTCTATATCTTATTATTGTAATCTTACGACAAAAAAACAATTGATTTCCAGTTGAACAGTAAAGTTGACAATCAAAACTGTTTCGTTACAGCATTTATAAATGCTTCAGCATTTCTAATATCAATGAAAAAATACTTCATCTGTTTACTTTGCTATACTGCTTTTGCAGTAGATGAGTAAATTCAAGTTAATATATCAATGTGTATGAATTCCTGAACATTTCTATAAAAGTCTCTTATTCAAGTAATCACAAGGGGAGTTGTGAGTCAGTGGTTAAAGTGTCGGCCGATTAGCACGTGGATCTAGCATACGAATCCCACTTCGGTGGGTCTTTAAATATGAAAATGAGAAATAGGTTAGGTAGATAAATCAAACCGATGATAATTTGAGCAATAATTTATATATAGCAACTTTAAACATAACAATGCAATTTACACTACCAGAAATAGCACGTATTTTAATGAAAGCATTCTATGGTATTTTCTGGCTAATAATTATACAATATAACAAAAATCGTGCTAAACATCAACATGCGCTGTAATTTGTTTGTATTTTGCCATGTGTAATTTTTCAAAGGAAAAGTAGAATCCTCTGGAGCACGCGACTGTGATACAATGAGATCCATGAACAGTAAATAGAGCTATTTTAAAACAGCTTACAGCAAGAAAATTAGTTACCGAAATAAGTCTTAGAGCAGAAAAGAAATAAAACTGAATTATACTTTAGAAGACTGTATTTCCTAAGAACTTCATTGTGGAAAAACGCACAAACAGAAAACTTGATCTTGTACGGAAATTGCTCACATAGAAATCTTTCTTTGAGAAGACTATGTCGAACGGTTTTTGAATAATAGATGATTTCTACCAAACGACATGCGTTGAACTGTTGAGTGCTCAACACTACTTTTATTGTCGTTTGTTTTATTTATGATTCATCTTTACGGACACACTTTCTTTCGGGACTTTGTTATACTTTATAACAAACTAAAACATGACCTCTTTTCATTGTATAAAAGATGTACATTTTGTGCAATCAGAAATAAAGTTGTACCAGTCCCAGACGTTTTCTTTTTATCATTGTGATCATAAGCACTCTAGATTATTACTGAGCAAAACATTAAAACTATGTTTGACCCAAACTACTTCATAGTATGTATGTTCAGATGTAATTAACATGTTTGTACGTTCAAACAATACAGTGTAACATATTTAAAATAGTAAAGACCTAATGAATCTATAGTTAAACACTGAAAGTAGATATGTGTACTACCACTAACAACAGAAGAATAATTTTTAACAAAGGGCTGTTATACATGACATTTAATTGCAAAATATATCTCTATAAACACAGTTAACATATGTTGTGAAGTTTCATTTATTAGAAGAGGATATTCTTCATTTAAACTCATTATATCAAAATATAATATTTTAGTGAAAAATGTGCATTGGTATTGCGTCTGATGGAGGCAATTGCTTTTTCTTAAAACACTAAAGGTTACAGAAAAACAAACCAGTCAGCAACTATTATCAATATCTGAATTTATTTTCAAAAGCAACAATTCAAATAACTTAAAAATATTAACTGGCCGTAAAGTCCAATTCTTTTATGCAAGAGTAGTCCAAATACTAAATCCTATCCTGGTCAAATTCAAATCCAATCAGTATTTTCTCCACATAGAATGGAAAGAGCGAACAAAATAGTTCTAACTTGTTGAAAAGGGAGGTCTAACTTGTTGAAAAGGGAGTTTTGACTTGTTGAAAAGAGAGGTCTAACTTGTTGAAAAGAGAGATTTAACATGTTGGAAAGGGAGTTCTAACTTTTTTATTTATTTTTTACATATACAATGCAATACACAATATTCTAAATTTCAGTATTGTAACTTGTTGAAAAGAGAGTTCTAACTTGTTGAACTATTTTACTGAGAATTGATTTAGTTCTGTATCCATATAGAGCCAAACCAGAAATATATCTCTAAACATATGAAAAAGTGCGTGATTTATTAGGTGATTTGAGCTTAGAATATGTATTTATTTAAAACATCTCTCAGCCAGTAAAATTTCTTATATTTAGGAAATTGTTATAATGAAAATTAAAAAGATTGTCACGAGTAAAATATCCAGTCATATGTTTTATTTCAGTTCTGTCAGTTTTGATCATACGTCTTCTGTGGAACAGGACCTAAATGGTACGGTATTTTCAGCTAACACATATCTCTATTTCATTGAAAACTTTATAACAAAACAAACACATTGCAAACCTAATGTGGTGTCACAATCTCTACCGCTGACAGCTTCATCATTCAGCTCTGGAGACTTAACAAGTTCTCTATCAGTTAATAATAATTTTTGTTGATTAAGATCTCTACAACAGAATATCACGCAGATTCTTGCATCGTGTTATTGGAAGAGATATTGTTGCGCAATTGATCAATATTACCCACTACGGAAACTGCACACATTATTCTAAATTGTTTAATAAGGTGGAATTTGATTGAAAAGACAATGGTTTGTTTTGGTTAGAGCTATAATAATCAATCAAACAAATTATTCAAACTAATCAGATTGTCTGCAAGAGGTTCTTTTTATCGTGATTTTATAATTGAGAAATGTCAGGATCAGTCTGAAATGGTTTTCAATTGTTATATCTTAGCAGGGGATATCTTTCAGAGACAACAATTTGCATAATGGCTTCATAAAATTAATATCACTTGCAATTAGAATTGTTTTGCAAATTCAGTGTGTCGTGATTCTTCACGCGATAGTCGCGTTCAAATGTAAATATTTAAATTAACTTTTTAATATTTTTCAATGCGCATACAAGTTACAGATAGGGAAAGGAAAACAGGGTGAAATATTTGACTTTAAGGTAACCGTACAAGATATAAGTTTATTGATGCAGAGAACACTTTTTCTACTGACTGTAGTCATTTGTGCTACGTTAGTATATAATTAGATCATACCTGAGAAAGATATCTCGACCGGACACGATTTTCCGAACGGACACACAGACACTCAAACAGTTGGAAATGGGAAACAATATAAAATCTACAGTAGATTTCCCGGAAGCACAGAACACTCAAAACACAGACAAAGAGCAATGAATCGCAATTAAAACTGACCGAAATGAAATTCCAGAATCTCATTAATTGATTTTAGGTCTATATTAAAATTCTAATGTTCTGTTTTCATTCACCACATTTCTTTAAGAAGCTTATGAAGATCTCCAGCTGTCTCACTGAAAGAATTTGGTATAAAACTAACTCACTAATCGCGAAGTCCTAGCGCAATTTCATACATATGAAAATGTCCCTTTTACACTTAAAATGTAGCTATTAACGCAAAGCCTAATTCTAGTTTCCACTCTAACTTTATCAAAACGTAAGAACAATTTTCTTCGTCTATTAAGCACAAACCAGACCAATTTGTATGGCGTGAAATTAATGACGTAAAATCTATCAATTACAAATCTTGTGGAAATATAGCGTTTCTCCATTTTAAATTATCACCATGTTATTGAATTTTACAAGAATATCAAGTGGACGACTACATTTTTCCGCTTTTATCAAAACTAGGTGTGTAATCTATTAATAATGCAATACCTTGTCACGAAAAAAAATCATCTCCGCAAATGATATTTGTTACCTTCCTATTTTGTATTCTGTCAGTTTTATCCTCGTTCAAAATGCAAATATCACGGCGTGTCTTTTCCTGAACTTATTAATGAAAGCATTTCCATTAATATTTAATATCTTAAATCGAATGCATCACCAAAACGCCATTAAAGACGCCGCACAAGAAGAATCGAGCTAACCGTACAAACTACATCGAGTCTGTAATCATGTCTTTTCCATTAACTGTGTTTTACATTGAGTTTTTCCAGTTATGCTACTACTATGATGATATTCATCTATATTTTTGAAACTATGCTGAAAAAGAGATTGACTGAATAAGTTTGAAGATGAAGTTGTCAAAACACATTTATTCAGGAAGGGCCTGAATTGTCCACCTGAAGACTTGTAGTATAGCTGTATATTACCTGTATTATAAGAATGATTTTCATGAAGTTTTTGTGGGTGAAAAAAGTAGGTCACTAGGTCGTGGTGGGTCTTTTAAGACATTAAACACATTGTCTTGGCCTAATACTGTAGAATCTGGTAAATAAGCGTATACGCTTATAATAATTTTAGTGACACTTTTGTGCGCCAATTTTTGGTATGCACTTATACTTAAGCCCAAAACTATGCGCTTATAGACAAGCCGTTTGCCGTGTTATACTCCTCGCATGTATTGTATTGACTCCAACATCTTTTGTAAAAGTCAACAATTTCTAATTTCTTTTCCCTAAACTGAAACTGAAACCTAGAATAAATTTGCGTTTACGAGGTGTTTTATCCATAATTGTTCACAGATTTATACAAGTATGACAAACTGTAATGACAACGCCTTTAGTCGCGTGCAAGTGGAAATATTTTAATTAATTTATTTTAATATATTTCAATGCGTACACAAGTACGAAATATTTGAATTCTATATGTGACATCGACCTTTAGGTAGACATTAGGGGTTTATTCATGCAGACAACACTTTTTCTACTGACAGTATTGTTCTATTTTATTGAACTGTCAAATGCATATTGATTACATGGTCGGTGCACAGAATATTTTAATCTTCGGTTGATTTTCGGTACATTCCGTACAGTGTACGGAAAGCAACCAGCAATTAAAATGGTTTATATTTAAAGCGTGTATACGCAAGTCACGATAGCTCAGTGGTCAGTGTCAATAGTTTGAAACCTGTCGGTCGTAAGATCGAAAAACCGTTCAGTGTCTCTGTTTTTTTTTTTTCTGAAATGTTTTCCTCTTTTGTAGGTTGTCTGAAAAGGTAATCATAAACGTCCATTACTATTTGTTTGGTCTTGGACCCAAGATTTCCTAGATAACTTTTCTCAGACATTTCGACATGCCCAATAATCGAATTGCAATGACCGGGCGGCAATGCTTTGGTCATTACGAAACACTTTTTATCGTGAAGCCCGTGAATTTCAGTTTTCACGAGTCCATTTGTAATTTAAAACATATTAATCAATAAACAATAATTAAAAATAAAAAATAAAATGTTCTTGCTCATGGGCTTGAACTAGCGATTTCCCGCATACAAGCCAAGTGCTATAACCACTGAGCCACCGATACGAACGACAAGTACATGTTTCACTTACAATATTAATAATGATATTTAGACACTTAACCAAAATATCTTTCCGTATAACATACGGATAGCACTGAAGTTGGGCTGAATGATATAATATCGAATGCACAGAGCGTATAATATATGCACATTTGACAGGTTAAAAAATAGCACAATAGTCAGTAAGATCTCGACTGGACAGAATTTTCCGAATGGACACACGAAGGGGAAACAATATAAAGTCTCCATTCATCATTACATGGGCACAAAAGGTGTTTAGGATTATAAAAAATAAAAGGTTACGGTAAATTCTCCGGAAGCACAGAACACCCCAAACACAGTCAAAAGAGCACAAATAGCGCATTTCATGGATACGCAAGAATTCTCGAAATCGTTTATACCCGTCTGAACGTACATAAAAAACATTTAATCCTTTAATAACTGCAAAACGCCGTTTCAAAATGGATCATCGCATACTATAATACAAAAATTGCGATTGTTTCCAGTCTCAGACATACTGTTACTAGAATGTTTCCTAGGAAATGAACGAAGAGAATAAGCATTCCCGGTTCCGAAGCAGAATCTTAAAATAAAATCATTGTTAGAAACGTATAACTAATGCGATGTTAGTTAAGCATTTAAAACAATGTACAATGAAAGGCTACTAATTAATCGTTTGTTTTTTTAACAATCTTTTACGACAAAATCAATGTGACACGATAGTTTCTTATACAACAAAAATCAATACTTCTCAGATAAGCATGACACGATATTCAACTTCAAAATATAGAAAAATATTTTTATTAAGACTTTGGTGGCATATTTCTGCCGATGATATTGCAGATTTACCAGAAAATGTGTGCATTTTTCTAAAATCATTTCAGCAATAAATAATAGTTTCTAGATATTTTTATTTATTTCCTGAAAATGTTTTACCGGAAAATTTCACACTTAATACTTGTCGCAATATAATGTAAATAGTTTGTTACAGATTATGTTATTTTTATTTCCAACACACATTGGGCTAGAGATAACTTTTCAGAAAAGTTCGAAATATCAAGATTATATCTAAATGTATCGAGATAGCTATCTAATAAATGACAGACAAAAGGTATAGAGATGATAATATAAATACTCGTAATAATATTTCCAGGAAGTCCTTGACTTTTGAGATAATCCTTTCAGAAAAAAATCGCTATATCAAGATAAATTTTGAAGTATCGTGATAGCATCCTAGCTAACTCTTGGCTGAAATATGCCACCATATAGGACCATCCTTAGGAGAGGCAAAACGTGATTTTTAATGGCAGGTGGTCTTTATTCTCAGACTAAAATACGCTGTAAATATTAGAATAGGAAACCAATAGCTGTCCTTATAGACAAGTGGTCTCTGTTCAGAGATGGTCGTTTGCACAGGTTCCAGTGTAGTTGTATTTGAATTGACAGCTTGTCAATACATTTACTTTTACCACACTGAAAAGCGAAAATAAAAAATGAGGGACAGTATCTAATTATTTGCAAATGTTTGAACAAGTGTAAAACCAATGCAAATTCTAATATTATTATATCTTTTCCAGCTGCTTTAAAATCATTTGGAGCAAATCAGTGGAAAATAAACCCATAAAACAGTAAAGAATATAATTTACGTTTTGGTTTTAACATCTGAATTTTCAACGGAAGTATGCGTGGGAACATACAATCACCATAAATGCAAAAGAATACTACTGGAAAATTTGAGTAGAAATTTAATAGTTAAATGTCTCCCATAAAATCTTTTAGATCGAAACGCCACTGAAACATTTTCTCAAAGTTGTTTTTGAGCGTAGGTGTAGGTTGTTAAGGACGTTATAATAATTTTCAGACAGTTCTGTGGTATATTTTTAGCTTATTTAAAGTCGCCAACAGAAGACACAGCAGGACAAAGAAGACGATCCAAATACAGAAGTTCTAGTGTGCAGTTTGAAATTGTGTTGTCAGAGTTTTCGAGTTCTGCAAAATTAATCCTTTTAAACAAACGTGTTTTCTTATATCCGCCGTAATGTGGAAAGGCTTATTTTTTAATTTTTAAAAGTTATTTTAGTTGTAACAATAGTTTTTGTTATGAGCAGCATTGATCAATAAATTAAGTTAAAAACTTTGCTGTCTTGTCTGTGTAAGGCGGACAAACAATGATATGCAATAATCCTCGCATTTTGTTGACAAAATATGCAAATGAAAATCATTTCAAACATAGTTACTGTAGCAATTTATTATAATCGCCAGTTTAGAAGATTGGAAGCAGAAAGGTAAAAGTGAGTGTAACATTGAAATAAAGATAGAAATATGTTGCATGCATATGCACATTCATGTATTCGTAGAATTTTAAAAACAAGGTAACTTTGATACATGTTGAAAACAAAAGAAGCTGACCCAAGTTTCGACGATTTGTTTGGTTTTCTTCCATTTCGCTTGCATGAAGTAAGTTTGTAACCATTTCATGGTCTCTCCATTGTTACAGAATTAAACATGCGAACAAATTTCATCTGTTACAGAGGGCAGACATAATGGCAGTTTTTAACACACATGAAAACCACGCCATGGATAACAAAGTGGATCCCCGCTCTACGAAAGGAAGAGATATTACACGTTGGTTCCGTGCATATTTTGACTGATGGGACGTTGTTTTTTTCCTGCTGTAACTTTTATTACATTAATGTTTCATGTCATGTAAATATACTTTTTTTCTAAATCTTAATGTATCAGTTCTGCCATCCTTACTCAACAATAGTTCTGTGTAGACATGTATATTTAGGAGTATCTGTTTGCTGTTAATGTTTGAGTTTTTTCGAAATTAAAAGAATAGGATTCCGTTTCATTATTATGTACGACACTTGTTTCGGTTTATATCATGCAGAACATAATATACTTAACAGCTCCCTGGAGTATGTTAAAGCGTTTCATGTCATAGAAATTGTACACATTGAAACGAGTTGTTTTGTAACGCAATACGTAACTCACGCTGTTTAAATCATTTGTATATTGGGGTTATATGTCATTATGACGTTGTTGCTAGAGACTCTGATAAAATATGCATTCGTCAACAATGGAAAGGAACACAGCAGATTTTATCCGCACGTATAGCATATTCAACTACGCAGAATTCATTGAAATATAATAATGTACATGTAAAGCTGACGGAATAAAAGAAATGTAAGTATCTTATTTTTCATCTTAAACCACATTTTGTAACAGAAATATGTCTCACAAATACACGATATGTTCCACGTCATCTACTTAGAGCACAGCGTATGTTTTTGCCTGTTTTATGCAGCAAGTTGAAATCCTCATTTCGAGGAATCCGTTTGCTGGGTTATAGTTTGAAAATTCCTCAAGTCTGACACGTGGTGGCATAAGTCGAAGTTATATAATGGAGAGGGTTCGGGAAATATGTGATGCACGTGTGTGTGTTTTTAGATTTTCGAAAACAATGACAACTATAACAACGTTTCGTTAAAATGATTTTATGTATGTTCTAGAATAAAAGAGAAAATACTTCTATCACACATTATTTAAAAGAAGTCAGTCATATGATTGCAACAGAAATCCTTCTCCTTTTAACAGCATGGATTTCTTAGAATTCATCATCAAAATTCTAATTTCATGCTGTTGCTTCTATCGTTGAATTATTGCACGTGTCGGAGGTAGATTATCAACATTAAAACGCATATTTAATAATAATAGTATACGCATGCGACGTTTTTATATATTAATAAAGCCAATATACACTTAGAAATTCCGCGTTCTTTTATTTATTTTTCTTCTGCAGTGTCTGAACTCTTTCAACTTTAAATGCTAAGTAAACGTTTTTGCTCTGATTCTACGTCAGTTTTAAAAGGCATTCATTTATTGAAAAAGAAATTAGTCGGCCGCTTATATCCGTCTCTTTATTCAAGAGTGACAACTATGTAAATTTCATTAAAGGGATATAATAATAAAACCAACAATGTCGTGTCAAAATGCCTCCGTTGCTAGCTTAATCAAACAATTTTTCAGTCTTTACATGTTTTATATCAGCTGCTAATAACTTTTATTGATTATGAGCTATATATTTCAATATAACGCAGGTTCTGGCATCTGTTATTGGAGAGAATTGTATGCTCACTGTTTTGCCAAAACCAAAAGAATAATTCACACGTTAATCTAAATAGTGAACATGCTGAATAAATAACATTCCTACCTTTGAAATGCTCCATACAGACGAATAGAAATTAATTCATTAAATAGTTATTAGAAAGTATGAAAGAGTTGGTATGTCCCTTTAGAAACTAATATATTATCACATTTTGTTTTCAAACAGATCAAAAGTTCTCTGCTACCACTATGAAAATATTTCTTTTACATTTCATATGGATATGTGCAATACATGTATGTTTGCATACACTGCTATATATCTATCATAAATTCCACTGAAAAAAACAATCTTTACAAAACATTAGCAGAAACAATCAACTCTGAAGGAATTCACGTTGTACTTTTTAACGTTTAATGCGTTCAGGAGATATCGTACATGTTTTCATGTTTAATTGATGTTTACTTAGATGCCTTAATATGTAAAATTATCAATCAAAATAAGTCACAACTGTAGATTTAGTATTAATTCTTCTGAGGACCTCTTTCTTAATAATTACTGTTATTGTCAGATTTCATAAGTTAACCTTCAAATAAAATTCAGAGTCGAGTGATGATCTAAGGGCAACAGTTGCAGTAAATGTTGTTTTAACAACACCTACATATTCAAGAAGCGAACTATGCGCAATGTTCATGTGCTCTGATTTTAAACAGATATTTTTCTGTTATTTTATGTATTTCGCCTACATATCGAGGGCTCAGAGCGAAACTAGTCTATCTGCTTCTATTTCTATATACACTTACGCTAGTTTCGCTCTGAGCCCTCGATATACAACGAACTGTTACGTATACTTTAACTGATACTTTTACAACGGCACAGCTAAATGGGTATGTCAAACTACATTTAACGCTTGAGACAGTAATTAAACAGTTTTAATTCATACAACTTATGCTCTCGCATAATTAGATGTTATATGAAACAGTCCTGTGTCCTAATATTCATATAGCCCTTTTTATTATCAACATTTTTCGAGATAAGTGATACCGATGATGATTTTCTACTATCAAAACTGTAACACTAGGTAACTAGAACAAGGTAACATGTGCATCCTTACATTAATTTCTCATTAAGCAAAATGTCCTTTTCATGGACAGCTTAGCTATTAATGAAAGGTCTAATACCAGTTTATGTCTTAACTCCGTCAAAGCTTTAAACAGAGACTCGTAATGTCCGTAAATATCACAATCCGGACAGATTACAACAGCGAGAATACTGAAAGAGTTCTGCTAATAATGAAGGTATAAGCATCAGTATAATAATCAAGATTTTTTTTCTGAGTAATGTGATATGCATGCATCAACTATTTTCTATTTCACCTTAAACGATATTTCCAAAGAATATTTCCAATTAAGTACATAATATTCTATAGAATGTGTACAGAATGAATACATTGAATATAGCGTAAGTGTTTGATAACGTGTTTTTTTTTTAGTTCTGTCAGACTTAATAATGCGTCTTATTTGGAACATAAAACGCAGTGGTATTGTATTTCCGACTTACACATATATTTACTTCATTGAAGCAAAAACACCTTGGAAACCAATCTTGTGTCACAATGCCTACCGCTGACAGCTTAATCATTCAGCTCTGGGGCCTTTACAAGTTCTCTATTAGTTCATAATAATTTTTGTTGATTAAGATCTCTACAACTGAATATCTCGCAGACTCTTGCATCATGTTATTGGAAGAGAAATTGTTGCGCAATTGATCAGTATTTCCAAAATCACTACCGATGTTGCACACATTATTCTAAATTGTTTAATAGGGTGGAATTTCTGATTAAAAGGACAATGGTTTGTTTTGATTAGAGCTATATTGATCAATCAAATAAATTGTTCAAACTAATCAGATTGTCTGCAAAAGGCTCTTTATATTGTGATTTTATAATTGAGGAATATCTTTATATCTTAGCAGGGGATATCTTTCAGAGACAACAATTTACATAATGGCTTCATAAATTTAAAACCACTTGCAATTACAGTTGCATTGCAGATTCTGTGTGTCTTGATATTTCACGCGATAGTCGCGTACAAGTGGAAATATCTAAATTAATTTATTTTTAAATTAATATATTCCAATGCGTATACAAAATACAGATAGGGAAAGAAAAACAGGGTGAAACATTTGAATTCTGTATGTGGCATCGGCCTTCATGTAGAAGATAGAAGTTTATTCATGCAGTCAACACTTTTTCCACTGATACTAGTCATTTGTAGTCATTTGTGCTAGATCATACATGAGAAAGATCTCGACCGGACACGATTTTCCGAATGGACACACAGACACTCAAATAGTTACGAAGGGGAAACAATATAAAATCTCCATTGATCATTACATGGGCACAAAATGTGTTTAGGATTATAAAAGAATAAAAGGTTAAGGTAGATTTTCCGGAAGCACAGAGCACCCCAAACACAGCCAAAGAGCAATGCATCGCAATTAAAACTGACCGAAATGAAAATTCCAGAATCTCATTAATTGATTTTAGATCTATATTAAAAACTCCTAATGTTCTGTTCTCAGTCATCACATTTCTTTAAGAAGCTTATGGTGACTTTCCACCATCTATTTGAAAGAATTTGATATATTAAATGGTATACAAATAGCTCACTAAAAGTCCTAACTCAAGTTCATACATATGGAAATGTCATTTTTACACTGAAAATGTAGCTATTAACGCAAAGCCTTATTCCAATTTTCCTCTCTAACTTCATCAAAACGTAAGAACATTAATTTTCTTCGGCTATTAGCGCAAACCAGATGAATTTGTATGGCGTGAAATTAATGACGTAAAATCTCTTAATTACAAACCTTGAGGAAAAATTGCTTTTCTCCATTTTTAATTATCACTATATTTTACAAGAATATCAAGTGGACGAATACATTTTTCTACTTTGATCAAAACTAGTTGTGTAATCTGTTGATACTGCAATACCTTGTCACGAAAAAAAATCATATCCGCAAATGATATTTATTACCTTCCTCGTTTCTATTCTGTCAGGAAGATACATTAAATCGGCATTTTATCCTCGTTCAAAATGCAAATATCACGGCGTGTCGTTTCCTTAACTTTTACATGAAAGCATTTCCATTAGTATTTAAGATCGTAAATGCGAATGCATCACTAAAACGCCATTAAAGACATCGCACTAGAAGAATCAAGCAAATCGAACAAACTACATCGAGTCTTTAAATGTCTTTTTTCATTAACAATGCTTTACTTTTAGTTTTTCCACTTATCTACTATATACATTAAAGAAATGAAAATTGGAATGGTGATGATATAAATACATGACTGTAACAGGTGAAAATCCTATGAATAGTGATACTTTATTTGTGTATTTTTGTGTGAATGATATGACCCCTGTTTACATCCTTGGCATGGCGGAAATAAACATTACATACTGTTTTTTTTTCAATACGCACCAATTGTTGTAAATATTGTCAAAATGTGTATCAAAATATTCTAAACGCACTAAATGGCTCAGTTTCCTAAAATAAATCACTTCGGGATCATCGATTTCAACTCATTTAGATTTGAGGAATGAATTCTGCTTAAGCCGGTGCTAGGGGGCGTGGGCAGTGTTGCATTTTCCATTACTGCTCATGAACTCAATAAAACCGAGTCTGCAATTTTCACTGTTTGCTTTGTTCTCGGTGCTTCCGAGGGATCTACTTTCCAGATTTTATTTACTTCACAACAGCGGGTGTTAAGTGCTGTGTGGCGGCCGTAAAAAGTCACCCCGACTTCATCTCAGTGTTGTTATATTTTCTGGTCCTTCGGGATCATCGATTTCAACTCATTTAGATTTGAGGATTGAATTCTGCTTAAGCCGGTGCTAGGGGGCGTGGGCAGTGTTTCATTTTCCATTACTGCTCATGAACAGACTCAATAAAACCGAGTCTGCAATTTTCACTGTTTGCTTTGTTCTCGGTGCTTCCGAGGGATCTACTTTCAAGATTTTATTTGGGTTTGCTTGCAATACTGACTAATCAGAATGGGCTAAACATAACATTTACGATTAGCTTATTTTCGGTATGTTCCCTGTACTTTTTTGAATGGCGGTTTTTGACCTAATTATAAGAAATTCTTATAAGTATTATTTCTTATGCTTTCATGAAAATCACATATTATTGTATTTTATCTGTAGTTATTAGAGGTGTAGTACTGTAGTGTACCCATTTGATGAAATATATTGAAGGTTCAGACTATACGTTTATAATTTTAATTGTTATATATGCTAAAGATCTGACGCATACTTTGTTTACCTAATATATTTATTTTGTCATACACTTCAGTCTATGACCAGTTTTTTTGTGAAGAAAGGCGGCACAGACTACGTTTTCAACTGTAAGTATTGCCGCCTGAAACTTTGTTACAGCCAGACATTATCTACCATACTTAGATTCCTATGGGAATTACAGTATTCACAAAAACAAAACAACAATCTGTTATAGGTTGATTAAAACCATTTCGTTTACACGTTTCCATTTTACCGGTAAACGTGACCTTCTAAAAACTAGGATGATACACGTCAGAATCTAAAAATGCCAACTTTCATTGCAGATAAAAAGGCTTAAGTATTTAAAAAGTATTTGTTACTAGTATATATGTAATACATATTTAGGAAATTAATTCATATCTTCAATTATTATTATATATTTATTTCTAAAACGATTTCTTTAAACTTAAGATATTGAGATAACGTTTCAGAAACGTTCGAAATATCGATATTATTTCGAAAAGTATCGAGATAGATATCTAGCTAATAAATGGCACTTGTGGGCACTTACACAGGAGGTATAGAGATGATAATGTAAATTATCGCAATAATATTTCCAGGAAATCTTTGACTTTTGAGATAATCTTTTCAGAAAACTTCGCTTTTTCACGATAACTTGTTAAGCATCGTGATAGCTACCTAGCTATCTTGTGGCAGAAATATGCCACCATATAAGGTCACCCTTAGGGGAGGCAAAATTTGTTCTTTATTGGTAGATGGTCGTTATTCACAGAGGCTAAAATGCATTGTAAATGTTAAAACAAGAAACAAATAGCTGTAATTAGAGACGGGTGATCTCTGTTAGCACAGGTTCCAATTTAGTTGTATATGATTCGATAGCTTGTCCATACATTCACTTTACCACACTGAGAGCGAAAATAAGATATGGGGGTGGGGGTAGTATCTAATTATTTGCAAATTTGTAAAACCAATGCAAACTTATCTCATATCATTATATCTTCTCCAGTTTCTTTAAAATTACTGGGAGCAAATCAGTGGAAAACAAACAAATAAAACATATTATTTTATGTCTTGGTTTTGACATTTCAACGGAAGTATACGTGGGAGCATACAATGTTATTAATGCAAAAGAATACTACTGGAAAATTCGAATGGAAATTTAATATTTAGATGACTCCCATAAAATCTTTAGGATAGAAATGCCAAACGAAACATTTTCTCGAATTGGTTTTTCCCCGTAGGTATATGTTGTTAAGGACGTTAATACTTCTGTGTCTATAATATATTTTAGCTTATTAACAGTCACCATCGGAAGATAGTGCAAGAAAAAGAAGATGTTCCAATTACAGAAGCTTTAGTGTTCAGTTTGCAATTCTGTTCTCAGGGCTTTCGAGTGCAAGTCCTTTTAAATAAATGTGTTTTCTAATATCAGCCGTAAAGTGGAAAGGCTTACTTTTTAATTTCTAAAAGTTTTTTTTAATTGTAACAATAGATTATGTTATGAACAGCACTGATCAACAAATTAAGTTTGTAGTTGTTTTTATGTCTTTGCAAGGCGGACTTACAATGATATGCAATAATTCGCATTTTGTTGACAAAATATTCAAATGAAAACCGTTTGGAATATAGTTGCAATTTATCTTAATTGCAATTTCTGAGATGAGATAAATTCATTTGAGTCACAACCTACGGCAAACGTCTTAGGCAGAGATTCAACACGTTTTGAGTATGCCAAAATATACAGAGACTGAGTAGCAAGGGAAGTAATAATCAATGGCAAAATGAAGAGGTACCAAACACGCATAGATTTTAAAAGAGCTATACCATTTTTACACCTAATTTCTTTCAATACAGATTCTTATCCAAGTGGTATATTGCATTTGCTCTATCAAAACTCCTAAATAAAAAAAATGTACGATGTATATAAACCTAAACTTCTTGAAAGTAGTTTTATCTAAAAGGATGTTGAACTTCGTCAGCTGATAGAAAAGTAGACAAAATTGTTACAGACAAGTACAAGTTTGTGACCGAACCTGCTTGAACTATAAGCTTTCAGCAATAATACTTCAGCTAGATTGAACTGGGAATAAAATCGTCCTTAAAACGTGGACAGTAAAAAGTAATTCAGTAGATAATCCTTCACAAGCTTGTAAGGGCCCTCCAAACAGGCTCGATTGAAAACGTAAGTAACAAAACCGTCATGGAACTGCCTGAGATAGTCATAACCTTCTGTACCTCCAACAGTTTTGCCAGTTTAGAAGATGGAAGCTGAAAGCTGAAAGTGAGTGTAACATTGATATAAAGATATAAATTTGTTGCATGCATTTCGTTGTATATTCAAAATACCCCTGATTACTATTAAAAACAAAAGAAGGTGACCTAAGTTTCGACATTTTATTTGGTTTGCATTTATTTCGCTTTGTAAACATTTCATGGTTTCTCCATTGTTATAGAATTAAACATGCGAACAAATTACATCTATTACAGAGGGCAGACACAGAGGCAGTTTGTAACACACATGAAAACGACGCCATGGATAACAAAGTGAATCTACGAAAGGAAGACATTACACGTTGGTTCCGTGCATATTTTAACTGAAGGGACGTTGCTTTTTTCTGCTGTAACTTTTATTACATTAATGTTTCATGTCATGTAAATATATTTTTTCTAAATCTTTATTGTATCAGTTCTGCCACCTTTGCTCAACAATAGTTCTGTGTAGACATGTATATTTAGGAGTATATGTTTGCTGTTAATGTTTGAGTTATTTCGAAATTAAAGTAAATAGAATAGGATTCCGTTCATTATTATATATGACACTTGATTTGGTTAATATCGTGCAGAACATAATACTTAACAGCTCCCTAGAGTATGTTAAAGCGTTTCATGTCACATTGTAACGAGTTGTTTTATAACGCAATAGGTAACCCACGCTGTTTAAATCATTCGTATATTGGAGTTATATGTCATTATGAC
This sequence comes from Mercenaria mercenaria, assembly GCF_021730395.1. Taxonomy (NCBI): domain Eukaryota; kingdom Metazoa; phylum Mollusca; class Bivalvia; order Venerida; family Veneridae; genus Mercenaria; species Mercenaria mercenaria. The sequence continues at coordinate 54,821,853 of NC_069369.1, forward strand.
GTTGTTGCTAGCGACTCTGATAAAACATGCATTCGTCAACAATACAGATTAACACAACAGATTTTATCTGCATGTGTAGCATATTCAGTTACGCAATATTCATTAAATACAGATTTATAGAAAAATGAATATATTTATGCAAGTACGGGACGGTACGGGTTTTAATATCATTCAATTGCGGAGCACGAAAAGCTTACGCGCAAATTATCAAGAACTTCAAAATTGTCAATAGAAGAGGTTCTAGCACGTACAGTTCCGATGTCTTACTACAATTTGATGTCCAACGCAATGTAATGTTATGCTGCAGACATCGCCGTAGTGTACAACTCGGGACAATCGTATTTGTATGGTTTTAATTTTCTTTATTCGTACTCGGTCATTTTCGACCCAGTAATATAGTTTACTTGGCGCTAGAGATGTCTTTGCTGTTCATGAGAGATTCTCATAGAGCTCATTTTGTGGGGTATATTTATAAACTGCAAAGATATGATATATTTAATATTGATTCGGCAATTGACGTGAAGTTCTATGGAATTAGTGGCGGTTGTTTAACAAACTCGAACCATGCCCTGTTCTTTTCTGCATGTTAGAGGGTGTAACACAACACATGAGTAAGCTGTTGATGAATAAATGATACACTCACTTTCTTCGGATGGGGTTATTGCTAATAACTTAATAAATGAAATCCATTTATTATGTTTTTGCAAAAGGTGGCATAAAGGTTAGATCCCCACCTTTGATGATGCATATCAACTGTTAATTTTTGTCTTTTCTTGATAAAATTAGTCACCTATCACATATTATGTATGATGCTGTAACAGAACCATTTATTGTTAATTGTGTTTTCAAATTCGTCATTTAGATATTAAATGACAGATTTCAATCAAAGATACGTGTTGGTTTTTGATTTGATTTATTACATCATCAAACAGAGCTCATAAAGTGAGTGTAAGATATATACCTTGGTTATATGGAGCTAATGCTACGGAGCTTGCATAAATACAGATTTATAGAAAAATAAATATATTTATGCAAGTACGGGACGGTACGGGTTTTAATATTATTCAATTGCGGAGCACGAAAAGCTTACGCGCAAATTATCAAGAACTTCAAACCCTCCCTCCCATCCCTAGTATGCTTAGTATACCAATAGTTGTAGATAGTTCAACATGTGCCAGTCATTTTTGTTGTCTTCATAGATATGTCATTACAGTTTCATTGTAAAAATGATGTTCAACATATGCTAGTCATTGTTATAATAGATACTTCTCATACTTATTAATTGTTAGAATGACATTCAACATACATTTATAAATGCTGTATTGATACTTCACATGTAAATATATATATATATATATATATATATATATATATATATATATATATATATATATATATATATATATATATATATATGTTGATATCATTACTTTTAACTATAAGGCTGACATTCATCGTACTATTATTATAATGCTAGTCATTGTGCCATTACTTCTTGACTATAAGACTGACATTCAACATAATATTATACTGATCATTGTTAATTAATGAATATGTATTTCAGTATTTTCCTAGATGTAAGACTATCATTCATTGCTTATTGGCATAAAGGTTAGATCCCCACCTTTGATGATGCATATCAACTGTTAATTTTTGTCTTTTCTTGATAAAATTAGTCACCTATCACATATTATGTATGATGCTGTAACAGAACCATTTATTGTTAATTGTGTTTTCAAATTCGTCATTTAGATATTAAATGACAGATTTCAATCAAAGATACGTGTTGGTTTTTGATTTGATTTACTACATCATCAAACAGAGCTCATAAAGTGAGTGTAAGATATATACCTTGGTTATATGGAGCTAATGCTACGGAGCTTGCATAAAATATAATAATGTTTATGTAAGGCTGACGGAAAAAGGAAATGTAAGTAACTTATTTTTATAGAGCTGAGCGTATGTTTTTGCCTATTTCATGCAGCAAGTAGAAAATACTCATTTCGATGAATCCGTTCGCTTGGTTGTAGCTTGAAAATTCCTCAAGTCAGGATCAAGAAGCATGGCACGTGGTGGCATAAGTCGAAGTTATACAACGGAGAGGGTTGGTGAAATTTAGAAATCGGTGCATTTTACGTCACGGAAAATAAACAAGACTGCCAGTGATTTTGTGATTTGCGTGTGTGTCTCTAAAGTTTTGAAAACAATGACAACTATTACAACTATGGGAGTTCATGTGGGTTTCACCGTTGTCCGAAAATGCTTGAAGAAAACATAAAAACTTTGTACAGAGAGCTGTTATACAAATCGTTTCTGTTAAAATGATTTTTATGTATTTTCTAGAATAAAAGAGAAAATACTTCTATCACACATTATTTTAAAGAAGTCACATGATTGCAACAACAATTAAAACCATGGATTTCTTAGAACCCATCATCAAAATTCTATTTTTATGCTGTTGCTTCTGTCGTTAAATTATTGCACGTGTCGGAGGTAGATTTATGCCCCACGTATGTCAAAATGCTTTCTTTCGGCCGAAATATGCCTAGGAATATTTTTTCCCGGATACAGTTTACATCATTATAGGGGCCCTTGGACATTACTTGCAGGCTTATTTTGAGGACATGCTTCCTGCTAGCACATGTAAATTGATGCAGTGGTAAATTTAACCGCCTCGGTAGCCTAGTGGTAGAGCGTCCGCTTCGAGGGCGGGAGGTCGTGGGTTCGATCCCCGGCCGCGTCATACCAAAGACGTAAAAAAATGGTACTAGTAGCTTCCTCACTTGGCGCTCAGCATTAAGAGGGTAGTGCTAGGACCGGTCAGCCCGGTTTCAGTATAATGTGACTGGGTGGTGTATCATGTCACGTGTCTACGGCGTGATATTCCAGTGAGGCAGCACTATAAAATTGGGCATTGTGCTCACTGCTACAAGTAGACACCGTCGTTTATATGACTGAAAAAATTGTTGAAAAAGACGTTAAACTTGAACACACATACACACACACACACAAACACAGAGTGGTAAATTTAAAAATGTTTTAAAATTCCACGTTCTTTTATTGTTTTCTTCTGCAGTGTCTGAACTCGTTCAAATGTAAATGCTAAGTAAACGTTTTTGCTCTAGTTTTGCGTCAGTTTTGAAAGGCCTTCATCTATTGACAAAGAAATTAATCTGCCGGATATTTCCGGCTCTTTATCTTAGAGTGACAACTATGTAGATTTCATTAAAGGGAAATAATAACAAAACCGAAATCAATGTCGTGTCAAAATGCCTCCCGTTGTTAGCTTAATCAAACATTGTGTCAGTCGTTACATGTTTTTTATCAGCTCCTAATAACGTTTATTGATTATGAGCCATATTTTAATTTAACGCAGGTTCTGGCATCCTGTTATTGGACAGAAGTGTGTGCTCACTGTTTTGCCCAAACCAAAAGAATACTTCACACGTTATTCTAAATAGTGAAAATGCAGACTAAATAACATTACTACCTTTGAAATGCTCAATTAGACGAATAGGAATTAATTCATTAAATAATTATTAAAAAGTATGAAAGAGTTGGTTTGTCCCTTTAGACGCTAATATATTCTCAAACATTTTTTCTAAACAGATCAAAAGTTCTTCCGCTACAACTTTGAAAATATTGCTTTTACATTTCATACGGATATGTGCAAAACATGTATGTTTGCATACACTGCTATATATCTATCATAGATTCCACTGAAAAAAAAATGTCTTGTTTCTAATATGTATACAAAAACATAAGCAGAAACAATCAACTCTGAAGGAATTCACATTGAACTATTTAACGTAAACGAATGCTTTCTGGAGATATCATACATTCACATGCATGTTTTCATGTTTAATTGATGTTTAATTAGATGCCTTGAAATGTAAAATTATAAATCAAAATAAGTCACAACTGTAGATTTAGTATTAATTGTTCTGAAAATCTCTTTCTTAATACTAATTTACTACTAATCATTATTGTCAGATTTCATAAAACAACCTTCAAATATAATTCAGAGTCGAGTGTTCTAAGGGCAACAGTTGCATTACATGTTGTTTTAACAACACCTACATATTCAAGAAGCGCACAATGCGCAATGTTCATGTGTTCTGAATTTAAACTGATATTTTTCTGTTATTTTATGTATTTCGACTACATATCGAGGGCTCAGAGCGAAACTAGTCTATCTGCTTCTATTTCTATATACACTTACGCTAGTTTCGCTCTGAGCCCTCGATATACAAGGAACTGTTACGTATATTTAAACTGATACTTTTACAACGGCACAGCTAAACGGGTATTTCAAACTATTTAACATTAAACGCTTGAGACAGTAATCAAAAAGTTTTTATTCATACAAGTTATGTTGTCGCATAACTAAATATCATACGAAACAGGTCTGGGTCCATATATTCATTATAGCCCTTTTTCATTATAAACTTTTTTCGAGATACGAGATACCGATAGTGATTTTCTACTATCAAAACTGTAACAATTATTAAACAATCTACTGGTACGTATTAAGAACACGGTAACACCGTACTTTAATTTCTCATTAAGTAAAATGTACTTTTCATGGACAGCTTATCTGTTAATAAAAGGTCTAATACCAGTTTATGTATGTAATTCCATCAAAGCTTCAAATAGAGACTCGAAATGTCCATCAATATCACAATCCTGACAAATTACTACGGTGTGAAATTAATGCTAAAAGAGATCTGATAATGATGAAGGTATAAACATCAGTATAATTATCAAGAACATCTTTTCAGAGTTAGCGAAAGAGCTTATGTGTTTGGGTTTAGAGTTAACGAAGCCGAAAGATGTGATATGCATATATTAAGTATATTTTCTGTTTAACCTTAAACAATATTTCCAGAATACTTAATTAAGTTCATTTATTCTAAAGAATGTTTACAGGATGAATACAACGAATATAGAGTAAAGTGTTTAATTACGTGTTAAGTAGTATCAAAACAAAAAGGAGATGAAATGTGGACCAGAAAAAAATGCACTGCACCAGTAGACTTTGTTCGTTTGTTTATTTTGTTTTGTTGGTTTTAGAATAACACCGATACAAGGTTAGATAGCATCTTACCAGCTTTTGGTAACGGAGGAAGACCAATGTGTCCTCGTAATGTGCGAGCATCTGGGAAGAACCACCGAGCTTCCATAACCCAGCTTGATGGTTTCCCGACATGCAGAATTCTACATTACAAGTTAGGTTTCGAAATCATAAGTCTAATCGGAAGAAGACAAAACCATATATATTTCAACTAGTGCGCAGAATGCTTGATGTCGAGGTAGGCTCGAAATAACGTCGTTAGATAATTCCAGTGTGCATCTTGTTAATAAAAAGTTTCTAAAGGCGTGATATTTGTAATAAACGAGTATGAAACTCGAAACAACTCGTTGTAGTAACATTATGTTTACGAAAAACTACTCGTTTCATAAAATCCAGCTTATTCATGGAAGGTTTCAAACAGGCGAATTAATTTGGTAGACATCATAAAAGATTAAATGAATGGTCAAGGAAAAGGGAAACCCGTCCAATTCTAGCAAACGCTAGGTCAAAAACCATTTCTGTCTATACATTAATACCGCTAAATGTAGCCAATTTAAAAACTTTTCGATTCCAATGCGAATAAAATGATAAGAGTTTGATATCAAATATTTAGAAGAGTGAACCAAAATGATCGAACATGCATAGCACATATTAAATATTGTATGTGTGTATTTTTTTGCAAATGAAGCCGGTAGATCAAGTATGGATGTAAACGAAAGTAATCTAAATGTTTTAACACTACCTTGTACGAGTAGAATGGCCAAAATGATTCATGTATATTAAAGATTGATATGCAAATGAATGGCTTTATTTCATATAGTATGATGCTACCTGGGCAAGTGCTGCCAGAATTGAAACTTTCCCAAGGGCGTCAAGAACACTGCCCTCAAAAAAGCAAGCTATGTATACGTCGGTACGTGCAGACTGATAATGACATAAATTGAAGGGCTATGTATGTTTAATCCTTTTATTATCCTGTTTGGAATAACATCTATTTACACTATCCTGTAATTTTGGAACTGTGTACGCGCCATTAACTGGTTTAAGCTCCTACGTGGTGTTCAAGACGGTGCCCTACTGTCTTTGGTTTTGCTGCCTAATTATTATACATTGACTTTGTGTTATGTGTGTATGTTTATCGTTCCTTGGATCGTTGTCGTTGTTGGTATACCAAAGCGAGAACAATTATAATAATGTTTTGGATTTTCAGAGAAGAGTAGGGCAGTGATGTATTATGCTGCAATTCTGCCATGTCATTCGTGTTTTGCAATGAAAATGAGTTATATATAACTTTAATATACCGTATTTTAAGACTTTGAAAATGACCCCAAACAATTCCATACGAATTGCAAATGCCTACTCTTAAACGGTTGGGAATGTTATTTAGATTCCGCCAGGCGCTCTTAAACGGTTGGGAATGTTATTTAGATGCCGCCAGGCGCTCTTAAACGGTTGGGAATGTTATTTAGATGCCGCCAGGCGTAGGCTAGGATAATGCAGTCTCATAACTGTTACAGCATTTGTAACCTTAACCCTTAACCTGCTATATTTCTATAATGGACTGGTCCATCTTTCAATTTGGACAGTACCACTTATTACTCAAAGGGGTTTTCACTGAAAATTTACTGACTGAATAGCGAACAGTGCAGACCATGATCAGACTGCAAGGATGTGCAGGCTGATCTTGGTCTGCACTGGTCGCAAAGGCAGAATCAACTGCCGCCAGCAGGCTAAGGGTTAAGCAGATAAACCGAATGACACTTTCCCGGTCTGCATTCCAAAAAGAAAGGTACAAATTTATACATTATAGCCTCAATTATCACTACAAAAGATAGAAAACTAGATTCATGCATCAATAAATAATTTCCTTAGCATGACCCTTTGCCAGAAATGTTAAAATCAGTTCAATGCTACATAGCAATGCCGTAGTAGTCCAAGCTTAACAAACTGTCAAGCAACATGGCCATTTTATTGGTCCATATTAAAATGATGCTGTTAAACAAGAGACATATGATGGCAATAGCGTAAATTACCTAACAATCGGGCGAACGGTTTCAGACGGGGAGATTTTTTAAACTTTTCTGTAAAGCCGTAAAGTGAAAAAAAGCATCGTCCCTGGAAGCCAAAAATAGCGTCGGCCATAATTTTTGTTAATGAAATAGAATGGTTTGAAGGTTTTAGCTGAGGATCACTTAATGAACACTGAGAAACTACTTTGAAATTGGGAGAGACGTTTAGAGAAGACTAGTCCTGGTCCCTGTTTGTAACGAAACAAAATGATTTGAAGGTATCTGGTAGAGGGTCACATCAGAAACGCTACTGCGAAATTATTTTAAAATGGGTCAGCAGTCTCAGAAAAGATTTCAAAGTTTTCAATTAAAGCAAACAGGCAAAACTAGCCCTGCCCCCTTACGGTAATGTTGTTTTAATAAAACAGAATTATCTAAAGGAAATGGGTAGAGGGTCGCTAAAAACACTATAATTATGAAAACATTTTACAATCTGGTGTGCATTTAAAGAGAGTTTTTCATATTGGTATATAAGGAAAACTAGCCTTGGCCCTGGCGGCCATGTTTTCTTACCAAAAAAGAATAATTTTAACAGTTTTTTTTAAAATTACCCAAGGAATATCTCTGTGAAATGATTTCTAAATCGGGCCTGTAGTGTCTCAGAAGAAACATTTAAAGTGTTTCCTCTTGGTTACAATGGCAACCAAAACTCTGCAAAGATAAATCTGAAACGGAACCACCCAAGTAACATTCTTGTGAATGGGGGGGGGGGGGGGGGGGGGGTAGGAGGATATGTTGTTTAAAGAAATTGTGGACCACGGACGAGCTAATAGGACGGTCAAGGTGGCATTAAATCGATCATCTAGGTGAACATTTTATTTTGAGGGTAACACACGGAAAATATACGTTAAACTATTTTGAAATTGGGCCAGTATTGAGTGAGTGAGTTGGGTTTTACGGCGAATCGACATAAAATGGTCATATATCGCCGGGACCGGTGTTATTTTTAAAGTCTCCATTACATGAATATAGGAAAAACTGTATACATACACGAAACAATGACTAACCCTCTTTGCCATGTTTGAGACAGACTGGAATAATTGAACAAACTTGGTATAGGGTCATTGTAAAAAACATTTCTCTGATATTTTTCAAAGTAAATTTTGTAAATTTTGCTTTTTGAAAAAAGAAGGGTTTGCAAACTCGGACTAGGCTTTTCCATGTGGTTTTGTGGAACACTTTGAAAGTCTGCAGAAAAGTGCAAAAACATTTCTCGGATAATCTCTACAATGTTACCGGTTTGAGCTCAGGTGAGCAATGTATTGTGGTTATGGCCATTTTGTTTACATAGGTATTTTATTTTTATGATTTTTAATGACATATATCTAAAGTTATGTGCCTTTAAACTGTAAAGAATGCAGATGTTCATAAAGCAGGCAGCCATCTTGGAATTCGGTTATCGATGAAATTTAAATTGTCTGGAAACATCCACAATTAATTTGATAAAAGTGAATGGACAAAGTTGAAAGTTTCATATTTTTGTTGTGGTTTATTTAATTATCAAGGTATTTGTGTTGATAATCGGCTGATTTATCACATTGAAGTGTTTATATGTACAGGAATTAAGTAACTCGTGGGTAAACACCAATGCATCTGAAAGAGGGTACTTGGAAAATTAGGTGACAGACCACAAAAAGACCATGTCTTTTTATTCCAACAGGATCATTAAAACTTTATGATTACAAATCTAATTTGCTAAATTCATGCGAGTTGTAATGAACGGGACGTCATGCCGTATTTAGACGTCAAAACTGACGTAATAATGTCCCCTCAAAGGTGTCAGAATAATTTTATATTTAATATATTGATAATGTAACACATAAGCACAGATAGTGCTTGACTCCCTTTTCATGTTGTCATTGCTATAATTATTGTTGAATTGCTGTAGTTAATAGAATTTGGGTCATTTGTCGCTGATTTGGGTTCATTATATAGATAGCTGGATCCCAGCATCACACAATATGTCATATACAAAAATTAAAGGGAACCAGATATTTGATAGAGCAGGTACTTGTTGTAAGACACAATGTATAAATTTGGACCAATCAGAAACAAGTTCTAAAAATAGCACGTCTGCTGGGGTATAACTAGGTAGATGAATGATAGAGAGCTCATTCGGTATCCAGCGGTTGAAAAAGACACATCGAGGATTCAACTAATAATTTATCCCAGTACCTTGATAAGGAGACTATTGCAGTAACCCTGTCAGGGCGGATAAATTATTAAAAAGAAGACTTTGGAAGTTTATAGACTAACGAAGAGTTGCAGAATTTCAATAAGGTTTCGAGCTATAGGGCCAGCGCATAGGAGTTTTACCTTAAGGGTAGTTGAATGCTATAGACGATAGCATATATAGGCTGAGCATCAGGAAGCTGAGACAGAGACCCAGAGATTGGTAATCTACTGAGATAGTAGAAAAGTTCCAGCTTATAGACGGTTCAGCATTATTGGCGAAGTACAGCCAAGGCATCGGGGATAATACCTATATGGTAGTTGAATGCTATATATGATAGCATATAGGCGCTGAGCATCCAGGAATCAGGGCATTCATATAGAGTTGAGAGGACAGAGGCCGAGCATCTATGCGATAGGACTCGTATGTTGTTGATTCAAAGACATTGTCTGACGGGAACTTCAACAAGAAGACCAGTCAAGTATAGAGTCTCCAGCCTATAGGAGTTTGAGCTAATTGAAAATTGTTAGTTTGAAACATTTAGTGATTTGCCTGATCTCTGAAATTGTCTAGCTCATAATTAAAATCATTTACGAATCATTGGTACACGAATCATTTAGGCAAGGTAGCCAGAGGAAAATTCTATATCTGAGATATTTGGTCTCACCAGCTTTACGTTTTAACAAAGGACATTCTACATCGTTTGTCAGCTAGTCTAAGACATAGTCACCTTAGTGACTGGACCCAAACCATTGTTCAAGATACTAAAGGCGTAGGCACTTCCCTGGGTCATATAACCAGTATCCTGACAATTTGGGGGCTCGTCCGGGATCTATATCCAAGGAGGTACAGAGACTAGTGGTTTTAACGTTCTGTTGGTGTTCCAGAAGGCGCTGTGACTGAAGGTAGTCTGGGTCACATATAGTTGAATTTTAGAGTTAGTTCCAGCCTAAAGCTTAAAGATGAACTACGATAAATGGGTTGAGATGGGTGAACGTATGGGTCTCTCAGGTTCAGAGCTCATAGAGTTTGTGGATAGGAAAGAGGAGGAGTACACGAAACGCGAGGAACGTATGCTTAGACGAGATGAAGAAAGGCGACGTCATGATGATGAACAACGTAGGTTTGAGGCTCAAGAAGCTAAGGAAAAACGACTTTTTGAGCTTGAACAGGCCGAGAAGTTACGGCATTATGAGGAACAACAGGCAGAAAAGAAAAGATTGTTTGAGATGGAACGTTTAGAGAAAGAACGGATTGTGAAAGAGCATGAGTTGGAAATACTACGGATAAAGGCTGATGCCGGAGCTTTGGGATCTGATAAAAGCACAGAGCACCTGAGTAGTAAGACACTACGACCGAGACTCCCAAAGTTCGAGGAAAGTAAGGATGATATGGATGCATACCTCGAGCGATTTGAGCGGTTTGCAAAAAGCCAGGGATGGAAAGAAGAGACATGGGCTGTGAGCCTCAGTTCATTACTTACAGGAAAAGGTCTGGACGTATACACAAGCATGCCTCCAGACCAAGCCAATGACTATACGGCATTGAAGAAAGCAGTTCTGAAGCGTTATCAGTTAACAGAAGAAGGTTTTAGATTGAAGTTCAGGGAATGTAAGCCAGAGCGTGGTGAAACTGTTTTCCAGTTTATGGCAAGGCTGGACAGGTATTTCAGTCGATGGACAGAAATGGCAGAAGTTGACAATACGTTTGAAATGCTGAAAGACCTTATGATCAGAGAACAGTTCATCCAAACATGTTCCACAGACCTTGCTTTGTTTTTAAAGGAAAGAGTTGCAAAATCGAGAGCTGAGATCACGCAGTTAGCAGAACAGTACATTGAAGCGCATGGTGGTACTATAACCTCGAACAGGGTTTTGAAAAATAATTCCTCATCCAATAGGCCACCACAACGTATAAGTATGACACCTTCATCTCAGCCCCAACAAAGAGAAAGGCCAGCTTTTAAAAAGCCTGTATGTTTTATATGCAACAAGGAAGGTCATATAGCTAGAGAATGCAGAGACCCATCCAAGAGAAAAATAAGTGGTGCTGCTTTAGCTAGTAGGGGATCCTATGAGGAAAGACAGAGAAATAGGCATGGCATGCAAGATTCTACACCCACAGACTGGAGAAAGGAAGGCCAAGCGCAGAAAGACAGACAGTCGGATGACAGAAAAGTTGCAGCCTCAGTTATAGCAATATCATTAGATGACGAACGGTTAAAAGACTGCATAGAAGATGGACGACTTATGTTAGCACATGGAAAATCTATTTCGGTCATAGCAAGCACCTGTACCATTGATTCAACAAACGGTGAAAGGAACTTGATATTGAAGAAAGGATATATAGATGATAAAGAAGTTCAGGTGTTGAGAGATACAGGGTGTGAGCTGGCGGCTGTCAGGAAAGATTTTGTATCAGAGAATCAAATGTTAGATAAGAAGTATCTTATGGTTGCAATTGATGGGCGTACAAGGATAGTTCCTTCAGCAAGGATACAGGTTGATACACCATATTTTACAGGAGAAGTTGAAGCCATGGTTTTAACAACTTTGATCTGCGACTTAGTTATAGGAAATATAAAAGGGGCTTCTGATAGACCAGACATTAACTGGAGTAATAGGGACGGAAAACAGTCTCCGTCAAAAGAAAATATTGTTGCAGCTGTGGTAACGAGAGCACAGGCTGAGAAAGAAAAACAGCCAATAAAACCTTTGAAGGTCACAGAACCTAAACAGGATGAACTTGATGTCGAGCAATTAAAAAAAGCTCAGAAGGAGGACAATACCTTAGGAAAGCTGTGGACGTATGCTTCTGATAAAAAGAAAATGAAGACAAAGAGTGGGTTTACATTTATGTACGAAGTTAAGAAGGATGTATTGTATAGAACCTTCGAAGAAAAGAGAGGCTGTATTATCAAAGAGATAAAGCAGATTGTAGTTCCAACTCAATGCAGAAAAAGGGTTATGTCTTTAGCTCATGAATCAATAGTTGGAGGACACCTATCAATAAGAAAGACAGTTGATAGGATACAAACAAGTTTTTACTGGCCTGGGTTAACTAGTGATGTCACAAGGTTTTGTAGGTCGTGTGATATATGTCAGAAAATGATCCCAAAAGGAAAAGTTAGAAAGGTTCCATTGGGAGATATGCCAATAATGGAGACACCATTTCATCGGGTGGCTGTGGATTTAATAGGACTTATTGCTCCTATTTCAGAGAAAGGAAATCGGTATATTCTTACCGTGGTCGACTATGCCACAAGATATCCTGAGGCAGTTGCATTACCTAGGATAGAGACAGAACGGGTGGCTGAAGCTTTGCTAGATATATTTTCCAGAGTAGGATTTCCATCCGAAATCTTGAGTAACAGAGGAAGTCAGTTTACCTCACAGCTGATGGAAAAAGTATGTAGGCTGATCAGCCTGAAACAAATGTTCACAACTCCGTATAACCAAAAGTGCAATGGTTTTTGTGAGCGTATGAATGGTATTTTAAAGAGTATGTTGAAAAAGATGTGTCAAGAAAAACCAAAAGACTGGGATAGATATTTGTCAGCCGTATTGTTTGCATATCGAGAGGTTCCACAGGCAAGTACAGGATTCTCACCATTTGAACTTCTCTATGGCAGGACAGTCAGAGGACCTATGCAAATACTTATAGAACTTTGGACTGAAGCTGAAACACCAGAAACGAGAAACACATATGAGTATGTATTAGACTTACGGAATAGGCTGGAGGAAACATGTAAGGTAGCTAGAGAAAGTTTTCATGCAGCACAAGAAACGTACAAACACCATTATGACAAGAGTGCCAGAAACAGAAATTTGAAGATCGGTGATAAAGTTCTATTACTTTTACCAACTCATCACAATAAGCTGATGCTCCAGTGGAAAGGACCTTATGAAGTAGTAGATGTAGCCAATAAAATGGATTATAAAGTAAAGGTCGGTGACAAAATAGGACTTTACCATATCAATTTACTCAGAAAGTACAAAGAAAGACAAGATATTTTTGCAGGAAGTGTCGCCGTGATCGAGGCCGATGTTAGCACAGAGACTGGGGTAGTTGATGACGAAAATTTGCTCGACCTTGTCAGAATAGGAGGGTCAGAAACATATGAAAATGTACAAATTAATCCTCATTTGTCTAAAAGCCAAATTACTGAAATTAAGTCGCTTATAAAACAATATCAAGACATTTTCACAGAAAGTCCTGGAACGACGAATCTTGTAGAACATAAGGTCGAACTCACAACCACAGAACCTGTTAGAGTCAAACAATACCCCATACCATATGCGAAACGTAATGAGGTTAACCAAGAGGTTCAACACATGTTAAACGCTGGAATCATTGAACCTGCTACCTCTGCATACAACTCTCCAATCGTTATGGTGAAAAAGAAAGATAATACAAACAGATTTTGTATTGATTTTAGGCGGTTGAATTCTATAACGAAATTTGATACGGAGCCTATGGGAAACGATGAAGATATTCGGTCAAAACTTCATGGGGATAAATTCCTGACAAAATTAGACCTCAGCAAAGGTTACTGGCAGATTCCTGTCGAGGAGCAATCCAGGCACTTGACAGCCTTCACAACATCTGAGGGAAGTTTCCAGTTCCGAAAAATGCCATTTGGTATGATAAATTCTGGTGCTACATTTAATAAAATGATGCGAAAATTATTGACAGGATGCAAACATGCTGACAATTATGTGGACGATATTTTAGGTCACACCATAACGTGGGACACACATGTCTCAGTGTTACAAAATATTTTTAAGAGGGTTAGAGACATTAAAACCATCAAAGTGTCTCATAGGATATGATAATGTTTCATTCACTGGGCATAAGGTCGGAAATGATCAGCTGGAGATGGAAGATGATAAATTAGAGCGTATAAAGAATGCAGAAGAACCTAAGACTAAGAGACAAGTGCGGAGTTTCCTTGACCTAACTGGTTTTTATAGAAAATTTATAGCATCATACTCCGAAGTTGCAGCACCACTGACCGACTTAATCAAGAAAGGGAAACCTAATACTGTAGTATGGGAAGAACAACATGCCAAAGCTTTTTATACTTTGAAAACCTTGCTTACACAAGCACCTATTTTACGGTTACCAGACTTTTCACGACCTTTTATATTACAGTGTGATGCTTCAGATACTGGGGTTGGAGCAGCACTTCTTCAGAGGTATGAAGATGGACAATTTCCCATAGCATATGCCAGTAAAAAATTGCTCCAAAGAGAGAGGAACTATTCGGTAATTGAAAGGGAATGTTTGTCAATAGTTTTTGGTGTTAAGAAATTTCAGAAGTATTTGTACGGCAGTGAGTTCATCCTACAGACTGATCATGCCCCATTGAGTTACATACAGAAATGTAAAGTAGAAAGCTCAAGAATTATGAGATGGGCATTGTTTTTGCAGTGTTACAGATTCAAATAGAATCTATCAAAGGAACAGAAAAGTATGTGCTGATTATTTAAGCAGACAATAATGGGTTATATACGTTAGGTGTAACAGATCTTTAAAAAAAATCAATCAAGAAATAGTAAAAAGAAAAAGAGATTTGTTTACAAATTATTCTTCATGTTTATGAAAAACTGAAAGTATTTTCTTGAGAAGGGGGCTATTTGTCAGAATAATTTGTATATTTAATATATTGATAACGTAACACATAAGCACAGATAGTGCTTGACTCCCTTTTCATGTTGTCATTGCTATAATTATTGTTGAATAGCTGAAGTTAATAGAATTTGGGGTCATTTGTCGCTGATTTGGGTTCATTATATAGATAGCTGGATCCAAGCATCACACAATATGTCATATACAAAAATTAAAGGGAACCAGATATTTGATAGAGCAGGTACTTGTTGTAAGACACAATGTATAAATTTGGACCAATCAGAAACAAGTTCTAAAAATAGCACGTCTGCTGGGGTATAAATAGGTAGATGAATGATAGAGAGCTCATTCGGTATCCAGCGGTTGAAAAAGACACATCAAGGATTCAACTAATAATTTATCCCAGTACCTTGATAAGGAGACTATTGCAGTAACCCTGTCAGGGCGGATAAATTATTAAAAAGAAGACTTTGGAAGTTTATAGACTAACGAAGAGTTGCAGAATTTCAATAAGGTTTCGAGCTATAGGGCCAGCGCATAGGAGTTTTACCTTAAGGGTAGTTGAATGCTTTAGACGATAGCATATATAGGCTGAGCATCAGGAAGCTGAGACAGAGACCCAGAGATTGGTAATCTACTGAGATAGTAGAAGAGTTCCAGCTTATAGACGGTTCAGCATTATTGGCGAAGTACAGCCAAGACATCGGGGATAATACCTATATGGTAGTTGAATGCTATATATGATAGCATATAGGCGCTGAGCATCCAGGAATCAGGGCAATCATATAGAGTTGAGAGGACAGAGGCCGAGCATCTATGCGATAGGACTCGTATGTTGTTGATTCAAAGACATTGTCTGACGGGAACTTCAACAAAAAGACCAGTCAAGTATAGAGTCTCCAGCCTATAGGAGTTTGAGCTAATTGAAAATTGTTAGTTTGAAACATTTAGTGATTTGCCTGATCCCTGAAATTGTCTAGCTCATAATTAAAATCATTTACGAATCATTGGTACACGAATCATTTAGGCAAGGTAGCCAGAGGAAAATTCTATATCTGAGATATTTGGTCTCACCAGCTTTACGTTTTAACAAAGGACATTCTACATCGTTTGTCAGCTAGTCTAAGACATAGTCACCTTAGTGATTGGACCCAAACCATTGTTCAAGATACTAAAGGCGTATCCTGACAACAGGTCCCCGCGTCATTTCATTGTAACGAAACGACACTTAAACGCGAAGATATATCCGGATTATAAATAGTTTGATATTTCGTTACAAAACTGTAGAAGTATATAACGTATTACTATTCGCTTCAGCGGATAAGGATGTGAAACAAATCAAAACATCTCAAAGAATTATTTAACTTTTCCAGGATGGACGTTGTGGCGTCAAAAAAAAATTTACGTGTGACATTGCCCTATGCCCATGACTTTGCACGGGTAAAACAGGAATTTTCTGGAAGGAAACATTGACGAGACATGGAATTAATAGGAAATGTGTTTGTTTTAGTTTTTAAGATTGAACTGTTTTTCTGTTATTTTAATTTTCTCGAAATGTTGCGATATTTCATGTGCATTTCTCTTTTAATAAAGATACCAAATTTTCCAAGACTGCATTCCTAGATATCGATTTTGTCATTTGACGACCCGTTGCTATTTAATGTATTTCCATCGCTGGGGAAATACAGATATTGTATGGCAGCAGACTATTATGTGTCACCCCTGATTATATTTCATATATAAAAATTATGCATACTACAATGCTCTATTTGTTGAATGTCATTAACGACAGAAAACACGTACAATGTAATTAACACCTATTGATTTTACCATAACGTAATGACGTTTTAGCTCGTCAGGACAAACATATCTTTCTAGACATAACTGATACCATTGATAATGTATTTTAATAGTTCTAAAGTCTTTTCTATTCATGTCGCTTCACAGTTAAGCAGTTGTTTGCTTTAAATGCTTCCAATTAAGGGGTGATTATTTAAATAACTTAATACCATTCTATGATATGTTTTTTTTTTGTAGTTGAAACGTCATCTTTCTCTCAAATAGTGTGATCACTCTTTAGTATCTATTGATAAACTATGTGAATGTATGAAATTGTAAAAAGCATGTATGTGTCCGTATGAAATAATCATGTTTTGTAAAACTGTGTTTTGTAAAACTGCGACTGTCATTTTATGTTGTAAAGATTTGTATGCTTCAGCCAAAATAAAACGTTTACTCTGTTCGGTTCTGTTCTGCTTTGTCTTGTTCGGTTCTGTCTCTTTGAAGGTACCACTGTTGGCCAGAAGCTTGTCTACGATCTATTTTACATAGCGGTCTCCGAGCGGTGCTGAAGCCGACTAACACGAGCACTTAGAGTAGGAAAAAGACGTTTTACTGATTTGTAAGACATAAATATGTCCTCAAAACTAAATATGCCCTCAAGATATATCATTCAATATCATTTAACGCAGCAATCAGTTAGGTCGTTAAAATGCGAAACCTTTGTTGTGCTCTTGGTGTTGCAGAATAGACCAACTCAGTTTTTAAAACAACTAATGTGTGTTGTTAATGTTTTTGAGACATTTGGTGTTCCGACTGTAACAATATGTAAATGGTTCCTACTTATACATTATTTTTACCTTCTGAGCGAATTTTCTGAATATAATTATGCTATCTTTAAATGTTTCCTTGAACAAACGAAACTCCCGGCATGGCATAGAAATTTAACCGGCTGAAATTCCACGTGATACATTGAATATTCATATTGGCATTCAAGTGGATTTGTCATCATCTGTAGAAAATGACGTTTTTTTTTACATTGAACTATGTAATTGTCGAGGTTGTCTAGCCATTTCCGCATTTCTGTGAGAAAGAGGTTTTCGATTTATAATTTTATATCACAGGGGTAGTCCTTTTTAATTTTAATAATCTTTTCTGTAACAACGTTTCGGCCCCCGAGAGTCACAGAGAAGATAATAACATTAAAATATTAAGTAAACAAGCGCTGTCAGAAGAAACAGTGCGCTCCACTCTCTCGATGCTGGCTATTCAAATTGGGCAAATCTGAGGAAACAAGAGCTATCAATGGAGCAATTAATGCCCCAGATGTGAATGTTGATGTTGAGCAAGAGAGTCAACTAGCAGTAATCTCAGAGAGAGTGAAAGTGTATATAAATAACTAAAATCCCTAAGTATAAAAGGGACTTAATTAATGTAAACTCTGTCGGTGTGATACCCGCCTGCTTAGCTCAGTAGGTAGAGCGTTGGTCTACGGATCGCGGGGTCGCGAGTTCGATCCTCGGGCGGGGCATATGTTCTCCGTGACTATTCGATAAATGACATTGTGTCTGAAATCATTAGTCCTCCACCACTGATACATGTGGGGAAGTTGGCAGTTACTTGCGAAGAACAGGTTTGTACTGGTACAGAATCCAGGAAGACTGGTTAGATTAACTGCCCGCCGATATATGACTGAAATACTGTTGAAAAACGGCGTTAAACCCAAATCAAACAATCAAAAAAAAAACTGTCGGTGTGATGTCCCGTATGATGTCGTTGATGATGTGGAACAATTATTAGTATAATTCATGAAACATAGCAGATGGAGCTATGGACACTTTGTCATATATTATGGGTGATGATATGGAACAGATGTTTTAACTTTGAATCAAATCCATTCAGAATCCACAGAGATGAAGTGACAGTACGGCAAAATTGAATGAAAAATTTAAGTAAAAAGAGAGTATAATTTTACTAAATATTGGTATTAGAGTTATGGTCTTCGTACCATATGATGTGGTGTGGTGATGAGGACAAAGTCTGAAGTCAATCCATCAAGTTATAGCAGAGAAAAAATGAAATTACATCAAAACTTTGAGAAAGGTATGGACACGGACGCGGACGCCGACGTATCGAGTAGGATAGCTCCTCATACACATTTTATAGAGTCGAGCTAGATGAAAGTTATCCTTTTTAGATCGGAGCAACACCGTTATTTAAGCAAGATTTAGTACTAGTTTTTTAAGTCATTTAACATGTCGAAGTCGAAATGATGATATCAAATGACAAAACGGTTGATTATGCGACATAAATACCATGATAATATCAAATAACGACTGAGCGGTTATCAATTTTAGATTAAGACTCTTTGATCGGTTTGAGTTCATTTGAAACAAGAGATCACAGAGTGATCTTGGTGCCCACCAATGTGCCATTTTTGCGTGTTCCAAATTTCAAGACTTATTGACTAGCTCAAGGTCAAATTTTCATTTCCGTACAAAACACTGTGCATGTGGTCCAAATTCGAATACTGTAGCTTGAGAAATGTGAAAGTAGGTCACTAGGTCAATTTCAAGGACGAAGTTCTTTGTACACAAAACTATGTTGTGCATCAAGTTTGAAGGCTGTAGTTTGAGAAATCTGAAAGGTCACTAGGTCAGTCTTAAGGCCAAAGTTTATTTCGGTACACAAAACTATGCAAGTGGTCCAAATTTGAAGGCTGTAGCTTGAGAAATGTGAAAGTAGGTTACTAGGTCAAAATCAAGGTCCAATTTCACTTCAGAACACGAATCTATGCATGTGGTCCAAATTTGAAGCCTGTACCTTCAAAAATTTGAAAGTAGGTCACTAGGTCAATGTCAAGGTCAAGGTTTGTTGCGGTACACAATCCTATGCATCTGGTCTAAATTTGAAGCCTGTAGCTACAGAAATGTGAAAGTAGGTCACTAGGTCAATCTTAAGGTCAAAGTTCATTTCGGTACACAAAACTATGCAAGTGGTCCAAATTTGAAGGCTGTAGCTTGAGAAATGTGAAAGTAAGGCACAAAGTCAAAATCAAGGTCAAATTTTATCTCGGAACACAGAACTATGCTTGTGGTCCAAATTTGAAGCCTGTACCTTCAAAAATGTGAAAGTAGGTCACTAGGTCAATGTAAAGGTCAAAGTTTGTTTCGGTACACAAAACTATGCATGTGGTCCAAATTTGAAGGCTGTAGCTCGAGAAATGTGAAAGTAGATCACTAGGTCAAACTCATGGTCAAATTTCATTTCGGAACACAAAACTATGCATGTGGTCCAAATTTGACGCCTGTACCTTCAAAAATGTGAAAGAAGGTCACTAGGTCAATGTCAATGTCAAAGTTTTTTTTCAGTGCACAAAACTATGCATGTGGTCCAAATTTGAAGGCTGTAGCTACAGAAATGTGAAAGTTGGTCACTAGGTCAAAATCAAGGTCAACTCATGTTAAGGTTCATCTTGCCACTCAAAAATATACATGTGGTCCAAATTTGAATGTTGTAGTTATTGACAAGAAGATTTTAAAAGCTTTTCCCTATATAAGTCTATATGAACCATGTGACCCACGGGGCGGGGCCATATTTGACCCTAGGGGGATAATTTGAACAAACTTGGAAACAGGAAATGAAATAAAACCAGAAAATAGGAAATGAAATAAAACCAGAAAAAAGACAATTAGGAAAATGTAACAATTTATTATCTGTTCCAATAACATTTATACAAAACACATACACTTTTTTAACAGAAACAAGAATTTTTATAATCATAAGCCTGCAGCATTGTTTAAAGTAACAAGGATTTACAAACTGCAGTCATAAATTATCGTTAGTAAACTGACAAATACATTTTTAAAACTCATTATTTGCAATATATTTGCTCAGGTTTAGTAAGTTAGATGATTTTAAAGAGACATCAAACGTAAATCATTAAAGATAATACGTGTATGATATATTCAAATATTTAAGTGGAACATACAGTATTTCAAACCATTTTCATTTAAACAGAGATTTGTTAAATACTACAAATTGCGTAAACAATACGAAAATTGGACTACAATGCGAAACCATTTAAATGTTATATCTATGACACTACATGAAAAGCCTGTACTAGTGACAAGATATGAGCCGTGCCATGAGAAAACCAACATAGTGGGTGTGCGACCAGCATGGATCCAGACCAGCCTGCGCATCCGCGCAGTCTGGTCAGGATCCATGCTGTTCGCTAACAGTTTCTCCCATTCCAATAGGCTTTAAAAGCGAACAGCATGGAGCCTGACCAGACTGCGCGGATGCGCAGGCTGGTCTGAATCCATGCTGGTCGCAAACCCACTATGTTGGTTTTCTCATGGCACGGCTCATATAATGTTTGCGAAATACTGCAAAATCATTGTTTTCTCTTGACTGTGCAAAATACTAGAAATTAGTTAAAGTTTTTTTTTTCAGTTTATTGTAATTCAGTTATTTACGACAGTTCAAATTCTATCAAATTTTACGGTCAGAAAAATGTTATTTGTGTTGCCATCCAAAATTCAAAAACACCCATGTGAAGACTAGAGAATTTCTAATATAAAAGGCACGTGATGTAACCAAAAAGACACTGTCAAGTCTTTCAGTATTTTTTTTTCAAAGTGTCACTCAGTATTCTAATGTATAATGTCATAGGCAATGTCAATAGCGATATACATAATTTGTCGAAATATACACGTCATATATGACGACGTCATACTGCTTTCACGACGTTGTAGACGTCACGTCTTTTTAACGAATCTTGTGACTTATCTAAAAGAACTCTTGTAACTCTTGAAATGCAGACAATAATTTCTTCAAATGTTCAGATTAGCAGAATTGCAATTTTTGATGTTCTTTTTTTATCTCATTCTATCACTTATACAGGCTTTGCCAAGGAATGTCCATATCTGTTTTTTAGTTATTAGGTCATGTCCAAATACATTTACTGCAAAATAATACTGTGTGCAAGTTAATGTAGGCTTTTGATCCAATATTTACGTTATATTATAACAATTGAATTAACAATTATGTATCAAGCGAGAATATTCAAACTCTATGCAGATCAACATAGTGTTTTTGCAATAAAAAATCCACGCGATATCAGTTTGACTTTAACTTTAAAAATAGCATTCAGTCCGTGCCATTTTTTTACTGGAAACATTCAAACATAAGTGGCTAAATCTTATTGGTCATAAAGTAGATGAGAACAGATACACCATCTTCGTTATGTGAATCACGCATCGGTAAAATATCAAACAAATGAGCCGTGCCATGAGTAAACAAACATAGTGGCTTTGCAACAAGCATGGATCCAGACCAGCCTGCGCATCCGCGCAGTCTGGTCATCATCCACGCTGGTCGCAAAGCCGCTATGTTGGTTTTCCCATGGTGCGGTTCAAATCATATTTCATTATATATAGAAGTGGTAAACCAGAACTATTTACAATATATGACATGGTAGGACGTGCGTTACTTTGGGAATCATAAACTAATTACAACCGAGCTAATTTTTTGTTGGGTTTAACGTCGCACTGACACAATATTATATGTCATATGGCTGATGGTGGATGAAGACCCTAGATGCCTCTCCGTGCATTATTTCATCAAGGACGGGCACCTGGGTAGAACCACCGACCTTTCGTAAGCCAGCTGGATGGTCTCCTCACATGAAGAATTCAACACCCCGAGAAAGGCTCGAACCCACATCGGTAAGAGGAAAGTGATTTGAAATCGGCGACTTTAACCATTCTGCTACGGATGCCCCTACAACCGAGCTATACTGCACTATACCAAAAAAGTGAATAATAATATTACTGTATTTCAATAAATCTTTTTTCTAATATGAATGAATAAACTTCAAACTTTCTACAAGTATTTCTCTTTGATTAGAAAATTAAAAGTATATAAAACAGAACGGCAAAGTAGTATCTGAGTTTAAAGTTTAACAAACAATGGATTAATATTTACGCTTAGTTCTCATTCGCTTAGATTCCCAAAGAACGAGTACATGTAAAATATAAATAATATATAATTCTGAAAGTGGCATGTTCAAGATGTAAAACATGTATAATATTTACAGTATGGTATGCAATATGAGAAAGAAATAATGCGATATAAACAACACTGTTCATATGAAAGTTATTCGTTTCAAAATGTAGCATATTGAGACAGCTGTTAGCGCACTTAGCAAATATAATCCAGTGGACAATTCTAAATGACAAACTTGTTTTACTTGATAACTTTTTAAAACATTCAATATTTTTATTAACACACACTGTGGTGCAAATCTTATAAAACGATAATAAACTCCAAAAGCTAAGGCATCTGAGGCCTTATTACCTTTTTAAACATCGTTTATAAAAATGAACATGTTATTCTGAAGAACGCATATTACAGTAGCAGTTCGCAGAGTCTATAATACTTAATTTACCCGTGTTCAACTGTAATGGTAAGTGTCACTAGAGTGGCAGTGTGTATATCTATTTTGCCTTTCTGATAATGTGCATAACCTAACCAAACTATTTCAACGATCATCCATAAACTTTTAGTACTGAATGTGCGAAGTATTTCCAGCAGAATAATAAATTTCTACCTAAATTAGGCAGCATTAAAGAGAAAAAAAGTTCATTAGTGCATTAATTACTTCACACTTTGTCCCTTGAATTTCCTCGTGTATAAAACTGTCCATCTCACTGCTTGGTGCAAGTAGTACAAATAGCTAGGTTTAATATACAGATCATTGAGGTCCTTGGTAGACAGCGTGGAAGTAGATATCAACATGTGGAAATTTCTCGAATGTGGGTGAAGTGTGTAGTAGAACGATGATAATGGACAAAATGCTAGAGCACAGTATCGAATAATGTCATTCCTCGAACTATGTTCTCGTCCTGAAATAAAACGAACGATGTTTTCTTTTTACCTTGGTAGTAACTTCATATTTTTAAATGCTTTAAGCAATATGTTCTTCTAAGCCTGAAGTAACCAAACTATGCAGTCATACAACACTATTGTTACTTTAAAGTTATCTTATAAATTTAAAACACTTGTTAACTGTATAGCAAATTACATATAGTTGTATTGCAAATAACATATAATTGTACCGCAAATTACATAGTGTTGTATCGCAAATTACATAGAGTTGTATCGCAAATTACATAGAAAACAGCTGAAACGATCAATCAGTCAATCATGACTTATGCGCACATTACGAATTATACGAATTGAGAAACAGTAACCTACCATCCGACAAGAATCCATAAATTCTTCAAATGATATCACACCGTCTTTGTTTAGGTCCATTTTCTGCAATACAATTCATTAAAATATGTTAACATGTTTAATGTAGTTTATTACAAATACCATTACTCCCTTAGTAATATAGTTCATAGGAATCAGTTGCTATCCGTGAAAAGTGATCTTAGTTTTATTGATTGGATAGAAATGATCATCTGAAATCTGTAATTTTAGGTCTAAAAAAGATTTTAACCATTTAAATATTGAAGGAAAACAGATTTATCTCTAATTCTATGCCAGATGTTACTATATGAAGACATTTTCCGTGTCTGTGTGTATAATTTTAGATAACCGTGCCTATGTTTAATACATCAAGTTATGACAGTAAATGAACACACTTGACAACTGTTAATGATTTTAGATTGAAACAAAATCGAAATTCAAATATTAGTTTACCGAAAACACTTTATCTACATGTTCACGCGCGCTATATTCTTCAACAACAGGTAGGGTAAATCTGCCCATCATTTCATATATGGCTCCCACTATATCTGTCATCTCATCTTTGGTTATGATTCCATCTCCATTTATGTCATATAGATTAAAAGCCCACTGTAACCGCTCTGGTAGACTTCCACGTGCAAGAACTGATAATCCCATTACGAATTCCTGTAATAAATACATTTAAATTGAAAATTTGAAATGGGTCCATTTAACCTTTACCCTGCTAAATTTCTAGAATGGACTGTTCCAGCATTCAATTTGGGCAATACCATCTATTATTCTAAGGGGATTTCACTAAAAATTCAGTGACGGAATATCGAACAGTGCAGACCATGATCAGCTGGTCATGGTCTGCACTCGTCGCAGAGACAAACTCACTTGCTGCCAGCAAGCTAAAGGTTAAACATGTACGTATTTAGTGTGGTATCCGATTCACAAAAAAAAACAAAACATTTTGATGCCTGGTGACCCCATGATTTTGGTAGCATTTAAACCAGCTTTGTCTGCTGAACAAGAATTAGTAAATACGCTGACCATAATAATACTACAGTCATGTTTTTTTTCTACTGCGAAATGATAAATCTTAAACTGTAATACGAAAGACCCGTGGTGACATTTCAACTTCATTATTTCACGATTTCTGCTTCATTATTTCACAATTTCCACTTCATGAATTCACGAATTCACGATTTCTGCTTCTTGATTTCACGATTTCCACTTCATGAATTCACAATTTCACGATTTCCACTTCATGAATTCACGATTTCACGATTTCACGAAAAAACTTCACGATTTCTTGATTTCACGATTTCATGATTTCACGATTTCTGCTTCCTGAATTCAATTCACATTTCCACCTCACGAATTCACGATTTCACTTCATGAATCCGATTTCACATTCAATCATGAATTCACGATTTCACGATTTCAAACTTCAGAATTCACGATTTCACTTCCGAATTCACGATTTCACAATTTCACTTCAGAATTCACGATTTCACGATTTCCTCTTCATGAATTGACGAATTCACGATTTCACGAAAATTCACGATTTCTATTTCACGATTTCCATCTGATTCCGATTCTGCGTCTGAATTCAGATTCTCTCCGATTCAATTCACGATTTCCACTTCATGAATCACGATTTCCACTTCACGAATTCCGATTTCACAATTTCCACTTCATGAATTCACGATTTCACGATTTCCACCTCACAAATTCACGATTTCCACTTCATGAATTCACGATTTCACAATTTCCACTTCATGAATTCACGATTTCACGATTTCCACTTCACGAATTCACGATTTCCACTTCACGAATTCACGATTTCACAATTTCCACTTCATGAATTCACGATTTCACGATTTCCACTTCACGAATTCACGATTTCCACTTTATGAATTCACGATTTCACAATTTCCACTTCATGAATTCACGAATTCACGATCTCACTCGATTTCACATTTCACTTCGAATCACGATTTCACAATTTCAACTTCATGAATTCACGATTTCATCATTGTGAATCGTGAATTCGGAGGATTCCTGAATTCATGAAGTGTGAATCGTGAAATCGAGAATTCGTGAAGTGGAAATCGTGAATTCATGAAGTGGAAATCGTGAATTCAGGAAGCAGAAATCGTGAATTCATGAAGTGGAAATCGTGAATTCATGAAGTGGAAATCGTGATTTCAGGAAGCAGAAATCGTGAATTCATGAAGTGGAATTCGTGAAATCAAGAAATCTTGAAATCAAGAAATCGTGAAGTTCTTTCGTGAAATCGTGAATTCATGAAGTGGAAATCATGAATTCATGAAGTGGAAATCGTGAAATCAGGAAGCAGAAATCGTGAATTCGTGAATTCATTAAGTGGAAATCGTGAAATCAGGAAGCAGAAATCGTGAAATAATGAAGTTGAAATGTCACCACGGGTCTTTCGTACTGTAATAACGGAATTTCTGTTGAAGTATCGTTGTAAACTATTAAGTAAAAACATAAAAATTCTTTAACATTTATTTGTCATGTAATTTATATTTTCTTTTTCATAAGACAATATACTTTGAAATGATACCAAACCAGGCATCAATGTTTGGTATATTTTAATAGCACTCTTATATAGAACTTGCTTATTTGCGGACCGGATACCTTAAGAATTATGTAAATTTTGCAAAGCTAACTCGTAATCATCATATGTTTTTCCTCAGATTTAAGCTATTTAAAGGAAATTTTAACAATGATCGAAGCAAAGGAATACTTGCTGGACCGTTCTTTCTACATATTTAGAATATTGCTTTATACATAATTTAAAAAAGCAAGGTCGATATAAAATCTGAGAAAAGTATAAAACCTGGCAACACAAAATGTTCTACAGATCTCAACGACTAGTAATGATTATGTAATTCTTAAATGGTTTCTGTCAGTTCTATTCAAAAGGATACACAATGTAATAAAATGCAAACAGTTGTTTTATTCAGCAACGTACATTAACTGATAAAACGTTGTTTTTTTCATCGTCAAGAGATTTAAACAAGTTTCAATTAATGAAAAAATATTCAACATCTAAACGGTTTACACTTTCCCGTGTTTTTAGGACATGGTGGAGGTAAGGGTGAGGCTGGGTGCACACCATAAACCGGTTTAAGCTCCCCAGTTGTGTTTTGGCTACTGACCGTTCCAAGGCGGTGCCCCACTGTGTTCCATTATTTGTTCGTTTTGTTCTCGTGTGAGTGTGTGTACTGGTAGTGTGCGGGTCTGCGTGATGTGAGTTTCGTTTTTGGAACATGGCATTTCCTGTTTGATATTATTCCTTGTTTTTGTAATGAAAAATAAACGGCCAAAGTAAATACCCAGATATAGACAATGTTACAAAATTATTCTGGAACACACTTTCCTATTCATAACATAACACGCATTGTGTATATTATATCCGTTTGACTTCTTAAATATAAACTAGAGCACTGCAATGCGGAGCAATATACGCCCGAAGGTATGACCCTAAAATCCTTAAGCAGGTCCGGAGTCACAGAGCGGACACAAAACAAAGTCATATGACCTTTGACCTCTAAAATGTGACATTGACCTTGAAGCGAGCCATCCAAAACATGCGCTCTGCCCGTCCTCTCGATGTGGTGAACATTTTTGTCAAATTTCTTCGAAATCATTCAAGGGGTTCAAGAGTTAAAGAGCGGACAGATATGACCTAAATGTGACCTTGAAGTGAGCCATTCGAAACATGCGTTCTGCATGTGTCTTGATGTGGTGAACATTTGTGCTAAGTTTCTTTAAAAGCCTTCAAGCAGTTCAAGAGTTACAGAGCGGACACGAAACAAAAGTCATATGGTCTTTGAATCTAAGTGTGACCTTCACCACGAAGCGAGCGATCCAAAACATGCGAAGTACACGTGGTGAACATTTGTGTTAAGTTTCTTCGAAATCATTCAAGGGGTTCAAGAGTTACAGAGCGGACAGATATGACCTAAATGTGACCTTGAAGTGAGCCATTCGAAACATGCGTTCTGCATGTGTCTTGATGTGGTGAACATTTGTGCTAAGTTTCTTTAAAAGCCTTCAAGCAGTTCAAGAGTTACAGAGCGGACACGAAACAAAAGTCATATGGTCTTTGAATCTAAGTGTGACCTTCACCACGAAGCGAGCGATCCAAAACATGCGAAGTACACGTGGTGAACATTTGTGTTAAGTTTCTTCGAAATCCTTCAAGGGGTTCAAGAGTTACAGAGCGGACACGAAATTGCTAACGGACGGGCGGACAGACAGACATACGGACGGACGGATGGACAGACGGACACCGGCGTCTTAACATAGTACTTCGTTTCGGGCGTATAAGAAGCGCAACAATCAAAAGTAACTGCGTACTGATTTTCAAATGCAAACATTATACCAAGGAGGAAATCGACATTTACAAGTATTCATCATTGATTTCTTCGTTGTAACGTTATTAGATACACATGTAATTAGGATTCCATCAGGCGTAAAATCACAGCATAATGTCTTTCACGTGAAATAATTCATTTACTTCTGACAGTCATTTCATTAGCTGAATATCACGGGAGGTGACCTAGTTTCAGTTTCAATGAGACCCAGTCTTAAGGCAGTTAACGTGATTTAATCTGAGTCCAATTTATCTAACATACTGTTTATCGATCTGTTAAGAAAATTACATTTTAATTTGTATAAATTTTGTTGAACATTTCCGTTCAATTTACATTTTAGAATAATTGATGTTTTTAAGTTATCGTTGAAGGTAGATATTAACCCTTAGCATACTGGACACGATTGATCCTGTCTTTGCGACCAGTGTAGATCTTGATCAGCCTGCACATCCGTGCAGTCTGACCAAGATCTGCACTGTTCGCCATTCAGTCAGTATCGTTTTGATAAGCATCCCTTTTAACAGTCAATGATACAGTCTAAATTGAAAAGCTCATTGTAGAAATTTAGCAGAGTGTGGAATAAGTACAACTAATTGAAACACTGCTGTTCACTACCCTAAACTACTAAAGGGAATACAATGCTGAAATATACAGATAATTACAGAAACAAGAGGATCATATTGATCCTATACCGCTCACAAGAGTTTCACTACTCAATTAATAGAACAAGAAAAAATAATGCCAAAATATTTTGAAAATTATCTGCAGAATCAGGGGATATTTTTCGAGGTTTTCCAAAGAGACATGTAGGAGAAGCTAGACCCATCCCGGCGGAAACGTTTTTTTTCTCTACAAATAAGTCTTGACACCTTTAATAGAAGGTAACACTGTATATTTTAGAAATTATTTCAAAACTGGGTTAAAATTGATTTTCTATTTTAGCAATGGCGGCCATGTTTTTATTAAGAATCAAAATAGTTTGAACACTCTTAGTAAAGGGTTACAAAAGAAGCATCTTGTTTTGTAATCGAATCAGCGGTATTGTTTCCATTACATGCATTTAAAGCCGCCCTCTCTGACAGCATTGCTTTAGACTGTTATCACCCAACGGTCATTCGTGGGAAATTATTTTGAAATCAAGTAGGGAGCAGATACACATCTGTACATTATGATGATATGAGCCGTGCCATGAGAAAACCAACATAGTGGCTTTGCGACCAGCATGGATCCAGACCAGCCTGCGCATCCGCGCAGTCTGGTCAGGATCCATGCTGTTCGCTAACGGTTTCTCTAATTACAATAGGCTTTGAAAGCGAACAGCATGGATCCTGACCAGACTGCGCGGATGCGCAGGCTGGTCTGGGTCCATGCTGGTCGCAAACCCACTATGTTGGTTTTCTCATGGTACGGCTCATATACATACTGTACAGTGGCCACATATTCTGGTGGCCATTTGTGTTTACAAATAAGAATTTAATAGAGGGTTACCCATGATCATACATGAGTATACATCAGGCATGCAGTTTCTAACTAAAATATTTTTTTTTTAAAAAGTGTCCACTATAAAGGGGGAAATGAGAATGCTCTCTGGTGTCAATTATTTGACAAACAAGAAAAAAAAACTGAACAAAGGTAAAGGGTCATCATAGGGCCATTTGTGTGAGATTACGTGCACGTGATAGTTCTGACAGAAAGATGTTTAAACATTAAACTATTTACATCAGGAAAAATAACCACGCGTCTTGCGGCCACGTTTTTTGACGAATCGGAATTAGTTGAACAATTTAAGTAGAATGTCACACAAGTATTATTGTGTGAAATTCCTTCAAAATAGAGACAGCAATTGCTAACAAGAAGACTGTTGCCTTTGTAAACATCAAGGGAAAAGGGGACCACGACACCTTGCGATTATGCATGTCGACGAATCGGAATGATCTGAACAGATTTTGAACGATCACCAACTGTATATGTGTATGAAATATTATTAAAATAGGATGAGGCGTATTTAGAAGAATTTCTGCTTTTAGCTCTGGCTGCGCTGACGAGTAACCAAGCAAGACCATTTGAATATTTTGACAGAGGGCCACTAGGTTAAGTTTCATTAGTTTTCAAAGAGATGCCATGACGGAAAGACGACGGACGAATGGACGGACAGTGGGTGATCACATCAGCTCACCTTGAGCATGATATTCTCTAATGAGCTAAATATATAAATATATATATATACCTCGAAACTGATGGAGCCGTTCCGATCGTGGTCAAATGTCATAAATACATAGTGAGCATAAGTGCTGGAATCTGTAACAGAACATTAGGTAAAGATCTTTGACATAATACAGTTCATGTGCGAGTTTCATTTTAATCTAAGAACTTTGACATAAAATAGTTCATGTACGAGATTTATTTTCATCTAAGAACTTTGATATAAAATAGTTCATGTACGAGATTTATTTTCATCTAAGAACTTTGACATGATATAGTTCATGTACGAGTTTTATTTTAATGTAAGAACTTTGACATGATATAGTTCATGTACGAGTTTTATTTTAATCTAAGAACTTTGACATGATATAGTTCATGTACGAGTTTTATTTTCATCTAATAACTTTGATATAAAAAAGTTCATGTACGAGATTTATTTTCATCTAAGAACTTTGACATGATATAGTTCATGTACGAGTTTTATTT
This sequence comes from Mercenaria mercenaria, assembly GCF_021730395.1. NCBI lineage: Eukaryota > Metazoa > Mollusca > Bivalvia > Venerida > Veneridae > Mercenaria > Mercenaria mercenaria. The sequence continues at coordinate 54,852,921 of NC_069369.1, forward strand.
TCATCTAATAACTTTGACATAATATAGTTCATGTGCGCGATTTATTTTAATCTAAGCATAATATAGTTCATGTTATTTTAATCTAAGAACTTTGACATAACATAGTTCATGTACGAGTTTTATTTTCATCTAATAACTTTGACATAACATAGTTCATGTACGAGTTTTTATTTTAATCTAACAAAAGCATGCAATTCCAGAATCTGTATTTTAAACATCTATAATCACTAATCACTACATTTTCATACATATTTATCTTAAAGAAATAATAACCCACGAGTGCGATCCTATAGTCAACATATCAATGAAATTGCATTTTTTTAAGTGTCTGAAATTTAAAGCATAATGCTTACTTATTCCCCAACGCAATATAAAAAAGATGATATAGTATGCTAAGAGATCCAATAATTTAATAGAACTACTTACCACCCTGTGGGAAAAATTGAGCGTAGATTTCTTTAAAAGTCTCTTCGTTTACAATACCCGTCGGGCATTCCTAAAAATGAAAAATCAAATTTAGTTCCTGTTTGAAACTAGGTTATGTACCCTCAGCTGACACTGATGCCCCTTTTTCCTGCCGCTGTGTGCATATTTTTGACCAAGTCAAGAGCCATAACTCTGGTTTGGCTGTGTTAAACCCGAATTAAAACACCAGATGCTCAACTTCAAATGCTGAATAACAATCCTGTTGGTAAAATACTGTTTGAGATATGCACATCACGAATGGACGACGCACGGACAAGGACAAGTATAACTGCCCCCAAAACACCATGAACATTTTGGGAACACAAAAAAATCTAAGTAAAATGAGAAAAATGGTCATAAATCGACATTGTGTTTTGAAAGTACATGAAACGTACAATTCAATACGTTTGTTGTATGAAATGACATTGTCATTATTAAAACGTTTTGATTATTTTGTTAACATTACACAAGTAAACAAAATTTGGATAGTACTACTGCCTATGCCAAGTACTTTTTAACTAAGATATATCGAATAACTAAAGTAGATCAAACGGCTACTTCTAAGAAAAAGTAAAATTCATTTGTTGCTTGTATATAACATATGAGTATTTACATGAAATAACTGTCTACTCTAGTTATCGTTGATATATGACCCTTTTACGCGGAATCGCTTTAAAATCAAACTGATTCATTTTGAACCTATACAATTCATATTTTGTAGCAGTATTAACTTGATTTTTCTTTGTCTGTGACCTGCTTAGTATCAACTTCGATTCGAAAATGGAATAATGTATATCTATGCGCATTTAAAACAACTATTTATCTCATCAAATATCTATGGGTTCACATTTCAAACATTTAAACTATGTGTTGATTTTTATGATCGGTGCGTTCATGAATTTTTTTGTAACTGTCAAGACTTTTCCGTGTGTTTGCTTATATTTAAAACTACCAGATCTTGTCTTAGACTGAATTAACATTTAGCCCGCTGGCGGCAAGTGATATTGCCTTTGCGACCAGTGCAGAACAAGATCAGCCTGCACATCCGTGAGACTGGTCATGGTCTGCACCGGTCGCTATTCAGTAAGTAAATTTTCAGTAAATGTCCAAATTGAATGATGGACCAGTCCATTTTAGAAATTTAGCAGGATAAGGGTTAAGCAACATGCAAAAAAAAACACATTAATCAAACGAAACTGACTTTCAGACCAGTATTCCATTTGAATGTATTTGTCGAAATGTTACCATTATACTTGTACAGAAGCAAAGGGTCAGGTGCAAATACTATTTCACTTAAGATTTTACTTCTATAATTAGATTTCTGCGAGGTAAACGTGTCAGCCTGACAGCACAGAAAAGAAAATAACGTATTAACTTCTGAAACTCGCTGCTGCCAGACACTTTGATTCCTATGGGGATAGAAGTATTCACAAAAGTTAAACAACAGTCTGCGAATTCTCCTAGTACAGATAATATAATAAGTGGGTACTTTTCTTTTGCACTTTAATAATTTTACTGGTAAAAAAGTCTAAATAGTTTATTAGAATTAGAAATGACAGATATACCTCTTGTTTGTACTAAATTTTGAGCAACTAAATGAATTACGTTTGATAAAAGTCAATCCGATTGCCGTCAAAACAGATTTTAGTTAGAAAATGGACCAAAGCTTTATACATCATATGAACTGATCCATCTTCGTACAGCATTGCATATCATCCAACATGATTTTATATAGAAAACATCTTGCAACATCGGACTGACTGAGCATAAATGAATTACAAGAGACTACCCGATTCCAAAGCAAAAACAAAAAACCTTCAAACTAGTACGATTTTAGCTTTGTATTGTTTATAAACGCACATAAGACACTCATTAAAGGTTATCAATTTTGTTAATTGTGCTACACATTAGCATATTCCTTTGATCATGTCATACTATGATAAACTTTAAAGTTTAAAAAAAAACAGCTTATAATGACTTACAAAGTCTTTTTGTACTAAATAAAATTTATTCAAAATATGGATAGGAAAGACATAAACTGATACAGACACAGGCGGTTAAAAATCTTAATAGTGGCAAATACATGAACAAAAATAAAAAAAAAACAAAAAAACACTGAATATTTCTCTAATACCAATATATCTTTTCGTGCTGCCGTTAGATTTGGAATAAATCAGCAGAAACACTGACATAAAACAGACGAAGAAGGTAATATTTATTTCAGTTTTGACAACTGAACATTAAACAAATGTCTGCGTGGGAGCATAAGAACAACGTCAATGCAAAATAATATTATTGGGAAGTAAGAGTAGGAATTTAATGACCACCCTGGGAATATTTCGGGCAGACCTTAAATCACTCCCACAAAATCTCAACGATAGAAATTCCTCTAAAGGGAGGCACATGTAAATGTGTTCTACGTATTAAGAAATATAACTCTACTTCCCGGCATTATGCTATTATTCGAGAATGTTTCGAAATTGTAACATGACTTTGGTTTTTTTCATTGATAAATCCATTTCCAAAATGAAACAAAATCACGTGTCAATCGAAAATTCACAGGAAAAGTAATACTATTGAAACAAAACATAATTTTACAAAAAAATGTATATATACCTGTTTGAATCCCCTGTACATGATCTGTAATTCTTTCCTGGTAAACTTGGTGTTTTTACATAGAATATCTAGACCCTCTGGTTTATACCGGACCACCTGCATCTCCAAATCATCGATATCATGATCTGAAAAGATTAAGATAATCCACTTAACAATGATGAATCAATAAATAAGTTTATTAATTAATATATTATAATCAATCATATTAAAATTGTAACCCAAACTGTCACCGTATCTTCATTAAATATGAAACTGTTAAGATATTCAGATTTCGGTCTCAGCTGAGTTTGAGTATTAAATCAGCAAGTCCCGGGATTCGAGATTAAGTTCCAGCTGAGACTGACCATCAATAATATTAATGTAACATGCAATTTAGACATAAATGACAAAGGAAGTTTTATCATCATTTGTTGGGTTTAACGTCGCACCGACACATCAATCAAACTCAGTCAAGATGTTTAGAGGACATAAGACCAGTTCGAACAAACCATGCCGGCTGTGACCATTAGTAAAATAGTTTAAGATAACTACATACAGCATATAATGTCACTTGTATATTATTTATCTAGAGTAGTAAAATAATACATTTTTTAATCATGAAAATGTAAAATTAGTTTCCGAATGATGGTCTGAGTACTGAAAAAGTAGATTCTATTATAAACAGGTAAAACTAGTATTCTATAAGTAGAGCATATAATGTACAAGGAGGCTTTCAATACAATGTCTCATCGATGTTAATTCAGTAAGTTTTCTTTATAATAAGGAATTTAAAGTTTCCGAATTGCTACATGGTGCAATAATGACACTGTGCGATGTTTATTAGATATAAAACGCATCACTGAATCATCCTGGATCGTTGCGGATATCACCATTCATCGTTAGTCACAATATTATATTGGCATGATGAAAATAACTTGTGAACATGTTCACTTTAATTAATACGGATGAAAAGTATATATTGTGTTTATATATTTAATAAACAACGAACATTATATTTGTTCTCGAAAGTGACACCCGTCAATTAATACATTCATGACGGCATTTTGCATGTTTGTGATTTGTACAACCAGAGTTAAAATCATGATGTAGTACATAACGCTTGATAGATGGATAAACAAGAGCCATGTCAGACATGGCTAATCCCCCCACCGGGCAGCTGTATTTGCGAATGGAATGTTAATTTTGTGGTTGTTTAGTAATCATTGTAAGTCTTTTGTTTTTTAAAGTCCACAAAAAAACTCCTTACTAGGTAGAGATACCTTATATATAATAAAATTAATAAAATACACCTAAAACTGGAGAGTAACATCTATGCTGTACCACAGAAAAGTGGTCTTGTTTTTTCCCTAGGGTCAATTATAAAAATGTTACAATATAAGTTATTTATAGTAACAACTAAGGGAAGTTAATCTTTAAAAAAAAAAAAAAAAAAAAAAAAAAAAAAATTGCAAGTCCACACAAAAATCTTTATCAGGAAGAGACTGGTCAAAATACACCTCAAAATTGGATTTAGCATGTTTGTTGTACTACAGAAAAGTGGTCTCGATTTTTCCCTACGACTAGTAATGAAAAAGTTACAATAAAAGCTTTTAAAGTAACAACAAAGGGAAGTAATTCTAAAGAAGGGAACTGCGCATGACACTTCGTCTCATGATGGTGTATAATTGTGCCAAGTTACATCAAAATCCCTCTATGCATGAAGAAGAAATGCTTCGGACAAAGTCATTCTTGTATCTGACCTTTGGCCTCTAAGTGTGACCTTGACCTTAGGCCTAGTGACCTGGATCTTGCGCATGACACTCCGTCTCGTGGTGGTGAACATTTGTGCCAAGTTATATCAAAATCCCTCAATGCATGAAGAAGAAATGCTCCGGACAAGGTTTTAATTCTTGTATCCTTTGACCTCTAAGTGTGACCTTGACCTTAGACCTAGGGACCTGGTTCCTGCGTATGACACTCCGCCTTGTGGTGGTAAACATTTGTGCCAAGATATATCAAAATCCCTCCATGCATGAAGAAGATATGCTCCGGACAAATTTTTTTAAGAAAATATGATAAAGGGGAATAACTCAAAAAATAGGCAAGGTAGAGTTATTGTTCTTGCACACTGCACTTCCTCCCAATGTGTTCTATCAGTGTATGAAGTTTGAAGAAAATCCCTCCAGTACTTTTGGGGTTATGCTCCGGACAAAATGTTTTAAGAAAATATGATAAAGGGGAATAACTCAAAAAATAGGCAAGGTAGAGTTATTGTTCTTGCACACTGCACTTCCTCCCAATGTGTTCTATCAGTGTATGAAGTTTGAAGAAAATCCCTCCAGTACTTTTGGAGTTATGCTCCGGACAAAATTTTTTAAGAAAATAAAATAAAGGGGAATAACTCAAAAAATAGGCAAGGTAGAGTTATTGTTCTTGCACACTGCACTTCCTCCCAATGTGTTCTATCAGTGTATGAAGTTTGAAGAAAATCCCTCAAGTACTTTTGGAGTTATGGTCCGGACAAAGATCGTTGCGGACGCACGGACGGACGGACGGACGGACGGAGAGCATTTCTAATATCCCCTTCACCTTTGGTGGGGGGGATAAATATATAGACCTTTACGCAATTTGCTCTAAACTTCAACTTGACCTTTGTTTTTGGGTGAAGGTCTCATAAATTAGCACCATTTCATATAGATAATGATATGCATTCCCTATCTAAATCGGCTACAGCTAAAACAAATGTCATTTATTCATTTTGTTTATGCCAGGAAAATATATTGTTTCATTCACACGATTCTGACGTGTTTGCAAGGACAGAATTTCTCTAAACATCATGTGAGAAATGCTTACAACATTGCAGGATACGAAGCGGTGTCTTCTAAAATTAGCTTCAATTAAAACACTGTTGGTATAGTCCACAAGAAAAACAATACTTTTAATCGGAAAACGTTCACTGGAGGACTCTTTGTGGCAACACAAACATAAATCTTGGAATTTTAATGGAAATTCTTCCCATTAAAATCTGTTTTGAACGACGAGGACTAATTGTTTCTAAATAATAGATGACTTCTACAAGCACGAGAACATGTTGAACATAAAAATTATTTTGATGTCATACACCTACAGCCTGAATCGTATATTTCAGGACGTATGCTAATATTACATTATTCTTAGAAACTAAAACGGTTCTAATACGACAATTTAATGATTTAAAATGTATTGGTTGGTTCATATGCAGGAAAACTATATAGTTACACTGGGCTGCATGTTGGGCCCCTGCTACTACAACTAAATTTAGAAAGTCTTTCTGATGATCCTTTCTATCGGGGTTTCTTGTAGTCTTTAAACATCGAGCGTTTTAGTCTGGAAATATTGCGTGTTTTGTATATTGCGCTAAAGTATAAAACCTCCAAATGACTTAGCAATTTTCTGGTGTCTCTCGCTTGGGCAACTAGCGATTACTGTAAATAAACTGAGGCGACTTTAGTTATTTAAGGCACCAGTTTTAAATAAATCTGCGACTGTTACACTATAGGTATAACAGTATATACCAGTGTTGTTATCAGTTGAAGGAACAATAACAAATAAGTTATTATGTCGTCCTTTGTCAATATTAATCATGCATAGGCATGCATGTCTGAGTACGCAGCCTGTTCAAATTCATTCAATTAATTGCAAGTCAAACAAAACAGAACTAAAGTCAAAAGAATACTTTTCCATTGCATGAGGCACTTTACCAACGACTGTCGCATACGAATATATAATACTTAATAGGTCCCTGGTGGATGTTACAGTGTTTCATGCTCACTGTAACGTTCGCTGTGTTAATCATTAACAACTGCAACGCTATTCTGTGTAAATTATTAACAAAACCGTACGGATTGTATAACGGAGCCCAATGTTGTTGTTAGAGACTGTCTTAATGAGGAAGCCGTTGTAACTGAAGAACCTTTTTTTCCGATGGAAATATTCAGCTCTAATTGAACGCCGCTAAACCTTAATCGGTCTGTATATCCCCCGCTCGTAATCCTAGGCTGACAAGTATGTTTATTTCATTAAAGGGAAATAATAACAAAGGAACAGACCTTTGAAATCAATGTTGTGCCATAATAATGACTCCGGGTGTCAGCTTAATCAAACAACCTTCAAAGCTTAATAATTTTTCTACGAGTTTTCAATAACATCTATTGATTACTAATTTTCATTTTGATACTGCGCAGATTATTGCATCCAGGAAAGAAATGTTTGCACAATTTATCAATTGCGTCAAAACTCTTTGGGAAGTTCACATATTAATCTAAATTGTTCAATAACGTGACAATGCTGATTAAAATGACAATGGCTACAATAAACTCAATACAGATCAATCAAACACTGTTCATGAACTAATGCGAATGTCTGTAAAAGGTAACATGCATCCTGAAACACTATTTTGAGGAAAATGTAAGCTGAGTTTTAGAGAATTCGCAAGCGTTATTTCATTAAAAGTGAACTGTTAAAGTGTATCCAGTGTTTATTCTAATGTTTTGATATTTACTACTTGCTATTTGTATTGGTTTGTTTATTTACAGCAAGATATATTATCAATTGCACTTATGCCAGATCTGCGTTTGGCAATGGCGGGAACCATTAACTATTGCCCAATGTATTCTCGTATACGATAATATGCTTTTAGTCACGATACATGTATATCTTGTAAATATAAAAAAAGGAAATCAGTCTGAAAAAGTTTCAAATCTAAGGTAAGTACCTTTGATATCAGTTTTCTGTTTAATATACAGCACTATACAGAAATCTGAAATATCCTTCTATCGTATTACGAATAAATGATCGGCTAATAGGTGGTATTGAAACTGCCCTTAATCACGAACGTAAAGCATAACTGACACGGCAATGTTCCTTAATTGAACCGAAGGCGCTTTTCATTTCTGAGAAAAGCTTTGTTTTATATTTAATTCTTATGAGGAAACTCCACAGGTCGCTCAACACGGCAAAAAAAATGAAAATGTTGCAGTCGGTTTGATTGAGCCTGTTCATGGGCGGTAGTGGAAATACATGATACCGTCCAGACCCTCTACAGAAACTACATGTCTAAGCTTAACTGAAACTAAAACGCTAATTGCAAAAATACCTTTTCTGTTCGTACGTGTCATGTGTGCTATAAAAATCGAATTGTTCTTAATCTTCAGCTCATTTTTATCTGGAAACTAATGATCATTTTCTACTATCGAACATTTTCTAATATCTTATGAAAAAAAGTGTTAAGTAACTAGAACACGCTCACGCGTGGGCGTGGGGGCTTTATTCAATTTTCTCTTTTAAGTGAAACGTCATTCTTTAACAAGAGATTAAAGCTATTAATGCAAGGTCTAATACCAATTTATTCCTGTAACTTCATCAAACTCCAATTATCCACGACTATCATTGCAAATCTGACAGGTCAGGAATGCGTGAAATAAATGCTGTAAATAATACTTAATTACAAACTGCGAAAATGTAGCGCTTCGCCTCCTGGCGCCATTGGTATGTCAACAAAAGCAGCAATGCATGGAAGCAGAACTGTTACTAATGATTCGATTGTATACCCTAGACCTACAAACCGTTTTAAATACCTTGTATATGAATATATAATAAAGATACATATTAGTTTCAGATCAAATGTGTTTGTTTGTTTGTTTTGGGTTTAACGCCGTTTTTCAACAGTATTTCAAATATGTAACGGCGGGCATTTAATCTAACCAGAGTTCCTGGATTCTGCACCAGTACAAACCTGTTCTCCGCAAGTAACTGCCAACTCCCCTACATGGATCAGAGGTAGAGGACGAATGATTTCAGACACAACGTCTTTTATCAAATCGTCAAGGAGAACATATGGCCCGCCCGTTCAGATCAAATTAAGCTTTTAATATGTGGATTACTTCGGACCAGCTTTTACATTTCTTATTTCTCCTGTCAATCAGATTCATAATATTATCGTTTTATCCAATTTCAATATAAACTAACACAGATTATGGTTTCATCATGTTTTCAATAGGCCCCTAATAGCTTTTCCCTTAATATGAGGAATAAGAAAGAACAGTCTCTCGAAGATGCACGAGAATAATCGACCAAATCTAGCAAAGTACATTAGCCACGCACAAAAGTACATTTCCGTTTGGCTACACACTAAGAACGACAAAGGTAGGAAAACGCATAATTATTTTGAATATATAATGTAGAGAGAGTGTTCAATCACCTGTATAAATACCCATATGAACCAGAAAATAACCACTGAACCAGTAATAACCACATAATGAGCTGTCAAAGCCAATATCAACAGATTCCATTGACAACACGGGTGAGAAAACAGTTGAATTAAAACAGAGATAGAAACCAAAAAGGAAAAGTCAAAATGCAACAACGTCTAGTTAAGTAAAAACAAACACAAAAGAAACATTGTGGACAGTTTTGGCGAATATGTAGCCTCGTTAAATAAAGTCTTTATTATTATTATTATTATTATTATTATTATTATTACAGTCTGTGGCAAATCACCCCGGTGGGTTTAGCCAGTCAGATCACAGTGTAAATCACTGTCACACACGTAATGAAAACAAAGGGCACGGTATATTAACAGTAGAAATTCTGGTGTATTTGACATTGTTTTGCACATTTACGTACATTTAGGGATCAACCTAACATGCCAGAAGAACTCCACTGTTAGTCCTAATGGGCTGATTATGAAGGTAATCCAAAAATGCACATCATTCGTAAATCTCCTTTTAAAACATATTAAAGTACTAAGTAAAGACACATTTTAGGTTTAGCTGCCTTCTGTTTTGTGTTTTGCCCCAGTTTTCTCAACATAAATATCAAATCCAACAGATTTATTGAAAGGTTTACCTTGGAGGACAGAAAAAAATACAATAAATCACTAGAACTAATGAAAACAACTGTCGGAGAACATGAAACAGTATCCAAGTCTTGCACATTCAAACATCTTAAGACATTTCGTCCCAATTTGAACAATTGTGTCCGCTTAGTCTACCTATATGGGTAAGATTCTTTTCAGCCCAATGTCGAGCTCTAGATTTGTTTGTTCCCAAATACACTGCAAATATGAACAAACTTAAAACCAACACAACATGTTTTACCCTTTCAACATGTTCAAAGAACAAGTAAACTGTTCATTAATAAAACAGAAATTGTATTTTCTTGGGAGTCTGTGTAAATCAGATGCTACGTCCATACATTAAAGTGTTCATAGTATTCATTCATTATAAATTATAGTGTAAAAATGAGTGAGATCAGTGGCTATGGATTTCCATTTAATATTAATCCGCAAGTTACCAGAAACTGCACCAAATATGATACCTCTCTTTTAGCTTCTGATACATTTCCACTGCAATAAACACTAATAAAAACTATAACAGCCTAGTCATTTGTGTATATTTGATATCTTGACATATCGAATCCTCGTATTGTTGGCCAGCTGCATTTCACGTAGGAACAAAACAAAACTACTTACAAAAGGCAAAATTGATTACTGTGTAGTTATTGTGTTACCGTGAACATTATGTATTGTAATTTGATGCAGCATCAGAAGCGACATATAATGTTTCTTCGCATCATGTTTGCTTTATTGTCCCACATTTATCAATTTAATTATTCACATTATGACTTTTGTATGCTTGTTCATTGAATCATTTGAACATAAAAGTTCGACGTATTAATCACGTATCAATGGAAATGAAAAGAATTACAAAAAATGAATTTACAGCATTTAATTATGTTAAGGAAAAAAATTAGACATCAATTCAATATGCTATTGCAAACTGATTGTAACGTTCCATTGTCCCATGTTTCTTCGGTTTTTCTATGATATATATATCTATGGGTTTTCTTGTTTTCGAACTTAGTTGTTTGGGTAAATAGAAGAAAATGACAAAATCAAAGATGCAAATGAAAAATCATCACCAAAGGATCAGAATATTTTGTAGCTCTATTTCATTTTGTGATTTTTTTTGGGGCATCCGAGTGTATATATATATATATATATATATATATTAACGACAAGTAATTTGTTTGTTTTGGGTTTAATACCGTTTTTGTTCAACCGTATTTCAGTTATGTATCGGTGGGCAGTTAACCTAACCAGTGTTCCTGGATTCTGTACCAGCACAAACCTGTTCCTCGCAAGTAACTGCCAACTTCCCCACATGATCCAGAGGTTGAGGATGAATGATTTCAGACACAATGTTTTTTACCAAATCGTCAAAGAGAACATACGCCCTAACCACAGGTAAGTTGGCGTGTAAAGCATTTAAAGCTGGTCATATGACCTTATATTAAACTAACCGTAAACAAAACAAAACACACACACAAAAACTATAGCCGTAATCTTTCTCCTATCATTACAAGACGATTCTAGAAAACATAAAACTCCAAGAAAAAATAGAAAACACTGAATCCGTAACAGTCCGTTAATGATAAGATTTGGTTTTGTAAATAAAGACAGTGTAATTTACGCCCAGACTGGATATGTGGACCTAATTCAAAGGAAACTTTTCAAATATTAATTTTTTTACTGTTTCGGTCAGAAAAGGTTTTGACTATTGACCGACAAACCATTCAAAATGTGCTTTATTTCGGGACATCAGAAATAAATTTTCACAGTAATATTTTTAAAAAGTTTACTTATTAGCCCAATAAACTTGCGTTGAATATAGACCGATCAATTATAGCACAAACTATGGACCGGTGATTTAAATAGAGAGTCATGTAAAAAAAAGTGGTTATGTGATACTCTATGAAAAGATAAATATTCTTGTAAATTTTGTTTGCCAAACAAAAGTTGATTAAATAAATATGAAGAGTTCAGAAACAACAAAACAACTGTTACCGACACAATAATACAAAACCATCATGACACAAATTAGTATTATTTCACTACTGCCCTACATATGCTATTTTATCACATTAACATGCATGAAATATGTCTGAAATATAACAGTATTATGTAAATGAATACATACCATTATCGTGAACTTTGTCAACAATAGCGCCCATATTTATTAAATAATTGTCATGTTTATTATTATTGTTACACCATATCTAACATTTATAATTTCCAAACGCACGTGTATTGGGTATATGTATTTCGAAACAGTGGCTTTGAAGGCTCCTACTATGAGGCAAATGAAAGCGATCAATGAGGTATAAATTGAATTTTATTCTTTAACTCGATTTAAGTGGTTGTTAATCAAACAGTTCATGCCGCTATAGTGCATGGCACATGAATCAAACTCTCCATAAATTATTCATTCAAATCCAATGGCAATCTCTCCCTTTTTACACGCAATGTCCAAGGAAAAAAGTGAACACCATCAATCATTCAAATTCATATCATGTAGTCAAGAACCACTCTGAATTATAGTCCTGATTTGCCTACAGATCAATACAATCAAACGGTAATAATCACTGTATAATCCCAGATCGATGATGATTTCCTTCTTTCATGTTTGCCGGTAATAATTCTAGTATGGTAATGTTTAGATTTAAGCGTTTGTCACCCAGAGTCGTATGAATCGATCGGGAGCGACAAGGCAGAGCTTATTGGAGAATAGCAAAATTACCGCCTTCCTCTCTCTTTCTCTATCCCCCATTGCTCTCCTTTTTACTCATAAAACATCTGTTGTTATTTTATCGTTTTTGTTATATTTACCTTCTCTACGGCTTAACTACCATAAGCTTCACTGATTTCTAGACACATTCCCTTGCATTAGAGGATTAACGGGTAGTCTTTGCGTAGTGTTTCCGGTTCAACAGTAGTGGCAGCAGTAACTGTACCGGAGTTTCGCAGATGGGAGATGGGAGAACGATCTCTAGTTGAACCAAACAGAACATCTAAGGATGATGTTAAGTTTGTACAAGGTAACTATGTTAACTCACATAATAGACAGAAACCTTTCTGGTAAAATTCTGTTAAAGTTATCATGTATAATGGAAATAAAGTCCGTATTAGAAACTTTTGAAAGAACAATTAGACGAACCTAAATGTTAAAACAGATGTAAAAGAATAATAAAATACAATTTGTATGAAAGCTCATTTATAAACGCGATGCAATACATCAATCCGTTCTTGCTGCTGTTAGAAAAATATGTTGCGCGGTGCGGTATCTCGGTGGATATAAAAGCGAAACCGGAAACAAACTTTGCAATTGTTACTAAATCGTTTCATACTGAAACAAGCTTGTGAGAACTAAAGTATATTCAACATTGTTTTAGTAACAAATTAGACACATGTTTTTTTTTTGTAGATTTAGTTGAGTTTGATAGGTCTTAAGTTACACTCAGTAACAGTAAAGGATGTGTGTAAACGTTTAAATATGTTCTAGAGTAATATACAAGCTCAGTAAAACACCCAGTTCGTGTAAAATACAGGATAACTTCGTATCAGAGCACAGGGATACCATTTCACCTTTAGCCTGCTGGCGGCAACTGATTCTGCCTTAAAGTTTGCGACCAGCGCAGACCAGGCTGATCATGATATGTACTGTTCGCTATTCAGTCAATAACTTTTTGGTATGCACCACTTCTAACAGTTAATGGTACTGTCCAAATTGAAAGATGGACAAGTTCATTATAGAAATTTAGCAGGGTAAAGGTTCAGTTAACAGCTAATGCTGCAAAATACGTTATTTTTTTTTCTTGAAACGCATAAATTATATATTATCTTTGAACAAGTCGCTTCTAGAGAAAGAAGGACTAAGAATTTCATATAAAGTGTTATTTGTTTGCCTGTCAAAATAAAAGATGAAACACGCTTGGCTAACAACTCATTGTCTGACATCTACATTATCTCAAACGGTTTGTTTTTCTCCAAAACAAAACCAGGAAAATATTGATGGTCGATAAAGCTCTGTCAAGAAAGAGGATTGTTATCCTACGGAGTATCTAAGAAAGAAATAACGATTAGCAATTATTACTTGTAGCTGTCATTTCCAAGTGTAAGGTCTCAATATTAGTTGCCTGCACTAATGCGTTCTGTCAACAGTATTTTGTTGATGCAGAAAAAAAAAGATTTTGTTTATCTTGTTACATCTTGAATGTTAACTATTGAACATACGTAACTTGTTTTTAGTTATTTATAGTTTCGCATGCCCTATATACATTTGGCCTTTCATTTTTTTATCCCTGTGTCGTTTCTCCGAGTTCCGTCACGTGTCCCCTTCGGTTCTCCAGTCATGTTTGTACCATGTCTCGTCATTTTCTATCTTCTTCCCTGTCATATCTTATCCTTTTTCATATCATCTACTTCAGTGCTGTTTCCCATATGTTTCATGCCCTTCCTGTTCAGTCCTTTTCAGTTACTTTAGCATGTCAGATTTGTCAGATCTCTTCTGCACCTGGCATGTCCTAACCTATGTTTTGTCTGGTTCGGTGCACTGTTTAGTCATATTCTATCCTTTGTCTCGCCATGTTCTGTGTTCTTCCAGTTATCCTTTTTGAAATACCCTGATCAATTATTTTTCCAATAAGTGACCATTTTCTTATCGTAGAGATAAAGCAGAGAGAAAATAATAAATGAGAAAAAGGTAAAAATGTCACCTCAGGGTCATCGTTAAAATCTGTACAATTAGATTCTCAGGCAATTGACAATGTTTTTTGTTTTCATTGTTGACATCATGTTTCCAAGCCCTTTATACTCGTATGGGAATAAATAGAAAATATAAACGAATTTCACGAACGCAAAATCCCTCATAATCAAATCTTATTCACGGAAGAAGATTCTATCTAGGCAATTAAGGATTTCTTCCGGGCAACTTCAGAAAAAAAAGAAAATAATTTTGATTCATGTTTCCATAGTGTTTTGCTTTTCCTTGTTATTTTGTTAATCTTTCTGTGCAGATCTTGACAAATGCCAAAACGGCGCTATTTAGAGGTAATTATAGCACTGAATATTGACGTCTAACATCATTATGTATCTGATTAAACAGTCATATAGCAAGTATCAAACTGTTTTGCGAATGGTTTATGATTCAATATGTAGACGATATATACAAACTGAAGCAAAAACTTCATGTAAGATTTCAGATATTACAACGAGATTGAAATAACATAAGCTAAACGGGCTTGATAAACAATAAGCTGGTAAAGTACGGGATGCTCCAGCAATCCTGAAGCCAATGAACCAGTATGACGGGAGAAAGTTTGATTACACATAATAAACAAGTTATTTCTAAATAGAATAGTGTGCAATTTTATGTGAATGGAAGAGTGTGCATAACGTTTTAACGAAGTGTATATTAAGAAGACCATCAAAGCAATACAAAGCATAATAGAAGAGCTATTTGTTATTATTATGAAATAGTTTGAGGTCTTTTATCTTACCGTAAATATTCAGCTACAGAAGGAATAGATGAAATTAGAAATAAAATTTTAAATTGTCTGTTGTTCAGGCCAAAACTTGAAAAAATGTAAAAAAAAATGTACGTGAATATTACAAAATTTCATTTGCGTAAGAAATTATACACCAAAATATTTGTCAGTTTTTCACGTCCATTGCAATGTGACCATTTGTGTTTCCTTTCAGAAGAAACTATCCTTGATTACATAATCATACATCCTTGTTAATTCTATCATTTGTAAGGTAACTGCAATATATCTTCCTGTTAAAATGAATGTAAAAAAAGATTCAGTTATTTCAAAATGTAATCTATGAGCAAAGAGTTAACTTAAGCAAAGACATTCAGCAATGCTAAGAAGGTTTCTATTTAACGTTTTTCTGTAGAAATAATTAGTAATTATTCACCTAATTGCCACTTCATTCCCTGAAAATACGTTGTGTTTACAGACATTATATTTTTTCCTTCATGAGACTGGTGAGGTCTAAACTATACTGATTGCATGCCTAAGGCCTGTTTCTTCCTGCTGATAATAGGAGGTTTAATCACTAGAACATAAAAACAAGCTAGATATCGGTTTAAGGAAATGTAACAAGGACAATTCAGAATTCATACCCTCATCTGTTTATTAAGATAATCACAGGTAAATCAGTCTATCATTTAACTACCTGATCAGAGCGTAGTTTGGTGAACGCATTTCTCTTTAAAAAAATATTTAGCTCATTTTTAAATGATTCAAATACTAATCAATCTGTCTGTGTGAAGATACTTTTGAGGTTTGGAATCATAATAATATCTTTAAGAGCACAATAAACAACTTTTTAGATGTAATTTACAAAGAAATCTCCATATTCATTTCGACCATCATTTCAAGCAATGACAAGCACCTCGATATATAACTTCTGCATGAAAGTCAGGAGTTCGAATTAAGGCAAGACTCATAGTACTAGTGGTATGGTGAATGCATTGAAAAGTATGACACATGTTGACAATATTTGCATGAAACTGAATATAAACACTCATTGAAATCATATGTTAGAAAGAGTGTTAAAATTTACAACGTTCCTTGCATTTTTTAAAACAAATCTAAAACATATTTAATTTGCTTCTTCATTGTTACATCCTAAATAATAGAATCGTTTTATTTTTAGGTGTGTTAAAAGCATGATAACTGTTTCGATCCGGCAGCAGGAGGAACATGCTTGTTTTCTTGTATGTGGTGATTTTATTTACAAGAGCGAATGACAATTTCCTTTTGAAAGGAGAACATAAACATAAAACAGCTACAGAAGGCCCATAATGAGAGTTGAGTTGACGTTTAACACTATTGTATGACCTAATTCCATCCCATGTGTATAAAATGTCTCCGTTAATCAGTAATTCCGTCCTACAGCGAACTTCACTGTCATCCAATTTGTGAAAGATGCTCATGAACTCGTTGCATTAAAACTATTGGCATGTTCTAATCTCTGGCCTGGCCATGGCCTGGCCAGATGAGCCCATTTATTTTACTAGGCCGGACTAGGCCAGCCCGACCAGATCTGATTTTGAGGAAAAAAAATAACATATACATATCCATATTTCATTCCCCGAAAAACTATGTACCTGTACTAAAATATAAACTGAATATAAACCACTCATACTTCAGACATTTCAGGGTAAATGATAGCATTTGTCCACTCTACAGATAAATGGCAATTACTTAACCCATCTGCTGTCAGTGAATCCCTCTGGAATCGGTCAATATTGGTATAAATATTAAGAATCAGACTTACTCCCAAAAGTGAAATTCTAGATCTGACAGACATTTTTGAATAAGACAGGTCTAAATGCCACACTAGTGCAGACACTGAATTCAGTTTCTTTAAAACATTAAATTTTGAACATTGGAACTATAGCCTCTTTTGGCCTGCCTTGGCATAGAAGGGTCGAAAATTTCGCTCATCGGGCCAGGCCAGGCCAGGCTAGTCCAGGCCAGAGATTAGCACGTGCCAAAGCTACTCACTCAATGGAGTACATTGTCGAATTGTTGGGACAAAAATACATCCGTTGCACTTTGATGAAAAAAGTGTCTTTCATATTTTATTGACAGACAAAGTAAAGACAATCGACCCCTTAAGCTATAGAAAAGGAGAAATGAAATGAACGAAACAGGGCCTCATACATCACATCGTTTACTCTACTTCTCGCAAAATCAACCTGGTTGGTAAAGCAAATGACATACTTTTTGCAAACACTGATTAATTTCCTGTTGATTGTTTCGCTTTGCCTCTGTGCCCCGATCTTACAAGAGCTTGAGATCAGGGATAATGAACAATTTTAGATTTGAAAGAAAGGGAATATCGGAATTTCAGATGATAAGAAGTAGATGACTGGGTTTTTATAATGCTGGAGTATATTACAAAACCTGTTGTGCCGGCCAACCCACGTCCCCTTCCCCCGCTGCTTATAGTCTCATATATCCTTTACGTGAAGCCTTAAGATTTGTACTGTAAAAATATATTGATTCGTGTCCGTATTACTAGTAGTATAAAAGTGATGTCGTTCATAACATCCTATGGAAAATAAAAAATAAAATACCTGATGCCTGTCCATAGGAAGCTCGTGCTCAAACTTCCGTCACTGCATGTGTACTTTGGACTTAGTAAGGGGGCATAACTCCGGCCTGGCTGTGTGATATCCCAATTAAAACACTAGGTGCAAAGCTTCACATGGTGAATAACAATCATGTGAGGTTTGGTGACTCTGAGTGAAATATTTTTTGAGATGCACATGACAAAAAAAATCGAAAGAACGGACGGACAGACGGACGGACAAAAGCTCTAGTATGAAATATTTCTACAAGGAAAATGTCTGTTTCGTTTTATGTAAACACGTAGACTAGCCACTAGACTGATAATAACTATATTTCTTTATTTTTCCCTTTTTTGACGAATTCAATTTCATAGAGACAAAAGCCAGTCTATTTTAGAGATTTTGACACAAGACTGATGTTGAAATTAGCCACTAGACTGATAATAACTATATTTCTTTATTTTTCCCTTTTTTGACAAATTCAATTTCATAGAGACAAAAGCCAGTCTATTTTAGAGATTTTCACCCAGGACTGATGTTGAAATTATCAGTCTAGTACAATCCGAAATGCTCTCAGAGAGATGATTGGCACCTGTGGCTATTAGATTACCCGTGGATAATTTGGTACATCGTGCTAGTGGTCAAGTGTTACACTGCTGATCATAAATCTGTTTACCTAACTGATTTTTAATGGAGATAACTGAAGAACCATTCTCATCTAGAATAAACCATTCTGCTACTTTTGAAATCTTGCAAATGTATTTATTAACAATAACATGTTTATATTATTTAAAGGATTATTCTAATCATTAAAATTCTGAAACTGAAGAATGGATTTTAAAAGTTTCTTACAGCATGTCATTGTCAAAAGCACATTTTAAAAGATATGTTGAGTTCAAGTTTATTCAAACGATAAAGAAACTGCTTGGTATATTATGTGGCAAAGAGGAAGATTATGATTGCTACCATATAAAACTTTTCAAAGGTGTTAATGAAACCGAGACTTGTTGTCCCACTGGAAAGCCAGCAGATATAGACAAAATTATAAGAAAGCTGTACCAAAATTAAAAGAAACAAATGTCAGCAAAAATGATTTCTATTCAGTGACCAAGCACCGTACTGCAGTCACTGCAGCACCAAACAAAAAAAGAAGTTTTATTTTCTTAACAAAGACTGATAAATAACAAAACTATTGAAGGCCGATGCATATATGGAAGGCTGGTGCCCCATTCTTATTGCCAGATATCTAATTTGATAGCTAAATACAATATTCTTGCTCTCATAATAAATGCGAAAATTTCAAATATCTGATGTCTATAATGCTGAAAGATAATTCTAACTGTCCTTTGATTTTATGAAATAAAGATCTGCATTATGTCTTATGAGTCTGATCTGAAAAATGTTCTACCATGTCGTGCCAACATCGGACAATGCATGTTAGTATTCAGCTTTGTATGGAGGGCCTGTGCGCCATGCTAATTGCCGAATGTCAGTTTTAATGCTAAATACCAATAACTTTATGCTAAATTCATATTATTTAATGCTAAATGTTATTTTTTATTTAATTATTTGTCATGTAGCATTTGGAAATTAGCATGTCGCACTGTCCTTCCACAGTATTGTTTTGCTATCGCATTTGACAATTATGACTCAATGTTTAAGATTTAGCATATGGCATTAAATATTTTGCATTTGGCATGTGACATTTTTCAAATGAAAGGGCGGAGTTATAATGTTAACTTCCTAATGCTATATTTTTTTATGCGAAATATCAAATGCTTACTTGTACTTAGAGTATTAAACATTTTTGACGTTAAAATGAAGTATTTGGTAAACTGTACAAGCCTTCCATGAATAAAACTATACTATTGTCAACTAAAAACACAAAAAAAAACATTTTGAAACCAAATGTCTCTATTTAACATTATATTTTTCACAAATCAATTAATTTTATTTTAAACATTTGGCTCTGCTAATCTTTACGAAAGAGGATCAAGTATGGGGTTTTCTTGATTTGTAAAGCATTAGATAACTAACTGGAGTTAACTGAAGAATATAGTATGCTAAATGCGAAATTTGCACAAATAAGAAACATACAAGAATTATAAGCTTAAATGTATTTCTAACTTTGAGACTTTTCTATCGCCTGCAGAAATACCAATTTTGATGTAAAAATATGCTTTCATGTATTTACATACACATTTTTAAAGCTAAAAATCTTTCAGAAAAGCCATAGACCTTTTAACTAACAGAATACAGGACAACAAGAAATGAAAGCATTCTGTCCGAATATTCTCAGAGCAAGATTGCAGATTTATATGCCCGGTGTACTTGTGTTTCACTGTCCTTCAAATACAACACTTCAATATGCATTATTCAGCCCCTGAACCCTGATATTCATTAATGCACCACAGTGACTATATTATTGAATTTGTGCATTCTGTCTATTAACGTTCAAGGTTTTAACACAAATATCGCAAAAGCTAACTTTTCCCGCTACCAGTTCGGGGGAAAAACACATCTGTTCTACTCCTTTATTGTCCAATTATAGTTTAATTCCTTATGTCCATTTAATGACAAGCCATAGGAAGTGTATCTTTCAGATTTTCAAATCTAACTGCAAGTACCAATACAGAGAAATGAAAATTCATTTCTGATAAAATTTCAACTCAGCTGACCCCTGCCTTAAAATGTAAACCTTAAGCTACCAGATGGTCTCAATGAATTGCATAAACATATGGCAGTAAACCACTGATCTCTATCAGTTAGGCTGTGGTCAGTTCTTGACACTGATTGATAACAAACCTAAAAAGAGGTTTGTGAATTTTCGGATTGTACTAGACTATGATATTGGACATAGGATATAGACTGGCTCAGTTCACTACATTCGATCATAAAAATGTAAAAAGGTATATCATACTCTAGGAGCTAGTCTAGTAAACACGATATCCAGCGAGTGATATCTCTCATTTTATTTCAGAGATCTGCAGACGCAAATGTAGTTGCATGTTTGTTCAAGATAGTCCGTTATTTGGAAAAAAATCTGTGCATGGCAAATTTCATATACAAGGTATACCATTAATCTAAATGTCACATGACTGGTTCTGTTACATTTTTAGTCATTAATGTTTCTTAATGTATGGTCGTGAGATATTATACTCAGTCATGTAAGCAAAAGAGTTATTGGTTTCCTGATTTAACATTTGTCTCTGATACACAATGACAGGATTTGGTTTTCAATGAGTTGTAATTATTCCTCTTAAATACAGACTTATTTATAGAAAAGGAACGGTCGTTAACAATGTAAGTACAGATCAAGTTACTTCTCGTGAACCAATATCTATTGGATCTCTTGTTTCTTGAAAATTTCTCTCTGTTTCATCAACGAAGTACAGCGCGAGACAAACCATTCTTAGACTAGTTCATGGTTCATTCAGCTGCCAAAATTAACGAAGGTGTTGCAGCAAAAAGGCATTACTCTGTTAATACAAAAATACTAGTATTTCTAAAAAAAAGCAATACAGAAAGCTGTAAACCATCTTCTTATTTATTACGTACTCATTTTTGGCAAAATATTTACTTTGATCGTGCCGCATTTAAAAGCAAATGAACATAACGGCAAAGGAGAAATACAATCTTTTCAACGATTTTGGTACAGAACTAATCAATAAGCTCTCGTATTACGCACCATCAACTGCTTGCCAATAGCACAACAGGAAACTGAAAATTACAGACATTGAAATTATTAGCTCAAACCGTATCGTACAATTACATAATTTGTAAAGAACAATACAACGTAACATAAATGCTTATTAAACATTAACGTTTTCGCATTTTCGCATTTTCGCATAACTCTTTAGTTCTCGCTAATTTCTCTTATGTTTCCGTTATTGACATTTACTTATCAATTTGTATGCGTGTTACTCAAAATGTTTGGTAACTTCCTTTGATGTAAGCGCAGCATGGATAAATATTTTTGTTCAGAAAATTGATAATCAATTTGTCTATTAGTAGACTACAGTCATATCAACAGTCCGATCAGCACAAATAGCGACGTTCCAACAGTAATTGAGATGGCAGATCTTATTCGCCAACCCAGACATTATTTGAGGATAAGGGATGACACCAGAAATATAAACTATGACTTTTCCGAACAATCTGGATTGTGAGCCTTGCCAGACTCACACCAACAACGGTGAGAAGAAAATGCAAGACTCCGTTAATAAAAGCACCATTATTTACTCACATGTAGCTAGAATAACTTATAGTTAGTGCGTTAGTGATTTAGTGTAGTGTTCAAAACTGATACAATACAAGTTCCATTAAAATGTCACCAACAGATACATTTGTTTTGTTTTGACAGCTTGAATAAATTATTTGTACTTTCTTAGAATGTTATGGAATTATTTTAGAAATGTTACTAATTGTAATATAAAATTATCGACTAGCGACCATTCTACTTACTGAGTTTAATCCTGTGGGCATAAACCGGGTAAAAAGAACTACTACATCGTGTTCTCCCTTTTCACCATCACAGCTTAACTTCAATTTGAGTGGGCACAAGATCTCATGTTAAAATCTACTCAATAACGCATTTTTCAATACAGAAGAAGGCGTTTGAATTAGATTTCATTATTCAGCTTTATCCGATCTGATTTAGATTCTGAAGTATAGTCACTCTCTCATTTCAGCTCCACTTATCGTCTCATATGCACTTCAGCCTAAAGGCTTGTGGTGTCGTAGATAAATTAATTTGTGTCCATACTTCTAAATACGCAGTGTCGTTGCCATTCTCCCGTGGGAAATATAAACCGAAGTACCGCTTGTCCATTGGGACAATGTACAATATAATGTTTTGTCTACACAAGCCAATATGATTCTCGGAAAGTGAGTTTCCCAGTTCTAGAGATCGTCTGTTTGATTCATCTATTTTATAATTAGATTTATTTTATGCACATGCCGAAGGCCTGGTCTTCGATACTTGAAACTTCAAATAAGGGAAAAATGTATAGTTGCTTTAAAGATAGCATATCCTTTGAGGAATATTTTACTTTACTTCCGAATTCCCTTAGACTCCCAGTTATGCATTTCCGTACAGGCAACCATAGATTCCCAATAGAAACAGGCCGGTGGAGCCAGTCATTTATTCCACACGAGGAGCGTAAATGTGTTCTGTGCCCTTTAAATGACTTGGGAGACGAAGTTCATTACTTATTTGTATGCCCATTCTTTAAAGAAAAGCAAACTAAACTTATCCCTAGAAAAAATTCTATACAAGACCTAATATCCCGAAATTCAAGGAACTGCTTGCCACTAGAAATCCGAAACAGCTGACGAATCTTGCAAAATACGTTCTGTTTATCACGAATGCCTTTAGCCGTCCACAAGTTTAAATTTATCGTGACAGTATTCATTTAATATTTATGCCCGTTTTATAGTTACAGTATTTATCTATGTCTAATCATAAGTTTAAATTTATAATTACAGTATTCAACTATGTCCGCTCACAGATTTTTCTTTGTTTCAGTATTTATCTATGATGTCCTTCTTATTACAGTATTCATCTTGGTCTGTTCATAAGTTTGAATATAATAGTTACAGTATTGATCTATGTCCGTTCACAACTTTATGTTTTTCTTCGTTTCAGTATTCGTCTATGTTCGTTTTATACTGACAGTATTCATCTAGGTCCGTTCACAAGTTTAGATTTACAGTTATAGTATTAATCTATGCCCGTTCACAATTTTAAATTTAAAGTTACAGTACAACTTTAATGTTTTTAATCTCAGAATTCATCTTTGTTCGGTTTATAGATACAGTACTGATCTATGTCCGTTCACGTGTTTTAATTTATAGCTTCAGTATTCAAGTATGCCCGTTTACAAGTTTAATTCTATATTTACAGACTATTCATCTACGCCTTTTCACAACTTTAATTTTTTAGTTTTAGTATTCATCTATGCCCGTCTTATAGTTACAGTATTCATCAACGTCCGTTCACAATTTTAAAATTTAAAGTTACAGTATTCACCTAAGTCCATTTTAAAGGTACTGTAACAGTACTCGTCTATGTCCGTCCATAAGTTTAAATTTATAGTTACAGTATCTATCTATGTATAATCCATTGTTATATTTTTTGTGTAGTTGTTAATGTTGTTTTTATTAAGGAAAACAAATTAAACAAACATAAATGGCTGTGACAATCGGCGATTACTGCCCCTGCCCTTGTATACAAACTACTAGCATTCTTATCGTACGTTTCATGCAATATAAGAAATTTAGATAAAACAAAAGAAAAAGATTAACCATTTTCCCCACAAACATAAAATGTATATATCACCAATACCAATACCCGTTTGTGAATTATTTGTATATATGTTTTGCGCACATGTTATTGCAAAATGTTAATTTGTAATCTGTGCTTCTTCAATAAAGTTATGTTCTGTTCTGTTCTATTCTGTTCTATGAGTAAATGCCACCTGGCTGGTCCTGTCACATTTCCCATCTTAAGAATATTACAGTATTTATAAAGGTTATGATAGAATACAACGAAGTGAAACAAGACGTCGTATCCTCATGTTCAGTTAAAACCTAATGTGTTTAAGAAAGAAATGGACATTATTCACACAAAAGCATACGTAAACGACACAATCCTGTACATACAAGGGCATGTATGTTTGGTTATAAATAAAATATGAACTGTCTAATTCATGACAGTTTTAGTGGAATAGATGAATATAAGGTTATGTGGACGACGACAGGAGTCATTTGTTATACTACATTTCTTGTGCGCAGAGAAATCAACCAAAGCAAATATGAAAATAACAAATTACACAGCGGTTAGATTTTGTTTGATTTTGTTCGTGATCCGGCATCGCTAGCTGTCTCAAATTCTTCTCGTATTTTCTCATATTTATCAGTATTACGAGATCTGAGGTCAGCAGATTGTCTCCAAGTATTGATCAACGCTTGTCGGTAATTGACAACAACATTGCCTTGGCAACACATGGATTAAGTAAACCTCAGAGCCTCTTTTTATAATATGTTTAATGCTAGCATTACCATACAAGATGAGAATATGAACGATAACCTTGAGGCATTCAATTAAGCCGGGAAATTTTATCATATGGAGGCTCTGTCAACATAGGCAAGAAAATGTGGAATTGCTTTTTGATAAGTAACACATAATTATGATTTTCATTTAGTATTAAGTAAACATAAAAAAGTTAAATATATGAATATTGTCAGCAATAATTTAAAATACTGAAATTAACAAGTTAAAACGATGACAACTGGGTGCATTTTAGCGTTAAGATATTGCCAAAGTGCCTAATAAACGAAGTTGATATCAAAATATAATAATTATAGTACAATTTGTTTTTTTATTTAGAACAAACAAATGTGAAATGTAATAAACTAGTATAAACAATGAGATGAGCAATAAAACTGGGATTGCCAAACAAGAAGAAAAAAGCGCAAAAGATGCATAACTGCTATGTTATATTGGTAAAAATACTGTTTAAATGACTGTTTAAATGACTCTTATTTTTTGAACCAGGGTACAAAAAATAAAGATTGTCACACAAAAAGCGCTGTTCAGTATATTAAACGAATTCAAATTATGGTTTAACAGTTTCATTTCATTATACGCCACATGACAGCATGCAATTTTTTCAGTCGCGTATATCAATTGCAAGTTATTTGATAAAGCGTATTTAGGTCTTGCAGAAAAACATATCTTAAACATTATCTTAAATTAGCATTACATCCTCGAGCATCAAACTGCTATTGCATAAACTTCCAGTCAAACTTAATGTAAAAAGATCCGATCATTTCAAACAACTTTAAAAAACACTAAAATTATCATATTGTGCCTTAATATTTTCCCAGTAAAAATGACGAGGCCTTCTCAACAATTACCTGTCGTAAGCCCATTTTCTCCTTGTTATAAGAGGTTTAGTGACTCGAACAGAACCACAGCGTTAGATCTAATTTAATCAAATCTATCATAAGATCTTCTAAAAGAAAAAAAAACACAACCTAGCAAAGGAATAACAGACCCAATTTGATTAACCTTTAGTCTGCTGGCGGGAAGTGATTCTGCCTTTGCGACCAGTGCAGACAAAGATCAGTCTGCACATCCGTGTAGGCTGATCATGGTCTGCACTGTTCGCTGTTCAGTCAGTAAATTTTCAGTGAAACCCCCTTTGAATAATAAATGGTATTGCCCAAATTGGTTGACTGACCAGTCCATTTTAGAAATTTAGCAGACCCAGTTTGACTAAGACTGTTCAAGCCAGCCTCACCCCAAGACAATTTGAATACTGAAAACTTTTACTGAGCGGTTACAATATAAGTAACTTTTTCAATGTCTATGTATTGTTGGTTTCTACACGATTGTATAAAATGTCAAGCAGGAGGCTTCAGTTCTCTTTTGTGCTGCATAGTCTGACCAGGAGACTATAAAATGGAAAAACCACTCGAAGCGCCAACATTTTGTAACTTTTTAATCTACCCTCGTCTGTGTTAGACACAAAAGGCTGATCACTGCAATGGGGATAATAAGAACAGAGTTACCTCTGGTTATCTCCACAGGGGGCGCTGGTGAAATAAAGGGTAAACATTATCCCGCCTGACCTTAGATTTACTATAGAATGTAGTAGAGATTCTGCATAATAAACACTAATTAATTTGTAATTTCCTAGGTATTTGACCTTAAACACTAATTAATTTGCAATTTCCTTGGTATTTGACCCAGAACAAAATAAAAATTTTTAAAATAGTCAAATAAGTACTTAAATACATTGATTTAAAGGATTTTTGAGTAGTTCATAGATGAAACGAATAAAAAAAATTTGATTATGGTTCAGTATTGTTGTGTACCACTATGTAAGGGTTATGGAGGAATTCATTTTCCAAAAGAACAACATTTAAAGGATTTATGGAGAGTAGCAGTAAAAATAGCAGATCCTGGGAATAAGACAAAACTGTGGCAACCCAGTAAACACGATAATGTTTCAAAATATTAAGATCTTGAACTTGCCAAAAACAAAACTTAATCAAGGATTACATTCGTGTACTTCAACATAGCTAATTTCGGTAGATGTATTTTTGGTAAACTTGCATAACTATTATTGTTTTGTGCAGAAATACCAAGAAATATGAACTATTGATGCTGGACTGTTATATATTTATTTCAATTACAAACAATTATTTATCAAATGCATAATAGCATTTCATAGACTGAACATCATATTGTACTGCAAATGTCTACATTAATCATCATCAATGTTATTTCACAAATGTTCAGCTATATATTTCCACAGATACATTTTGTAGAACAGTTCTAGCTTTGGTAAAATGGTGTGTTTACAGTACTCATGATCTAGTTCAACTTTTTGTACAAACATATCCTTGAATGTATACACAACGAAAAAGCAATATATATATACATCTTTCACTGTATCTGATAATAGTAGTTTGAAGTTTTCTTTAGCTCCATTTTTTCGTCCCTATAATCCAAGTATGGAAAAAAATTTCAAGGTTGGATAATTGCCTCTTTCCCAGCATATGGACATTTCACCTCAACTATTGTTTGTTCATTGATGACTCCGTCGGGTGTTGCAGCCAGATATGGACTTTCTCTACATGTGAATAAACCGCAGTTGTTGACACTATATTCCGTATGCTTTTCAAATTTCTTAATTGCTGTTTTTTTTTCATATTGCTTCCCAATTTAAGGAAGTGGATCCTATGGTCTGCTTGCAGTTGATGAAACCCTTCAGTGGACCAATTTGAATCCTGAGGTTCTGGTAGGAGAATAGGTTCATTCTGAAGTCTTGATTTCTGTCATATGCTTCAAGTCTGAAAGTTAGAAAAAGAAAGACACCATACATTCCTCAAACAAGATATAGTGCTAGCATAAATCATTAACCTGTAAAATGTTAACCAAAGGCTACTCCCAGTATTATTGCTTTATATAAGCAACACTAGATCTAAATCTACAAATAATGAGATGCAATAAAGATAGCACCAATAAAACTTGCAATGCACACCATGGCCTACATGTATTTAATATAAGACATAATAATTTGCCTCTGTGTACTGGTTTCTCAAGGTTTAAATGGATTAATACTATTTGTCTGAGAATTATTTAATTATAACAACATAAAAATATACCTTGTTAACAAATCTTCCTTTCTGCCTTTGATTGATGCCCTTCTTTTTATTAATTCTCTCTGTAATTGTATAACTTTCCATCCAAAATATTTTGATTTCCTCTAAGAATCCATTTGAGATAAGAATCTGGGTCAGCATTGTTTACCCCTTATTTTACTAGCGCCACCTAGCGAGTAGCTGGCTTATTATCCCCATTCATTTGTTCTTTACAACCTCGTAATGTATAAACGTGAAATATCGTTATCCGATGCTAGTAAAACAACGAAATTGCTGCTTATTGGGTTAAAATTTGACTTAGATAAAGTATAAACGGTATAAATGGCTGGGTTCAGTTTTCAAAGATATGTAATTACACGCTTTTCATGCAGATATATGTATAGGCATAGACAATTAATGATGTTTACAATAAAATCCTAGACTGAACTATTTCTTGAGAGCTAATCTTCACTCTTTCTTTCGGGAAATAAAGCAAGCTGTTTATTTTGCTGCCAAAATGTATTAACAAAAAGCAGAAACATTCTATGTAAATAAATAAATACCCATTAAGCTGTTCGCTTTTTGCTGGTTAGGAAAACACATATAAAGTACTCAAATTATTTTACAGTAAAAGTTTTTTGCTTTTTAAATCAAATAAACATTAATACGAGGGTTATTAGACAAAAAAAAGAAATCTATTATCTCTTAACTGGTTAAATACACTTTTCCGTTCAAAGCCAAACATTAAACTCTCGTATTCCTTACCGTTAGGTAATTGTCATTAATATTATTCATACGTGTGGAAAGAGACAATTATAGATATTTGTTTTCAAACATTGGAGAGTATGTATTGATCAGTAAAGTACTTCACATGATACTGTTAGCCAAATAAATTCTCTCAACAAAGCACAAAATGCAACAAAAGGCACCATATATATAACGAAAACTACTGTTCGCAAAAATATATAATAGAAAAAGAGGTCCTAAAGAAACCATATATTCAATATCACTGTCATTTTGCAGGAGGCAGAGCGACAAGCGGTCCAACCAAAACAGAACAAAATACAAGCACACCAAAGTCGTCTTACTCCCAGTTTAGCTCTAGGAGTAAAACACCTGTCCCGTCTGATGCTTCAAAGAAAGTGTGTATTTTCCCACTGCGAAGGGGTTGAACACTTTACCTTAACCATACTGGACACGACTGATTCTGCCTTTGCAGTCTGATCGTGACCTGCACTGTTTGCCATTCAGTCAGTATCTTTCTGGTAAGCATCCCTTTTAACAGTTAATGATACTGTCCAAACTGAAAGATGGACGAGTTCATTATAGAAATTTAGCAGGGTAATGGTTTAAAACAAAACTGGAATTACTACATTAACTACGCGATATAATCTGCTGATTTTTTATTTAGTAAAATATTTCTGTTATAGTTCATTTGAACAAACGTAGTTTCAAGGGTGGAAGCAGTTTAAAGATTTTGTTTGTTGTACTTGTAGCGTTAAATTGTTACAAAATTCATTAGAAAATACAAATAAGATTCTAGAACTTTCCCTGAAAAATGTGAAACAAGCACAGACACATTTGTTATATTTTGACATCTTGAATCATAAAAAATAGTACCCATTTAGAATTCTGTGAAATGAACTTGGAAACACTACTTGAAAGATAATAACATTACCGATATATTGACAAGTATTTTTTTGTGTACGTAGTAATTTTATTTATACAAGAGAATGGCAAGTTTTCCGCCCAAGACGAACATAAAAAACAACAGGACGGTCTATAACGAGACCAGGGTTGATCTTTAACATTACTTTACGATCTAATTTCATCCCATGGGAATAAAACATCTCAATATATCAGTAATTCTGTCCGACATCTAACTTCACTGTCATCCAAATTCTGAGAAATGCTCATGAACTAGTAACATTAAAGCTACATTTCCTTAATTCAATATCTTCCAGGCAGATTTACAAGTCATATAGTCGAAAAGTGGGCGACAATAAGAAACTGCTTTTACAGGGAAAGTAAGGCTTTTGTACTTCAAGTTTGATCTTGAAATTGGACGTTGCATTCTCTGTATGCCGTTTTGATTATGGTAACAGTTGACGCTAGTTTTATGAGAGAAAAAAATCCATTGGTTAGGAAGATACAGGGTGGACACATTTTTAAACTATGTGACATGTGATACCTAAGTGTGTTACCTTGGCCTTAATAACCTTGGTTGTAAGACACTGCATGTTGTCTAGATGTGGTCAACAATTCATGCTAATTTTATACAAAAGGCTTTCTAGTGTTTTAGAAAATATGGATTGGAAATGAAGTTAAGCTTTATGACCTTTCTCCTCTAAGTGTGACCTTGACTTTGGACTTTGTGACCAGGGTGAGTCGTCTAGATGATGGTAACAATTGACGCTAATTTATGAAGCTATTTACAGTGATTAAGACGATATGGTACAGGCACGCATTAAAGTTGATTCAGCTTTGAACTTAGTGTGACCTTGACATTTGAGCTTTAGCGCCATAGAAAATGCCGGAAACTACAGTCCGGTATACGTTTCTGTTTTAAATCAGCTGTAACGTCCCTTTCGATCTGCAAATATATTAACAGACAAATTTGATATAAATACAAAAACATATATAATTTTTTCTGATTACTAACACACAGCTTGTAGTTCTTAATATTATCTGGATCCATTTGTCCTAGAAAATGTTTTACTCTTTTGGGGAAATACTAAGCAAGGATAAAATCAGTATATCGAACGGTTTTATTTGATTAATCTATTTCAAATTTGAACACAGGAGGAAACGTTTTCCAATAATGTATTAGGGTTGTTTTCAATTGCGTTTTGCACTTTTATCAGACCTAAATAACGTTCAAATCAATATTACTTTTTAAATCAAATGTACTTTAAATGTACTACACATTACTTTATATCTATGATAACAGATTAAAAGTAGAAAACTTCTCGTAAAGATAAACAGTTTTGCTTATTTAAATATCTCTTTCATCCGTCATAAACTTCTAAAATTTATTACTTCTCTGGTAAGACTATGTGTGCTCCATGGCTCATCTTACAAGTGCTTGTGGTCAGATATAGAGATTTTTTTTTTGGATTTGAAACGGGACACCACACAAGGGATTTTACCGGAATTATTAGATTTCTTTCTCAATTTCAGCCTAATACGAAAGCTGTGCTAAATCGTAACAGCGTCATAAATACCTCTGCCTCAAGTCTTTCAATATCGCTGATAAATTCATTAGTGCCAATATGTCTACGAAATAAGTCCCGTTGTCATTGTCCCGTGGGAAATAAAAACAAACACAGTCTCTCTCAAGAGAAATTTCTACTATGGAATAAAGTTATGTTTCCACTCAAGCTTGTGATTTTCCTAAGCAAAGACAATTCTCAGAAAGCGCCTTTTCATCATTTGCAAGATTAGGAAGTACATGTATATGGTTCTCTGTTGGTTTTGAGTTTCTTCCTACTTAACCGGGTTCTTTGTATACCTGGAGCAATAAGAGGTCTTCAATTTTCATCTGAACACTTTTCAAACATTTTTGTAATGTTCAATGATCTGTTTTTCATTGCAAGAAATAGTTGATTGGCTACAATAATGAATCATGAATCTGCAAGTCTTAGGCCAACACGGAAAATGTGTTTTATTAGTTTTTAAGGCCGGTTTCTTCCATTTGTCATAAAAGTTTATCTTAAAACATTGTAGGGTTTTTATAGTTCACGATTCCACACTCAGACTTCAGTCTCCCGTAGTGCGAGTTATGCCCCAGTAATTAGTTCTTTAACATGCCCTGGAAACAATATTGCGGCTGTGTTAGTAAATAAGTGTTTAAGACATGGAAGACGTGACTTGTACATCCATATCCAGTTCAAAGAGAGAGAGAGAGTTTTGTATAATTCGGGACCTTGTCTTGTGATAGAATAACAACACTTTTATCTTAATCTACCCATTGATCATGTCTACAACTAAACGCTTGTGTATAAGTACGATATTTGACATAAGTAGGCTCCAGAAATAACTGTTCGGACGTGTAAATATCTGTCAATGACAGTAAATCTATAGTTAAGATAAATGAATTGTCTCAAACACGTTAAACAGAATGTTGCGAGGTCATGTGACGACAACAAAAGTCGTTTGCTATTACAACACTTGTACGCAAAAGCAATCAACCAAAGCAAATATGAAAACAGCAAATCACACGGCGGTTAGATTTCGTGATTTTGGCATTGCTTGCTGTCTCAAATTCTTCTCGTATTTTCTCGTATTTATCATTATTACGAGATCTGAGGTCAGCAGATTGTCTCCGAGTATTGATCAACGCTGGTCGGTAACTGACGACAACATTGCCTTGGCAACACATGGATTAATAAATCTCGAGGCGTCTTTCTCTAATGTACTTATGCTAGCATTACCGCATAAGATGAGGATATCAGCGCTAACCTTGAGACATTCAATTTGCCGTAAGAGATATTATGTTTCTGTGGATATTTCAGCAGGAAAACACATCTCTGTCTGTCGGAATCGGGTTGTAAATCGTAGATAAGAAAATTGGGTATTGTCTATAATGGTGCAATAATATCGTTTTCACAGATAATACAAACAAGAAAAAATAGCGTAAAAATGTGGTTGGTACTACCTTCTATCACTTGGAAATCTCGACACGATGGTAATATTTATAATATATAAATATTTGTTGTTTTTTTTTTTCGCAGCTGTATTGCGTTAAAGTGCCTTTGATTAGAATCTTTAAACAAACATAATTAAGACAAACTTACATGACTTAAAAAGAAATACACCTTGCAAAATGTAGTAGAAAAATGAGCAATACTCATTGAGATGGCCACGGCAAAAAAACCGGCTTATCTACCAGAACGTGGATAATTTGATAATCATCTGACGTTTCCGATACAGAAATAAAAAGAAAGAAAAGGAATTGAAATTAACTTAAAACACAATATTTACGAGAAAACTGGTAGTTAATTTCAACTTCTTAAAGGCTTCTTTCTAATTTCAACTCTTCCAAGAAAAGTATAACAAGATCTAGTTTTGGCTGACAGTAATCAGTATGTTTTCAACTTGCATGCTAATGTGTACAAATTTCATACTTGCTGCTTTGAATATTGGGCGAAAAGCTCAAAGGGAGAGTAATATGGTACAGAATTTCACGTAATGTTGAAACTAGTTATTTCCCTTGAATAAATGCAGACTCAGTTTGATGATAAAAAATGTTTATAGCCAATACACGTGCAACAGCTGTCATTGATGATTTGTATGATACAACATAAATACACTAATATCATGGCCTATTTATTATGTCTTTTTTCTTGTAGACCTGTTTCTTTTTATATACTTATTATTTATATTAAATAGATGAATACGAAATAAACCATAAAACACAGCATTAGCAATAAAATGTTTTGCATAAATAAATTGATAAGAGTACATAAACATGTGTAACGTTTTAGTGCCACACAAATCCCGTCGGTGAAAAGCTAGCTCATCACCAAAGGTGATTTGTTGCACATATATACTGTCATTATACTCCAATGACAATTGACAGGTTTACAAATTTGCATATTAGTGGAATTACTTCCCTTTATGCTTTCAGTAATCGTTACATTACTTTCCCCTCCGAGAAATCTCGTCCCGAGATTTGGCCTAGGAAATACATGGGTAAGGCAACTCCAGTCCGGCAGTTGACTTCATCCCACCGCTGCCACCATTTGTAACGTTTCAGTGCCACACAAATCCCGTCAGTGAAAAGCTAGCTCATCACCAAAGGTGATTTAATGTGCATATATACTGTCATTTTACTCCAATGACAATTGACAGGTTTTACAAATTTGCATATTAATGCAATTACTTCCCTTTATGCATTCAGTAATCGTTACATTACTTTCCCCTCCGAGAAATCTCGTCCCGAGATTTGGCCTAGGAAATTCGTGGGTAAGGCAACTCCAGTCCGGCAGTTGACTTCATCCCACCGCTGCCACCATTTGTAACGTTTCAGTGCCACACAAATCCCGTCGGTGAAAAGCTAGCTCATCACCAAAGGTGATTTGTTGCACATATATACTGTCATTATACTCCAATGACAATTGACAGGTTTACAAATTTGCATATTAGTGGAATTACTTCCCTTTATGCTTTCAGTAATCGTTACACATGTTGCATCGTAACATAGTTTACACATTTTATAAAAAGCTAGGCTTGCGGGGAATACTTTTATTTACAATGTCCCGTGACTTTGGAACATGGTGGGGGTATAAGAGTGAGGTTGGGTGCGCACCATAAACCGGTGTAAGCTCCCCAGTGGTGCTTTTTGCCACTGACCGTTCCAAGGCGGTGCCTCACTGTGTTTCTTTATTTGTTTGTTTTGTCCTCGTGTGTTTGCTTTGTATGTGAGTGTGTGTGTTAAAAATGTGCACATCTGCGTGCTGTGGGTTTCAATTTGGGGAGGCTGCGTTTTTGGAACGTGGCATTCCCTGTTTGATATTTATCCTTGTGTTTTACTTTTAGCTTGTTTAATATAAATAAATATGACAATTTAGAGCACAAAGAAGAGTTGATAACTAACAAAAATATTAAAAGACATTTGAAAAGATTAGCGCAATAAGTTCCAGAGTATTCCTAATAGGAACTAGAGCTCGAGGGGTTACAAAACAAAGTGTGCATTGCAGTCTCAGAAAGCAGCCTTACCATTGGTCAATTCAAAGATCATATGTAGATGCTGTAGGTTTGAGAGTATTCTCCCAAATCATTTGACTACCCTTTGACCATTTGACCTAAAAGTATGTATCAGGACTCGCCAAGTGAACACCGAAATATCGTAACTGAATAATTACAAAAATGTCGTTGTAAGTCCTGAGCATGTTTAATATATTTCTAATTGTGTACATAGTGTCATTTAGAAAGATACCGTACATGAATATTAATAATTCAAACAGACTTTTTTGCATTTCTATTTTATCATTACCACCGCCTATGTTGTTATATTATTGAATTATTGGTCATCTTTTAACAGCTTATTTACAACATAAAATACTCTTGAGCCGCTCTCGAATTTTCTTCCGGATATTATAAACAAGTCTGTCTAAATCCTAATGTGAACTTAAGGACGTATGCTAGAATTTGATGCGAAAATTTTCCCAATAACAGAATTTCTTCAAACTTTGGATATTGAAGGACAATCATCTAAAAAACAAAAAAAATGCAATAAAAATCATAGGTCACCGGTATCAAAAAAGAGTTATCTGCTCTTGAAAACGGCATTTCCCCCAAAAATGACGTTTTCAAGGGCAGATAACTCTTTTTCGAATCCGGTGACCTATGATTTTTTATTGCATTTTTTTTTTTGTTTCTTAGATGATTGTCCTTCAATATCAAAAGTTTAAAGAAATTCTGTTATTGGGAAAATTTTCGCCCATCTCATATACAGGGAATTCTAGCATACGTCTTTAACCATTCGTGAAAGCATTCAGTCTCCTTATCTGGCTCATTAGACATTGTAGTTTATGTATCATAATTTCGTTGTGGTAGCATCTGTGTAGATTAAATTAGATTGTGTTTCTCAATCTCTACTTAACAAACG
Source organism: Mercenaria mercenaria (assembly GCF_021730395.1). NCBI lineage: Eukaryota > Metazoa > Mollusca > Bivalvia > Venerida > Veneridae > Mercenaria > Mercenaria mercenaria. The sequence continues at coordinate 54,888,711 of NC_069369.1, forward strand.
TCTAGACGGACTTAATATGAAATTATGGAGTCAAAAATAAATAAATGAATATTGATGAGACAGGTAGTTACAGATTACAGACGATTACATTTCAGTCAAATACGCTTGTTTGAAGTCGTAACAGTTCAACTGATTTCAAGATTTCGGGTCGACGTTTACGTCATTTGCTTGGGATATTTACGAATTTGTGTGGCTCACTTTACGCTTGTTTTGCCACCAAGTTTTCATTTTGAATATTAAACAAATCTCCTATAATAGATCAAATGATAGAACTTCTCAAAAATACACTAAACTATTAAAGATAGAGAATCCTCTAGTAATTATGTAATACATCTAGTTTATAACAACTAAATTACATTATGTATGATACAGACATTAAAAATGTGATACATTAAAAACATAGAAGTGACATATTTTAAAAGCTGCATTTAAAAATGACAACTTTTCTAAACATAATTATTTCTTCTCTAACGTACCAGTGTCATTGCGAGTTTGTAAATAAAAACTATAAAAAAAACTCTATTTATTCTTCAAAGAGATGTACTCAAACGGATGCTATTTTCTGTGTCATAGCAAAAAATACATGTCATTACTAACGAGAAGTACGTGCACATTTTACTGATTTCCATTCGAATAAGATACGTGTATTAAAGTACAGAAATATCATACTGAAATAAAATAAAATAAAATACATTTCAGCCGTACCATGAGAAAACGAACATAGTGCGTTTGCGACCGGGCATGGATCCAGACCTAGCGCTTGGGCGCATCTGTCGTCTTCAAGGCCATGCATTGCCTTGCGAACATATATTCTGAGAGACCGTGCGGATGCGTAGGCTGGTCTGGATCCATGCTGGTCGCAAAGGCACTATGTTGGTTTTCTCATGGCGCGGCTCATTTCCTCGGGTAGTCTCTGAATAACAGTTGCAATATATCAAGAACTTTATCCTTTAAAATAATATTATCATAATCCGGTTAAAATTACAGTTAGAAGTACTTTAGGTTGGAAAAATACCAAAGCACTTGTTTGCTTTATTGTAATTATTTTGTACTTCATAAACATCATTATATTTGTGTTTAAAAGCTTCTTTAAGTAGACCCCTGATGTTAAAATCACATTTTATTGAAAACTTCGAATCGTTATAATTTACCAAAACGTCAGAGCTACGATCTACGATCTTTTTTCAGTCTGAAGATGATTTTGTGAAGTTATTTGCAGGAAGATAAACAAGAGTCTATTATTAAGCATCATATAATGCTAAGATAGCGCAGACATGCACTTCTAAACCAAAACCCATCACAGCCATGGCGGTAGTCTTTGTTCATATCTTGTGTTTTGTTCATAGGAGATAACTCCTGAGGCCATTCAAAATTTGTGTAATTATGTCCCTTTTCTTCTTAAAACACTGGATAATCGTAAAAGTTTTTTAAAAAAAAGAAAAGATTATACAGTCGGTAGCCAGACTACCATGATGGCAACATCAATTTTGACATTGATATCTAGCTGAATTTTGATCTTTAAAAAATAAAACATTATTCACTATATTCAATTCTATTTCCAGATTGGGTTCGGGGTCAAGGTAACAAAACGTCTGGCCATGGATAGGCGAAGAGAGATTGAGAAGATGTATTACTTTTTCCCATTTCAATTACTTTTATCTAAGATTTATAACTGACTTGAGAAGGGTTAGATTTATTTACGATAGACTGAAAGATAAAGAAACAAGACAAAGAATCTATGCAAGACCCCTGTCTGTTTATTATACAGTTGTCAAGAACAAATGAGAAAACACGAATAAGGCACATAAATAAAGCAATTTCGTTTCATAAACATTGACTTCACAGACGTCTCTTATATAAATAAATGCATTCTAAACATCAAAATGATCGACATAAAACAAGCAAATATCATGATTTATGCTGCAATGATTTATGCTGCAAGCAATATTGCTTCAAACAAAGCCTAGTGCTTGTAAATAACATCCGTGTTTCGAGCTAAAGAAAACCATCTGGTATATATATTAAACGTTTTTGTAAGAAATTAGATTTTTAATGCATTACGTCATTGAAATAATCTATTGCAAGACAAATTAATAAACTATAATTGCAACATCAAAGACAACCATTGAACATAAACTGCTATAGTGCAAATACACCGGAAAATGTTACAAACAAATTTATAGTAATATCAAGAAAGTGATGTGTTTTTCTTTTGTCTTTTCCATGAATGTCATTATTTGTCACGCCATGAATTTAGAATTCCTACATCAGACAACTTCAAAGAGAAATGTGTCCGATAGATCTGCTTAAAGCTCCGTATGTTGCTAGAAAAAGGACTCCCGGGTAAAAAATATCAAAATTTATATAAAATGGTTTAGATAAAAAAATCACAATACAGCCTGTTACAGATCTTGAAGCTACCCAATGTGGTTTGACGTTCTTTGCGTTATGCAGCGGGCTGTGCATAGAGCGGGCCACATGGAACACACGCCTATCACTTAGGACAGACGGTCACCACGTAAATTTAATCGCCAAAGACAGGTTGCCACCAGAGCAGGTTATTTGTGTACGCTAAATAGCCGTTGTGTGCACTGAATTTGTTCCTAGTACAGTCTGTATCATTATCAAAGTGCTTTTTTATGTCATCAAAACGCCAAGTCGGATTATTTTACAGAAATACATTTTGTCTGGGAAACCCGAGAATTCCTAGTAGACATAAATCTTACAGTCCGTGTCAGACATAAAATGTTAGAATTTTATGCATTTTGTTCCAGACATGAATCAATCTTGTAACAAACATTGATGGAAGCAAATGGTTTATTGAGAAGCGAATACTACGGAATGTGCTTGAAAACGTGTCTGGATATATATGCATAGAGAGACAAGATAGAAAAGACAGAAATTAACGTCTTCCATATTCGGAGAACGTTAAAGTCTTGTTTTATATTTTGTACTTTGGTGTCAGCGAAAAGTTAAATTACTTAAGGTGACGAACTCGTATAATTTGGTGAACACTGACGCCCATATGCTGATATTGACCCAACGTTTTAAGCCCGAAGGTTCAGTTTCGGGGTATTACGTAAAGTAGCTTTTCAGGAGCGTTTTATAAAATTCCACACTATAGAACGACAAAAGGTCTATTTCAAGACCGGATAAACTAAACAAATATTCGATAGTATGCAGTTTTAGATATATAGTAAACAAAATGCTTTTTTACTTAAGAGCTATAAACTTTGTGCCTACATGTACACATTAGTGTACGCATGCGTATAAATATACTCTTAACCCTTATCATGCTGGACACGGTTGATTTTGCCTTTGCGACCAGTGCAGATCATGATCAGCCGGCATATCCGTTCAGTCTGATCAAGATCTGCACTGTTCGCCAATCAGTCAATATCTTTTTGATGTGCCCCCACCCTTTTAACAGTTAATGGTACTGTCCAAACTGAAGAATGGACAAGTTCATTATAGAAATTTAGCTGGGTAAGGGTTAATGAAGTGTAATTTTGATAACTTATACCAGTAATGATGTAGAGATTTACTCTCAAACAAAATATTTAATCTAATTATTAGCCCATACAAATAAAAAGTTAAGTTACAGAATATTTCCTTGACTTTATGACTTTACATCATTCTAGAATCTAGTGTTCTGTAGTAGCAAAATAGTTTTATTTATTGACTACGTCAAAGCATTATTTATTGAACTACATCACCACTGGATTAAAGGTAGTTAGATTCAATCTGACTTTGGTCAAGTAATTACTAGTACAAACCATCTGATCATTTAAACTCATTTACGGTCAATGTGTGCTTATCCCTACCACTATTGATACATTAACATTCTCCTCAAGTGACAAGCAACATCAAGTGGGGGATAAAAACATATAAGACATTGCCTTCAGACCTAAAATTTATGAAACGCGTCTTTTCTTATTACAATTCGAAATATTAACAACTGACACAAACATGAAACATGATTTAAAGCTTTGCGCCACTAAACTTACTTCTCAGCAATAATCCATGAATTATTTTCCAGGAAATTTAATTTGATTTTCTAAATGATTAACGATGAAGGGAACTTCAATGTGTTTATACCGATTTTACGGTTATTTTCACAACTTGAAGGAGAGTAATGCAATCTAATTAACAAATGGCAAATCAATTTTCATGTAAAGTGCATTCACACTTCAAAGGCAGACCTGCAATTTATGGAAAACTTGCAACAGCTTGGAAGTATCTGATAAAAGAATAAAACATTTGTGTCGAGTTTTAGCGTTGAAGCTAAAGTAATGGAAATGTAATATGTTGCCAAGTTTGTGTCATGTCATACGGTTTCTGTTTGCTGAAACAGCTGAGGAGGACACACAGTTAGTTTTCACAAGGAACAGACTGTCCAAATCTACTCCAAACCTTTAGCCCAAGTCGTGTTGGACGGCTTTTGTTTTGAATTTGCCAATTTTAACCACTCGGCAATGTACCACTGATCTATACATAGCACAAAAATTAAGACTAGCTCCTAGACTATGATATATCATTTTTTTTTACATTTTTATGATTAAATGTAGTGAACTGAGCCAGTCTATATTCTATGTCCAATATCATATAATTTCAACATCAGTCCTCTGTGAAAATCTCTAAAATAGACTGGCTTTTGTCTCTATGAAATTAAATTCACCAAAAGAGGAAAAATGTAGAAATACATGTATATTATTTTCAGTCTAGTGGCTAGTCTACACAAAAATGTTAGCAGGTAGAAAGGCAACTACGTTAAATAATGTCAATTAGTTCGTTTCTTTCAGCTGTCCTTAAATATAAGTACAGTTCGTTCATTCAGAAAGGTGCTAATGAGGCCGAAAGGGGACATACATACCAGCTGATTTGCATATTCCTAACACTATTTTGGTGTGTTGTAACAGGAATATGGTTATATTGGATTTTGTGTTCTCCGCAAGTAGCTGCCCAATTCTCCACATGAATCAGACGTGGAGGACAAAAGATTTAAGACACAAAATCTTTTATAAAATCGACACGGAGAAGGGACCAAACTCACGACCCTGCGATTCATAGATCTGCGCTCTTCCTATTGAGCTAAGCGGGTGGGCTCTGGGTGCAATGGATAAGTAAGAATGTCTGTAGAACGTTTAATATTTGAGTCGCGCCATAAGAAAACCAACATAGTGGCTTTGCGACCAGCATGGATCCAGACCAGCCTGCGCATCCGCGCAGTCTGGTCAGGATCCATGCTGTTCGCTTTCAAAGCCTATAGCAATTAGAGAAACCGTCAGTGAACAGCATGGATCCTGACAAGACTGCGCGGATGCGCAGGCTGGACTGGATCCATGCTGCTCGCAAAGCCACTATGTTGGTTTTCCCATGGCACGGCTCATTTATAAATATGGATCGAATATCCATATAAAGCGACATTCAGCGTTTCCGCGTTTTGATAAGTCTCTGTAGACAGAATTGTAAGATTCCACATGATCCGACTTTGTGACATTTTGCAGAGTATTATCAAGGGATTTTGTATTGAAGGTTCATGTGCAATACAGGCTTGACACAAGAATTAATTACTAATAGATGAAATGAATGCATGCAGTCTAGTAAATTTAAATGAATTGCAGCTCTTGAGGGGGGAATTCAAAAGTTTAAATGAAAGTAGTATTAATCTATCATGCATATTTCGGATGTTTTATTTGTGAGTTCTAAAAGCAAATTATCACAAAGTGTAGCCGGGATCCTAGTTTATTAAACTGAAATAAGAGGCATGCCGAATTAAACTGGTATCTCTACTGGTTGTTTTAGACCACAACATTGAAATTAAACTGTAACATTTTCGGAAAGGCTGTAACAGTGTAACATGTGTCAGATGGCAGAGATGTAACAGACGGTGTTGCAATACTGTCATGCATTTTGAAATAGAACATCAAACAAAAATCCTGTTTGTAATATTTACGTTTCGCCTTTTAGTTCCAGTCCTCTGATACAGTTAGAATAGGCACGAATGCTGTAACACACGTTCTTTACACCTTATCTCCTAAGCCAATCAAAAATATACGACAATTTGTAGTGTAATGCTCAGGTGTTTTGTATTTTATTTCGGGTATTTCTTTCAGAAGTTTAAGATTTTAAAAATTGTAGAAGATGAAAACTGTACATTTCATAAATTTACAAGTCAGACAAGATTTGACAATCTTCAGTAGCTTAAGACTTGTTGAACTTGTAGGTATCCTTAAGTGATCGGAAAATTAGATAATGTGTCTGCTGTGTTTTCCTGTATAATCCTTTATAAACTCAACACACTCTGTGATCAGGGGAGAGGCTGCCCAAGTTGCGGGCTAAGGGACTTGTTCCCGCTCTCATGAGCTGAAACTTAATAAGCATTGTTAAGAGCTAGGCTGAAGTACATTTATAATTAAGAACATCTGTTTATAGAGTTGTTAACATAACTGTTTTATAAGTCTCATTGAACTTTGAATATATCTGTGAAATTAGACTGAACATTCATAAGTAACTGTGCATTGCTGTCGTAGAAAATAAATGTTAGAACTGTCGTAATGTGTTGTGTTCAAGACAAGCTTCAGGTACACAGACCCAGTGCTACGTTACAATATCATATTTAATGGAAGACGCTACTTGAAACAACAAACACTACATGTACTCCCAATAAAATCGATCACATTCGCGTGTTTCAAACTGTAAACTGTATTTTCTTCTTGTACAAAGGTGTTGAACAATTCTTATTGAAGAGACTGGTTTGCCTCGTGGGAAATACTTGTTTTATTCTATCATGCAACAAAGAAACAGTTGTAAACCAGTCAGTCGAAAACTGGAGTGAAGTGTTTTTGTTCTAAAATACAAATTATGACTAACAACAAAAAAAATCGGTATTTTTCGTTTTCTGTAATGCCTATATATATCATTGTAATAATGAAAGAAATTATTTTGGTTTACCAGTTAATATAGTTAAAGTTCCTGTAATTATAATATAACACACCCTTACTTAATTTAATTTTAAAAGGTGCCTTTTCGGCCGCATAAAATACTTTCGTACAAAGCATTTTGAAAGCGACGTACCACTTTCCCGAAAAGAACATTTTATTGTTTAACAAGTTTTAGACACAATAATGCAGATATCTTTTCTGCCCACACCTGTCAAGTCTGAAAAGTCTGCAATTCTCATACAATAACAGAATGTATGGGCTTTTTACTTCTGGCATTTGGTTTATTTGTGGTAATTCATATTTTTTTATATCTCCTTAATGGTCATAATTGTTTTATATTCGTGCTTAGATGATATACTCAAGATGCCAAGGCCACATATAGGATAATAAATGGTTTACAACATTTACTCCTGAAATGCTCGAGACCACGCGAGGACTTGGAACTTCCTTTATAGACCGCATGAGGTGTCTGAAAACGTTGAAAATGTATTTTTGTTACCGAAACATTAAATTCATATCCACTTGATACAAGAGGTAGTTTTGTCAGTCTGGTGTTATAAGACAATATTCCAACATATACGTATGGCTATTGAGAAGGTCTAAATGGCTCGTCATTCTCACCTTTAATACAACATCATTTTATTCCTGTATTTTGTTACCTAACTGACGGTTACAAAAACGATTTCCATGCTCTTTTTTTTAAAGAAAATATATATACTGGGATACATTTTGTATGGAAATGGAATTCTCCCAATATATAAAGAAACTAAACGTCTCCAGAACCAGGAATCAATATAATGTTGCCTAGAATGTTACTGAAAATATATGTTTGATCTCGGCTCAGTATTTGAATCAAAAGTTTACTTCGCTGAACGTAATTGATACGAAAAGTGATTTAGTCCGCCTGGCGTGTCTGAAATGGTTGCCAAGACAAATTCCAACAAATACGTTTGATTAATAGGCAATCTGATTACGCATGTTTTAACTGGCTCTTTGTTTTTCCTTTTAATCAAAATAGTTGGAAAACTAGCCAAACTTAACATTGCATGAAACTGCGTATTTCAATGTTTGCTACGCGGAAGCATCTACCACCAAAAATACGAAAGGTGCACTCCGTGTCCGATAGTTAAACACAGAAGATTATTTACTTATCATTTTTCTTTGTAAATAATATATCTGTAAGTATCTCTTTGTAAACACTTTATCAACAAAGGTTAACAGGCTCCGCTGGTATTCTAAGCCCAGTGTAAGACTTTAAGACTTAATTTACAAACACACTTACAAACGAAGCGACTTAATGAAGCCTACATTGTTAGAGCATGATAATAATGTAATTGAGCCGCGTCATGGGAAAACCAACATAGTGGCTTTGCGACCAGCATGGATCCAGACCAGCTTGCGCATCCGCGCAGTCTGGTCAGGATCCATGTTGTTCGCTTTCAAAGCCTATAGTAATTAGAGAAACTGTTAGCGAACAGCATGGATCCTGACCAGACTGCGCGGATGCGCAGGCTGGTCTGGATCCATGCTGGTCGCAAACCCACTATGTTGGTTTTCTCATGGCGCGGCTCAATCATGTTGTGAATAGATATCTCATAATACCGCACAAAGTAGAGATCTTGAACATACCAGTATAATTACTGATCTCATTAACTGTTTATATATTAATAAACGGTATGCAAGAAAGTCATTATATAAAATTGATATTTCAGAAGTGCAAGCGACAAATAAACAACCGATATGCCTTATACAAATTGTATCCTGCGGTAATGCCAGTAGAAATTATGAATTATCGAGCTTATATGGAATTCCTCTAGACACGTTTCTGTAAAATCGCAAATAGAAGGATTAATCTCTCTTCATCATGATAAATCTATCATCCGTCGTCGGCACAAAGCTTGGATGATGGACAATTTGCTTTGAAGTAAGAATTCTATTTCAGGAAAATATAAAATGAATGCAACAAACCACGGGTACAAAGTTAACTTAACTTGGTGTATATACGGCAATCTTATGCATGGTCAATGATGCTATCACTTCATATTGCTCAGCTTAAAGTCAACAACTGTTTGATAACTAAAATCGGTGGTATATAGTGAACATTCCATAGAATGATTTTTGTAGACAAAAATAACCGCGAATATCAAAATATGAAAAAGGTAAAACGTATGATTCAGAAAATGATTTTACCTTTATGTTCATATACAATACCAAATACCTATAAATCGATTATATATCATAATGGTGCAATCACTGGATATTGGAATATAGCATTATGAGATAAAGTCAAATTATCGTGTTCCATCTATACTTGCTATTATGTATTCTACTTTGATAAAATTATATACATACACTCTTTTAGCCAACACTGTAAATATTATACTGGTACCGCAATGGGTGTTGCAGTTTCTACCAAATTTTCTATATTTAGAACTTCCACATATTGTAAACCATTTAATTTCTTCGCAGAATATCAAATTTACGTTTGATAATTGATTCTAGCGCAGTGTTTAATGAGCGGAATACAGTAACTGTTGTAATAAGTATTACACACGTGCGTGTTCCAGTAAATCAGTAATTAAACAGTCTATTTTGCAACATGGACAAATTGATCGGTTCGTTAGTACTTATCCACCTGTACTTCTTTATTTAGTAACTGTTGTTCCCGCCTTTTCAATATTTATATTCACAAAAGTACAGAAAGTCGTTATTCAGCATTTATTTCGCTCTTAAATCGTCTCGACTCAAAAATATGGTACAGGAATAATGTCAACGATCGATCGCTGTATCTTGTCTTCCCAAATAAAAACTTGAGTCTTATTACAGAAATAGCTCCCAAGATACATGCACAGTCGTAAAGCTCAACAACTATTACATATCGTTTGTGTCCGCTTTCCTTCAGGTCAAAAATTAACCGCCAAAATAACCGCTCCAACAGAAATATATTCTCAGAAATTGCTGTGTATGAACATTACTCAACATCCAACAGGTTTGCCGACACGAATCTTCGGACTAATGTAACACAAGGACTTGAGCATTTCTAAATAACATATGTACTTGTTGTTACTTGTAGCTTTTAAGTCAAGCCGGCACAAAAAAGTTAAAGGATATGGGGACCACCAGAAGAGCACTTATGTCCATCAAGGCATTCACAGGCATTTAAGGGCACCTGTTAGAACTGCCTACAATTCTCAAGCCGGCTCGATGGCTTTCTTAAGCAGGGCTTGGTACCAACATTGGTAAGAATTAACTTATTTGAAGTCTGGAACCTAAACAATTTTGTCCGTAAGACCCTTAATATATGTTATAACGTGCTAACTTCAAAACAGGAAGTAATAAAAAGATGTTCTCTCCAAGCAGAGATACCACTTCATTATACCAAGAACTATTTTGTACTTGTCTCAATTAGGATGTCCTTTCGCGGCTAATTATTGTCTGGGAAAGAAATGTCAAAGGCTAAAATAAATATAAACGAGTGACAGGTTTAGATGAATGCCAGTGGCTATAATTGACGGGTGTTAAAAGACGGTTGCCCGTAACTGGCAGGAGCTAGACCTAGTCTGTGTTTAGACCCTGTTTTGTTCATAGGAGATAACTCCTGAGGCTGTACAAATTTTGTATCATTATGTCCCTTTTATTCTCAAAACAGAGCCAAGACGGATATATATAAAGGAATCATTTTTAAAAAAAGTAAAAGATTATCTAGTCGGTAGCCAGACTAGAGCTAGACCCAGGAATAACCAATTTGCACTACATTTTGTACTACCATCAAATACTGCTTTAAAGGTCATATCTATATATGAAAGTTATTCTGAGAAACAGATTTAAATCATGTTGTGGTTTATTTGCATTTGAACTATTGCGTAATAATATTTACTGATAAAAAAAATTCTATAGTTTAAACAACAAATAATTTGAAATTCTAGCACCCTTGCCACCTATCGTGTGGAAATTGCATTTCTTTAACTGTGTCGCCTTTTATTTGGTGACATTAAACATGTTAAATATCTTTTTTGCTAATTATTTCGCATATAATGGATATCAAATAACACGCGTAACATCGTATAAAAATAAAGACATTTTGTGCATCATTTTTCCCCCTGAATTTCATTTGGGCAATTACTTGTATGTTCCTCTAAATTAGGATTTCTCTAAATGGAGTAACAAAATTAATGTCTCAGATAACGGTTTCCGGCGAAGTTGTTATTCAGACACCAAGAAAATTACGACGGAGAAAAGTTTGGAAATACAGCTTAAGAATTTTGTGACAAAAAAGTGAGGACTTACGTGTCTCCTTTGTCAGTAGCAGGTGCTTCCGTAAAGGCGGGAAAAGGCGGTATAAGATCATTCGAAACATCCAGCTTCTCGTGCACGAGGAATATGACAACAAGAATTCGTTTGACTCTATTCCAGTGTAAAGTAAATATATGGTAAATTATTTTTTTAAATCAAAACAGAGCACTTCAAATATGATAAAACTATATCCTTTAACATAAGCAGACGGTGAACTCTTTTCAAACTACCAGGACGGGCGCCAGTTTTTTCGAGAAAAGAAAACTCCAGTCTGATGATACTGCATTTTACCATCTTAAGTACTTTTTTCCTAATCCAATACGGATATATCGGAATCTTTTAAATAATTCCGTTCGAATGCACTTTATCACGTTCTACAACTATACCACAATCGGAAATATCAAAATATATTCATTCACAAAAAAAAAGAAAGCGTCATAAGGCAAGATGTTAGTTTCTTGTATAAATTAATTCCTCATCAGCCTTTACCGCATAAACAAAAACATAAAAACGTTAATTATCCATAGACACCTGTAAGTCAACAGCTGTATGCAGCCGGATGTATCTTTACATGAATGATTAATCACGTGGAAATCAATAACAATGCCGCGAGTTCATAGAATGTATACTAACAGGCATGTTATAGAATTAACCTTATGATCTTAAGCAACAGATTATTCCTTTATTATCCACAGCTCAACTGATTTTGCTAACTGCATCAATTCTTTCTACTGCGAATAACACTTTATCCAGCGATAACGAGTCTTGAAGAATCATACAGCAGAAAAAAAATGTTATTTCGCGTCTCAAGCAGCGAGTTGTATGCAATTCAAATGTTAGAATATTTCATGTTCAATATTAAACGATAGCAGATCGGTGGCATCACATCCAGTTAATCGATCGTTTAGTTACACTGGTCTGGCGGCCGTCTACTAATTCGATAAACAACGATTGGATAGACGTGAATCCATATTGTACTTGCAAATGTATAAACAAAATTATTCTTCTTTAGCAAATTAGCTTAATCTATACTGTACGTCGAGATTTCTTGGGCACGTGACTGTTCTGTCACTGTGTCTAAACATACATGGAAATTTTTACTCGATGATGTTTTTTGAGTTAGGACAATTTTATTATAAAAGAGATTCTGACACATATTAAATATCAACTTAGCATGTTTCTATTTATGTTTTCCGACAGTTTAAAGACACCGATATATTGTTTTAAGTGTCTTAAATGTTTAATATCCAGATGTCCAATCTGGAGTTATATCCCTTTATTTACGCACATTTTCCCCATTACTACATGAATAGAATTAGTTTAAGAAGTACAACTTTTTTGGCGCAAAACATTTTTTTCCTTCGAGTACCAATAAACACATACAAAATAGTGTAGCTATATGTTCAGTCAATAAATAAATATATAGGATGGAACAGTTACAAAACAAATAGCATGTATGCAAATTATGTTACCGAGTAATGTAGGGCCTTAGATATAAAAACAAGAGCTGTCTCCATAGGATGACACATGCCCCCGATGGCACTTTGAATGAATATATAGTTATGGCCGATGTTAGAGTTTAGGACCTTTGACCTATGGAACTGGGTCTTGCGCGCGACACGTTGTCTTACTGTGTCACACATTCATGCGTAGTTATTTGAAAATCCATGCATGAATGACAAAGATATGGACCGGACACACCCATCAATGCACTATCATGAAAAATGACCTTTAACGTCTAAGTGTGACCTTGACCTTTGAGCTACGGACCTGGGTCTTGCGTGCGACACGTCGTCTTACTGTGGTACACACATTCATGCCAAGTTATTTGAAAATCCATCCATGGATGACAAAGATATGGACCGGACACGCCCATCAATGCACTATCTTTTAACGTCTAAGTGTGACCTTGACCTTTGAGCTACGGAACTGGGTCTTGCGCGCGACACGTCGTCTTACTGTGGTACACATTCATGCCAAGTTATTTGAAAATCCATCCATCGATGACAAAGATATGGACCGGACACGCCCATCAATGCACTATCCTTTAATGTCTAAGTGTGACCTTGACCTTTGAGCTACGGACCTGGGTCTTGCGCGCGACACGTCGTCTTACTGTGGTACACATTCATGCCAAGTTATTTGAAAATCCATCCATCGATGACAAAGATATGGATCGGACACGCCCATCAATGCACTATCCTTTAATGTCTCAGTGTGACCTTGACCTTTGAGCTACGGACCTGGGTCTTGCGCACGACACGTCGTGTTACTGTGGTACACATTCATGCCAAGTTATTTAAAAATCCATCCATCGATGACAAAGATATGGACCGGACACGAAAATTGCGGACAGACTGACAGACCGACAGACGGACAGACGGTTCAAAAACTATATGCCTCCCTTCGCGGGCATAAAAATACAATATAAAATTTTATGAACATATGTAGTTTTTACATTATTCTAGAGACACTTAAATTTACTACTTTTGAAATATTCTACCAACGTTCGGATTTATAAAGCATTGACATTTAACTCACGCCAAATAACATCAAATATGACATATTCCTTCTTCCTTTTATGTTTTATATAGAAGTTCTTTGACATAAGTTTCTGTATTGAATATATATATATATATATTAATCAATATAAATAATTTCACGCGGCGTCAGCGTCTATTTAAGATTCTTATTTCTGACCACTAACGAAGTCACGTTACATTTGCATATTATCAATACAGCGAAATATAATGTTATAAACAAGTTAATAAGGGCGGTTAATTGAACTATTCCCAGTCGTATTCTTGCGCGCATACAAACTAGGTCAATCAAAGCGAGCAATTGTTCTGAGAACCAACGGCATGATTGACAAGAACACTACAGAGAAATCATATCTTCAGTGGCGGAATGTGATTTCTGAAAAAGTTTTCCCACTTTATGACATGTTATTGATTGTGTAACTAACTACCCAGCTGGCGTAATAGTACACCGAAGGCAGCAGTAAAAGCGTGTCCACTGACCTTAAAATGTTTCATTAGCTTATTAAACAACTTATCAAAACCATTGAAAAAAAAGCATTAATACTTTTATTACTGTTTTCTAAATATAAAATGGTCTATCGTCTAATATACCACTGTTAACAGTTAGAATGCGAAAAAATGTGTAATTATTAGGACTTTCATCTAAACTGTGAACTGTAGTTTATTAGAAAATAAACCACAAGAAAGGTTATGTTCACTTTAACATGCTTATAAACCTATGTGCGTGATAATGAACAAAACTTTGACGCGCGTCAAAGGCGTTATGAAACATTAAGTCAACTTTTATTTTTCAAAGACTGCACATGCTATATTAACCTTTAGCCTGCTGGCGGCAAGTGATTCTACCTTTGCGACCAGTGCAGACCAAGATCAGCCTGCACATCTGTGCAGGCTGATCATGGTCTGCACTGTTCGCTGTTCAGTCAGTAAATTGTCAGTGAACACCCCTTGAATAATAAGTGCCCAGATTAAATGATGGATCAGTCTATTTTAGAAATTTAGCAGGCTAAAGGCTAAAACCGAATTTCTTCCATGATACATTACATATCATAATTGCTGTACCTTACCTTGAAAAATAAAATCAAGATACTGTGATATTATTTCGCCTCATATCGAACAAGATAAAAATGAATAAAATCGTCCTCTGAAACATTACAAATATTGCGTGTTACACATCAGCCTAATGCTATATAAGAACATATACTTTATTCGATTTGTACAGAGTACATCATCAGTATATTAACAAATTATGTTTCAGCTTATATAGTAATCACGTGGTACATTACATCTATACGCTATAAGATACATACAGATGTATATATGTACATTAATGCTAGCCTCGTGCATTAAGCACCATAAAATGTCAATGGAAAAATAATCAAAAACCAATAATTATATCATTTATTATTCATTAAGCTCGATTTATTACGTCATGTCTAAACAAGAGACGTTGCAGCCAACACAGTGTCTGCATAGAGCAACAAAACTTCTATAAATGTTCACGAAATATTCGTGCAAATTGTTATTTTTTTACTTTTTGGGCATACAGAAAGAGTAATTACAAACATGTAATAGAATTTCATCATTAACTGTGTCTGTTTAATTGTAGCAAAGACATCATCAGTGCTTAAAACTATTTACGAAATAAATTGGGAATACTGAAACATATAGCAAATGCTACTTCAATTCATTTGTTGTTATATAAAATGCGCATGTGCAGCTGCACAGTGTTCCCTGTATTCTGTACCACTGTGATTAACCGTCAAAATGAAACCATCCTCGAATTAAAACCTTTAATGTATACGATTATGTATGGCATGTCAAACGTTGCTAAATTATATATGTATGTTATTATTATTGTATGTTTGTAACTGTTATTCAATGTCGTGTCATTCATATTCTAAAATTTGCTACTGTTATTGTATATGTCGTTATTCTTATTGTATGTTCGATATTCTTATAGTAAAAGTCATTATTGTTATTCTATGTTTCGTTATTGTTATTGTATCTTTGATATTGTTATTCAATGTCGTGTCATTCATATTCTAAGTCTTACCATTGTTATTGTATATGTCGTTATTCTTATTGTATGTTCGATATTCTTATGGTAAAAGTCATTATTGTTATTCTATATTTCGTTATTCTTATTGTATCTTTGATATTGTTATTCAATGTCGTGTCATTCATATTCAAAGTGTTACCACTGTTATTCTATATGTCGTTATTCTTATTGTATGTTCGATATTCTTATTGTAAAAGACGCTATTGTTGTTGTATATTCATCATTGTTTTTGTAAGCTTGATATTCTTATTGTATGTGCGATTTCCTGCGATATAAATAGCACAGCGACGCTATACAAATACAATCACATAACATAGAATAAGAATGACACGTTTGAAAATAACTATGGCATGTCAAACGTTGCTAAATTATATATGTATGTTATTATTATTGTATGTTTGTTATTGTTATTCAATGTCTTGTCATTCATATTCTAAAAGTCATTATTGTTATTCTATATTTCGTTATTGTTATTGTATCTTTGATATTGTTATTCAATGTCGTGTCATTCATATTCTAAGTCTTACCATTGTTATTGTATATGTCGTTATTCTTATTGTATGTTCGATATTCTTATGGTAAAAGTCATTATTGTTATTCTATATTTAGTTATTCTTATTGTATCTTTGATATTGTTATTCAATGTCTTGTCATTCATATTCTAAGTGTTACCATTGTTATTGTATATGTCGTTATTCTTATTGTATGCTCGATATTCTTATGGTAAAAGTCATCATTGTTGTTCAATATCTGACGATTCTATTAACAAAACGTGTCATTCTTATTCTGTGTTATGTGATTGTATTTGTATAGCGTCGCTGTGCTATTTATATCGCGGGAAATCGCACATACAATAAGAATATCAAGCTTACAAAAACAATAATGAATATACAACAACAATAACGTCTTTTACAATAAGAATATCGAACATACAATAAGAATAACGACATATAGAATAACAATGATAAGACTTAGAATATGAATGACACGACATTGAATAACAATATCAAAGATACAATAACAATAACGAAATATAGTATAACAATTATGACTTTTACCATAAGAATATCGAACATACAATAAGAATAACGACATATACAATAACAATGGTAAGGCTTAGAATATGAATGACACGATATTGAATAACAATATCAAAGATACAATAGCAATAGCGAAACATAGAATAACAATAATGACTTTTACCATAAGAATATCGAACATACCATAAGATAACGACATATACAGTAACAATAGCAAATTTTAGAATATGAATGACACGACACTGAATAACAATAACAAACATACAATAATAATAACATACATATATAATTTAGCAACGTTTGACATGCCATATACGACAGCATAAAAGGAGCGTCTGAACTTTCTAAAAGCGTAAGAATGACCTTGACGTAAGAAATGAATTGTCATGATACTTACTGGGTTGTCTTGTAGTGTCTAGGTTACATGTTTACTCACTCAAGAGGATGACCGCTTTAATTACTGATATAATTTGTTACATATATTTCTCTTAACATATATGTGACGTCATCAGTAAGGAAGCTGGCTCACAGAATATTGGTGGTGATACTCGAGTGTCCGCTTCTGCCTAAAATAATGCACGAAGCGACACCTAGGGTCTTTCTCTACCATTAAAAGCTGGAAAAGTCGCCATATGAACTGCGTTGTGACAGTTTGATTCTAAAGCCAAAACAAGCAAAAAAAAAAAAATAAATAAAATAATTAAAAAAAGAAACAACGAGACCAAACGCAGAAAATAGCCTAAAATACATTTTACAGACTTTATAAATGTCTGTCCTCAAACTCACTGAATACATCCTTATTTATAGCTACATACCAATTAAAGTACTCCCTGAACTTCGGAAGAAAATATACATACATCTGAAGGAGTTCCCCTTCAATGTATCTATTACTATAATTACATTTACAAAAACGGCTTCTAATTAAAGTTCTAAAGCCTGATTGCATGCACAAGCTGCTCTGCACATCCGGCCTTCAAAATAATTCGATACATTTGCCTCTACAATTTATCGAGAGAAAAATGCACCTTATTTTGGTCTGCATGCAATTTTGCTAGATCAAATCAATGTAACAGGCGATGCTGCTAAGAAATAATTCAATCGGTAATTTATTGTGATACAGGAAATGAAATGTACCTGTGAATTATATGTGGCAATATCATAATGAAAAGTAATTCTTTCATGGGAACGAGATTACTCTGTTCAAAACGCGAAAGAAGACAAAGATGTGCATTATTTCTGACATGAACATATTTTAATATGTAAGCACCTTCGTATTTCAATAAAACACTAATTTATAAATGGTATACATTTTAAAACGTTTTCCAACTTAGTGACGTACTTACGTTGCGCGGCGAAATATACTAAAACAGGTTTGTCCGCGTTGTTGCTAAGCCGGTCACGAAACCTTTAATTTTTTCTTAACTTCATCATATACTGGACGAAAACAGGACTGGTTTATTACTGGCCCGGCAACTCGGGATAGCGTTTGCTTTAAAGGCTACACAAATTACAGGCAGCGGCAGGAGAACTGATATTTATGTTCTTGCAGATATAAACCAAAATATGGAAATGCATGATAACGATGGTCTAGGTCTTTTCACAATCAGTCTTGTGTGGCGCCCATATAACCTGTACTGTGTTGGTGTGCCGTAAAACCCAGAAAGCAGAAGACAAATATTCTAACAAGAGCATGGAACTATATTTTTTACATGTAATATAACTTCCCATTCGGTGTTAGTAGTCCTCTATGGGGAACTATACATTGGATTCATGTCAATATGACTAACATATATTGTAATAGTATGTAAGTAACATCATATTTTGCTGTTTGGTATTACTCGTTCCCGCGGCATCCCGCCATACAGTGTCCAAGAATACCACAATCTATGACTGCAACATGTGTACGTAGGAACAACGAAGTATTTGGCAGATACATCAAAGTATAGGTAATATACACAATCATCTTGGTCAGAATATTCATGTCGGTATCAACAGGTTTGTGAAAGATGGCTGCTTTTATGTAACAGCCTATTTTCTTAACCTGAGGCATTGGTAAGAGATCATTTCCAAGCTATACCTCCATAAATCAAAGATGGAGTCTTCTAATAAATTTGACTGATTTACGAGTGTCACAAAGACAACTTCGAGATACACTATACCAATTATATAAAAATCTAATGCATTAGAAGCAATAAAAAAGAACACACGCCTAGAATCTGGTATAAACATTCTAGCTATAAAGGAAAGTATATATAATAGAAAGCCTGAAGAAATAAAAAAAAGGAGAAATAATTGTTCCAAACAATCGGAACGCCAATGTATCAGTTTTGACGTCATGAACAACCCTGACTCTACAACGGTATTGATATTTAGAGTCAAATGAACTAAAAATGTAAAACATATATGAGCCGCGCCATGAGAAAACCAACATAGTGGCTTTGCGACCAGCATGGATCCAGACCAGCCTGCGCATCCCATGCTGTTCGCTTTCAAAGCCTATTGTAATTAGAGAAATTGTTAGCGAACAGCATGGATCCTGACCAGACTGCGCGTATGCGCAGGCTGGTCTGGATCCATGCTGGTCGCAAAGCCACTATGTTGGTTTTCCCATGGCACGGCTCATATGATCTTTACTTCGTTACAAGTTAATTAATCGTCATATTTACCTTTGTGATTTTCAAGTAGGAAATGGATAAAAACAGATTGTTTACTACGTGCGAGTACCAGCGTCTACACAAGGAAGCAATTACACATAAGGGCAAAAATCAATAGACAATTATACTAAGTGTCTTGAATAAAATCAAATTTGTATGCAGAGGAATTTGTTTGCTAGCTTACTGCATAAATAGAATCGTTTTCATCTGATGCTGTACTAACTAGTCTGAATATATTGCAAAGCCAGTAGTCGACAAATTACACAATTTGGCGTATTCTTCGCGCAAATACCTCGTTAAATATTTCAAAAACAGTACACATAAATACAATAAAAGTGTCGCTGAAGCTTGACTGAATTATAACAATTTTCAGTGATGCAATAAGCTCAAAGCTATGACACCATATTTTAGCTATGGTGCTTATGAAAATGAATGCTGATGTACATTAATTCCAATGAAACTGCTACTCACTCACGGACCTAGCATGCGATCTCGTCAATTAATGGCAACGAAACTAAGACCAAATACACACCAGACCAAAACAACAGCAGCAAAATAACCCAAATATCGTTGAATAGTGTTCTTTGATTTAAAGCTTGATTACTATCAAAATGAATGTACCTGTCACATTTGAATACAAAAGGCATAGTTTACAGCACGTGCACTATATCATACTGAACAGAAAACCTGGATGTTATTCAGGTAATATTACATTCCCCACCCACTTCTCTATCATAAAATAAACGAACGTTTAATTGGGAATTAGCTTATCATATTGTCAGCTTAAGCAAAAATTCATCATGTGTGTAAATGTGTAAACCAATGAAACAAAGAATTTTTACCTGAACATCAAAAGGTTTTTTTGTTGATGTTTTTTTTTTAATCCAGAAACACGCGCACAGTCCGTTTGCTACCAGTAACACAAATGAGAGCAGTACTAACGGCAGTTTTCTACTCAGGAAAATTATGTCATTAATTATGAAGAGAAACACGGAGAACCTATTTTGCCATTTAGTACTGCTAATTGAATTTGCCTACGCGAGACCAAAAACTGCACCCCAGAGCCGAACGTATATCCTTGGAGATGGTGTAATTTGTTTTATTCCTTTATCAGGACCGGTTTTTATTCCTATTTTATATCTTATAAATGACATGTAAGTTAATAATTGATTTATCACCAAATACAAATGTACTATAATGGACTGTAAATTGACATTTCTCCTTGGTAAGCTTCCAGATTTAATCATGATAAAAGCACTAACTTTCTCAGTAGCTATTAAGGTAAACTCTGCATGTCTGATAAACCGGAAGTAATGGCGTTACATTATTTGTCCGAAAATAACATGAAATAAAAACCTGGACCCGTCATATGGAATCGGAAACAAGTCTACGAAATATTGGCAAGTCATATGTGAATTCGTGATGTCCTGTAAATAATAAAGGTTAAGACAAATTCTACATCGAATTTGTTCCGAATGTGCTGATCATTCCAAAAATACTATATCAGTTTTATACATTTGAACTGGAACATAACCATGCACGGAGCAGAGAATATTGCTTGTTGATATAAGTTTTGACTGAAATGCATAAATACGAAAATTCAGAAATAAAAGAGGATCTACAGACTTTATACCGGGCCAATTTATAAACTGCCTTAAATTTTCAAATGAGATTGTAATATTTCGTATATTCAACAGTATAGTCAACCGAAATATATTTGATAACTCTAGGATTCTGCTTATGGTAGGAACTAAAACGTTCACAAAAAAATATGGAACACTTGTCATAAAATAACTCATTTGAAAAATGTGTGCTAAAGGACTTGATCTCGACAATATTGAAAGTACCATTTTTATGAAAACGGTATTCTGTCAAAAAAGGAAAAGCAGACACAAAACGGGCAACACAGGGGCGAATTGTGTTGTTTTCTATATCTCAAATAGAAATACGAGTGATTCCTGATAAATCTTATGTTGTGGTTAGCGGGGTCATTTTATGTACGATATAAAACGAACAAGAATATAATTACTTAATTAAATAATTTCGTAGATCTTTGTCTCATATTACTACGAATGCCATGGTCACTTTTGTTTTGTCACACAAGCAACACCTAATGTAATTGTAATAATGTCAGTTGTTTTCTTTATTTATGAATATCGTCACAAATCAAGTTGTTTTCGTTGACCGATATATAGTATAAAACTGTGTCATTAGTTCGGTATTTCGATCCTTTCATTACTCTTACAACAGTTATTCAGTCTACTATACCTTTAACACTATAATATGGGTGAAGAACAAACAATTTCCGGGGAAAATATTATATTTGTGGACACTGATGACTTTACACTTTCCTAAAAGCTTCGTTCAATAAAACGAGATCATAACCGTGGTTGTGGAACATAAACGCATGTTTACAGTACGCTATTCTCAATTCCTTTGATCTTTACGCTATTATGAAGGTGTAAATTCCTGCAATATCTGTAAGACAAGGTGGTTATGTTTATCGACATTCTGCATGCTGTATGACATATAGATGATGGATACCTATGTGTCGGACTAATTTACTTTGCGTTCCAATGTACAGAGGTGAAGGTCAAAGAATATTGGCTAATCGGTATACGATAAAGTTATAGACATAACAGGTGATTTGTACATCGATAATGATAAAAACAACAACAATAACATTAAAATATTACTTTTACTTTTACAACCGGTACTATTGATAATTAAAAAAATAATAATGAAAATAATAGTAAGAATAAAAGGTTCTTTCAATTCTTTTTTAAAAACCTGACAATAATGATATTAATAATAGTAGCCATGATGATAATAACAATAATGATACTAATATTATGAATATATAATTGCCATTATTGTAGTCGATATTATTATCATTAATAATAGCAGTAGTAGTATCATTATTATTACCATCATAATTATTATTATTATCATTAGTAGTACTACTACTGCTAGTAGTAGTAGTGGTAGTAATAGTATTATCATTATTATTCGTAGTAGTAGTAGTAGCAACAGTAGTAGTGTTAGTAGTTGTAGTAGTAGTGGTAGTAGTAGCCGTAGTAGTAGTAGCAACAGTAGTAATGTAATATTAGAGTAGTAGTAGTAGCAGCAGTATCAGCAGTAGTAGTAGTTGTAGTCGTAGTGATATTAGAGTAGTTAGCAGCAGCAGTACATCAGTAGTAGTAGTTAGTAGTGTAGTTGATATTAGTAGTAGTAGCAGCAGTAGCATCAGCAGTAGTAGTAGTAGTCGTAGTGATATTAGAGTAGTAGCAGCAGCAGTATCAGCAGTTAGTGTAGTAGTAGTAGTAGTAGTAGTAGTAGCAGCAGTAGCATCAGCAGTAGTAGTAGTAGTGATATTAGTAGTAGTAGCAGCAGTAGCATCAGCAGTAGTAGTAGTAGTCGTAGTGATATTAGGAGTAGTAGCAGCAGCAGTATCAGCAGTAGTAGTAGTTGTAGTAGTAGTAGTAGTGATATTAGTAGTAGTAGCAGCAGTAGCATCAGCAGTAGTAGTAGTAGTAGTAGTAGTAGTAGTGATATTAGTAGTAGTAGCAGCAGTAGCATCAGCAGCAGTAGTAGTAGTAGTAGTAGTGATATTAGTAGTAGTAGCAGCAGTAGCATCAGCAGTAGTAGTAGTAGTAGTAGTAGTGATATTAGTAGTAGCAGCAGCAGCAGCATCAGCAGTAGTAGTAGTAGTGATATTAGTAGTAGTAGCAGCAGTAGCATCAGCAGCAGTAGTAGTAGTAGTAGTAGTAGTAGTAGTGTAGTATTAGTAGTAGCAGCAGCAGCAGCATCAGCAGTAGTAGTAGTAGTGATATTAGTAGTAGTAGCAGCAGTAGCATCAGCAGCAGTAGTAGTAGTAGTAGTAGTAGTAGTAGTGATATTAGTAGTAGCAGCAGCAGCAGCATCAGCAGTAGTAGTAGTTGTAGTAGTAGTAGTAGTAGTAGTAGTGATATTAGTAGTAGTAGCAGCAGTAGCATCAGCAGTAGTAGTAGTAGTAGTAGTAGTGATATTAGTAGTAGTAGCAGCAGCAGCAGCAGCAGCATCAGCAGCAGTAGTAGTAGTAGTAGTAGTAGTAGTGATATTAGTAGTAGTAGCAGCAGCAGCAGCAGCAGCATCAGCAGTAGTAGTAGTAGTAGTAGTGATATTAGTAGTAGTAGCAGCAAAAGCATCAGCAGTAGCAGTAGTAGTGATATTAGTAGTAGTAGCAGCAGCAGCAGCAGTAGCATCAGCAGTAGTAGTAGTAGTAGTAGAAGTGATATTAGTAGTAGTAGCAGCAGCAGCAGCAGCAGCATCAGCAGTAGTAGTAGTAGTAGTAGTAGTAGTGATATTAGTAGTAGCAGCAGCAGCAGCAGCAGCAGCATCAGCAGTAGTAGTAGTAGTAGTGATATTAGTAGTAGTAGCAGCAGTAGCATCAGCAGTAGCAGTAGTAGTGATATTAGTAGTAGCAGCAGCAGCAGCATCAGCAGTAGTAGTAGTAGTAGTAGTGATATTAGTAGTAGTAGCAGCAGTAGCATTAGCAGTAGTAGTAGTAGTGATATTAGTAGTAGCAGCAGCAGCAGCATCAGCAGTAGTAGTAGTAGTAGTAGTAGTGATATTAGTAGTAGCAGCAGCAGCAGCATCAGCAGTAGTAGTAGTAGTAGTAGTAGTAGTGATATTAGTAGTAGTAGCAGCAGTAGCATCAGCAGCAGTAGTAGTAGTAGTAGTAGTGATATTAGTAGTAGCAGCAGCAGCAGCATCAGCAGTAGTAGTAGTAGTAGTAGTAGTGATATTAGTAGTAGCAGCAGCAGCAGCATCAGCAGTAGTAGTAGTAGTAGTAGTAGTGATATTAGTAGTAGCAGCAGCAGCAGCATCAGCAGTAGTAGTAGTAGTAGTAGTAGTAGTAGTGATATTAGTAGTAGCAGCAGCAGCAGCATCAGCAGTAGTAGTAGTAGTAGTAGTAGTAGTAGTGATATTAGTAGTAGTAGCAGCAGCAGCATCAGCAGTAGTAGTAGTAGTAGTAGTAGTGATATTAGAAGTAGCATCAGCAGCAGTAGTAGTAGTAGTAGTAGTGATAGTGATATTAGAAGCAGCATCAGCAGTAGTAGTAGTAGTAGTAGTAGTAGTAGTAGTAGTAGTGATATTAGTAGTAGTAGCAGCAGCAGCATCAGCAGTAGTAGTAGTAGTAGTGATATTAGTAGTAGTAGCAGCAGCAGTAGTAGTAGTAGTAGTAGTGATATTAGTAGTAGTAGCAGCAGTAGCATCAGCAGTAGTAGTAGTAGTAGTAGTAGTGATATTATAGAAGAGCTAGCAGCATCAGCAGTAGTAGTAGTAGTAGTAGTATAGTTAGTAGTAGTAGCAGCAGAGCAGCAGTAGTAGTAGTAGTAGTAGTGATATTAGTAGTAGTAGCAGCAGCAGCATCAGCAGTAGTAGTAGTAGTAGTGATATTAGTAGTAGTAGCAGCAGCAGTAGTAGTAGTAGTAGTAGTAGTGATATTAGTAGTAGTAGCAGCAGTAGCATCAGCAGTAGTAGTAGTAGTAGTGATATTAGTAGTAGTAGCAGCAGCAGCATCAGCAGTAGTAGTAGTAGTAGTAGTAGTAGTAGTAGTGATATTAGTAGTAGTAGCAGCAGCAGCATCAGCAGTAGTAGTAGTAGTAGTAGTAGTGATATTAGAAGTAGCATCAGCAGCAGTAGTAGTAGTAGTAGTAGTAGTGATATTAGAAGCAGCATCAGCAGTAGTAGTAGTAGTAGTAGTAGTAGTGATATTAGTAGTAGTAGCAGCAGCAGCATCAGCAGTAGTAGTAGTAGTAGTAGTAGTAGTGATATTAGTAGTAGCATCAGCAGCAGTAGTAGTAGTAGTAGTAGTGATATTAGTAGTAGCAGCAGCAGCAGCATCAGCAGTAGTAGTAGTAGTAGTAGTAGTAGTAGTGATATTAGTAGTAGTGTTAGTAATATTGATAATGTAGGAGGTAGAAGAATGCGTAGTAGCAGTAGTAGTAGTAGACGAAGTAGTAGTGTTAGTAGTAGTATTAATAGTAGTGTTAGTGATGATAATAATGTAGCAGGTAGTAGAAGTAGTAGTAGTTATTATAGTAGAATTAGTAGTAGTAGTAATAGTAGTAATATTACCGCTAGAATTAGTACTACTGTTAGAAGTAGTACTTATGTTAGTAGTAGTAGTAGTAGTATAAATAGAAGTGTCAGTAGTGTTAATAGTGTTTGTAGTAGTAGTAGTCATGGTAGAAGTAGTGTTAGTTGTAGAAGTATTAGTTGAATTAGTAGTCGTAGTAGTAGTAGAAGTAGTAGAAGTAGTGGCTGTAGTGGTAGGAGTGGAAATATAACATTTATAAAATTTCATCAACTGTACTTATAAAAAAAGGAATTACACGAATAAAAAGAATTAAATAAGACTTTTATTATATGCTCTTATTATACTTTTTTTCAAAATTCTCAGAAAAGATAACAAAAAATCATTTCAAGTCGAAATCACCCACTTACAGACAGCTACTGAAATATTCATACCGCTATAATTCTATTATCCTATCAAGCAACTGTTATGACAAACTCTGGAGAGCAAAAATCCAGTTTTGCCATTTACAGATAATAAATTATTTAGTGCGATTACACTCATTCTAATTTTACAGTGGGTTGAGGGCATTAAAATTTGTTCACGACATATACATTCTTCACGACACCTCTAGCTTTTCGCTATTCTGCCATTTATTATGCTAGGAACTTCAAGGCAATCAGTTAGCATTAATATAGGAGAATATAAATTAAGTAATAATGCAATAATATAATCTTCAAAAAGATATTTTATTTTCTGATAAAACCATTTTCACGTTTACCATCAGCATACTTAATTCAAAATTGAACATAAAAAGCACTCCACTCAAAGAAACGCATTTATACTTTGTGTAAAATGTTAAGCTGCTGTAAATAAATGTCACAGATCGTACACGAATAAAACGTCAAAAATTCGAGTACTAGTATATACAGAGGCATTTCTGGTCATTCTAGTACCCTCATCTTTTATATACGACTACAAAATATGAATCATCTCAATATATGTATAAACAATACGTCATAATCGGCACGACGCGGTCAATCGATTTGCGTATGAATATTTAAAGTTGTTGTTACAATGAATAACAAATAAGAGACCAGACAGAAGGCAATGATTGTATCTTTTGATATAATGTTATTATACAGTTATAGGGCATAACTTATAGCAAGAAGTATCAACCTAGGTATTGATGTTTATACTACATTGTAAATATTTCAACACTTCTTGTTAGGAGTATATTTATTGTTTTCTTGTTTTTTAACAGTTATATTTGGTTGAGTACTTAACTGAAACCGCACAATAATACGGGGGTGGGTGGGGGCGTATATCTAAAACAAAATGTGGACAGTCTGGTGCCTCTTCTCTTTGAAGTCCAATATGTAACGCGCAGACAGTCACTGGAATGACAAACCATGGCTGCAAAAGGCAGACAGCCTGTTAAGACATGGGAATAAGAATAAAATGAAATTCGGAAAGTTGTTATTTGGCTGCTTCAGACATATAAATCATTTCGCTGAAATACTTAACAGTTTAATTACATACATAGTAATCCTTATTGTTTACAGTTTTACAAGAGGCATGTTACTTTGGCAATGGGCTAATGGTTAAAAGTCAAGTGCGTTATCAAGTTGGCACCAAGACCCACAGTATTGATCTCCTGATCATCAAAGTCTTGTTGTACTGACAGACACTGAATTATTACGTATTCCCATCAAATTTCCTTCCAGAATAGATAATATAATATGCAATATAGACTGATATGTTTATTGCATGTGCAGATCATACAGTATCCACTTTAACCGAGTTCTATAATGGACTGGTCCATCTTCAAATTCGGGCAGTACCATTTATTATTCAAAGGGGTGTTCACTGAAAACTTACTGATTGAATAGCGAACAGTGCAGACCATGATCAGCCTGCACGGTCGCAAAGACAGAATCACTTGCCGAAAGCAGGCTAAAGTTAAGATCTGCAATAGAACTGGTAATACTTCAGGATATAATAAAATGAAGAAAAGGAGCATGGAAAACTATTTCATGTATCATTCTAAAATTATGTTAAAAAACCGGTTTTGTATCTTTCACATTGACAACTATTGTTTGTGTGACTTATATATATATATTTTAGTATGCTTTCATTTATTTAAGATACGACGTTTTCACAAAGCCGATGGGACTTTTCATGATTTACAGCTTAACATTTAGTGCGTACTTGTATTTTAACAAGTTGTGAATCGCCCATAAGGAAAGTCTGGAATAGACAACGAGTTTTACGTGTGAACCGACATGAGAAGACAGTAACAGTCACAGTTATAAATAAAAATAAAATCATAGTCATACATTATCATGATCGTAGAATTATCGTAACCAGACAGATAATATAAATACATAGCATACTTTAGGAAGGTAAAGGTAATTCCTTCCGCGCAGATCAATATCACTTGGGACTTTTTTTTTAAGGAGGCTGCCGGTCATAAGAGTCCGGTTCTTTTCAACAATGAATAACATAGCCTCATATGTTAGAATGAAAATAAATAAGGCACTATTGTGGCTTATCGGCTGTTTTACAACCGTTCATCCATCAGATGCTTAAATATTTAACCACTCGTGGTAATGCATTCGCGCATCAAAATTCTGAACCGTATATAAACATTGCGAAGATTATTTGACAATTATATAGTTTTAAATGCTGAATGGCGATATTCCCGATGATCACTAACTTACAGAAAGCTGCTGAAATATTCATAACTCAAATCTATAATTCTATTACGCAACTGTTATATGAAGCTATTGGGAACATAAATCCAATTTAGCCGTTTACAGATAATACATAATAAATAAACATACTGCTCTTATGCTCGATTGCAAACATGAGACTTTTATGATGTATGAATGATATAATACATATACATTTCAATGTAATGATAATACGTTTTGTATAATATATTTACACGTCCGTGCTTCGAGTTTGTTTCGAATGCTAATAACATTAAAAATACACATACTTAGCATATGGCTATTATTACAATATTTTAACGTTTTTGATCAACATGATCAATTCCACGTTTTGGCAAAAGAATGCATTCCACATCAATGTGCCTTTTGGAAAGCCAGACTAAATAATTGTTACAAAAATGTAAACGAATTGCTTTTAGCTACTACTAAGGAAACTTTCATTGTTTATATTCTAGTTGTGCCATCTGATTGTCATCACCGAGGATACACCAATAAAAAATCAGAATCCGAGCAAACAACGCCTATTCCAAGGTCAATCTAGGGCTCTCATTCATTCTAGAAGACAAGAAAATATTGAACCCTATCCCGAAACTCAAAAAAAAAAAAAAGGAAACAACAACAACAAAAATAATACATGTTAACCGTACTTTTGACGGCACTATTCTTTGGAACGAGGGGAATGGTTTGTCGCGGTCAACACATTTGCAAATAAATATTAACTGACCAAACGGAAAGCAAAGATTGTGCATCATTACACGTAATATAATTTGATTAAACTTGTATCATCAACCACTTACCTAGTAGATAATTAAGTTTTTCTTGTTATGACTACATTTATTGCTTTCTTGACGAGAATAATTATATTTTGGCTAACTAAAACGTCAGACGCTGCATGCCAAGGCTGATGTCGATGTAAAGAAAATGTAAAACAGCTCGCTGCTTCCTCTTGTGAAGTCCAAAATGTATTAAACAGCCAGTCAAGGGAACTATAACGCGACAGGCGAGTAGCTGTGTAAGACAGATGAAAATAAGAACGAAATGTAAATCAGACGTTAACCAACTGGCCGCTTCAGGCAAATGCTTAACCTTTAGCCTGCTAATTTTCTATAATGGACTGGTCCATCATTCAATTTGGTCAGTACCATTTATCATTTGAAGGGGTGTTTACTGAAAATTTACTGACTGAATAGCGAACAGTGCAGACCATGATCAGACTGCACGGATGTGCAGGCTGATCTTGGTCTGCACTGGTCGCAGCGGCAAAACTACTTGCCGCCAGTAGGCTAAAGGTTAATACAGGTGCCCACAGGTTTATATGATAAATCGTTTTCGTTATAATACTTTACATTTTAATCACGTACGTACTTAGCCTTACTGATTACAATTTTGTTAATTTTTTTTCAGTTTATTTTTATGTCATTTCCTTTGATATCCGCGCTTGGAAACTGCAAAGAACAGTAATAATACATAATTCATTATTATCTAACACTCCCTGCTATTTATGAAACAAACTATGTAATTTTGACATACTGATTAGCATTCAATATTTTAACTTTTTTTGTGTGCAGACAGGTACAAAGTACTTAACTATGAACTAGCTGCTGAGGAAAATGGAAAACATCAGCGTTAATGGTCTGCAATCATGCTGTTTAATAGTCTACACGTTGTAAGCAAACTCATTATACGCAGATAGTTTGTCATAATTTTACTTGTTCGTATTTGTGGTCAATATACGATCCTCGTTCTCGCCAATCTAGAGGACAAAAAATCATATTCACCTTCTAAATATAGACATAAACAATACGTCATAATCGTATATACGTGACAAAACTCAGCAACACAAAGCGGGAGATTGGCGCGGTCAATCGATGGCGTATGAATTCTTATAAGTCGAGGGCTGAGCGCGAAACTATTGTATCTTGTTCTTTATTTATATACAGTTACAATAGTTTCGCGCTCAGCCCGTGATTAGTGTTTTATAATGAATAACAAAATATGAGACTTTGGGAAGTATGACATATTACATAATAAGATACTGACTTTTCTCGTTTAAAATACGATAGGTGAAGTAATATAATTCATGATATTGCTTATGATAAGGACAACGTTAATTAATTGTTTGTGTGAAGTCATAAATTTGGCTGAGTACGAGAATCAGATTAACAATTTGAGCCGCGCCAATAGAAAACCAACATAGTGCGTTTGCGACCAGCATGGATCCGAACCAGCCTGCGCATTCGCGCAGTCTGGTCAAGATCCATGCTGTTCGCTTTCAAAAGCTATTGCAACTAGAGAAACCGTTAGCGAACAGCATGGATCCTGACCAGACTTCGCGGATTTCCAGGCTGGTCTGGATCCATGCTGGTCGCAAACGCACTATGTTGGCTTTCTCTTGGCGCGGCTCATTTATATAATACAGCATTCCACCTCTTCTATTTGATCCACCTCATCATGAACAGTGTTTTGTTCATTTTGCTACCTTCAGGAATGAACAAAAGTGTAAAGGTCTACGAGAGGGATATCGGGATTTGATTAATTTTAAAAAATACATTTTAGAATGTCAAATGTATGGCAAAGAAAAATGTATCTTTTCCATTGTAAGAATTTGGTTAATATATTAAAATATAGGAATTTGCTTTTAGAAATTTTAAACCTTATTTGAAGGGAATTTTGCTTTTATGCTAGGTATAAATATCTTGAAACATTTAGAAATAAATCTAAGCTTTAGATTGAAAAAAAAAAATGGTGTCCAAAATGGCCGAAATTTTTAACGGAAAATAAACCGCCAAAGTTGATTTTTGATGTTAAATTCAAAAATATTTAATTTTCAGATGTATTATGTCAATAGCATTGTCTTACAGTTAACGAGAAATCAAGATAAAACCTCTGTTACGGAAAGAAGTCAATGAAATAAAAAAAATTGGAAAACTTTTTTTTGGTGTGATAACAGTCTCGTTTGCTTTTAACCCTTACCCTGCTAAATTTCATTTTAGTTAAGTTGGTCTGCAGTTCGCAGTTCGCAGTTCGCGTTTCGAATTGCGAACTGCAAACTGGTCTGCAGTTCGCAGTTCGCAGTTCGCGATTCGAATTGCGAACTGCAAACTGGTCTGCAGTTCGCGATTCGAATTGCGAACTGTAAACTGGTCTGCACTTTACGATTCAAATGTCAACGTGCAGTCTGATCAACAATGTCCTGCACATTGCAGACAAGAATGCATTTCACAGTTGGTCTGCAGTTCTCGTTTCGAATTGCGAACTGCAAACTGGTCAAACAGATGTGCAGGCTGATCTAGGTCTGCATTGGTCGCAAAGGCAAAATCATTTGCCACCAGCGGGCTAAGGGTTAAACTGTAAGTATTTCATTGATTGTGTATTTATAATTTGGAAGAGTTGGCTATTTATAAAGTCAATAAAACATCTAAAAGCAAATTTGTTTCCGTGTCTAAGACTAAGGTTTATGACTTTTGATTTTTTAAGATATTACTAATATTATAAATTAAAGCGAAAATCTGAAGAAAAAAAGCAGTAAAAGCGATATATATTAAACACAAGGAAAAAACAGATTGCAAATAATAAACTGCGATTATGTTTTAATGGCTGATGGAAATTCCGAAGTTGTCTTAATTTTCTCTAACCGCTTAGCTCAATAGGGAGAGCGCAGATATAGGGAGAGCGAGGTCGTGCGTTCGAGCCCAGGGCGAGGCGTATGTTCTCCGTGACGATTTGATAAAAACATTGTGTCTGATATCATTCGTCCTCCGCCTCTGATTCATGTGGGATAGTTGGCAGTTACTTGCGGAGAACAGGTTTGTACTGGTACAGAATCCAGGAACACCAGTTAGGTTAACTGCCCGCCGTTACATAACTGAAATACTGTTGAAAAACGGTATTAAACAAAAAAATAATAATAATAATAAAAAAAAAAAAAAAAAAAAAAAAAACACACACACACAAACAAACAAACAAAACCTATCTTCACATCTTTATTATTAACACCATTAATCGTATTTAGAAAGGGCAATTGTCAATTAAGGGAAGTAGGAAAGTGGACGTATGATGGAACTGACATAGAAACTGTGGACTCATTTAATTATTTAGGATTCGTTTTAAGCAGTAATGGTTCATTAAGACGCGGCATTAACGCGCTGTCTAGCAAGGCCATAAAAACAATTCACTATTAACACTCATGAAAGACATCAATACGCCGATAAATATTAAATTTAACTTGTTCGATGCATATGTCGCATCCAACCTCTGCTACAGTTCTGAGGTAATGGGCTTCTCGTCGGCCGAAGTGGTGGAACGTGTGCACCGTAAATTCATTAAACGAACCCTGAACGTCAGGACAGCTAAAAGCAATCATGGCATATATGGAGAATCCGGAAGGCACCCACTGATTATTTACAGAAAATGTAAGATTATAAAATACTGGTTCAAACTTGTTAACACTGATCAAAATGACTATATTATGTCACACATGTATCAATTGTTACTAAAAGGCGTCGAAAATGGAACTATAAACTGGCTTTATAAAGTTAAAACGTTGTTAAATGAAAGTGGTTTCGGAGAAGTATGGATGTACCCCAACTCAGTTAACGTTAAACACTTCATGGTTACATTTAAAAACAGGATTAAAGACATGTATATTGCCGAATGGCGACACAGCTTAAACAATAGCCCTTCACTGATGCTGTTCAAAGAATTGAAAGACTCATTTCAATTATCTGAGTACCTATTATTAGTTGAAAACTGTAAATACAGGCATATTTTAACAAAGCTGCGTTAGTCATCTCACTGTTTGGAAATAGAAAAAGGCAGATATAGGAATATAAATAGAAATGAACGTCTATGCACATTATGTAACAAACAATCAATTGAAGATGAATTCCATTTTACTTTGGAGTGCCCAGTCTGTAGTGATTTTCGTGTACAATTGATACCATTTAGATATAGGAACAGACCTAGCATGTTTAAATTCATTGAACTATTAACATCCAAGAATAGAGTGATACTTTATAGACTAGCTTTATTTTTGCTGAAATCGTTTGATAAACCGTAAGACATTGTTAAATGCTGCAGTTCCTTGACAAATTTATATCAAGTCGATCATGATGTATTATGTGTTAATCTCATCTATCATTCTCTCTATGACATAGCAGATGGTGTATATCCCCGCGCTTGTGATTATTATTAATATAAATGTACTCTTATAATGTCATGTACTCTTTGTACCATGTGTCTTATTTGTACAATCGATATGCTATATGCAAAAAGATTTATTCAATAAACTATGTTATGTTATGTTATATTAACAACTTGAACTATAATTTAGAAAAGTACATTTGGATGTGTATTCTCTTCTTATTTTCAATACTGATTTCTTGTAAAAGTCTAACACTGCAGTGTCAATCAATTGTACTAGACTACGATCCTACAAGAATCAATAGCCTTAAGATTAATTCAAGGGATGTCAGGCTGTTTTTTGTTTTATCATTTTACGTTGACATAGTTACCACCCTTGAGAAAGACGAAACGCGGTAACGTATGTATCTGAGTCTCTGCTCTATTCGTAACTCATGTCATTTTTTTTATTTGAATAGGGAGTAAATGTAAAGTGTAAAGATTAGGGAAACTGCAGCAATGTTGTTGTGAAAGCCTTTTACGTTGGGCAAATAAACATCCTCTAATTTAATTATAACCTCATTAGGTAATACATTTAATACATAATCGATACCATTTTACAAAACTGACTGTAAAATTATTTGTAAATCTTTTCCGATGTTGAATAACAGTTGTACTCTCTATCGTGATCAATAATCAGAGGCATTGTTGCATGTTCCAATGTTTCACGAAAACTTCGTGCAAGATCACCTAATCGAAATTTGTTTAGTATGTCAAGGCTAAGATTAGAAAACTGGCATACACACAGTCTGCACTAGGAAATGCTGATAAGATACGATTTTGAAAGTTTTCATAGCTTGCTATATTAGTAGAAGAACCATGACAAAAGTGAATACAGACTTGTCGAAATTGCCATTGGGTATTGTGGGTGTTGGGGTCTCAAAACTTTTTTTGTGTGACTGCATAGTCGTCTTATTAGACACATATATGTTATTGGGCAGTATAAAACTGAGCCGATACAAGATGTATAACTTGGGTTTCTTAAACAGAAACAGAAAAATCTGCAATTTATATTTTCTACTTCTATAGTCCTATCTTTTTAATTTCCAAACTGAAATTGTTTTGCTTGCGTTGTTAATTGAATGTATTTACCTTGTATTCACAATCAATGTAATTAGAAAATTACTTAGAAAAATCTAGCAACATCGATCTTTTGAAAAGTTAGAATGTCTCGTATTACTCTATATAAAATTGTAGTGTTTTGCATGTAATGGCTCATAATCTAAGATCTGATCTTGTCCCAAGACAAGACTACTGCAATTTTCCTTAAACTCTGCCATTTAGAGTTTGATTTTCCTATCTCCCGCTGAGAGGAAATATGTCTGTAGGATGGCAGTAATAGGTTCAATTCATCCTATCTAGAAAATATTAATTGACCTGTGGAACTCTTTTCTAGTTATAATGGGAAATTTTCTGCACGGTATATCTTTGGATGTTGTGAAGATATCGATCGTAATCAAGTACAGCTACAAAGTACATTTTTTAAAGGTTTTGTTTTGTCAGAGAATAATATATCAATAAATTTTCCAAAGTGATTTGTAGAGATACAACGGATGTTTTGGTATCATCTCTAAAAGATTGCGGATGAATATGCTAAGCCAGCCAATAATTTGTGCAAAGCGAAAACAGAATTTACTGCATTATCAGTCATTCGAACAAAGAACTTGGATCGTTCATCCAATCAATTTCACCAAAAAATTGCTTAGAAAAGGAAAGAGGAAACTATATGCCCAGATAAATTATTACTGTCTGGCTTACGGAAAAAAATATGGTCAGCACTACACGAGTATTGACCAAAATTAAAAATATTCAATTAATTTCTTTGTCGCAGTTTCAAGAAATACGATTGAAGTGCAACTTCCTAATGCTCATAAATATCACACAACCTCACTTGGGTTTCGAGATCTACAATAAGAAGTGCATAAAACAATAATTAAGCAATAAGACCATGCAAAGGTGACTTTTATACGGCGCACATACCTCATCAAACAGGTATACGTACCCCGAGAACCGACAAGAAGAAAGGATTATGAGGTGTAGACACAATAATTAGATATACAAAAGACACCTGCCGGCAATCTATTTCATAGAAATTGACCGTTTGACTTGGCAACCAAGCATTTGATAGGTCGATACTATTGCAATATTGAAATACAATTATGCTGACGCTCATCTTTTTATGGTATCTGACTCGAACAGATCGGAACTGGACAAGACATAAGAAAGTAATCAAACTACATGTATTTTACAATGTTACTAGAAGTTACAATGTAGACGAAAAAAGAATTCAATACACTTGTTTAATAGACTCGTTGTTTTATTAAGTCTTGTTTTAACAACGCCGTTATTTTAACCCTTTCACTTCAATTTAACCACACCTTTATTTCAACAACACCTTTTTTAAAACATTCCTAGCTATCTGATACTCAAATGAACATTACTCAACTGTGGTTTATTCCGTAAAAATAGTAACAAAGCTATTGCTATCAATGGAATATGATGACAAGTCTAAAAATATTCAACACTACACATGTATTATGCTATTTTTTTCTACTGTGACATAACACAACTACTGCAAATGCATTTATTACAAACAGGTCTCTTTAATTTATTTTTGAAATCCGGACTTTAAAATAACAATCATTGTTATTCAAACCCTCATATCTCGATAGTTTTTGTTTCTTATGAATGGTAATATCTCGCCTGTTTGGCATTTCTTTCGTCTAAGGACTAAGCAAAACGATATTCCGTCCTAGCTAAAGCAGAATATCTACATTTTGCTCTGGGGAATATGTATAATATTTAAAACATAACTGTTCTTTCACATATTTCGTTATATAGTACAATTCACTAGTCTGGATATTCCAAATGATGATTAATACAAAAATGGAGTCAAACTTGATACTTTACATCTGCTCCCCATATTAACAGCGAACAATCATTTATAGGAAATTTGCATGGAATGTTTGAAATTACATGCGATAAGAAAACTAACTACCATAGTAGTTACTATCTGCGTTGAATATCTGACTCCCTGGAATATAGAACTTATTTAATCATCATTTAATTATACAATACAAACGGAATATTATATCAGTCACATGATCTAAGTGATTTTATTATTAAAGCTGTTAGCAGGCGAGACGGAGGACCAAGTTCAACATACGGACTTGAGAAAAAAAAGAAATGAGCCGCACCATGAGAAAACCAACATAGTGCATTTGCGACCAGCATGGATCCAGACCAGTCTGGTCAGGATCCATGCTGTTCATCGACAGTTTCTCTAATTGCAATAGGCTTTTAAAGCGAACAGCGCGGATGCGCAGGCTGGTCTGGATACATGCTGGTCGCAAATGCACTAAGTTGGTTTTCTCATGACGCGGCTCAAATATTCCCTCTCTCTAAAGCAGTAAAAAGCTTATTGCATGAAATCACCCATTATTCTAGTTAGAAAATGCGTAGATTAATTTTGTACACTTATATATATAACATGTTTAGAGATACGTGACAACATTTTTCTCTTTCAAATTATTGAAAAACAAAATCTCCTAAAAAATCCACATAGATACTGCTAGGGACAACATCATTTAACATATACTCTTTTTGCGCATGAACACCATGTAGCATACATTCTACGAAATAGAGACATAAATATTATCCAATCCTTAAACATTTCAAAGAATACTCTCTATTGAATTATTAAATTATCAAATTATGCTTTACTAAATCATAGAAACTTAACGAAGTTTACTGAAATAACACTACATGCATGCGTTATAATAAAACAAATTGGTTGAAGAATTTGGCAAGGATCTTTAAATGCATGCTCGGCAGGATATCAAAGATATTCCAAATTTTCTGGATCATTGTTTAATACTTGGTTCAACGTGTACCAAGTACAAGTGCCCTTCAAAATTAAAAAAAAAAAAAGTTTCCGTCATAAAATTGAGACAAAAATTATATATAGCCAAAAAAAGCGGTAAAAGAGTCTCGTTGAAGAACTGAAAATGTGACACAATTGCCACCATGTCAATTAATAGCCCTGCTTCAGGTTTTTCATTTCTATCTTTTCTGGTTTACTGGCACAGGCATGCATGGGAATAGATATAAAACTACCAAACAGACTCATGCGATTCATATCAGCACAGATTTCAACGCCGTCGAAATATAATAATTTGGTCAGAAGATTCAATGATTTGGCAAATTTTCAGAAAATTTACAAAACTCCATAAATCAAAAAGCCAGCACTGAAAATCTAGGGAAGGTTCATGTAAGCACATGTAATAAAGTATTATGATCTCAAATGTTAGAAACAAAGCTATCAGACACAGTAGACAACATTAGTTATGCCATGTAAGATTCACATTATCATTAGAGACAATACCAACATCAATCATTAATAGTATATGAGCCATGCCATGATAAAACCAACATAGTGGGTTTGTGACCAGCATGGATCCAGACCAGCCTGCGCATCCGCGCAGTCTGATCAGGATCCATGCTGTTCGCTTTTAAAGCCTATTAGAATTGGAGAAACTGTAAGCGACCAGCATGGATCCTGACCAGACTGCGCGGATGCGCAGGCTGGTCTGGATCCATGCTGGTCGCAAACCCACTATGTTGGTTTTCTCATGGCACGGCTCATATGTTTCTTTTTACAGACTTTCGAAAAGCATATCGATTTTTACTCTGAAAAAGGAAACATTATTTTTTCAACAGTAGCATGTAAACATTGCATCTATTCCAGTCACGATCGCTGTCTAAGTAGATCCAAAGTAATTTTCAGTAAGATGTGTAATCTGGAAAAGGCCGTTTTAGTATCTATACATTGTGACAGGCATGCATTTAGGACTATATAACTAATAATGTTCTTCTATATTTACATAGTTTGATGTATATTTATTAGCTATGTTGCTTGTACAATGAGATTTAACCACATCTGCTGGCAATTTTACTGATATTAAAATCAACAAAAGTATGTACTTAGTGGTTTTAAAGAGTTTCTCGAGGACTGCAGGGAAAGACTGTCAGTAAATGAATTTATTACCACAATATGTATATAACATATTTGAAAAAAAAAACGTTTCAAACAAATATCAAAAATATAACATTAAAAAAAGATAAAGTCAACCTTACCGACGACGTCAAAAACGTATCTGTCCACCGCTTTCGAAATCCAGCCTTTTAAAACCATATAGAATCTTTCCATATCTTACAAACTGTTATCGGGACACTTTTAAAAGAAAATCCCCACATAGATTATACATTTATGCGATATACTGAAAACTCCTATTCCGACATATGGAATCATTTTATCCATAACAAATGACAACGTAGTCAAGGTAACCACAATTTGTCTTTTCTTCTGAATCAATCCGTTAAAGTTTCCCATCATTTTCACAATCCAAAGGTAATTTATATGCTATCTACGTGTTCAACAATAGATATTTCTGAGTAACAACAGATACAATTCACCTTTGACTGCAAATCAAGAGACGTAATTAGGCTAATAATTCATATAACAATAACTTAATTAAAAAATATGCTTAATTTAACAAAATAGGCTGATTTAAAATAAATTCCAGTTCTTTTTCGATACCTGCTAAGCGAAGTCAGCAACAAGTTGTACGGAAGATAGTCCTGTTGTATTTCCCCCATATTAGCGTTTATTTATAAACTTTTTAAACTGTTTAACAAGACAAACATTTGTTTAAGAGACAGTTAAATCCAAGCTCTTATGAATAAATCCTATCAATGTGTTTTAAAATCAAAATCGCTTTTATTAGTAACAATTAGTTTATTTCATGCTAGATATGCGAAATCAAAGAACAAAAATGACTTATTTATGAACGGAACTTCAATTAATACCAGTTGAATGCTTTTAACCAGAAAATAACAACATATTGATTGAAATCAACGTAATGCAAGCTTTTAAATGCTTGGAAATATAACTAGGATGCTTTATTCCAGACATCATGGAATCGATTAAAATGCATCATGACTGAAAATGCATTTTATCGGAAGTCATAAAAATGTGTAATTGTTAATAATGCAAACTGAGCTGTTAGAGAAATAAATGCGGGGTGTTATAAGATGTTTTTTTATTATTTTAATTTTGTAAGCTAAGTGAAACATAATTCAAAGTGTTTTTTTTTTGTTTTTTTGTATGACTGTCGTTTCTCAGTTTTTGCTAATTTCGGTTATTTTGTGTAGTCAAACAAGTTTCACTACTTGCTGTAACAGTCACGTCATGCCCCCTCCCCTCTCTGCCCCTGTAAAATTTCAGCTTTTAAAACACACTGAGCATTATCATGACTCACTCATTAAATATGTTTTGTTACAAAGTCAACATGATTTGAAAAATATCATTTACTTTCACTGCAATTAAATACATTACCGTATCAACTGTTTTACATATAGAAAAAAATACCCAAGAGTCGTATGTGAAACAGAATTGATAATTGAGCCGCGCCATGGGAAAACCAACATAGTGGCTTTGCGACCAGCATGGATCCAGACCAGCCTGCGCTACCGCGCAGTCTGGTCAGGATCCATGCTGTTCGCTAACAGTTTCTGTATTTGCAATAGGTTTTGGTCGCAAAGCCACTATGTTGGTGTTCTCATGGCGCGGCTCATATGTGTATTAGCTTTAAAATACTGTAACATATGTAGTAAGGTTGAAATAACAAAATGGAATTGTAAATGGATAGGCCTAGATAGGGACTCTTGGCGATAACAGTCACGGTGTAACTTCGCAAGCTTCATATACGATATTTTGAAGTGCGAATACGAAATCAGTTCTTTTTATTATACTTCAAATGTCTGCTTATTATACATGCTCTCTTTATAATAATGTTAGAAATTAACTATGTGAAAGCAATTGTGTCTTAAGGTATACAAACAGGTAGTTCACATAATTTTCTTTGAAATAAGTCTTCATTCAAATGATTACATGTCAACGAGGAGACAAATTTGTCAGTTACGTACAGTCTACGAAAAATGACATTTAGCTGTTAAATAAGAACATGGAAACAGGTCAAATAGGTCGTGATATGTATTTTTCGTTTAAGGCAATGGCTAAAATATGCTGAATGATGACGCTTGTAATATTATAGCCTGTCATGTATATATACAAAGGAACTCGATGTAGCAAAATCAATGTTCTTTAAAAATTCTCTTTGAAATCGTAAAGTGAATGTATGCCAGATAAGTTAATGTTACACATTAGTTTTGATCCAATTAAAATACAAATAGTGACAAAAAGTATAAGAACAAAATGTCTTTAAGAAAGGTTCCCATGATTATCGATGCATTCTTTAAAATATTGACAGAAATTGACTCCATTTGTGTCATCTAAATTGACCCAGAAGCTTCGTAGCAACAGCGTATGCAACATTGCTGAAAGGGCATCAGTTACGTTATAATATTCCGTTCTATTTGAAGTTTTCATATTAATATAAAATACACGGATGTGTTTATAAGTGTGTTGATGCTTAAGATAAAATATCATATTTTTAATTAGAGGATTTTAAATACAAAAATATACAAGAAGCAATACACTGTCAAAATGTGTAATACAGTACCTGAATAATTGTTATATAAACCTTAATATTGATAGTTTGCAGATTAATAAACTAGCCTCACCTACGGCATGAAAAACGTATCTGTCCAAAGCTTTTAATATCCAGCCTTTTAAAATCACATAAAACCTGTCCATTTCTTAAAACAATAATAGTATCACGACGCAGAAAATCTCTAATCACACACTACCTTTATACAATATATTGACAACCCTAACTCCGACATATGGAATTTTTTTTATCTATATCAAATTACAACCAAATCGTGGTAATATCTCACAATATTTATTTTCTTGTAAAACAATCTATTAAATCTCCCCATTATTTTCATAATCCTATGCCAATTATAAGAAAACAATTATTAAGGAGTTCAGCAGTGGAGTACTAGTATATTTTTTCTACGTAACAGCCAATAAAATGGAACCATATCTGCAAATAACGGATTAAGAGTTTATAAATAAGAACAATTGTGTTTATATCATCAAAATAGACTGACGTCAAATACTTTTTCTGCTAAAGCGTCTGCTTCAGCAGGGTATCTGTCACGGGACTTTTATAACAGATTGTACTAAGTACTGCATCATTGAATTTAGAAATGTTTACCAAAGAAATATGTGTCTTTGCTAAAATCCAAATCGTCAATAAACGATTCAAATTACAATCCTAGTTCTTTGAAATAACTTGATTGTTTAAGTTTATAAAGCTTTTATTTCATCCTCGTCATTATCAGAATTCATTATTTATTAAATGCATCTCTGTTTGACAATGGCATGC
The DNA here is from genome assembly GCF_021730395.1 of Mercenaria mercenaria. Taxonomy (NCBI): domain Eukaryota; kingdom Metazoa; phylum Mollusca; class Bivalvia; order Venerida; family Veneridae; genus Mercenaria; species Mercenaria mercenaria. The sequence continues at coordinate 54,930,575 of NC_069369.1, forward strand.
TTTTAACCGGGAAATAACGTCATATTAATTGAAATCCGCAATTACGCAAATGATGTGTTGCTGTAATGGCCGTCCATAAAAGGGTTATGATGCGTAAATCTACACAAAATGCATTTAAACCCTAAGTTCGGAAAAGCTGAGTAACTGTAAATACTGGCAGGGGAGTGATAACGGAACTTTATGTTGAATGTTAAATAATCTATTAAAAAGAAAGTCTTTATTTTTAAAGAATGAGCGTTCTTGTTTGTGAAACATAGAAAAGAAATGTATCTAGAGTTGCTGAATAGCTACATGCGTAACTGAGTTGCATGAAGATATCATAGTACCGTTGAAACGTTTCCATAGACTACAGAATATATAAATCTTTAGCATTTAAAAATATACCGGTCAACATCATCAATACCGTGGATATTAAATTGTATGACATCACTCAATATTACGTTGTTGTATTCCATTTCATAATTTATATATCAACGTGAACATAAATAAAACATGCAGCATACACAATTTACATTGTATTAGAAATCTACAAATATGTTCGCTTCAGATTATCACAGTTCTAAACAAACCAAAAATACACAACATCAGGTGTGCATAACATGAGCAATCAGCTTTGTGGCTGGAAATTAATGAATGTATTATTGTCTATAATAACATTTGACCTGCAAAAGAATAAAGAGGAACCTGTTGCAGTATATTGTGATTTTATTCAGTACTTGACAGTACAATTAGTTGACTGGTTAACGAAAACACGAGTTTGATAGATAATCTTGCTGAGAAAAACGTGATTTAAAAATGCAATTACTAATTCCTTAAAAGGTTGGAGGAGGGTTTTTTTGTCGCATAGTAGAGAGTCTCTGTATATAGCCAAAATAAGCGGCATTTTTCACCTACCACTAAAATGATGTGTTATGAAATTCATGTAACCTTGACCAAAACATAAAATAGACCGAATATCTGCGAAGAAATAAATGTGACTAATGCAAGATGGAAGATAAATTACCAGTTCTTCAAATGTCAAATAAGCTTTTGCATATCATGAAACATTATACTTAATATGAATATTGCGTTCCTTCTTGAAACGTCGTAACTGCCGACAGTGCATTTTTTTTGCAGAACACGGGGTATTGAATTCAAAATGCAAGATCAGTCAACTCTTTTTGAAAAGAAAAACGTATGTTTATACATAACTGCATTTATCTTGCTAGTCTTCTTTGTGTTTGATAAATATTAACTCCGCTTGATTGCAATCGACTTAATAGTTAGTAGAACGTAGACATCTGCCTAACACAGTATCTTTAATAATACCGAGATTGACGTAACAAAAAGAAATTATCTAATTTCAAGACACACAAAGCGATGTCTCTTCCTTTGATGCTCAGTCGTATCTTGCAGAGATTAACTGTCTAATAATTATTCTGCAGTAGTATCTCCACATGAGGACAGTGTGCATCGTCCGTCATACTTCCGACATTTTGCTGTACTTCAGACAGTCAGATGTTTGTCAAACAACCTTTTGCTGCCTGTTCTCCTACTATCTTCGCCAATCAGACCTGTATAGACGTTCTAGGTTGTTAAAGCAGCATAGATTCAAAATGATTTTTTTTTTTTGTTCTTAAAAAGTTTGAATAACTATATGTGCAAAACATCGAGTTTTTTTTTCTTGGATATTTTTATCATGTAAACCAAAGTGCTCATTGTAAGCTTTTATGGTCGTTCGATATCTGCCGTTCGTCCCCGTGTCCGTCCGTCGTCCACAAACACTTTATCCAACATCTCCTAACGGCTAAGGCAATTTTAAGCAAATCCCATATAACGTTTTTTTTTTGTTGGTCCATATTCAAATGATCATATTTAAGGTTCTTTTTTCTTTCCTGTGTACGGGTGTGTCACGTGATGTAAGCGGTAATGGTCGTCTTTTAAAAAACTGATAGAGAAAATTGATAATTTGGATATTTTAGTGTTAATATAAGTTATTATCAGTGAAAAAGAAGTCGGAATAATAAGCATTATGTTAGTGCACTTATTAATATGACTAAAAAGACAAATAAGAAACGAAAAGAAAGGAATAGTAGTGATGGCGAAGCGAACAATAGCAAAATACCTAAACAAAGAGGCCCGTCTGTGGAGCAGGAGGTATGCGTTTCTGTAAGTGAGATTTTAGGGAAAACTAACACAGTGTTATATGGGGAAGACAGTGTAAGTCATTTACAAGAGGGTGATTGTGCTAGTGCTAGTGCTAGTGCTAGTACTTGTGCGGACATAAGTGTATTCGAGGACTCTGGGAATAATCCTACTCCACACAACACCAACAAAATGGAGGAAAGTAATAAAGAGCCTACTAACGCTGACATTGTCAAAATTCTTGAAAACATTAATAATAAATTAGGAGCTGTTGAGCAAAAACTTGATGGACTTGATAAGTTAGAGAAACGGATGGATACGTTTGAAAAAGATATGAGGAGCCTGTGGGTCGCGATAGACGAGAGGGGCAAGCGGGTGGACGAGCGTGTGGCCAAGGTGGAAGACAAGGTGGACGGGATGGATATCGGGGCGGGGCTGATGGCTAACCGGATTTCGGATCTTGAAAAGGAGAGGGACTCTTTAAGGGACGATGTTGTTTATTTGAAGTCGCAATCAATGCGCAACAATCTTGTATTTACAGGGATACCGGAAGACGGGGGCCATGAGTCATTCGAGGTAACGGAGAGAAAACTACGGGACCACCTTCATACGGTGATGAAGGTTGCTAAGGAAACCGCTCAAGGTATCCGGTTTGAGCGGGTCCATCGCTCCCCGAGCGCGCCGACTCCGGGAAAGACCAGATCTATTGTGGCCAAGTTCACTTATTTTCAGGATAGGGAGCTTGTGCGTAGGCAGTATAAGGAACTTATAAATACTAAGTATAATGTATTTGAACAGTTTCCCCCGGAAGTGGTTGCAAAACGACGGAGGCTACTTCCGAAGATGAAAGAAGCACGGAGGCAAGACAAGAAGGCGTGGATTGCGTATGATACGCTCTACATCGATGGTGTGGCCGTGAAGGAATAGGGACACGTTGAGGGTGAGCTATCTGTGCTTTCTTGGAATGTACAGGGACTTTCTGCTCATAAACAGCAGTGTGCCAATTTTGTAAATATTATTTCATCCCATGATATTTGTTTTCTCTTTGAAACCTGGTCTTGTTCTAAAAGTAATATCAACCTAAATGGTTACATTTCACATAATATGTATAGAAAGTTTCAGCATAGAAATGCCCGTAGAAATAGTGGTGGTGTTTTAATTTGTTATAAAGAACATTTAAAAGATGGTATAACAATTGTTAAAAATGATTTTGACACCATTATTTGGCTTAAGTTAGACAAAAATTTCTTTCATATTGAAAATGATATATACCTGTGTGGTGCTTATATTTGGGGTGAGGATTCCCCCGCATACAATACCTTCAATGTTGATCTATTTGATTTGTTGGAAACTGATATATCTACTTTTGAAGAACTTGGGAAAGTACTTGTTTTTGGTGATTTAAATAGTCGTGTTGGCAATAAGCGCGATTTTATAATGCATGATAATTTTAATTCTTTAACTGATGATGCAGATTATGAGCCAGATATTTCCTCTGTCAGGGCCTCAGTAGACACTAGATTAAATAATCATGGTATTAAATTACTAGATATTTGTAAATCTGCATGTTTACGTATTGTGAATGGTCGAGTAGGTAATACTGATAAATACACTTATTTTTCCCATAACGGATCATCGGTTATTGACTACCTATTAGCGCATGAGCGCAGTTTTTCATTGTTAAAATATTTTACAATCGGGTCATTTAATGAGTGGAGTGATCACGCTCCGTTACATTTTTCATTATATTGTAATAATAAAACACCTGACCCGTATAGTTATTCTGAAGTCAAATATAAATGGGATAATAATTTTAAAGCCCAATTTAGGGCTGGAATTATATCTATGTTACCACATTTTAATACTATTGTAAATGATATTGATTGTACTAATAAAGAATCCGTTAACGAGGTTGTAAATTCTTTTACAAATATTGTACGCAATGTAGCGGACCCTTTATTCTCTAAACATTGTACTTTTAAAGATGTACCCATATTTGACAATGATTCTTGTATAAAAAATGCTGAGTGGTTTGATGCAGATTGTGCTAATGCTCGAACTCATTATTTAGATGCCTTGAATTTATATAATGTTTGCAAAAATGACAATAGTCGTACTGAGTTATGCCATAAGAAAAAAGTGTATAAGGATTTAGTACGCAAAAAGAAAAATCAACGTTATAGAATTAAAATGCAGGAAATTGAAAATCTTAGAAAGCAGAAACCAAAAGATTTCTGGAAATATTTTAAATCAAAAACAAAAACTGTAAAAAATGATATTTCACTAGATGAGTTTAAACTGTTTTTTGAAAATATTAGTAACAATATTGTTGACTGTACCAATGATGAGGCTGAATCATTTTGTGATAATAACGACTTTAGTCAGCCTAATACTGTATATCCTGAATTAGATAATCCGATTAGTATCGATGAGGTGAGACATGCTATTAAGTCATTAAAGCGTGGCAAAACAATTGGAAATGATTGTATGTTGAATGAATATTTTATTGAATGTGCAGATATTTTAACTTCACATATTTGTGATGTATTTAATTGTATTTTGAACTCTGGATATTACCCTGATAAATGGACAGAAGGCATTATTGTACCTCTGCATAAAAAAGGCTGTGCGAATGATGTTAACAATTATAGGGGGATTACTTTAGTTAGCTGTTTTTCAAAATTGTTCACGACTATATTAAATAGACGCATCGAGCTTATATGTGAGAGTAATAATATTATTTCGGACGCCCAATTCGGATTTAGAAAGGGTCGTTCAACAGTTGACGCTATATTTTTATTGATGTCATTGGTTCAAAAACATATAAACGAAAATAAAAGATTGTATGTTGTGTACGTCGATATGATGAAATGTTTTGATACTATTTATAGAAATGCGCTATATTTAAAGTTGTATAAATCTGGTATTCAAGGTAAAATATTAAGTATTATTAAAGATATGTACCAAAATGTCAAATCATGTGTGAAACAATGTTCATCATACTCTGATTATTTCCGATATGCTATTGGCCTACGTCAAGGGGAGGTAATGTCCCCGATATTGTTTTCTCTATTTGTCGAAGACCTAGAACTGTATTTACAAGATAGCTTAAATTCCGGTTTAAATATAGATGATATAATTTTTATAATGATGTTATTTGCCGATGATATGGCCATCATAGGAAAGTCACCTGCAGAAGTACAAAATCATTTGGACCTGCTTTATTCTTACTGCAATACTTGGGGACTTAAAGTTAACACAGAAAAAACTAAAATCATGGTTTTTCGTAAGCGAGGGCGTTTGTTGCCTAATGAAAAGTGGACCTATGATGGACAGCATATCGAGGTTGTAGATGATTTTAATTATTTGGGCACAGTGTTTAATTACACTGGTAATTATGCACTAAACCAAGAATATTTAGTCGGTAGAGCACTTAAAGCTTTAAATACATTGTTAAATAAGTGTAAAGATTACGATCTTAAACCACACATTATGTGCCAATTATTTGATGCCTTTGTAGGTTCTATATTATGTTACTCATGTGAAGTATGGGGCTATACAAAATCAAAAGAAATAGAACGAATACATCTGAAATTTTGCAAACGGTTATTACAAGTTAAAATTAACACGTGCTCAGCTTTTGTATATGGGGAACTCGGTAGATATCCTTTATATATTAATAGATATGTACGGATAATAAAGTACTGGTTAAAATTATCAAGAACAAATAATATATTGTTAAAAGTTGCGTATATGCAAGCACTTGAAGATAGTAATAAAGGATATTGTAATTGGGTTACTAATGTTAGAAAACTTTTAACTGATTATGGATTTGCAGATATCTTTAACGATGCACAAAATGTAAACATTAATGTATTTGTGCAAGTATTTAAATGTAGAGTTATAGATACATTTAAACAGGAATGGTTTGCATCCTTAAGCAATAGTACTGTTCTTGATATGTATAAAATATTTAAAAACGAATTTCAGTACGAAAACTATTTGAACATGTTACCAAAGAAGAATCGTATATATTTTTGTAAGCTGCGTATGTCTGCCCATCCTTTAAGGATCCAAACAGGCAGATATGCAAGAAACAATACCCCACGTAATGAACGTTACTGTATATTTTGTAACCAACTTGATATTGAAGACGAGTATCATTTTGTTTGTATATGCCCATGTTATACTCTTATTAGACAAAAATACATTAAGCGTTATTACTATATTCACCCATCTGTGTTCAAATACCATCAACTTTTAAACTCTGATAATAAGTTTGAATTGATAAAGCTGTGTAATTATGTCAAGGAAGCATTATGTATTCGTAATGCTATTTTAAATAATTCTGCTTAATATGTTCATCCTCTGTTACCATATCATATACTTCTAGCTTCATATTATTATCATAAGTATGTACATGTTCAATCCATATTTCCTCTATCATATTACTAAATGTTTCATTTGTATGTTACACTATTACCATGTATATACACGTGACATGTTAAAAATGTTTAAAGATGTGTTTAGACGATGTACTTATGTATAAGTCTTAATAAAAGTCTGTTCTGTTCTGTTCTGTTCTTCAAATCTCGGTCACGTATGCAGAATTCTGGCTACCACTGCAAACAAAAGGAGCGCTTTATCGCATTTTTTTTATCATGCGTAAAATAGCTCATTTAAGAATTTCTAGAATTTGTATTATTTACGGTTTCTCAAGAAATGAATAATGAATCTGAGGCATTTACTAAATTTCGGGATGAATTATAAGGATGACTCACATACCTGTTGCTAATGTAAGCTGATTGTTGAGCAAAGCTGCATGGAATATGTACGATAGATGTTTCTCACAGACTCATTCTTTTGTTTGATTATTCTAACAGGAAGATAATATTAATAGTCTGATAACGGATATTTACATTAGGGTATTTTCAGGGTATTGCAACAATGAACAAAATATAACAAAACATAGTCTGCGTTTTATTTATGTTTCACTTCATATGCAAAGTCCGGGCGACTTATTGAAAACTTAAAAACGTTTGTGTAACAGCTCTTTGTCGTAGGAAATACCTACTAAATTCGTACATGAAAACACTTTCGCACGCAGTTTTGTGACACAGGCCGCTAAGGTGTTACTATATACCACCGATTTATATGGGCAGATACAGTAGAGCTATTATAAAAAATCAGTATTTTGATCTGCAATGTTGTATTCGGCTAGAGTGGATTTTGTCTGGCCAGGATCCAACAAGGCGCTTGGCAAGAGTGTGATCCAACGAGCCAAAAGAATCATTGCACATCTTGGTACTGTTTTAATGACCCTTTTAATATATACATATACCTATTTCAGTCTAAATTGACTATAACTGAGATAAATAAGACTGAAATCTCGTTTGAAACGGTGAAAGTTTGGTTGACGCATGGAACGTTGAGAAGCAATTATTACGTCATTTCCGGTTGAATATATTTCTGTATCCAATGGGAGTAGAATACAGTGTTTTAATCCGTTAGTGAAATACATACTGTATTTGCGACTGAAAAATCGTAGGTATGCAATAAATATAAAGGCAATGTTATTATGACTTGAATAATGTCATTCCCGAAATTATCAAAAAAGTTCTGTAAATCTTAACTTTAATGATAATAGTTTGGCTATAGCTGTGTTACTTACTTAATTGTTCCCCTAGACAAAAATCAGGGCATTGGAGTGCTGCAAACAATATATACACTGAACAACTTGTCTTGTCAGGAAGCAACAGTACTGTTGTAATGCATCAATTTACTTAGTTTTCATATAAATAGGAAATATATGAGAGCGCGTAAAGTGTGTGGAGACTCATATGAGCCGTGCCATGGGAAAACCAACATAGTGGGTGTGCGACCAGCATGGATCCAGACCAGCCTGCGCATCCACGCAGTCTGGTCAGGCTCCATGCTGTTCGCTTTTAAAGCCTATTGGAATTGGAGAAACTGTTAGCGAACAGCATGGATCCTGACCAGACTGCGCGGATGCGCAGGCTGGTCTGGATCCATGCTGGTCGCAAAGCCACTATGTTGGTTTTCTCATGGCGCGGCTCATATACCGATAAGACTGATGATGGTTTGTAGTTTCCATTTAAATACGAATTACATGAGCACGTGGCTCCTGACCATATCTGTTGTTTTCATCTTAATATGAAATCATGAGCGCGTGTAGTGTGTAGATGCTAAAGTTTAAACATGAATCGCGATTTGAGGAATTGTCACTGGGTATAAATTACATTTTTGAAATAATAGTATGTGTACATACTTTAATCACATGCCTACATGAAAATAGCAGAATAGCTGTTCCTTCAATGAGCTACGGATATTGAAAACTGCATCATTATGACCTCTTATAACATATAAATTGCGAACTTTACGAAAACATATCATGCTTTCTTTACGGAGAACAATTGATAAACAATAATTGTCATTGTTTGAATTATTAAATGTGTTTGTTGAACGCTTATGCCAACCCTCATAGTGTACTTGAATACAAAAATGATCATTTGAAGGAACAAAGTTCACTATAACACTTATAATTTAATCTTACCTATATCAAACACGTCTCTTCCCATTATCCTTGAAATCCAATCTTTTAGAACAATGATCATTTTATTCATGCCTTTATACTATCGTACCGGCGACTGTATCTCGACTTTGTTATATTCTTGATTCTTTTTTGGCATTTCTGCTGTCTAAAGACTTTAACTTCAAACAAAATATTGTTATTTATACTACCTAAGGCATATTATTTACATTTTGAACGAATCATTCAGTACTTTTTACACATTTCATTATAATTATATCCACGGTAACAAACTGTGAAACTTCCTAATGCTGACTGATACAAAACTGAAGCCAAATTTTATAATTTGCAATGGCTCCCATGTTAAACAACGAATCGCAATTGAAAGATGCACTTAGAGCTAATGGCTTAGAATGTTTTAAACTGTTTATGATAACGGAATAGTCCTAAAACGTAATTATCTGTATTGGATATATGTCGGCCCATGAAAATAAACTGCCGCAAACATAAATCTGATTTAAGCAACATTTAATTACATATACTAAATGACGACTGATTATTATGATTGTACTGTAAAGAATTAGGTCATGCAGGCTCGACATTCATTAAGAATAAATAATAGTGTGGGTAATACATTTAATATTACACACCTACCAACAGAACAACAACGAGGTCCGTTATATAATTAATTCGTTTCTGATGTAGTTGAACTACTTCTAGATACCCTTCGTATTTCGGTAAGATAGGATATATAGCTTCGACATGCGTGTGATACATGTATATTGTTTGGACATTAGTAACCTAGTGATTCTTTTTCATTTTCAAATAAGTAAAAAAAAGAAAATAAAGGAATTTTAGACATCATTTTCAGGAAACAATGGACCTATCAATATTAAACATACATAGACATAATGAATTAAATATTAATAAATAATGATTGATAAATGATAAAAATTCTCGAAGGTACGAATTCATTCCATACGAGATACGTGTTTGATTTTTGTTTGTTTTAAATTATCAATAGTCAACACCTGCGAAGTGCAAATGCACTCTTCTCAGAAAATTACGACTCATGACAATAGAGGTTTGCTGGAACATTAATTTTTTTTTTCCATTCTCGTTCATAAAACTTTCAATATTTCATACAATAAGTAAATTAATAATTGTCCTACACTCTGAATAAGCAATGTGTCTTATTTTGACGAGAATAGATGGTAAGGGACAAATGTATACAAATGAAATATCATATGAAGATTGTGAATCAATATGGTCTTATTTCTAATACACGTGCACCTACAAAGACCCGCTAACTATAACCCATGTGGACGGCTATTTATCATAACTTTCGTATTTAAGAGCTAATATCTGTTACAACATAATTCAAATGTAGAAATAGGGTAATATCAGACACCGAATATAGAATTATACCAATTTAGTTTCTAATAATCATTTTTACCAATACTAACAAGAACCATTAGTAATATATTATTCTCACAGAGACAAGTAAGCTAACAGGTTTTTAAAGGTATATTGATTTTACTAGGAAAAGGAAATAACTCCTAGCAGTAGCAAGATAGATAAAAACACCAAATCTGTCAAATACATGTTCAATGAAATCAAAGCTTGTAAGCAGTTTACTTTAAGAAAAAAAACTTGATACAGAAAAAGCGTTATGTCAGTAGATACTTAAACAAGTTGTTTTATCCCTATGTCATATTAAACAGAGTGTCGAAAGTGTTTTTTTACACCCAAACCATATCTTTTTATCATATATGTAAATAGTGTGGTGTGTTTCAATTCAACGATATGTAATTCAAGAAATATTGAGGCTGACAAACGACTATCAAGGAAGAGGATCTTGCAGAGACACAGGTTATTATCGAATCCTTCTTGATTTGTGTGGTCAACATCACATCTGCTTCTCCCATATTTAACACACGAGACATATTATCGAGATGCATATGCAAATTTACGAATACGTAGGTCAGACGATATCACGTGATTTGAGTTCTGGAGTAAGAAAAGGCTTAATAATCATTCTGACTTTTGCTTAATACATTTATTGTCTTAATATATACCTAACATAGAAAACAAATTATTTTAGAATTATGCCAACATTTTACAGACTTACCTATAACGTCAAACACATATCTATCTACTACTCTGGAAATCCATTGCTTCAGAATCACATAGAACCTTTCCATTTCTTAAAAAAAACCTGTCCATCAGAACACTAAACACAAAGTATCCATTTACATTATACCTTTATGCGATATATTGACAACACTTATTCCGGCATACGGAATCATTTTATCCACAACAAATGACAACGTAGCCAAGGTAACCACAATTTGTCTTTTCTTCTGAAATAATCCATTAAAGCTTCCCATTATTTTCATAATCCAAGGCAAATTATATGATATCTAGCAGCTCAGCAGTAGGGGTATTTTTCTTCCAGTAACAGCAACATAACTGAACTATTTTCACTAATCATTTAATGTTACAGTAGTGTTTTTAAGCAAATTTATATAAATTAAATAAGGATTATGTTTAATTAAGCAAAATTGACTGGTTCGATATTTGCTTTTGCAGTGTACCTGACATGCGAAATCAACAACAGGTTATACTTTGCACTGACGTGCTTCCTCATATAAACGGATTATTACAAAATCGTTTAACCAGACAATCATTTGCTAGAGAGTTTGTTTTAGGTGTGGTAAAATACAAAACGTAAACTGAAAGCTCTTACAAATAAACGCATCGGATTATTTTTCGGTTAATTAGTGTGAAAATCCTCGTTTTCCTTTTCAATTTCAGTAATAATTATGTACCAACATGATTTGAAATAGGGAATAACATGATCGCATGATGATTGAAATCCTTAACTCAATTAATGAACGCTTTTTAACTACTTGGAAATAACATTCTCAAGAAAGTGATGAAGCGTTATGCTAGGCAATATGAAATCGACTAAATGCATGGTTGAAAATATATTATATTTGAATTTAAGAAAACTTGCACAATGGTATAAACTGACACGTGGGAATAATTACAAAGAAATCAAATTGGAACGTTATAGTTTAAGATGAATTCTAATTTGTGAGAGAAGTAAAAAACAATAACACAATGTAGTGATGTTGTGTAGATAGCCGTGGTGTAACCGATGGCTTTTGTCAAAGCTTCCTCTATGATATTTCGGATGATATATTACTCTATCAACCAGAACATATAGCAGAAATGAACAGCATGGCAAACGTTATGGATAAACATTCAACGTCTGTCATTAAAGCACTGTAGATTTAAACAAGCATCAACAGGCAATCAAAACGTGTGCGATCACTTCAGTGTTTGAACGGATTTTGATGTCGCTGCAAATAAAAAACAACATCAAAGGGATTTTAAAACGATCGGTATATTTTCAGTTCCACAAAGTACATTCAGATTCCATAAAATTTCAATCAAACGACTAATCTATGGAAACACGAGTCAGTAAATCAGTGTTTAAACATAATGTTACCAAGGAAACCTGAGCTAAGGCAGCAATTCCAATACAAAATTAGTCGTATGTCGCATGTAATCTCGCCCTATAAATAGTTAAAATTGGTGTGACCTTTTCACCTGCCATTAAAATGGCATGGCATGAAATAGAAATGCAGAGATTTACTGACACAGAACACTTAAGTCTTATATTGAAACAATTATTCTCACCATTGCAGGAATTAAATGGAAATGAAGACGCAGCACTTTTGGAATTTTATGTTTAAGGAAGCAAAAACTTTAAGTTAATAGCATACCAATATGCTAGCTGGTCTGTATAGAAATCAATAAATTCTGAAACCTGGATCGCATTAACAGTTACTTGACTTACAATTTTGTTTAAGTACTATTAAAGGATGAAACAGGTATCCAGAGGATATTGAACTGTGAGCTGATTTTACCAAAATTGGCACTGATATTAGGAGATGTAGCCACAAAATACCGAATGCCAAAAAGGGAGAAAACAATAAAAACTAAGATAACCACGTTCATATTCCAATTTCAATTTAGCATGTCTCGAAAATTTATACAGTTGTGATTTCTAATGTCTTAAAATGTCGTATTCAAAAGCTACGTGTGCACCTAAGCGCGCCGGTCTATTTCTATATTTGTAAAGTCAAGAGTGTTGAAGACACAAGAAACTGACACCCGCCGTTAGACTATTTCATAGAAATATTCCACCCTGCTAAGAAAACAAAGCATTTGATATGTAAATGATACTGCACTGCACAGAAAAATAAATACAATAATCCTGACGCAGCATCTTTTATAATATCGGAAAAACAATACCGAAGAAAGAACGTAATTAATTTCAACGAAGTATTTTGCAATTCAACCTGGCGGCACCAATATAGGGCGGTACTGATTCAATTTGGCAACTGCTGTCTTGTAATGAATTTTAGTAGTTTCCACCCGGAAAACGGTATTCAGTCCCATGAATATAGATCCATTACGAAAAAAACATTCTGGGTCTAATTGTTTCATTTGGTGATTCCCCAGAGGAAAACAATTACGAACCGTCGAGTAGCAGCGAAGTTAGAAATATTGCAGCAAGTGCCCATTAACTGGGCATATGTTTAACCACAATACTACAGTATTGCATGAATTTACTTACGTATGGAATGGATCACAGTTTGTATTTCAGTCATCTAGATATGAAATAAATGGTCGTGCTTACTGAACATTTAACATACGAGTATACGAATCATAACGAGTAGGTTATACATTTGTGATATGAATTGCGTTATGCTCAAGTGTGCATACATTAACACGTGTGGTGTGCAATTCCTCTCTATAAAATCCGGATTTCTTCCTCTAACTGACTAATATATTCAAAAGTAATCAAAAACCTCATCATTTTAACCGGAAATATTCTTTTTTGTAATATTTTTTGGCGTATTACGCATTTAGCAATATCAGCAAGAATTTTACAATATACATAGATTATATAGCAATGTTTATGGAACAAATACTGTAAATTTCAAAAAATCATAATCCTGTTTTCTTAATGTAAAAAATAAATGATGGTAAACAAGTGTCATTGTTTAGATTATGTCCTGTGTCTATTATTCGAATACTGACCTACCTTTGTCTAGACCTAAATGTACTGTTCGTTACAGAAAACACTACAAAACTGAAATTCCTTGTTTTCCTTTTCAATTTCAGTAATATATATGTCTACTTAGCCTCAATTATGTACCAACATGATTTGAAATAGGAAATAACATGATCGCATTGATTGAAATACTTAAATTTACGTAATGTATGCTTTTAACTACTTGGAAATAACAATCAAAAAAGTGATGATGCGTTATTGTAGACAATATGAAATCAAGGCATGGTTGAAAATATATTTTATCTGGTTTTAAGAAAAGGTATAATACCGACACGTGGTTTTATGAAAACTTGCGCAATGGTATATACCGGCACGTGGGAATTATTATAAAGAAATCAAATTGGAATGTTATTGTTTAAGATGAATTCAAATTTGTGAGAGAAGTAAAAACAATAAAAAAGAGGATTCTGTACGGCTTAAAATACGCTGTATAACTGTTGTATCCTAATGCTCGCAAATTTGCATTCATTTTCTTCAGCTGAAAAAAAATTGTTATAACATATATTGAAATCATGTGACATTGACAAAATAAATTGTATTAACTTCACTGGAACATTAGTTGTAACACAAAGTAGTAAGGCTGCAACATAAGAAAGTGTAACTTGCAGAAATTGTTTATGTAGATAGCTATGATGGTGTAACCGGCTTCCTATATGATATTTCGGAAGCGTATTGATAATACATTACTCTATCAACCATAACATATAGCAGAAATGAACCGCATGGCAAACATTATAGATAAACATTCAACGTCTGTCGTCTGTCATTAAATTAAAAGGACTGTTGATTTAAATATGCATCAACAGGCAATCAAAACGTGTGCGATCATTTCAGTGTTTGAAATTTGATGTCGCTGCAAATAAACAACAACATCAGAGGGATGTTATTATTTAATTTAATAAAATAAATAACAACATCAGAGGGATGTTAAAACAATCAGTATATTTTTAGTTCTATAAAGTACATTCAGATTCCATAAAATTTCAATCAAACGACAAATCTACGGAAGCACGAGTCAGTAAATCAGTGTTTATACTTATTGTTACCAAGGAAACCTGAGCTAAGGCCGCAATTCCGATATGTCAAATGCTAGTTTCGCTCTTACTCTTTATAGTTAAAATTGGTGACATTTTCACCTGTCATTAAAATGGCGTGCCATGAAATAGAAGTGCAGAGATTTACTAGCACAGAACACTTAAGTCTTATTTTGAAACAATTATTCTCATCATTGCAGGAATTTAAATGGCAATAAAGACGCAGCACTTTTGGAATTTTATGTTTAAGGAAGCAAAAATTTTAAGGTCATAGCATACAAATCTGTTGATTAGCCTGTGCAGAATTAATAATCGCATTAACAAATCCTTAACTTACAATTTTGTTAACCCTTAGCCTGCTGTCGGCAAGTGATTCTGCCTTTCCAGTCTGATCATGGTCTGCACTGTTCGCTATCTAGTCAGTAAATTTTCAGTGCACACCCCTTCGAATATTAAATGGTATTGCCCAAATTGAATGATGGACCAGTCCTTTTCAGAAATATAGCAGGAAAAAGGTTAAATTAGAGGTTATACACGACAGAGCCGGGCCGGGAGGTGATAACCGGCCCACAAAATGAATAATGGCCCGAGGGCCATTATGAATTCCGGGTCGATAATAATCAGTGCGTGAAAGCAATAACCTACTGAAAACACATTCATTTTTGTTACTTTATATAGTAGCATATGTATTAAGTACTATTAAAGGATGAAACATATATCCAAAGGATAGTCATAAAACTGTCATTTGATTTTACCAAAATTGGCACGGACAATTAGGAGATGTAGCCGCTAAATACCGAATGCGAAAAAGGAAGAAAACGATACAAACTAAAAGTATCCACGTTCATATTCCAATTTCAATTTAGCATGTCTCGAAAATTGATAAAGTTGTGATTTCTAAGGTCTTCAAATACCGCACTCAGAAGAGAATGTTTTCTAAAGACTTTGTAAAAGACTGAAAGACACGATAAAAACCATATTCTTGTCCAAAATATCAATAGCTACGTGAACACCTCAGCGCGCCGGTCTATTTCGTTAATTTTTGTACAGTACAGAAACAAAAATACAATATTCCTGACGCAGCATCTTTTATAATATCGGAATGAAACAAAGAAATGTAATAAATTTCAACGAAGTATTTTGCAATTCAACCTGGCGGCTGCCATGTAGGGCGGTACAAATTCAGTTTGGCAACTGCTGCCTTGTAATGAATTTTAGCAGTTTCCACCCGGAAAACGTTATTCAATCCCATGAATATAGATCCATTACGAAAATAACATTCTGTGTCTTATTGTTTCATTTGGTGATTCCCCAGGAAAACAATAATGAGGCGTCGAGTAGCAACGCAGTTAGAAATATTGCAGCAAGTACCCATTAACTGGGCATATGGCTAACCACAATGCATAATACAGATGCAAATACATTTATATAGCGCAAAAAGTACAAAAATATTCTTTTGCGCTTTACAATAACCTTAAAATGTATAACTTAATTTCATTTTGTTTTTAAATAATTAATTTAAGATAAATTAATTACAAATATTAAATACAATTTATTTACATTATTTGCATATCATTAGATGGTCATAATCAAAAAAGGCTTTGTCATAATATTATAACAATTACAAATTATACTACAGTATTGCATCAATTTACTTACTTATGGAATGGATCGCAGATTGTATTCAGTCGTCTGTATATTAAATAAATGGTCGTGCTTACTGAACATTTAGCATACGAGAATATGAATCATTTTAACCGGAAATATTATTTTCTGTTAAAAATGTGTGCGTATTACGCATTTAGCAATATCGGGAAGAATTTTACAACATACATAAATTATAGCAATGTTTGTTATGAAGTAAAAGTCAATTATGTACTAACATGATCTGAAATAGGAAATAACATGATCGCATTGATTGAAATCAGTTTAGCAGGGTAAGGGATAAATTACTATTAAAGGACGAAACAGATATCCAGAGGATATTCATAACTGTCATTTGATTTTACCAAAATTGGCACGGACAATTAGGAGATGTAGCCGCAAAATACCGAATGCGAAAAAAGGAAAAACCAATAAAAGCTAAAGATATCCACGTTCACTATCTAATTTCAATTTAGCATGTCTCGAAAATTTATAAAGTTGTGATTTTTAAGGTCTTCAAATACTGCATTCAGAAGATTATGTTTACTGAAGAATTTGTAAAAGACTGAAAGATGCGATAAAAATCCACATTCTTGTCCAAAATATCAATAGCTAAGTGTGCACCTAAGCGCACCGGTCTATTTTGTTTATTTTTATAAAGTCGTGCCGAGTGTGGAGGACGAAAATAAAAGCGGACACCTGCCGTCAGACTATTTCAAAGAAATATTCCTCTCTGCTTAGAAAACAAAGCATTTGCTATGTAAATGATATTGCATTGAACAATAACAAAAATACAATAATCCTGACGCAGCATCTTTTATAATATCGGAATTAAACAATAACGAAGAAAGAACGTAATTAATTTCAAGCAAGTATTTTGCGGCTCAACCTGAGGGCACCCATGTAGGGCGGTACAGATTCAATTTGGCAATTGCTATCTTGTAATGAATTTTAGCAGTTTCCACCCGGAAAAAGTTATTCCATTGAATAATACTATTCCCATGAATATAGATTCATTATGAACGTAGCGTTCTGGGTCTATTTGTTTCATTTTGTTATTCCCCAGGACAACAATAACGAAGTGTCGAGTAGTAACGCAGTTTGAAATATTGCAGCAAGTATCCATTAACTCATTCTCATCCATCAGATGTTCGTCAAAATCCCGAGACGGGGAACCACGGTAGACCTCTGGTATGCGAGAATGCCATTAACTGAGCAATATCTCTAACCACAATGCAACAGTTCTGCGATCTTGCATCAATTTACTTACTTATGGTTTGGATCACAGTTTGTATTTCAGTCGTCTAGACATGAAATAAATGGGCATGCTTAAAGTGTTTCAAAGACTGAATATTTGACATAATCATGATTTGAGTAAATGAATTGCGTTACGTTCAAGTGTGCGTACATTAACAGGTGCGGTGTGCAATTCGTAATAAAATGTAAACTGACAGATAAAAGTCTGGTATAATATCTGGTATAATATAATATATTCAAAAGTAATTGAAAACATCATTAAAACTCTCAATTTTCTCTAAAAAAAAGAGGCGCGGATTAAGCTTTCAGCCATTTCCAGAAGCATTTTACAACATATATATCATTAAATTAGAGCAATGTTCGTGGAAAATATATATGAATGCTTTCTTAATGTAGAAAATAAATGTCGGTAAACATGTATCATTATTTAGATTATGACCTGTGTCTGTTAATTGATTACTGACCCCCACTCTGTCTAGACCTACATGTACTGTTCGTTATAGATGATATTTCTTACATGTATCAAACACATCTCTTCCCATTGTCTTTGAAATCCAGCCTTTTAAAGCAATAATCAGTTTATTCATAATTAAATTGTTTTTGCAACGTATTGTCACCTTAACTGCGTAGTATTTTGTCGATATAATGCTTAGTTTAAGGCATATTGTTTGTACATATATTATAAAGCTAAGTCAACGCATATTTTTTTTGTCGATATAAAGCTTATAGCTTTATTTAAAGCTAGCGCATATGATTTTTCGATATAAAGCTAAGCTAACGCATATTATATATACTTTTGCAGAGGAAAATAAGTCTCAGTAAGGACATCGTTACATCAATTTTGAATTAGTAAATCCGCGGATACGACAGTGCAAAGCTTAATTTTAATTGGCACTAAAACGAAGCTCCGTTATTAACACTTAATATATTGCAGTTACAGAAAATCGCTGCCTATATAATGCTTTTATGCGTTTTATGACATGCGTTAATATTCTGTCCATATCCATTATCAACCGAACTATACGGTTGCCATTTTTTTTCTTCTTCTTAAATTTCCCATTATAGCGTCCAATTACTTTCGTAACACGAGACAAATTATATGACATTCAGGAACAGAACTGTCTGAGTAACAGCAATAAAATTGAAATATTTCTGCAAATCAATAAAAGAAGAGTCATTACGCAAATTTATATATTAATACCTAGAGCTATACCTAGAGCTATCACTAAAGACTAGAAATACCCCCAGACGCAGCCTTGATACAGGGAAAGTGAAATGTTGTGATCATTACGTTCGTGTGACCGTGACCTTGTACACAGGGAAGATACGAAGCCAGCAAAAATATTAACTTTTTGATCTTTGACCTCTAAGTGTGTATTTGACTTTGGAATTTATGACCTTGGCTGCACACGGCGCATTTCTTCAACAGCCTTGTCGTAAATGCTATCACCACAGTCGTGGTATACAATTATTATACATTTTTCAATCCCTGTATTAATTTTGCTGACAGCAAAAGTAACGTAGCTGAATGTGTTTGACGTTCCCCACTTCCTTGATTGTAAAATTTATTTGCATATTGCAACTGTAAAAAGTGCAACTTTACCAGCTGCTGATGTAAATATATGGCCAGTGTAACAACTGCCACTGTCACACGCTTTGCACTGTGACGTCATTCAATTTCGTAGGCATGAAATTTTGTGTTTTGTTTTCTTTCACGTCGGCTGTTCAATTCAAGTTATCGCTGATCTTAGTAAACCCCAAATGAAAATACTGTATGCATGCACGTACAACATCAGGTAAGCAAAACATGTGCAATCAGGAAAATTAGTTTTTAAAATTAATTTAGTATTCTCTGTGAGCAGCTTGAATAACGACATCAGAGAGAAATGACGCAATAAACTGCTATTTTTTTTAATTCCCGAAAGTACAATCAGCTTCAATAAAACTTCAATCTAACCACTAATCAACGGAAACATGAGTCAATAAATGAGTGTTTATAAGTAATTGTTGCCATGGAAACATTAGATAAGGATGCAATACCGATATAAAATATAACTATTATGTGACGAGCTGGTCTCTATGTACATGTATAGTGCAAGTTAACGAACTTTCACCAGTCATCAAAATATGAAATCGGGAAATATACGTTCAGGCATTATTGGGTTTTGAGAATACTTACTGACTATTTCTAACATAATTGAGCCGCACCATGAGAAAACCAACATAGTGCATTTGCGACCTGCATGGATCCAGACCAGCCTGCGCATCCGTGCAGTCTGGTCAGGATCCATATTGTTCGCTAACGGTTTCTCTAATTGCGATAGGGTTTGAAAGCGAACAGTATGGATCCTGACTAGACTGCGCGGACGCTCAGGCTGTTCTGGATCCATGCTGGTCGCAAATGCACTATGTTGGTTTTCTCATGGTGCGGCTCATATTATTTCCTCCTTTGCAGGAATTAATTGGTAATTATGACGTAGCACTTTTGCCATTTCATACGTAATGAGGAAGCCACTTTTGATCACAGCATACCAATTTGCTCGCTATTCTATAGAAATTAATACATTTGTACAGAGTAGTCTTCAGCGTAAACATTACAGACTATTTTTCAATTTTGTTCTTATTGGAAAACTATACCAGCGCGCAACAGTTGCCTTGAACTCTTTGATGAAACAGATATCTTATTTTTACCAAACTCAGCAACAGAAATCCCAACAGAAAGCCAGTAAACATCTATAATATAGAAACAGTAAAAATAATTCAAAATTGAAAATGTTCAAGATCTTTCTGAAATTTCATCTTTTGGTTATGCATGATGCCGCGCCGTCACAAACATGTTTGTCCTGGGTTCTCCGCATGTCGTATTCGAAAAGTGTGTTGCTATGGACTAACATATACCTAATATCATTTTATACAACAGAACCAAACTATGTTTATGCATGTCTGCATTTGCGTGTTTTAAAAAGTATTAGCCCTTGCTCAGTGTTAGACATACTAATAAATAGATAAGTTGACACCTATCGTCTGAGTGTTACATAGAGATACTCCACTTTGCTTGGTACCAAGCATTTAATATGTCAATATTATTCTATATCAATTTTATTTATCCAATCGTGAACGTTCATTTGCAACACGTGACCGTAAAATATATTACCTTACTGGACGCACGTGCGTACAAAAAACCTGTATTTTTTCCGTACTTGGACGGTTAAAAATAGCCCCATGTTAAACATACGATAAAGCCCAAAACGTGTGAACATGTTCCGAATGTAAATCGGGTGAAGTAGGCGCTCTATGTACAGAGTTTGATTATGCGTCTTGAAATCAGAAAAGGCAGAAATACATATTCAGCGAATCATTTTTAATTTATACTAAAATAAGATAGACATAGAATAAAAAGGTTATTTAACATTGAACTGTACACAATACGAGATATATTTGGACTCGTACCCAACTGGGAAAACCATATTGGACGAGCCGCTATGGTTTTCTTAGCGGCTCGTCCAATATGGTTTTCTCAGCTTGGTACTCGTCCAAATATATCTACGTATTGTACAGAACAATGTTAAATAACCTGATAATATTTCACCGAACAGAAATACAATAATCCTCACACAGCATCTTTTTTAATGACATTAGGACTGAACAGTTAATATCTTATTTCAACAAAATTTTTGAAACGCAACGTAGAACAATACAGACAGTTGTTGTGTATATTATGACATAACTATTATAACTATGGTGTTAATTTGTAGGCACAGCCGAATAATATGGTTGAATATTTTTCATTATGCAGCATGATCTTTAATAGCTTCCACTGTGAAAACTATGTTCCATATAGATATGGCCGTAATTGTCTTTTATGGAAAATAATTGAGGTTTAATATAATATTGATTCCTCTTGGAAAATGAGTTATGATTTTGATTATTTATTCCCATGGTTATAAAGATGTTCAATAAATCATTAACAGAGAAAATATGCTGAGTCTAATTGTATCACTTTGCTATTCCCTAAGAGAAAAAAGCATGAAAATTTAAGGCAAGTGGCAAGCAAAACATCTGCAGTAATCCATTATTCCATTAACCGAAAAGCAACAGTTTTGTAGTAACGCATCATTTTACTAATGACATGTATTTTATTTCAGTATGACATTGTAATACAGGAGACATGAACCTCGGTTTTCGTAATTTCTGTTTCATGCTTTCGCAAAACATACACAAATATTCCACTGAACGAATATAAATTGTACATGGGCATACTTAACGCAAATTATCACATGTTTGACGTCGCGGGAGTGTAATAAAGCCATTAAATAAAAATGATAATACACTAGTGTAATAAAGCTTTGACGTCGACGTCATTTACAGTATAGGAGACGTTGGTCAAATTGACTTGTTTATATAGTAAAAGAAAGTAGATTTGTTGACGTTTCGACAGGAAAGGATAACATGTGATAAAAAGAATATTACATTTGTGACTTTCCAGATTGAATTTATTAAACTCGTTGAATAAAATTGATAAAATGCTCGACAGAGCCTCGCATTTTATCATTTTATTCAACTCGTTTAATAAATTCAGTATGAAAAGGCACTCATGTAGTATCCTCTATTTATTTCATACACCTTTAAAGTTTCCAAATGCAAATAAAACTCTCATTTAGTTGCCGCTACCGTTATACAGTACATAAACAAAGATAAACTTTTCACAGAAAATCAATTTACAATTCTAATAAATCATATCGTGCTTTATTTATTGTCATCATCATCATAACATTCGTTGTTCATTGTAATCAAATCGTGCTTTATTTTTTGTGCTTTATTTAATTTCATCACAGCATGCATTATCTATTTCCACCAGTTCTTGATAGTACCAGTTTACATTCTATATTCTTACCTACATTAAACACGTTTCTTCCAGTTATCTTTGAAATCCAGCTTTTAAAAACAACAATAATTTTATTCATGCCTGTTAAACGGCTGTCACTCAACTGTGTTCTTTTATAAAACATTCATATTATATAGAGCATAATTACAATTTCAAAACATTCAATATATCCACGGTAACGAATAGGCAGAAACTGCACTGTCTAGATATTCCGAATGTTGATTGATATAGTTAATAGTTTCTGTTAACTAGTTTACATCGGCTTCCGTGTTAACAGCGTGTAATGATTGAATGGTGCACGTGCAGCAAATACCAAAATTCAAAACTTGAAAATCTGACGGATTTCTACATATAGTTAACCCTTACCCTGCTAAATTTCTATAACGAACTTGTCCATCTTTCAATTTGAACAGTACCATTAACTGTTATAAGGGGTTTTTTTTTTCAAAAAGAAACTTAAAATTAGCAAGTATATTGCATTAACTGTACTATGCTTTAGGTCTAAACAGTTCACACTGCATACATGTATAGCTTAACACAAAATAAATGTGCTCTATCACTACAGAACTGGAAGTGTTTAATAATCGGCTTTTACTACGTCATATTTAATAATGAATGTAGCTGTACATGCACAATAAATTTGTTTATGCAGTTATTTTGAATTATACATTGGATGAAAATTTTCAACATTAATTTTGAAGAAAACATCTAACAATTAAAAAATTGTGAAAGATAGGCAGAGGATATCTTTAAATTGTTAATGAGGAATTATTGTATATGTGTTGAATATCATAGCGACCTTGAGAATTAATAGCATTTTATAACACGGTTGAAATGGAACACTAAACCAACTGTGTTAAGTGTATGGTCATAGCATGCGAGAAGGAAGATTGATGTTAAAATAACGAACAAAAGGCATTATCATATTTTAGAGAAATATCCATAGGCCATCAGAGATTTATTTTGAGTTATAACCTAATTCATTTTCAAAGTAGCTTTACCGACAATCGTCCAGGATACTGATTTTAGACGCTGACATAGAAATTTTCGTGAAGAATTTTCATGCAAACATTTTAGTTTATTAGCTAGCTAAGGACAGATTTACGGTAAAACAAAACAATGGGCTGCTTGGATGATGTTAGTTATTGAGTCAGTTCATTCAATCACATAGTTAATAGTTAAATAGAGAACTTCAGTAGTAAACATCAAATATCTAACTCGCAAATGTAATAGCGATTTATATAAAATCTAAAAACAAAATTATACGAGGCAAATAAAAAGAAAAGAAAATTTATTTCAGTTTAGTTTCACGTAGTCCTTCTAAACAGTTCCAACAGCAAAACAACTAGTATATGTTTCTTCTCGACGAGACAGCTTCTTAAAGCATATTGATTTTTGCATTAACATCTAGCAGTAACAAGATAGTTCGAAAAAATACAATGATGCTACAGTTGGAGCCTGCAAGCAGATCTCCTTCAAGAAAAACTAGGATACTGAGAAAGCAATATAAATATTTAAATACAATATTGGAAATGCACTTAGGCCATTAGCTTATATTTCCACTACTTATACACAAGTGCGTAGTATTTTAGCTCGCAATTCAGGAAATACAGAGGTTCCTAAGTGAGCATCTAGGTTAAAGGAATTACTGATGCTTTTGAGGATCTGACAGAGATACTGGTGGTTATCGAACTCAAGGTTTTCTGCTTGAGTGAGACCTATCTATGCGTGTGGACCTTAACTTAATGCATTTACTTTTACCATTTATATAACAGTATTGAAATAATTATCAAAGAATGCCAAAATTTTACTGATGGATAATAAGCAACCCTCACCTACGATGTCAAACACGTATCTGTCTACAACTTTTGAAATCCAGTCTTTTAAAACAACATAGAACCTGTCCATATCTTCGAAACCGTTTACTTGAACATTTAAGCACATAAAATCTCCAACTACAGTATACTTGCATTAGCTTTATCGGCAGCTCTTATTCCGACATACGGAATTATTTTATCCACATCAAATGATAATGTATCCAAAGTAACCACAATTTGTATTTTCTTCTGAAACAATCCATTATTTATAATCCAAGGCAACAGAACTCAGCAACAGAGGTTTTGGAGCTGCAGCTGGTAAAAACTAAAATATGTTCGCAAATCAAATTGATCTGTTTAGTAAATAGCGAAACAGAGTGATTTTAAATCCCAGATCTGTTTCAACATCTGATTCAATAACGTTTATATTAGCCGTCGGAAGTAAACAACGTGTCGTTACTGCCGCATATTAGCAGATATAATAAACTTATTTCATGTCATATTACAAATTTGTTCTTATTTGATGGTAAAATCCAAACTCTCATGCATACAAGAGAACACTGATCTTTGGCAAGAAAAGATTTGCTTTAATTAAAAATTTTGTTCTTAATTTTCAGTAGCCTTTGTTAAATTCTGACCATGCAAAATCACAAACAATATTGTCGTATTTATGTTGTACACTTCAATTTATATGATTTTCATGCCTTTAAACAGGAAATGACATTATATTGATTGTTATACTGAACGCATGCTGTTAAATTCCTGGACCTTCTAGAAAACTTTATGACGCGTAATTCCAGACAATATGAAATCAATAAATAGCCATGGTGAAAATTGAAAATGCATTTTATCTGATGTTACGAGAACTAATGGCAGGGGAGTATGTGGAATGTTAAGTGATTTTAAATAAATTATAAAATTTAAGAGTGAGTGATTTGATAAGTAAGAGGTTTCGAAAAAAAAAAACGGACAAAATATTAAAAAATTGCTTCATATGTCTACCGTTACGCAATTGATTTACATGAACATATTGTTTAACCAAGAATCCTATTCTTAATAAAAAAACAATGGTTTATGAAATAGATATAGTCTTTTTTACTTATATCGTGGCATCGTCATTCTGTTACGATCGATAGAATTAACAATAGTTGAGTTAACTGTTTCTGATAAGGACAACAGTAAAATACGCAGAATATACAATGAGCAGAGTCAGTCTTCAAGTTGACAAATTTTATCTAAAGAGGACATCTAAAGGTATAAAAAAGAACGAGCGAGAAATGCCGACTATATGTACAATTAGGTTTCAAAGTATTACCAATTACTCTCATTTAAATCCAGCCAGTGGTTTTTAATGGTTTCATATATTATATTTGTAGAACGCAGTAACTAGATCTGTATATCGTTTAAATGTAGACTATAGATATTTCCCTTATAAAAATATTAAAAGTTAATCGTATGCATTTTTGGTAAAGTCAAAATAAACCATTAATATCCTTTGATGTAAATTCAAAATCAAATTGTGAAAAAGAGCCATAGTCACGCTTATAATTGTAAAGAACGTACAATCTGTTGAAACTGTCATAAATTTTTAAATTTAAATTTGAAATAAATTTGCTTAAAGCAGGAGAACTGTTATACTGCATCTTTAAAATTTCTAACTAACAACTCGAAAACTTATAATCTGTCATGTAGATATGCAATGTAATGTATCAAAGTCAATGTTACATTGGTGCCGATTTCCCCTAATACTGAGCAAGCGAACATAGTGTTTCGCATAAATATTTCTTCATTTCTTGATCAAAGTGAACATTTGTTAGGAAGGAAGCGCGCGGCAAAATGTTCAGTGTCATTTAAATATTTTCTCTTTAAAACTATGTTTCGGCACGTACATCCAAATGTCCGTAAGTCTGCGCATGCAACTTGCATATGAAAATGAGGGTAGTTAGCTTAATGTTTAAAATCGTTCCATCTAGAACACATTACCGCTGTAACAATGATTTTTTTTTTTACTTACAAATTGATAATAAAGTAAAATGGACCTGTTGATTCAGAAGATAACTTTGACTGTGTTCAATTCAAGAAAGTATGATAAGTTTCAATAAACGTAATGAAACGACTTATCAACGGTAAATTAGTGTTTACAACAACTGTTACCAAGGATACACGAAGGATGTAAACTGTAAATCCAATACTCATATATAATCAACATTGACTACCTTTCGACTCTTCATTAAAATGGCGTGTCATGAATTACACTTGCGCAAATATTAGGTTTTAAAAACTACAAACTATCTTATATCGCATAGAAAATGTTGCGGGAATGAAAAGGCTATTTTAAGCTCCCTCAATATATCTTTCAGGTTTGGCTGTTCAGTAAAAAATATTTAGATATACTTAGAGCTACTAGCTCTGTGGTAGTCTACTTTCAGACTAAATTTTATTTTTTTTGTTGTATTTCACTAATAAAAAAAAAATAAAAGAAAAATAATGGAAAAAAATAATAATAAAATAAAAATGATAAAAGCGAGACCGCACATGAGAATCAAATAAAAAGATGGTTATTGTCTGAATTTCTCTGAAGCAAAATGAAATAGATAGAAGAAAAAGAAATTATTCAATATGTTTTACGAATTTACGGAAAAGGCAAGTAAAGTTATCCTAAAAATCATTGTTCCCATGGTTACTAAATTCTTACGAACGAATACCATGTTAAGTGTTTGATATTCTGCTCATAAATGAACTTTGATATTCCATTTAGGTCGTAAAGAAAATGCGTTATCACGAAAACACGGGACTCGTGACATTTATGTTTTAAGATTTCATGCAAAATAAAATTATCAACTACACAGACTAGAAGAAAGGTCCTTAATGTCCATATCTTCTGTATTTTTCAATATAATATACCGTCATAGGGTTATATACTTCAAATCTGGCAAGAAATACGAGATATTAGCAGTTTAAACATTAAAGTAAATGCAGGAAGTAAATGCACTGAATCTAGTCTTCCGACAAGTGTACTACATCCTTAACATCGTTTTAAGTACACCTGTAGCTCAGTGGATAGCTTAGCAACAGAGTTGGTATTTTGTTGCCCCGGGTTCGATTCTCGGGTCATATCAAGCTCATAGCTAAAATTTATTACTATATTATGGCCACCGGCCACGGTACGAATAATCTATACAGAATGTACAGTCAAACATTAAACAGTTTAGCATCAATTTTAAACGGCAGCTTAAATTAAACAAATTAAACATTTACGTTTCTCAGATGCATATTAAATGTGCATTGCCATATTTCTAATCACGTATTCATCTCTACTAGCCTTAGTTGTTTAGAATTTGGTCAATGTTGGATTATTGACATACTTCTGTAGTAGATAATTACATTTTAATTCAACATAATATGGACAAACATTTAGCAAGTTTACATGAAAGACAAAAAATTCTATCTATATTCCTGTAACGACCTCTTCCATTTCAAGAATATGAGCAGATGCTCTAAAACATACATATAAGCGCTTCTAAACTTTCGCTGTCGCTTTTCAATCAAACGTTGTTTTTTTCTCGCTGAATAGCTGTTTTAATGAATTTAACGTCGTTTCACTGTAGTATTTCATGTATATACTATACTTTTGGAAGATTTATATGTTATTGCCAAATTGTATAAATGTATAAATATATATGTAAGGTTCCTTTTTTTTGCATAACAGAATATTAAAAATATAGAAGTTCATTAAGATCTACATAATTCTAAATAATTTCTGAGTCTGAAGTCGAGGCGGCTACCACCAATGCTACCAATTTCAACGTTATGTCTTTTTCTTTTTTTGCGAAATGTGGCTCGATTCGCATTTCAAACTACGTTTGCTACCAATCGCATAATTATAATCATTCGACGTAATCTCATTTTTAGTTATATTATAAAAAAAAAATCGAAAATATAGTTTTTTTTATAGTTAAAATCTTACTATTACAGAAATTTGATTCTGATTTTAATTTCTGATTTTATTTCCCAATCATAGCTATATATCTATACCAAACGTCATGTTATTAAAGACTTTCAAATTTCTGTCAGGAATTAGCGGGTAGCTTTAAGACCTGACATATGGAGGTAAAACGTACTACTTTTACTCACCGATATCAAATACATATTTATCCACTATTTGACAGAACCAACGCCTTAGATACACAATCACTTGATTCATAGCTTGTGACAGTGTATCTGTTTGTCACAATTTTACATCAGACCTCAGTACCAGTCTATTAATTTAAGCCAATATTATGAATATACTTGTATTTCTGATATTTATCCACCTAATAGTATGAAAACCAGCGTCTCCGTAAAGCAATTATTTTGTAGTGTTTTCAATGTGTTCAGATTTCACACTGTTACCTTGGTTAAGCTGGTCATGTGACGCAAATGTTTATTTTCTTGGTAACAAGTTAGCATTTTAAATGGCATACCAAGTAAATAAATTTTAAGGCGTCTTTTGTACATAGCTTTATGCTGATATATTTGGAATGCAAATAGTCATAAATATGACGCATAAAAAGAAGACCTGAGTATAGTCTTTTTCTAGTAATACTGCAATGGTTTAAAGTAAGAAGACAATCAGAAATTCCTTCTTTTGCAAGAATGAGACAGATTTTCGAACAAAAAATGTAGGGAAAATGCCTGAATTGTTAATTTTCATAAATTATTTATTTTGATGTCCGTCCACCATAGCTCTCGGAATCAGTCAGTAAATATCCGAAATGACAGCTGTTAGGTTATCATAAAATTCCGCATGGATACGGCTATCAAGAGAGCATAGTATTTGTTGTGTTTAACGTTGCACCGTCACAATTATTGGTCATATTGCGACTTTCTAGTTTTTATGGTGGAGGAAGACCCCAGATGCATCTACGTGCATTATTTCATCACGAGCAGGCACCTGGGCAGAACCACTGACCTTCCGATAGCCAGCTGGATGGCTTCCTCACATGAAGAATTCAGTGCCCCGAGTGAAGCTCGAACCCACATCAGTGAGGGGCAAGTGATTTTAAGTAAGCAACCTTAACCAATCGTCCACGGAGGCCCCTAGAGCGTAGTGTTTCAAGCCAAATTTGAGTGTACATACCGTAACTGAGAGCCAACAGTTTTCTCCCTTCTATTCTGTTGTTGTAATTGTAAAGGTTGACGCGCCTATTGATTAGGTCATAAAAATTACGAAATTCTGGAGAAGAAGTTGGCGATCCTGATCCTTTGACTTTATCATAATTATGTGGACTGCACTACCCATTAATACATTTACATTGACTATATAAATAAAATGGAGATACATATCTTTTTTTAAGAATTGGCGTCCGTTAACATTATACTTAACAGGTAAAAGCATCAAGAAAGGATTTTCCTCTCTTCATTGGTAAAGTAAACATAGTTTTACATCATGAACCTCAGAAACAATTTAGAATTTGTAAATTTTGCATGTCAGCAAAATCTGACAGCAAGATATTCAATATAGATTAATAACAACCTGCAAGCTAGTCAGTTTTAACGTGGAATGAATAAGAAGGCTTATTAAGACGATATTGAATTTCAAAACGTTAAGTCTGAAATAACAGTCATTTATTGCTCGCTTTTGACATTATAAAAGCTGGGTTATTCTAAGCAGACATAACATGATAATGTCAGATGTCGCATGAAAGTCATATGAGCCGCGCCATGAGAAAACCAACATAGTGGGTTTGCGACCAGCATGGATCCAGACCAGCCTGCGCATCCGCGCAGTCTGGTCAGGATCCATGCTGTTCGCTTTCAAAGCCTATAGTAATTAGAGAAACTGTTAGCGAACAGCATGGATCCTGATGCGCAGGCTGGTCTGGATCCATGCTGGTCGCAAACCCACTATGTTGGTTTTCTCATGGCACGGCTCATATGTGGGCACACAGGTCTGTTTAGATTGAAGTAACAAGGTTCTTTGAGTTCAATTAATTCACTTTTTTTTCTGAAACTAGAACTAAAGCCAGATCAAAAGCCATTGTTGAGCCATAAATTTCACAGAAATGAATTCTTCAAAGAAAATCATACTAATACACCATACATTTGCGAAATTTATGTTCTACACCATTACCCCTAGTGAAGCAAAAGCATCTACTTTTCAAAACAAAAATGCTATTAACGAACGTCACACGTACATACAGAACGATGAGAAATATAACAAAATATAACATCATACTTAAATCATTACACAACACCACAGAACGGAACACTCGGGGCGTTGAAATATTCATGTGAGGAAGCCATCCAGCTTGCTTACGGGAGGTCGGTGGTTCTATCCAGCTGCCGCTCGTGATGAAATAATGCACGGAGGGGCATCTGTGTTCCTCCTCCACCATCAAAGCTGGAACGTCGCCATGTGACCTATAATTGTGTTGGTGCGAAGTTAAACCCAACAAATACAAAAACAGAACGGAACAGAACGAAACGAAACAGAACAGATCCGAAAAAAATAGAATAGAGTAGAAATGATGTCTATTTCTGATACTTGCAACATTGCAAACTTTTTACTTTCTTATCATCCCTTCATGCATTGTAGTACGCATGCTTCTCCAGAATATGTATAGTTTTTTTTTAATCGCGTGGCATTTCAGAAACTAAAAAGGAAGGCATTGTCCTCCTAAATGAAATGCGGTTGTATATTATCAGAGAGTCGATATTTGTAAAGGGTAGGGTAGGGGAGGGGCAGTTATAGTGAAAAACCCACATTTTTTCTAGCGTACTGTTCTACCGTGGTGCAGAACTTAAGTGAAGAATTCATGTTTGTAAAGTTTACGATTCAACAAGTCTTAGTCGAAATAAAAAAGCAAATCATATTTGCAAATCAGCAGTCATGGACGTTTGGCAAAACAAATTATACATATATCGAGGGCTCAGCTGCTTCTATTTCTATATACACTTAGACTAGTTTCGCTCACAGCCCTCGATATGGTAAACAAAAAAACGTACAAAACTATTGCAATAACACCCCAGCAATTTTCTTCTTTTAGGGCGTCTTTATAGTTTTATATTTAATATATTTAAATATAGAATTTCACACAACTTTGATATGTCCCTCTATATATATACAAACTCGGTAATCCATGTTAATTACATGATATTGTCCGAACAAATATTGAAGAAAGAATAGAAAACAAAAGCAACAACAAAACAAACATTTTGTAAATCTTTACCTTTGGTGTATATTTTCATTCTTTTTCAACTTAGTAATTCCTTTTCAAGGACCGTTTTGCAATTCAAATCCGGAAATTCTTACTATGAAACGTTTAAAATGCAAACATTTGCACTGCATGTATAATTTGTCTAAGAAAACTCTCAGAAATAGAAATTTCGATCAGTGTAACCTAATTGAGACCATGTGACTTGATTGTAAATCTTCAAATTCAATAGTGGTTAAATTTTCCAGGAGAACTCTGCACTAATGCAGAAGTTTTAAAGACAAAAACGTATAAAAACAAACAATCCAAAATACATGACCTAATACTTTTTAATGTAATAAAAACTGAAATATCATAGAATTAATTTTATGTATGATACAACATATGCCTACACTATGGTCCGTGTATAATTTAACACTTATAAAATCACATATTCTGTCTGACACTTTCTCTGATTATACCTCATTCTGTAAATAGAATTTTACACCAGTCGGAAGCATTCCAATTTTGGTAGCTGTAATTTCAACTGTATTACAATAATACTCGCAGCCAAACACTTTTTAATTGTTTGACGATAATAAGTATGAAGATTAGTTTTCCGTTTTAAGGCATTATTGACTTAAGCTCTTGGTCGAAAGAAGAAAGAAAATCTTGGTTTCACGACAGCGGCAGCATCTTACAAAAAGTTGCTTTTCGCTCAATTTAGTGAGAATTTAAATATATGCAATGCCAGTCTTTCATACAAATATTTTACCTTTACATAATACTGCAGAAAATTCTAATCAACTGTGTTTGATTCGAGTAAATATAAAGATTAACTGTGTATGTAGAACTTTTCGGCTACATAAATAAATGACTGGTACTTACAGGGCTTTGTTATAAAAAGTTCCGATGTTTTAGTGGTAATACACACTTTAACTGTACTCAGCTATCCAATTATATATGCAATATTTTAAACACTCTTGTTAATTTTATATAAACTATAGATAGTAACAGTTCTTTTTTTTTTCAAATGTGGAATAAATCTAGGCCTTGTCTAGCTTATATAAATTTATATATATATATTTATAATCAGTATATAATCCGCCTGCAAGAAAACCAGCTGTATTACATACTCTTTTTAATTAAACGTCTAATATTAAAACATTTACAGTACTGTAATGCTGAAACTTATAAAAATGCCTGTATAACATATGTATGATAATATACAGAAATATTGTTTTCATTGCGAAAACAAAGCCGGAGTTCTTTTCAAAGAACACCCGCCATTTACCTTATTCCATATTTTTGACCTTTCCACTCAAAAAAAACCTTTCCTATTTTTTCGATATCTTTGTTTTACATTTTGAATTCATGAAATGAAAAAAAAAAACACAACTAAATGCTATTAACTTGAATAAAAAAATCTAAATTGTGCGTTTCTATCTTTGCCTTGCAAAAAAAATAGTACAAGGAGTCTTAGACTACCAAACCATTATTAGCTTTCACATGTTCTTAAGTCAAAAGTAACAAATAAAATACTGCAATATATACAGGCTTACGTAGATCGTTTGCCGTAAGGAATGTTTTACATTTGTTTGGCGAAATCTTCTTATATCTAAAACAAACCTTGTATTTTCAGATGCTAAGGACCCGAAGCGTAGTCAATATCGTTATCTGCGATATTGCTCTAACTGTAAAATATTAGTTCAACATTTAATGTATTACTTTTCTAATTAAAGCCCTTACGACAACAACCGAACAAAATGAAATATATCTCTTGCAAGGATTTAATAGGGTAATTCGTCATCCAGAGATTCCTTCCAGTTTATAAAACATGTCCGATAACATCAACTGGTTTTGATAAATGGAAATAAGTCATATCAATTGTTTAAAGAATCAATACAACTGTAATTAGCAGATGCAAATAATACCTCTACAAACATCAAACAAAAGTTCATTTCCAGTGGAAGAAAGGTTATATTGAAAAATCTATCAAGTCGAGTGCTTCAAACCACGCAATCGGCTTACGACACAGCTGAGCTAATAGCATCTGAAGTATGGCTTGTTTCTGATAAATAGTTCTATTCCACTGAGATACAAACACTCAATACAATACCAGTGACAGAACATCTGTTACATTCGAGAATGATTTAATGAATTGTTGTATATAAAATTGATATATAAACGTTAATTGACGACCAAAATGAATTTCTTTAAATCAACGTTAGGACAAGTATGTGTTGTTTTTTTTTAAAATAAAATAAATAAATAACAAAATAAAAAAAGCAGTAGGTAGATGCATTGGTCTGATTGAGTGGTGCTATTCATAATGTGAATTTCTTTATTGCTTAACAACATTATTTTAATGATCCGGTGGCAAATTTAGAGGAGCATTACATTTCTGACAATTGTTTAAATTTGTATGATATATCTAATATACAAATAATATACATAAGGAGATCCCTTATATAATACATGTACATTGTAACAAATAAATACATTTGTGTATATACAAAAAGCTTAGAATTTCAAGACCAAATTCATTTTTTGCCATAGAACAACAGAAATATATTTTAAAAATGCCATTACCGTACTTTATCCCTATTATAATACCAATAAGAAGTTTAAGCATCCGCGCACATTTCACTTGAAACATTATCTTATTATCTTATTGCTTTCATTGCTGTCTTAACAACTCAAGCTGGCCTTCTTTACTGTCTTCTCGGATGATATACCATAAAATGTTTTCTTTCAAGCAATGCAGTTTACATTCCACCTATGCTTAAACTAAATCAGGCAACGACGCAAGAAGTCTGCAGGAGGCAAACGCCTTTCGGGGTTGTATAGAGCACGCAAGACTATCAACTTTATTTTTATTTTTTAATATGCATTTTACGCGATGTCGAAATAAACAATAGCTGTAAGAAATGAGCCATCTTAAATGCATGCTCAATAAATCTCTTTTTGTTATATAGACTCAGTTCATTGTTGTCAAAGATTCTCCTTTATTTCCAAGCAAGTTTGTAAAAGAAATTCCCATCTATATCCATCAAAACAGTGGCAATGACTTTTGCAAAACATGTATACGTACAAAAATTAATGAAAACCATTTGTATTGTATTTCGTAAAAATTTGAAATAAACATTTATAAGCTAATGGTATTTCCAAACAAGTATACCATATGGTAGAAAAACTTAATTACATGCGCATGGTTTTCAAGATGAGAATATCCTAACGATCTCTTGAATTCTATATTTAGTCTGCATGCAATTATCAGGCAGATCTAAATGCGTAATTTAGAGAAGTCTATGAAAAATTCAAGCTGCCTGTCTACTGTTTACAGAACACAATACTTAATCGATTAGTTTTCTCCTTAACCCTCTTGTCTTGATGTTTTCAAGTTTAGTATGTGCTTAAGATATTAGACTTTTTTCTATCTAGATTATAGGTTGTGCAAACGTTTCTGTCTTTCTCTGCTGTCATAAAACTTTGCTAATGGAATGACACGGGAAACACTTCGAGTTTACAATACTGTAAATGCATTCAGACCCCTTGTTTCCATTAACCTTAATTCATGTTATGGACCCTTCTTATTTGTTTTATTTTATGACAATCGGCAAAATGGATATTAACCAAGTACATTTCTGGCATTCTCAAGTTTGCACGCAAAGTCATATGCGTGTTGAGCTACATTTACGTTCCGAGAATGCCAAATGCTTAGGAGCAAGAAGCAGGAACACATAATGCCGAGTGTTAATACGGGTTCACTACCCTAATTCATACTTTTCACATCATTATTCTTTGAATCCTATATTTGTATAAACTTCATGTAAACCCATATAAAAATGTGTCTGCTATTAAGATTAATTAATGTCTTTATTTATATTTTGATAATAAAAATAGTACTGTAACAATAACAGTTTTTATTTCCCATGTTCATTGTGCAGATAGATAAAAGCTACAGTTAGCCTACAGAGAATCTGAAAATCAGCCAATACCTCGTTCCTAGCATGCAGACAATAACACAGCCAATAAAGTAACGTGACGAATAGTTTATGTGAAAACATGTGAGATATTTATTACTTTTACATGCAACCGGTTTCTATTATCGAGCCAAAGCAGACTAGCCATTCTTTTTTAAAAGCTAGTATGACATACGAGAAAGAATACCTGCTTTGACCGTAAAGATATTTTGATCAATATTAGTCTGGAAACCTAATTTGGAACAGTTCATCATCACGCAAACCGTTATTCATCCTGTCGGTTTACATTATGTACAGTACATATGGCGTATGACCTTTTCTTTTTACCAATACGTTATCTTTTTTTAAGCATGCACCACCCATTAACATACAAGGAAGAAAAGACCGACTCTCTGCTATTGCCGTGAAACTTAATCCTAATAACCAATATGAAAGAGTTTTAACAGCGACGCATTAATAATTATTCGGCACTGACCAGCATTAAAAAAGAATAAAAAACGAGTATTAATGGCACGTGAATATCCTTGTTAATATACAATTATCCTCCCGGTAATGCATAGGCGAATTCAATGAATAAAGTGGTTTAATGCAAGAATACTTGTAAATAAATATTTTACATAACAGAAAATGACAGTTTTTTTCTCGTTATCTCTTTTATCTCAAGTTCCTTTTAAGTCTGCATGCAGCACTCTGAGATTTCTAACTGCCCCATAAAATGCAAGACACCAGTCTGTTGTTTACAAAACAAATGCATATATCGATTGATGGCGTTCTTATTCAACTTGATGTGGATACTGTTTACAGTTTGCACTTACAGTCAAAGTTGTTTTGCTTCTCAAACTGGCTGTTGCTACTGCTGATGGTGCAAAGTCAACTGCCCGCATTGAAACTTCTAGCATATAACTCAGGATTATGAGAATACTAGTCAAGATAAAGTTATGGTTCTTTAACCATATTAAAGCCGACGAATATAACAAAAAATGATATGTCATATGAATATGATACACATTTATCGGCGCAGCCATATAAGGCTCGTTTTCTTGACCAACCATGACCTATACACAAGTTGGCAAATCAGATTGCTTGATAAGAAATGAAAGGTATTTTTTTGTATACGAAAGATTAATTGAGCCGTGCCATGGGAAAACCAACATAGTGGGTATGCGACCAGCATGGATCCAGACCAGCCTGCGCATCCGCGCAGTCTGGTCAGGATCCATGCTGTTCGCTAATAGTTTCTCCAATTCCAATAGGCTTTACAAGCGAACAGCATGGAGCCTGACCAGACTGCGCGGATGCGCAGGCTGGTCTGGATCCATGCTGGTCACATACCCACTATGTTGGTTTCCTCATGGCACGGCTCAATTAAACATTCTAGATAATTAGGTAAGTGTTCAATTTCTTTTACTCTGTGTCTTGTGCAACACTGAGTGAGATGACAAACATTCATCTTTAATGACACTGTTTACGGGTTTTACAGATCTGTGCCGGTCAGTTTATTTAGCAAGTACAGTACACTTTTATGTCTACATAAGTCTAATAAGTATGTCTAATAAATACAACAAAAATCCCGTTAAGATACGTATTTTCAACAAATTTCAGAAAGAGTCGTGTACGGTCATACAACATGCTGTATTAACAAGTGTGATTTTCAGGCGCAATTAATTTAAGTCTACCAAATGGAGAAAGACTGTGTCAAAAATCTTTGTTTGTAATAAACAATATCCATTTTCATAAACAATTTTTGTCTCGTTTGATGATTTAGCTATAGAAAGGAACCACTTCAAATGATTTAAATCACAAATACAGTATTCTAGCAACAGCTCTTAATATAAAGATATGACCAAAGGAAAGTAGGTAACCCATGTTTGGTTTATTTGTAGAAGAATTTTCTTTTTACATTCATTCCTTTCATAGTATGAGACCTTCAAATTCAAGTTTTTTCTTTAAGATCAAACACTTACTAAATTTATCTATAATCTATTTTCCAATTATATCGCGTCGACCATCTTTTTTTATTATATTTCTTATTTGACATATACGACATTCTGAGTATTGTCAATCTAGTAACTTAATCTGCAATAAATCTCACAAAATTTTCCTTAAAATGTCTAATAATACAAAACAGAACAGAATTGATTCAGGACTTAAATCAAATGTTTCTTATCCATTCAACATTCAGCAAGACTTATTTCGTTTGTGTTCTTTATATGAATTAAGTCCTCTTCACACTTTCGACACTTCTGGACAGCATCATTTTTTAAATTTTTAAAAATTAAACATAAATTTTACTTATTTTTGTATTCATTTATCTAACATATGCCATGAATTATACACTTTAGTATCGCTGGAATAACCGATCAATGACCATATTCACAGTACAACAAATGTATGAAATAATGATATGAAAAAACTGGAGTCATATTGTGTTTAAAATACAAAATACGTTTGGCCCGTTTGCTCTAGCTAGACAGAAATGAAGTGGTTTTGTAGCTTTCAAACGGCGTGCTTGGAAGTAAGAAATTATATAATTATGATTTAAAGTACAACTTAAGAAGCTCAGAGGCGCCTTGATATTCAGTTTCGATGAAAAAGTAGATCGATGTTGTGTTATATATATGGTATTTGTAAAACATTTTTTTTAAAATCGTCGTGATAACGAAAAATAGTCCAAAAAGAGAACGACCGAAGACAAAATAAGAAAGGTTCACTTTGGGGGACTGTTTGTGATGTTAAAAGCAATTTGTGAGATCAAAAGTTACGTAATTTGCTTACTGTCATTTCGAGATATTTACTTTAAATGGTACCCGTTACACTTAAAATCTTTTAACCTCGTGACATGTACGCATTAGCATCATAATAAGACTTCAGGTATTGTCTGATATTACATGAGACCAGTCTGTTGACGAGACAATAATCGCAGCCTCAGCCATGTTATTACATAGTAGAAGAAAGCAATACAGTGTGTTACTACCTTATAATTTTTCTGTAGGTCTTTTCTTATATAACATTTAGAGATACGTACAAAATCAATTTTCCTTAGCAGGTCATACATCCACTATTTTGTTAAGCTTTAAAACTGCAAAAAGACCTATCGTTCGACCTAACATATACCTATTGTACCTAATTCACGAGGCAGGACAATATTGAAATTATCATATAGACAGTGCTAGAATACCTTAATTTAAAGGTATGGTATTTATAATGAAATTTATACATATCAAATAGACATAATACATACGCTACGTCTTTAAAAGTCACAAGAGTACATACAAACCTGAAAAAAGCAGAATTTCAATGCAGTAGATATCTTCGAATTTAGAAGCATTTTCTAGAGAATTTTGTCACAGCTACGTTACTTAGAACATTACTACAAGGTTAAAATGATCTAGAGCTGAAGAGCAATCAGATTACACTTATCTCATTA
Source organism: Mercenaria mercenaria (assembly GCF_021730395.1). Classification (NCBI taxonomy): domain Eukaryota; kingdom Metazoa; phylum Mollusca; class Bivalvia; order Venerida; family Veneridae; genus Mercenaria; species Mercenaria mercenaria. Next base: position 54,969,626 of record NC_069369.1, read on the forward strand.
CACTTTTATTATCTGACAGACGTACTATACTAATAAGAGCTTGATTTATTTTAATATCTATCATTGAATTTCAAATTATTCAGATTATGCTTTCAAACTGGCATTTTCTAATTTAATCCGAACCTACCGGGCTATAAGCTGTGCCAGACGGTACTTTCTAACACGTACTGAATCTCATGTTGCCTGCACACATTGCCCTCATTTCCGGATGTTGTAAAAGTGTTTGCCGTCATTGTGACATTGAATATTATTTTAAATAATTAGTATACATTGTCATTTATTGAAAAATACGATTTAGTCGTGTCATTTAAAACAGCTTTATTCAAAAGTAAACTAATACAAATACTTGACCAGTTTGTAAATATGGTGGTTTAGATGTACGAACAACTTTAACAGCTTCATAACGTATAATATGGCATGGCGTCTGGTACATTTAGAGGCGTAACATAATCCAGGATTTGTTAAGACTTACGCTGGTATTAGCGTTCAATGGAAATGAAATTATCAGCTGTATTGTAACAGTATGGTCGGTCTTGTTTCAGCTTAATGCTGATGAATGGATGTTTAGATATAGGTCATCCGAGACAAGACGAGGTTTACGTTAAGCTCAAAACTGCTTCGCTTTACCAGGATTCTCGTCTTTGATAACGGTTACGCAGATAAAGGTCACATTTCAAAAATGTTATTAATTGTTCTTATTCTTAAAAGTAGTCAGAAGATAAGCATCGTTGGACAACTAGGTACAACCATCGGCCTTTCTCAAGTCAACTAGACATCTTTCTAACATGAACGAATCCAGTAGGTGTACACTACACATGATTGGAGATTTAACATTTCTGAAGATAAAGATCAATTAAAGCAATCAAGGACAAAAGCCCAACAAGAAAAGCCACATTCAAAGAACGCAGCCGTCCATATAGCAGTCTACTTCGAAAAAATGGGTATGTGTAACTGTATACATGTGCATGGTGCACACTGATTGAGCCGATACCCCGTTTTAAAGTTATGAGCAGCTTTATTTATTTCTGTCTCCGCATTCAACATACGGAGCATAAAAGTACACAATGCCATTTTAGTGCAACTGTCACAAAAAGTCTTGTTCGTGTTATGATGTAATAAAAAGAAGTAAGAAATAAGCAATACGCTCTGTCTCAACCTCGCAATTATTCCGCGCAATGTCCTTTTTATTATCAAACTAAGGGATACAATTATTTCAGACATATTTTTCTCTAGCATGTCATATATTTTTCTGCTTTAAAGTACGACCCTTTGGGGTTCAATGAATATAAATGATTTTAAGTACAAACAATGTACTAGATAAAAGACGTCTGAGCAAACCACAGTAAAGAAATATAGCTCTTTAGGTAATATTATGTTATATGAGCCATGCCATGAGAAAACCAACATAGTGCATTTGCGACCAGCATGGATCCAGACCAGTCTGCACATCCGAGCAGTCTGGTCAGGATCCATGCTGTTCGCTAACGGTTTCTCTAATTGCAATAGGCTTTGAAAGAGAACAGCATAGATTCTGACCAGACTGCGCGGACGCGCAGGCTGGTCTGGAACCATGCTGGTCGCAAGTGCATGTTGGTTTTCTCATGGCGCGGCTCATTTTATTTTTTTTAAATTAATTTGGGATGTTTACCCTTTACTTCCATTTTATGACCGAATATCTCCCCCACCCCATAATGGCAGGCGTCACGACGGCATCAAACACGAAGATCGTCAAAATAATAAAAATACTAACGTCTGTCATTACTACGCTAGGTGAGCTTTTCTAGTTGTAAGACAGGCAGGTATTTGTTTCTATTAGCGGATTTAATTGTCAAGTTGCGTGTCATATTTCATTTGTATAATTATGGCCATTTTTCTTTAAAATCTGTTTTTTTTTCTGATGTAGTTGTTAATTTCTGGTATAGATTTTCCTCCTATTACCTTATATCAAATAAAAGTAACATCTTCACTGTAAAATATTGACGTAGAATATATTAAACACATCATCACTTTCCTCTCATTTGTGCAAGGGATATCAATGCTTTGAAGTACCTAATTATATCTTCATCTGAGGCAAGAGTTGTCATTCTTTGCGAACACAGATCAAAATAAAATCTCAAAATTTCAGTTATTGACATAAAACAAAACTTTCATCAAATTCCCATTTGTCAAATATTTTCTTTTCTTATTTGAAGGTTTCTGGACTTTTATTTAATGTGTTTCCACCATTCAAATTTTGGGTTTTTATCTCTATTTTTTGACTTAATATACACAGAGCATTTTAGAATTCCTTGTATAAAACTTCTGTTATGATACAGTTCTGGTTCAATATATGGAAATAATTATAGAAAAAGTTATTGTACATTTCCGTAGAATAGTAGTTTAGCAGTATTTCTGTGTAATAAGTACTAAAATAGATTGTTTCCCTTTTGTATGAACTTTGTTGGAGATTACGCTATGCCATTCAATTTAGTTCGATTGCAGAGTTCATTATATTTAAGAATTTTCAAGTATAACCAATAAAAAAGGCAACACTCTATAACAATATTTCTGCCTTAAATTAGATTTACAACGTAGCCAAAACACGTTTCAACTCTTAACGTATAGGCTGAGCAATAAATACCATATACACGAGAAACACGCTAACCCTACTGGAATAAAAGCGACATTTGTCCATACTTTGTAAAGACTTTGCTGCTAAATTTTTTGTGCTGGCCCTTTTTTTAAATCTTGACACCCCAACGTCCACTTTCCTGCTCTAATGAGAGAAGAAGACCAGTTATTAAAGACCCATAATTACAGGCTTGGATGAGCATCTAGATAGAAGATCACAACCGCTTAACTGTTTAATTATGGCTGTTAATATTATATAATTTGATCATACACGCAATAAATTCCCGCTTTTATTACACACTTGATAATCTGCTGTTGCCTTACGTGTGGTGTACAGAAAGAGTATATACAAAGGAAAGAACAAGTGGCATGGTGATTTCTAAGTCAATGATAATTCTACAACTCTCTTTTATCATTTCTATACTAAAAATATAGGTCAGTTTTCTCTAGCAAAACAGACATGAAGGAAGTCTTTTGTCTGGCTAGGAAACGACATTCCTGGGTTAAATAAATATAATAATGATTTAAAGTACCAACGCAATAGCACTGTGGCGCCAGAACCTTCTGTTTTCAAAGAAACATAGATCAATTGTTACAGTAGATTAACATAATAAAGACATTTTCTCGCACTTTTCTTTTATAATCGAATCATTCCATATTTCCCTTAAAAGGCGGACAAGAAGAAAAGAGTGTGGCTATCGGATACATTACATAAGAACTGTTGGCGATTCGAATCTGCAAAAACTGGTTTGAGGCATCTATTTTACTTGCGCCTTTTGATGTTAAAACACGTACTTTCTAAAAATGTTTATGTCGGAAAAAAAGATACAATTTATGTTTTACAACATTTGTAAAAGCGTGTTCACAATTGTTTGCAGTTGATACATTTATTTCAATATAAGAGCATTCTAAATCTAGTCATTGGCGTATTACGTGCTCATCCCCGCTGCGGTCCGTGCCATTACACCCCCTCTCTAGTTAGAAAGCATTTGGCGCTTTAATAACTTTGAACGATAAGAATAATTGGTCTTTTCCATGTATCAAAAACTCGAAAACAGCCATATGACATTAACTGTGATTTAAGGAAATTGCAACAACAACAAAAACAAACAAAACAATAAACAAACAGCATCGACAGATCATTCGATATAACATTAAATATATTTTACTAAACTAAACGAAATAACAGACAAGCACAAAAATATATTATTTGCTTCAAAAGAAATAAATGAATTCTTGATAATGACTTCGTCCTCTATAAAAGCAAACACGTACGCTTAACTCGAACAGGTCAGTAATTTGATCGAATAGATATCATTCGATTTAGAGCAAATGTCCATTTGCTCTTGTTTAAGCTTCTCTGAAATCGTCATTGCAGGCAAACAAAAAAGAAACAAAAAAGCAATAAACGATGAACTTTGGACGCTATGATAAAAATTAGGCATTTGCTTTTATATCAGTATCAAGGTCAAAGGTCAAGGTCAATGTCACATGCTGGAACCATCATACCTTATACTAATGCCTATCAATCATATGCGATCTGCCAAAAGAGGCAAGTGGTGGAGATGTCTTTGTGCAGCATTTGCACATGTCAAAAATATAAGGTTATTCAACTATACATCCTTTCAAGAAATTGTGCATCAGTATATGACATTATATAAATACCATATGGCAACGTGTGTGACATTGATATTGTCAACCCGAGGGCAGAATGTCACCCGAGGCGAAAGCCGAGTGGTGACATTCTGTTCGAGGGTTGACAATATCAATGCCACACACGCTGCCATATGATATTTATTTTATTATACCGAACAAAATTAAGACATAAAAAATAATAAAAGTTTTTGAATCATTTAATTCAACAGTTTTCATTTTGCGCTAATCGTTGTTACACATTAAAGTGACGTCATACTAACTTGTGTACAAGGAGGCAATCATAATGGCTAAAAACTGAAGCAGTTATTTGCCCTTATATGACATTCAAAATATCAGCGCGGTCACATGACCTGACAGTCACTTTCGCTTGGTCACGTGTCGAAAAGGTTGAAAATGTTTCTGATAGTCAAAATATCTCTTTTTCGGGTAATGGGATTTTACCATTGTAGACAAAAGTGAGGTATAATAATATATAAATATCATATGGCAACGTGTGTGACATTGATATTGTCAACCCGAGGGCAGAATGTCACCCGAGACGAAAGCCGAGTGGTGACATTCTGTTTCGAGGGTTGACAATATCAATGTCACACACGCTGCCATATGATATTTATTTTATTATACCGAACAAAATTAAGTACATAAAAAAGTAAAAAAAAAAGTTTTTAATTCATTTAATTCAACTGTTTTAATTTTTGTCTGAATCGTCTGTTTACACATTAAACAGTGACGACACTTCTATATGTGTACAAGGGAGGCAATCATTTCATGATTTGGCTGAAAACATTGAAGCAGTTATTTGCCCTTATATGACATTCAAAATATCAGCGCGGTCACATGACCTGACAGTCACTTTCGCTCGGTCACGTGGCAAAAAGTTTGAAAATGTGTTTGATAGTCATAATATCTCTTTTATGGGTAATGGGATTTTATCATTGTAGACAAAAGTGAGGTATAATAAGTTAAACTATCTGATTGACAATTCTGCAAACCGAATAGGTCATTAAATTGTCTGTATCATCCCAGTGTTCTCTCGTTAATCACATGATTTGTTACAGCCAATTATTCCTTTGATCATTCACTTCCGCATTTATAGGGATAATTCAACTACGCCCCATTGTGCAGACAATGGAAATGATAATTAAATTAAAAAACGTAAGCATGAAGGAATCTGAAGATAAATAACTTATCCAGTAGGAGTTACAAGCATTTAAACAAACTTAGTATGAGCGAGTAAGAAAGGCAACAAAATGGGTGTGTGTGTGTGGGGGGGGGGGGGGGGGGGGGGGGCGTTAAAAGCGTTAAAATTTCATCAAAATTCACTAATTTGTGTAATGCTAAATGTTCATGTGCAAGAAAGATTACAGTTCTTTAGAGCATAAATCATTATTATAGTAAATAAGATCGCTGTTTATTCCATTGATGTTCATATTACTACTAGGTAATAACTGTCTGGAATTGAAGATAAGGCATGTTATTATTACATCTTAACACTTCTATTATCTTGTAGCAACGTGCTCTGGAAATAAATGTTTCACTTGATTTAATACCTATTCTTCACTGCGTAAAAGACATGATTAGATATACTTAGTATAGAGGTACAGGTATGATGCCGTAGAAAAGTTGTTGTATTATTCAACAAAAAATGGAAAAAAAGGATTCATATTTAAGAAACAAAGCAAAATTGACCAATAAGCCACATATTCTCCTAATGAAGCCTTTCTGTACCTCTGGTCAAAATAACAGTTGTACTATGAAATAATGACCTGCTAATTCTTCGGAACCTTAACCTGGCTTTGATACTTTTCATGATGAATTGAGAAGCAATTGTACCAGCAGAAACTGTATACTGTAACAGCCAAATATTACATTATAATTACATATATTTGAAATGATGCTAGTTACATAAAGCCATTTTCATAGTGGTTTAAACAAATAACACACAAGCAGTAATATGACACTGGAATTCGAATACATGTTTAATGAATGGAAAAAAAAACAAGGTCTTTATATCCAAATGATTGATCACAATGAAAATTAAAACAGATCATATTTTCTTTCGTTAAGAATAATAATCATTAGACAGATCTGCAGTAAGGTACAGTCATGCCTAGTTGCAAGCTACAAAGCTTAAATAAAATAGTTTTGTAGTAATAAAGTAACTAAACTAAATTGTTTGAAATAAACTATCCAATGTTATGAGTAACATGCTAATCTAAAACATATTGTTAAATCAAATCCATGTGTAAATACTTGCCGCAAACCTTATCATTAAATTAATGTTGCCCACGTAATTATATAAGGTCATAACCACTGTTCATAACATGAATTTGCAACAGCACTTCGCGCTTAGATACCCTCGGATAAACACTACTGAGAAAAATATCAAGTTTGTTATATGAGCCGTGCCATGAGAAAACCAACATAGTGGGTTTGCGACCAGCATGGATCCAGACCAGCCTGCGCATCCGCGCAGTCTGGTCAGGATCCATGCTGTTCGCTTTCAAAGCCTATTGGAATTGGAGAAACTGTTAGCGAACATAATGGATCCTGACCAGACTGCGCGGATGCTGGTCTGGATCCATGCTGGTCGCAAACCCACTATGTTGGTTTTCTCATGGCACGGCTCAATTATATGCATTAGATTCGGGCATTATTATGTAAGACTTGTGAAGAAACGAGGTATTGTTCGCTACGTCATATCGTCTCCAGAGAATAAATTTTGCTATTAATACCAATGTACTTTATGCATCCACTACACTCACTTCAAAGAATTACGAAAATTCAATCAGTACGTCATTAGTCGGGAACAAAAAATGCTGTAGGTCTATTTACAGCATTTTGTGTTTTACCGTCTAGACATTGAATTACCCTTGTCATGAAAAGTAATTTAGAAGCAAGTAAAACAGCAAGGATGTCAAGACATATTTTCATTATTTGCACGTTATGGGATTTATTATTATCTGACTGTCACTAAGTCTTTCAAATGTGTTTAACGTTTGTTTGATCACCTATCACCATACTGACTTATTACATTAGCTCATGTGATACGGAAGCTCAAGAAAAATATAGAACGAATGATGCTATCTCAAATACATAATGCTGAGAAGTAAGTGATGTCAATAGATGTATTACTAAATTATATGCGTTTTAACCCTTAAACTGGGCACGATTGATTCTGGCTTTGCGACCAGTACAGATCATGATCAACCTACACATCCGTGCAGCCTGATCATGACCTACACTGTTTGTCATTCAGTCAGTATATTTTTGGTATGCACCCCTTTTAACAATTAAATTAATGGTACTGTTCAAACTGAAAGATGGACAAGTTCATTATAGAAATTTAGCAGGGTACGGGTTATAAGTGAAAACATACGATGCAACTACAAGATTCAGTTTTGCTGGGCCTATCCTTTATCCTTCTTTTGAATCCTGTATAGTGCATGCATATTTTCACTTCAAATCAAGCATTTGTGCATTACAGTGATAGATGACGTCAAAGTTTTTACAACAATGTACAATTATATCTGTTTGCTGTCCTTATCAGAAGTTCAAGAACTGTCGTCTTTTGTCATTTCGTCTTATAGATTGGGCATGAATCGGCGACGTTCGCTACTTGGGATACATCTGTAAACACTTAATAAGGCTCAATATGTTCTCCTGTTTTCTCTTAGTTTGTTTGTACAATAGCGACATTATCATAAATTCGGATTGGACAATAGTTTCAACCATCTGTCTTAGACGACAACACATTTTCAAGTCTTGTTGACAATGCTAATGCTGTTGCAACATCCTCTGGGTCTGATAATAACGGCATATGTTCAGTAACATCAAGTCCTAGCTCTGAAATTGTGTTTATTCAAAACGTCTTTAACAGTTCTTCTATCATAATTTATCATGAAATCGTGATAGAGATTCATATGGTGACCATTTGTGTCAACGGAAAAAAAAAACATATAACTACAAATAAACACTGCTCGATCGGATGTCGATGCCTCGAGTAACCTGATTTGCTTCAGCCTAGCCGTTTTATTTTTATATTTGAATCACACGAAATCTTTAATAACTTTAGCATTTTGCTCAATTCATTGCGAACTTCAGCGAACGGTGTTTTCCTATAGAAATAACTGTGGAGGTATATTTTCATACCTGCAGGTATGCTGTACGAAGTATAGCTGCGTGTATAATTTTACATTATGCACGTTTTGAGTTTTATTAAATGCAGTTCCACAATGCATTTTATTGAACATCATAAAAAGGGCAGTAGCCCGCCCGCTTAGCTCAGTAGGTAAGAGCGTTGGTCTACGGATCGCGGGGTCGTGAGTTCGATCCTCGGGCGGGGCGTATGTTTCCGTGACTATTTGATAAACGACATTGTGTTGAAATCATTAGTCCTCCACCTCTGATTCATGTGGGGAAGTTGGCAGTTACTTGCGGAGAACAGGTTTGTACTGGTACAGAATCCAGGAACACTGGTTAGGTTAACTGCCCGCCGTTACATGACTGAAATACTGTTGAAAAACGGCGTTAAACCCAAAACAAACAAACAAACAAATAAAAAGGGCAGTGGCGTACGATATGCAATTCACAATGTACACAATGTTGGAACATTACATTAACATGAGCTACATGAAAATAGACGGTGTGGTTGTAACTGTAATATGGAATTCTTAAACATAATATAAATCAAGCCTCTAACATGATGTTGAAAATTAAACATATGTTAAGTGTTTCAGAAATAGAAACAAAAGCATTGTTTCTTCAAGTACTGGACGTCAACTAACATATGATTTGTGCTACGTTAATAGACAGAAATGTCAAAAGGTGTCTTCAGAAAGTGCCTACGTCTATTCCATTGATATGTTCCCGACGACTGATTAAAACGATACTGTTCTGACATTAAAGTGTTGAAAAATGTAGGAAAAGTAAACTTAAGCGGAAAGGGCGGGACAGTTTGTTGTTTTATCAACACTGAGACAAGAGCAGTGTGTATCATAAGACAATCCTGATGAAATTAACAGACAACGTACGGGATGTATAAACAATAACGGGTTTTTTGGTATGCTGTTGCGAACTGGGTAACCTGTTCTGCATGTAAACGATAAGATTATTATTTCAGCTTGCCAGTAAATATTCCATTGCGTCTGTCTAGCGACTATACAATCCTTTTTTTTGAATTCTTTAAAACATTATGTTTACTTAATAATTTCTTTTCAGGAAAATTCTGTCTTAGCTTTGATTTTGTTTTGAGACGAAAAGAGACATAGTTGCACAAAGTGACATTGTTGCATACAATTTGCATAGCATTAGGATATATTTCTTACCAACAAATCATTGGGTCTGAATAACAGACAAGGGTTTTGCCACACATGTTTAAGTTAATACACAAATATAAAGTAGCTGTCCTTTTCAGACTTTATATGCTATAAAATAATCTATAGAATAATTAAATGCAAGAATCCGTGACAAAGCCAAGTAACTAGAGCAACACTGATGTGTATCGAAGACGGTTGTAACTATAGGTAGTTTATTCATTGGTAATGAAATATCAAAACTTGTCAGCTTGTTGTTTAGCCATGTCACACAAAACCTTCTGGGGTTGACTATTTATTCGTCTCTAAAATTGATTCCAACTGTCTTTATTTCCGTTAAACATCATTATTTCTAGAATCACGCTGAGACACAAAGCTAGAGCTAAATCCACATTTTTAGGAAAGTAAAGTAAACAAGAAAGTGACGACCTGTAAAATGTTCAATTAAATGGCTATGTTCTTATATATCTAAAAGCGTCTCAGACTTTTACGTCGTCTTTAAAAACAGTTTACATTTACTGTAAATGAATGATTTTAACTATTAATATTAATAGGAAATTATACAAAAGGTTTCTTTTACAAAAAGACAAAAAAATCATGACTTAATTGCTTTTTGGAGAAGATCACAAATTACTTACCAAATCGATGGACATACTAAGTTTCTGTTCTATTTCTATTTGAACTGTAAACGTCATTATTGTACATGGTAATAATGTAGAAGTCTAAGGCTTTATGTCTAGGGAGAACAGAAAATAGGTATATAGATTTAAATTCCATACTTCCTTTCTCCAAATATCTCCTAAAACGGATCTTTTTAAAAGTATTATGTCATGTTAAAGATTTCCTTAGATGCATTATTTGCAATGGTAAACGCTCATTAGCTTCTAAAATTTATTTAAATGTATTCAAATTAAAACAGAAAACATCTTAGGATTAGCTGTAATAGTGGAACTGAGGATGTTTAAAATACTGACTGCAAATGGCAATGATGTACACAATTATCCTGTAGTCAGTAGTAACAAACAACCATGTTTGCACCAACTTTATGTCAAATTGCATGTGGTCACTGAATATCAATTAAAGGAATAAGTGTGAGACTGGATATTAATCATCCATTTTCAACTCAATCGTATTATAAAGTAAAATATGTATCCATCAGTTATATGAGCTGTGCCCGATAATATACCAATATCAATCGTCTAGTTTTTTACGTTTTAGCCTGCTAAAGAGCCAAGGATAAACTTAAACTTAGCATGTGAGTTAGAATTCTATATAATCATTACATAAGCTGCGTCCCAATCAACTTGATCATCCAAATCATCCTGATTATGAGTTATTATAAAATTTATCAAATGCTTTTAAATTCGATTTACATTTCCGATTATTATTCGTTTTACATTATTATAATAAATCATTTGAATAAAAATTTAAAGTTTTCTACAATTATCAGTGCCATCAATACACATTTAGTCTATGCACTTACCTCTAGAATAAAAACATAAAAGTAGCCTTTTTATTACGCAACATTTTAAGCATCGCGCCTGGATCCTTTCTAAAAAGGATAGTTCAATCATCCCAAGATCCTCTGTCTCCTCGTAACTCGGAATCCCGTCATACATATTTGAAAATTAAACTATTAAAAGAACAGTAGATACTACAGAACGTTTCATGATGTGGTATTATTGCTGACTCTGTGCAATAGATTAGGATCAGCTGTTCTGATAAATTATTCAGTCATCTTTGCACATTTTAAGCTAGTAACGTCTTCATGACATCTTCATTATCACCTTCGTGATCCGAGTTATTAAGCGGCAGTGACTCTTGATTTAAATGCAAAGAAAACAAAAGTATTAGAACAAATAACCTTCTTATTTTGTTTTATTTTGACTCCATTTACGCAACTCGGTTCCATTACCCTTCAAACATAAACGAATTTGATGCGCGATTGTTCTAAATCAGTCAGTGTTTTCAACCTGCTTCACATAAAAATACATAGATGCTGAGTACATTCATTGTTAAAACAAATCATTTTTATGTTCACGGTTATCGATATGGATTCTGGTAACTTGCTCTATCATCTAAACTTATATTAAACTGAAATATGTCATATTCTGTGTATCAGCCAATGTATAATATACATATATGAATATTCGCCGACTACTTTTCGTATATAGCACTTAGCACACTTTTTTCCAGCAACATTTCAAGCGAAATCCTATTGTGGACGTTAAGCTTGAATACCACTGACAAATGAACGCACCGCTCTTTCAGTATAAAATGACTAAACGCTTCAAATTAAAACGATTCCCAATAACTTTTTCTAGAAGAAAAAACAATTGGTGAAACAATTATTTCCTTTCACTATTTTAAAATCATTTAATCTCACATAAAAACAATTTTCCCGTTATATCTACTGAGATCTAAATTATGTTAATTTAAGAAAGACATTGTTTAACTGAAAGGCAATTATACGAGGCATTAGCCTGTCGAGCTATTTCCTTGGCAATGTGTATCATCTAGTGAAAAGAGGTCACTAATTGATACCTAGTTGCACAGTACTTCAGTACTAAAAATTGCCCTCAATTATCGTCCAAACGCAATGTTGTTAATGGTTTTAACAGTGCTAGTTTAGTTTGTCTTAACCTTTAGCCTGCTTTTCTAAAATGGACTGGTCTATCATTCAATTTGGACAATACCATTTATTATTTGAAGGGGTGTTCACTGAAAATCTCCTGACTGAATAGCGAACAGTGCAGACCATGATGGACGTGCAGGCTGATCTTCGTCTGCACTGGCCGAAAAGGCAATATCTCTTGCCGCCAGCAGGCTAAAGGTTGATGGACCCGTTAAATAAGGCATTGGGTAAGCGCGTATGTTTATATCGTTTGTACCGTGGTCCGTCCTGATGTCTTGGTCTTTTACTCTCCATTAAATCATCACGCTACTTACTAGATATTGATGACATGGTCCAGATAATAGACTTCAAACGCTTCATTAAGCAAATGTTCGTTATGGGGTCAACTACATAAGAACATCAGTAAAACAACCACTTGGAAGAAACATCGATATATTAAATGTATCTGTTTTTCCACTGGTGACTTTAAAGAATAACTGGTATTTCGCTGACGATTCTACCATTAAATCTACTTTTTGAGCCTTAACGCAAGTAAACATTGCACAAGACTAAGAATCTCAATCATACAAAAAGCAATGCTGTGGTCCAGTGCGAGTTTTAATGCCAGTCTTGCATGTTTTGTTTACATAAACTGCAACAAACTGTTCCCCATATCCCTCGTGAAAAGATATACACTGTAACAGACCGGACCGGAACAGGTATTTAAAAATCTAGTACGGCTTTATGTGACATTGAACCGCACAATTATGCAGTAACTTCTACTCCAATAACATGTCTGTCAATAACGGCAGTTAATTTGTATCATTCTTATAATCCATGCTGACAATGAATAGACTTATAGCCTTTTTTCTTCGCTGAACAAGACAATTACTGCTTAGTATGTGGCTTCTTTACTCATTTTTGTCTTCCGCATAGTGATATTCCTGGTTTGCCTGTGGAGGACGACACTAGGATTTCCAAAAACAAGAAAAATATTAAGCCTGTATCCTCTTCCAACTAGGTAATTTGAGCAACCTGCTTCGTCTCCGCCTACCCTCCTCCTCCTCGGAACATCCATAATTCGATTTACGAAAATCAACACCAATGTTACTTTTTACACTGTTAGAATATTTCTGTGCATTATTATCGGGGGACCATTATGCCCTATAAATATCATTATCATGTTCGCAAGGCCCTATACACAAACATAAATATCATTCAGGTCAGTGCGTTCTAAATTAGTCACGTTATCCGTACTGTAAATATAGTTATCACCAGAAAATTGCGTTTTCTCAACCAGTTCCAAAACAATTGTTTTTTCCCGGGTACAGATATTGATTTACTTGAATCAAAAAGCCGCAATCGGATATTCTTGCCTTTTAGATAGGCAATGAATTCCGATTAGAGACACTTTAATCTGAATTTATCTTAAACTGTCCAGCCACGTGTTATTTCTTATTTATAATCCAGTTGCGTATCTATTACTTACATGTATCACAAAGCTAATATAATTTTATGATGAAAATTGTCGTCCAAGAAAATCAGTGTCAGGAAATATTCATCATAAAACTCTTTAAACAATATTTTGTCTGTATGTTTGAATTATAGTTGTTATAAAATATAGAAATTTCGAATGTATTCCGTTAAGCTTACAAGCCAAAACGTTTCCGTATAAATATCATACTGCATGCCCGAATCTAACACAACTAACTCCACAATGCTTAAGCAACCCGACATGATGGATTGGTCATTTCCAAACTCTATTACGGGTATTTTTATGGAGGTTTAACATATTGAGCATCGCGTGTAATAATTAACCAGTACCTTGTGACCTAACGTAACACAACTGTAATTTAAATATCCTAGGATGATACACAATTCTCCTCGATGAACAACATAATTACCTTCATGGTGTCACTATCACTGTTGCCTAAATCTAAGTCATTTGATTTTTTTTAAAAGAATATGTTCTCAGGTATATCTCTGAAATATTTCTAGTTACCTCTGAAATATTTCTAGCAGGTAACAGGAACATATTTATCGATGACAGTCGTACGTATGTTTTAAAAAGCTTTTAATATGGATACAGTTAAGATAGTAGAGTTTTTTTGTTTTGTCAGTTTGTTGTGGGTTTAGCGCCGTGTTCCAACAGTATTTCAGTTATGTAATGGCGGGCAGTTAATCTAACCAGTGTTCCTGGATTCTGAACCAGTACAAACCTGTTCTCTGCAAGTAACTACCAACTTGCCCACATGAATCAGAGGTGGAGAACGAATGATTTCATGCACAATGTCTTTTATCAAATCGTCACGAAAAACAAACACCTCATAAGAATATTTCCTGACAATAAGTATAAGGTTAATATGTTGCATTGCAATTGGGGTAGAGTGAGGTATATCGTTGTTATATTCCAGAACTATCTTTAGACATACCTCAATGTATGACACATTAATCTTGATTTAAAAATTGCTTACATATTGCGGTAATTTAAAACGAAATCATCTCAGCAATGTTTTACGACAAAACACTAAATATATTGCGATTACAAATGTACAACACCGAACTTAATTATTCCAAAGAAACAAATATTGACAAAATCGTTATGGCATGTCAACATTCCGGAAGACAGATATATTGACAAAATCGCTATGACATGTCAAGTATTTCCCGAGATAACTGTTTAACAGTATTTGAAACAAGGACATCTTGTTTGACTTTCAAACGTCTGTAAAGACACGCAAACAAAAACAAAAGTTAATGTAATGACAAGCTCTAACAATTTCGCAGGGAAAACTGAAGGCTTGTTTAATGCAAAACTTCTCCACGTGAATGATCATCCCCTTCTTAAACGTGCCAATAGCTAGGTAAGAGGCTGTTTCACTTTTAAACATATTGAATCATTGCCACAGTTCACATTTACACCAACCGCAGAGTATAATGCCAAAGAATTTGTGATAGGTATGGTAGAATAATTATATACTTTCAATACATATCACTATCTATAATGATTCTTAAGCCAGATACGACAAATACAATTTAAGTGCAGTTCCGAGAGGTAATGATAGTGCAGTTCCGAGAGGTAATGATACACAATAACATGTACAGGTTTGTTAAACATTTTATGTAAAAGTTTTGAAGCATACACAAAGTGCTCTTTATACCTACCTTACAAAATATTAGTGTTTGCATATGACAAAGATTACAACGAGTTAGAACATTTGTAGACCAACTACTTTAAAGAGCTGGTACATATACAGCTTAGACACATTTTTGGGAGAACAAAAACAGTCCAGTGCTAGTATATTCACGGAAGTTCCAATGACAAAAATAATCTATGAAATAAAATGACATCAAGACCACACCTTCTTAAAAACGTATTTCACAAGTACTCCAGGAGGTGGACTCGATAAAAGGGGGCAACAGCCGCATTTCTTCATATAGCAATTAAGGTGAGCTCGATAACCATTGGACGAAGCATACGTAAACAGAAGAAACCTTAAAAGTATTATAAAACACGTTTAATGATGCAGCCAAGCGTTTATCATCTTTTATATATTTCAATTTATTACTGCTTATGATTTTGATTGAAAAATGTTAAAAAAAAACAATTTATGAATAAGACATACATGTACTAGTCAGTAATTATTAAATACGTGTGTTTATATCTCAGGCGATCCTACATCATGTTAGATTACAGCATTAAACCTCTTAACCTTTCTTTTCTTTTCGACAAACATTTGAAGATTCTATGAAGGTGGAATGTAGCTTAAACAAATGTAACTGAATAAATAATTCTGAATAAACGTTTATAGATATTGGTTAATATATTAATTACATTTTAATTTTGAATTAGAAATTAACTGCTTTTATTACAATTACATGCACAATATTTATTTAAGTAGTTCACGCACCTCTTGAACAAAACGATAACATTATCCGTTCTATAAAGGAATATTTTAAGCAACGCGATTGTATCTTCCCTAACACGGACATTTCAGCGACCTGCCTTCCCTCCTTCCCGGAACTCGAAATCGCATTACACATGACTTGATGAGCTGAAACCTAACACCTAACTAGGTTTTAATAAAGTCAGCTTATTCTGTACAGTTATTTTGGATCAGCAGTTCTTGTCAGTTATATAGCAAGTTTTTAACGGCGTTTGCTAATAATTTGTACAAATGGCTCTTTATTGTCACCTTTGTGTACTGTATCAAACATTAGCCTATCCAGCCATATCATAAAGTGCAAAATAGTCACTAATGATAACTCATTGTCGCAGTCGTAAAGGCAGAGGAAGTGGCCGAGAATATTATCGTTCAATCTCATTGCTGTTATAGACTTTAATATCTTCAGTTTGGTCTGCAATTCCTTAATCACATAATATACTAACTAATTAAATCGTTATGCAAGTGCATTCGACACTATAGAGATATTAGTATATAAGGTTTGTTTCATCGACCCCATGTCATATATCTTCAAGATGAAAAACATCAATTACTAGAGAATGATAAAGGTCTATAAATTCCTAGTTAAATATGGATCACAACAGGATCGATTGCAATCAGGTCAGGACATAACTCTTTATAGTATTACGCATATCAAAGCGTAATGTATAAGCTGTGACGCTAAATAAGCATTTTTGAACCAACCCTTTAATATAGTCACAAGTATGTAGGATATTCAGTACAAAAAAGGAACAATTTACCTGGTTAAATGAATAACTGCATCTATAAATAACACATTTTCGTACAATATCAATCAATGATAATTTTACATGGTCTTTTAACAGGTGGACATAGTCAAAATAGAACGGGTCTGCAATTCATTTTTCACCAAACAGTGGAAATTAAGACAGGCTTTTCTTTGTATTAGTAACGCCAAAATCTTTAGACATAAATACTGTCAATAGAAGTAATTTGTACCAGGAGAGTTCAAACATGTAAGCAAAGATGACTAACAATGATCTGATGAAAGTACAACAACTTAGTCATAAATAATTGGGGTATCAAGTAAAAAGGTTGATGTATACATAAACGATTTCTTTGAAACGTAATCGGTAAAGAAGTCGGTGTCTTTCAGGAAAACCGAAAATAGTCATTTGCTTTACATTTCATTTCTCTTTCATTGAAACAAGTATGTACAAAGGCTTTTACATGCTAAAGAGTTTGCAAGATAATTGTAGGCATTTCCTAGGAGGATGCTCGGTAGGTTTTCACAATTGTTTCTAAGTAGAAGAAAAACTGTAATGACACGCTCCAAAGTTTTTACAGAAAAATCTTGAATACTGAAAATGGTCTTGAAATACAAAATCATCAGGAAGTTGTATGTATCAATAAGTTACAGGCGATGCCTCCTTACATTCATTCAGATGTAATCAAGTAGACATCTATTGATCACCCAGATATCAAGCTATGGATAATGAAAACAGGGAATAATGCATGTATAATGTATATCCTGAATTAGACCTACATATATATCCTTCATTCACATGTAATCAAGTAGACATCTATTGATCACCCGGATATCAAGCCAATGGGTAATGAAAACAGGGAATAATGCATGTATAATGTATATCCTGAATTAGACCTACAAATATATCCTTCATTCACATGTAATCAAGTAGACATCTATTGATCACCCGGATATCAAGCCAATGAATAATGAAAACAGGGAATAATGCATGTATAATGTATATCCTGAATTAGACCTATATATATATCCTTCATTCAGATGTAATCAAGTAGACATCTATTGATCACCCGGATATCAAGCCAATGGGTAATGAAAACAGGGAATAATGCATGTATAATGTATATCCTGAATACGTCCTACATATATATCATTCATTCACATGTAATCAAGTAGGCATCTATTGATCACCCGGAATATCAAGCCAATGGGTAATGAAAACAGGGAATAATGCATGTATAATGTATTTCCTGAATTAGACCTACATATATATCCTTCATTCACATGTAATCAAGTAGACATCTATATCTAATATCAAGCCAATGTGTAATGAAAACATGGAATAATGCATGTATAATGTATTTCCTGAATTAGACCTACATACATTGTATCTATCCTTCACTAATTGCAATGGCTGTATACTGAATTAAGGAGACAAATTAGATATATATTCTTGTGAACATATGGATAACTGATACGGCAGACACGTTAAACATATATTAGAAAAAGGGTAAAAATTGTATGTTACGAACAGAAAATTGTGGAACTGTTTAAAATTATGGTAAAGCTTTTAAAACGATTTATATCAAGTTGGAAGCTGAAGTGCTTAAGATATTTTGGTGTAAAAAATACTGTTGTAATTTTATACAGAATTTAAATGTTGTCTTATTTTTCCCCTTAGAGTATTTCATAGCCGAGAATCTCTGCTACTTTCTGCAGAATGCTGGGGTCAGCTAGAGTCAATGTGTATTTCAACATGTAGCTCAATAAATCTCTAGCGTCTAGGCTACCTAGCTGACAGGGCTAATACTATAATTTATGAGTTAGCATTCCATATTTGGGTGATAGCTTTCAATATTTTGTAGCTGGTAAAAAATGGAAAGGGGTTGTTTTCTTGTTTTCGGGTGTGTGTGTGTGGGGGGGGGGGGGTGCAGATTAGAGAGTGTTTGTTTTTTTAGGGGCCTTGCTAATGCCGCTGACTTCAAATCACTTGCCCCTCATCGATGTGGGTTCGAGCCTCATTCGGGGCGTTGAATTCTTCATGTGAGGAAGCCATCCAGCTGGCTTACGGAAGGTCGGTGGTTCTACCCAGGTGCCCGCTCGTGATGAAATAATGCACGGAGGGGCACCCGGGGTCTTCCTCCACCATCAAAGCTGGAAAGTCGCCATATGACATATAATTGTGTCGGTGCGACGTTAAACCCAACAAGATGGAGAGTTTTTGAGGTGAAGAAGTCACAAATATGTGAGAGATAGAGAACTTATCGTTTTGAAACAGCTGCTGTACATATTCGTTATAAAATGACTAGTGTAGATTAAAACTATAAACGGAGTTGAACTGTGTGTGTTGTGTATATATATATACAGAAATTTACTTACAATACCA
Organism: Mercenaria mercenaria; assembly: GCF_021730395.1. Lineage (NCBI taxonomy): Eukaryota > Metazoa > Mollusca > Bivalvia > Venerida > Veneridae > Mercenaria > Mercenaria mercenaria. The sequence goes on from NC_069369.1 coordinate 54,988,896, forward strand.
CACACGAGACAGAATTTCTCTTGCTTTGCAGGTATATTGTCATAATATTACGAACAGTTTAACAAATACACACTGACACAGTTGTATGAATTTCTGTCCGTTCCAGTAAGTTAAACTTGTGTGTCTAGAAATCAACCCGAGGCTATAGTATAAACTTTATAATGGCAATATCTTTTTAATAGATATCACTAGTATTTGGAATCATTTATTCGAACAAAATACAAGACACTGATTTTACCACCGGTTAGCTATAATTGAGGGGGAAAGTGACATAATCACATAAAATTATAATTGCTTCAAGAGCTATATCTCATGAAAAAGACAAATCGAAATGTTTGTTTATCAGTGAAACAAGAAATAATCTGATAAATTCAGTGTGACTAACGGAGGTCCAAACAGCTAAATATTTAGAGAATAATTCGATATTTTAACAATATTAAACAACGCCAACGATTGGTCGTTTCATAGCTGTATTAAAATATTTTACATCTAAAATAATACATAACAAAAGGAAAGAGGTCGCTCGAATATTCGCTGATGATATACCAGTACGTTGACGTTCACTCAACAAAATAAAATATTCAGTCGTCGATTAATCAGATCCCTACATATTACTTTGATTATCATTCTCATAACGACTTTCTTATTCAGTGCACTTGAACCACCATACAATCCTGTCATTAAGCATCGCGCCTGTATCTCCTCTATCAAACACATTTTAACCAAAGGTCCGTCTTTCCCGTAAGGTTTCGGAAATTTGCCATACAAGATTCAATACGTCCACTCGACTTTTTTTATTATTTTGCTGCTACATTGTGGCTTAGCGCAGCAATTTCAGATTATCCGTTTTACTAACCTTTACCCTGCTAAATTTCTAAAATGAACTGGTCCATCGTTCAATTTGGGCAATACCATTTATTATTAAAAGGGGTGTTCACTGAAAATTTACTGACTGAATAGCGAACAGTTCAGACCATGATCAGCCTGCACGGATCTTGGTCTGTACTGGTCGCAAAGGCAGAATAACTCGCCGCTAGCTGGCTAAAGTTTAAATATTTAAGTATTTAGAAGTTTTTGCATAAAAACGCTAGTTCACAGAACTTCTACACTTTTGCCGTTATGTCCTGTGTTACTGAGCGAGTATACGGCAAAACCAGACTTAAACGTTGCTTCTTTTGAAAACTGTTTAAAAATCAGTAGAACCTATCAGCGTCATTCAATTCAGGATGAATAACGTTGCCTATTGCAAATATTTACTGTTTATATTAATCAGACAGACGCTCATACGTGTCATCTGTTTTCAAAAATATAGTTGCTATCACAATGCATACTATGTAGACCTTTTTGTCAAACAAATTGCAAAACAATTCAATATTCTTAATTAACCATATTGATTTCTCTACATTAAGATGCCGCACTGGGACATCTTTTTTCTTTCAGTTAGTTGATTCTGGTCTGTTGCACTATAATTTGAATTTAGAGCAAACTGTCCAGCCACTTATCATTTCAGTTTTATCAATCAACCAGTGCACCTTTGAATTTATTCTCGGATACACACTTCACAATCAACGATAAAGTAACTTAGTCAAAGTAAGGAATAGCTTAACAACAAGTTCTCAAGGTTGCTATGCCGAGTACAGTAAATAAGGACTCGTGTAATACTCAGTCTGGTAATCAAAGTTAATCCCAGCTATATTTTCCATGAGAAGAATAATCCCAACGGGCTGAATCTGTCAGTAGATATTCACTCTTTTTTTCTCTTCAGTATTTCTTGTTTACTTTTATTAGATATTACCTCTTGAGACTTATAATTCCGGCTGTTAACCCTTACACTACTAAAATTCTTTAACGAACGTGTCCATTTTCAGTACCATTAACTGTTAAAAGGGGTGCTTACCAAATGATACTGACTAAACGGCACGGATGTGCAAGCTGAGCATGATCTACACCGGTCGCAAAGGCTCTAGCATGATAAGGGCTAACTTCAAAAGGATATGCGTCTTAATTTAACGCAAATGCTAGGAGGTATCTGCCTGTGCTAACACGAAATGTATAAATACGGCAGAACAATCACTACTTATACAGTATTGTCGAGATATTGGCCTTAAATAATCGTCAAATGTCGCCGATGTTTATGACTGAATTAAAGCCAGTTGCGTCCTAAGAGTCGTTAATCACTAAGATATATCTGCAAAGGCACACAGTACAATGAAAATTTATTATAGTTCTGTCATCGATCTTCTGTTCACGAAGTGCGATACATGGTATTGTTAATGGCACTTATATGCTTCATTAAACACTGACTGCTATGGAAAGCGTTGAAACAGACTATAGTATGGAAGCCCTGGAGGGACAATTGATTTCCGTACTTCCCACTTCTGACTTCAAACTTTTGCACTTCTCACTTCCAACTTCTTGACTTCCTACTTCCTATTTCTAACTTCCACTCTTTCGACTTCTGACTTCCGCACTTCTGACTTCCAACTTCCCGACTTTCGACTTCCGACTTCTTGACTTCTTACTTCCGCGCTTCTAACTTTCGCACTTTTGACTTCTAACTTCCGCACTTCTGACTTCCAACTTCCTAATTTCTTACTTCCGTCTTCCAACTTCCACACTTCTTACTTCCGACTTCCATAAAAGGAGAGTTGGAAGTCAGAAGTGCGGAAGTTGGAAGTCGGAAGTCAGGAAGATAAAAGTCAGAAGTGTGGAAGTTAGAAGTCAGAAGTGTGGAAGTTAGAAGAGGGAAGTAAAAAGTCAAGAAGTCGGAAGTAAGAAGTGTGGAAGTTGGAAATCAGAAGTCGAAAGTCACGAAGTTAGAAGTTAGAAGGGTGGAAGTTAGAAGTCAGAAGTGCGGAAGTTAGAAGAGGGAAGTAAGAAGTCAACAAGAGCTGTCTCCGTAGGATGACACATGCCCCCGATGGCACTTTGAATGAATAGGTATGGCCGATGTTAGAGTTTAGGACCTTTGACCTACGGAGCTGGGTCTTGCGCGCGACACATCGTCTTACTGTGTCACACATTCATGCATAGTTATTTTAAAATCCATGCATGAATGACAAAGATATGGACCGGACATGCCCATCAATGCACTATCATGAAAAATGATCTTTAACGTCTAAGTGTGACCTTGACCTTTGCGTTACGGACCTGGGTCTTGCGTGTGACACGTCGCCTTATTGTGGTACACATTCATGCCAAGTTATTTGAAAATCCATCCACCGATGACAAAGATATGGACCGGACATGCCCATCAATGCACTATCCTTTAACGTCTAAGTGTGACCTTGACCTTTGAGCTACGGACCTGGGTCTTTGCGCACTGCACGTCGTCTTACTGTGGTACACATTCATGCCAAGTTATTTGAAAATCCATCTATCGATGACAAAGATATGGACCGGACATGCCCATCAATGCACTATCCTTTAACGTCTAAGTGTGACCTTGACCTTTGAGCTACGGACCTGGGTCTTTGCGCACTGCACGTCGGCTTACTGTGGTACACATTCATGCCAAGTTATTTGAAAATCCATCCATCGATGACAAAGATATGGACCGGACACGCCCATCAAAGCACTATCCTTTAACGTCTAAGTGTGACCTTGACCTTTGAGCTACGGACCTGGGTCTTGCGCACTGCACGTCGTCTTACTGTGGTATACATTCATGCCAAGTTATTTGAAAATCCATCCATCGATGACAAAGATATGGACCGGACACGAAAATTGCGGACAGACTGACAGAGCGACAGACGGTTCAAAAACTATATGCCTCCCTTCGGGGGCATAAAAAGTCGGAAGTAAGAAGTGTGGAAGTTGGAAATCAGAAGTCGAAAGTCAGGAAGTTGGAAGTTAGAAGTGCTGAAGACAGAAGTCAGAAGTGCGGAAGTTAGAAGAAGGAAGTAAAAAGTCAAGAAGTCGGAAGTTAGAAGTCAAAAGTGCGGAATTTAGAAGTAGGAAGTAGGAAGTCAAGAAGTTGGAAGTGAGAAGTGCAAAAGTTAGAAGTCAGAAGTGGGAAGTACGGCAATCAATTGTCCCTCCAGGGCTTCCATAGTATAGAGATGTTTGTACTGAAAAAGGAGGATATTAAACATATATAGAATCATTTAAGTGTTTTGTTTACTAAACGACCGCAATTTAAACACCATGACACGGATGGCGACGACAATCTTATTCACAAAGGGAGGGTACGTTCAATTCTATTGATAGTTAAGTTGTTTTAAAGAAATCAAAATATATTTTGAATAGATGTTAATGGACTTAAATAATTACAATGTCAGAATTTATACGTATGCTAAAAGTAACACCACTAGCTGATAACTGAGAAGAATAGTGAGCAAGATTTATCAAGAAAAAAGCACTTTTTTTACCTTTTATGTAATATCATATACATTTATATTTCTATATGTTTTATAAACCTGTAGTGATACAAACATGTTATTGTTGAATACACTGTGAAACAAAAAGCACTAGGCTCAATAATGTTTTATTTACAAGGCTGAAACACATAACACAGCTTGTAGTAAAGGTAGTTATCAGCACATGTACAATTCGGATTTACGTGACAGATAAGGTAGCAAATCACTTAGACTTTTCTCTGAATTACTTAAAATTAAACCCAAAACCACACTTTTGCAGGCCTGAATCATCAGAATGAATAAATACTTGTCCCATGATTGTATGTTTATGACTATGAGCAAATTAGAGCTTTTCTAGATACAGAAGGTTTTAAATTGCCGTCATATCTACTTAATGTTGATGGGGTTATACAAACAAACAAAGTGAAAACATTTTAAACGTCTTGATTATTATGTTAAATAAATCAAACTCTAGCTGTGGATGCACTTTTTTAAAAAGAAATGATAAAAAATTAAACTATAGTACCAGTTTTTGTAAAGTCACATTTGTTCTTTTAGCAACTGTGTACAGTGATACAAAAAGGCAAATGCTTAAAATTAAGACTGAACCACGCTTAGAGCTCTTTAGCATTATATAGCATTGAGCGATATACCTGCTTGTGATACAAAATGTATCATCGTAATCAATTATATTGATGTATGTTGCATACTATTTCGATCACTTAAAACGAAGTTATGAGGTTAGCCGTCTCTTGCATAATATAATAAGAACTTGGCGACAGTACAGAAATATTGACACAATTCGTCTTAAATTGAAGAAACATGAAAATGTAAAAGTATCTAAAGATAATACAAGCTTCAGGCACAAATATGTTACAGAAAATTGAAATTTGTATGTTTGTTACTTCATAATTTGATGTGGATAATCTTTAAAACTCGTATATCACTGCTAGTATAATTGACATACATCTTGTCGTCCCTACTTACCTCTTGTAGTAAAACACAATATTATCCATTCTATATGTTAGAGTTTAAGCATCGCGCTTGTATCCTCTCTAAGAAGGCCAATTCAACCATTTGCTCCTCCTTCTTCCCATCGTCAAAAGAACTACCGTTATACATGATTTGATTGACGAAAGATAAACACTCGAATAACTTTAAATAATATTCAGTAAGGACATTCGGCATAAGATATAACATCTATTTTTTACATTTGTAATGGGTGTTGCACCAAGTGTACACACGACTGTTTATTACCACCTTAAAAAGTTCATGATCATCGTTGTTGAGCGTCAATGTCATTTGAGATCAGCATATCATTTGAAGATCCTACGAGCTATTATCAACGAACGAAATAAGTTTTCCGGAAAACCATTTCTATAACAATTATCATGCTCCATAAACGTCATTCAATTTTAATATCAATTACGTTGTCCGTATTGTAAACACAACTACTGGCAGAAATGTCACGATAAAACACTCTTTTCTTTATGTTCCTCATACCGCTTTTCATTAAAATGCATAGATGGTGAGTAGATTTTCCGGTTTATAAAAAGTCAGAAAGAAAAGATAGAACCAAACAAAAAAACATTTATTAGAACGGGGTTTCCTCTAGAAAAAACCTTTGATATTATTGATTTTCTTGAGAGGGAACGAATTTCCATATCAAAGTCTGGTAACAAGTCAGTTTCTATTGATGAACAGCCATATCTCTAAATTAGCACCGAATTTGCACTTTGTTAACAAGATGAATAACAGCTAGTTCATGATAGCATTTACTTTAAAATCCAATCAAAATTAAAGAATTACACAATGCTTCATGATTGTAGCAACAGTAAGTACAAAATTTGCCAAAGACTATTCCCAATAATGTTTGTTCAAGTGGTTTAGAAAAATGATCAAAATTGCTTGACTCGCTGAACTTCTTTTGTTTCCTTCTCTATATTTTCGACGGATGGTGAAGATTTGAAGAAATATGAAATAGCATATCCCAAGGAACTTTGAAGTTCGATTAACAATGACCTGAAGGTTGGGAAGATGTTCTTTAAACATCTGTGAACGACGGACGGACAACGTGCCTCAAAAGATCCTAAAAGCTCGCCATGAAATTTTGCCCAGAAAACAGTCTCTTTTACCCTATACAAGACATTCAAAAGAAATGATATAATTATGTCTTTATTTAAAAAAGGCAAGGCAAATAGTACACATTATTGTCAAACAATTACTTGTGGTTTTGAGAGTTGACGGTCTTCATGTTTGAATGACGCTGAGAATCATGCAAATTTGAAACAGAAGTGTCATGTCTGGCCAACAAAAAATCTAAATACTTTAATTTATCACAATGACTCGATTTTGGTTTTCATGAAATTATCAAATGTATGAAAAGTATCCAGAAATGATTTTTCAGATGCTGGTCGAAGCAATACATACACAACTGTAAGACGTCTTTAATTATCTGAAGTAACCCGACCAATTTCACATAAAAAATGTCTGATAGATTATTCCGATATCATTCCCTGGGGGTTATTCTTTTTTACATGTTGTGATAACAAGGAATGCGACAAACAAGAGGGCCAAGATGGCCCTAGGTCGCTCACCTGAGAAACACACCATAACATTGTAAACATTCTTGACCTAGTGATTTTATGGAAACAAATATTCTGACCAATTTTCATTAAGATTGGACCACAAATGTGGTCTCTTAAGTGTGTACAAGTATTTTTCTTCAATTTGACCTAGTGAGCTAGTTTTTGAGCCAAGATGACCTCGATCGAAATTGAACTAAATTTGATCAAGGCAATCATGTCCTAGCGACCTAGTTTTTTAACCCAGATGACCCATATTCAAAGTTAACCTTCATTTCATCAAGGCTATCATTCTGACTAAATTTCATGAAGATCAATTGAAAAATACAGTCTCTATCGCATACACAAGTTTTTTCTTTGATTTGACCTAATGGCCTAGGTTTTGGCTACAGATAACCCATATTTGAACTGGACCTACATTTTATCAACGCAATCATTCTGACTAAATTTTTTGAACATCCGATGTAAAATGCAGCCCCTCTTGTATACATAAGGTTTTTCTTTGATTTGACCTAGTGACCTAGCTTCTTACCCCAGATGACCCATTTTCAAACTTGGCCTAGATTTTATCATGGTAATTATTCTGACAAAATTTTATGAAGATCAATTGAAAAATTCAGCCCCTACCGCATACACAAGGGTTTTCTTTGATTTGACCTAGTGACCTAGTTTTTTACCCCAGATGACCCATTTTTGAACTTGGCCTAGATTTTATCAAGGTAATCATTCTGACCAAAATTCATGAAGATCAGTTGAAAAAAAGCAGTCTGTATCGCATACATAAGGGGTTTCTTTGATTTGACCCAGTGACCTATTTTTTGAGCCCATATAACCCATTTTTTAACTTGGTCTAGATTTCACCAAGATAATTATTCTGACAAAATTTCATGAAGATCAGTTGAAAAATACAGCCTCTATCGCATACACAAGCTAAATGTTGACAGACGACAGACGACGGACGCCGGACATCGATCGATCACAATAACTCACCTGAGCATCGCTCATGTGAGCTAAAAAGGAAAATAAGTAATATCTAAGATAAAATGGAAGATTACCGACGTTCAGCAAAATTTTGAAGAAAGTCATGGTGTATACTCTTTGTCAAAAGATGCCCGGAATCCATGTGTCAGAACACAAGCGTTTGATCGATCGTTGTCCCGTTAATGGAACGGTCTTAAATTAAACTAAACAATGCCATTATGTAGAAAGATCAATTGATCATTTATCTACCAGTTCCATGACGTTAATTTTGTTCAATATTTACCGTTAATTCTTTTCTTCTCTTTAAATATCTCGAGCATACTTCATCTTTTATTGATATCTCCGAGATATTAATATACTGTTCCGGGTTTTAATGGTACAATGTAATTGACAATGCATTTCCTGCAATAAATGCAATGCTATATTCGTCATTCAATCTATGATGTCATAAACATTGCCCGTATTGTCAACATAACTACTTGAGTTTTACTTGATATAAGTCTTCCTAATTTTCTAGGCGTGCATGACATAAAATTGCATAGATGCTGAGTCTGAAACAATGGCCGGGATCATTCACCAAACTTAATTATCACGGGTATCTATATTGATTTTCTTATATTAAAAGACGCCTTGGGACATCCTTGACATTTCATGTGGTAACAAACTCTGATAGTTTCCAAGTCTATAACAAACTGTCCAGGAACTTGTCATTTCCTGTTTATCAACGGTCGTCTCAATGAATTATCACCAATTTACACTTCATTGACAACACCTAGTTCCTGTTAGTATCTCCTTTAAAGCCTCAATACACATCTAAAATGTTTGGCTATGATGTCAGATGAAAGCAAATTAATTGCATAATCAAATAACGGTCTAAATTAAAACCATTCCTATCAAGTTGTCCCAGGATAATTATCCTGATAAATTGAATCGCTGGTGAATCGCTGGAAAACATTATTTGTTTTCATTTCCATGTATAAAAGCACTTCTCAAGATTCAGATTTCGTTTTCCTTAGACAGGCTGCCGCTCAATTGAACAGCATTCGTACGGGACATTAGCCTATCGAGCGATTCCATAAGACAACAAGAGCAAAGCAATTAATAACAAATAATAACTAAATGTTCTAATCATTAAACAGAAAAAATGCCTGCTACTATCGCCCAAGTTCGTTCTGATAATGAGTTTAATAATGGCTGAAATGTCTTAGATAGTGACTGATCGCTTAAGACTAATCGATTATCTTTGCAAAGGTACCGTATACTATACTCAGATGATGTTTGTCACCGATGACTTATCTCCTACTGTTCATACTAAATACGCCTGTAACAAGATAATTGTGACATGGTATAATTGATAAGCGGCAAATGCTTCTGAAAACTTGGATCAATTGCAATTAGAAGGTTCCGGGCACGTTCGTCAAACTTAAACATGACTCCAATCCGTCAAGATCAGACATGGAGTTTTTAGTGTACTAAGTGCCTGAAACTCGTTGTAAGCCTGTTTCTCTTACCTAATCTGATGTCCATTATAAAGTTTCTTTTCAATGTTAGCGGGGTTGTATTTATTCATTTATTATCCAAAGTTGGTCAACAAAAGGACACTCTTAATTACGCATACTACCCTCAAACAGGGATATTTTTGTCAAACCCTGGTTACTAATATTATCAGTTAAACCTGGAAAAATAAAACACAAGTTCTACTCTCCGAAAAGTACTAGTATGCTTTTTACATAATAAAATTTCTAAGATATTAGATATACCGTTGACTGAGTAAAATGCAAAATGTAATTCTATACTAAGTAAGCGTTTCGTGGAGAACTATGTAATCACATTTCAACACATATGTAAACTACGACAGAACAATGCAGTGCATACTTTATGAGAATAATTTCGCAATGTTTGCGTGACTGACTGATGAAAGAACTTTCAATTATAAAAACACTGAAAATACTGCCGCCATATCTGGGCAAAAGAGATGAAAGTGATTCTATATAACATTATAGAAGGAATAAAATCCAACCAGAACTAGACTTTTCAAAGAATACGACCTCAGGTCGTTAAATATACGGAATAAACTTAATGTTCACTTTAATGCATTTCATCGACGTCTATTACCAGCTGCCGTAAAATGGCAAAAAGAAAGTCTGATTAAATCAGTCAAATGGAGATGCAGAACACCTGGGATCTTCCTCCGCCATTAAAAGCTTAAAGTTCACCAAATGATCTGAATTGTGTCTTTGAAAGTAATATGCCGGGATAATATGCTTAGGTGGCGATCAAGAGGGATACACAGAAAAAAGGCAAACAAATAAACAAAAAGATACTTATAATTTTCCTTGAATATTGCATCTGATAAAAGTGAACGCACGTGTTAATATTATTGTTATTCAAAACTGAATTGGCATCAAATGTACAGAAAATTATGCAGAAGGAGAAATATCCCATTTATCTTCACATTTCGTGACCATAGTTTTGCTGAACACAGACTAGTAATACTATTGATTCCTAAAAACGGTATTCAAATTAGCCAGATATCTTGTACATATTTATGTTTTGTTGGTATAATTTGTATTATCTGATACATATTTGGTACGTGCATTGATGAATATTTTATCAGATTATCGCTTTGTCTTTCAGAAGTCAGGGTAAGACAAAATATATTGACGTTACAACATATTGTTTCCCATGTTAACCGATTCCAGACTGGGACAGTTATAGTAACTTCCTGAAGTTGGAGTCTGAAAATTTAACTTGTACGAAGCACTAAGTGAACACAGAGTGTAAATGATCAGATGTTAAAGTTTCGTACAAATCCATTACTTTTCAAAACAAATCAGATTAACCACTTCAAGCTAACTTGTCCTATTTACATATTGGAAATATTAAATAAAAATTCTGCCGAGGAGCCGGGCATCATTAAGTAATATTATGTACATGTAGATTCTTACAGAATGCTAACAGGATCCTAAATGTGTCATCATAATGCGAGTCTAGTTATGATCTGGAACCAACAACCGCCTGAATATTAGCACGGCACAGGTATATCCTTTAATACAGGGTGAATTTTATAATGCTTTACGTAAGAAACGTAAGGAATTTCTTAATAATACGTCCTGTTAACTGATATTCATTGAAAACGAATCCTAACCTTTTGAGCATAAGTTATCGATTGGTGTGACGGGCGGTGTCAAAATAACGCCAGGCAAAGTAATTTCAGCTGAATGCTTAAGAATTTTAGTCGATCTTTTTGTTAAAAGTTCCTGAAGTAACGCGAAGATCCGCAATAAATGCAATTTTCAGTTGTATTGATGACCCTCCTTCTTTATCAAGAATAAATTTGTGCTCTTTTTTTTTCATTTCCGTTTAAAAAGATTCTTCGGTTTGTACATACTCACAGATTTTGCTGATATGGTGCAATTATGATTTATCAGGCAAATCGAAAGGCAGCACGGGATTTCTGAACGGTGAATGATTAATCCAGTTTATATGGTGGCTGATTTCTGCCATTTCGCGTTTTCGCCCCGCGACCCCGCCAAGCGAAATCACGAGAATTAACAAGTTAAAATGGCGGGGACGTGGGGCGAAAACTCTCTATTTAGCGGGGGCGCGGAGCGAATACACGATAATTAGCGGGGTCGCGAGGCGAGAGTTAGTAACTGGTATGTCGGGGGGCGTGGCGAAAACACGATAATTAGCGCTGCTTAAACGCCGAGTTTCGCACCGCACCCCCGACATTCCAGTTCCTAAATCTCGCCCCTCGACACCGCTAATTATCGTGTTTTCGCTTCGCGCCCCTCCTAAATAGCGAGTTTTCGCCCCGCGACCCCACCGAGCCAAAACACGAAAATAAACAAGATAAAATGGCGGGGCGCCAGGCGAAAACTCGCTATTTAGCGGGGGCGCGAAGCGAAAACACGATAATTAGCGGGGGACGCGGGGCGAGATTTAGTAACTGGAAGTCGTGGCGCGGTGCGAAAACTCGACGTTTAAGCAGCGCTAATTATCGTGTTTTCGTCTCGCGCCCCCGACATACCAGTTACTAAATCTCGCCCCGCGACCCCGCTAAACAGCGAGTTTTCGCTCCGCGCGCACGCTAAATAGCGAGTTTTCGCCCCGCGCCCCCGCCAGTTTAACTTGTTAATTCTCGTGTTTTCGCTCGGCGGGGTCGCGGGGCGAAAACGCGAAATGGCAGAAATCAGCCACCATAAGTTTACCTGATTGGCGTTACTCAGACAAAGCAGCTCGGAAAGTCAACTTGAGCTCAGCATACACATACACTGTTATGGTTCTGGGTTTAAACCAAGGTTTTCGTAGATCTGCTTCTAACAATGAATCTGAGCTTTAAAAGGTGACCAATTGTGTGCTCTGTATAAATATTAAAAATACAACTTGTGTTAACTACTGTCAACTACATAAATTATGCCATTTAAATATCGTTCAGTGACACTTTTAACTACTCCTAATTATATATATTATATATTTTCGCCGTTAGAATAAACGGTGTCAACTTATATCTACAAATACCAGCTAATTAAGTCCACCTTCTGCTCATCTTACAAAAATAAAAGTAAAACCTAAAAACTAACGGGAAAGTCAACTCAAGTTTAAAAACTGATTAAAGTTTAAACCCTGTTTTAGCAACGAGTAAGCGTCCTTTAGTTCTAAGTTTTGTATATCAATATTTCATACAATTAATTAAACAGTGAATTTATTTAAATAATTTTACAAATCATATACAAAGCTCACAATTTTATTGAAACGCCTGTGTTATAGGTAATATCACTTCTAGCACGCTGGCAGCCGTTTAACAGAAAGCTTTAATTACCCGGAGCAAACTATGTTTGCTGTATACCCCAGTAAACACAGTTCAGACAGATTAATACCGGTAAATTACACTGTTTCCGTGTGGCAAAATAAAAACATGAAAAAAAAACAAAAACAAAAAACGAAACACTTGTTCTCGATATTGTACGAAATATCATATTGCAGAAGAGTTATCCTTAACTTCTTAATACACCATTCTCATGATGTGAAGGCTATGTGTTATTAAAGAAAAGAGGTAATGGCGAAATATGCAGCTGAAAAAAAGCTTTGAAGTTCGTTATTACATAGGCTACAGGTTTAGATTATGAACAAATTGATGGCATACTGTATATAAAGGTTACTTTATTGGTGTGAGTGCACAGGTAGTGTTTATTTTTACAAAGCTACTTGGTGATACAAAAATGAAATTATCATTCCAAATTTATCTTTCAAAGTAGCTAGGTTGTCTTTTTCCAAAATAAGCATGTTTGGCAAATCAGTTTAATACCACAGTCATATATGCCATTCGAGGTATTAATACTGCAATTTATATTCTAATTATGACATAAAGGATAACCCAAGTGAACTGGACAGGATCGAAAATATAATGAATGCATAATATAAGAAGAGGATATTTACAAAACATACATTTTTGATGGGAGTCGTTGTCTAGAAATAGCTTGCTTTTGATTCGATAGTTAATGTACGTTTTCATTTGTATTAATTAGCGGTATTTTCTTTTTTGTTTTGTTTTAGATATATCTTGGGCGACTCTACCATTGACAAAACATAACATTTTACTTTGAACTACATATTTCAAATATTTTAAACAAATTGTCTGCGTAAAGTTATTAGTGTCAAATTGTCTGCAAGAAATAGCCTGCAGGAAATTATGTTTTATAATAGTCTATTCTAGTAAAATAAAAGATATGAAAATATATATCATCTCTTGTTATGTTTTGGATAAACTGAAGAATCGAAAGTTTAAAAGTCATTAGGGTAATAAAATCATCTTGTCAGTCTATGTACCTCTTTGTCCAAAATTAGTTTGAAACCCTTTCTACTGTATAAATAACTGAGAGTTAACATCTTCGTTGATAATCTGATTTTGAGTATTGCTTCTATAACACACATAAGCCAATGTCATAAATTATGCAACAAAGCAATAACGTTTAAATATCTTCGGTTTCTTTTAAGATCATTGTCACCGTTTTGTGCAGTCCAGCCTCTTATGCCAACAGGTTTCACCTAGGAAGACCACAGACTCTTCAGAAGTAACGGCGTTTTTCCACTACGCCTACTGCATACCTTCATATAGACCTTCTTGGAACATGCCCTTTGTATTTGTAAAGTTTCCAGCTGTTTAACCTTGCATTTTCGTTACTTCGTTCCCAAAATGTTAAAATTTAAACGCTTTACAGTTCTGAAAGAAATTTCCAGTGATGCTACATCTTTCTGCATGTAGGTGGGTTAAATTTTGAGACCATACGAGCGACGAACTTAGTATCCGCAGGTGGTCCCGATGTAGGACATTTTCGCACTGCAGGTCGTTTCGGGAACTTTCGCAGGTGGTCCCGATGTAGGACATTTTCGCACTGCAGGTCGTTTTCGGGAACTTTCATGCATTCCACAAACGCTACCATTTATTGTGCTGTAACCAAATTTCCTAAATAATGTTCCATAAAGCCCAAAGGAATAATATATCAAAACCCTAATCAAGACGTCCTCGACTTTGTCATTTATTTTCGCGCGTAAATTTTGATTTTTTTCCGAAACAAAATAAATATATCAATAAGATATTGTAATGAAAAAACACAGTGCTATGCAAAATTTTCAAAATCAGCATGCGTCTCACAGACATTTATATTTTATACTGGTCATACGTTGAACACCTCAAATACAGCATACCTGGCTTCTTACCCTTACCTTTAAAGTTTCTTTAATGGATCTTTAATAGATCAAGTTCATTAAGCGATTTTGTATTAGCTAAATATATCTCACCCTGGTCACAGCAGAAACAATAACAGCAATACCACAAATATTAGTGATCACTGCATTAAAAAATAAAACATTATTGTGAAAACAGACGTCTTAAAAACAGTTCTATTTCTGTTAAGAAAAATTCTCACATGACTTAAGAACAAAACTGTATAACTTATGAAAAGACAATAGCACTTGAATGTAATAACTATCTCAAGTAATTTCTTAGGTAAAATGGAAAGTTTGCCTAATGCAAACGTAAATACGAACACACTACATGCTATGAGGATACATTTCATTGTCGAATTATACAATTACTGTAGTAAACGAGCATGAAGCAAGCGGACTAGAGCTAAATCTGGTAGAACAATCAAAACATGTATCCGAATGGAATTTAAAGCTATATATCTATCAGTAGTGCGAGTGCTGAGAAATAAACACTGTATAACAAATTACACAATACAGGTACGCTAGACATTATACGTGGGGCTGGAAAATAAATCTAAAGAGCAAACATGCAGTGCTACCTCTAATTAAAAGTTAATTATTACTTATTTGCTATATATAGTCTAACGTCATTATAATTATCTTTCAGTTTACTAAATTACAACAAACGTAAGATTAAAAAAATGTTACAGACACAATAATTCATAACGATTCTACAAAAACCTGTATGATGTCGTACAGATGCATTGTACCATTAATACCTACTTCAAGTATAATTCTTATATGAGTTTTGTATCCTATTATGTGATTTGTTTGTTTATGTATATTTTTTTTCTAAAAGTGACAGCACTTTTGCATAATGTAACATGTTTTTTTGTAGTCTAACTAAGTGTTATTGCTCATAAATTTATACAGAATAAAATGTTATCTTAACGATCAATATCTTTGCTGTGCAATCTTTTAAAACTAGCATAATTATCAATGAATATATTTTTTTTTGCCAAAAAATATATTACGTAACTTTTCAGGTATGATTCAGGAAATTATGAAATTTCCTTTATAAATACGGTTATGTTCTGACGATATTTCGATTAAAATGACAGCCAATTTATTGTGTTCGATTCGAATTCTTTTTATTTTACAAGTGATTGTGATTTTGATAAAACAATGGTTACATAATAATAATTTGTTTGTAAGTTTCGTAATCTTTATATGAGCCGCGCCATGAGAAAACCAACGTAGTGGGTGTGCGACCAGCATGGATCCAGACCAGCCTGCGCATCCGCGCAGTCTGGTCAGGCTCCATGCTGTTCGCTTTTAAAGCCTATTGGAATTGGGAAACTGTTAGCGAACAGCATGGAGCCTGACCAGACTGCGCGGATGCGCGGGCTGGTCTGGACCCATGCTGGTCGCAAAGCCACTATGTTGGTTTTCTCATGGCTCGGCTCATATACATTTCCTGTAATCGTAGATGTTACCCCATGTACTTACCCCTTGAAGTAAAACACAATATAATCCATTCTATAAGGGAAAATTTTAAGCATCGCGCTTGTATCCTCTCTAACAAGGACATTTCAACCACTTGTCTCTCCTCCTCCCCCTCCTCGTCGGAACTTGGAATTTCATCATACATGATTTGATAAACGAACAATAATCACCGACATAACTTTGAACAATATCAGCGTGCACCTAATTATATTACAGTAAGTTTGGATCAGCCTTTCTATTCCAGCGGGCAACGTCAGGTGGAGTATTCAGGACCGATTTCAAATTTATAAACGAGATGACTTTTCCAGAAAACCAGTTCAACAAAATTAGTACACTCTATTAACGACAACCAGTTTTAATTAACATTTTAATTGTACGTGCTTAAACACACATTTTCCAATCCGCTTGATATCAAAATGCGTGCACGGCGAGCAGACAAGTCTGAAATAACGTTTAAATAAGTCAGGATCAGGCGACAAACTCAATTACCACGGGTACCCGTATTGATTTTCCTCAATAAAAAGACGCATTGGGACATTCTTGACATTGTAGAGGTGACGATTCAGATATAATCCAAGTTTATAGTAAACTGTCCAGCCACATGTCATTTCTTATTTAATCAACATCCGCATCCATGAATTATCACAGAATTTACACTGAGGATACCACATTAATCACACCTAATTTCTGTTAGCATTTGCTTTAAAACCAATATTCAAGGAAACCAGTAGTCAATGATTCAAGATTTAAGCAACAGTTGTTAGCACAGACTCTTTCAACACAAATTCCCAATAATATTACTATCCTAATGGGTTGAATCGGTAGAGTTGTTCTTCTATTCATTGTTTCTGGTTTTCTTGTATTTCACGAAATTCCTCATCGGATTTATATTTATTTTTTCTTACTTAGAATGTCGCTCAGTTGGAGGCAATAGCCTGCCGGGCATATTCCTCGGTAAAGCTTAACACTCACAAATAATGGGCAAATGTCCAAGGCAAAAAAGAAAGGCCGGAATAATCTTTCAATGCGGCTATTGTTATGTATACGTTGCAAGTTGAATCTTTAAAATATTCCTTTGATCACTATGACATATGCAATAAATGATTTGTTATATAATTACATTTTGTACTATTTATATAGATCATGTTTTTGTCTCTAATCTACTTGCTCACGGTCTATAAACCACTTTCTGGTTGCAAAGCTTCGGTTCAAAACCGGTCTTAAATTGAGCTGACTTTCCCGTAACCAGATTTTTGTATCTAACTTCACTCTCCTGTTTAATTTTTACAATTACGTAAGGCGTACTTACAATACCATTTATCCGGTTAAATGGAATACCATTTATCCGTTTAAGTTTAGAGCCAGGGAAGAAACAGGTAGGTATAGAATAGTAATTCAGCATTCAATATGGCGTTTGAACTATACAAACAGGTTTTTTTTTTTCGATAATTAGCTTGAATTGTTAGAGGCGTGATGGACGTCAAAAAAGTCTGATTAATAGAAAATATTGCTATAACCGGAATTTATTTATTCTTGATGCCAGTATTTTTCCAGTCGCACGTATGTCTAAGGTATGACGAAAAAGCATCGTTTTTAAAATACTTACATTCGCCCTACTCTTTTCAGTTGAAAAGTATTACGTTCATTTTGAATCAACAGCAAAAGGAAAGTTACAGCGCTGCTTAGTGATAACGGGCCGCTGTTTTGACAAAGTCCACGTATAGTCAGGGAGAACGCTCCTTAGATAACGTCGCAGTTGTTCCATCTGGTGAACAGAATGGCCGGGAAGCAGATTTTAATGTTAAATACAATAAACTGTATGCAATTAATAATACAACATAGTTTAAAAATGGAAAGCTAATATAATGTAATGAAAGAAATGATTTTTTTTCGGAGTTCATGAAATATTTCATTTCTTAATTAAGTTAGTACACTCCTAAATTCCAAAAATGAATGAGTATTTGAAAGTTTAATGCTTAATGCTATGTTGTGCGTCTAAAGATACGGCAGAATTTAATACGATTAATATGCTAATGTTAGTTCGAGGCATTCGTCAGAATTGCACTCTTCTTTCGCGAGGACATATTTTTTAAACACGAAGCTACATACTTAATATTGCATGGCTCCATGACTTGATAATTAAATGCTATTTCCATAGGTTCAGCTTAAAAATGTCCATTATCTGCCGCATCATTAGGAACTGTCTGCATCGTAAACACAAGGCTATTCTAAGGCGAAAATAGAATTTATCTTTTGGTATCTAATCAAATACCGGGCGGGCAAAGTAGTTCCATTTATAAGATTACTTCTGTATGTAAGAAATTAAGACGAATAAAAGAAAGACAATATGTGGGCTTAACCTAGTATCATACAAAACATTTAAAAAGGTATTATGCTCTTCCAACAACACTTCTCATTAAATGCGTCTTTCACCTTCATCAACGCCGCCCCCGCTCCCCCACCCCCCATCTTTTGTATAAAAAAGTAATTCTGCGGTTGTAGTATAGATTTTATTCAAAAAGTTCTCCCGTTTATTACAGAACATGAACATTTTAAATTCTAACAATGTGGGTATAATTGTTTCTTTACGACTTGTCTTTTAAACAGTCGTTCAAAATATGCTGCGATTCGAAAGACCACTGTTCACAGTGATAGCTCGGTTGCATTTAACGGTCAATAGTATGCTTCCGGGTTCAATCCAGGTTTACATATGGTCAAACAATTACTCAGGGCAAGTTTCAGAAAGTGGCAATACGTAACACACATAAACCACAAAAGTAACACATATATGTGTTAGGCGGTAAATGTTTAAGCAAGCAATAATGCATTTATCCAATATTTCAACGGAACTCAAAACCGTTAGATAAATGCAGGCCTTTCTTTGCCTTACAATTTGCTGGTAGTCTGATTACCTTATTTAGGCTGCCTTTTTGCATTAAGGAGGTAGGTTACCTTAATATTTGTATGTACGCATGCTCAACCGGAAGCTAACGTGACGTTTTACAACGACGTTTACGACAAACAAAATGTGTTTGTATATCCATTCTTCTGGAAAAAAATCATGAACCTGCCTCTGATCTGATGCTTAATGGTTTAAAAATGCAGAAATGGTGAATAAATTCAAAACATTGTTTTAACATTGTCATTAACGTCATGACGTTACGTGTCAGTTACTGCGCAAAAATAATAGGTTTTATTTTGAAAGTACGTAATTCTGTGCATTTTCTTTATGTAAACAGCCATTATTTGCTGAAATATTTTTTTATGAGTATTTCGCTCTGAATAATGATCAATATGTTGCTTCTTTTATGTAGTTATATTGAAATGTTATAATAATAATAATAATAATAACTTTATTTAAAGAGGATAACATATTTGGCTATAGCCAGTCTAAAATATGGTCCTCTAACATTATAATGTAAAAATTCATCCTAATATATACAGTGAAGTGAAAGACATGAATATAAATAATGTATTATGAACAATTTAATTCTTAGTGGCATAAACAGTATGTAGTACAATAAACAGAGATTAAAATAAGATAAAATTATATACAAGTGATCAATTTATTAATGTATTGCGGTGTCATATTATTAAGTGATTTATAAGTTAACAGACATGTGATTGACAGCCACCCCAAGTCCCCGAACATGTCCGCCGAGGGTGTCATAATGTCAGCTTTAAGGATTATCCCAGCAGCACGTTTTTGAAGTTTGGACAATCTGTCTATGTTGTAGGCAGAAGTACCACCCCAAACGACACAACCATAATCAAATAGAGGAAGAATGTATGAATTATAATATACAGTTAAAGATTCTTTTGGAACATATTTAGAGAGTAATTTGAGTAATGTTATCTTACGTGAAACATTGATGCACAGTTGATATATCTGTTTATTCTATGTTAATTTGTTATCAAATGAATATAGATTCCTATATGAGGTAATATTTTATCATCATATGAAATATCAATTTGTGGTGTTATTATGGTTTTTTTTGTACAGTAAACTCATGACCACCATATTGTTTTCACTGCATCATTTATTGAATTCATATGCACTATTTTGTAAGTTTGTTGCGATAACTTTATTATGGGTGTGTATCGTTGTGTCATCAGCAAACATATCTGTATAACAATTATTCATAACAAGAGGACCATGATGGTCCTGAATCGCTCACCTCTTCCACATGACCCGGTTGATAAACATTCAGACCAACTTTCATACAGATCCCATGAAAAATATGGCCTCTAGAGAGGTCACAACATTTTTTCATTATTTGACCTACTGACCTACTTTTTGAAGGCACGTGACCCACTTTCGAACTTGACCTAGATATCATCAAGATGAACATTCTGACCAACTTTTATGAAGATCCATTCACAAATATGGCCTCTAGAGATGTCACAAGGTTTTCCTATTTTTAGACCTACTGACCTAGTTTTTGACCGCACATGTCCCTGTTTCGAACTTGACCTAGATATCATCAAGATGAACATTCAGACCAACTTTCATACAGATCCCATGAAAAATTTGGCCTTTAGAGAGGTCACAAGGTTTTTCTATTATTTGACCTACTGACCTAGTTTTTGAAGGCACGTGACCCAGTTTCAAACTTGACCTAGATATCATCAAGGTAAACGTTCTGACCAATTTTCATGAAGATCTTGTAAAATTTATGACCTCTAGAGAGGTCACAAGGTTTTTCTATTTTTAGAACTGCTGACCTAGTTTTTGACGGCACGTAACCCAGTTTCGAACTTGACCTAGATATCATCAAGGTGAACGTTCTGACCAATTTTTGAAGCTTTGTGGAAATAATGGCATCTAGGAGGTCACGTTGTGTCTCATATTTTAACACTTATCATAATGTTATTTATAGCAACGTGAAGTTAATTACCAGATTTCATAGATAAACATTTGACAACTTATGAGTGATCTATTCACAGCAATTTAGACACCGAGGACACACGTAATAAATTTGTATTGTGACATTTCGTATAATTAAGCAATCGAACATATTGAAACACTGCGTTCATCTAAATAAGATTTGAAAAGAAGCAATGAATTATGACTTATAATAATAATAATTAAATTTTTCAATTAAAATTTCATGATCAACCAGATCGAACGCCTTTCTTAAATCAAAGAATATAGCACCAATTATCTCTCCGTCATTTATGTTTGTGAGCCAATTATCTATGAGTTTAACTAGCGCAGTTTGACAGGAATGGTTTTGTCTGAAGCCTGAGTGCGATGTCTGTATCAAGTTATATTTGTTGAGATAAGCAAATAAGTGTTTAGTGACATGTCTTTCAAATATCTTTGAAATAGTAGACAGTATAGAAATAGGTCTGTAATTATTTGGATCAGATGTATTACCAGCCTTATGAACAGGAAATACTTTAGCTGTCTTGACAGGCATTTCGGGAATTCATTGTTGAGTATTGCTACATTGATTAGATCCGTTATGGTCGGAGCTATGACGTTTGATGCTAATTTAAGTACTTTTTGACTGAGACCATCAATACCTGTTGCTTTCTTCGAATCTAGATCATTGATAAGTTTCCTTTACAAGTGGTATCTGAAATTTATACATTCGGGGGAACTTTATCTTCTACAAATTGAGAGAGTTTTTCAAAATTTCGGTTATCAGAATGAGTTTTTTCTCTTAAGTTTGAACTCATATTAGTAAAGAAATTGTTAAAAGTGTTGATAATACTTTCTAGGTGTTCATTCTTGCACCCATCAATATCAATACTTTGTGGAACAGAATTTTGACTGCCTTTTCCATTGATATCATTTATATGAATGTAAGAAAATGGATGATGGTAACTGATGTTATTGGGAATATAGCTGGGTGAAAGGTTGTTTATTACGGCCATTTTCAAATAAAAATTGGGCAGTTTGATTTGTAATACCTATTGTCCAGTTTCCGTTGTTACTTATATACTAAAACTAAGCTCTAAAATTGTTCAAATTTCAGTAGAAAAATGTGGTTTCTTGAATTAAATTGATGTTACCATGGAAACGAAGCCCGTAACCTATATATCTAAATGTAAAATTCAAAAGCGTTGACACTGGTCTATTTAAGGAACACAGCTTCGGCTTTTTATTTGCATTTCAACAATATCCATGAGAATAATAGCAGCATGCAGAACGATTTTTCCTTAAAAGATGTCAGACGAGGGGTACTGCTGTAAGTATTTTAAGCTGTGAAATTTGTTTAAATAAATGCAAATAACACGAAAGTATTACTTACGTTAAAAATAAGATGTTTTAAAGCAACATTAACAAGAAAGATAATCTTATTTAATATTTTTATAAGAAATTACGATAAAAAGCAAGATATAAGCTATTTTAAACATCTCTGTTGCAATGGTTACTTTAAAATTTAAGAAAAATAGGGTGCCATGTACAGTGCTTGGTATTTTGCTAATTATATTACCGAAATATTCCATGTTGGTCATTAACAGAATGGCACTGAAGCCGTCGAAAACCCCCTTTTCATACATAGTTGTTTAAAGATGAGACAAAATGCGTTACCGTGGAAACACGAGCTCCGCGACATATACATTTTAAGCTTATATTAGACAGCTAACGCGCATACTAGTAAAATTATCAATTATGCAGACATCTACGGATAGCAATGAAACCAAAATGCACTGAAAAGTGTTAAATATCCGTATTTTCCTTCTTCTTTCAATATAAAATACCTTTGGAGGGTCATGTACTTCAAAACCTGGATAAAACTTATACTTGAAGGGACAGAGATAAAGAATTGGGATTGTAGCAGTTAAAACATTAAATTACACAAAATACAAAAAATTGCCGCGGCGGTTCAACTAATTTGAATTTATCCTGGTAACAAGGTAACCTACATCCTTAATTTCACATGTCCAACAGTTTGGATGAAAAGTACCTACATATCTGCAGTACCTACAAAACACGTTTACGTCTCCAAAGCAGTATTCTGTTACAAAGACAAACTTGACTCTCACTTTGAAATTATAACTCCAGTATTTCTTTAATTCTAAAACGTCAGACATTAGCCCTGGAATTAGTTTTACCCACAGACGTCCAAGTAATAAAACTTATTTGAAACCTTACTAAAGAAATGAAGTTTGTGCTTTTATCGTTCATTGTACGGAGTGATATTTACTGTTTCGAGATATCATAATCCAATAATTGGCAAAGTTACAAGGGGAGTTAATACAACACTGGATTTGACATCATGAAAGTTTTGATCGTTTCCCTTGCCAAGCAACGTCCTAATGACTAGGAACGCAGTTATCTTATAGTATTGTTTTCAGCCGCGGATATCATGTATGTTTTTGCTGTCGTTCTCTCGTAAGGGGTTATAAAGACTGATCAGCTATATTTCTACTTCCTTCAAAGATATTGCTTAAAACCATTGTAACTATTCAAACTCGCTGACATGACATTTAGTGGTTTTGCAAAAAAAAAAAAACCCGGCTTTTGCATGGGATTTGGAAGTCATGGATATCTAATTAACGGGAATTATATTTGTTCGCTGGGATGTAATTTCCTGAAATGACGCAACCAGGAAATTTACAAAAATGAGTCCTCCGAGAAAATTAATGATTTCAAGTATTTTGTTAAAGGATATACAGTCTTGAGCGTATCGGCTTTACTGTGTAACATTGATTTAAGTATAGAGATGCAAATGTGTATGCTAATTACCGACCAAAGCATATTTGATGTTTAAGACTTCGACCAAATGCATAAACAAGTGATACATGATACGAAATTCTGACATATTCATGTCAGAGAATAATGCACGCTACCGCATTGCATTAACTTTTTAATAAAGTGTAATTGGTGATTTTTAAAGCATCGCTTGCGGTTGGAAAATCGTTTGGAATTGTGAGTTATTGATTGTGGGTCTGTATTCATCTCATGGCCTACGTGTTAAGTCACTTTGAACGTTATACTCAGATTTAAAGTCTCGAATTTAAAACTCAAAACTGCCGTTACAACGTTTGCAGTATTTTGTATTGCTGAAACTTTCTACAGCTTTCTGTTGTAGCATATGCCATACTCATTAAAATACAAGTCATACAAGATTTATATAGTAGATGGACCTTGCCAATAACAAAGTTTCAATTTCAAAGTCTAAGTCAATATTTTAGAGTTGATAAAAACTCTCAACTCTTCAGAAACAACGTATTTGAACACATACAACAAAACATGCTTTAGAGAACCGATCAAATACTTACACGCAAATAACTATGTTCACCGATACAGTATAACAATGTAAAAGCTTTTCACGAGTAAACAGTCGTCTCCCCGACCGTCAATTTAAGGTCATTACACATTTGTTGTAGATGAAACTAGTCTGACATTCTGTTTATCAATATTTTTTTATGTGTATCGCTTTTTTTAACTATTCGAGAAATATAGTATTCATATGACACAATCATCACATAATAGTTATATATTCCTTATTATTTAAGGTCTAAATATAACAAAACTGGAGCAGCTTCTCACTAAATAAATATCTCTAAAACAAAACAGTAAGTCTTTCATTCACTGTTTGTTCTACATACATTGTAGGTCATACAGTGAATGGGAATGGAATCGGCATTGGTGTCTGTCTTAACACACGGCAAGCCCTACTTTCAGAGAAAATGAAG
Source organism: Mercenaria mercenaria (assembly GCF_021730395.1). NCBI lineage: Eukaryota > Metazoa > Mollusca > Bivalvia > Venerida > Veneridae > Mercenaria > Mercenaria mercenaria. The sequence goes on from NC_069369.1 coordinate 55,013,692, forward strand.
ATACAGTGACGGTGGGGTAAATATACTTGGACTTATTAAACATACGTAATACTAGCTTAAGACCACACCATGCTGATCGTGAATTCTTAGGTTCTATGTATAGGACCTGTTAAGTCAATATGTGACTTAGTTCTTAGTAGTTTGCCACCAGTATGGCCAAAATATATACAAGATACAGAAAATATCTTCTTTTCTTCGATTAGCCTCCTTAGTTTTAAGAACACGACTGGAGAAAAAAGCAAAATTCTGATCGGCTTGGTATGGCCTTATTTTAATAAACATTGACTTACCCATCGTATCTGTCTGAGCCTTACCTGAAAATAGAGACAAACATTATTATTATTATATTAATAAAACAGTATATTAAGAGACAACTAGTTTCACTGGTATTAACACGTAAAGCTCAATCCACCAGTATTCAAAAATGCAAAGTTGGACACAGAAATTCATAAATCTATAACTATTTCAACTGAGCCACGATGAGAAAATCTGGGCAAATATGGAAAAAAAGACCAGTGCGAGAAAACATGGACCAGTACGGGGTTCAAGCACGTTGACTGGTCAAACGGAGGGACACACAGAGTTGAATAATGAACTGATCATTAAACATGTGATTTCATTTTGGCCTTGGGCAACTGCGACCTACCTAGTAAAAATAACAAGGCCAGTATGACATCGTTAATAACATTATTATATAGAATTTGTAAAAATATTTCAATATATCACTAAGTTGCCAATACATCCGTGGTTTTAAAGCCCCACTTGGGAAGTAGAATTGTTTTCAATATCTTAGGTCGATAGTTCTATATGAATGAAAAGGGTCGCAGATATAAGTCTTGTTACATCATCAGAAACTTGAAGCAACAATATTCCATCTGAAGTGTGTTTGTTTGACGTATTACCGAACAAACATAAAAAATAAATAAGATTATTAAGGGAAACAATAAAACCTGAATGATTTCTCCAAAAGAACGTTAAAATAAATAAAAAGTTTATCAAGGGAAACAATCCAAACATGAAAGATTTTAAGACCATCTACTGTATTAACTCCCTTCGTAATTCGTGCGCGAGTATCCAATTATTGACACGACTACATTTTGTGTATATCGATAAAATTTTCTTTTATATATATATATATATATATGTTCCCAAGTGTGATATCTTAAAACAATAAAACATCACTTCGTATATTAAGATTAATGAAACGAGCACTGGATATAAAATACACATTCTTCATTTCTGTTCAAATCGAAGTTCTTTGCGCTGAGTGTGACTTTGGAAGGGCGAGCATAGTCGGTGTTATTGTTTTTGTTGAAACTTGTGGCGATGTTTAATTTTTGACAAAAATTTAATTATGTGGTTCCAGTGATGAAAATTACTAATTATTACATTTTAAATTATAAATGTTTTTTTTTTTTTTATTTTTGTAAGTCGCCGGTCCATATTTTGTGCTATTGACCAGATGCTTTAAGTTAAAGTCAAATTTTGAGTAAAAAAACTTGAAATTTATTTTTGATGTCGTATTATAATAAACTTATTTGACTGCTTGCCGGCTAATAGTCAAAGCTATTACCCCCAGTCATTCAGAAAAGGAGAGCAAAGTTTAAGCTTTTGATCGACAAACCATTCAATAATATATTATGTGTATATAACATTTGAATTGAATTCAAAGTTCCAGTTGCCACGCTGGTGGAAGACGCAAGCTGTAAAATGGGGTTAATTACGAAATATAGTGCTAACACACTTGTAGTTAAATAAACCTTCCTAGAAAATTAATTGTTGGTTAAACGTCACAACGACACACTCATAGGTCACATGTCCACTTCATAGCTTTTCGTGGTAGAGGAAAACCTAAGGTGCCCCTCTGAACATTATTTCAAGCACATGTGTACACTCAGGTTCACTTGTACCTGAGTGAACCCATTGACCTTCCACAAGCCTGCTGGGTGGCTTCCTCTTATGAAAGAATTCTATATCTCAAGCAAAACTGTGAGGGGTAACTGATTCGAAGAGGCCCCAATCAACCATTTGGTGAACATGGACGAGACCTTAAAGTGGAACTATTTTTTCCTTGGATAACCTAGAACGGAAAATGATCATCAATCATTTTTGTAGATGGAGTGGAAAGGGAAATTTGATCTAAAAAAAAATCAAACACGTAACTTTTAGGTCACAACAAATTAGTAAAGGAATATAAATACTTGATATAAAGTTTTTACTTTTTTTCACGACTTATTGATTTATTGTACAAAAGTCAAAATTTCAAAGTGACTTCTTGCTGTAAGAAGTGAATTTACCTCTGAAACAGAAGGGGGCAGAGTTGGACATCTTTAAAAATACTGAGTTACATGTGGTAAAAGTTCTCTATTTTGCCTTTACTCTTAAGATTACATATTGTGGAAGAAATGTAGGTAGGTTTTACTTCTGCCCCAAGGTTATTTTTGAATGAAGTGAACAGGACTCCACCTTAATTTTTCAATGTTGGAGTTAGAATTCTGTCTCAAATCCTTTTACTTGAAGCACACTAGAAAAAAATGATATTCACAGTTTTATTTTGTGTTTTATAATTGTTTACCAATAGTTTGACGTTTCTTTTATCAAAATTAATGGTATAATGAATTCTCTGCAAACGTTTTGGACAGTGGCCATCATTTTGAAATTTGTCTTTACTTGAGCTTCAGAAAATATCATTAATTATACAAAATTTATATAAAATGGCACGGTAAAAAAGTTGTTTAAATTTTGCATACAAGTCTCTCACTGGATACAGTATATCGCTGCAAAATTGTTTTGAACATTTGAAATATTCACAATTACGTTGGCCATAACTTAAACGCGAGATTATAATTTAATATCTTGAACTTCGTTCCATATAACAAACGGGGTATTTTTCATTAGTGTTGCAAGATTAAATTGACCGTACTAGAAATGGGCAAAAACCTCCCGTGGGAAATTCTGAAATTGTTACTTGCAGAATTATTATGCTACATACAGTCAAGCGCGAACATTGTGAAATACACATCAAAGAGTAACGATTTTGTTAAACATTAATGAAAATCTTAATCGAAGCAGCGGATACTCCCGAAAATGCTAATGCGATACGTCATCAATTTACAATATTTAGGAAGAGAACTCAATGTGAATTAAATAATACAAGTTATTCCTCTACTTGTTAAGTAGGATAGCTTCCGTGTATTAATATGTTAGTACCAACATTAACAGAACACTCTTGTCTAAAACATTTGGAAAGCTGAATTAATGAAAATATTTTTTGTTAAATATGACGAAACAAAAAGTATGCTTTACACCTATGTAGAAGATGGCAAAATGCTCGAAAAAAAATGCATTTACTTTCCCTTGAAAGAAACCGACTGTATGAATGTTTATTTTTCAAATTTTATGTACAAAAATCCCTCATGCCTCCTGTTTATTCGTAAGATTTGCCGTGTTCTAAGACGTTCATTTTGCAGGAGAATCAAACTAAATCTAGAGACTGTTTGAAACATCGCATATCTCTATTGATCCAACTCAAGAAGTAATGATATAATAAGAAAAACAAATGTGTTTAAAGTAGCAGAATTGTTTGGTACCGTTGCTAACAATATTTAAATTGTTCATTACTGCTAGCATATGGTTACTTTTTAGATAAGGTATTCCCATGGACGAGTATTTTTTTGTCTAGAAATCGATGTTTTAATGAAAGTGTGGCGTTTTTCGGCGTTTAACCAATTTCTCTGGCATGCTCATATATTTTAGTTGTACAGATCGTTTAAAACTCCCTGTTATCTGTAATGGATAGTGCTAAATTACGAAGGAAGGCAGGAATATCTCATCAGATATTCTATAATGACAGGTTTGGTAATACACTTTCATCTCTTAACAATAAATTTCCATCCTGAGGGTTTCTTAATCAATAAACGATCCATATTACCGCTTGTTATGTTTTCTGTGCCGGAATTAAATTGATGTTTTGTTTTAGCCAAAAACACTAGCACCAGTTGGGCTAAGAAATCGACTTGAAGTGTCTTGTTAAGAATAATGTATCGTCCGCACACCCGGAGTCTTATACAAGTTTTATGCATGTATATATCTGGAGATTTATGACAGTTAACATTTGTAAAACGTTTTTCAATCAATACCAAAAAGTAATGGAAAATACATCATTTCACCTAATTTATCAAAAGCGGCAGAAAAGCATAGGACGACAGGTAATATCGAGAACGAAAATGTGTGACTTCTCCGCCATATTGATATTTACAATTCAAATATCTGACTAGATATGTTCCCGTATGACAATGTGCCCCACTTTCTGCAACTGTCTGATCATATGTTAATCTGAGGTGCAAGGTGGAGTACGGGTATAGATACTACAAAATATAATCAAGAAACACAAAATAAAAGAAACTGAAATAGTAAAAACAATCTTTCTTAATTATTTCTTCATGGGGAGGTATTAGAAGGGGTTAAATTCAAACTATAACCCAAAGTGCACAACTTCATATGCTGACCAACATTCACATGTTTCACGTCGAACACTATTACAGATACATGTGATACGAACTTAAATGCCCTTAATGCATTCTTTTGATTAAGCCAAGAGCCATAACTATGATCATGTGGATTGAAATCCAAAACAACACCCCAGCTGCACAAATTCACAATCATGCTTAATATTATTCCTGTTTGGATTATAGGTCAAATACGTTTTGGAATTTTTATGGCCTATATGAATATCTTTTATAAACTTTTGGACCAAAAATATGATCTGGCAGAGTAAAATCCGAAACAGAACATCAGGTAAACACCATATGCTATATAACAATCCCCAAATATTTCATGACTATGTCAAATACTTTTTGGAATATGTGCTCTTTAAATATATTTCGGACCCTAACCTGTTCTGGCTGGGTAAAATTCCAAATAAAAACCCATGTGCACCTTTTAGGCCTTTTTATGCATAGTTGGACATAACTCCAGTCCAACTGAGCAAAATTCCAAACAAAACCCCAAGTGCACAAATGCACATGGTAATGGTTTCACGACTAAATACTTTCTAATATATGCACGATATAAATTCGGACGAAAGACAAGACATCCGGACGGACGGACAAGGGCTAATCTACGTCAGTAATAATTTATTCTAAAGTTACATAGCCTAACTACATAACGTTCTAAACCGTTGCGACTGTACTAAACAGCATACAGTTCTATGACATATTCCGAATCCTCCTAAGTGATATAGAAACAATTTGGTATTTCGTTGGATATCTGATCCTTTTAAAATGTCCATGTCACAAGCTGTCATCTGCTAGAAATACTGGTCATACATCGCTATTGTCAGACTTTCTTATTGGAACCAATTTTGCAACATTGCCCATCAGCAGGTGACCCATATAATGAACAACTTTTTCCGAAATTACGAGGAATAAAGAACTGATCAATATGGTGCTAATCAAACTATCGTGCGTCTATTTCCGTTGAATGACCTACATGAACAGAACATCGTAAACAATGATATTTTTTTCGCAAATTTTTTAATGAAAACGTGTTAAATCTTGTTTTACAGGCTGTTCCAAGATTACCTACATTTTATTTTTATCCTAACAAATTTGACCTGCCACACTGCATTATCTGACCGTTATATATTATCTGGGTTTTAAACAAAAGAACGTACCTTAATAGATGTTCTCTCGGCACTAAAACAAACTTTTATGGCCAACGTTAAGCAAACAATTAACCTTCCATTAATGATAACACAGAATGCATTTATTCCTGATAAACGCTAAGCTATAAAAGAAAGTATTCATAGAAAGAAAGCAAAGTGTAGGACCTTGCCAATAACAACTATCATAAATATTATATAAAAGACGCGAATTAATGTATTAGATAGCGCGGAGTTTAAATATTTTCATTTTATATTATGTGGGTGCCAGATTTAATAGCTATTAAATTAAGTGTACTTTCATCTCGTTTTGAAGACGAACCTTGTGATCAGTTCTTTCGTTCAGTTTTTATATATACAGTCGAACAACGTTCACTCGACCTTGGATAATTTGAACGCCACCCTTCGCTCGACCTCATTGTCAGGTACTGGTGAAATCCTAAAATAATGTAAAATTTTCGATGGCTCGAACTACCGATAACTCAAACACATTTTGGCTGTCCTGTCGAGTTCGAGAGAATGAAGTTCGACTTTAATGTAATTCCGCGTACGCCAGTGCCACTGCAATGAGAGGTGTTGCACTTATCAGTATTACTACCTCCCATGAACAGATTCAGTCAAACCGAGTCTGCTATTATTTTGCTCGGCTGCGTTCTTAGTTGCTTCCAAATAATCATATTTCGCCCGTCTCGATAGGATTTTTGTTAAGAAACAATGAAAAAGACCGACGCTTCCGAATCCCATGGAGGTTTTGTTTACCATGCTTTCTGGGTGAGCAATAGCAAATGTATTTGTAAGCCGATAACCAGCTATTGCAATATATAAACCCAAAGAGATTTATTTTTCATTTTTATGTGACTGGTCTGGTATACCAGTATATTTACTTCACAGATCTTTCAGTCTCGACTATGTTGAACATTTGCATAATAAACGGACCGCTGGCTAGCTTTAACAAAACCTAACCTGGTCTCAGATTTTATAACATCACCTCCGCATTGAGATAGTTAAGGTTTTCTCGCACTATTTTATGTTAACCGGCGCCCAGATGCCGCCTCGTTGCTAATAAAAGAGTTCAGTACAAAACGGTGAAATTTTCGGATAAGCCGATAGGCCAGACAAATATGTTTTTTTTTTCTGAAGAGTACGGGTCAAATATACCCCTTATAGTGCCTGTCAGGAAAATCTTGTTGTTTATGCAAAAATGTTCACTGTAAAAATGAACCAAAGTACTGATAGTACAGATAGGGTGACGACAGAAGACTGTGCGGGAAAGATGTTTGCAACATTTGAAACATTATGGGTTTTCCGTATCAAACTGAGGCGAGCATAGGGTAATGTTGAGAAAAATGTTCTTAATACACTTATGTGAGGATATGTAAGAATATTACATGTTATGGATGTTGAAAAATAGCACGTTAGGTTTGCTTCGTTGCGGATAGAAAAACAGCAAGAAATTCTCACTTTAGTTTGTACTTTTTGCCCAGATTTCAGAGAAATTGATAATTATGATCAGTGGCAATGCCTCACCTAACTTTGACCTAAGAAACAACTGCATGGCTATCCTATCTGCAGAAATAAGACTGACCAGATACATGATTTTATAATTTATTTATTCACTAGTTGATAAATTCCAACAATGATACACATTTGCTTTCCAGTCTGTTGAGTACAGAATGCATGAAATATATATAAATTTAAATAGTTTTTGATTTTTTTTATTCCTTATGAACACAGCACTGTTTTTAAAAGTAATCTTAACATCATAAATTTATCTTAAGGCAGCATAAAGTTACTGGAATTATAGCTGTAAAAAATATAAGAAAAGGTTTAAAGGATAAAAACTTTGAGTGCATGGTATAAAGTTTTAAGGTACATCCAACTTCATTTGCACGAACTCTGGACGATCGAGTAGCCTGCTTCGCTTGAACTCCGCCTTTGGTCCTTATAAAATCCCTATCTTCAAATGGTTTACAATTAATGTGATTGTTTTGAATAAGCATAAAACTGTATTTTATATATGCAGTACGTCATGTTTCTCCAGTAAGTCTTACCTAGACTAGCCACTGGACTGATAATAAAGATTTTTGTATTTTTTCTTCTATTTTATGTGATAGTGACAAATGCAAAAGTCTATTTTAGAGATTTTCGCAGAGAACTTGTTGTAATATTATCGATATTGGACATAGGATATAGACTGGTTACTTTGACAATCTTAAAAATAAAAATTTAAAAGATATTTCATAGTCTAGGAGCTAGTCTAAGTATTACCTTATTATATTTGAAATTTAGTTGGTTCGAACTACCTATGGCTCGAATAAATATCCATGGGCCGAGCAAGTTGGAGCACTTGAACAAAGTTGGACTGTACTATATTTCGCTGAACAATTATTAAATTATAAATAAATATTTATTGGTACATCTCAATATCAAAACCTTCAAAACAGCAACATCTAAATTAAAGATGCATGTTTTTTTCTTTAAAATCAGGTAAACTATACGTAAATGATGTGAATCGTAAGCATCTTTCATTCTAAATTTTAACAGAAGTCGCTCATCTGACTTTGACTGTTGACCTTGAATATAATTATGTATGACACGCTAGATCATGAATGGTTACATTTGTGTTAAGTATAAACTAGTGGCCCCTAAAAGGGACCAAGAGCCACCATTTGGACAAATTTGGGAGAAGATCCTACCAACTTTACAATAATGCCACAGACCAAGTTTGATGAAGGTCCTTAAAGGGGTTCACGAGAAGAATTTCTTTCAAGGTACATGTATTTCTAATTTTAACTCTAGTGGCCGCTGAAAGGGGCCAACATCCCTATTTTGAACATACTTTAGAGAGGACATACAGAGCAAGTTTGATGGAGATCCATCAAGCAGTTCAAGAGAAAATGGAGTTTAAAGGTAATTCTATACTTAGCTCTAGCGGCCCCTAAAATGGGATGAGTGCCACCATTTGAATTACTTTTGCAGAAGGCCTTATAATAATGCTTCAAACCAAGCTTGATGTAGATCCATCAGGCAAATTTTGAGAAGAAGTTGTTTAAAAGTATTTCTATTTTTAGCTCAAGTGACATGTACAAGGGGCCGAGCTCCCAAATTTGTACAAGTTATGATTGTGCTACAGAACAGGCTTGATGAAGATCAATGAAGAGGTTCATGAGAAGAAATTGTATAAAGATCTTCCTATTTTTATCCATAACTGCCCCTAAAAGCAGCCAAGTAGACCCATTTGAATTCTCTTGAAAAAGGAACTTGCAAAAGTGCTATAGACCATGTTTAGTGTAATTCTGGCCTAGTTTCAAAGAAGATGTTTATGAAACTTCTGGACGATAGACTACAGGTCATGAACGCGGGACCATCCACCTATACTAATAACTCCACCTGACCCTCGGTTCGGATGAGCTAAGAAATGATTTAAACCCTTGCCCTGCTAAATTTCTATAATGAACTTTTCCGTCTTTCAATTTGGACAGTACCATTAACTGTTAAAAGGGGTGCTTACCAAAAAGATACTGACTGATTAGCGAACAGTGCAGATCTTGATCAGGCTCTACGGAAACACATAAGAATTAGTTGTTTTTACTGATTTTTCAATTCAAAATTGAAAAGCGTTTGAAATGGGGAATCTTAGGTAAACTGTCTTAAGTATAAAACTTTATATTAGTATTTAATGACCGTTATGTATTTATTCCAGTCCGTAGTGTATTGGTCAAGACTGCAAGAAAATATTCATTGCCCGGGTTCGATACCAGACTCGAGCTTGTCTTTTTTCTTTTCTTGATTTGGCATTTTAAGTTAGTTAAGAAACAAAAACTCTTGTTCTAATGTTCATAATATCACCAAACTTCAATTTTAAAGATTGATCATTTTTAGCTAAATTCTGAAGGTCAATGCCTTTAATACAGTTTTAATAAATGAACCAGAAACACTGTTAAAATTAGAATGGCTTTCTCAAAGAGACTGGGCTCCAGAATTTGGGCTAAAAATGATTTTTGTTTAAATCTGAAGGTTTTTTCAAATTATGAACATTGTAACATGAATGTTTATTTCTATTTTTAAAAATTCCACATGATGCTGTATGCATGATCTTGATCATGCAGTTTAATTAGGAAATAGAATTTGGAAATTCATGTAAATAGTATTCTTTATATTTTCAGATGATACTGAATATCAAACTCGGTGCTTTGTTAGAAAATATAAAATGCATAAGATATATAATAATTTTACTTGAAGTTTTCATTTGCCACAGTTTTGAAAATATAAACAACCACTTCTTTTTGAAATAAATTTGCACTATGTTGAATTAAAAACAACAACTTCTTTTTGTAATAGATTCAAGCTGTAACAATACATGTACAGATCAAAGTGATCCAGATACAAATACATCACAAAATATCACTATTGCGATGACCTGTGGCCCCATAACTCTACAGGGGCCAGGAATTTTACTGCTATGATGATAAGGTTAATTGTTTCACAAGTAAGCAGGAGCCCTAGTAGTTTCTACTAGGAAAACTAGGCAAAAAGAACATACTGACTTGGGAATCGCAAAAAGTCAATAATTAATATCTAACACGAAAAAGCAGGATCGATCCAAGAACGCAGACCCTTCAAACTTCAAGCCCATAGCAGTGTAGACGAAATCAAATATGTAGACAACGAGGACTAAATAAATAATAGCAGAAATACAGTCGCAATTGCAAATCGCAGATCTGATGGGAAAAAAGGTAAATAATATCATGTAAAGTCAATGGGATTGTTGTTTCAACTATACTTTGAAGTAAGTTTTTGTTTTGATAATACAGTTAAAACAAAACATCAGGTGTATGTTACAGTCTAGCTCCGGAATAAAAACGGCTATGTAAATGATAAGGTAACGATTATGTGTGGGACAAATTTAATTACCAATATCTAACGTAGACAAGTATATGCTTGATGTACATATGACTTGCTTTTAAAAAGCTGTGCAGTGCTTTAGCGGTAGTAAGTAGGTAAACATAATTCCGTTCCATGATGCTAAAGGAACAGAAACAGTTACAACACTGAGCCCAACAAAGTATAGAAAGCAAATATCCAACGAGAAAAGTTACCTTTCAAAAATGCTTTCTCTCCTAACTGCAACCCACAGTAGTACATGCATGGGCGTGCACACGCACGCATGCACGCACAAATGAACGCACGCACGCATAGAATACATAGACAATGTAACCAAAAAGAGCATAACACTATAGAAGTTATACAGGCATTAAAACAGGATACATGTACTACGTTGGTATTTATAAATGTCATCTTTGGTCAATAAATAATAATTCGTGTGGGTGATTATTTTGTCAGGAACCGTTAGCTATACGTTTTATGACCCACGTCAAGCAAACAATTAACCTCCCATTAAAGATAACACGGAATGTTTTTGTTCCCGATAATTGTTAAGCTATAAAAGAGACAACTTCATGGAAACTTCCCACAAAAAGTAGAAAATGTAGTGTAGGACATTGATAGTAACGCTTACGATATATAAACGGCGAGAGGTTATGTACTATATTGCATGGAATAACATGTACTAATTATATGGGCACAATGTAATTTCCATCAGGTTAAATTGAGGATATCTTTATCTCATAATTTAGGCTGGCCTTGGGATAATAGATTCCATGCATATTATCTGTATAATAAGTTCCGCATGATCTAGCGTTAGGTCTCTTGAGTTTTGTTTCTCATGTCATTAACCTTAAGCCTGCTGGCGGCAAGTGATTTTGCCTTTCCGACCAGTGCAGACCAAGATCAGCCTGCACATCCATGGTCTGCACTGTTCGCTATTCAGTCAGTAAATTTTCAGTGAACATCCCTTTGAATGATAAGCGGTACTGCCCAAATGGAATGATGGACCAGTCCATTTTAGAAATTTAGCAGGGTAATGGTTAAAGTATTTTTCATAAACAAACCGAGTAGATTTTCAATTTGCTTGTTTGCGTTGTTATATAAACTTTTCATAGAGACATTCAAAGTTTCCCCGCAGCTCTTATGTCAATGAACGCTCAAATGAAGTATTGTTGTTTGGTAAAAGCTCCTATGTGATTAGCGATGTGGAAAAAACATTTTGCTACAATTTGACTGAAGCATAACACGGTATAACAATAACGGAGCATAAAATGATATACAGAAAACATACTATCAACCGCGATGTTGTATACACCACTCCAAAGTTCTTTCGAGATGATGTTAAAATCAATTATACTTTTAAATAAAATGGAAGTTAAACATGGAAACCGTATGAAAAATGTTCATCTCGTGCAGCATTTCAATAATATCAAATGCAGCCTACACCTAGTCTGACATACATACTATTTGTTTAAATGATATTTTTCATGTTGCTCTCTCCTTAACAATGTTAATATATTTAAATTGTGTCAGTACAATAAAGCGAGATATCTGGACAAACTGATAGGTCATTCAAATATATTTTGATGATGGGTACGAGTCGAAATATATTCCGCTTAAGGTGATGATGTTGGTGATGGGCGGTATTCTATCCTTAAGTTACCATTCCTCTTGAAATATATGAATCGAACTACTTTCTTTAGTGGTTCAAATGGAGTGGAAGCATTCCTTCGTGTGAATAAGAACATAACATCAAATTTATTACTGTTTTGAGGTTCTTTATATTGCATTACCCGTCAGATCTAGTCTGATTTTATGTAATACTGTAAAGTTGTAGTTTTCAATAGCTGACAGGCGATATTTACGTCGTGTAAAAGCGACTCTGAGGTGTAAATGACAAAACAACTTATATTGTCACTTTTGTAGATATTATGAAATGGCGCGTGACGACTAAGGCATATTTATTCGCTTTCTAGGTCTATGTATCCCGATAAACCCAAAAGAAGGAAAGCACGCTCTCACATTGATAAATCTGTAAATCGATAGCAAATCTGGAATATTTTGGTTTTGTTTTAAGGAATAAGACGTTAACTTTTAGCTAAACTCGTACCTCTATATGTATACATTTCTTGCCTTAACCAGAAGAAAAGTTGAACCATAAAGAATCAAATCAATCTGGAGTATGGCCAATGGTTTCAGTACGACTGCGTTTTATTCTTCAAAGATGTCTTCGTATACATTTAATCAACTAACACAAGAGAAGGTTTGAAATGTCTTGTGGAGGCCGTATAAAGCCTCCCTGTACTTAGACTCAGCGTTGTTGTATTGTTTGGTTCTTTCAGGCCATTTATGTATCTCTATTGTATTATTCTGTTATGCTAGTACCAGGCGTCTTGAAGGGGCTTGCCCATTTCACTACCTCTCATGAACAGACTTTGCGGTTGCGTTTCAACGAATCCGCATAGTGATTTCATTAACGAATCAGCATGGACATCCAAAACAATCGTAAAAATTGCTGTAAAAATATGTGCGATGTTAACATTGTTACTGTTTCTACATCGACTTGATTTGGGCACAAACTTTACTTAAAACTCTCAAAGTACTTTTTAGTTCATTGCATGGTGGTTTCCCAGTCTTTCATTTAAATTTTGTCTACATGCTTTGTTGAAAATCAATACTTGGAAAGGCTATTTTCCCTTGTCTTCTTAAATAATGCATTATTCTTTATACCAGAAATCACATTTACTATTTCAGCGTCTGAAAAGTGAACATAATTTTTAAAAAAACTGTGATGCTTACTGGTTTTCATTTCTTTCGATGGTTAAATTTTCGTAAAAATGAAGTAAAGACGTCTATTTCATTATAGCCTTGTTGTTAAACTAGTCCTATCCACTAGATTGTTTTTCATCCGTAAACACGCTAAATTTACTAAATCATGCTCACATTGCTAAGAATTCACGAGAAATTTGTGAAAATATATTGCAATCGTTCGACAAATCATTGAGCGTCTTCGACGCCGGGTATCGCTTCGGCTAAATGACAATTGTTTAAGTCATAAAATACTCAGATTCAAAACGACTGAGAAGCACACAAGCAAATATCTTATAACAGTAAATGAATACCTTGAAAATTAGGTTGATCCCAAAGTAGGTATGTGAGAGTTATATTATAATTAATCGGAGAACGAATCTAATAAGTTTAAAGAAAATGAAACTGTCATAAAATATTTACCTACTTTTCTCGAGGTCAAACAATTTTTTTAACAACTCTAAAGACTCCATAGTTATTTTCCGTAGCATATGGAACCTTATTTTTAAAAAACAATACTAACCAACCACTCGAAAGAAACAATTCTTGTATGGTGATTTACAAAAGAGCGTCAGCTGCTTGTCTTGAAAACGGAATTAATTATGTATCTATATTTAGCTCATCCTGACGACAAAGTTTCACGGCTTGCAAAACTCGAGTATTAATTTCCAATAGTTTTAAGTCAACTCTGTCGAAAGTTTGACAAAATCTCCACGCAATTGTGTGAGATTTCAGTGAAAAGGTTTCAAAAATATAAGAAGAAATGTAAATTTTGGGATTTTTTTTCCAAGTGAAAAGGGCAGATAAGTTTGTTTAAACAAAAGTCAGAGTTATGGGACCTGGTATATGAACTTGTCCTATGATCCTGCAAATATAGTGTATGCTTCAGTATGGGACCTGGTATATGAACTTGTCCTATGATCCTGCAAATATAGTGTATGCTTCAACTACATACTTATACTAGTTCACTAGAAGGGACGGGACGGAGGCACAAAAGTGATTACTATATAGTCCCCATCCCTTCCTCCCCAAGTTTGGTTGTGTAAAAAAAAGCGCAACGTGTATCGAGCGCCGGGGAAACATTTCTATTTTAGTACATTTAAACTTTACTGCTAATGACAAACTCCCGTAAATCTTTGAATACTCTTACTATACTAAATTAAAAATATGAATGTACTATAATCACATGGCTGCGACATGAGTTATTGCCGTTTTTATAAGAAATATATTACTAACTAGAAGGTGTTTTTGTCACAAAAACATATGTCTCCCCCCCTATGTATACCTTTAGCTCTGGCGGCCATTTTGTGCAGCGAAGCGGAATGTGTCGGCAATATGCACAACTAGGCTTGGTACAGATCACTCCTGTGAAGTTTCGGCGAAAGCTGTCCAGCAGTTTGACCTGTGAAAGTCGGACAATATTTTTCTATTTTTAGCTCTGGTGGCCATTTTGTGCAGCGAAGCGGAACGTGCTAGCATATGCACAACTAGGCTTGGTACTGATCACTCCTGTGAAGTTTCGCCGAAATCCAGTCAGCAGTTTGACCTGTGAAAGCCGAACAATATTTTTCTATTTTTAGCTATGGTGGCCATTTTGTGCAGCAAAGCGGAGCATGCCGGCGATATGCACAAATAGGCTTGGTACTGATCACTCCTGTGAAGTTTCGTCGAAATCCAGCCAGCAGTTTGACCTGTGAAAGCCGGACAAGATTTTTCTACCTTTAGCTCTGGCGGCCATTTTGTGCAGCAAAGCGGAACATGCCGGTGGTATGCTTAACTAGGCTTGGTACTGATCACTCCTGTGAAGTTTCGTTGAAATCCAGCCAGCAGTTTGACCTACGAAAGCCGGACAAGATTTTTCTGTTTTTAGCTCTGGCGGCCATTTTGTGCAGCGAAGCGGAACGTGCCGATGATATTCATAACTACGCTTGGTACTGATCACTCCTGTGAAGTTTCGCCGAAATCCAGCCAGCAGTTTGATCTGTGAAAACCGGACAATATTTTTCTATTTTTAGCTCTGGCGGCCATTTTGTGAAGCGAAGCAGAACGTGCCGGCGACATGCACAACTAGGATTGGTACTGATCACTCCTGGGAAGTTTCGTCGAATTTTGACCTGTGAAAGCCGGACAAGCTTAATGCGGACGGACAGACGGACGAACGACAAAGGCAAAAACAATGTCTCCCCCAGGTATATGGGGGACATAACTTAATAACTGTCAGTGCAAGGAGGGTTTGTTAGTATGCATGTCCTCATTATATGCATTAAGTGTATATGTAATATATATGATACGGCTGAAAATCTAACGTTATCAAAAAATCTAAGTAAGCCTTGAACGTATAGCTTTAAAATCTTATGAAATAAATTCCATTTCCATCGCCTTGAATGTTTGTTAAGCCTCTGGTTCAAAATCAGGACATTATTCAGCCTTTCGCAGAGACATGGTTTTAATTATGACAACTGCTAAAATTGGTTAAGGGTTTAATATTTCAAAGTTGAGTAATGAAAAAAAAAAAAAAAAAAAAAAACGAGAAAAACCCTGTCTTTGCGTCTGGCATTTGACTGCGGAGATCACATTTTAACATTACTACTTAAGTTGTGTCTCTGTTTGACTATTACATAATAATAAAAATTAAAAAAAAAGTGTTTAACCGTGCAGTTCCAGATATTGATGTCAAAATTATGTACTAAGAGATTCAAGTTTCCAGCCTATTACAAATCATATTACAATTTTAACAACTAACAGGTTTTGGCAGTTTCTGTGATATGCAGGTCCCACACCTTCAGATTACCTCTCTATATTCCAGTTTGTGTAGTTCTGCGAATTGTTTTCTCGTTTAGGGTAAGCCAATTATTTTAACTGGGGACCATGTGCAGCTCTTCATGGAACTTCACTCCATGAACAGCTCCGTATGAAAACATCTGCGGATGATACTTACAACATGTGCAAATGCTCAGTTCTGCTCAACCCGGAGCAAGGGGACGTGGACGGTAGCATGTATTTCCACTATTATCCACGAACAGGTTCGCTTGCGTTAAGAGGGATTAAGGTAAATTTCTACACTATGTTCAATTTTCACTATTATATTTTATCGTTTGATGGTAACTTATATGCAGAAATTCCTCATCAAAATTAATGTATTAAACTTGTTTACAGAGAATTTAGAAATTTATGCATTGCACTGTTTCTTCCATATCATAAACTGTCATTTTTTGTTTTGTTTTGAAAATTCAAAATTGTAAACGCAAAAATAATTGAAAAATAAGAGGGCATAGTGTTTGGTGTTTGAGCACTTGTAACAAAACAATTGATAAGCTGCCTCTCATAAAGATTTCTTTTGGGCTCAATAGGAGAACATCGTATAAATTTGTGTAACGGTGCAGTAAAAGTGGTACTGAGGGAATGCAAAAATCGTTCCAAAAACGCCTTAAAACACCACCCACGTTTATTGTGTCCAGCCCTCATAATCATCTTAAAATTCAATTAACCAACAAAAATCAGATAGAGCGAAGTTCAGAACTTCGAAACTTTTTAACCATTTTCAGAATTTTGGCGCAACGTTAAAAATGCCATCCTTATAAGCTTCATGCTGTAGAAATAAACAGACGTAGGACGCGTTACTGGAAGCTGTATAGAAATGTGTGTGTTGGGATATGAAAAACAATCTTTATAAGCTTCATAAACAGACATAGAAAACAAAGAAAAATATCAAACAGGGAATGCCACGCACCAAAAACGTAGCCTCCTCAAAACGAAACCCCCAGCACGCAGACGGTCGCGTTACAGGAGGCTGTACAGAAATTTGTGTGTTGGGATATGAAAAACAATCTTTATAAGCTTCATAAACAGACATCGGTCGCGTTACAGGAGGCTGTACAGAAATTTGTGTGTTGGGATATGAAAAACAATCTTTATAAGCTTCATAAACAGACATAGGTCGCGTTACAGGAGGCTGTACAGAAATGTGTGTGTTGGGATATGAAAAACAATCTTTATAAGCTTCATAAACAGACAGACATAGGTCGCGTTACAGGAGGCTGTACAGAAATGTGTGTGTTGGGATATGAAAAACAATCTTTATAAGCTTCATAAACAGACATAGGTCGCGTTACAGGAGGCTGTACAGAAATGTGTGTGTTGGGATATGAAAAACAATCTTTATAAGCTTCATAAACAGACAGACATAGGTCGCGTTACAGGAGGCTGTACAGAAACTTGTGTGTTGGGATAGGAAAAACAATCTTTATAAGCTTCATCAACAGACATAGGTCGCGTTACAGGAGGCTGTACAGAAATGTGTGTGTTGGGATATGAAAAACAATCTTTATAAGCTTCATAAACAGACATAGGTCGCGTTACAGGAGGCTGTACAGAAATGTGTGTGTTGGGATATGAAAAACAATCTTTATAAGCTTCATAAACAGACATAGGTCGCGTTACAGGGGGCTGTACAGAAATGTGTGTGTTGGGATATGAAAAACAATCTTTATAAGCTTCATAAACAGACATAGGTCGCGTTACAGGAGGCTATACAGAAATTTGTGCCATGGGATATGAAAAAAAAAACTTCATTACTTGTGTTGAGGCTATGCTCGACTTAGATAGAACCTAGGTTTAGGCGTAGGAGGTTGTTACATAACTGAAGATCGTTAAGCGTGATTTAGTTTGCTGCTGTATTTATAGCTTGAGCTAGTTCTCGTTTAGGAGCAAGACTAAGACTCAAATTCCGTACAAAGAAACCGTAGTTACTTCTTAATTCTATACATGTATCAAAAGGATTTTTGGACAATTTTAGACAATTTTAGACAAAATGCGGAAAGCCTGTTTCGAGAATAATTGGATTAACTAAGGCAAATATAGCCGTGCATCTAAAATACATTGTGCTATCTAAAAGTAAGAAAGTCAAATTTAGAATTCTTAAAGAGTAAGTTCATAGCCTATACATGAACTACAGTAAATGGGAATCATTTAGAGATGGCTTAAGAAGCAACTAAATACCCCAAAAGACTTAAACCAGACCTTAAGCATAGGTGGAGAACTTAAACCAAACAACTGTACGGTTAATTCGCCGATGAACACGTCTGGTAGATACTTTGTAGTAATATTCGTTTCATCAAATATTATGTTTGCATACTTAACCAGAACTATGCAGTACATCCACTCCGGTAAGTTTCAAATTAATCCAAGACAAACCAAAAATGAGACTGATCACCTCAACTTAAGTTATTTAAAGAATGTGGCAAATCGAATAAATATCAGGACAACAAACATGAATTTTTAAGTGTAACGGAAAGTCTTGACTGTTGTCCAGATCTAAAAGTAATTTAACAGATATAGAAATATATATCGCATTTAAACTTGAAACATTTGCACATGCAGCATACTTCTAGATAAAAATTTAATATGAACTGCTTAAGACGCTATTATCATAGTTATATTTATATCGTCTCCACATTGAATGCTACTTAACCATGTGCATTTGTGCACTCAATAACATTTTTTTTGCAACACAGTGAGAAGTGATGCCTTCTTTCATTGTCATTGAAACATCACTTCAGATGGCTTTTGGTCATTTCCTCTCTGGTATCCGATCTTAGTCTAAATAATGCCAGGAGTGCCAAATAGGTCTTACAACTTAGGTGAAATGATAATAAGCTAATGGAAAAATGAAACGGATAGTACAACATCAAAATAGAATGGACTTACTTCTCCCAGCTTCAAACAATTTTTTGAACACTTCAAAAGATTCCATATATATTTCGTTAACAAATTAATTCACGAACACGAATGCGTATATTTATTCACAGATTGGTTAAACAATACACCACTTTACAGCGACGACTTTATTAAAGCCATGCGAAGTATTTTATGTTGGACAAATCCCGTAATCATATTGCCTTTGTTTTCTCAATAGCTTTCCAACGATTTGCTCTATATTGCACTACCGGCTATAAAAAAGACAATAGTTACCAATAATCTGTGCTGAGAGATATACTGGCTCCACTGGTTACTTAGCTCGGATTTGTTACATAACTGTGCTAAAGAATATCACCAGAAATGCTTTCAGAGCCTTTCAGACTTTAAGAATATTTCCCTTAATTGATCTTTAAAAGTAATATCAGCTAAGCTAGACCAATTGTAAAGTGGAAATTTTGACGAGAAACAACAAAAAAGATTCTTCTTCTTGCTTTTCATAACAGTGTACATGTACCGCTGTCTGGCTTTTTTGTTTTTAGACTGCTATTAAAACAACCTTTTAATATCAATTATTGTGACAACTATGTGCATTTGTCACTACATCAAAAATATGACACTGATTCCTTTACAGCTGATTATGACTTTTGCAGCTGAGGCGTCGTTTTACAATCGACCAGCAAAATAAATATTTCGTATATTAGTAAAATTTTACGTCATATAATTATCTTCGTTGGGGTGCCCTTAAGGATAAGAAATATAACGTTGAGAAAGCGTTATACGTTACTTCTCATGACATTCTAACGACTTATAATCCATATTATATATAATTACTTTTCAACCAATATATTTCAGGTCGGCATATAACTTATATTACAGCTTCTATTAAAAAACTACCGACACCTCATTCCCGATTTTTTAACGCATCGAGAGTACGACAGGGTAAAGAAACCAAATTTCCTATCAATGTTAAGCAACAAAAAAAAAAAAAAAGAATGGAATTACTGACACCAACTCCTTAAGTCTTTGATATGACGATATATTGTAGCAACGCCACGATTCTACGCTCAAATCGGGCGCTCAGACACTAGCCGACAACGGTGGTATTGAAAATGGTAGGTAGTCTAATCCTTTATAAATTTTAATTCACAGTTTAACTCCTTGATTTCTATGCCCCAAAAAAAACAAAGGCGACCTCAAAAGCACATATACCCTAAACGCAAATAACTGTATCGAATTTAAGTGCATGATAAGAATTTCATGCTGAGTAACTTTGTCGATTGCTTTATGTTGAAAACGATTGCAATTTTTCGTATGTATATATACTCTTACCATCGGACTGAAACCTGAGCAAGTTACTCTACTGTATTTTCCTTTTTAGAGTTTAATGAGTACTACCGTGGATTCGAACGACGTGTAATTGTAGTTAACACTTCTAAGGGATGCATTATTGACTGATTGACTGAAAAAAAAATAAGCCATTCTAATCTTAACAAGAAATATCTTTAACAAGAAATATCTTTAAAAATGATGGTCGGCGAATTGTAATAAGGAAAGAAGTTTATGAATTTTTCATCTAACATTCATCTTTCATCTAACATTTTTCAGATTGCAAAACTAAACACCGCACTTTAACAATTTAAATGGTTCTCTTTTAATTTTTCGCAAAGGTTTCGTAGGGTTGCAATTTTGTTTCGTTTATCCTTAGACGAATAATTACAGCAGTAGTTTGATGAAGATTCATGAAGAGAGGTCATTAATCGTGTTTATATTTTTAGCTAAATTGGTCCCTATCCCCATTTGTAACAAAATAGCAGGATACCTTACGATATTGTTACACATCGAGTTTGATAAAAATCCATTACATTTTAGTGGTTAATGCGAAGAAAGGCATATCTACTTTTAGCTATAGTGGTCCCTAATAGGGCCCAAGTTCCTATATAAATAAATTTGGAAGAGGACCTTATAATGATGCTCCAGACCAAGTATGACAAAGATCCACCAAGCTGTTCATGAGACGCTGTATAAAGGCATTTCTAGTTTTAGCTCTAGCAGCACCTAAAAGGGGTTAAATGTCCCAGCTGAACAAAGTTGGCTGCGGGCCTAAACAATTCATGAATCTTTGGACAATGACGTCACACCTATAAAAAAGTGAAGGTCAAGCAAAACATACAATTGTAATTATTTCAATATTTCTGTTTCATAAGCAAAGTTTGACCGTAGTCATATCACATAGATAAACTGTATGCAGCGTACCTTCATTTCAGAGTAATGAGATTCAGTCATTATATAGCATATATATAATAAAACAGATTTCAACTGAGTTCAATATTTGCATACCATACTAAAGAAAAATATTCATATTATAATAAATCAGTTAAATAATTTATAACAAATATATCAAAGCAAACAAGTACTCATTTTAATATGCAATCTGAATAGGTCACAAAAGCAAGAATTCTTTTCATATACAGACGACAATTTTATCAAGGAAAATCTTTTAAAAAGCACTTCTCTACATAAAAGACTCTTATCACACCCTTATTCATGTGATACGCAGACCGTATTCAGCTCTTTCTTTAATTTGATATTATATGTTGTTATTTGAACAGGTTTTTATCATATTTATTAAACTTACTTATCATTTTGAGATATATCAATATTCTTGCTAAATATACTGAGCCAAAGTTAGCTTTAAAACTGTGGACAGCGTCGTTTAGGATAAACGCTTTGTCTACATTTCACTCAGCGTAGCACAATCAACAGAGTGAAAGAAATTGACACTCTCGTCCAATCAGGCAGAGTGTTGCATAAATCTTTCATTTTGATAAATTATCTATAATGCGTTATCAAGTAGTTTGATTTGCAAACTGAAGTCACGTGGCATAGGTTTCGAAAACGAATTTAGACGGCGTCGCCGAAAAATGATGGTTGGCGAATTGTAATAAGGAAAGAAGTAAATGAATTTTTCATCTAACATTAATCTTTCATCTAGCATTTTTCAAACTGCAAAACTAAACACCGCACTTTAACAATTTAAATGGTTCTCTTTTAATTTTTCGCAAAGGTTTGGTAGGGTTGCAATTTTGTTTTGTTTATCCTTAGACGAATAATTACAGCAGTAGTTTGATGAAGATTCATGAAGCGGTTCATGAGAAAAGATCATTAAACGTGTTTATATTTTTAGATAAATTGGTCCCTATCCCCATTTGTAACGAAATAGCAGGATACCTTACGATATTGTTACACATCGAGTTTGATAAAAATCCATTACATTTTAGTGGTTAATGCGAAGAAAGGCATATCTACTTTTAGCTATAGTGGTCCCTAATAGGGCCCAAGTTCCTGTATAAATAAATTTGGAAGAGGACCTTATAATGATGCTCCAGACCAAGTATGACAAAGACCCACCAAGCTGTTCATAAGACGCTGTATAAAGGCATTTCTAGTTTTAGCTCTAGCAGCCCCTAAAAGGGGTCAAATGTCCCAGCTGAACAAAGTTGGCTGCGGGCCAAATAAAGATGCTACAAATCAAGTTGATTAGAATACATGAGAAAAAATCAATTAAAGCATTTTTTTATTTATTTATTTCTAAAATAGGCCAACTGATCCCGCTTTAACAAATGCATAATCGCTATTCATGAATCTTTGGACAATGACGTCACACCTATAAAAGAGTGAAGGTCAAGCAAAACGTACAAATGTTATTATTTTAATATTTCTGTTTCATAAGCAAAGTTTAACCGTAGTCATATCAGATAGATAAACTGTATGCAGCGTACCTTCATTTCAGTGTAATGAGATTCGTCATTATATAGCATATATATAATAAAACAGATTTCAACCGAGTTCAATATTTGCATACCATACTAAAGAAAAATATTCATGTATAATAAATCAGTTAAAAAATTTATAACAAATATATCAAAGCAAACATGTACTCATTTTAATATGCAATCTGAATAAGTCACAAAAGCAAGAATTCTTTTCATATACAGACGAAAATTGTAACAAGGAAACTCTTTTAAAAAGCACTTCTCTACATAAAAGACTCTTATCACACCCTTATTCATGTGATACGCAGACCGTATTCAGCTCTTTCTTTAATTTGATATATGTTGGTATTTGAACAGGTTTTTATCATATTTATTAAACTTACTTATCATTTTGAGATATATCAATATTCTTGCTAAATATACTGAGCCAAAGTTAGCTTTAAAACTGTGAACAGCGTCGTTTAGGATAAACGCTTTGTCTACATTTCACTCAGCGTAGCACAATCAACAAAGTGAAAGAAATTGACACTCTCGTCCAATCAGGCAGAGTGTTGCATAAATCTTCCATTTTGATAAATTATCTATAATGCGTTATCAAGTAGTTTGATTTGCAAACTGAAGTCACGTGGCATAGGTAACGAATTCGTTCTTAGACGGCGTTCGATGAAAAACAAAAAGTCAAGTTTAATACGTGTGCAAATTATTCTAAGAGAACATTTGTTACTGGTTACAGAAATACGGCGAAAATGTTAACTTAAAATAGATGTATGAGAAATGACTTGATGGTGTTATTCCAGAAAGGTAGGCGAAGTACTGACCTTCTGTGACATTCAAGCGAAAGGTAAGTGTGGCAACTTATAGAATGACCTTCGACTACATCATTTGGTATTATATAATTCAGTTTGACAATTTCGAAAAAAAAGCCCATTAAATGTATTTAGCAAATGATATCGAAAATCTAATTACAGTGTTTTGTTCTGAAATTTTAGTTTCCCTCTGAAAGACATCTGCCTGCTGTTACAATAAATAAGCAATAAAAAACCACTGTACAAAGACAAACTTTTAATATATGACTACTGCTAGTATAAGTTTAAGATTTGATATTTCAGGATCTATTTAAAAAAAATTCTATATAGCCTGTCTTTAGAATTGGCATATATCTGCATAAATAGCCTATTTTCATCAATTTTCTAGTCGCATTAACCATTGCCGTAATTATCTACTAATCGTGTTCATCGATATTATCAGATGTTTGTAGTAATTTACAAGTCATCTATTCAAATGTTTCGGTTTAAATTGTCGCCTTGAAACCGAGTTAAGAGACAGAATACCGGAAAGAATTATGTGTATATTATTGTTGGTATCACGTGTTTGACATCCTAAGAGTATACAAGCGCCATATTATATTGCTATCATTACAACAGTGTAGTAACATTTGGACGCTGGCATCCGTTAAATATATAGAAGAAAAAAATCGAACTGACTTTGTCTGTAACCGGTAACGTAAGAAAGCATTTAGGTATTTAAGCAGTAAAAGCTAATATGCGATAAAAGGTATCTCACAATGTCTTTCCACATTGTATCTATTAAATTTGAAAATCACAATTTTGGTAACATTTTGGCAAATAGATCTTTTTTCTACTAAGTAGATTTTAATGAAATTTATCACAGTCGTAAATAAGCATACGGCCTATAATATGGTGAAACAAAATGTGTTGGTCCGTGTGCTCGTTTTCGAGATATTTGCCAATGATTAAAGAGATCCAAGCATTTCGAGCTGATTATAAGATTTTTTTTTGAATTATTTAACATGTTAGATGTTTTAATATCATATTTTAAGTTTAGGAAGGAAGTACCGTTTACTCACCTGTTGCCATTAATTCATAAAATGATTTTCATTACCGTGTCCCGAATCCAGGCTTTATTCTACTTTTTCCGGATAAATGACGTTACGTCATTACTTCCTGTTTATCAAATGTGGAGAACTACCTTAATGAATGTTCAGATCTGTACAGTGTAAGTGCACTAGTGATGATAAAAAAACGTTGTTTTATGTAATAAAAGAAAATTTGATAAAAAAAAAAGAATAATCGAGGAAAAACACATTTCATTATCATTTTGTGTGAAAACGTAATATTCTTTTACGTGACTCTCTATCACAAAGCTGACATTATTTGTAAGTTAAACAATATCATTCCGATATTTTCCCTGTACGCCTTACGGTTCTTTTTCTCTCTAAATAACAATTTGATTTACTATTACGCAGGTCTGCATGCTTGATAAATCGGACATACTTGCGTTACGTCATTTTTTCCGTTAAATGTAGAAAAAACTGTAGAAAAAATATGGTAATGATAAAATATAAATCAGTGATTTTAGCCATTATGCGAATTCATTTAAAATACAACAATGTAATATCATAATTGCAAAGATATAGATTTCCTTATTCGTATTTAGAACCAACATTCTTCTTCAGTAAGTAAGTAACGTGTTTTTCATAACATATGGTACTGACCCTGCATGAATGAACTCTTCTGTACGATAAATTGATTAAACCAACATCCATGTAGACAATATTTTTTTCGACATCTCATACCCCGTTGTAGGTCCAAACCTAACTTTATTGTGTAAAATCTGTTCCATCAAAATTGCAAAGATATAAATCTCTTAATTTGTATTTAGAACAAGCGTTCTCCTGCAGTAAGTAACTTCCACCTCATGACATGTGATCAACGAATTCCTCTATAAGATCAACATTTCTACCACGCTTTTTGCCTCTCAATTTTCAGCGCATCGGTAAGTCGGTTTAGTAGAAACCTAAATTATCATCAACTAATTCGTCAATTTGTCATTATTTTATTTCTTAAATGATCTCATTGAGCTTGTTTCAGCTTTAAACTAAGACAAAGGGTATTGACCAAAATAATTTATTCAATACAGGAAATTAGGTACTATTTCTTTCATATTACATTAGATTAAGATGGCATGTGTGCTAAAATTTTACGTTTATATATTAGCACTTTGTTCCCTTGTATTTTGGTATTCGTCTGATTTTCAATTTACATAAAAGCACTGCAAAACACCTTCGCGATTTAAACAAAAACATAATTTTTTACAGCTTTATAGAGTGCATGACTAGAGAGACATATATTATGCAAGATTTAGATACAGGGCTAATAGGAACAGAAGACGATATGCGTGCTAAACTATAAAATCGATGTAGTTCCTTCCTAAAAATACAAATTGTTACAGTGGAGAAAGCGACACGGAGGTGCCCTTAACTTTTTTAAAAAAAGGCGTTTTGTATTTTCGGAATAAATGAATTTGAATCATAAATATATTCATACAAACAAGAATGTTAAACTCAATGCAAATGTTGAAAATGGGTAATAAACTTGTCAGCTATTCAATTTGCTTAGTATTGCTTCTATTGTAATGCCTATTTTGCCAGCATAGTTGAAGATTTTCACGTTGTTTCTACATAATTCTATTACTTTTTAGTAAAGTCAAAGTAAAATCACCTGATGCGTGCGAAGTCAGATATTTTTTTTTTGTGCTCGGCTGCTATTCTTTGAAAATGCACTCCTTGAAAATGCTATATTTACATCCGCATTATTGCATTGCTCATTCGAGAAAGTTGGTTCAAAACACGTTTAATCCGAGAAATACACCATGTCTATTGTGTGATCTTAGTACTTCTAACTTCTCCATATGAGTCCAACACGTCGCCTTATTTCCACGATGCCGTGACTAGCTTTTTGATAGTTTTGGCTAAAGACGTTTAAAGGTTTGAGTGTCAATGACTTTACACTACTTACAACCTCGTTGATCTAAAATTCAACCTGGAAGCCGCCATATGACCTATCATGTGTCGGTGCGACGTTAAATCCAACACACACACAAAACAAAATTCAACCTTTTTATGTTAAATCCACGAGGCCACAAATTCACAATAAAGACAAATCTTATGACGATAAGATCTCAGTTTTGCCAAAAATTGACTTTACGTCGTTGTGGAAATAAATCGACGAATTGCAAACACGGTCATGTTCAAACGAACGTAGACAACAATTAACAACATAAAAATATGCTGAACTTACTTTTACCAGCTCAGAATTATTTCTTCAACACTTCAAAATATTCCCCATTTCCTTCACAAAAATCACATATAGGGAAGTATATATTATATGTTTATACATTTGCCATAAGTGTAAATATTACAGCAGTAATTGCTGTATGAAAATCCTTGCATAAAGCCCGTTTTGCATGGGATTTCTCAACAGTTTTCCGAGGATGTGCTTCATTGCTCTTTACTACAAAAGATATGTGGTGAAAGATATTATGACTCCATTAGTTACATAGCTGGGATATGTAACATTATTGTGCTAAGAACCGTTAACAGAAACACTGGGAAAACGCTTCAGCGAATTGAACCGCACTAAAACCACACTAGAAAGCGTCTACTATTTAAACATAAAATCGTCTTAAAAAGTTTTGGATTTAATGAGGAAATCACTGGAGGCTTCCAGCGTCAGTTATGTTTGTGCGGTCTTATGTATTATCGCTTTGTTCTTGCATAGGCAAGGTTCATTCATGCAAAGCAAACAAGCCTACTTCATAAAAGCAGTCTTCATGTGCGATGTGATACCCGTGTCATTCGCCATTGTTTTCTTGTCCTTTGGACCATTTTGAAAATCTATGGTAAAAGTTCTACTGATGCCTATGCTAGGGGATGCGATAGGAGCAAACCGAATCTATTATTGAATTGTTTGGTTGCGTTCTATGATTCGAAAGATGCATGTGCTTTGTTCCACGTTACTTCTTATTATTATGTCTTTATTAATAAGAAATAGGATAGGAAACAGTTGAAAGCATGAAAAGAAAGGGAACGCTACCCATGCATATGGTAATCAAAATGATTTTGGAAATATATAGTTTTTCAGTGTTTTCAAGAACTGAAAAAAAGAATCTGTTACTTCGGCACAAATCAATCTGTTACTTCGGGACAAATCAGTCTTATTGATACGATTATGGTAACGAAAAGGTATTGCAGGGCATCTCTTGTTTCATTTTTCTACGAAAAGCAATTTTCTCTTTTGTCGCTCAGTCAAACGCCCGGCGGCAATATGATCAATTGTTTTAATTGGTTTAGACTTCAGAAAACAAATCTGAAAAAGGCAAGTGTGTCAGAATGGAAAGGTTACAAACAATATTTGGAATGATGATATGAACGGTGAGCAAAGATAAAGCTGACTTTTATGGAAATAGTTTATATGGAACGACAAATTGTATACCATAGCTCAGTACTGAAGAAAAACAGCAAACATTACACATAAATGAGGCCGCGCAAGGGGAAACAAAATAAAAGGAATAATGTTCCCTCCTGTTTAGGAAACAGGTACATCATTTTACTGAGATATAAGATCCAAAACATTCAGGAATTGCTTAATCAGAATCAAAATATGGGTCAAGAAAAGATGAATTTGTAAAATTGTGACGAATGTTTTCCTTTAGGAATGTGTAAATATTCAATACATTTCATGACGGCTTAACATTACCAATGCGTTGCAAAGTATTTATAAGTTTGTTTGTTTAAAAGAGTTAACAGAAGTTTTATAACATACTAGTGCTTGTTTGTTTTCAAAAATTGACCTGCGCTAGTCGCAAAGACAGAATCAGTCATGTCCAGCATGATCAGGGTTAAACAAAGTATTGATTCTTTATGACTGAAGTTCGAATAACTTTCGGTGAAAGCTTTACTGTGACATTTCACAAATTAATGGCGATTAGTAGTGACAGAATGTAGTCCGTCAGTACCTGGTGTGTAAAGGCTAACAAATTAGTATAAACCAAAGAGTGGGTGATATGTAAAGTCAACATCTACACTGCACACCCATGTGAGCAAAATAACGGTGTAGTAGCAGGTTAAAATACATTTCAGTTTATACAGAAAATTTAGTTATGAAGTGTATAGTTTGGTATAAGCCAATCAATTTAATTGTGTTAAGACCATAGCAATTTGAATATCAGCCGAAAAATCCATTTTCTTCAGGGTTTTCTTCAGGATCAGCCTTTTTTATTACAAAAATTCAAACTGCCGCTAGTGTTATCTTTATAACTGTATTGACGGTAGCAAAGTATACCAGCGATTTCCTCAGTAACAACTAAATGGATTGAGAATATGTCTACTGACATCATTTATTTAAAACTAAGAGAAATTTATTTTTTTTTTTCTAGACGGATGCATAGGAAAATACACATTGAAGCGTTTTCAATCATCTTACTTTCCACATGCAGTTTGATCAATAACGTAAAATCTAATGACATTAGAAATAACTTATTCACAGTTTGCTTTTAGACGATCTGAAAATCTCTAAATGGCAAATACAATTACTTATTGATTTCAGCTCTGTATCAAAATATTTCAAATTGGTCTGCACTTAGAAATGTTCAATTATCTTTAACCTCCACGAGGGTTTCATACCAGTTCAATTTAGATGCCAGACAGACTGGAAATGACATCTTAGTTGTAAATTCACTGTTTTATAGCAAAACTTCACACTTCATCACATCTGAAATTATGATATATTCAAAGTGATGCTGAATTAATTACTTAAGTTTGCATGAGTACAATGTCCGATGCATATCTGAATCTTGTGGTAGTACATCAGTTCTGTAGCTAATCTGGCTAATGTTGAGCGTCTCGATATTCATGATAACAGGTTTGAAATGTCCTTAGAGATGTTTTTTAAGCTTTTACGGATCTCTGAGCTGAAACCAGTCCTGTATTGAAACCTTGCCAGAAATTGGAGCCTCCGTGGCCAACTGGTTACGGTCAATGGCTTCGAATCACTTGCCCCTCACCGAAGTGGGCTCGAGCATCTCTCGAGGCGTTGAATTCTTCATGTGAGGAAGCTATCCAGCTGGCTTACGGAAGATGCCCGCCCATCATTAAATAATGCACGAAGGGGTACCTGGTTTCTTCCTCCATCATCAAAGCTGGAAAGTCGCCATATGACCAATAATTGTGCCGGTGCAACGTGTAACCCAACAAAAACGAAACAAAGAGATCGTGCCAGAAGTCTGTCACGCTATAATTTCATCAAATGAAATACCATGTACTCACCTTTTACTTTAAAATATTTCTAATCCATTTTTCTTTTGATCTGGCATAAAATAAATCATGCAACGTAATCTGAACAAAAGATAAACACAAAAGTCTCCAATGAGTACTGCTGTCTGCAATATTTTGACCACCATTGCAGTTGTGATCTGATCAGGGTACTCTTTATTTTGAAAACAAACTGGCGGTAAAGAACCGTTATTTATTGACATTTTCTGTGAATGTGCAATGAAATTAAACGGTAGTGATACAGTCATGCGTTAGTTAATTAGTCCTAAGTATTATTGTTAAATCCATTTGATAAATGAAGTTAATATGTTTTAATAGTCTTTGAAATCAACCGCATGTCTTTCTGTTTGACGGAGATTCTCATAAGCGTTTACCATATATAAAATGAATAATTGAATACTTTCAACAGCCGATGTTATCTTATGCCACAACTACGTCTGATCTGTGAGCCACGGTTTTAGGTTGATTTTTGCATCGCTGGTCACAATTAATGAACTTTTTATTACAATGTTTACATTAATCAAATTCCAATACAAGAATCATATAATTAACTAGCTTGTCATTTTCAATTTGACTGAACTTTATCAAGGCACTTTAGACAGACTATGAGATATATAATTTTTATATATAAAACGTAACTTTAATTAGGGAGTTGTGCTTAAATTATTCAAATGTATTGTCAGCTGGTTACCTGTAGGGGTTCGGCGACTAGCTCATTTTGTTTTGGGTAGGACGACTGTTTTTGATTTTCTCACTGATTAGACTCAAAAACACGACGGAACAAGACACACACACACTAAAGTTGTATTTGCTGCATTTATGATACACGAATATTTGCGTTAACGTTATGGCGGTAACTGTAGGTAACTGTTATAATAATGCTAATTTATATTCATTTTCAGCGACAAATCGTGTTATCATCTGCATGAACACGCAACAAAACAATAACATGTAGCTTTTCAGGGAAAAGTAATCAGAACTAAGTGTATTCTTACTGTTTCTTTAATGATCTATTAAAAATTACATTCGTAGTAGATTACATTTAGCTCGACCCCGTATCGACATCAAAGCATCGGCAAAAGCAAACTAACATGTGACAATACCAGATCGCATCTATTGTATACCGTTCGTGTTATTTCCTGCTTTCTAGGTAAGTATAGCCATATTTCAGAAATATATGTACAATGTCCAAGAGCATTTTGACTAATAAGTATACCTTTAAGGTAGTTCTGCACGTTTGGATCGATTTTTTTTCTACAATGTAGAATTTGATAAAACTCTGATTTTTCAAAACTTCAGATTATACCTAGAAAATTCAGCAAATAAAAAAGATAGGGTCGTGTGGTTGATTTTTTGCTAGACTGATTTGAAAAATTTGAACCTCACGCAATATTTCTTAATGGGAGTCTATGGGAAAATCATTACTTTCATAACATTTTCGCGATTATAAATTTTTCTACAATGTAGATTTTGATGAAACTTCTCATAGTTGTAAATAAACACATGGCCTATAATTTGGTGAAATAAAATGTAGAGGTCCGTGTGCTTAATTTTGAGATATTAGAACATGATTAAAGTGAACCGGACATTTCACGCTATTTTAAGACATTATTTCAAACATTCTAACGTGTTATATGTTTTAATATCATATTTTGACTTTAGAAATATAGCAGCAGTGCCATTGTAATAAATTTACTCACATCTTTCAATTAATTCATAAAATGATTTTCATTTCCGTACGCCGAATCCTGGCTTTATTCTACGTTTTCCGGATAAACCGGAAGTGATGGCGTAACGTCATTTATCCGGAAAACGTGGAATAAAGCCTGGATTCGGCGTACGGAAATGAAAATCATTTAATTAATCAATAGCAGCCTATGAGTAAATTTATTACAATGGCACTGTTAATGTCTTTCTAAAGTTAAAATTTGATATTAAAACATCTGACACGTTAAAAATTCAAAATAATATCTTAACATTAGCGTGAAAAGTGTGGTTCACTTTAATCATCGTCAGATATCTCAAAATTAAGCACACGGACCTATACATTTTATTTCACCACATTATAGGCCATATGTTTATAATCGCGAAAATGTTATGAAAGTAATGATTTTCCCATAGACTCCCATTAAGAAATATTGCGTGAGGTTCAAATTTTTCAAATCAGTCTAGCAAAAAATCAACCACACGACCCTATCTTTTTTATTTGCTGAATTTTCTAGGTATAATCTGAAGTTTTGAAAAATCAGAGTTTTATCAAATTCTACATTGTAGAAAAAAAAATCGATCCAAACGTGCAGAACTACCTTAACTACAAAAAAAAAAAAGAACGTGAAGAAGAATGCAAGAAAGTATTATATTATCCACTCATAACGCCATTGAATTAGAGACCGGTCAATGAACCATGTAAAAAGTAATTCACATAACTCCTGTTGTTATTATGTACATACTACAAACATATTACACGCGTATTTGCGAAACACATGTTGGTACTCCTGGATGTTGTATTCAATATTGTATTGTTAGAGGTTCTTACACAGCTTACAAAGGAAAAGTCCGCGAATATACAATGTATCACTGTGCGACTTTATTTTCTAAGCATGCTGTCCTCTGCAAATAGGAAACTTTTCCTTGGAGCTCGGCAATAATATAGAATAGATAATAAATTCTATGTTTGTATCAAGTCCTCTAAAACCAACGCTCACTTCACCAGCGTGCCACATTCCATAATGATGACGACTATGTAAGATTGCAGTTAAAATGTTTTTATAAGCTAACCACCGTTGTAAAAACGTATTTAGTCATTATTTTAATCTCTTCATTGAATGGTTTTAAGTTTCTTTACATAACTAGTTCCTATTCGACTAATGACAAGTTT
The DNA here is from genome assembly GCF_021730395.1 of Mercenaria mercenaria. Lineage (NCBI taxonomy): Eukaryota > Metazoa > Mollusca > Bivalvia > Venerida > Veneridae > Mercenaria > Mercenaria mercenaria. The sequence continues at coordinate 55,046,529 of NC_069369.1, forward strand.
CAAAACGTTGTTTTCATTTTTACTAATCATGCAGATTAAAGTGTACATACTAAACCGTTCCTTGTCCACCCGCTTAGCTCAGTAGAGGGAGCAAAAGTATATGGATCGCGGGAGTCTGAACCCCGGTGAGTCTTACGTTATCCATGACAATTTTATAAATTCATCCTCTACCTCTGATTCATGTGGAGAATTTGGCAGTAACATGCGGACAACAGGTTTGTACTGGTACAGGATCTAGGAACACTGGTTAGGTTATCTTCCCGCCGTTACATAACTGAAATACTGTTGAAAAACTGTGTTAAACACCAAAACAAAAAAATAAAGCTTTAAGTAAGAAAAGTGTGAAGTTTATTTTATAACATTTCAGGGATATATATTTTTTTCAATGGAAGCTGCATATACAAACTTTACCGTTATCCCTCCAAAACATAATTCAAAGACATAAATAAAAACAAGAGGGCCATGATGGCCCTATATCGCTCACCTGTTATCATTGCACTTGAGGACAAGAAGGTCCTCAGAAAAATTATCTAAGTCCAAAGGACAGTAACAACAAAGGGAAGAAATTTAACCAAAAAGAAAAAAAAAATTCTTACAAGGTACAGATATGTCAAAATACACCTACAAATTGGGGGTACCATCCATGTTGTACCACAGAAAAGTGGTCTCGGTTTTTCCCTACGGCCAATAATAAAAAAGTTACTAAATATAAGCTATTTATAGTAACGTAAAAGGGAAGTAATTAAGAAAAAAAATTATTGTAAGTGAAGAAAAGAAGGATCTGCCAAATAAATCTATTGACATAAATGAAATTTCAGATCAGTATCTTCATTAGTTACAGAGATATACCCATTTTAATTTGAAATAAAGGGAGGTAATTTGACATAAAATAAGTTCATAGTTATCTACCCTGATTGTCTCAGTCCAACTAATAACAATAATAAAATTTCAAATAAGTCCTATAAGTACTTACCGATATAAATCCATTTTGATTACAATCAGGGGAGGTAATCAGATATAAAATAACTCTGAACCTATGCTTGGATCTGATTTGTCATGGAATCCAAGAATTATTGTTGTTGAAGTTATTTTGGAAGTTTGTATCAAATAAAACCATAAATGAAGTCTCTATATGGCTGCAAAAGCAAAAATAGCCAATTTTGGACCTTAAAGGGGCCATAACTCTGGAACCCATGAAGAAATCTGGCCAGTTCAAGAAAGGAACCAAGATCTTGTGGTGATACAAGTTGTGTGCAAGTTTGGTTAAAATCGAATCATAAATGAAGCTGCTATTGTGCAGACAAGGTCAAAATAGCTAATTTTGGCCCTTTCAGGGGCCATAACTCTGGAACCCATTATGGAATCTCGCCAGTTCAAGAAAGGAACCAAGATCTTATGGTGATACAAGTTGTGTGCCAGTTTGGTAAAAATCAAATGATAAATAAAGCTGCTACTGTGCAGACAAGGTCAAAATAGCTAATATTGGCCCTTTCAGGGGCCATAACTCTGGAACCCATAATGGAATCTCGCCAGTTCAAGAAAGGAACCAAGATCTTATGGTGATACAAGTTGTATGCCAGTTTGGTTAAAATCAAATCATAAATGAAGCTGCTATTGTGCAGACAAGGTCAAAATAACTAATTTTGGCCCTTTCAGGAGCCATAACTCTGGAACCCATAATGGAATCTCGCCAGTTCAAGAAAGGAACCAAGATCTTATGGTGATACAAGTTGTGTGCCAGTTTGGTAAAAATCAAATCATAAATAAAGCTGCTACTGTGCAGACAAGGTCAAAATAGCTAATTTTGGCCCTTTCAGGGGCCATAACTCTGGAACCCATAATGGAGTCTGGCCAGTTCAATAAAGGAACCGAGATCTTATGGTGATACAAGTTGTATACAAGTTTGGTAAAAATCAAATCATAAATAAAGTTGCTATTGTGCAGACAAGGTAAAAATAGCTAATTTTGGCCCTTTCAGGGGCCATAACTCTGGAACCCATAATGGGATCTGGCCAGTTCAAGAAAGGAACCGAGATCTTATGGTGATACAAGTTGTGTGCAAGTTTGGTTAAAATAAAATCATAAATGAAACCTCTATCGTGCAGACAAGAAATTGTGGACGGACGACGGACGACGGACGAAGGGCGATCACAAAAGCTCACCCAGTCACTATGTGACAGGTGAGCTAAAACAAAAAACAATTTGAGATACATTCAAAGAGATACTAGATGATAATTTATAAAATACTTGACAGGATGGTCCGTTTTTACTCTGACAATTCACATATTTTTACTATCTTTATATCAATTTTCTTACGCAATTTGATGTTGCAGAAAAAGAAGTACATTTGCAAGAAGTTGAATGCTTTTCAGCAAACACTTTGCAGAGAATATATCTGCGGATTTAAGCATTGATATATAAAAACTCGCTTATGGCTGTTCTGGTCTATGGTTGGTCGTAATAATGGTGACTATGAAATCAAAATATGTTAAAGATTCCAATGTTTTATAATCTTACAGGAAAAATAAAACACTCAATAATTTTCAGGCTTAGGATTCAATAGTATATTTGTATATTTATTGCCAACGGAAAACACAATGTTTTAAGGAAATTGCATCGGTAGGCAAATGGTTGTCAATCTGGTTATTAACCCTTATCATGCTGGACTGAGTCTGTCTTTGCGACCAGTGTAGATCATGATCTGCACTGTTCGCTATTCGGTAAGTATCTTTTTGTAAGCATCCTTTTAAACAGTTAATGGTACTGTCAAAATGGAACGATGGACAAGTTCATTATAGAAATTTAGCAGGGTATGGGTTAACAGTTTCTACTGTCTGGTTTGTTTTATATTGGCATTTTCTTTTCTAGAAACAGTTGTGACGACAGAATGAAAGCTTTGCAAATTCTGCCAACCGCGGATCACCATAACTTAAAAAAACGAAATTGATTAAAACATTTTCCACTCGACTCGTATTTATTCACTTGAAACTAAACAAAGTTTTTTTAACGTATGCGACGGGAGATAAAAAATGAAGCGTTTTCAATTATCCAACATTTCGCATGCAGTTTGATCAATAGCGTAAAGTCTAATGATAATTGAAATAACTTATTCACAGTTTGCTTTTAGACGATCTGAAAATCTCTAAATGGCAAGTACAATTACTTATTGATTTAAGCCCTAATCAAAATATTCCAGTTGTTCTGCACTTAGAATTGTCCAATTATCTTTCACCTCTGTGGAAATTGATACCAGTTCAGTGTGCTAGCCAGGCAGAGGGAAAATAAAATCAGTTAATTCTATGTTTAATAGCAAAACACTTTTTGAACGTTTTAAACGGACTCAAGGCTTTCAACTCAACTCTCTTTGCAAATGATATGTATATCAACTCTGTATTTGAAAATACGAAAATAAATAATGTTTGAACTTGACGTTGAATAAATTTGCAACCACGAATTTCTGACAGTTTCTTATGTATACACCACAAACATGAAAGCTTTTCAAGCTCACACACGTTTGTTTCATTTTTAGAACATCTATAAATAATTTATTGAGTTACTGTCAAAAACCGACAGTCAGATAACTCTAAAGTAGGAGACCTGTCCCAATTTGTATTCCAGACATTGTACATTTCATTGATTTTTCTGGATCACTTACTTTATATGTATGACACCTTTAATATTATTATATAAGAGCTCGTTACAAAATTTATTAAATTCCTACACAACAAGTACATGGTTACACTGGCCGTTCTATTGTCTTTGATGTCGTTTAGTGTGAGATACATGTATAAATGTGATGTATGTTATCGCAAAACTACTTTAAGTTGTGTACTGTGGGTGTTCTTGTTTAGGAGTAACAGTAAGGCAGTTAGTCCACTTGGTACGACAATGATCTTCGTTTTGTAACTGAGAAGACACTCAAACAAATCAAATTAAAACCACACAAATAACCGGTTTATACTTTCCACATGTATAACATACGTAAATATTTGCCTTAACTTCCAGCTGCTAACAAAGCTTCAGCCAAGGATTAAACACCTGTCAAATTAATATCTCCCGATCTTGATTTATAATCACATGATGTATTCAGAAATTATGTTTCATAACTTTGAATATATTGTTGTATGCATAGAACAAACTTAGCAAATACTGAGCTGTTGAGATTTTAATGATATAACACTCGTGATTTCCTGTCAAATCATATCATTTATTTCATATATGGGCAACAGAAAAATATGTTGCCTTATACAAATAACCATACACTTGTGCTCCATAAAAGATGCAATGAAAAAAGTGTTCTTACCAATTAAAAATATTTTGTTTAGAAACATATTTGCAGAACAGATACTAATCTTGGATGTAAGGTTCAATTTGTGTTGTTAGATGTTAATATATAGAATTGCACGAAAATACAAATTCAGCGCCTTGAAATAACACAGACGAGCTATTCGCCGATCAATCAGAAAAAGTAACGCAACTGATATTGTATCTAGGTTTCCGAAACTGGAGTCATTAGATGACATTAACCTTTAGCCTGCTGGCGGCAGGTGACCAGTGTAGACCAAGATCAGCCTGCACATCCATGCAGGCGGATCATGGTCTGCACTGTTCGCTATTTAGTCAGTAAATTTTCAATGAACACCCCTTCGAATAATAAGTGGTAATGCCCAAACTGAATGATAGACCAGTCCATTGTAGGAATTTAGCAGGGTAAATGCTAAGCTGAGCCTGATAACCCAAAATAGCATTCTTCAGTCTGGTAAACACATACAATCCCATACTGTATCGACTTTAATGATGCATACGTGACAACCTCTTGGGCATTTGCAGGAAGAGAAACCACTGTTCAACAAATATGATTCAATTATTATATCAGAGAATGTATCTAATAATATTTTGAAATGAGGCTAATTCATTTTCTGTGTTAAATTATTATGAAGATGAAACCGATGAAGTATAGCAAAACGGTGTTGCAATAATTAATTTATTTTTAATAATATTAAGGACAGTTTTGATGGACATAAAACTATGATGTGTAAACTTTAATCATGATTATTTTAAGAATCAAATCAATTTCAGCGAAAATAATTCAGACCCAAATAAAGTTGGTATTTTGCAAATCAACCACAAACGTCAAAGCTCTCTAATCGGAGGTCGTTACAAAATTTATTAAATTCCTACACAGGTCGTTCTATTGTCTTTCATATCATTTAATGTGAGATACATGTTTAAATGTAATATATATGCTAGTCCACATGGTAGAACAATGATCTTCATTTTCTAACTGAGCAAACACCCACACAAATCAAGTTAAAACCTCACAAAGAACCGGTATATACTTTCCACATGTATAACATACGTAAATATTTGTGTTAACTTTCAGCTGCTTACAAAGCTTCAGCCATTGATTAAGTACCTGTCAAATTGATAATTCCACACCTTGATTTATAATCATGTTATTTATTTAGAAACTACATTTCATAACTTTGAACATATCGTTGTATTCTTAAAACAAACTTAGCAAATACTGAGCTCGTGATTTCCTGTCAAATCATTTCATTTTTATTTCATATATGGGCAACAGAAACAGATGTTGCCTTATTCAAATAACCACACACTTTTGCTCCATTAAAGATGCAGTGTAAACATGTTGTACAATTTAAAAATATTTTGTTAAGAAACATATATATAACGCAGGACAGCTTTGCATCAATTTAAATATAAATATATACCTATATCTTTACAAGATTTCCTTGTTTTTATTGTCATCCTTGCAAACATATTCATTTATTCTGCTACATTAGATACGTGATCATATTATCGCTGTAGTCAAGTTTTTGCCAATCCTTAAAGTATGTAATTTATTAATTCGCCAGTTTACTTTAATAATGACAAGAAATCAAGCAATTACTCCCTTGATACTGTTATAATACAAAAGAAATATCATCAGCTGACAGGTGTACAATGAGGCATCCTTTCATAATATGTTTTTTTCATAGAATGTATCTAATAATATTTTGACATGAGGATAATTCATTGTCTACCTGTGTTACATTATTATATGATGATGAAACCGATAAAGTATAGCAACACGGTGTTGCAATAATTAATTTATTTTCAATAATGTTAATGACACTTTTGATGGACATTTAACTATGATGTGTGAACTTTAATCATACATGTAGTTATTTTAAGAATCAAATCAATTTCAGCGAAAATAATTCAGACACAAATATAGTTTGTATTTTGAAAATCATCCACAACAGTCACAGCTCTCTAGTCGGAGGTAGAAATGGTAATGATTGTTCTTTTATTTTGCAATCTATAAATAAATTATTGAATACTGTCAACAGCTGTTGTAATCAGTACTGATCGCGTCATATGTCAGAAAGTTCAAAAGCGGAAGACTTTCATCTGCTTTATGTGCCAGACAATAGGAAGTATTTTCATTGATTTTTGGAGCACAGTTCATAGGCACTGAACGTTTTGTGATATTTGTCATAGCTCTTAAGACAATTTATTAAATTCCAATACGCCAATCATATAGTTACACACTTTGCTCTATATAAGTAGAATGGACGTTTTTGAGACCCATTTAGCGCAAAATATAAATGTGGAAAAATGCTTTCACAAAACGTAACGTTAACGTGGAATGACGGGATGGTAGTTATCTGAATTTTATTAAGTTTGATAACCATATTGATTTTCTTATTGGGATGACACCGAACAAAAAATGACATTTAAGGCAGAAATGAAAATCTCCTGCATTTACTGCGATGATTAGAGGAAGGAATATTATGTTTATGTTTGTTTGTTTTGGGTTTAACGCCGTTTTTCAACAGTATTTCAGTCATGTAACGGCGGGCAGTTAACCTAACCAGTGTTCCTGGATTCTGTACCAGTACAAACCTGGTCTCCGCAAGTAACTGCCAACTTCCCAACATGAATCAGAGGTGCAGGACTAATGATTTCAGACAAAATGTCGTTTATCAAATAGTCACGGAGAACATACGCCCCGCCCGAGGATCGAACTCACGACCCTGCGATCCGTATACCAACGCTCTTACCTACTGAGATAAGCGGCCTATATTTATGTTAACATTTTGCCATTATTTATATGAAGTCTGCTTCGACTGAGCTTTGTTCGAGAATCTTGTACTTGTTCAATTCATAAGTTAACCAAGTTCATGATTTATTGTTTGAATTAATGTATAATTCACAAACGACTTGATGCACGCGTTAAAAATCTGAACACACAAACATAGATAAGTCCATCACAGACAGTAAGTGATATAAAATTAATGATATGTATTAAGACATTACGTTTTACTTACTTTCCATTCATCAAAGTTGTATTAATAATCTTCATCTTTCAACATTTTTGACAAAAATTTATCCATTACCCTGTCGTCTGTTTCGCATTTTTTCCTCGAAATAGGAGCTTACACAAAATAAGTATACAATGAAAAAAATGAACTGTTATTATCTGAGTGTGGTATTTATATATTCTGTGAAATATTCCATCGAAGGCAAAAATATTGTCTGTGTCGCAGTCGTTAAGTAATCGGCAAATACAATAATACAGACGTTTGCCATAATTGCGGTAAACAGTTAATGATCCATTGCGATTCACTTTTCCCAATGTGAGTGTCGCTAACATTATTTTTTGATACCATTATGATAAAATAAATAATTCATTGCAATGCTACATTAACACCGTATACAGGAAACAACCACCATCAATTGTGTCTCATTATGTCGATATGAATTTCTGATTATAATAACAGTGAAATTTCCTTTCTTCCTCAAAACAAACATCTTTAGTAAAAACGTCAAATTAAACAAATGTATTTACTATTGCTTTGTGCTACAATTCTTGTGACATTGCATTTACTCATTATACAGAAGTTAAAAGTAGCATACAACATCGCAATATCAGTTAGAAATGACGGTTTCAGCGAGACCACGACAGTTCTGCATAAAAATAAAACAAATCATTTTCAACGCAAGACGTAATTACTGCATAATTTTCAGGAATTTCGGAAAAAGCATGTTGTTCTTCTAACATGACACTTGTAGATTTTGCAGGTATACAAGAATCTGCGAAAGCTTTACAATTGTTGGTGAAACACTGCATAAGAGACGAGCCATTCACCATATGCTTAGTAACATATATATGAGCCGTGCCATGAGAAAATCAACATAGTAGGTTTGCGACCAGCATGGATCCAGACCAGCCTGCGCATCCGCGCAGTCTGGTCAGGCTCCATGCTGTTCGCTTTTAAAGCCTATTGGAATTGGAGAAACTGTTAGCGAACAGCATGGAGCCTGACCAGACTGCGCGGATGCGCAGGCTGGTCTGGATCCATGCTGGTCGCAAAGCCACTATGTTGGTTTTCTCATGGCACGGCTCATATTACATTACTGTTATATATAACTTTCTGTTATGACAACGTACAATTTACAATCATAATACAAGAAAGCATGCTGCGCACGTGTGTGGTTACTCTTAAAACTGTATTTTTTAAGGTCCCTACGCTGACACATGTAGCAAACAAAAAGTATCATAAAAAGCAGTGTGCAACTCCAAGTGTAACTGAAAACTTTTCAGTGATAGAAAATGATACAAGTCAGATAACAAAAATTCAACGTTTATGTATCAAGGAGTCTAAAAACAAGATTTTCCTTTCTACAGTGCCAAGATCATGAAGATTGTGTAAGATTGCGTTGAGCCAGATAACCAAAAAGAACGCCTCGTAATCTGATAAACACAGAGATTCTAACATTATGTCAGAGTTAATGAAACTCTGCAAGATGAAGAAATAGAAATTTTAATACTGAAGTCAAATTCATTTGTCAAGTGTACAACTTGTTCAAAACGTTAATTAAATTTCACAATTAACTGAAGAGTGAGCTAGAAACTAAACAGTTTTAAAGTTGTTTTTTACGTATGCGACGGAAAATACAAAGTGAAGCGTTTTCAATTATCCAAAATTTCGCATATTGTTTGATTAATATCGTAAAGTCTAACGATATTAGAAATAACTAATTCACTGTGGTTTTAGACGATCTGAAAATCTCTAAATGGCAAGACTTAGTACGATTACTTTTTGATTTCAGCCCTAATCAAAATATTTCAGTTGGTTCTGCACTTAAAACTGTCAAATTATCTTTCACCTCTTTGGGAATTGATACCAGTTTAGTGTGTTACCTAGGCAGAGGGAAAATAACGGAAAATAACATGCAAGTAGTAAAATCAGTTAATTCAATGTTTAATAGCGAAACACTTTTTGAACATTTATTGCACACTGAACGTCATGCAACGTTTACAGAGCGAGTTTTTAAACGAGCTCAAGGCTTTCAACTCATTCCTCATTGCAAATGATATGTATAGCAACACTGTATTTGCAAATACGAAAATAAATAAATAATGTTTGAACTTGATGTTAAATAAATTTGCAGCCAAGAATTGGTGACAGTTTCTTATGTATACATCACAAATATGAAAGCTTTCCAAGCTCACACACATTTGTTTTATTTTTAGAATATCTATACAGTAAATAATTTATTGAGTTACTGTCAACAACCGACAGTCAGATTATTCCAAAGTAGGAGACCTGTCCCATTTTGTATTCCTGACATTATATATTTCATTGATTTTTCTGGATCTCTTTGCTTTATATGTATGACACCTTTAATATTATTATATAAGAGCTCGTTACAAGATTTATTAAATTCCTACACAGGTCGTTCTATTGTTGTTGTATTTTCTAGTCGTTCGGGATCATTGATTTCAACTCATTTAGATTTGAAGATTGAATACTGCTTAAGCCGGTGCTAGGGGCGTGGGCGTGTTGCTTTTTCCATTACTGCCCATGAACAGACTCAATCAAACCGAGTCTGCAATTTTCACTATTTGCCTTGTTCTCGGTGCTTCCGAGAGATCTACTTTCCAGATTTTATTTCATATCATTTAATGTGAGATACATGTTTAAATGTAATATATATGCTATCGCAAAACTACTTTTAGCAGTGTAGGAGTAACAGTGTTACAGTGGCAGCTAGTCCACCTGGTAGGACAATGATCTTCATTTTCTAACTGAGCAAACACCCACCCGCTAACAAAGCTTCAGCCATTGATTAAGTACCTGTCAAACTGATAATTCCATATCTTGATTTATAATCACGTGATTTATTTAGAAACTACGTTTATAACTTTGAACATATCGTTGTATGCTTAAAACAAACTTAGCAAATACTGAGCTCGTGATTTCCTGTCAAATCATTACATTTTTATTTCATATATGGGCAACAGAAACAGATGTTGCCTTATTCAAATAACCACACACTTTTGCTCCATTAAAGATGCAGTGCAAACATGTTGTACAACTTAAAAATATTTTGTTAAGAAACATATTTAACGCATGACAGCTTTGCATAAATTTAAATATGAATATAACCTATATCTTTATACAAGATTTCCTTGTTTTTACTGTCATCCTTGCAAACATATTCATTTATTCTGCTACATTAGATACGTGATCATATTATCGCTGTAGTAAAGTTTTTGCCAATCCTTAAAGTATGTAATTTATGCATTCACCAGTTTACTTTTAAATTAATAATGACAAGAAATCGAGCAATTACTCCTTTGATACTGTTATAATACAAAAGAAATACCATCAGCTGACAGGTGTACAATGAGGCATCCTTTCATAATATGTTTTTTTCATAGAATGTATCTAATAATATTTTGACATGAGGATAATTCACCTGTGTAACATTAAGATATGATGAAACCGATAAAGTATAGCAACACGGTGTTGCAATAACTATTTATTTGTAGTTATTTTAAGAATCAAATCAATGTCAGCGAAAATAATTCAGACCCAAATATAGTTGGTATTTTGAAAATCATCAACAACAGTCAAAGCTCTCTAATCGGAGGTAGAAATGGTAACGATTGTTCTTTCATTTTACAATCTATAAATAAAGAATACTGTCAACAGCCGTTGTAATCAGTACTAATCACGTCATATGTCAGAAAGTTCTAAAGCGGATGACTTTCATTTGCTTTATGTGCCAGACAATAGGAAGTATTTGCATTGATTTTTGGACACTGAACGTTTTGTTATATTTGTCATAGCTCTTTAGACAATTTATTAAATTCCAATACGCCAGTCATATAGTTACACATTTTGCTCTATATTAGTAGAATGGACGTTTTTGAGACCCAATTAGTGTACAATATAAATATGGACAAAAAATGCTTTCACAAAACGTAACGTTCAAACATTATGTTCATTTTAATGTTAAAGAATGACGGGGTGGTGGATATCTTATTAAGTTAGACAACCATATTGATTTTCTTATCGAGAAGACACCAAAGCAAAAATGATATTTCGGGCAGAAAAAATAAAGATCTCTTGCATTTACTGCGACGATTAGAGGAATATATGTTTATATTAACATTTTGTCATTATTTATATCAAGTCTGCTTCAATTGAGCTTTCTTCGAAAATCTTTTACTTGTTAAATTCATAACTAAGTTCATGATTTATTGTTTGAATTAGTACATAATTTCTCAAACGACATGATGCACGTGTTTAAAATGTGAACACACAAACATAAATAATTCCATCGCAGATAGTAAGTAATATAAAAATAATAATATATATTAAGACAAAAGTTTTACATAATTTCCATTCATCAAAGTTGTATTAAATGTCTTCATCTTTCCATATTTTTGACATTATTTATTCCTTACTCAGCCGTCTGTTTCGCATTTTGTCCTTGAAATATTTTTATCTGGAAAGCAGCTTACACAAAATAAGTATACAATGAAAAACAAAAATGAACTGTTATTATCTGAATGTGGTATTTATATATTCTGTGAAATATTCCATTGAAGGCAAATATGTTTTCTGTGTCGCCGTTGTTAAGGAATCAGCAAATACAACTATACAAACGTTTGCCTTAATTGCTGTAACAGTTAATGATCCATTGCGATTCACTTTTCCCCAGGTGAGTATCGTAAACATTATTTTTGTGATACTCTTATGATGTTATAATACCAGCAGCTGACAGTTGAACGCTGTGTTTTCAAAATTCATAAGCAAATAAATAATTCATTGCAAAGCTACATTAACACCGTATAAAGGAAACAACCATCATCAATTGTGTCTCACTATGTCGATGTAAATTTCTGATTGTAATAACAATTAAAATTCTTTTACTTATCACACTTCTTTCTCAAAACAAACTTATATTGTCCTGACTCTTTAGTAACAAGAGTTCTCTCCATAGGATGACACATGCCCCCGATGGCACTTTGAAGGAACAGTTATGGCCGATGTTAGAGTTTAGGACCTTTGACCTACGGACCTGGGTCTTGCGCGCGACACGTCGTCTTACTGTGGTACACATTCATGCCCAATAATTTTAAAATCCATGCATGAATGACAAAGATATGGACCGGACATGCCCATCAATGCACTATCATGAAATATGACCTTTAACGTCTAAGTGTGACCTTGACCTTTGAGTTACGGACCTGGGTCTTGCGTGCGACACGTCATCTTACTGTAGTACACATTCATGCCAAGTTATTTGAAAATCCATCCATGGATGACAAAGATATGGACCGGACACGAATGCACATCATGAAAAATGACCTTTAACGTCTAAGTGTGACCTTGACCTTTGAGCTACGGACCCGAGTCTTTCGCGCGACACGTCGTCTTACTGTGGTACACATTCATGCCAAGTTATTTGAAAATCCATCCATCGATGACAAAGATGTGGACCGGACACGAATGCACATCATGAAAAAATGACCTTTAACGTCTAAGTGTGACCTTGACCTTTGAGCTACGGACCTGGGTCTTTCGCGCGACACGTCGTCTTACTGTGGTACACATTCATGCCAAGTTATTTGAAAATCCATCCATCGATGACAAAGATATGGACCGGACACGAAAATTGCGACACACCGGCAGACTGACAGACCGACAGACCGACAGACGGTCAGACGGTTCAAAAACTATATGCCTCCCTTCGGGGGCATAAAAACGTCAAAATTAAACAAATGTATTTATTAAAGAACAACTAAGTTGCCAAGTTATTTGAAAATCCATCCATCGATGACAAAGATATGGACCGGACACGAAAATTGCGGACACACCGGCAGACTGACAGACCGACAGACCGACAGACGGACAGACGGTTCAAAAACTATATGCCTCCCTTCGGGGGCATAAAAACGTCAAATTAAACAAATGTATTTATTAAAGAACAACTACTATTCTTTTGTGCTACAATATATTATTGTGACATTGCATTAACTCATTATATATAGAAGTTAAAAGTAGCATACACCATCACAATATCAGTTAGAAATGACGGCTTCAGCGAGACCATGATAATGCTGCACGAGAATGAAACAAATTATTTTCTACGCACGTCGTAATTATTGCATAATTTTCAGGCATTTCGGAATAAGCATGTTGTTCTTCAAACCTGACAATGGTAGATTTTTCAGGTATACAAGAATCTGCGTAGAGTTAAAATTGTAGGGGAGACACTACGTAAGAGACATGCTTAGTAATATAATTATATTACATTACTGTTATATATAACTTTCTATTACGACAACGTACATATTACAATCATATACAATCAAGTGTGTTGAGTACGTTGTAAATGCACTGTGTGATGTTACTCTCAACGCAGTACTGTTCGAGGGTATGTAATAAACACAAAGTATTTTACAAAGCAGTGTGCAACTCCTGTAGCTGAAAACTGTTCAGTGATAGAAAATTACACAGGTCAGATAACAGACACTCAATGTTTATGTATCAAGGAGTCTAAAAACAAGAATGTCTTTTCTACAGTGCCAAGATCATGAAGATTGTGTAAGATTGCGTTGAGGCAGATAATCAAAAATACCGCCTTGTAATCTGATAAACACAGAGAATCTAACATTATGTCAGATTTAATGAAACTCTGCAAGACAGAATGTAGAAATAGAAATTTTAGTACTGAAGTCAAATTCATTTGTCAATTGTACAATTTGTTCAAAGCGTTCATTTAATTTCACAATTAATTGAAGAGTGAGCTAGAAGGGGATGGTAAAATATACCTGTGGTGACCGGTCCGGCAATATCTATACAGGTATTGGCAACACGATCTGATTTTAAGGTGGCATGAAGCTCAAGAGTGAAACAGAAAGTTTCAAGCTTACTGATTATCATGAGATGACACTAAATAAACAGAGTACTTTTGATATCTGATCACTACCATAAAATAGTACGGACGTTTAATATTTAAAAAAGATGTAAAAACTTTACACAGTCTGAAGAAAAATATACGAAGAAAAAAACGTCAGAGTCACAAACAAATACCAGTTATTTTGCGAAACTTAGGGGTCTCGAACCAGCGAAGGTAGCATTGGTGTAAATGAATTGAAGTAGTTACATCACGACAAATATAGTTTGCAGTTAGGGTTTTATTGATTTTTCCACTTTCAAAGTGTTTTCTTATAAGTAATAAGTATTCCATGGACGATCATTGTGCCGTAGACAGGTTTAAAATCTGAGGCATTTGTGAATTAAAATGGTACGTAGCCTTTAGACAATTATACAATAATGTTTGATGAGAAAAATAAGAAGGCACTGGATTGAATGAATATAAAATAAGAAGGTACTGGATTGAAAGATTATAAAAGGGTTGCGAATGAAAATATAATAACATAATTACTCACACCACACCATAAACCGCAATCTGACTACGTCATCCGGTAAAGGACGAGGAAGAAGAATATTAACGTACTAGTATGCCGGTAGTGACTAAACTTTTATAGTTGAAAATATTGGCTGATTGCGATTTTATCTTGGCAAACATAACGTACCAAAGATTTTAGTAGATTTGCTTGCCCACCGAACAGCTGTTGAAGAGAATGTATTTCTTGCATATCGAACAGGAATTTCTGGTTTTTTCACTGGTGCTAGAAAAAACTCGTCTTACACACAGGGGGTAAGAAAGTACGCAGAGGATTAAGTTATTTGTCGAGCTGTAAATAATGTAATTAAATAATTAACAAATGCGTCAACGGATATGCTGTTCTACTACAAGGAAAAGGGTTTCAAAGGCATCTGTTTAACGTTATTTAATTTAATTGATATTTAAAATACTGTAAGAGAAAGAATCCGTCACTGGTTGTATGTACAGATTGTAAAATCAGGCTCTTTGACGAACTCGGCAGAGCCTCGTCACTACCCTCGAGCCGGATATTCTGATCTGCACCTACTACCAGTGTACGATTTTCAAATGTGACCCGAAGTTAACCTGCTAATGAGATAATGAGAGTTCACCGTAGTTAACGTATAGTATTAATTAGTATTAATTAGTTAGTTATTTATAATTGACTAATAGCATAAACGCTTTATTTCATTTTACTGACAAGTAAACGATGTTGATTCTCCATATACATTAATTTAAACAGTTTTACTTTCGTCCTGTTGTGTGACATACTAATTTTAAGATATACTTTAGCTCTTGCACTTGCTAGCAAAATCTGCTCTCGTAATGATTTAAAGACATGTGTATCAAATGGTCATTTTTCTGAGTCTTAAATGTACGTTGTCAAATAGAGACAGTAACAGCGGACGATGGTTTTTCACAGACATAATAAGGTAAGTACGTGTTACTTTGTGTTGAAATAATAAATAAACTGGTTTTGTTATTTTCTTTCATATATTTTACAAATTAAACTTGATATTATCTCTTACTTAACTGTCTGTAATTCGTCTAAATCATCGCATAATTTGTACTACTTCATGACTATTTAAAAAGTAACAAAATTCATTTTCTGCAGGAAAAAAAATATCATGAAAATAAGAGAGTCATCTATACCAAGCCACTGCGCAACTGCGCGAGGTGAAGGTCAAGGTCAAATAACTAAATTAAGATTTGACAACCGAAGAAAAATTTATGTATGATGGCCATAAGCATGTGTGGATTTTCTCATTGACATTACTCACCAGACGTATATATCTATATTATTTAACTTTTCATTTTTTTCATATTTCATATCTCCAACTGATTTTGGTACTTAATTCTTAACGTTGCACATTGTGTTACATGTTTTCGCGATATTGTAAACTTCGTTCGATAAAACTGAAAACTATCTTCCTTAATTGTCTTTCTACTACCAATGTAAACACTAACCGTAGAGAAGAATCATTCGTATATTAATGTAATATAGTACAGCCTTTTAATTTGATATTCCTATAAACAAAGTGGCTCAGTGAGTTTTGGACAGTGTTTATTTTATAAATACACATTCATAAAAAATTTCTGTGTGATAAAGTCTATAAGATGATCATTCCGAAGTATAGAACACATCCAAAGAAAACATGGCAGACACGGTTTGATTTAGACTAGCTCCAGTACTATGATATATCTTTTTACATTTTTATAATTGAATATAGTGAACTGAGCCAGTCTATATCCTATGTCCAATATCATATGATGATTTTAATATCATTCCTCTGTGAAAATCTCTAAAATATACTGGCTTTTCTCTCTATGAAATGGAATAAGATAAAATGGGGGGAGGGGTTGAGGGCGGTGGGGGGATGTAGAAATATGTTTATAAGTCTAGTGGCTAATCTAGGTTTGATTCAGTCTGTTCGTGAGAGGTAACGAAATGTGCAATATACAAACATTTTCAATGTACTCCACGATCACGAGTGACTGTTGATGTGATAGTTAATAACATCGTTTAAAAGATACTTTCATAGCATAGAAGGCAACCGATAAAATAATAGCAGAGTATGTTAATGAGTGGTATAAACAATAACAACAACAAGAAATTGTTATGCAAGGAAACATTCTGGATTCATAAGTTACAAACACTAAATCCAGAGGGACTTAATTCAGAAACATTGTAAATGTGTAATGAATTTTGCATGATTATGATTGTGTATGTTTAGTACTATTACGTTTTTTCCTATTTATAGTTTTTATATATAATGCTATAGGAAATTCAGTGTTCTTATATCCGTATCGTACTAAACTTGTTATCTGTTATTTACATGTGACATGTATTAAGTATACATTCAATTAATTTAGGTATACTTAAAAACACTATACGTTTTTCCGCCATTCAACGTAACGTTAACTTCATGACGTCACTTCCGTTGTTTTATTGTGTATTTATCCTGATAAAGGCGTACAGTTCGTTTTCGTAAACATCATGTTTGTAAATATAAAAGATTGCGTTTTGTAACCTTAACCCAGGGTTCCATATTTTAATGTGTCTTGTATAAGAAAAACGTGAGCTCAAGCTAAAACAAAACATAATCAAATAGTAGAAAGGTCATTTTGCAAGTAGAGAAAATTTGGTTTGAAAACGTGTAAACACGTATGACCTAGTAACCGAACTGTAAGCGCCGAAACGTTGATAAAAGATAAATATTCACGTGTTGTTGAATTTTACCATCGTATAATGAATGGTATAGACATTTGCAAAGCCTCTTTCTCCCCCTAGTACCAGATTATGAAGTATTTTATTATACAGAAACCTTAAATGGACTTTACTCCTGATCCAAAAATAATCCCTAATAATCAGAAATTATAGCAGGTCATCAAACAATGTAATCAAATAGAAGAAATTTACCAATACTACAAAAACACGCACAATTATCATAAGTAATGATTCAAAATTTGATTGATACTGTAATGTACACCTTTAAGCATGTCCTTCTGAATGAATACAAATACATGATAAAATTCTTAGACACGCCATTTTGCATTATATATATATTATAACAGTGAGCACAATTACAGTAAATAAACCTATTATATTATGTCAACTTTCATGTTTTCTTAGCTTTTTAATTCTGCAAACTGTGTTTCAGGAAAGGTTAACAGTTTCACTACATACTTGTCTGAAATGACGATCCTTGGGAAATGAAACAGTGGTCCTTACTGACAAGTGGTCTCAACAGAGGCAGAATGATACTATCAATGGATTAATTGGAAGAGAAAGGATTGCCTAGTAAAGTATGCAGATTTTATAGAGTGGCATTATTTTGGAGGTGGTCTTTAGCACAGATTCAACTGTACTACACTCCAAGTTCATTTAGTTTATTTGAAATTTTTGTCTCATTTCTATATTGTATGACGCTCAACCATTTTCATCCACCTTAACCATAATTTGCTTAAGTTAAATACAAAAGAAATATAGTAAAAGTCTTACCAATCCTAGGTGCTGACTATTTTAATAAAATCCAAAAGAAAACACCACAAGTATCCGAAATAAGGTTACACTTTAGCACAATACAGACTAATCACATCTGCGAAACAGTATAAGAAACACACACAGGACATATATGAAATATACACAATAACATATGAAGACAGTTCTTAGATCATTCTATCGCATCACTCGAACAATTATATAACAAGTGGCAGCAGATATTTTTGGCACTAGGTTGATGATATATCGCGGGCAAATGCAATTATTCGTAACGGATTATTATTCTAATGCTAACAACGTGGATGAATAAGTGCCTTAGTTAATTACAGCCATACCTGCTCGCTATTGCTCGTATTTATCATGATTACCATCTGAATTTTTATGATCAAGTACGTAAAAATTGTTTTTTTATCTCAAAAAAAAAAGGTAGGTACGAATGTATGTCAAGTTCATTTTGCAATAGCGTGACATGTATTTACGTCTTTCTTTTACGAGACAGTTTATTGTTGTGTGAAATTAAACAGTAAGCAAAAGGAATTAGTAACCACGATACATGGAAAATGTTTACATTAATTGTTATTTTACTGAAGAAGAATATATTTCCTAATTAGATTCCATTCAGTTTCCATTACACTTTTTGCTCTATGTTGTACGACGAAAGTACTTGTATGCACGGATAACAGAAATATCTTAAATGCTGGACCCCTTAAATTGCACTAAACTATCAAAATCTAATATTACGATATTTCTAGCATTTGGAATGCTTTCAATTACTTTCAAACAAATGCAAAACGCTCAAGATCAGACAAAATGTAATGAATTTACGGTCATGTTAATTCATTCCCATGGCTGTATCTCCGAGTATTGATCCATTAATAGCGTAAATAGCTAAGACCGAAAAATAACAGTTTAACAGTACCATGTGATGCTTGAACAACAGTTACGTAATTTAATCCATTTCTTTTCTTTTTCCCAAATTAAAGTGTTTTCTAAGAACAGTTCTCTCAGCATGAGATGTTTCTGAAAACCACGTTTTCCGTTTCATGAGTGCACAATCAATAGACGTATTTTTTACTTGTATGACTGCAGTATTGTCTAAATTATTCGGCTGCGAGACAAATATAACCCTGCGGTATCGTCATATATTATTTAGTGTTCGCCTGATAGTTTGTTCTGTTTTATCCGTCCTTAATAAGTATTTCAGTTATTTTGGGTGTTCAGAACTTTCCGTGATCAGTCCTTACTTGTTTAACGCAAAAGGAAAGACAAAGTCGCGACATAAGTGGTTTGTAAAAGACGAAAGACATGATGTCTTCTGTAAGATAATTATGGATCTCATTCGCTCCCTTCGCGTAGAAAACTTACGCCGTTTTATAGTCTTCTGTCTCCGCCATAGAGCAAATCGAACAATCAGTAGGTATCTGATTAATAAAATACTTCCTTAGGTCTTTTATAGAATAAAAATATGACTCTAATATATTAATTTGGCGAAAAGATTGGTTTAACCAATGTTGTCACTGATCTTTCGGTAAAAGTAACGCCGGTGTGAGAAAAATTAAAAATTTCAAGCCTTAGTTACCTTCTCAACATTTCTTTTAAAATGCCTCTACCTATTTTCGCTACGAAAGTGAATACAACTACATATCATAGCATGAAATCACAGCGATCTTCTTAGTCGCCGAATTTTCTGTAGTCTAAAGAGTATGTCGAATAAGGAACGAAAGGCTATAATATTATATAATGCAGTATATAGCGATACTGAAAACGGGCAACAGGTCATTGAAAAAAAATTGAAACACATAGTAATTTATGTCATCCCAAATTGACGAAACAATGAATAAACGACATCAAATGGTATTTTTTAGAATATATACGGGGAATACCAAGTTGGACATACATGATTATTTTATACAGACGGACGAATGGACAGATGGAGAAATTGGGCTGGAGAATCATAGCGAATACACAGACTGCTGAGAAATTACGACATGAAAACATTACTGCGTTTCTTTCTAAAAAGCCAAGTTCTGATTAGTGATATTGTTATATATCATCACAAGCAGACGTAGATTTCAGTTCCAGCGTTTCTGTATTTGTCATGAGACATAACTAATTTGTCTGAACACAAAACTTACCTCCCAAATGTTATATCGTTAATGTCTTGCAGCCGCGACAACAACTAGAATACATACAATTTTATCAAATGCATGTTGGGATGCGACCATCCAGCAACAGTGACCAACAAGATTTCTATGACTTGTCATTTAAATGTTTGTACTTTTCTTCGGTCTATGTAACCTAGTTCAGACGCGCAGTAAACTTGTCTACCAGTGATTCTATTGTATGTGCCTACACATGACCGTTGCCCAATTAAAATTTGTGAAAAATTAAGAAAACTGCCTTGTATTTTTCGAACGCGGTTTCGGCATTTGCCGGTTGGTTCAAAGAATGATTTTCTGTTATGGCCGAAGAACGCCGAAATCACAATACGGTGGTACGTAATCACACGGAAATTGTCGATTGTCATTACGGGTCAATTCTCTTAATTGTTTGCTTGTTTGGTTGCTTATATACTACTATTTGTCGCATGTTTATACTACGTAACTCCTGCATTATATTGGCTATACATAACACAGCTGTTTTATACATTAAAAGCATTCTCAATTAAAAAATGACACTGATTTGGATGCGTTTCCTCCTGATTAAATCAACTTCAAGTGTGGCCTGGAAAAAATCAAATGGTCTCATTTTAAGTTTAAACAAAATCGTATTGATGGTTTAGAAACAATAGGAATGCAGTAAAACATGGCAGATCAAAACCAAGAAATTATTTCATTATATTGAAATAAATGTGAAGTTTTAATCTATAGTTCTGAACTTGATTTTATTTTTTACAGACAGAAGGGTCGGTAGTTACAACCAGGTACCTAAACGTGTCTAAAAACCCAAACTTCGAAAGTATTCGAGTTCCTCCTCTGTTTATTATATTTTAAGTCACAGTATAACAATTATAGCTGCTGTGGGGAGTAAACGGGCAACGCATTAAAAAATTGTATATCTAACCGTCAATCTTGCGGCTATGAGCTCGACACCTTCACCAACAACAGCAAGCTTAACTCATCATATTTGTGACGAGCTGCCAAAAAGCATTATGCATTTTCTCCCATTTTCATCTTTCCTGTGGTTTTGGTAGTCTTAAATGTTCTGCCAGCGTGATCAATAGCAGTTTTTCTATTTACGGAACATAAACTCTAATTTGTCTGTCAGACAAATTCTAACAATACTCTATTTAGGTGACGTACGCATTATTTACACGGAGGTGTTTGCTTTACGTGTGTTTTCTTATTGATCAGAAAGTAGTTACTGTGTATTTGCAGAAATAGCAAAAATGATAAGTAGATGGAGAGTTAAATGGTTTTTTTTTTATATTATGTAATAATGGAATGCTGGTCTATTCACGTAGCCCGTCATTAGCGCGTCTGACTACTAAACAGGAGACCATGAGTTCGATCCCCAGTCGGGCCAGTCCTGATATGACCTTCGGGGTGAAATGAACGTTTACTTACTAATATATTATGTTGATATGCTAAAATCATCAGGAATACACTTCTTTTAGACGGACACATATTATGGCGTTTACGTTATAATATTGAAATGCCAACCCTAACTTCGTTGAAAAAAAATTGAGCATTAATTTATTTATATATAAAGGGTATCTTGTATTTAAACGCCGTCAGATTCGTGAATTCTGTGTAATTTCTACACGCCTTCCTATCTGTTTAGTTTAAGTTAACGACAAGTTTTTCGTATTTATTTTACTGGCATATTAAAAAAATTTCGGACACAGGTGATTCAACATTAAAATCAAGTAGGCAGAACCTGTATTTCATACCAAATAGTGAATAAATAGCTAACGCCAGGAAATAAATTGTATGCCGATTTAAAGATTTTAATTTAAAATCCAACACAAAAATGTATTCCAAAAAAAGCTTTTTCTGGTTTACCGAAAACAATTGAAAAAGGAAGCAGCACAAAAAAAGGATCAGGATGCTTTCCTAATTGGTACTGTGGGCTTTCTTTAAGCTTGAATTTTTACAAATATATATTTGATGTGTAACAAAAATATAGCGAACACTGCATTCATAAGAAAGAAAAGGGAGTGTTAATCTAACTCAACTATCTAAGAAAACACATTATTATTCGCGAAAATCTCTTATTTAAATAAACATAGCATTAAAATATTTTAGATATTAGTATGAAAACGTGATACTAAGTGGCTAGTTGTTTTTTTTTTTTTTCTTATCTTTAATCTTTAGCATGCTGGCGGCAAGTAATTTTGTCTTTGCGACCAGTGCAGACCAAGATCAGCCTGCACGTCCGTGCATGGTCTGCACTGTTCGCTATTCTGTCAGTAAAATTTCAGTGAACACCCCTTTGAATAATAAGTGGTTCTGCTCAAATTGAATAATGGACCAGTTCATTTTAGAAGTTTTGCGGGTTAAAGGTTAAAATCTAATGTAAATGACCTCTTTCGCTGTAATCATTTTTATGAAATAAAAAAAGAAATTAATTAGTATCATGCCTCGTTCTGAAACCACTACTGTTTCATCCACCAAATCCGTAACAAGGTTTTTCGTGAATATTCGGCCATAGTTTGAACTGATCCAGAAAGTATCCAAGTGGATCTTGAAACTCCATGAAGTTTACAATTTAATGTATCTCTAATTACCTTCGAGTTTTATAGTCCAATGTATAATATGAATAGTTGTGTCTGATAATCAAAAAGAAATCAAGAAAAATCTTGCTACGGAAAAGCTGGAAGAAACAGTAGTTTAAGCCTTAAAACAAAATTATTGTGGTCGTTAAACCAAGACTTACTTTTTTTTCAAATATAAAAGATTAAGCGTTGTTGATTCGTACTGAACAGAATTATAGTCGACGTAATCATGTAATTTGTTTTCCTGTATAGATTTACATCTTTCATCTTCCTTGTTTAAGGATTATTCTACATTACTGTGCTAAAATTATTATACGCCTTTCATGCATTTTCGGCAAAACACGAGATTTATGTCACTACTGAAGTAATGTTTACTTTTTGTAAAAATATTCATCAAATACCCCCCCCCCCCCCCACCTCCCCCCACACACACTAAACTACCTGCAATGTGTAAAAACAGCCATCGATTCGGCTCTTAAAATGAATATGTTACTTCTTGAAATCAGTCAGGCTACCCGAGAACTAGCCTACATTCTCCATTTCTTTAATAAAATGTAAAACTTAACTGACAATAATTCACAGACTTCAGGAAAATTTACACTGTTCAATATATTTTATAAGATAAAAGATATCGATTACCCGCGCAATAAAGTTTCATTTAAAAGCGAATTCTAAAGTATCATAAATAATTACAAATGAAACATCTGAAGAAAAATATGAACGTACTTGCCGAGCCTGTTGATGTGGATGACTGTAACCGTCGCCGGGAGGATCCTCTCCTTAAATGCAGCTTCTTATCGCGCACGCTCCACAAGCCTCGGACACGCCCCAACAGTTGACCCACTGTAAATGGTTGCATCGTAAAATATTTAAGGACTTAATATCGTTAGCAAAAATTTATGGAGTGGAATAGGCTTTGCCATAATTTTAAACGCAATACTCATTAGTTATTGATTCTGTGATCGATTTAATTAGAAACGTAGAATGGAAGAGAACTTGCATTTGGTTTTGATAAGCCATGCGAAAAGAGCTCTTAAGAGACTTTTAAAGAGATTTGCTCTACTGTGCGATTACTAGTTTAGTTTTAAATTGTTTCTATAGCAAATGGTGTGATACAAAATTTCTGTTTAATATCCTGTCATACTGTTTTAATGTGTATACAATGAGCAAACAAATAATTTCTGGGTACTACAATTTACATTTGACAGTTCATGGTTTACATGGTACATTTTGCCGTGACTACTCAAATCAAAATTCTGTATTTGAGCCGTGCCCTGAGAAAACCAACGTAGTGGGTTTGCGACCAGCATGGATCCAGACCAGTCTGCGCATCCGCGCCGTCTGGTCAGGATCCATGCTGTTCGCTTTTAAAGTCTACTGCAATTAGAGAAACCGTTAGCGAACAGCATGGATCCTGACCAGACTGCGCGGATGCGCAGGCTGGTCTGGATCCATGCTGGTCGCAAAGCCACTATGTTGGTTTTCCCATGGCACGGCTCATTTATATTTTAGATGGACTTTCATATAAGATGCGATTGCTGTTTGCACGTGTCTTTGTATACGCTAGGGGAACAAGGGAAGTAAAACTCACAGGCAGCACGCGTTTTCTTGTCAAAGTATTTTCCCTTGGCATATGCCAACAATGTGATATACGTGCCATGAAGTTTCTCCAGAATGGTGCGCTACTTACTTATATGTCTAAAGTCCCTTACATGTAATTTGTACAGCGAAAGTATCTAGAAGGATCCTATACGAGTGCATACGTTCGTTCTTTGTGAAAGCGCAGTTTAGCTGAAAGTTATAATTTGATCATTTCTGCGTAATTATATAATGTATAAAAATTACCTAGACTAGCTCCTAGACTATGATGTATCTTTTTTACATTTTTATGATTAAATGTAGTGAACTGAGCCAGTCTATATTCTATGTCCAATATCATGATAATTTCAACATCATTCCTCTGAGAAAAGCTCTAAAGTAGACTGGCTTTTGTCTCTATGAAATTAAATTCGTCAAAAAAGGAAAAATGTAGAAATATATTATTATCAGTCTAGTGGCTAGTCTAAAAAATTACCGTAAGTGGACATGATTTCGCTGTATGCATCCAGGAGCAACGTGAATATCCTAGTGTTTTTTCACGTATGTATATGGTGAAGAAATATCCTGATCCAGGTTTGCGAAATTATAAATGTCTACAAATCTAGTGGTATATTCAGTAAGAAGGAACATATTCACAACACTGAGTAACTGTAATGTTATTATTTATCATAAAGCTATAAGAACGGTAATTATGGTAATTTTATCAGAAACATAATACACCATGGATGCTCTAATTATAGTGTTTACGGTAATAGATGGGAAGAAAGCGTGTGCCTCTAATGAAATCAAGTGATTCATTTCTTTTTATAGTACTCGTGCAATATTTCCATTTTTTTTTTAGAAATATAGAGTTTTGCTTCAGACAATCCATAACTTAAATTTCTTATGAATATAGCTGATATTTCCGGAAAACAACCATGTTTAACAAACAGTGAACGAGATGAAACTCTATAAAATTTGGCCAGTAAATTCTTGCGATTACAACCATAAAAATGCAAAGATGTTCCATTTTCCAGATACATGTAAACAAATCTTTTATTACGATTGAGAATCCCTTTATTTTCCTACTACGAGGTAACAGGATCAAAATTAATGATTGTCAGAGGAAACCATACATTAAGGATGACTACAGTGTTCGTTTCAACATTTTTATTTTGTAAACTCAACATTCAAACGGCCAGCCATCCGTCATTTTTTCAATGGAGTTTACAAGTCCCAATGTCCAGCAGTATTTTTGGCGTACCGGTGGAGTTACGATCGAAACCAGTGGCAGGCGAACAGAACCGCATTTATTTTAACTATATCGTAATTTCAGACATTTAATGTCGCTCAAGTGTTATTCGCAAATAACTTTTAGCTTTCACAGGAGACATTAAATCTCAATTTTAAGACGGATAAGGAAGAGTGGTAATACATACTTTTATAAATTAAAAAAAAAAATCAGTAATTTCATAGTAAGGAAAGATGAAAGTGGTTACAATTTTATAACAATTCAATATTCATTTGACGTCATTCAGCTAACAAATCGAGATTTTTGTTATGTTTATGAATTATTATTTGAGTATTCTTTATTGGGCTGTTGGTTTACAGTTGTACAATATTTTTCATTAATAAGTATATGATTGCATCCAGCTGCTTTAGTCTGACTTGAAGACTTTCATATCGTAGACTTGGTTAAATTGAAGACAGAACAGAACAGAACAGAACAGAACAGAACGAATCTTTTACTTTTTTACACTTGAGCTTATGCTCCTCATCCTTAAACAAATAAATATATATATATCAAGGTCACACATATACATATGTATATATATCAAACATAAATACAATACAGACAATTGATTAAACGAGAGTGACATTATGATAATCAAAGAAAATATCAGTTGTGTGTATATCAAAGTACACAAACAATTATGAAAGCTAAAACTTTATATATATATATCAAAAGATAGATAGATAGACTCGCGGTTGTGATTCATACATACAGGAGTCTGAATATATTTTGAACCGTAATGGATATAATTTAAAGAACTTCACAATATGTTACTTCTTATTTTTAAAGCACAGTTTATAAAACATGAGAGTTCAGCTTTATAGTGTTAATTTACTATTGATGTGCTCCATTAAATCATTCAGCTATAACAAGATGCTGTTCATCGATTTTCTGGGGAAAATTCTCCAGACATTATGTTAAGATCGCTCCAGGTGCCGGATTAAAAACTCTGTTTAAGGCTTATTATTTTAATTAGCATATACATTGTACGAACAAACACTTCGCTTAATTAACAGAAAATAATTAGAAATGATAAGTGACTTTTGTAGATCACGCAATATATTGCTGAAAGCTACACTGAATAAATTATGAATTTCAGTATGAATGGCAGTTTTATAACCATAGCACGTTATTTGTTCTTTCCCAAGACATTTGACTGCAATATCTGTATCTAGTTTTGCATAATCAATTTCATGGTTGGTGTCTTAAATATACATGTGTACGAGACTCGAAATTAGATGGAATTTATGGAAGATATCTTCTTTATCGGTCAGGATAAAACGTTTCTTTCAAAATTGTTTCTACTTAAGTTTAACTTAGAACTTATAAAACTTAAGTTTAAAATAAGAAGATAATAAAAATACGTTTTTTATTGGTTTTGATGCAGTCTAAGTAAATCGCATGTTTAGAGGTGATGTGTCTAATTGAAAAATGTATGATGAGCCGCGCCATGAGAAAACCAACATAGTGCGTTTGCGACCAGCATGGATCCGCCTGCGCATCCGCGCAGTCTGGTCAGGATCCATGCTGTTCGCTAACAGTTTCTCTAATTGCAAAAGGTGCGCAGGCTGGTCTGGATCCATGCTGGTCGCAAATGCACTATGTTGGTTTTCTCGTGGTGCGGCTCATATTATTTTCTGTTTAAAAGGTAATAATGTACAGTGAAACGTGTTCTTAAGTCCACCTTTGCACAAAGCACAGATACAAGCGGTATTCAGCTGGATTCCTGATATAAACCTTTGCAAATTTATTTGACCTATAACTAAATACCACCAACACTACATTTTATAATCAAATAATAATAATAATAATAATAATAATAATTATTATTATTATTATTGTTGTTGTTGTTATATATATAATTACATTTTAGGTCTCCCAATCGTGTTTGACCGTACAAATGTACAATGACTATCGATTGATATTGTGTCATCAGGACAATATACGTCCATGACATCATTGTATATAAAGTAAGTTACTGACATCACTAGAAATATTTCATTTTATTATAAAAATCTCAATTAATTGTACTTTCCTCTGTCTAAACACTGTAACATGATAAGTGATAAAAAGTCATATTTATTCGGGGGCAGAACAAAAAAACTAATACTGACCTACAGCAGTGACGTCATACTGTTGTGACGTCATTACGTTGTGACATTAAAAATGTGACGCCCTATATAACGTTAGACTATAACATATAACATCGTATAGACGTCACTAAATAGGCAATAATTGTATATCTATAGTCTACAATGCTTTCTAAATATATCAGAAATGGTGGATGATTTACATATTTTAAGATCAAATACAAAGCCTCGTAAAATGGTGGCAAATCTGTTTCTTTTTTATGTAATAATTTCCCGAAAGTTAAGGTCGAGGATAAAAAAGTGCAGCTGAACTTTCGTAGTACAAAACTATTGCCCGCTGATGATGTAGTATAAAACCGAGGTCCAATAGGTAAAGCCACGTTCCACGAAAGCAACCAACCATTAACTATTGGGTTTGTTTGTGACCTCAATCGAAATATCTGGGGTTAATGATTGGGGCCGGGGTTCAGGATGGGGCGAGGCCTTATCAGACTTTGTTCATATAGCTACACAAATTAAACCAAAAGAAGAACTTACTGTACCTTAAGTTGTAAAAGCAAAACTTGTTTACTTCTGCACATTTTACACTACTTGATATGCACAATGGCGCAACTTTATAGACCATACAACTTATTTATCGCATAGTGCGGCAATTTTCCTTTGATCTTTGCAGCATGTTATACATAGTAACACACATTATTACTACAAAACTGTGCTGATATCTTACAAAACTGTTGCGATATATATCAACACGGAAATCTCTATGGAGTTTCATAAGAAAAAAAGTGTTCCGATATATATCAGCACAGTAAAACTGTTCCGATATATATCGGAACACTTTTTCTCTATTGAGGTCCTATCAAGGGAGTATAATTTTTTCCTTTCAAAGAAAAGATGATTTTAGCTCCAATTTACAGTTCACAGAGAAAGAATTGTCACAAACACCTACATTTATAAAGTAAAAGAATAAATAAACTAGAATATTTCAAAAACTTGATAGTTATTGCCAAATTCAGAAATACATGAAATATATGAAATTCTGAGATTTCTCAAATGTTTCTTTTTCTTTGATTTTTTTACAAACAAAACAACAAGTTTTCCAATATGTCTGGCCAATGAAATACAAAGATTTAAAACCAATGCAGAAATTTGTTGGGTACTTTTATCTGGGGAACATATTTTCTAAAACAGAAGTTTTAGTGTTTCAGTCAGCGAGGCGCAGAAAGGGAATCAAAATAGTAAAAATAATAATAAACAAATTTAAATGAAAATAATATATAAATTTTAATGATAAACTATGCGATAAAACAGTTATAATATGTAGTGCTCGTGTGTTACCAGGCTATATCAGAGCTAGGGGTACATCTCGTTATTTTTCTCTTCACATATCTGTCTCGGCCTACCAGCCTCGACGATATGTGCAGAGAAAAATACCCTCGATGTACCCCTAGCTCTGATATATCCTGATAACACACTCTCACACATACTATAACTATTACATATGTGTCGGTCTGTGTTACTGAACTGAGACAAATTCTCACTATCGTGCAAAACTAACATCAATTAAGTCCCACGTCATGCCCACAATATACATTACTATATATTGATCAGACATCAAATAAGAATTTTTCCCAAAGGAAAGATTGTGTTTTTATGGATTGTAACTGTTAATAGTTCTGGGCAACTTACATAGATATATATTACCCAATCCCTGGCGCAAGGAACGTATTTTGTATTTTTATAGTCTTAGTTGAGCAAACTTTTTACACTTAATTTACAAACTGTTGGTGTAGATGATTTTTATGACGGGACGCAATTAATTAGTAAAAATTAATACTTATTTGCTCTTTCAATTGTTGGTATTATGGAAATGCACAAGACATAAAAAATATGTAACTATTATGCAACGGTCTTTAAATGTGGTGGTCTTTTGGAGACGCTATAACGCCCTTCGATGGCACATGGTATGAATAACATCTATGTTATACAATGAAACAAACCAGAGAACACTTTTGGCGGCATCAACGTTTTGACGGTCAGGAAAAAATAGAAATAAATTTAAAACATAAAAGCATAAACAGTCGGGGAAATAACGAATCGAATACGGGACAATAATCCTGCGTCAGCCTGTTTGTATATCTGTATACACTCAATTGCTTTGAGACATATAACACTTTATATGTGTGTCGGCTGATATACTAGAAAAAAAAATCAACAAACTTCTAAAGATCTGATCACATCATCAATATATGAATAATATTTCTATTGCTTCCTACAAGCGAATAATAGTTACAATAATTACTTGAAATGGGATTTCATTTCAAACTTATTCTTGAACTAATGTGTGGTTATAATTCATTTTGTTTCAAACATTTGTACAAGAAAGACAGAAAAAAAAACATAAAGCAATTTGTCTGTTATGACGTAGACACATAAAACAGTCAATACAAATACTAAATGAATTAAGAAATTGTGTACCAGGTGTTTCTTTCAACTCTAAAAATAGAAGCGTTTGCCGTCAAATGAATTACAGAGCATATAAAGCTCTGTAATATTGCTGGTACTCGTACAACATTTTGTTTTCATTTATATAGTACCACTTTTCATATAATCCATAACTTACCGTTATTGTAAATAAAGATTTTATTCGTGAAGTAAAACGACATTTTGTAGGCAAGGATATCTTACCGTCGAATGTGCAGAGCAAGACGTTCCTACTTAAAAATTGTTGTTTTTTTTTTTTGGCTATTTAGATGTGGAATTTTAAGCGATCAGCCACATTAATACAACGATGTTAATTGATCAGATTTGAAATAAATAACTACATGTAAATATCGCTTCAGTTTCTACTTTTGGGAACATGTTAGCTCTGTATTTTAATGAGGATATGCCATTATATATTTCAGTTTATTAGCAGAGAATTAAGTCAATATAATATATTGCTGAAATCTACATATAGACAATAATGAGTTTCGGAATGTGTCATAGTTTTAAACTGGATAGCGCGTTATGACTTACTTCTCAAACCATTTGTGTTTCATTTTACACAATTAAAGCACGTTTTGAGTCTTAGATATATGAGACTCGAAATTAGTATGAAGGAGGCAACTTAATGCTTCAAGGTCTGATAAAGTATGTATTAAACATTTAAAAACTGTGGTCACAACTAAATCATTGTTGAACAAGTAACAGAGCAAATTAATAGAACAGCATTTACATAATGACTCCCTTAGAACAGCGCCAAAAGAATAAGTTTGAACTCCTCACATATATAATAACGATCACTTGTCGAAAAAGTCCTATCATACCGGATCATCAATGCATTCTATGATCATACACGAAGCTTTTTGTGAAATAATCAGCTGTTTTCTCCCATATCTTACGTGTACCCGTTTGAGGCTTCTACAAATGACTGAAAAAAAATTTCAAATTGAAAAAAATGCACGGAGAAACGAATATTTGCCCTTTCTGTAAATATGAGCTGTCAATCATTGTATGAAGTCAGAAATGTTCCATCAGGGAATCGGGAAAACATAATCTCTTTGAGTTATTCAGTTTTCCCACTATCATATAAGAACGTCACTTATTCCTGTAGGCCCGCTTTTGTCAAAAAGGACCATTTTCATTACACATTATTCCTCTGGCTGCAGAGATTATATATGTTAAGAGTACTTTTGA
The DNA here is from genome assembly GCF_021730395.1 of Mercenaria mercenaria. NCBI lineage: Eukaryota > Metazoa > Mollusca > Bivalvia > Venerida > Veneridae > Mercenaria > Mercenaria mercenaria. Next base: position 55,078,148 of record NC_069369.1, read on the forward strand.
TATTTTCTGTTTTGCAGTGAAATAGATCAGTGAACAGTAACTTGACGCGCTATAACAATTACTGCATCTGACAAATACAAGAAGACACAAATGAGCCGTGCCATGAGAAAATCAACATAGTGGGTTTGCGACCAGCATGGATCCAGACCAGCCTGCGCATCCGCGCAGTCTGGTCAGGATCCATGCTGTTCGCTAATGGTTTCTCTAATTGCAGTAGGCTTTAAAAGCGAACAGCATGGATACTGACCAGACTGCGCGGATGCGCAGGCTGGTCTGGATCCATGCTGGTCGCACACCCACTATGTTGGTTTTCTCATGGCGCGGCTCAAATCGATTCAGACAGAAAAATGGTGATATTGCTACAGATGCTTTTTTAAAATAGGTTGTTACAAATGCATTTTAATAAACAGATGTGTAACAGTTATAGTATGTGTGAGAGTGTGTTACCAGGATATATCAGAGCTAGGGGTACATCGAGGGTATATTTCTCTGCACATATCGTCGAGGCCTGTAGGCCGAGACAGATAGGTGCAGAGAAAAATACCGAGATGTACCCCTAGCTCTGATATATCCTGGTAACACATGAGCATTACATATTATAACTGTTTTATCGCATAGTTTATCATTAAAATTTATACATTATTTTCATTTAAATTTGTTTATTATTATTTTTAGTCTTTTGATTCCCTTTCTGCGCCTCGCTGACTGAAACACTAAAAATTTCTGCATTGGTTTTAAATCTTTGCATTTCATTGGCCAAACATATTGTAAAACTTGTTGTTTTGTTTACCACATATTCTTCCCATGGGAAAGTTATTTTCCCATAGGAAAGTGAATTTCCCATGGGAAAAGACCGCATTCCTATGGGAAAATAGCATTTTCCACGGGAAAGTTTAGTTTTTAATGTTGATTGCTGCTTTGTTGGGGGCATAAAATCAGATTTAAAAGTATGGCGCGCATGAGAATTTGAAGTACTTTACTTTTGCGAAAGAAGTTTTAAGATAGCGTGTACAGAAGTACTTGCTGTTTTTGCCACATATTGGCGTGGCAAATTAAAATTGGCGGCCATTTTGTAAAAAAAAAACCCAAAGAAAAAGAAACATTTGAGAAATCTCAGAATTTCATATATTTCATGTATTTCTGATTTTGGCAATAACTATCAAGTTTTTGAAATATTCTAGTTTATTTATTCTTTTACTTTATAAATGTAGGTGTTTGTGACAATTCTTTCTCTGTGAATAGTAAATTAAAGCTAAAATCATCTTTTCTTTGAAAGGAAAAAAAATATACTCCCTTGATAGGACCTCAATAGAGAAAAAGTGTTGCGATATATATCGGAAGAGTTTTACTGTGCTGATATATATCGCAACAGTTTTTTTTTATGAAACTCTATAGCGATTTCTGTGCTGATATATATCGTAACAGTTTTGTAAAATACCAGCACAGATTTTGTAGTATTAATGTGTGTTGCCATGTTTAACATACTGCAAAGATCAAAGGAAAACTACCGCACTATGCGATAACAACAAATATTTCAGTTAATTAACAAAAATTAAAGTCAATATCACGTATCACGCAGTATATTGCTGAAAACGAAACTGAATAATGAAGATGGATAGTACGTTTTTGTTCATTCCCAAGGCATTTTAGCGCAACGTCTGTAACTTTTTTTTACATAATCAATTACACACTTCGTGTCTGAGAATTAGATGGAATGTACTAAAACGAAATTTTACACAATGATCCCAATTATTCGTATATCATTTTGAATTTGAAAATGACTTTACATTGACAGTTATGGCAAGGTAAATGTTACCTTTCAACAGACTGATCAGATAGTATCTAGCTGAACAAATAACGTAACTAATGAACAGATCATTCAGCAATTTGTTCCATTGATTTAAATAACTCAACTACATAAAGTGAATAAAACTGTAATAATTGCTGGCTGAAACTATCCGACAATTATACCCGAAATCAAGGTCCATTGACGCATTCAACGATCATATATACAAGGCATCGCGGGATAAAAGTTGCAACGAATACATGTGAAAGATGCATCTTTAGGTAATTGAAAGCATTTCAAAAAGAAACCAAATAGTTATGGATAAAGGAAAGTTCGGCCTTTCTGTAAAAATGAATAATATGCCTCTGTATGAAATCTGAAGCGAGAACTCTCCCTCTGATGAGTCTGAAAGCAAATTCCGAATCTGTATTGATTTTGTGCTTCATTGTTTAATAAAGGAAAATTATATTAAATTTCAACTGCGATTTGACAGTCATATTACAGTTTTGTTTTATATATATATATAAAACTGTGCATGTAATAATGTCAAGGCATATTTTTTTTATATAAAATGGCGTTATAAAATAACGTAACAACATTTTTGTTTAGAATAAGGAAAAAAGGAGCATTATTTAGAGAGCCTGTAGAGAACACTACAATTAAAATTCTCCCAACGACAACATGAATTTATACAGTTGACAACAATACATATTGCAAATCTCCTCTGTTTTTCTACATAGGATAGAAAGTCATATGACATTGTTGTTGAACATTTCAGTTTAGGGTTTTACTGATTTGTGTCATTCTAAAATCTTTACCTGACAGTCAAATACATTATCATTAAAAGTAGTAAAATAATATTATGGATGATTTTTTGTACACAAGATGTTGCTATATTACATGCTTAGAACAATGTTTTGCTTTATTTTCATATAAAAAAAACAACAACAAATAAAAACACACACACACACACACACACAAATCAAAACAACAAGAAAATTCGCATTTAGAACTGAATTAAAGCTGGAACTAAATAATTCAAAGTATTGTAAACAATACCAGTTTCCCCAACTTCCTATATGATAAATCCTTTTTTTTCTTCCATTTCTTGGACAAAAGTTACAACAGTCCCTGGACTGTTAGTTTAATTTGATGACAGTATATCACAAACTACCAATTTATTTTTTTACTTTGGTTTGATGGTGTTTCTTTTCAAAAAAGAATTTCAGTTAAATGCGGTTATCATATAAGCCTACTTTAGCTCCTACATTCATTTTAACTTGGGATAATATTCATCAATAACTTGTATTATTTTACATTATTTTAAAATGTTAAATTTTCATTTTGCACTGTTCTTGCTTAATGAGCACAAAACTGAGACTTCATTCTGTAGCAACATTTTGTACAGAAAGCTACTCTTGTTAATTTGATCCTTCTTTGGAATATCAATATTACATTACTTGAAATCAACAAGAAGCATGGAAAACATCAGTTCATATCATTGACAAGTAACTCCATTTATCTTTCCCTACGAAATAGACAAACCATTTTCTCACTATCGGTTTACTGTATTCCGTGTTTGACGGACATCAACTGAAGCTGCAGTTGTCCGTTCACGTCAAATTTCCAGCACACGGTGCTATATTAATCAGACATCAATTTTTTTTTGTCCCTGAGGAAAAACAGTATTACACTGGTTTCTCAGATGCATTTGTCCAAGATCTTAGACAAAGTATTACATGAAAAATTTTGCTTTACACACCCGTATGTTGGACAATTTTGATACAACATTAATTCATATTCATCGAAAATCTAAAAGACAAATAATTTATAATATTTGAGTGATTTTACATAATCAACTTTTAAAAGTTAGCTAAAACGGACAAGTCTCGTCATAGGTAATGTTGAAATGCAAAATTAAAACTGTGATTGCAACTTCAAATGTGGCAAATGTACAGCGTGACAAAAAAGAAAAAAGAAAAAATAAACCGTTAAGATACGTTTTGTACAGTATGAGAACAAATGGCAGATAATAACGTATGCAGTGAAAATATTACATTATCAACAGAAAATTTGTGATCACAAAATATAATTTTGCCAAAGCATTTTTTCTTCAGTTTCGCCTGACAAGATAATGAGAGCCGAAACAGTCCAATAAACAATAGACGCAAATTTCCAGAAATCTTATAAGAAATAGTACTAGAACCGAGGAACAATTCGTAACGTCACTCAGACGCTCGCAATAAAGCTAGAAACGTGCCGAATTTCATAGGTCTATTCACATCATTACACAAAGTGTTTGGTAATGTTTTGATAAGCAAGTTTACATTATATATAAGATGCTTGAACTGAATGTATGTGTAATGTGGCTTTCTGCAGTAAGAACTGTATGACTGATGTAATAAAAACATGATAACGGTACGAACTTAATCTAATGTTTCAACCAAGACCTTACTATCCTTCATTTATAGCGTAATATTTTTGTTTCCTACTTTTTAAAAGTTCTTCACTGTATCATGACAAAAATACTATTACTTGTACGTTCTCTTTGTTCAATCTGTTTCAGTTCAGATAGTTTGTTTTGATTAATATCAGTATATTATCTTTCTTCCTGACTGAAAAGTTTCAGCCTGAAAATATAATAAATTTGGATCAGTATGTGTCATATTATCCCGACTTCTGTACACTAAGTATTACTGGGCAGTGAAAACTTCTCGTTCTCGTTTTGCTACATTTCGTGCAAGAGTGCCATCAGTTAATTCAGCAGTGGTCCTTTCATGTCATATTCCCGGCATACGCCACTATATTGATCAAACATCAGAAACAAATTGCTTCCAATCGGAGAAACGAATTTTTCCTAATTATAGTTAACCAACACGTCCTACTTTATAGTATGTCCAAAATGTGGGACATCCAACATTACACATTAGTAAACGTACATGAACTTAAGTTTTTTCCCAAAAAATATATATCTCATTCTATATTACAGGTGTGCTTGCATGTGCAGACATTGTGACTGGTCATTTTGTTCAAATATGAAGTTTGGATGAAACTAAAAAGAACTAGTGGAAAAACGAAAAATATGGTCACCTGATGGGATCAAATTCGTTACATCTGCCAAATGTTATTTTAACAATGGCCCTTATCGCTGGCGCGAGCATGCCACATGTGTCATCTCTTCTGCTTCCACAGAGACAGTAGTTCCGTTTGAAAATCAGTGCTGAAACGGAAAACAACTTCACACTTCCTTTGCAAGTAAAGAGTGAATATTGTAAAAAGACGTTTTAACTTAAATAGCAAAGATCCATGACAGGAATAAATACAACAAGCAAAATATTTTCCTATATGATTGAGTTTTTTTCTTCTTAGACCCGGACAAAGCTAATGTATTCCATATTCTATTTGTTAGAACAAGCATCCCAAATATCCTTATTACGTGCGAATGGAAGCTTGACATATTATGGTAGTACCAGTTACACAAACTAAATACATTTTTCTACTTTGTTTCTTTAGATATTTGTGGGTGTATGGTAGACATATAACCAAACAAACCTTTCCCATCTGTTACATTTATCGAAACGAAAATATAGTGTTGATTTCTATATTTCCTAAAGACGGTATAAGACGATATCTTAATCTAATAATTCCACCAACATGTTTTTACGAGCAGCTTTAAATCAAACAAGCACTGACGCACGTATCGCTTCTTTGTAAAATTAATCAAGACAAAAACAGCAAACAGGTCTTACTGAGTTTGTTCAAACTCATTTACTTTCATTTCATTAATTATCATCCTGTAATATATTGAGTTATAAAAACATTAAACAATGAATAATAAATTGCGATGCAGCTATATTAACACCAGGTGCATACAGCAATAAAAGCAATGGTTGGCAATTGTATAACCATAAATGACAGTGTGTCTGGCACTCTAAATTAGATTTATAAATCAATAAAAGTTCTCTATTATTCGAAGAAACGTAAATGTCGCAGACTAAATAAAACATGTCGAGCCGTTGTTTCATCCCTTCTCATCGCCATCACCTAGTGAGCTTATCTGCAAAAAGATCCAAGGTGTCTTTAGCAGACATGAGCACCTGTGTAAAGCCATTGATATTTTGCATGTTTTCATTACGTTTGGAGCATACTGTTTTGAGTAAATGATTCAAAATCAGATACATCAAATCATTGACCATTAAGCTATTATTATTATTATTATTATTATTATTATACCAGATTTATATAGTGCCCTTTTCGTGATAAACACGTTCAAAGGCGCTTTACATATAGCAAACGCAGCCACACAGGGCGCGAAATTCATCCTCTACACAGACACAGAGCGATCTGACCAGATGGACAGAGTGAGATAAAGCCCCCAGAACAGATAGAGAGAAATCCTTTTTAGATACAGACTTGTCCGGCTAACTTAGCCTAGCTCTTTGCGAATAGACAGTCTGGTTCTTAACGTGCCCGGTGTATAGCACCGATACCCGCGGAGCCGTCTTTCCTGGGAAGAACCAGTACAGGCCTCTAAGTATTTGAAAGCTAACAAATACCATTCGGGTTCTCTGCCTAATGTAAAATTATCTACAGCCATATGCATCTATAAAACAGAATCAAGATTGGAAAAGCTTAACTATGTATATTAAGCTTACCTATGTATATTAACCTTTAGCCTGATGGCGGCTAGTGATTCAGTCCAGACCAAGATCAGCCTGCACGTCCGTGCAGGCTGATGATGGTCTACACTGTTCGTCATTTAGTCAGTAAATTTTCAGTGAACACCCTTCGAAAAATAAATGGTAATGACAAAATTGAATGATGGACCAGTCCATTATAGAAATTTATCAGGGTGAGGGTTAGGTAACATTATTGTTTTTGAAAAATAAATTATTCAATTACCCTTAATGGTATATACTGTACATGTAAAATGTACTGTATTTGATGAACAGTATATGAGGACTAAGTTTATTGACTAACAATACTTATTCAGATAATTCATATTAATATTTTCTTTTATAAGAAACTACATCTTTGATTCAAACTGGTTGCTACATCTAGTACGTAGTGGAGTGTTCAGCGAGCATTTCTTTGAAAACTCTGCATGCTGATTTATGTTGTCACCTTAGTAACATTTTACTTTTTGCAAAATGGTGATTATCATATTACAGGAAGAGCTATGACTGATATTCCTTTCAGATAATTTAATCATCTTCATAAAATAATAAAAAAAATTAAACTAAATGCATTTAACTAAGTGACTATTTTCGCGTTCCATACTATTTATAAAACTAATAAAAAATGTGATACAAATGCATTAATGTGACTTTTTCGCGTTCCATTACTTTTTTCTCGCAATACAATGCCTTGATCAAAATTATGGATAGTGTTATATAATATGAATATATGTTAAATTTTGTCAATAAGTCTGTTTTATAACTCGTTTCAAATCTTGAAATATCTAAATAGAACAATTTCTTTAACCATTACTTTTTAAATGATACCAAAAGTGATCCTGAGAAAAGCAAATTAAAAGTATTCCATCATATATATGACTGTGTTTGTTTTAAGGTCGCACACAGGAAAATATTATTCCTTATATATTCTATATAAAACTGACATTTTTTTAAAGAGCTAACAAACGTAGCTAGACCCATTTCAGAGAACAAATCCTTACCTCATTTTAACGAGTTATGATAAAACTGATATAAAATGAAGAGAAAAGTAGGGGTCATGTATCTTCTAAGAGAGATTTCTCTTGTCGCATTTGCTTGCTGTAAAATCACATCAAAATCACACTGCTGTGACCTGGAAGTACTACTCATACTAAAATTGAGTTTCACTTCACCAAATACAACCTCCTCTCCCATTTTTTCTACCAAAATGTCAAAATACATCCACAATGACATTTAAACAGAAACCAGCTTTAATTTAGACCTCTGTGACCATGCCGAGTGAAACAGTAGTGTCCAAAAACCTGTCCGCCATTACGCGACTAGACCAGATGGCTCCCACGCTGGTTCCTTTACTATAGTTAGGCCTTAATAGATCTTACGAAAAATGCCTGCCAGGTCAGAAAACCGCTTGTTAAGCGTAATCTCACTTAACAAGATGTAATGCCGAAATAGTTGTTTTGGATGAAAAACATACAAAATTACACAAGTAATCCGTACATTACGTATATTACGTATACCATGCATATACGGGACAAGTCCGTAGCTATATATATATATATATAAAACAGTTCCGTATATTCCCCGTATGTGACAAAAGTACGGGATCCGTATACTGAGTATATCATACGTATACAGAAAAAATCCGAAGCCCGTATATTAGAAAATACAGGTCCGTATATCCCCCGTATATTAGATGCAAACGCAGTCCGTATATGACAAAAATAAGGGATCCGTATACTACGTATATCATGCGTATACAGTTCCGTATTCCCGTTCCGTATATTCCAGATATACAGGAAATACGGTTCCCGTATACATCAGAAATACTCATCCGTATATGTGTCGTATATATCCGTATACGGGATATAGACCAAGGCTGTATTTTAGGATATACGGGTTCCGCTTACTACGTATTTCCCGAATATACAGGCTCGTATACTTGTTCCGTATATTCTAAAATATGGTAAGTATACGGGGAAAAAGTCATAGAACCTTCGAATACATGAAAATAAAATATTTATGTTAAAGCAGGACACGAATAAACACAATTTCTATGGAAATGTTTTGAAAACTCGTATATTTCAAATATACGGGAAATATACATATATGTATATTCGACGTAATTACTATACGGGATCCCGTATATGTTTGAAAAATATACGGACTTCCTGTATACTATATGTTCCGAATACGGAATCGTATACTAGGTCCGTTTATTTGTTATCCCGTATTTCGCAGTGAAACTTTCCTCTTTCACATAATACATCGTCCGAAATAATATACTTCTTTTATTACTCCATTGTATATTTCTACGTCAAAAATTAATGAAACAAAAAGTTATAATCAAATAGAAAATGTATTTTTTCTGTCTGTTCTGAGGCTCTGTAAAGGTTTTTTTTTAAGGTTTTACTAATTTTAGAAAAGATCTGTAGATCGTAGTTCTGTTTTCCTTTGAAATAGACATTTTAATACCAAAATGATCTATCTAAGATATTTCACTTACGCAACAGCAATTCATAGACCAGCTGAATTCCTGTTAATCAAGTGCGGTATAATAAATAATCAAATGGGCGATTTCAAGAAATAGCAGCATCTATGATAATATACAGGAATATTTTTTTCAGTAAACACAGATTATTAGAAGTCTGAAAATAACCAATATTCCTGCAGAAAATAGTTTGCAGATTTCACAAAACAGTATTCTTATTAATGCGCTCCTGTATGTCTTCATTTCGCACAAGGCAGACATTAATCAAGCTGCATGGGTTTTTCAGGTGAAATTACCGATAAATGCTATTATATTGATCGAACACGTGAAATAAATGAAACCTTGCAGAGATACATATGTTTCTTAAGTGGAATACAAATGTTAAATGCAATGTTAAGTTATATTTTAGGGCATACCTGTGGCTCCATATGTGTTGATATGTATTATTCCTGAACAAGATTCTGCCACCTTTTGTCTGCAAGTATATGCTAAAATATGGAGTGTAAAATGTGTTGAAACGAAATGTGGTTTCCACCTTTCTGTTTAGTCCACTTTTTCTGTCATAAAGTTTTTACCTGATCACCCTTTGGATATACGACAATTCAATATGCTAAAATTCCTAACTTTAATTTTTGGTTGCGGGGTTATCCCGCTACCAAAGTTACAAGTGTATTTCTGACAATCATATAGCATCTTTATTTGATTCCAAATCACATCCAAAGGATGTTCATGTTCTACACAAAATAGTCCCATTCATGAACAATGCGGATGAATTATCAATGATCAAGTAGTTCTTAATATTCAACCTGTATCCTTTCACACTGGCCACGTAGATTATACAAGATTTATCAATGATATGGTATTCCAGCCCATGGTTACATCATTTCCAGCTGGCAATTTAGATAACTTCGTGTTAAGTCAGGCAGAGTTCATCTTAGATATGAGGCACATTTGTATTTGTTTCTCATACAAGTATTGGCATTTAAATAGACAAGAGGACCATGATGGTCCTGAATCGCTCACCTCTTCCCACATGACCCAGTTTTGAGTATGACGTCGTTTTTTCTATTATTTGACATAGTGACCTAGTTTTTGAGCTCATGTGACCCAGTTTTGAACTTGACCTAGATATTATCAAGATAAAAATTCTGACCAATTTTCATGAAGATCAATTGAAAAATATGGTCTCTAGAGAGGTCACAAAGTTTTTCTATTATTTGACCTATGGACCTAGTTTTCGAAGGTACGTGACCCTGTTTTGAACTTTACCTAGATATCATCAAGGTGAACATTCTCACTAATTTTCATGAAGATCTCATGAAAAATATGGCCTCTAGAGAGGTCACAAGGTTTTTTTCATTTTTTTATCTACTGACCTAGTTTTTGGCCGCACGTGACCCAGTTTCGAAACTGATCTAGATATCATCAGGGTGAACATTCAGATTAATTTTCATGAAGATCCATTGAAAGATATGGCCTCCAGAGAAGTCAAAAGATTTTAATTATTTTAGACCTACTGACCTAGTTTTTGACCGCAGTTGACCCAGTTTCAAACTTGACCTAGACATCATCAAGATGAACATTCAGACCAATTTTCATAAAGATCCCATGAAAAGTTTGGCCTCTAGAGAGGTCACAAGGTTTTTTATTATTTGACCTACTGACCTAGTTTTTTAAGGCACGTGACCCAGTTTCAAACTTGACCTAGATATCATCAAGGTGAACATTCTGACCAATTTTCATGAAGATCCATTCAAGAGTATGGCCTCTAGAGAGGTCACAAGGTTTTTCTATTTTAAGACCTACTGACCTAGTTTTTGATTGCAGTTGACCCAGTTTCAAATTTGACCTATATATCATTAAGATAAATATTCAGACCAATATTCATACAGATCCCATGAAAAATATGGCCTCTAATGTGGTCACAACGTTTTTTCATTATTTGACCTACTGACCTACTTTTTGAAGGCACGTTACCCACTTTCAAACTTGATCTAGATATCATTAAGATGAACATTCAGACCAACTTTCATACAGATCCCATGAAAAATATGGCCTCTAGAGAGGTCACAAGGTTTTTCTATTATTTGACCTATTGACCTAGTTTTTGATGGCACGTGACCAACTTTCGAACTTGACCTAGATATCATCAAGGTGAACATTCTGACCAATTTTCATAAGATCTCATGAAATATATGGCCTCTAGAGAGGTCACAAGGTTTTTCTATTTTTAGACCTACTGACCTAGTTTTTGACCGCACGTGACCCAGTTTCAAACTTGACCTAGATATCATCAAGATGAACATTCAGACCAACTTTCATACAGATCCCATGAAAAATATGGCCTCTAGAGAGGTCACAAGGTTTTTCTATTTTTAGACCTACTGACCTAGTTTTTGAAGACACGTAACCCAGTTTCGAACTTGACCTAGATATCATCAAGGTAAACATTCTGACCAATTTTCATGAAGATCTTAGGAAATATATGGCCTCTAGAGAGGTCACAAGTTTTTTCTATTTTTAGACCTCCTGACCTAGTTTTTGAAGACACGTGACCCAGTTTCAAACCTGACCTAGATATCATGAAGATGAATATTCTGACCAACTTTCATAAAGATCCCATGAAAAATGTGACCTCTAGAGTGGTCACAAGCAAAAGTTTACGGACGCACGCACGCACGGACGGACGACGGACACACAGCGCGATCACAAAAGCTCACCTTGTCACTTTGTGACAGGTGAGCAAAAAATAAATCTACCTAAACCCGCAACCACCAGACGTCTCAATGCTTTGATTTATTAAGGCAATCATATCAAATTATTAAAACAAGTAATTTTAAAAAACAGAATATATATATTTAAGTGTCCAGAGTGTAGCTTTTTTACGATTAACAATCAATCTTTTATCACATTACTATTTTTTAAGTTAGTCATGCATGTCTGAAGCACCGGAAATGATGGCTGAACGACATTTATATATACACTTTAAACTAAATCCGAGATTCGGCATACGGAAATGTAAATCAGCCGAAGAAAAAAATGTAAACGTTTGAATTAATTGATAAAACCGGTAACATTTCTTTTTTAAAATTAAGTATATGACTGAAACTTCTTAGGCGTAGAAAAACAATAAGTGTATGAAATCAACGGGTCTCTTAAGTCATTGGCATTCATCATTTAAATCAAATAAAGACAATATGCCAGTTTACAACTCGAGAAAATTTCATTAAAACCATTGTCTAATGTTTCCTATACTCGAAGACGTCCCTAAAATTATAATTTCCCCATAAACTCCAATTATCTTTTTCTTCAAATCAGTCTAGCAAAAAAGTGAAAAGCAACATTATCTTTTTTATATGCCGCATTTTCTAAGTATATTCAGAAGTTTAAAATAAACAATATTTAATCATGTTCTATGTTGTAGAAATTGTTCCGAACGTGCAGAACTAAATTAAAAACGGAACTATTATCACCATCATCATCATCAACTGAGTCATTTGACCAAAATATTCTTTCGATGTACCTTCATTGGAAGAGAGAAAACGATACTCATTAGTTAATTGATTGATACAACCTCCACTTAAGCTCAGCTCGTCCGGAATCTATTCCGGTAAAAACGCTATAACACAGATTTATATTGTATTGTACCGTTTTTATTGTCAGGACTTCCTGTTTCCGCGACAAACATCAGCCAATCAACCTTTCAGAGCAATACATTAAATATGTACTTCATGATAACAAATCTCTTTAATGGCTCGATTCAACCTTTCTGTTTTACTAAAATACCAGTAAGTAATTCTAAGAAGCTTCCGGCTCCTGATATTTCATTCCATTTATATTAAAGACAAAATTTATTTTGATCCGTAGTATTTGTGCCGAAAATATCCCATCTCTGTTAATATGTATGTTGAATAACAAAGAATCATGAACGGAGTTGTACATCCTGAAACCGTTTCCCTATCAATGCAGACGAATATTCCCTTTATTTTCCGCCGAACCATAAAATCATTCTTCATATAAAGCAGCTGAAACTTACATGCATTAATTCATGAGGGTTTGAAGACATGTTTGCGTCACGTTCATGATTTTATGCTGTCATAAACGCGAGTTGTTCAGCTGTATATATTGGTACATTATTATTGGCATTTTTACAATATAGGAGAATCAGTTAAATATGATGAATAATGGTTACATTTGTGGTTATCCGAATGTCCGAACAGACATCCAGTATCTTTGGTACGAAGTTGTTTGTCTAATGCATATTAGTAATCACTTAATGGTTTCCAATTGTAGCTGTTCTTATAGATGAAGTTGTTCTTGTAAATAAATGTAAACCAAAAATAGCAAATATATAGAAAGCTAATGTATTTACTATGCACGGGTATAGTCGTCATAAACGAAAACATCGTTGAATATAAATCATGTCCGACAATTTTATTTGAGCCGCGCCATGAGAAAACTAACATAGTGGCTTTGCGACCATCATGGATCCAGACCAGCCTGCGCATCCGCGCAGTCTGGTCAGGATCCATGCTGTTCGCTAACAGTTTCTCTAATTGCAATAGGCTCTGAAAGCGAACAGCATGGATCCTGACCAGACTGCGCGGATGCGCAGGCTGGTCTGGATCCATACTGGTCGCAAAGCCACTATGTTGGTTTTTTCATGGCGCGACTCATTTCATTAAACAAAGCCATTCGGCAAATTATCCGTTAATTCTATGGGCAAAAATATTAATAAAAGTTATGGAAATACTGGGATTTAGGAATGTATAAAGTGCATAATCTGCATTTGTAGTCCTCTATATGTAACTCAGGTGGTAACAATAAGAGAATCTTAATAGTTTTCTGTCAATTTACTGTAATTAAATTAACACAAGATGCTTTCAGAGGAGAACGGTTGACGTCAAAAGCGTACACGAATCAATTACATAATCTGTTATACAATTGTCATTCGTACGAGTATATTATATTGTGTTGCTTTGAACAGCAGAGCGTTTTATATTACTCCGACGCCCCATTCTATGGCATATATCAGCCAGCGAACACATTATATTGCTGCTTTTTCTGATTTCTAGCTAGCCCCAAATATAACAAAATACATAGGCGTGTTGGAATAGAATATTACTTTTCAAATTGTACCGAAAGCAATTTTGGAAACGTTTAAGAATTTTCCCGGATTGAAGTGTGATTTCACTATTACCGCAAAGGAATTAACAAAAAGACAATACACATTGCTCTTTCAAAATTAGGAGAAAACGCCCCTATAACCACGTGACCGGAACGAAATTGTTTAAACAAAATTCAGTGTTTCTTACAATGCAAGTAAAGTATATTTTTTCTTTGTTTTACTTTCAGAAGAAATTTTTTTACCAACAATTTTTGTTAAAGTGTAAGCCTCTGAATAACTTTAGCTGACACGGATTATGTGATGAAATTGCTCTTAAAATTCTACCGATGTGACCCTTTATATATTTTCAAATTTGCAACATCTGTTTTTATTTTATAAGATAAATTAATTAAATTCCTGCCCACGTATACAAGACGTATGATGATTTACATTGCGGTGTTCAGAAATTGCATCCTCTTTAAATGCATGACACACGTTCAAAATTCTATTATTCAAATTTAGTAATGTTTCCCAAACTAATGAATATTTATCACCGAGAAAAGTAGGTAACAAACAATCTAACAAGTCCTAATTTCCCTTCAAGTTGTCAGTCTCAATTAACAGCTGCAATTATGAGTATTTCAGACCATAGGTGAAGAAAAGAACATGAAGCTCGGGATATAATTAAGACTCATACATACACAATGGCGTTCTGTAGGAAAGACGTCATTGAACAATTACTAGACTTATATCAAGAAAGAAAAGACCTATACAAAATATTCTAAATAATACGAATAAAAGAGAGGAGAATTTGAGCCAAAACATATGTGGAAGAAATGCTAATTGTCTTGACACTTTAACCTCTAGTGCATCAATTACCAAACTTGCATCTAAGAAAAATGACTGAGCTTCTTACATGTAAAATCTTTAAAAATAGAATTTTCTTCGTGTTTCATTGGCTTAACATGGATTATTAAATACATAAACATAAAGAGGTGTTTCAAAGAACGGAAAAGTCAATATAAAAGCGTGTCCAAATTTTGTTTAAGTATTCTTAAAATACCGTGTAAATGTCTTCGTTTCAGTGCATTCGCATTTTGATACATTCTAAGATTAAATCATTTGATAAATTAATCCCATACATGAATATTTCTTCAGTGATATAATTATAACAGTTGGAGCAGATGTAGATCAACTTCAGTTCTGATCCACTGTTTAATTGAGTTTATTCAGGTTTTATCAATGAAACTAAATTTAAATTAAAATCTCCTTATTTTGTCAAGTAATAAATCGCCATGTTCAATGAAAACGCATGAATAGCCCCGACGTTTCAGATCTAATGGTAAAACTGTCTATTCAATATATACGTTTTCGCATTGAAATCATAAAGAAAAGGAGTAAATTGACGTCACACACTTTTTGATGTCGCAAACTTACTCTTTTTTAACAAGGAACTTTTACTGAGGAAGATATATACTAGTAATGGGACATCTGTTTTCCATAATAAGTTCTAACTTTACACGGGGTTTTACGGGAACATGCTGAATTTAAACGTAAATTGTAAAATTCACATTTCTCACTTCTCATTTTTTAATTTCTATATGTTTCATAGTGTATAATGATTTGTTGATTTGTGGGCCCCTGTAAAAATTATTTAGCACATGCTGACTGTTTCCAAGAACAACAGAATTGTAATAAAAGTTGTACCGGAATCGTAAATTCATCACATATGAAAGCAATACCTTAAGTCTTCGTGTAATGTTTTTAAGCAAAAATAGCGACAATACACGTTTGTCTTGCGTATTAACATCTGCATAAGTCCTTGGGATATGTTTATAACCTCGACATCGGTCTCGGTCACAAACATTCCCGCGGGCTTCTGCAGAAGTCAATACACAACAACGTGTATGATACCTTTATTGAATAGTCGGATATTCCATTCAAAGTCCCAAACATTTTAACGGGAAGAGAGAAAACTATATTTATTATTTAATTGATTGATGTCGCCGCCTCTTGTAATAATATCTTCCGGAAACGCTGCCAATAAAACTGGGATACATTGATTTATAAAGTGTTGACGTTATAACGTCATAGCTTTTTTATTGTTAGGACTTCCTGTTTAAGCAAAAATATCAGCCAGTGAAACATTCAAAGCAAATGATTAAAGTTACTGTGTGTTTTGAGTCAACAAATCTGGTTGTATTAAATCGCATTTACAATGTACCGTATATAGATTTTCTACGAAAGCCCGGTGTCGACTTCACGTTCAACTGTTCT
The DNA here is from genome assembly GCF_021730395.1 of Mercenaria mercenaria. Lineage (NCBI taxonomy): Eukaryota > Metazoa > Mollusca > Bivalvia > Venerida > Veneridae > Mercenaria > Mercenaria mercenaria. The sequence continues at coordinate 55,094,482 of NC_069369.1, forward strand.
CATGTCTTATTAGACACTAATCTATGAAACATAGAACCTATAAAATGAGAAAATTTAATGTAAAATTCACATTTCTCAATTCACACTTCCTAATTTGTGTATAAGAACGGGAATGGAGAACTGTGGAATGTGAAATTCACATTTTTCACTTCTCATTTCATAGTTTTCTATATGTTTCATGAAATTCACATTTCTTACTTCAGACCTCTCAATTTTTGTATGATCGAAAACTGGAAATGAGAACTGTGAAATGTAAAATTCACATTTGTCACTTTACACTTACCAACTTTTATATCGAAGACGAGACGTGTGAAGCGAGAAATGTGAAATTAACATTTCACACCTCTGATTTCATAGTTTCTATATGTTTCATAGCATGTTATAAGAAATGAGAAATATGAAATTGGAATAGTGAAACATGAAGTTACCACCGGGCTTTAGTAATTTTCCCTCGGTTACAATAATGAAGTTCTGAAAAGTTTTCGGTTTTCGTTTACACAAGAAAGTGGGGAAGATAGCCAATGACTATAGTGATATTCATTATAATTGCAGAAAATGCAGCAAGCTTTGAGTATTTAATGGATAACTGAGAATCATAGAATCAAATATTTAACCGTGATAGCATTTCTATAAGTCGTTTTGCAGTTAAATGAAATGGCTAATAACTATTATGAGACAAAATATAGTTTCTGTTATTAGAAAACATATATTATGGGTTTTTTGGTTTTCAGAAATAACAAAATCTATTTCAAATTCCCAGTTAACTAAGGCAAATCAAATTTTACCATTATTTAAAAAAAAATGTAATTTGTGTTGTTATGGCAACCGAAGTACCAAAGCACCTATGCACTATGAGAATATAGAAGTATACAGATAATAGACTCGTGATGAACCAGAAATAGACGGTTAAGTTGTTTTTATCAACCTGTTTCTAAATTTTCAAATGTATGATGATACGCTTAAACTGTCGGGTAAATGACATACAATTCATGGCGACGTCATACTGCTTTCATAACGTTCTTAACGTTACGTCTTTAAATGCTTTTGGTGACTTACTTAAAAGCAATGTAAGTCAGGCAGTAGAGAAGATATTATTTTATCTTCAAATTGTCAGATTTGAAAGGTAAAAACTGTTCTTCATGAATTTTCTGTTATATATTAACTCAGGTTCTGTCATAAAACGGCTCATTTATAAAATATAATTTGTCCAAAACAGAGTGGTTAAATTCCATATATTTATTGGCAAGACGTTGTGATTAAACATGTCAGAGTCTGTAAACTTTTGTCCAGCAAGTATATTCTTGAACAATGAATGAGCAGATGCACTTTAATCAAAAGATAACAGAATTTCCTGTTCAAGATGTTTTTAGAACATACTCCGTATTTCTTCCCCCACCCTATACAAAGGTTTCGAGCGAAACGATTTTAAACTATAAATGCAGTAAAGATGAACCACAACCAAATATGTATGTATGTTATATGCGACAGATACAGAATATACTCAGTTCCAAAAGAAAGTGTGCACTTTTTAAGTTTAAATATTTCAAAAAATCCCCCGACGTTTTTGTTTCATTTTTTCTTACACTAACTCTCAGGTATAACTCAAAATCTAAAATGCACACCAATTTGTTTGCCAACTGATTTAAATTTTGGTACCAAACATTATAAGTTTTCATGAAAATAACCGAGAAAAAATAACAGAAAACTAATGTACACTTTCTTTTGGAACTGAGTGTATACACACACACTATATTTGGTTAATTCAACATGAGATGTATGTGTTTAATATATTAATATGTGTCGCGCCATGAGATTTTTGGCCCGAATGCGGCGTTACGTCATTCGAGAAAAACCCGATTAAAGTTTCGTCACAAGATGAGTGGAGTTCAACACGTTTTCGCGTCAATTAATGCATTTTATCAATTAACACTATATTATTGGGACGATAAATGAATGAAGAGACAAACGTCATATATCAAGCAGGTATTTAACAGTTCCGTGTTTTGACATTTCGTTTCATTATCAAATAATTGACAATTTATCGCCCTTTGTATCAACACGCCATTTGTAAACATGAAAGGTCGTGTGAAAGGAAATTTTTAAACAGTAATTTGACGATTGATTTAAAAGGGATAATGAATATCATTGAGCGATTTACTGTTAAGTAGTAATATTTACACAATATGTAGAGTTTTAAAATATTAATTAAATCCAGATTGACCGTTTTGTCCTTCAAAAATATCCCGGAATTGTCATCTGGGCTTTAATTCTAGCTAAAAATATTCAGTTCAGAGATGTTTATTTGCTGTTACGGATCTCTGATGGTAATGGGAAATAATCAGAAAATTACAACAGCGTCAGTTAAATTATTTCAGCCAGAACACCCGCAGTTTTTCAAAAAAGGAAATCACCCCCTCCCGGAAACATTTTACCCCCCTTCTCCATTCCACAACTTGGTTACCTCAAATCACCCCCCTTCCCATCAACTTCCTCCAAATACCTCCCTTCTCTTTCCCACCCATTGTCATATGAAATACACCCTTCCTCAGCTTGAGAACTGCTTCCACACTACATTTATAAACTAAATACACCCCCTCTCCCCCCTCCTCCGTTCCTTTTAACTGTAAATTACCCCCCCCCCCTCCTATATCCTCCAAATAAGGGGGGGGGGGGCGGGCATTCAGGAAGCTTACTTTTTTCCACAACAGTTTTCACTCTTATTTCTGATCAGTGTGTCAGTATGAAAGACCAGTATGTCAAAAGTCACAGCCTTATCCATATTTATGTAGTGACTTACAGGAACAGTTGTCAGTTTAAATAAATTATTTCTTATTCATGTCAAACTCACTTCAATTAAAAAAGTATAAAGAATAGCTGTTTGTTTTTATTTTGTATAAAACAGATGCTCAATAGCTTTTCATGTAAGTTTGCATTCAGTTCACTTGGCTATGATTGTTGGATTCCTCACCACTACATAATGTTCTTTACAAGTTACAAACAACTTCTACACATTAAATGAATATTTTTTAAACTTTAAAGACATTTTGTAAAGAAAGTCATGCTTTTGATTGAAACATATTACACTCATAGTCTAAATCTTTGTGTTCTGTGTCCTGATGTAACTAGCTAGGCCATCTTTATCTCACATTTCAGCTTTTTTTTAAAGTATTTTTTAATTTTACAGATCAATTATTGATGAACTACTGAGAAACATCTGGCATATTGCTATGACCTTAAACAAAAAAAGGAATTCTCAAAGCATGCCTACATACCACATGTTGGAAGAGTTTGTGGATTTGTAATTTTCTGCATTTTTGCAGTTTTTCTATTGTAAGAAAGATAAATACATCTTAAGAATATATACAAAAAATAAATTCCTCTTAAAATAAGTACAAGTAGATTTATCTAAGTTAAATAAATCTTAAAATATCATACACATAAATGACCTGATTGTATTAATAGCATTTTGAAAGAAATCATTACTAGTCTAATAGATTCATTCAACAAACATATCTAGCATAAAAAGAGGAGAGTGGGTAAATATGCATAATGATTGAATATCATCATACATGTATTTTCCTAAGAAACTGTTGCAGTATTTGAGTATTCATTTAGTTAGACTGAACGAATTAATTCTTTTAAGTGTATGTCTACTAGTATGTCAGAAGATTAGCTAGTTTTTTGTATTCTTGAAAATTATGAGATTGATAGATGGATGGGTACTTAGTAGTCATGCTTTTATGTAGATTACACAAAAGATACTTTTATTTTTAAAAAATGCTTCACAGTATTCTATTCTGTAACTTTCTACTTAAAGGTATTAATACTAATGTATTTTTGATTTGCAGAATGGCTGAAGGAAGAAAGAATTTCCAGCCAGAAAAATAAAATTCTTTATGAATTTGTGAATGGAAATGAAACCCAAGGAACTTATATATTTGCTTACCATCCAGTTGAAAGTATGCCAATGGAATAAAGTGCAACTGTCAAAGAAGTGCACAAAATAAGGTCATGTTTTCTGCAAAAGTTCACCAAGCTGATTCAAACTACAAATGGGAGTCAAGAAAAAAGTAAAACTAACTGAACTGCCACAGTTCAACTGTGAGAAATGTTTGGTAAAAGTATGTTTTGTTGTCAGAACAGCAGTGAAGTGGTTAGAGTAAAACTGTCTTCATTGTTTAAGCAATACAGATTTTTTTTAAAAAAAACATACTCCATGCATAATATATCTTGAGTGCTCTTCTTTAGCTCACCTGTCACAAAGTGACAAGGTGAGCTTTTGTGATCGCGCGGTGTCCGTCGTCCGTCCGTGCGTCCGTCCGTGCGTCCGTCCGTAAACTTTTGCTTGTGACCACTCTAGAGGTCACATTTTTCACGGGATCTTTATGAAAGCTGGTCAGAATGTTTATCTTGATGATATCTAGGTCAAGTTCGAAACTGGGTCACGTGCCGTCAAAAACTAGGTCAGTAGGTCTAAAAATAGAAAAACCTTGTGACCTCTCTAGAGGCCATAAATTTCAAAGATCTTCATGAAACTTGGTCAGAATGTTCATCTCGATGATATCTAGGTCAAGTTCGAAACTGGGTCATGTGCCATCAAAAACTAGGTCAGTAGGTCTAAAAATAGAAAAACCTTGTGACCTCTCTAGAGGCCATATATTTCAAAAGATCTTCATGAAAATTGGTCAGAACGGTCACCTTGATGATATCTAGGTTAAGTTTGAAACTGGGTCACGTGCCATCAAAAACTAGGTCAGTAGGTCAAATAATAGAAAAACCTTGTGACCTCTTTAGAGGCCATATTTTTCATGGGATCTGTATGAAAGTTAGTCAGAATGTTCATCTTGATAATATCTAGGTCAAGTTCGAAACTGGGTCATGTGCAATCAAAAACTAGGTCAGTAGGTCTAAAAATAGAAAAACCTTGTGACCTCTCTAGAGGCCATATATTTCATGAGATCTTCATGAAAATTGGTCAGAATGTTCACCTTGATGATATCTAGGTCAAGTTCGAAACTGGGTCACGTGCGGTCAAAAACAGGTCAGTAGGTCAAATAATAGAAAACCCTTGTGACCTCTCTAAAGGCCATATTTTTCATGGGATCTGTATGAAAATTGGTCTGAATGTTCATCTTGATGATATATAGGTCAAGTTTGAAAGTGGGTCACGTGCCATCAAAACTAGGTCAGTAGGTCAAATAATAGAAAAACCTTGTGACCTCTCTAAAGGCCATATTTTTCATGGGATCTGTATGAAAATTGGTCTGAATGTTCATCTTGATGATATCTAGGTCAAGTTCGAAACAGGGTCATGAACGGTCAAAAACTAGGTCATTAGGTCTAAAAATAGAAAAACCCTGTGACCTCTCTAGAGACCATACTTGTGAATGGGTCTCCATAAGAATTGGTCAGAATGTTCACCTTGATGATATCTAGGTCAAGTTTGAAACTGGGTCACGTGCCTTAAAAAACTAGGTCAGTAGGTCAAATAATAAGAAAACCTTGTGACCTCTCTAGAGGCCATACTTTTCATGGGATCTGTATGAAAGTTGGTCTGAATGTTCATCTTGATGATATCTAGGTCAAGTTTGAAACTTGGTCAACTGCGGTCAAAAACTAGGTCAGTAGGTCTAAAATTATTAAAATCTTTTGACCTCTCTAGAGACCACATATTTCAATGGATCTTCATGAAAATTGGTCAGAATTTTTATCTTGATAATATCTAGGTCAAGTTCAAAACTGGGTCACATGAGCTCAAAAACTAGGTCACTATGTCAAATAATAGAAAAACACGATGTCATACTCAAAATTGTGTCATGTGGGAAGAGGTGAGCGATTCAGGACCATCATGGTCCTCTTGTTTATTTAAATAATCATACAGTTTCAAGAAATTTGACAATAAATGCTATCTTTAATTTTATAAGAAAAAAGTGCATTGTTGCCATGGTATTAAACATTAATCTGACTATAAATTATTGTAAAACATCTTTCATGTTTATATGTTCTATTTGTTAAAAAAAATAATGTAAGGTCATATTCTTTTCTAAGTAGTAACTGCATCAACAAAACATTAAGTTATCTTTGAATCTGCCTTAAACTAGCAAGAGTTGTGTCGTGTGTATCAGAAAATTATGTATATCCAAAACAGTGTCACATCAATTTACATGAAATGAGGTTTTCTTACTTTTGAATATGAAATTAGGCAGCTTTCAATGTATATATTATTTTGAAAAACACTTTAACATATTCAATTATTTCAAGAACTTGATAGAAATGGTACTTTTGGTAAGAAAATACATCATGGTTGCTATGGTAACGAGTCACTGATCAGTGTGACATCTGTACAACTACTTTAAGCAAAATCAGTTTTAATATTTCTAATAATTATATCTTTTTGCCTGATTTTCTGTCTAACAGTTACAAAGAAATATGTCAATGTGTCAAGTGTTCTAACAACAAGGTTAATTTGTCATAGTTTTGTCATGTTATCTAACCCGTAATCCAGTAAATCTATTTTTGTACAAAAGAAAGCCATATTAAGATTTTTGCAAAAAAACTGTTATCTTCAAACTCTGTCTGTACACTGAAAAATGTTGACGGTATATTAACTTCACTTTCTTGATGTAAATTTTGGCTGGATTTATCAAGGAACTATTCAAATTGGATTTAACAACTGTGTTGCCATGGAAACGATTTTAAGGGGAAAATAATATGTGCTTATATAAAAAAAATGAAACAGAAAGAAATAAATTTAATTAACTGTATGTTATGTTTGATATTTCATTATGTATTTTTTTTCATACTATTTTAAGAAGGAGTCTGAATAAAGATATTCTGCCTCTATTTTGATACAGTTAGACGAAAATATGGTGTCCGAAAGGCGGTAATTTCTCCATAACAACGGCTGATTTCTGTTGTCTAATAGCAGATTTTTACTTGGAACATGACAATCTGTCAGATTACCTGAAAACCCCATTTTCGACCAAAATCGCATTTGGGCCAAAAATCTCATGGCCTGACACATATACGTATTTAAGAAGTAGACAAACATAAATATTATCATTGAATATAAGAAAATTTAAAAGAAAAACAATTTAAAGACTTTGAGATGCAACGCTGTTATCCGGTACTGCAAATAATGTGGATAAATTTCTACTCCATTATACTGAAATAACAGTGATAGGATTAGGTTCACTCAACGATTTTCTTCTTCATGTATCAACATTTAGGTCCCGCGAGAACATGTAAAGAGGGCTTAAAGTAATTGTCTTCAGGATACTAGACATAATACAATCCATAAAATTTTATTACCGCGAGCATAAACGACCTCGCAAAATAATAACAGACTCGGCAAGATCGAGACATGTTTGCATTCTATTGAAGATTACATGTGGTTAGTTTCTTTTCTTTCTCAAAACAAAGAATAAAAAGAACAATTAAAAACACTAAAAACTAAATCATTATGCATTAACTATGATTTGGGAAAAGGCTCTTTATTCAAGTATAGATTTTCCGATTCCATCTTGTCTGTTTACACTTAAATTGTTTGTTGACTTAACTGTCTAACAAACACAGATCCTTAAGTTTATACTACAGTAATAAATGTTATGCCCTTTGCAACACATACAGAATAAACTTCTGGATGTCGATATAGAAGGCTGACAGCTCTATGACGTTTATATTACTTAATTTAGAGCAATCTAACTGTAAAATGGACAGTTTGATTTGTACTATCAAGTAACTTAGAGCTAAGTTAATGATAAATAAATACTGTTAATTTAGATTCTATGACACAAATTTTTTTTATGCACTTAGGACGAAGGTGTCCGTGTATAATCTCTAGTTCTTTAAGGCAATGATACTGAACTGCATTTGCGTAAATAGCATAGTAACATTTTTCAATAATAAAAGTCCTTTAAATGTATAATGTTTTGTAACAGTCTACACCAGCAATACATAATGAGCAAACCATTTAACTCTTGGAATAATGTCAATTGAAGACTTATTTGAAAACGATAAAATTCGCAATTCTCTTAACTTTTCCAGTAAGCACGTGTCTTATATTCTTAATTAGATTCTAGTTAGATCGATTCGGAATTCGTGATATTTACGAAACTGGTATTTAGCTGTAAGACTTCCAGCTTTAATACTTTCGTTCTCTGTAATTACATCGGATCTACATTATCTCAATAATGTCTTAAGTTCTTAACATTTTGCAAAATCCGTGAGCATCATATGACTTCATTTTTTTTTTGAAGATCAAAATAAACAAGCAACTGCTTAAGATAGTTTTAAAATATCTTTTAGTATATTAATTTCACTCGGAGGAATAATCATTAATAATTGTTTTGTAAAACAGATCCGTAACGCTTCTGTATTAAGAACAAATAGTTTTATTTCATATAGTAAGCGCCTTAAACAAAAAATAGTGTTACATGGAAATTTGGAATTTCTGTCGTTGATTAAGCACTGCTAATCTCTTTGAATAGGGGCAAATTTGGTTTTATCCACAAAGTCGGTCCTTTGACACAGTATATAAGTGTATAAATTATTACCTTTTTTTTTGTAATAACATACTGAATTTAGACATGCATTTAGGCCAGTCAAAATGTTTGGTTTTGAATCACCTTAAATAAATAAAAAATTTGAAACCTTAGGCTGTTGATAGGAGGAGCCAAATTGCGAATGCATAACAAACGGTAAAATATCTGTATTCTACAATGTCTAGACTATTGAAACGCCAGGTGTTTAATCTATTGAATGATTATAAAAGAATCAGACATTTTGTAATGTGTCTACGTTTAAGATTTTATTTGAAATTTAAGTGTTTCATACATTTAGAGATGTATAAATTGACTTTATTTGTCAAATATTCACCCCTGGACATCACTGAACATAATGAGATGTTAGGGCGTTCAAAGCCTTTAATTGGTTAGAATTTGAAAGCCATTTTCCAGCTCTGTGAAGTAATTGAAACAATTTTAGAACAAGATGGAAGAAGAATGCACGTGCGTCTCAGTCACAGTCTGCAGATGGATTTCCCGTGCCCCTTAATTGGCTGATTTGTACGCCATAAAGTTTATGACTTCAAATTGTACTTATGAAGCCTATATTAGCCAAACGTAAAATGTTTATAGAAATGTAGAATGCACCGACAGTACAAACATCGTTTTCAGGCGCTAAAGTATTAAGAAAGACGGGTCACCATATCAAACATTTCTATATTTAGGCAGAAGCAGCATTGTTACAACCACATTTGTAATAAATACTTTAGATACTGGAGATCGTGGTCATATTGTTATTGTAATGAATTCACAACATGGTTCAATCGAAAATTTGAAAGACTTAGTTCACTTTACTTATAGACACAATTTTTTGACTGGTCTCATTGCAATATTTAATTGTGCTATTATAATTGTACTGGAATTGATGATAAACAGTTTTGTTGAAAACATTCATTCAAATCATTTACCTTGTCTAATTGTTGTTATTTATCGCTGTTAGAAACTGTTAGACACGTGAAGCTTATTTCGAAATATTAATAAGTTAACACAGTTGTACCTGTTTGTATGAAATTGCTGAAATCTGATAGTGAAATATGCAAAATATACACATGTTTATAGTAATCTGACAGCGAATTTAACACTTTATTTGTGAAAGTAAAACTACAATTAAAAGCGGATAAAATTTTGTTTATCAATTACATGAAAATGAAAGCAGTAGATCAAAACAGCTTTCACTCAACAGCTTTTCACTCGTGGCTACGCAATTGACATCCTGAAAATGAATATCGCGTATTGTCTTAGACAGTGAACGATGATTCAATTTTGACAAGAAGTAAACTTAACAATAACAAACAAAATCCTTTGCACACTTTATTTGATTTACGAATTTACACGAATTTAATCAAGCACAAAACATATTACAATGTTTATAGCCAATACGCTAATATTATATTATAAAGTGACATAAAATGAGGTCAGATATTCCTTGCAAAGTGAAAAATACGTTCATATGAACAGACAAAAGCGAAACGCATTATTAAATCTCGTCTGTAATCGATTCCGGCATTTATTTATGTCAGTGTAGGCCGTACCTTTATAGCATTTTTATTACCCTGACTTCCTGCTTTTGCAATTTATCTCGCGCTAATATACCATTCAGAGCAGTTCATTAAACTTGTATTTGTGACTGAATATAACAAATCAATCAGTTCTACGGTTCGTCAAATGTTACATAATCTTGTAGCTTGAGTTATATGGAAAATGTTGCAAGTTTTTATTGTAACCTTATATTCTGAGGAAATGTTCAGTTTCAATAACCTGAACACATCAGCAAAGATGACAATATCTAAAATGATATTTTTGCTAACACATGAACACAGGAAATGCAACAACGTGCTCTGAATATTTTTTTGGGCAACTGAGAATCATGGACGAATTTATGTAACTGGAACCTTGTCAAGCTTAACATAACATTCACTGCATCTACTTTTTTCCTTTTTTAAAAACACGCTTGTGTTACGATGATTAAAATAAATTGGAAACGTGTTCATTTAAGAGCGAACATATCTATACGCATTTAGCATCATGCATGTTCTGCAATAGTTCACTGTTTTCGGCCCGCCTCGGTGGGAATTTTATATGAAAATCTACGATAAAGTTGTGGAGAAAAGAAACTTGATTAAAATGTTCCCGCCAAGGACTAAATTCTTTGCATTGGACCATCAGTAGTCTGTGTTCAGACCTAATGTTTTGTTCAAAGGAGAGAACTCTTGAGACTATTCAAATTTTGTGTAATTATGTCCCTTTTCTTCTCAAAATAATCAGAGCCAGGACTGATGAAGTTGGAATTATTTACAGATTTTTTTTCTAAAAAAAAAAAGGATTATCTAGTCGGTAGCCAGACTAGACCAGCAGCCGTGCTTTATTGTTTTATGAAGACACTCTCTCAAGAATAAATTCTCTGCGTATGACCAGCTGTAATGCTTTATCGTCATCTGAAGATCTATCTTTCAGGAATAAAGCCTCTTCGCTGGACCAGCTACTCGGACTAACTATGACCTTTCTGTCTCTTTATCTTTGTCTCTCTGTCTCTCTCTCCGGTGGGGCTCACACCCCGGTGCTCTCCATCCGGAGGCGAACGTTCTACCACTGAGCTATCATGGCCCACGATTCCACTTTCAGTTAAGTAATTTTGTCTGATGGTAGAGTGTCCGCCCCCGGTGCGGAAGGTCGCGGATTCCATCCCCGGTCGCGTACCAAGGATGTGAAAAATAGAACCAGTTGCTTCCTTAATATGCTCAGCTATAGCTTTAAATTAAGTACCATTTGAGGAAGATCCCCATTTTTGTTTTGGTCGTTGGCTCACAGGTCAAATACACATGGATCTTTATTTACTCTCTGTTAAGTTTCTTTATATTAGATCTTAGTACGCCTCATCCTCATCCTGCACTCCCTCCCCCATCTCCTCCACACACCTCAAAATTAATTGCTATTTTAATGTGCATTTTACTGCCCTGTCCGATTCTGCTTGCAAATGGGCGTATTATGCCCCATTAGATGAAGCTCTTGTTAAAAAGAGTGACAATTACTATTAAAAAGATAAATATTTTCTTTAAGCACAAATTAATAAAAATATGGAAAAAAACCTAGACTTTTGCTGTAAAGAACTATACTATATATCATCCAGTCGAGATAATTTCTTGCTTCTATTATACAAACTTTTGAGCAAGACAGATATCAATTATTCTGCAGTCAATTCCCAGTAAACGCTATTATATTGATCAAACACAAGAAACAAATTAGCTGTCAACGGTAACACCTATGTTTCCGAAACTGGACACAGATGTTAAACCTAGAAGCTATATAGTAAAAGACACTATTTCACCAAATCATAAACACCTTATATATTCTTCTGACATATTTTAAGAAGGCCATTTAGAAATACAGACCGCAACCAAGCAAAATAATATCTGATTCTAATGAGCTTGTTCATGTGAAGTAATGAAATGCGCCACACCCATCATGTACACATGCCCCATTATTCCGTTCTCTTTTCCAGAACAGTATATGAAAAAAATGCGGCGGGTATAATGACATTGACAAATATTTGAAAATGAAATGATCAGTAGATAATACATGATATTTAACCTATACTTTAAGTGTTTCCTTTTGCTTTCTTTTGCGTATATTTTTCTTGTCAGTTTCGACGTGTTTCTTAGAGAATTTTTGTATTAAAACAATGAAAAAAGACCAAAGCTTTCGAAATCCACAATAATTTTTGTTGGTTTCGCTTTCTGTGCAATACGCAACTGGCACACTGAGAACATCTAGCCATACATTGCCAGTCGCAACTGGCCCAAAGACTCTTTCGAAATGAAAGTTGTTTGTCATGGATGGTATGCCGCGATATATGTACAAAACTCTGTTTTTCGACATAGAGTATATTATTAAATAGAAGGCATTGAAAGTCTAAATCTAAATCAGACTAGACCTGTGAAAAATATAGGAAAAGCGCTTGTTGAAGAAGACTATCTAAATCTAAGCCAAGATTAAAAATGGGTAAAATCGTTACTATAAAAACACCATTTGAAAGACAGGTTGGTATTTATTACTTGACAGAACAAACGGTTACTGTATATTGTATTGTATTTTGTGTTAAATAATTTTCGCGCACATTTTTTTTTATAGAAGTTAAACAACCTATATGTCACTGGTTCTTTGAGGAAATAATCTTGGATTCATTTTCATTTCTTAGCATTATATTTTTTTTATTATACTTAATCAAGGCCTTCTAAAGGTTTAATTGATCACGGTTCAGAATTTACATGCTCAGGAATTGAACCACGAGGGCATTTGCCCGAGAGATAAAATATCGTTCCAGCTGAACGATTAGACGGCAAACCACAAAAAATCTTGATTGCTTTCATTCTTCTTTCATGTTCATTTATATATTTTGATAAAACTATGATGGGATTCAGTTATTCGAGTAGTAATGAACCGGACGTCATGCAGCAATTTGACGTCATAATTGACACATGAGGCTCTCCAGTCCGCACCTCAATCGTTGTTTATCGCACAATACACAACGTTTGTCCTTCTTCTTGGTTTACATGGCAATCAAAACGAACCGTGTTAGTATAAATTTAAGTCACCAGGAATACTTAAAGATAACGTTATTGAACTGATATGAATGATGCTGTTTTTTGGCTGAAGAGTTCACTGTAAACGAGAAAAAAATGTATTTATCTAATTACATCATTTCTTCTAGGATTGTTAATTAAATTTCCCTTAGATCGATGGGAACTTCTGGATATCTACAAAACCTAATATTGTACTGTTAGAATACTGGCGTATTTTTTCATGATGTTTACCACATTCATTGGCCATCTTTCTAGCGTCTGTTTTCTGGAGCCGTTTACTATCTCAGATCCTTTCAAATATTTATTGCATTTGAAAATAGTCTGAAACGACATAAGAAACGACACATGACGTACGCTCATGGAAAATAAATCGTGTTAGTTTATACATTAAGTTAGATATAAATAAAATGAGTCTCTATAGATGTTGATTAAGATTATATTAATGCAATCGTAGTCGTTCCATATAACTGGCCCTTCTTACAAACATGTTAAGCCTTTAAATGGACTTTGACTACAATTTACAACAAATAACATATAACATTATCTAAATATGGTTTTTTTTTTTTTATAAAAAGATCATGTGGAAGTGTAGAAGTAAAAGCAGACTAAATTTGACTGGGTATGATCTTGAGGGGTAACGAAACTTTGACATTAATCACCATAAGCTCTTAATGAAATGTTTATAATGTGATAAAAATGGAAAAGTCGCATATTCCATAATAAGTGCCAGATATATCCATAAGAAAGTGTAAAGGCGAAACTTATTTTTATGTTGATTGGTGTCACCTTCTCTTCACCTTCCTCGTCCGGAATCGATTTGGTAAAAATATCGAAGATTGATTTATACTGACATTGTGTATACATTGTAACTTTATAATGTTTTTGTCAATGTTTCCTGTTTCTGTTAAATACACCAGTAAATGAACCATTCTGATCAATGACTGAAACTTAATGTGTGCCTTTTGTAAAACAAATCTGTTTTATGGCACGTTACAAATGTATTATATTATTGTAGCTTGAATTACCTGCATAGAAACTACATGTACCATACTGATCAGATAATAACAGTGATGGTTTTCGCGTTCTTATTTTTAAGTCCAAGTACATGAAAAGACACAACTAAAATGATATGTTTTTAACAATAATAGCCGCCGGTTTCTTTTTGCCACGCCGGTATTTGGCAAATTCAGCCCATATTTATACGCGCTTTACAAAAATGAAAAGTGTCTTAAATTGTTACATTAACTTACCTATTTCAAAGTTAGTATGTTATGATTAAATATAATTACCAGTTTTTTGTAAGAAAGTAAGAGAAAATTGCATTTGCCATGGCATAATTGCAAAATTGCCATGGCAGAACCTTGCCATTGCAAAATTGCCATGGCAAGATTTGGCCATGGCAATTTTGCAATGGCAACTTTTTGCCATGGCAAAATAAAAAAAAACCGAGATACTAATATGAAACATCATATTTTTACCTAAACATTCGTTTAGAAATAGTTAAAATCCATTTTAAAGAAAAATGAAAAAAAAGTTGCCATGGCAATTTTGCCATGGCAAAATGACGATTTTTCTTGCCAAGGCAAAATTATTTTGCCATGGCAATGCATTTTGCCATGGCAAAAGACCGCTTTGCCATGGCAAAATCAGTTTTGCCATGGCAAATGCAATTTTCTCTTACTTTCTTACAAAAAACTGGTAATTATATTTAATCAAAACATACTAACTTTGAAATAGGTAAGTTAATGTAAAAATTTAAGACACTTTTCATTTTTGTAAAGCGCGTATAAATATGGGCTGAATTTGCCAAATACCGGCGTGGCAAGAAACCGGCGGCTATTCAATGTACTACTAGAGACGCCACAGTATATACTTTGACAACCCCTTTTTTAACTGGGGACCATATGCCGCTTTTCATGGAATTACACGCTAGTGCATCATTGAAGGTTCCTTGTGCACCGCCGTATGAACACATCTGCGAATGTCTCTAAATTGTTTTTTTGTACTTGTAGCATGTGTAAATGTTGAGTTCTGCTTAACCCGTGGCTAGAGGGCGTGGGCGGTAGCATGCATTTCCGCTACCGTCCACGAACAAACTCAATCAAACCGAGCCTGCAACATTTTCGTTTTTGTCGTGTTGAGTGACCTGTGGAATTTCCACTTGTTTATTTTACTAAGAGAACAATTGAGAGTAAATGACGGAATTATGAAACTAAAACCAAAATGCCACAATGTTTATCTACTTTCTTACTCGTGACACTCAAACGTCTGTTACCGTAATTCTGTTAATGATTGTATCAACTACAGGATAAAAACGTAAACGTGAACAGGTTGTATTTATGATGTATGTTGTGAACATGAATTCATTGACACTTTTAAACATTTGATTGAGAGTTACAATACGGGTAAATCGGTTACATGTGGCAAGCTAGTGTATATTTGACCTTCCAAATCACTGGACACACACAAAGCCCTTTGGTGAAAAAATATGTGTTCTATCAGTATATCTTTTTAGTAGCCACTACAGTACATTGTCTCTGAAATAGTTTCCTGATGTAAACGATAACCTGTCATGAACTGGAAATGCCGTGCAGTAACAATAATAGAGTATTTAAGTGTTCGAACAGATTGCTCAAAAACACAAAATTATGTCTAACACGATTATATCATAAAATAAAATGGTTTACACAATTATCCAATAACTTTATGGAAAAGAATAGTACCAGGTGATATAGCAATAGCGTTTTTTTTGGCAATGTAAAAATTCACGCATTGGCCAAAAACGCAATGAAAGCAATGCAAGTTAAATGGTTTTCTGTCTGTAACGCAAGTACTAAAATAATATGATATTAGAAGGAGATTGATAGACGTAAAACATCAAAATAAATGTATAGTGATAATTCTCACGGGGAATGTTTCATAGCATGAAACCTTTTTACAGAAAGATGTAAGTAAGAGTTTTCTTCTAAAGCGATACCGTGACTAGAAAAGAGTTTACAGGAAATATACAAATAGACAAACTGGGGAAGTATGACTAGAAAAAATTAGCAAGTTTATGTGTATAAACAGTACTATGCATTAGGTTTAAAATAGTACACACTGTATACAAGTATAGATAAACACAGGAAATATACAATAGACGAACTGGGGAAGTATGACTAGAAAAAATTAACAAGTTTATGTGTATAAACAGTACTATGCATTAGGTTTAAAATAGTACACACTGTATACAAGTATAGATAAACACAGGAAATATACAAATAGACGAACTGGGGAAGTATGACTAGAAAAAATTAACAAGTTTATGTGTATAAACAGTACTATGCATTATGTTTAAAATAGTACACACATTTCATATAAGTATAGATAAACACAGGAAATATACAAGTAGACGAACTGGGGAAGTATGACTAGAAAAAATTAACAAGTTTATGTGTATAAACAGTACCATGCATTAGGTTTAAAATAGTACACACTGTATACATGTATAGATAAACACAGTATGAATGTGTAATACCACTAAAATACTGGGTTTTTTTTAACAATCATCTGTTACTGCATGACATTTGATTATGGATTTAGTTTTATATGCAAGCTTGATTTATATATTTAGTAAAGTTAGATACATTTAATGAGGATTTTATACATTTGAAATAAATACCTTAAGATGAAATATTTTAGTGAAAGATTGGCCATTGGATATTTTTAATTATAACAACATATAATTATTTATGTATATTGTATACTGTTTCTCAAACTTCAGCAAGAGTTTAAACATTTTTCTGCAAGATTATCTATAATTTTGAAAATGTGTTATTTTATCATTAATGGACTTCGTCTCTGTTAAACAATGTAATTATGCTCCTCTAATATTACAATATACAAGTAATTTGAAAAATGAAAAAAAAGAGCAAAAAACGCATTCATATGAAGCAATGGCATTTAAAATAAAAAGATACTGAGCAAGGAGTCAGAGCCAATTAACATTTCATTATAATTGTTTAACAGGGTACAGTAGAAAATGCGCGTCTTTTAGTTGTTCCTTCTGTCTAATATCTTGACGCAAGATGACTGAGAAAAAAAAAGAAACGATTTATAGCAACATACACCGACTTGCGTTAGTTTAAACATATTCCATTCCAGTATTATAAATATTTGATTTTGACTTAAAGACACCAAAAATGATAATTTTAATAATGCTAATTATTTCGTTGATTCTCTAAAAAATCAACGGTTACTGCGTGAAAAAAAAAATCAACAGGTAAAGTGCCTTTAACTTTAACTATATTAAAGTTATGTTTTAAAACGTTACAACGATATGCAAGCACGGTCATGTAAGGACAGTTTAAGATTAATTTTTTTGAAAGTTTACAGATCCTCCTGCTCTTGTAAGCTCAGACGTATCCTGTAACATATCTCTCTGTTTAACTGTACCGCTTATCTTTATATTCTGATAAACGGCTATATCAACTCAAATCCAATTACTCAGTCAATATTGATCTCAGTATCTTACTTAACACGCTAGGTATAATTAAGGTTGAATTGCAAAAGTGATGTTAACGTGATTCCATATGAAACTCTAAAGCCACTTGTAGGAAAAGTAAGAGGAATCTGGACTAACAGTATTATTTTCTAAATCTAATTCCGGCCGATGGATGGGTCTTCCTATCTATAAAATGTAAGAAAATGACTAGCTGAAAAGATAGACCGGACTGTATATTGCTTGAAACTGTCTGATTTAGTTAATCAGAATCTGGTTTTGCATCTAAGTGAAAAGGTCGGCCGTCTACTATTATAGTATGTACCAAATACAAAATTAATGTTCCTTGATTTTAACTAACATTGACAGGCATTACAAGGTCAATACTACAAACGCAACAGGAAAGAAAACATGACGAACTTAAATTTGATACAATAAACCACATTTCAGGCACAACTGCATTATCTATAATAAGTAAGAAACTAAGACATGTACATTGCCTTTATATCAAGATAATTTTAACGGCCAATTCTGCCATAATTATGTTTCAATTTTAGCTAGCTGAATAGACGAACACATGCTACTTATATAAAACGCATGTGCCTACCTTCAGTAGTTCTTTGAGTTTAGAGAGGAAATATCATTCCTAAATGCTACAGCTTAAAATGTCGTAAATGTCGATTTCAACAGGCGTTTCAACTACTGAATGGTGAACAGATCGCGTACTATTAACGTTTTCAAATAATATGCGTATATGCGCGTTCTATGGCGAAACGCCCCGGTATAACGGCCCTTAAAAGCATAATTAAAACAAGTTTAAGAGACTATGTCATAGCATCTGAATAATCCTACTAGATACAAGTATAGTAAAAAGAACCAGTCTGAGAAAACCTTTCACCGTTTAGTTGGTACGTGCATGGTATTATTTATTCAAGTGTGTTTGAGACACGATGTTTTGTCTGAAAAGAAATCATGATAACATAACGTTCATAGCGTGTCACCATTCCAATTAAAACTTAATTAATAATTATCTTATTTACAAATTAAACATCTGCGTCTGTTTATGTTAAACAACAATTGTATGCACTACAGATGATAAGATAAATTCTAGTTTTACAATGTTCGGTTAACATTATTGTACTGTACTGTACTGATACTGATTGCACTGATGTCTTATGTTTCTAGTATTCAGTAGGATTCATTGAACTGTTCTCAATATGCTTTTGTTTTACTGTCTCAGTGTTAATAAATGATAAAACCGATGAATGAATGGCAAAAGAAAAACAAGAGCTGTCTCCATAGGATGACACATGCCCCCGATGGCACTTTGAATGAACAGTTATGGCCGATGTTAGAGTTTAGAACCTTTGACCTACGGACCTGGGTCTTGCGCGCGACACATCGTCTTACTGTGGTACACATTCATGCCCAATAATTTTAAAATCCATGCATGAATGACAAAGATATGGACCGGACACGCCCATCAATGCACTATCATGAAATATGACATTTAACGTCTAAGTGTGACCTTGACCTTTGAGCTACGGACCTGGGTCTTGCGCCCGACACGTCGTCTTACTGTGGTACACATTCATGCCAAGTCATTTGAAAATCCATCCATGGATGACAAAAATATGGACCGGACACGAATGCACTATCATGAAATATGACCTTTAACGTCTAAGTGTGACCTCGACCTTTGAGCTACGGACCTGGGTCTTGCGCGCGAAACGTCGTCTTACTGTGTGCAATCATGCAAGTTATTTGAAAAGTCATCCATGGAACAAAGATATGGACCGGACCGAAGTACTATCATGAAAATGACTTTAGTCAGGACCTTGACTTGAGCAGGATGTCTTGCGCGCGACACTGTTACTGGTCAATCATGCAGTATTGAAAATCTAGGATACAAATATGACGACATGAAATTGCGGACAGCTGACAGCCGACAGCTGACAGACGTTCAAACTATATGCCTCCCTTCGGGGGAATAAACAAAGGAACATACATCGAGATGTCACAACAACTTGTCAATTTACGACCTTTATAAAAGAACGTCTAAAGTCTGAAACTTAAGAGACAAAGAAAAAAAGACAGGAACATATTAAAGTGTTTATAGCACATAAAATTATGTACCTATGAAAGTTTGCAAATTCCCGCTACAATATGCACTTGGTTTGACTTAACCCTATTCATGGACGTTAGTGTAAATGCATTCTACCGTCGATGTCCTCTAGGAAATCGACTTTAGCAAATGTATAAGTACCAAAACAATTTAAACACATTCGCAGACGTGTACATACGGCAATGTACACGAAACTTTCAGTAATATACAGAGTGCAATATAATTATATTCCATGAAAAATAGAGTATGGTCCACAGTTAAAATAGTGGACTAGGCATAAACGAGAAGAAAAACAACGGGCAAAAGGAATCTGAGGTTATGGAACCTGCATCTCACGGAAACTGTCAAAAGACAAAATTAAAAAGCAAGCAGAATATCTAAGGGGAGGTTTAACAATGGCCAATACTACGAAAGTGGCGAGCCGAAATGCAGTCAATGTCTTAATTCTGATGATTACAGACGCACAAGCTACCTGGTATGAATGGAAACAGAAACACACCACAAAAGATGCAGAAGAGATAAGCTCAAATGATATTGTCAGAAAATAATCTTTAGAAAATAATTCTGTTCACATTTTAAGTTAATATAAGCATCTAATTCCCATCTGGTAAATGAAATGATAGCGAGCCTGTTATGAACCACTATAAAATTGGTAATAAATAGCGGAAAGAGGCTGAGACTGCAAGATTGGTTGGCACAAAAGCAAACAATTGTAAAATATCGAGATTATAATTAATGTACTGTGCCAGAAAATTCTTAAAGGCATAATAAAGGTAGTTTAAGTATCCAATGAGAAGAACTGGACGCAATTTTGATAAAAGCATTTTATATCAAAAAAGCAAAGTCTAAAACAAAAGATGTTCAGCATAGCATAATTTATCGTTTAAAAATTGCCTACTGTTTTAAGGCGGGTGCTCTTTAACATTAGAGACGATGATATTTCTGACCTGAAAGAAACCCTTGCATACATTTTGTGTAGCATCAGCGTATCTTAAAAACTATCCAAATCAAATGTTGTATTTTACCCATTAATATTTATAGTTTTGTGAACACGTATTTGGATTGTATAACAAGTTCGTATTTAATGACGTGTAAGTATCCACTTTCTATAATATTTCTGGTTCCGGATTTCGACACCAAAATAAAATATTTTCACATACGCACACCCGTGCACAGACATGTTTGAAATCTTTATCTCTATTTAGGAAGTTTTGTGTTATATATATCTAAGGCACATAAATTAAACAACAAATTACGGGAAACATGAAAATGTGTCTACAATATTCTGGAAATCAAAAAGCCTTACTTCCGAATTTAAGTTGAGCTAAAGTAGCCTGCAGTAGTACGTTTTAAGAATCCGCATGTGAAGGCATTAAAAGCACTGTATTTTTTACTAGTACAGAGTAAATTGATGGAATTCATTCATTTAGACAAGAAAGCATACGTGTTTAATCATTAATTGTTCTGTATATAAATACATTTTTACAATACATGGTCAGTATATGGCAAACACGATAGTAACGTATGTGACACAGCTAAATATATGGACTTCTTTATAGCACTGGCAAGTGAGAAAAAACTTCACGGTAGCTTTTTTCCATGTAAGTTTTTGCCTGATTGTGTACATATTTTATAGGAAGTGTGAAACTTTACCTGAAATAGGGACTGTTTCGTTATTTCAATTTTTCAAATCTTAAATGAACCCATTAAATTTTTTTTAGCTGAAACTTTTTTTTCAATCAAATAACTAGCATCTATGTTAAATACAGGATAGATAATATACCGGCAAACGTCTGAAAAGTTTACATTAATAATACAAATGGCAGGTGCGCTACTTACCTATTTAATAACTAACAGGCTGAAAACAAGTAATATACATATACGTTAACGCCAGATTACAAAGCGTCAACACCTAAAATAAATCACTTTTTTTGCATAAGATTTCTTATTGGCCATATTTTGTAGCTAGTAATTGTCATTTATGTTCATGATCAGGAATGCTTTCTAAAATTTATAAACTGAATTAATTGTCGTGCGGTTATTTAGAATGAGGCAAAAACCGAGGGCTCAGAAAAGTTATGTTAATGTTGCAAGTTCTCTTTCATTCACATTAAATGATCATAAACAATATAGCAAAAAAATGACGACATAACTTTACAAAGAGAATTCACATGAATTTCATTATATTAATTAATCTAAGGTCGCTGCATCCTGTTGTAAGGAAAATAAAAAAGCGTTGCAAGGGAATGTAGGTATTTTGTAATTAAGACTGGAAAGTGTCTGAAGGATTTGCATTTCATAAAAGGGTTTCCATCCGATTCCTTCAACTCCCTTTGTAACATTTCATTCAATAGTCTATCTGGCTTAACCGTCATTTAGCTCTCTTTCATGAAAAAAAGCATTAAAGGATAAGAGTTGTATGTTGCTAAAGACAATTATACTGAAATTGGAATAGCGACTTTAAATAAACAATAGCTTCTAAAACCATTTACTTAATGGACTTAATGTCATAGACATTTCTGTGTTGCAGGTCATCCAAAAGTCACTAAGTAATCATATAAATTTTAACAGTATTACAGAGAAAATAACGGAAGTATTAGTAAATATAAAGGTAAGGGGATAGTGTACCAGTGTGTAAAATCTACAAAGTAATAAATAAATACTCATTTTTTATGTACGCAGATTACTGAGAAAGCCTATATTTAAAACAATATTTTCCCCTTTATACTATTTGACGGAATTTAATTATCCAGCTTAAATATTAACAATAGTTCACCCACTATTTAACAACCAAAATATCTCCATTATTTCATCCAGTTACATCGGGCTACATCTTATACAGGTTAGTTATCACATGCTGATCTATTAATATAGGAAGAAAAACATCACATATCCAGTTATTATCTGGCAAGTGGCAAAATTGCGTGTTATCCAGATAATCTAGGACAAACTGCCTGTTAGTGCCCACTTCTACCATCCGCATATTCACATAAATAAGTGGTCATTGTGAAAATTTTCATGATATCCAGTTAATATTCGTACCCAAATTGGCGATTAACGGTTAGACTTTTCGTCCCCTATGCTGAATGAATGAGTGTATATCCACGTCGTCCCCAATGTTTGTGCAACTGATAGATATGATTTATAACATTCAGAAGGAATGATAAATTTGCATATTTATTATGCCCCTTTATGTATTTTCATTCATTCCACATCTGACTAAGTGACAAAAATCAAGGTACCTAGTTAACGTAAGTGAATTTGTGGATGGCAGTAATGGGCATCAACAGGCAGTTTCGTCCTGTTAAGATACGTATGTGGATAACACGCAGTTTTGTCACTTGCCAGATAATAACTGAATTAGTGACATTTTTACGGAAAATTTCGGGATAAATAAGTGGATATGTGGTTGGCAGAAATATGCCACCATACATTAATCTAAAAGGTTTATTTGCTCACTTAAAACGTAAAACATTTTCTAAACCTGACAACTGTATAAAAACACAGAAAAACAAGTCAAAACAGCTGACACTTACCCTTTTAACGATCTATTGGAATTCAAATCTTATTCAAGGAAAAATATGGATCGTTTATTTCAATGACTTTTTGTCGCTGTCTTTGAGATTAAAATAAACTTGATTTGATTGTCTGGGTTTTCTCTTCAGAAAGGAGGACCTGCACTTTATCACAGACGATCGTATATTGATCAGTTTTATTAACTCGTTTTTGCGTTTTAAACGGGAGCAGATAGATAATGTATTCAAGGAATGGTTACAAGAAAATGTTAAGATCATGAGGACAAAAAGATTTTCTAAACTTGTTTACTATTTCTAAATTACATGAATTTTAATCAGGCTGATGAATAAAAATATAACGCCGTAAAATGAAGAACAGTATTAGTTTACAATAATTAATAGTCCTGTGCAGGAATTACTTCAAGTGTAATTGAAGTATAAATATATACAATCGGCAGTTCGAATATGTTTATCTAAAACCTGTTCCTAATTGAATATCTCATAACTGAAGATGAAATAATGATCAACTTATATCCTCGGCACATAGGTTAAAATGAAAATATTTTTTCAAGGTGGCTGAGATGCATCAGGAGTATATCTAATTAACTAGCAAAGAAAGCAAAACATTTCCATGATTGTTTCGACGAAACTGAAAGTATGGAATAGCCCTACGTAATTTAAATTTAGATAGCGACTCCCGATTGCCTACCCTGAACCGAAATACTTAAAACAACAACAACAAAATCGGCCGTTTTTTCCGCTATTTTTTTCTCAGTCTAATTATCATTATCAATTGAGTTGAAATCTCATCTGATTTTTTCTCAAGATTCCTGCACTGGCACAATTTAGTCTCTTGGTGCTGAAAGTCATTTTCATTGCTCCGAGATCGGTCAAATTTATATTGCTATAACTTCCCTGGGAGCAAATACTGACTCAAACCATGTTGTTTCTATAGAAGAGCAAAGTTTTCATTACATTTTAAAAAAATGTGGACATTACATCACAAGAATAAGTCTTTAGAAAACACTTATCAGATCATATGAGACGTGTTGTGCATTGTTTTAAATGTTCTCACTTGTATGTTTCCTAGTATTACATTAACAGAATAAAAACATTTAAAATTTCATGAAGATCACCTGAAAAATACAGCCTCTATCGCATACACATTGTTTTTTCTTTGATTAAAATCTAGTGACCTAGCTTTTGACCCAAGATAATCCATATCCAAACTTGACCTAGATTTCTTCATGGCAATCATTCTGACCATAATTCATGAAGATCAGTTGAAAAATACAGCCTTTATCGCATACACAAGGTTTTTCTTTGATTTGACCTAGTGACCTAGTTTTTGAACCAAGATGACCCATTTTCGAACTTGACCTAGATTTCATCAAAGTAATTATTCTGACCAAAAGTCCTGAAGATCAATTGAAAAATACTCTATGCCTCTATCGCATATACAAATTAAATGTTGGCGGACGATAGACACCAGACGACAGACAGACGACGGACGCCGGACATCGAGCGATCAGAAAAACTCACCTAAGCTCAGGTGAGCTAAAAAGGGCCATCATACTAGTAGTCACTTTTCCTTATGTACATAACGGGAGAAAGATCTTGGAGAGGTATAAGATTTTACTCCTTGGTTTCTTTAACGTGCCCGGTGTGTAGGGCCGATACATGCGAAACCGTTTTTCCAGGGAAGAACCAGAACTGACCCCCGGTTATAATTAGGTGAGAAACACTCAAGAGTATCTCAGAAATGTCCAGTTCGAACACCAGACCTCTGGACTGACAGTCAGGTGTGTCCCCACTAGACCACCGGGCTACACAAATGTTCTTGGATTCCCTTTAACCTGTAACAAGCTAGTTCAAATCATTTCTTTATATATCTTCGAGTCACAAGCTGCTGGCTAGATTTGGATATAATTATGTTTTTTTTGGTTTACTCTGTACAGAGAATATTCAAACTATCCCATTTGTAAAAACACATGTCAACAAATGCTATATTAGAAATAAATTTACGCAATACATCTTCAACTTGTCCGATATTTGAAAACTGTCACAGAAATGTTCCTTCATTGAACTGTTACCATTTATGTTCAAATTTAATATTCCAACTGAAATCTTCAAAAGGCATCTCCTAATTTACTGATTTCAGACTGAATTCAATTTTACTTAATATAATATCAATGAAACATCTGTGTCAGCTAACTTTTAAGAAAAGTTTCATATATTTCGGATAATATAAATAAATATCATTTGTTTAGCATTTTTAAAGATTTTTAAGCATTGATTTAGTATTGATTAATAAATGGTAATGCTTGGTTCAAATGTGGGTAAAGACAACCAGCTAAAAACACAGCACCTGTTACAGTGAATTTGAGATCTAACGACAACTTGTTATATGGATACGATAAAAGAAATTCACTTTATACATGCATGTGCCGAAACACGGAAATGAAAATGAAACACAACGCAAGCGATTTCGACCCGTATTTTCTTAGAAGAAATATTTTGAAATATCTCTCTTAACGTTTTCAGTGAATGTAAATATTTTGATTCCATCTGGTTAATAACATGATAAAGAACGATCTTAAAATGCGTAATAAAGAAATAAGAGATGGAGATCGCAAGTTGAGTTGGCATGAAAACAGATAGAAACTAATTGAGATCACAATCAATGTGATGTGCCAGACAAGGCTTTTATAAACATAAAGTAATTGTTTTAAGTATCCAATTAGAAGACTAGATGCAATATTGATACAGTAGTAAACATGATAGCTAAACACTCCCAAACCTACACTGCAAAATCAGGCTCAGTTTGCTACGATTTATGATTAAGGTATAAAAAGATACTCCCCTCCATATAAAGCTATAAAATGGCTGATGAAGAAGAGCAACAACCAGGAAATGACTGCTCAGTCGGAGGAATCCTCATTATAGCTTAGGACAGCAAATCAACTTCGGGTAACCTTCATTAAATCTGCATTGATTTTACATCATTAGCGAAGGGAAGGTTCCGATATCCTTTTCACTGTCTACGGTTATGTTAATTATACAGAAATTTCCCCTGTATTTGGTATAACAAAATTAGCCTTAAGGAAACAATTACGGTAAATCAAAAGTTCTGTGGATAAACAGAAATATGAGCTCTTACTTAAACGACCGTGTTTCTACCAATATATTGCTCTGTTTTCGTTCTCTTCGGTGGTCTGGTACAGAACCAATACAGTTGTAATTATGGATAGTTTACACTTACAAAACTAAACATTAGAACAAGGAAGGATATCAAACAGGGTAAGCCACGTTCTAAAAACGCAGCCTCCCCAAACGCGCACACGATCAACACACACACACACGCACTCACACAAATACAAGGACAAAACAAACAAATAAAGGGACACAGTTGGGCACCTCTGGGGAGCTTAAACCGGTTAACAATACTGAAAACGGTGCTTGGTTAACATTGAGGTAGGCGGTTTTGGAACGTGGCAACGTGACTTCTTTCCCTGTTGGATATTTATACTTGCTTTTTGTTTTCTTTTTAGGGGTGGTGGGGGTGTCTATCGCAGTTATAAAAATCGAAGCACAGCAATATTAATATTTTGCATAGCCTACTATTGACAAAAAAACGCGACGAAGTCAAGTAAGAGTCTTCAAACAGAAGTACGCGTATATCAAAAGATGTTGGCTTATAAAACGCCGAGAACTATAGAGATAAAAATACTTCAAAACGTACAGATAAATCTGATATGAAGAGACCAGTGTAGTTTGTAGACAGCGTGGCAGTTTTCAAAATTAATGCAGATTTCATTTACTTTATTACCATCAACACAATATATCAATAAAAGGTTTTGTTGAATTGTGTTTATGCATAAAATTACAATTTTGAAAGATACTCAACAGTTGTCTTAATATTTTTAATTGAAAAATTGTACATGTGCAGAAAAAGACGTATTTGATCACGTCCAACTATCCGGAAAAGGAAGGACTCAGACTAGTAGTTAACATGTATGTTATTATATTTAAATTCTCTTTAAGTGCTTTGATTCCCGCCCTCGCGGGATATTTTACTTTCTTTGTCTTAAACTCTTCATAGACTATGATTGTTCATAATATATATACATACTGAATTGTTTAGAAGAAGCAGGAAATAATATCTACAGAAAGGAGATAATTCAACAGTTGAAAGTTATATAAAAGGTCATTAGATGTGAATAAAGACCACACAGAAAAATCAGCAGTTCCTAGTAGGAAATCTACATCCAATAACACAGAAAAAATAATGATGCAGAACACAGTCAAGCTATGACAGATTAGTTCGAAGCCAAACATTTGAAACGAAAACTTGAACGCAAATGGAGAAAAACAAATCTGACAGTGGATCATGGGATATACAGAAATCACTGTGCTTCTGTGAATAAACTGCTGAAACAAACACGTGTAAATTTCTAATCTGAAAAGATAGAGTCCTGCGGACGAGATCAGAAAAAAACTTTATTCAAAGTGACAAAGAATCTTCTTGGCAGAGTCGAGGAGGCCGTGCTGCCAACATCTTCCTCTTCCAAAGAACTAGCGCAAACTTTCAGCGATTTCTTCATCGATAAAATTGACGGAATAAGAAATAAAATTAGGTCAGAAACAGAATTACAAACCGGTGTTACCACCGAGGAAATTTCGAACACGCAAATGGATAAACTTGATGAATTCACTCCAGTCTCACAGGATGAAGTGAAAAAAGTTATTTCAAAATCTGCAAGTAAATCGTGTGAGCTAGATCCACTTCCAACATGGCTTTTGAAAGAATGCTTAGAAGAACTGCTACAATTTCTCACTAAAATAATCAATTATTCTTTGGAGAAAGCATATGTACCGAAAGACTTCAAAAGTTCGTTGATCAGACCACTCATCAAAAAGTCAGATCTAGATGCAAATGTTCTGAAGAACTACAGACCTGTATCTAATTTACCGTACGTGTCTAAAATACTTGAAAAGGTAGTCGATGCTCGTTTGGAAAGCCACTTGTCATTGAACAGTCTCCACGAAGAACACGAGTCTGCATACAGAAAATTTCACTCCACTGAGACTGCATTACTGAAGGTTCAAAATGACATTCTCAACTCCCTTGACCAAAATGATGTAACAATGTTAGTGATGCTTGACCTTTCAGCTGCTTTCGATACCATCGGCCACAAGACACTCTTGCACCGCCTTAACGACCACTTTAGTATCGCAGGGAAACCACTTGAATGGATAACTTCATATCTGAGCGACCGCTACCAAACAGTGACCATAGATAGTGAATTGTCAAAACCGGTGCAAATGACATACAGTGTCCAACAGGGGTCCGTTCTCGGTCCAAAATGTTTCACAATGTACACTAAACCAGTTGGTACAATATGCAAGAAACATGGACTAAATCATCATTTTTACACCGACGATGGGCAGCTTTATTTATCTTTCAAACCAACAAATCCGGTTTCTCAAAAGGATGCTTTACGCAGTGTTGAAAGCTGTCTCGTAGAAATCGTATCTTGGATGAACAGCAACATGTTGAAAATCAATGCCGATAAAACTGAAGTCATTCTATTTACCTCTCAAAGAAACGAAAAACATATTGAATCGGTTACTGTGAAAATTGAAGAGACCATTAAACCATCTAAATGTGTAAAGAATCTTGGTGCTTTTCTACACTCCAAAATGAGCATGAAAAAACATATAAACTCAGTTTGTAGATCGGGGTACGGACAGCTACGTTAAATAGGCCACATCAGGAAATATCTAAATACAGATGCTACAAAATCTCTAGTAAATTCACTCGTCACTTCACGCCTTGATTATTGCAATGCGCTCTTGTATGGTGTTCCGAAGGTCTTGCTAAATAGACTTCAAAGTCTTCAGAACACTGCAGCTCGAATTATAACGAGAATATCGCGTTATGATCACATTACGCCGGTATTAAAAGAACTGCATTGGATACCAGTTACTCATAGAGTGGACTTTACGATTCTAGTTCACACATACAAAGCATTGCATGACCAATCACCGATCTATATTAAAGACTTGCTGGAAATCTATCAGCCAGCAAGAAATTTGAGATCCAAGAACAACTCAAAACAACTAGTTGTTCCAAAAAGCAAAACTGTGAGGTACGGTGATCGTAGTTTGTCATCAGCTGCACCAAAGTTAAGGAATGCTCTTCCGGCTACCATTAGAGAGTCTAAAAGCTTGGATGCTTTCAAACGATCATTGAAAACACACTTTTTCTTCAAGATCTATTGAAACTCACTTTGCACTGGAAAACAAGCTTTGCAATGGAAATTATTTCCTATTGTTAATTGTTCTTTAAAATATCTAGGACAATTAAAATGTAGAGTAAAACCTGATACAGGCTAAATACCTTTTTTGTTGATATATTTTTTTTGTGTTGTATTGTATGTCCATATCATTCTGTGATATGTAGTTTGTACAGCGCTTTTGAACGTTTATTTTATAGATGAAAAGAGCGCTATAAAAATCTGGTAAATAATAATAATAATAAAATGCTAAAAAATACTTATATTTTATGCCATAAGAAGACCCCGGCATACGTATTTTCGTAGGGATTGTATATCGGAATAACCCATTATAATATATTGGTATAGCCTTACATAATTTGTTAATAACAGTTTAAGTGCAATGGGAGATATCATCGTAAAATGAAATGTTTTTGATTTGGTTCCTATCAATGTAATTTACATCACTTCAGAGAAATAAAATCTTTCTGCGACGTGTAATTTTCATATGTTTATTTTATGTTCATTTATTTGTTGGAAGAGAAAAAGTAGCAGCAAGTGTTATCAATACATTATGCAAAACTGAGAAATATGCGTATTGTACTGAACTCTAACATATTCAATCGTTTAGTGTTCCCGTTGATCTGTGGTTTCGTTTGGAAGTATTATGACAACATTAAACCTTCCTGAGAATATCAGGCAGTTGTGACAAAAACCACTGTAGATTAGATTCAGAAGTATAAAACTGTGTAAAATTAATTTTGCAGTGGTTAATACTTCTCTAATTCATGAAGACCAGATGCACTTCTCTGTACACTTCTCGTTAATTTGAGGTTAGTAATATAAAATCATTTAGCATTTGGACAGCCTTGCAAATGCATGTGAACGATGATATGTAAGAGTTCGTTGAAAATGGTGAGAATATAAACGCATTTCACTTCCCAGAGGTTTTACTCCTTTATGCAGTATTTTATTATATTCAAATCATTCACCTATATATTGACAATCGCTGTGTACATGTAGCATTATATAAATATTTTACATGTTGCTCAATATTCAGGTAAAAAAAGCTTTGTTCATTCTATGATTTTATGATGCCTATGTCATGGTAATGACAGCCATGGTCATGGACAGCCAATTCATGGTCAGGTTGTAAAAATCTATCTAAACGTTAAACACAGATTCCCAATGTGTTTAATTCTGATTGTTTAGTTTGTGACTGAATACAAACGTCTTTGGTTTCCTTCACTTCCATCACTGCTATTGTAAATGGATTTGATAGTAATTCGCTGTTTGTTCTAACAATTACGTATACTGAGAAAGAATTCAGAAATATTTGAAGAACATGAGTAAAATCATTTACCTGCTTACAGTTATTATCTATTCTGTTTTGTCTTGCGATATCTTTAATGAAAATTTCGCTTTTATTGCGATATGCAATTTAGACAATAAAGATTGTTAATGTAAGCTGTCTTATTTTGCTAGGGTAAGTTATTTTATTTGAGAAATAATTTAGAATAACAAAATTTACTGCCCGTTGTTTCTTGTTATTGCGTGATATCAGCCTTTAAGAGGCTTATCAAAATAACAGATTCAAGATATTTAAAATAATTTATTGACCCAATACTTCTACACATTTTCTTTTAAGATTCAATGATCATAAGTATTTTCTAAAACTAGACACGTGTATCATAGCCTTATATCGAAAGAATGTAATATCATGCGTGATAAAAGTGACATTTTATATGAATATCATTTTAAAGTCATTTGTCATGTTTCTAGGCATGCTAGGGCAAGCTATTAATTATACAACATGCATATGAAGACCGACAGCAATGTTTATGATACTATGAATATTCTTGCAGGATTGTAATTATTTTGTCAAACGCTCAGTTAAAACGGCATATTGGTGGATCGTGTTAATGGAAATATCTGATCATTTTTTGACTGACGGCTTCACTTTTCCCAGTTAATTGATATCCTACTAGAAGTAGGTCACAGAAACACATTTAATGCCCCATTTTGGTAAACCCGTTTATTCCTTTACATACATAAACATTCATATACCCCCACATTCGTAATCTAGTTTCATAATAAACAATACAACAAGGCGTAATAGCTCATGTATATCAAAACAAATTAGTAATACGTACAATTTTCAGTTACATATAATTATATAGATAATATGAACATACAAGTGAATTTGATTTAATATGAATATGGCTCGATGAAAGAAGAACGGAAAACAGCAATATGTAAGGGCTGAAAATACGGAATTGTTTCGTTTTTCTTAAAGAAATGTAGTACAATTCGTTGTATATCTAAAGTGCAAATTTAAGGAATGGCTTCAAGTCACTTAAAACAACCATTGGATTAATGCTTTCAAAGAGCTATATCTCGTTTTGCAGGTAAATACGCAAATATATACTGTAAGGATTATTTTAAGATTAATGAGTGATTGAAATGAAAAGGTTCCATGTTTGGTAATCACCATGAGAACATTTTAACATGAGAACAGTTGCGTTTTGCAACGTAAAAATCAACTTAACCGAAGATCATTTAGAAAAACTCATCAATTTATTAATCTTTAAACGGTGTAACGACAGAAAAAAGATACTCGACATTCTTTTCCAACTACGACAACAACCGAATCTCTAAGACAAAGCCAATCTGAATACGAGCTTCATAAGCGGTAATCATGCTTCGTTTTACTTTAATACCCTTATTTATTACGCATAGTTCATAAATAAAATTTAATGCATTTCAGAAAAAATCTTGTTAAAAACGCAAAGATCGGGAGTCCTAAAAATCCTTTGGTGTATTAATTTGTAATAATAAAATGAGTTTAATGCTTCTAATATCCACCGAGGTTGATTAATTCATTCTATTTAAAGTAAAATATTTGATTAAAATGTTATTTTAAGAACTAGAAATCAGGATCTTGAGTAAACCCAATTTAAGATGATAGCAGTCTCCTGTTAACACATAGATGCAGAGATATCCATTTAATTATTCTATCATAATTTTATTATGAGTGATATGTTCTTTTCCCAGCTACAAGAGAAAGCATCACTTGTCTATTTCTTTTATTAATAAGTCATCAAAGATCATTTGTAGAAAATAAGGTAACAAAGGCAAAACTTAGACACAGTTAATACGTGATAATCTGGTTAAAAATTTTGTACCATTTAATTACACGAGAAGCACATAATGTTGTTTTTTTCGAAAGCTAATTTAATGTATGTTTAGACTCTAGGATATAAGCAATTATCAAAAATTAAAAAAAAACTTACTTTTTCCAAGATAAATATTATTCATTAATTTTACTTTTTGTTGTGGGCCTACTTTGCAAATGCGTGGCTCTGTGGCTGTGTTTGTGGTGCTCTGTGCTTCCGAAAAATCTACCCTTATCTTTTATCTTTTGTCATCTATGTATATCTCAAACAAAATCATAATGAACTGCCAAAATATTTGTTGATTAACATTAACTAAGAGTATATTTCGGAGCCATTTTATTGCTCTGTTTTAGTTTTGCATGGCACCGGAACAACCTGAATTATGGAAACATAAATTTACTTTAACAAACCAATACATACACATTTTAAGTGCAAACAAAATTTTGTCAAATAAATGTAGATATACAAATACTCATAATAAACACGGAGAGAGTCAAGATTTCTTGATATGTAAACATGAAAATAGCCAAAAACGATTGTATTAGTTCATAACGCTACAGTTATTAAAGTGAAGACGGCATTTAGTTTTCTTACTCCACGATATATAATTTAACAAAAAAGTAAATGTGGAATGTTCCTACGAATAAAATTAAATTGGAATCACTGTTGTCTAAAGTACATGTTTACAGATACATTCCATTTAGTTCTGTATACACCATACGATATAATTTTAACAAAAATAGCCGTACTCATACATTAATCATCAATGTGGACATCCTACGTAAGCTAGCAGAATGCCTTCCCAAAACATGATATAAACCAAGTTACGCATCCCTTGTACGTCAAGTATAAGATCATTAATTGTGAATGAAGACAGCAATTACCGGTCAAAAGTCTTCATATTCCTTAAATTTATGCAAAATGACTCAAGCTCTGACATATCAGTTCATAGTCTATGAATTGATTTATATAATGACCTTTCAAGCTCCAACCCAAATCTATCGAAAATGTATCAGCGCATACTTTTGGTTAATACTGTTACAGAGAAATATCTCATCCATTTCGTCAGTAACTTCGTATACAAAAATGTTAGTTGAATTGTGGAAACATTGTCGTGAAATTAACGGTTAGGTATAGGTAAAGCATCTCGATCTTCATTGCTGTTCAAAGTTCACTTAGTTTAATCCTTTGGCTCCCGTCGGCCGCGTTATAGCGATTGTACAGTGTCCTGATTTATACTTCAATGATAATCAAAGCCGGCCAATAACAATGAAGTTTCAGAATATTTATTAGCTGTTAGATTACTTGCGTCCGACACATTTTCTAAACGTACAGTTATACTGAATATATATCTAAATTCCAGATGTTATACACTGTATGTACTGTAAAAGACGTACAAGAGTCTTATATAGATTTAATGTTTAGCCTGCCACTATACTTTACACCAACCCACTATAAAGATTAGAAGAAGCGCCGGTCGTTGTACTGAGAAATAACTGGTCATGGATTTATTACTGATGGCCAGACAAACGAATGCCTGGGAGAACGAGATTATATGTCGACTGAATTTCAAGAGCTGGAATGAAATGATAAAATGAAAAATAGTTTGCATAACATGACGATGAAATAAATCAAGAAATAAAAAATTGTGCAGTCGGTGGAAATGTCTACAACACTATTTGTCGCAACTACAGCGTATGGAAATATTAGCTAGTTTATTTAGAATTATTGACACAAACATCATCATTGGTAAATGAATTCGATCTATGTTTTTATAGTGTTATGGTGTCGTATAAAGTATTTGGAGACCCTATTAAGACAACTTATCATGTAAAATATTCAAACAGGATTTCGATCGTTTTGCCACGAGCTTGGTTTACGAGAATATTTTCCCCAGTCCAGTCACAAAGTCTATACTATATTTAGAACGCGCAATGGTTGGTCTTAATGGAAATTTCTGAACATTATTCAGTAAAACAAGACTGAAAGCAGCACTTAAAGTCCAAATACATAGTCTTATAAAACTATAGACAGTTACTATAGGATAAATGAGTCATTTTTTAATTAGTGCGCCAGCCACGCAGCAAGTCGTCTTTACTTCGCAGTTAATGAGTTTAAAAAACAAAGCAATCAAATTAACTAAATGTCTCAAGGCGAGCTGATTAATTATCTAAATAAATACCAAGTATAACTTTATGCAAACTAAACAGATCAAACATCTGCTGCCAATAATTTACCACTGGTAACTTGGGGAAACTGCGTTTCGTAAAACGTTGCCTAAAGCAGACAATTATCCATAGCCTAGGTGCACAAGATAAAAGCAATACAAGAATACCGAGGAACCATATTACTGAGGTCTTAAGCGACCTTGAAATAAAAACTTGCAGAACAAATCGTGATTATTAATTTAAATTCAATATCAGCCAAATCCATTTATCTAATGCATTAAAGTGCCATCACTCTTTATCTGTTGTGCATCATTCGAGGACACTGATTAATTATATTAAATTATTTAACAGTATCTCAGAGAAAACGAAAGTAATTTCAATGATGTTTAGGAAAAAGCTTCCTGGTCTGATGACGTTCGAGAAAATTAAAATCGATGGTTTAATGATCTAAAACAGAATACATACTCACTGCATGTTTATCAAAATCGAAGAGATAGGTTTGAACAATGTTTCTCTAATTTTTATCTAATCATCCAGCATCATGCAAATTGTGGTAATTACACACACGGCCAACTCTTTTATTTCATACACACCATGATACCATTTATATACTTTTATTTATAACTAACATCTTACTGTAATCGTCTAAGGTAGATTCCTGTTCTAATCTATCAAATTGAATGCAAGATGACAGCTATGAGAAGGAACCATCCAGACGTAATAGGAAAAAAAATATGCAACAGTGTACGTGCAATACATAATACGCATTTGTGCCAACATGTATTATGTTGAGGAAGCCATGGATTTTGTTCAACTGCCCTTGATAGACTGATTGAAAATCGGTTCAGATATACTAAATACAAAATATAAGGTTTTGATCACATGTATTTTGAAAAACACTGTTAATGAAACAGAGCCTTTTAAAATACTCAGAGGAGGGAGTTTCAAATAAGCTTTCAGCTTCCTACTCAATCCTGTATGCCTTTTTGATATATGTACATGTTGTAAATGAATTGTGATTACTAAAATACTGTTTAAACCAAATACTCATATGGAATGTTAGATAATAGATCCATACGCAAATAGAGTTTATTAATCTGTGACGTTACAAGTTTGCAAAATACCTGTATGTGTTTGACGAAAGAACATCCACACATCTACTTTCAGGTTACCCTGGGTGAGTCAGATAATCAACAAATGAGCCGCGCCATGAGAAAACCAGCAAAGTGCGTTTGCGACCAGCATGGATCCAGACTAACAGTGAACGTTGCCGAATGTTTTACAGTTCTCATTCTAACATACTATGACTTTGATGCGCAGTAAATTTAATTTTTCTAGTATTTGAATTTGATATGTTATTTCCTTCGAATATTTCTATGGAATCTCTTTTGCAAAGTGAATGATATCGCTGATTTTGAGTCACTTGCCCCTCATCACTGCGGTTTCAAAAACTCATTTGAAATGTTGAATTCTACATGCGGGAAAGCCATCCAAATAGCTAACGGATGATTGGTGGATTTACCCACTTTGAAACAATGCCGGGAGGGAACCTGGGTTCTTCTTCCATCACCTTAAGCTCGAAAAGTTTGCGAAATATTCTAAATTCTATCCATGTGAGCCTGAACCCTATAAAACCAACAAACTGAGTATTTCTAACATCAAATGAAGTTCTCTAGCTACAATGTATTTTTCACGGTTTATTTGACAATTATTGATTTGTATCTTTTGCGATTTATGGCATCTCCTTGAATAAATAATTTGAATTAGCATTTGCACCAGTTGCCGTGGCATATCATTAGGTACACATATGAAAAAAAATCGGACTTTTCTCTGGGAACATTTGTCAGCCATTTGTCAGCCATGGCTACCATCGAACACATATCTTTTTAAATACATCAGCAGTATTAAGTTACAGCCTTGTTACTTATACATATTACAGTTTTATTGTTAGATAAATAATTCAATTAACAGAGTAAAGTACAGAAGAAACGACAATAACTAAACAAAGACGAAGAAGTCACATATAGAAAATGTTACTGTTTGTAAGCTGTCTGCACATTTCTCACTTATATCAGGTCAAAATAATCTCATAGACTATAAGGATCAATTTGGAACTAAATATCCCTCAGACTTGTACCGTTACATGATTTGGCTGAAGATACCGCGGTTCTTACATGTGACAACATTTGTTGAATATTTGTGTGTTAGCAATCTAATATATTTTCTCAAAGAGACTTTATGAAAAAAAAATAAATGAATTATCAACAAACGAAGACGGAATAGCAAGTAAGTAGAAAGGGCTTGATTACTCAAATTCGTTGCATAAACGCTTTATATTTCTGTTTGTGTGTAAATTTAACAGTGTCATAGTCCATGAATACATTTTCCTTCTTGTAAGTGAATCCAATTCAATATTTCTTAAAACATCAAACGGCCGATGCTTTTAGGTAAATTTCAATAAAATCTACATTGTCATTTAGCATTTGTATGAATTTCACAGATAAAATTGCACAATAAAACCAGTTCACAGCTGAAGATTGAAAAGCCAGTTTTGGAGTAAGTTGTTAAAGTGTAACGAAGCATAACTTCTATCATTTCTGCGAAGCATTTTGTATTTCATGTAAAAATGTTGTTAGTACATATGCATTTGCCTGCTTTTCAATAAAACATATGAACATACATTTTACATGGTACTGCAGAGATGAAATATTATAAAGAATTGCATTTAACGAGAAATCAAAATAATTCACATATATCTAGTAATCAGACTTGTTGATTTTATACGTACAGTCATTACAATATATTATTAATTGAGAGAAGTTAATGATTTCTAATGTTTTTTGTAATATACTGTGTTGAATTGTACAACAGAATTATTATACGGTAGCCATTGGATGTTAATAACGACCACATTCTATCAAATTCTATAAAACAGTGTCCGGTTCGCTACTGGTAAATGTTCAGGTTTAAACATGCCAGTAGAGTTGAACGTGTAAAATTGTTTGCTATATTTTGGATTTTGACAACTCATGTGCTTACTTGTATAATGAAATGAATTTTTTTCACGTACCCGTACCTGCAGAACATATCTTTTATTAAAAAAGAACGTACATGTACACCGGAGGCTTTCAGATTTATATATCTAACATGCCTCACATCTGTGTACGGAAAGGCTATCATACCGAGGCTGCTTTTATTTGCCTTTGCATCCAAAGATTCTTCTTACAAATTCTATTGGTTATCAAACTGAGAAGAAATAATAAGACTGACAGCTGCATAAACCCCTGTCAAACTAAAGGCAAAGAATTATCATTTCATTCCAATTTGATCGTTCGTTTTCCACATCTTAAAATCGATGTATACCCAGTGCATTGCCAGAATATTACTTTGTTTGGAAAACGTATATTCAAAACCTCATTCGGAATGCGTGAATTAGCAAGTGTTCTATTTTCTGTTGTCACGTTACAACTTAATATTTCTATGCACATATCGACAACGGCACATGGTAGTTTTTGCACTTACCTTATTATCGCAGAAAACAGATCTATGACTGATCTATTCATTATGATCTCTTGACTGTTTAAATGCAGATTCTATTATTTGCTATAATTTGCGTACGCGTTATTGGGCATATTTCTCTAAATAAAATAATACTATTTTGGTGTCAAACATGGTGGGTGGAGAAGGGGAGGGAATTAAATAAGTTATTATAACATCTTTGATACACTAATATATGAAAATCTACCCCATAGTAAAAACGCACTGATTATTTGTGAAGATCAACTGATGTCTTTGAAACAAGAACTATCTGTTTACTAGGTAGTATTTGTTTATCCAGCACAAAAGAATACTGTCCAATCATATAAACTTCTATGTTTTCGTCTGAAGTGGGATATAAATTCGTTGATTTCCACTTATCCTGACAAAAGAGTGCCAGTTTTGCTTGTTCGTTTGGATTTAATATCGTGTATTGGCACAACTATCAAATCTATGAAAATGAGTCCCCCATGACTATTTATCATTTTATCGTTTACACTTCACAAGCCACTGTTACGCTGATATTATTACCTCCAGAGTGTTATTCATATATACTCCAAGCAATATTTTTATCCTATCATTTTAACTAGAAGCATAATGCATTTAAGGTATATACTGGAAAGATCAAGCAAAGTATAGCTAGATATGATTTGTAGTAATTAAAGATGATATCCTAATGCATTAATAAGGCATAATGAAATTCATGTTTGACTGAACAAATATCAATTATACTTTAGCAAATAAACCTTAACAGGAACATATCGAACATCAGTCACTTTAACAATGCAATCACGACATACACTGTTATTCACTTTACGATCTCGGTCCATTTCAAAAATGCCACCAGTTTTGTAAACTAACGAATTTGATTATTGGCAAAAGGGCATTGTTACCAAGAACACATTTCAATTGATGTCTTACATTTCAGTAAACTCAATCTGACAGTTGAAGAAAACGACACAAAGACTAACAGACGGACATAGAGGTGGGAACACTGTATCCCTTGAACTGGAGCGGGATCCAGAAATGAAAATTATTAGGACGAAACTTGTAATGATTTATCAGCCCAATGAATAAACTGGACATTCATTTTACTGTTAAACGCTTCATATTATTCGACAGTAACTGTCCCCATTACATAACATACAAAATTGTTATTTACTGATTTTTAAACATCGGGAAAGTTCCTCCAACCATTATTTGTCCGAGATGGCAGCACAGTTGATTTGATTATCCTGGTTTTCTATTTTTGGATGAAGAAGTAAGTAAAACATAACTAAATGGTCATGTGTCCGAACAATTGGATTAACTTGTTTCTTCTCATTTTTATAAACTTAATTTAAAGGAAACTCCGTTACAGTAAACAAATTAACCAGCCAGACGGAATAATATACAGGAAAGACGTTCTTCTGCGTAAAACTGGGAATGTAAAGATGTCATTGAATTCTATCTACTTCGCGCACATTCTAATTCAGCTCAACTGAGCCTATAGACTCGGGTATGAATAACAGTTCTGTTGTTTCTGTTTCAATGATATGAAGGTGGCCCAGTGGTCTAATGGTAACACGCTTGGCTGTATAAAGATAATAAAGTACCGGACAACCTATAGTTTATTTATTCGGGCAAGCAATTTATGAAGCATGTCATGTTAAGCGTTCGGAACAGAGAACTACGTACATTTGATAAACCGGTGACAAGTATGTCGAGTTGCATCTTCATATGTCTGGGATTATCGCTTTTCACCTGCTTTTATATTCGTGTAGTTACAAATATCAGTAACAATTGTTCAAAAGTAGCTGTGTGTAAACATTTAAAATGCACAAACTATTAAAAAGTCATACGAATCTGAACAAAAATCAAACCCATGAAGACACTACTGTAACAAAACAGATTTTTAGCTTATACTAATCCATTTAAGCTCGAGTGTGCTTAAAGCATATTAGAACCATCCTTGAGTCTGCTTCATGGAAAAGCTAGTACTGGTGTCATATGAGAAGTCATGGTCGTGAGCAAATTGGGGTCGAACCTACGACCTCCGGATTGAGATTTTAATGAGGTACAATTCATTCTTATTTTAAGTCGTTCTAACTTCCAAACATCAGTTGTTTTTAAATGACCTTTAAACCATTTCTAGCAGTTACTAACGATGGCAACTATCCCATGAGACATATCAAGACTATTTTTAAATACATCTTACATTGCCTTTCAGAATGGATACTAGTTCGATTCTATGACATGTACACATATTTG
This sequence comes from Mercenaria mercenaria, assembly GCF_021730395.1. Lineage (NCBI taxonomy): Eukaryota > Metazoa > Mollusca > Bivalvia > Venerida > Veneridae > Mercenaria > Mercenaria mercenaria. The sequence continues at coordinate 55,135,155 of NC_069369.1, forward strand.
TTTATACTAATTCATACATGCCTTCGAATTCAATAGTCAGAACTGATTATGACGATTCTTCCACCACCCTCCCCTCCCTCATGCCCCGCTTATTCCATCCTGTCAATCGACAAAATATCTCATCTACAAATTTGCAATGCCTCTTAGTGCGGATACATTTCTTTTCGAACTATCTTTATATGTTTCATTTTCTCTTCTGCGGACTGTATCACTTTGGAAAAATTATCAATGAAATTGCTCAATTTTTTCTAGTGTATGAATTTTTATTAGGAAAATTAGAAAATTCCGAAAATATTGCCAAAATGTATGACGTGCGATATCAATGAAGATACCAATTTGTAAGAGACGTGTCGGTATTTGGTTGATTAATTCTTTTTTTAAAGTTATTTTCTTGAATGTTTTCTTGGAAGTAAATGCATTCTCCGCTCGCATTTGAGTGGATGTTCGAATTATTGCAGCCGTTTTAAAATCCTAGAAAGTGACGAAATAATCTTCATATTGGGGCAATATTTACTGTGAATATTTAAAGGAAAACATTTCTACATATTCACAAAAAAATGTCTGTTTTGACAATACTTAATTCACAAGAGTGATACATATCTTACACAACTGTTAAATTATCCATAACGAGCTTTTGATTTTGCCACGAGAATTACTGAAAAAATCCTGGGCGTGTATGACTCAAACAAATGACATGTTGTACAGAATGCTTTTAAAGGCAGCATCGGTTATATAATTTTGACGTAAAACTTTGTTGTAATACAACCTATATATTATGTGAAGCCTGGAAAGACGTGTTCATGATTAAGTCAATATATCATGTAAATATTCTTGTAGTATTTCGATTATTCTGTCAAGCGCTTGATTGATATTCACCGCAGTCAAAATGTCTAGCCTCTATTTATAAATGCTGATATTTGATCTAGATGGAATATACTTTTTATGAATATGTTAAAATGATTCAAAGACTATCAGCTAAGATATTCCTTATTTTTTCCTTAAAGATGGAAAAAGGAAGTGTACATACAGTTAATTTAGAAAAAATTATCTGAGGGTGGTAATTAATCCAAAATAATAATTTTGTTATGGCATATTTATTTGAATGTGTGCATGTGTATACCGTAACTAGATAATTGTTCCTGTACAGCTGTAGTTCTTCAGCTGAGATATTCTTATTTTTTCCTTAAGATGGAAAAAGGAAGTGTACATACAGTTAATTTAGAAAAAATTATCTGAGGGTGGTAATTAATCCAAAATAATAATTTTGTTATGGCATATTTATTTGAATGTGTGCATGTGTTATCTACCGTTAACTAGATAATTTGTTTCCTCGTTACACGCTGTAGTTCTTCTTCTTCAGTTGCATACGTTTTGTCACTAGGTTTGGAAATATTTCACGTCACGCATGTATTTAGAATGATAATAAGCAGTGTGCAAAGAATGTTGTGTAGCAGATTTAAAAGCAAATTCTCCAATTTACATTGTATTGTTGTTTTTTAAAAACAAAGCAAAACAATTATATTTACTAAATGCGTGCCCGTGTAGAAATTGAATGTGCCAATAAACTATTAAAAAGTTTAAGTAGTGATTATACGTAAATATCTAAATATTTCTCCCTTGACATCGCTTTTTCGGACAGAAGAGACGGTACTGTGTATAATATCGTAATTCTGGAAGCATTTTCAGAACATGTTACCAATTCTAATACAAAAAAAGATGTTGGAATTGTTGTTTTTATGATATTGGAAAATAAATGTCTTCTCGACTGAAAGATCACGAACATCACAGGCTTTATGCAATTCCATTTGAGATGAGTGATAAACATTTTGGACTTCATGGGCACTGAATATAAAATACAACAAATTGGCATTGATTTCAGTGAAAGATCTAAATATCTTTTATGGAGAGAATACCAAATGCTTTATTTCACAAACTACACAGCCACGAATAAAATACGACATTGTGTTCAGGAGTGAAATGTATTTTGATCTTACATCTACAACAAACACATTTTCTTTATATTGTATATCCTTTCATGAATTTCAACCTAATTGAAGACATTCTATTGTATAGGTTCGTATCAAAGAAAGCTTATTCATTTATTCTTGTGCAAAATATATTTTGATAATTCACTGTCAACATTTTATAAACGATTGTATCAATTTCTCATAGCTAACACGATTTCATGACGTGGGGCCTCCGTGATAGAATGGTTAAAGTCGCTGACTTCGAATCTCTTGCCGTTTGAAACATCGCTAGGGGTGTAAAAATCTTCATGTGAGAAATAAAATCTGGAAAGTAGATCCCTCGGAAGCACCGAAAATAATGCAAACAGTGAAAATTGCAGACTCGGTTTGATTGAGTCTGTTCATGAGCAGTAATGGAAAATGCAACACTGCCCACGCCCCCTAGCACCGGCTTAAGCAGTATTAGTCACCAAGCTTGCTTACAGGAGGTCGATAGTTCTACCTAGGTGCCCGCCCATGCCCGAAATGGGCCTCAAAAATATACTATTTATATTTAAGACGAACAAGAACAAATGTTAACTACAATTTGCGTGCAGCGGGACGCCATTTTCAGAATAGAAAATGATGAAAACATTTATCGTGGAGGATTTCGATTATTATGTCAAGCGCTTGATTTATATTCTCCTCAGATGTAAAGTCTGACATCTTTTTTTGTTTGCACGTACTATGATAATCTAAATGGAAATTTAGGAATATTCTTCAACAATAATATCACTCTCGGTTGCACAATTAACTACTGAATGCTTAGTCAAAGTAATAAACATGCAAGTTTGGGAGTTATTTCAAGTGAGAGGTTTTGACGTGATATTTCAGTGAAAAACACTTGGTCATACCGATCTGTTCCGATACAAGAAACACTGCATTTACATTCTGATACAGAATTGTATGTGCATATATAACAGATAACAAAGCAAGTTCTCTTTCATTCACTATGTTTTACGCAATGTAATATCATTTATTAAATATATACATATAGACCAGTAATGAATAATTTGACTTAAACGCTAATCGCTAGAAGCTGCAATGTCTGATATCAATTCCTTCTATAACCGATAACCTGAATGATTCAGGTACATGGATATAAGTGTTTACAATGTTTTAGTGATATACACTTTGGTAAAAAATGTTAACGCTTGTCGAGAAATGCATTTATAATCAAGAAGATGTTATCTACCATCGTTCTTTATCTGAACCTCCCTTACCAAGGAATTAATTAATTTAATTAAATTGCAAAAAATCATTAACAGTATTTCAGACAAAATAAATGCGCGCCTTGTGATAAACGTGCTTTCCTGCTTAGAAAATTTCTTTGTGGCCTTATGATGTATTGGAAAATTACAATCGATGGTGCAACAGTGTATGAAAATCTACAACAGAATAGATACTCACTAGATTTGTATAAAGATGGCTGAGACAACTTGTATTTGAAATGATATTTCCCTATGTCTAGTTGATATTTATTTATCCAACACACATGATCACAATAACTGACCAACTATTACACATAGGACATAACTCCACTATATCTGTATGCTCTGCTCCACACTTTATATCCTCATATCTGTAACTAAAAACCATATTCCTTCATTCTTAGGTATGGTTCCTATAAAATGTGTTGTCGATCTGTTAATATTGGAAGAAATCGGTGCATCAAAGCTCAGTTCAATAAAGTACTACTAAGTATAGACTGGGTACAATATTGTATATACTTCTATCGAAAAATCACGTTTACTTTATATTCGAATATTCTTTGAAAAAAGCGCCGATACTGAAAATGCCAAAAAATGTGCACAGGAAGGAAAACATCATTTGGATTTTTTTTCATTGCATATACCGTTTATGAGGATAACATACGCCAACATGAAGAATAACTTCCGCCACTGTAATAGACTAATCAGTCATATAAAATCCAAAATCCTACATCAACATGTGTAAAATAACTTCCGCCACTGTAATAGACTAATCAGTCATATAAAATCCAAAATCCTACATCAACATGTGTAAAATAACTTCCGCCACTGTAATAGACTAATCAGTCACATAAAATTTAAAATCCTGCATCAACATGTGTAAAATAACTTCCGCTTATGTATTGGACTAGCTCAAATCCTTCACAAACATGCAGAATAACCACCGCTATTACATTAGACAAATCAGTTATATGAAAACTCAAAATTTACTCAAGCATGTAGAATAATTTCCTCTGCTGCAATAGACTATTAAATCTTATATGTATAAAAACTAAAATCCTTCATACGAACATTTGGAACAATTTTTACTGCTGTATTGGATCGGTCACATAAACAGTCAAATCTTACATAAACATGTAGAAAAACGTCCATTACTGTATTACAGTAATCTGCCATATAAAAATTCAAATGATATATGAATATGACGAATAACGTCCGTCAATGTATTAGAGTAAACAGTCATTTAAAATCCAAAACCCTACATCAACAGGCAGAATAAGTTATCAATTGTATTACACTACTAAGTCGTGTAAAAACTCAAATCGTACATTATAGTCGAAAACTGGTTGAAGAGTAAAATCAACAAGAAAACTTTCTTTTCTGGGCTTTATCCCTAAGACATTGAATCTACATGTTTTCGACTGCAGTGTAAAAAAAATCTTCTTAAAAAGCTGAGTGTTTACATGACTGAGTAGTGTAATACGGTTGAGAAATTAATATACCTGCTGATGCAGGGTTTTGGATTTTAATTGACAGTTTAATCTAATACTGTGACGGACATAATTCGTTATGATTATATATGAGCCGTGCCATGGGAAAACCAATATAGTGGGTGTGCGACCAGTATGGATCCAGACCAGCCTGCGCATCCGCGCAGTCTGGTCAGGATCCATGCTGTTCGCTTTTAAAGCCTATTGGAATTGGAGAAACTGTTAGTGAACAGCATGGATCCTGACCAGAATGCGCGGATGCGCAGGCTGGTCTGGATCCATGCTGGTCGCATACCCACTATGTTGGTTTTCCCATGGCACGGCTCATATGTACTATTACATTTGAATTTTTATATGACATATTATTCAAATACAGTAACGGAAGATTTTCTACATTCCTGAGACCTCGAATCTGCTTGTGTTCAACTGCATTTTTTGAGAGAAAAAAACTTCTTAAAATTTAAAGCTTTCTCTATGTATCATCCCATGGCATGTCAAAATTGCACGGTTACATTGGCTTATCCTGAAATCATCTTTTAAAATTGTGTTGCCCGTTAAAATGTCGGCGTTGAGTGATACTTTATAGTTTTGGATGGAAATATATCATTATTTACATCCCTGGAGATGAATAAACCACCTTTAATGACAAACAATAACGTATCATAATACGCATATACCATAATCAGAAAAAATACTCCCACCTGCGTGCCCTATAGTCTTATACAGTGATGAATTTGATGTCTTAAATTCCGTGTGATTTTACTTCGAGGTAACAAAACATGATTAAAGCGAGTTGTCGTAGCACCATATAAGTGTACATGTTCACACGACTCATTTACATACGCTTTGTACAATGTCATATTCGTTTTACCAAAAAGACAAAATGAATACTGTTTTTTTCAATTTTGGAAAGATAAAGTAGATCATTTAATAAACAGTTACCTAGATGGTAATATCTCTAATAACCATGATTAACCTTTTCTTTCTGTTCTGAAACATTACTTTGATAGGATAAATCTAGTCTGAGAAATGTGTCTTTTAACATGCATACCGGACGAAGTAACAGACGAAAATGACAGTCAATCGGTTCATTCTGGGAAATATCTGGATTTTCATGTTCGCAAAATACTTTCAAAGGAACATTTTATGGTTACGCTGATATTTTATATTCAGATAGTATAGTATAAGCATATACGTATATTTCTACGTTTCAATAAAAAAACTTTGCAGCTTGTTTAAACTACTTAGGCCATTGGTTAATGCAAAGGTAAAGGTATTGTATGTCAGACGTAGAAAACAAACTGACCGTATTAAGTCCAATGTAGCTCTGCCTCTCAATGGTTTAATGATAGCAGCAAGAAATGATTAAGAACCCAATATTTTATCAATTTTGCACTAACTTGTAACTGCAGTTTATGAAATGCTACAAACCATAATTTGAAGAATATTTATAAACTAGTAAATTTACAACTTGCAAAGCAAATGTTAAGGAAGTACCGAATCAAAAAAAAAAAAAAAAAAAAGGAACACTGAAATTATTTTTCGACCCAGCGTTATGATAGGAGCTTCTGTATCACATATTTTCATCGCATAATGTATAAGTTGTTTTCCTTTGTTGATACTTTTGAAACTATAACTGTGAGTTGAAACTCCTGCATCTAAATGATTAAAGCGAAACCATTTCTGGGACATTACCATTTGTAACAACACACAAACACACACACTTCATTACTAATTTTCTGGGATAAAGTTTTGTAACAAAATAATTTAATGTGTTAGAAGTGATAGATGTTGTTTCCTGTCTAAATTGTTTCGACAGTCAGACACAAATTACACTTATTTGACATTCAATACCGAAGTAGCTGTTACAAGAAGTACCAAAAACGAACCCGCGAGAAATATAACGAATGTCTTGAATTATGTAAACTAGACGAAATTCAATGTTTTTAAATTTGTAAAATGTCAATGACTGGCTTAGCATTATATATTGAAAATGATTTCTAAAATTGTATGCAGCCCTAGCTAGCTTATTTATAGATATTAACTTACTATTCGTGTGTAATAGCACATTGTTTTAATTTCTGTTGAAATTCCAAAAGGTCTGACCGATTACAGAATGTCAAGTAGTCTTCCTGACCCATGCCGTTCAGTCACCACCACGTAAATTGACATATCATAAAAATAAAATAGTAGGTGTCTGAAGCCTGCATACAGTTATTATCTAAATATTTTGGTTAATTCAACATTCATTTGCATCAGCTGATCAGAACTGTAACTTAAATAGAGTGTTGCAAATTTCGTTGCCTTCTATAACTAGACGCAGTCAAACGGAACCTGCTATTATTTTGCATGCTTGCTTTCAAAATGTTCTCCTTTCAGATTTTTATAACTGGCATGCCTAGGTCTTTAAGTGCTGTGTGGCAATGGTAAAAAGGCTCCCTTACGTTGACTTTCTGTTCTTATGTTATCTGGTCATTTTGAGATCAGGGATTCCATTCAGTACTTGTGTAATAGAGTTTCGATACTAAGAGGTATTTGGCTTAGAGCACAGAACTGTACCTATAATGGACAGATTATATCAAATCGAGAATGTTATTGTTTTGTCTGGTTGTGTTATATGTTTCCAAAGTTATATGAGCCGCGCCATGAGGAAACCAACATGTGCATTTGCGACCAGCATGGATCCAGACCAGCCTGCGCATCCGCGCAGTCTGGCCAGGATCCATGCTGTTCGCTTTCAAAGTCTATTGCAATTAGAAAAACTGTTAGCGAACAGCGTGGATCCTGACCAGACTGCGCGGATGCACAGGCTGGTCTGGATCCATGCTGGTCGCAAACGCACTATGTTGGTTTTCTCATGGCGCGGCTCATATATTGTATTCACTTAATTCGTACCAATACTTTTATATATTTGCTGTTCTTATTCACGTTAACTGTTTATCGGTTAACCTGCAGATATGCTTAGCGCACTTGTCACTAAAATATTGTAATACTTATTAATTTTAAAGGTAGAAAATCCGATTTAATGTAACAACACATCTAAATATAAAAAAACTAAAAAGTAAAGCTGCTTTTTCAAATTATTGCTATGCAGTAACATTCGTTTGTTAAAACAACTGCTTTTTATGTGTAGAACAAATTCATACTGTGGCTATGTACACATTTCTAGAATGTGTACTACATTTAATATGACATGCAATAGTGTTTATATACAAAAACATGTTTAGTTCTTGTATATGTAAGTGCACTGTAGAAATTATTGAAACTTCATGTTTTAACATGTGAAATCTAGACGTAAGTTCCGTTTAAAAGAGTTGCTTATACAATCGTTTGAAAGAAAGTTCAAGAAAAATACACGATCCACGTGCGTATTATATAATATATTAATTTAAAAATAACATTTTATATGGCAAGCATTATATATTCTCTAAGAATGAAGTATAACAAAAAATTGGCACAAGGCATATGTGCCAAGCAGAAGCTATTTTGTTTCTTGTAGGCGCTCCATTATTATGTTAAGCTCTTGATTTATTTACTTGTAGGCCGTTAAGTCGAGAATCTATTAATAAACGCATGCTGTGTTACCTAAATGGAAATTTCTGACGATTGTTCACTTACAATAAGACTGACAGCTGCACTATTCCCTCTTGAATTCTAATCAAGTTCAGAAATTAAGACTTGAGGAGTTATTTAAAATGAATTGTTGGAAGATGGTGATGCATTAAAAATACTTATGACTTATATTTGCAGTTTTGTATTCGTGCTATAACTGGACAGACATTAATGTGGCCATAGCTGTTTTTTTCCATGACATGAAACCCTTTTGTTGAATTCTAAGACAGCAAGTTATGTCTATTTGACAAAATAAACCCACGAAGACCGAGGAAGTTATGGTAAATAGCAAGTTCTCTTCCATTAACACTATATATGTGTAAATGCATTTAATTAAGCTGCGTGTGTGCATACAATAACGAATAATTCAATTAATGAGCAAGTTAATAAAAAAATGATTGAACGCTATTTGATAAAGCATTTCAATTTGTCGCCATTACATCCATTTTACGGAAGGAGAACAATAAGCTATTGTTATTAGACAGTATTCACAAAAAACCTAGTTGACAATGTTGGTATCTTACTGATCAGACGGTTTATGATAAAAATAATACATTCTACCTTAATTTACGTAATATATCAAAGTGTCGTCACTTCTTATCTGTATTACACTAACACAGAAAGCAAAGTAACAGTAAATGAGCCGCGCCATGAGAAAACCAACATAGTGGGTTTGCGACCAGCATGGATCCAGACCAGCCTGCGCATCCGCGCAGTATGGTCAGGATCCATGCTGTTCGCTTTCAAAGTCTATTGCCATTAGAGAAACTGTTAGCGAATAGCATAGGTCCTGACCAGACTGCGCGGATGCGCAGGCTGGTCTGGATCCATGCTGGTCGCAAAGCCACTATGTTGATTTTCTCATGGCACGGCTCAAATGAAAAATGCAGTTCTTGTGATGAATGCACTTTCCTGCTTAGAAAATTGCTTTTCTGGCCTAGATCTATGATGAATTGGATGGTTATAATCGATTTGCGAAACAGTGTGTTGAACAATCTATAGCATAATAAATACTTACTAGATATGTATGAAGAAATGATGATAAATCTTGTATTTAAAACAATATGTTCCCTTTTATAGTCGATATTTATATATATATCCAGCATAAATGTTCACAATGATTTAATTAATATTATACAACTGATAAAACTCCATTATTTCATATACACACTTTATAATAATTTACATCCAATTATTTGAACTGCATAGTACTGCCTTTAGCAAAAGTATGTTCCCTTTCTGGTATGTTGATCTGCTAATATTAGAAAACATTGTTGCAAACAGAATGTAACATTAAAACTCAATACGAAATCTTGTTTCATACCGTACTGTATAGTTCAGTACACCGCTCGTACTTCTATCGACTTTTATTTGTAGGACACAAGAGAATAATTTCCTTCAAATGCAATGCTATCGGCGTTGGATTTCGTTCAATTAGTATAATAAATATACTAGGTATAACATTTTACACTCTGTTTACATTTACTTTATAAAACGTCGATACTTAAATATACTAAATCTAATGGAAGTTTATTTAATATATCAATATAAAATATGGCTGCTGGAAGCTGTTTGTAAAGTTTCGCTATGATCTTGCTAGACAACACTTATAATACACGTTATTTTTATATATCTTCGTATATTTTGCTTTATATGCATATTAAAAGCATAATTTATGGTATCTATTGTTTCTTAAAAGTTACAGTTACTTTAAGCAATGAAGAATTCTGAAATATTGTATGCATTTCAAATTTAATAAGATCTATAACATTTGTGCAAAGATTTAAAGTGAATATATAGTACAAGGAAATGCATCCTGCTTCATTAAGAAAGTTTAACATTCAATTTGTTCACTTGTTCCAAGTGGTATCAGTATTATGAAACGGACAGATGTAGCGAAAGACTTAAAGGGCAATGAAAGCCTGAAAGTAAGTTCATTTTATGTGAAAGCTGACTACCAGTCGTATTTAGAAAACGAAAATAAACGTTATCTTCTTAAAGGAATTTACAATTTAACGTACTAGGTGGGTGTTTCTGGCTGTAATAAGTGTGGATATAAGGATTAAATGCTATTTTTATGAATATAGACGAGAATAGACCATATAAGGACTTCTTGTCAATCAGCTAAAATTAGCTAGACAAAGTGCGATTCGTGTATTAGAAGGAAGTTTCAATATGGTTTATACACGTCTAAACGCACAAATCTCGTTGTTAATTTTGAATCAAACCGTCATTTAATTTACCTCACACATTCAATAATTTATGTCACAAATAAAATCTATAAGAATATTCGTTAGAACGTAGAATACAACTACCTTTTTGTAGAATCGGTTTGACAGTCTTTAAATATGTTCTCGCTGTTAATTTTGAATCAAACAGTCATTTAATTTACCTCCCACATTCAATAATTTATGTCACAAATAAAATCTATAAGTATATTCGTTAGAACGTAGAATACAACTACCTTTTTGTAGAATCGGTTTGACAGTCTTTAAATATGTTCTCGCTGTTAATTTTGAATCAAACAGTCATTTAATTTACCTCCCACATTCAATAATTTATGTCACAAATAAAATCTATAAGTATATTCGTTAGAACGTAGAATACAACTACCTTTTTGTAGAATCGGTTTGACAGAGTCTTTAAATATGTTCTCGCTGTTAATTTAGAATCAAACCGTCATTTAATTTACCTCCCACATTCAATAATTTATGTCACAAATAAAATCTATAAGAATATTCGTTAGAACGTAGAATACAACTAACTTTTGTAGAATCGGTTTGACAGAGTCTTTAAATATGTTCTCGCTGTTAATTTAGAATCAAACCGTCATTTAATTTACCTCCACATCAATAATTTATGTCACAATAAAATCTATAAGAATATCGTTAGACGTAGAATACCAACACCTTTTGTAGAACCGGTTTGACAGGTCCTTTAAATAGTTTCTCGCTGTAATTTAGAATCAAACCGCATTAATGTACCTCCCGCATTCAATAATTTTATGTCACAAATAAAATCTATAGTATATTCGTTAGAACGTAGAATACAACTACCTTTTTGTAGAATCGGTTTGACAGATCTTTAAATATGTTTCCGCTGTAATTTTGAATCAAACCGTCATTTAATTTACTCCACATTCAATAATTTATGTCACAATAAAATCTATAAGTAATATTCGTATAGAACGTAGAATACAACTAACTATTTGAGAATCGTTTGACAGAGTCTTTAAATATGTTCTCGCTGTTAATTTTGAATCAAACCGTCATTTAATTTACCTCCAATCAAAATTTATGTCACAATAAAATCTATAAGAATATTCGTATGAACTTTAGATACACAACTACTTTGTAGAATCGGTTTGACAGAGTCTTTAAATAGTTCTCGCTGTTAATTTTGAATCAAACCGTCATTTAATTTACCTCACATTCAATAATTTATGTCACAAATAAATCTATAAGAATATTCGTTAGAACGTAGAATACTACTAACTTTTGTAAATCGGTTTTTGACAAGTCTTTAATATTTTCGCTGTTAATTTGAATCAAACCGTCATTAATTTACGTCCCACATTCAATAATTTATGTCACAAATAAAATCTAAAGAATATTCGTTAGAACGTAGAATCAACTACCTTTTTGTAGAATCGGTTGTACAGAGTTCTTTAAATATGTTTCGCTGTTAATTTAGAATCAAACCGTCATTAATTTACCTCACACATTCAATAATTTATGTCACAAATAAAATCTATAGAATATTCGTTAGAACGTAGAATACAACTAACTTTTGTAGAATCGGTTTAACAGAGTCTTTAATATGTTTCTCGCTGTTAATATTAAGATAAACGTCATTTAATTTACCCACATTCCAATAATTTATGTCACAAATAAAATACTAAGAATATTCGTTAGAATTAGAAAACAACTAATTTTGTAGAATCGGTTGACAGAGTCTTAAATATGTTCTCGCTGTTAATTTAGAATCAAACCGTCATTTAATTTACCTCCCACATTCAATAATTTATGTCACAAATAAAATCTATAAGTATATTCGTTAGAACGTAGAATACAACTAACTTTTGTAGAATCGGTTTAACAGAGTCTTTAAATATTAGGTTATGAAATATGCAACACCAACACGTTCTTCTGTACCGACGTAAGCGAAACTCTACACTGACTTCACTCAACTAATTCAAATGGGTGATATTCTATTGCTTTTGATGCTTGACTGTCCACGCTCGATTTCAACGTATATGTTTCCTGAACACACATATCATTATCATTATTATCATAATACCAGATTTATAAAGCGCCCTTTTCATGATCAATTTCACGTTCAAAGGCGCTTTACATAGTTCAAATGCAGCCACACAGGGCGCATAATTCATCCTCTACTAGTACAGACACAGAGCGATCTGACCAGAGGGACAGAGTGAGACAAAGCCCCAACGACAGGGAGATCAGAAATCAGATACAGTCTTGTCCGGCTAACATAGCCTAGCTCGTTGCGAATAGACAGCCTGGTTCTTTAACGTGCCCAGTGTATAGCACTGATACACGCAAGGATTGCCTGGGTTCCTGACCAGTACACCTCTAGTTGGGTGGGAAACACTGAAAAGGTTTCTGAAAATTCCCGAGTAGCCGCCGGGGATCCCCCGACCTCAGGATTGGAAGGCCAGTGTGCACACCACTGCGCTATCCGTCCACCCATACATATAGTAATTTTAATCAGTTGATATTTTCAAAGGTATGATAAACAGAATATAGAGTGGCAGAATCAAGGCAAGACAAAGACTACTTAATAACCTTAATGTTCGTTTCCCCATAAGATGATAGATTATGGCTCTTCCCATAAGATGATAGGTTAAGGCTCTTCCCATATGATGATAGGTTATGACTCTTAACGAGGTTAAGTGGAATAGGTCTAGATACTTTATTTGTGCCTTCTCGGTATTTAGCAAAATAGTCTACAGAAAAATAATCACAGAAGATTGTGAGTGTAAGCGCATAAATTGTACGCTATCGTTTACAGAGAAGGTAATGCTATTGGACTGCCGTAAAACGTCTTACTTGCACTCTGCCTCATGTAGTTCTGGGACGTCTGTGTATGAAAAGAATTGGAACCATTGCCTTACCCTTGCATGATCGTAAGAGGCGACTAGTAGGGTGTTAACACTTGGTTTTGCAGAAACTCTGTGATTCCAGCAGGTGTGCAAATTTTGATTCCATACCTCATGTTTTTATTTCGATGTAAATGAGACGTGGAAGCAAAATTTGTAGTCCTGTTTGGCGCCATATAACCTATACCGTGTTGGTGCGCCGTAAAACCCAAATAAATAAATAAATAATACTTGCACTCTGTTTTGTTATGAATCTGTATAACACCAATGCTAGGCCTCAGTCAAATTTCACGCCAAAAAAAATTACGTAATTGCTTAGCTAAGTATGTCATTTCATATGCTTGTTTATGCCCTTTATGCGGCTTTAGTGTTGACTTTTTCATCTATATCAGAACTGCATATGACTATTATATAGATCAAAACACAGCAATTCTAAATTTTACAGAAAAAAAGTATAGAAATAAGAAAAATATATTTAAGCAAAATGACTGAAATAAGTACTGCAGACAAATACTACTAACCATAGTGTAACATTGTTATAGAAAAGAAAATCCACATTAAATAACAATAACGTTAGCAATACCATGATTTTAAAATAACAGCCTTAACTAAGTAATTACTTAAGTTTTTTTTCGTGAAATTGGGGCCAAAAAGCTACTTTGTTTGGACTTCTGCGACTTCCATTTACACATAAAGTAAGGAATTCTGATGCTTGCAAATGTCATTAAGCTTATCCAAGACGCGTTAGAATGAAACACTTCAGCACTGGAGTGAAATTAAATCCACTGGGAATAACATAACATATTTAACGATATGTAGTGTAATAGAAGGTTAAAGTGTGGTTCAGTAATTTGTTTAAAGAAGAGAAAATACAATAAACGCAGTTTTGCCTTAAGTATGGCAGAACTAGCTGACACTAAACATTCCAAACATTTCCAGTTGATCAGTATTAATTTTTCAATTGGAAGTTTTAGGACCTTCTGAAACTTTCAGGTGGTAATAATTAATTATGTTATTTAAACAGAGCTAAATAGTTATAACAAACAATAACACAGTGGTGTTTATTGTTTCCCAATGCAGACTTACCAATTTTCTTACGTAAATAAGATAAAGGTGTCGTTATTATTTGAGACTAAAATATAATTATTCAAGGAAATGAGGGGAATTATTTTATAACTGGCGTACACACGTACATACGTTCAAACGTGCCTAGTCGAAAAACATTGTCTCCTAGGAATTGGGCAATATGGAAATGAAGAACTTTCCGGATGAAAAATATTAAAGAAAATAGAAGTGATCTATCAGCTGGTTAACATTTCCCCATTAGAGGATTGGTAAACAATATTAGGCCCAGCTAATGTTTGTTCAGCCGTCACTGGCTCGATTGTAACTATCAGGGAAACGAAGACTTAAATCTGTGTTGCTCATGTACTCTATATACGTATATTCGTTACTCCGAAAAAGCAATACTTCAGATGATTGTGACAGTCCTTGTTTTCTATATAGGACAGCAAACCGTTTTAACTATATTACTTTGGGAGCAATATAAATGAAGACTGAGTAGAATTACCTTGTTTTCTTAATCATTACACATGAAAGAAGACAATTTTATTATCAAAAGATGGGAGGTATCGAGATGTTTCGTGTTCAATTTCCAGTTAAAGAACGTTTAATAAGATGTCCTTAAGACACTAGGTACATTTTATGCATCCTCGCATGGCATACTTATGTTTTTTGACAACATAGAAAGTGATGTCAGACGATCTTCAGCCTTTCCAAGAAGTACTGAGGCTCAACTTCAAAAGAACGTCTTCATTTTATTGATCTTCACCCAGCGATCACGCGGAGAGTGCAATATTTTGAAAAGAATGTGTGTGCTTTTTCATCTTTATTCCAATAGGGAGTTAATTTTGGTCCTTTCTTACGATTTAAAAGCACGACAAGCTAGCTTTTCATCTATGAAAATGTTTTGCATGCGTTATACATTGAAGGTGCAGAGCCCAGAGTTGGCAATATCTTTAAAAGGGTACATGGATATTGTTTGAGCCTCGTCAAATTGTTCTTAAAGAGTTGCTGACATTTCAGTTATAATTTTAAAAAGAATGTTGATTTTACGGAAGCGTAAAAGGGCCATCACTCGCTATTACATTTTGGTACGTAAAGGATATAAAATCGCAATTATGACATGCATTTATTCCTTTCTTACAAACATAGTGATAAAATAAAAAAAAAGTGTGATAAAAAACTCTTGTCATCAGTTTAACAATTTATTGCAAATCGTCTGGCTGATAACGTCAACCGCAAAATCTATCAGAGCATGGAATACAACCGAGCAAAATACAACAGACTCAGTTTAATCAAGTCTGGTCATGAAAAGATATGGAAAGTGCAACACCCTCATGTTCACGTTCCCTGGAACCAGCTAAAGCGGAATTCTATTACTCTGATATTGAATGGTCCCAATCACTCAGAAAATATAACAACACATCGATGTTCATCAGTTTTCTTTCCACCCCGTCAAACGATATATTATCAGGAACAGGATTTCAATACACTGAAACACGTATTTCGTGTAAACATATTTATCATCAAAACAAATTTGGTTTATTTCAAATACTCCTCTGTAAAAATGCTTCGCGTTCTGTCAGCGTGCAAATTTGAATTGAAAGAATATTGATGTAATATGGACTCATCTGCATGTGGTTTTAGGTTTCAAATGAAAACAAAAAATGAAATATTAGAACTTCCTGCCAGTTGTATGTTTACATGCGACAGTTTGAGTTACGATACATTATCGCAATTCAACGTTTGTTTCAATTCCATGATCAAAAAATAAAGAAACTTTGAGAAGGATAGGTGGCTTTCAAACAAATGAAGCGAATTCATGACACATACTGCTTTTCCTATAATTATTTCTAGCTGTTGCGTTTTCCTGTGTATTATAATGAAAATAAGTCTGATTCATAGTCAACAAACATCTGCATCATAAATAGTTATACAGAAAACACCAAATAGCTTTCTGAATAAGTGTTTGCTTTATGTTAAAAGTGCAACACAATTTTCTCCTGCATAATATTATCATTTAATACGATTGTTATCTATTTACGTTTGCATTATCAGAGACAGGGAAGAACTGTGTTTGAAAGTACATAACAAGAACCACACATACGTGTTATTTCGGTAGCATATGATACTAATGTAGTAAACTCATGATGCCTTTCGGCAATTTCCGTGTGATTACGATTTCACATAAGGCAATTCGGTATTCTTCGGACGTAACTATAGCTCAATGCCCACGTGGCTTTCCGTAGTAAACGGAAAATGCCGAGAAAGCTTATGGAGAATACGTAATTTGCAGATTGCCTCTACAGGTCCGCGACATTAACCCTAACCCTGTTAAATACGTATAATGAACTTGTCCATCTTTCAATTTGGACAGTACCATTCATTGTTAAAAGGGGTGCTTACCAAAAAGATACTGTCTGAATGGCGAACAGTGCAGATCATGATCAGACTGCAGTGATGTGCAGGCTGATCATGATCTACACTGGTCGCAAAAGCAGAATCAATCGTGTCCAGATGATAAGGGTTAAACAAATTTTAAGACGGAGTGTAACACAATTTAATGTAAAACCTATCTGTGGCAGTCGTGATTATTTTTAGGACAGATATGCTTCATCTTGCAGCATTTCGATTATTACGTCAAGCGCTTGATATATATTCTCTTCAGCTTTAAAGTCTGAGGTCTATTTTGAGACACACATAGGAAATAATCTAAATAGAAACTTCTGAATTTTCTTCAGGAATAATAAAACTGACAGCTGCACTATTCCCGATTGAATTCCTAACAGATCACAACAACGTCATAAACTTGGAAGGCAATTATCTGAAGTTTACGAAGATTATTAAACCATTTATATCTAGCATTTTTTCTTCTGTGACAGTATGTCTGTAGTTATACCATGGAATCGAATACAGTGCTTGCATTCTAAGACGAATTGTTGCTGGAACGAATGTATTAATAAAATAAAGAGATCGTGTTTACGTAGCAAGCTCTCTTTCATTCACAAGTGCAGGTGAAATACATAACAATTAATGTAACAAAATGTGCACATTTATAAAGAATAGTTTAACACAATGTTCAAACAGATATTCTAACACGATCCGCAGCAGTTGCTATATAAACATATAGCGCAATCGCCTATACATGAATCTACGATAAAATATAGCTCTTCCATTCCACCCTACGATTGTAACACGACCGTGAGATTCTACTCTGCTTCTGTTATATACCGACTAAATACTCGACTTTTTCAGTGCTATGTAGTAGTTATAAAAAATAATCAAATTTTCTGAAACAAACAATTTCTAACTGATGAATTTATTTGTTTATATTTTTACCGTAAGAAAATGTTTCAGCCCGGAAAGTTTCAACTTCAACACCAGTGCATCTATGTCTGGTCGTGTGTTTACAATTTCTGCGTTGTAGGCACCACAAATGTCAACTAGATTCTACTTTGACAGTGAATAAATTATAATTCATGTTCCAGTCTTCCAGACTCAAGTGTTAACGTGTTTATACAAACTCCAACGCAGTGATCTCCCGTGCCGCAATGTTCTGGCGTGTATGTTTCAGTGCCATCATGTAGGTGACGTGCACTATTTTTAAAAACTGCATATATAAACCTTGAATGAAGTATTTACTTCAGATTTCTATATCCGACCTTAGATGTTATTGAAAATAACATTTTTACAGCAGTAACTACTTAATACTTTAATTAAAATTTGCTGAATATCGGAAAATTCCGTTTTTATGTAACGCTTCCCATTCGTGGGGAGGTTTTTATAATAGCATATGGATATGGTCAGCCGAATGCCATATCGAATGTCATATCGAGCGAAAATGTAGTGCAGTAAAATGCGAAGAATTTGCGTGGTTAGAATCGAAATAATAAATATGTTCCAATAATTTTATCGGTTAATAAAATATGGGATACACACTCGTGATTTGATTATTACGCATCCGAACTCCTGCCCATATTTTATTAACTGATAAAATATAGGCACATATTTATTATTTCTTAATCAAAGGTTTCGCAACCATCTGTGTACAGTGTATGACTCCCGCTTTTACGTAAAGTAGAGACGGTGCAGTAGATATAGTTTATTTCTTGCACAAAGTCAAAGTTCGAAATGGCAAACGCTCTGGATTTTTTAATTTTATTTTGTGAAAAGATGCCTATTTCAGAAAATACATGTTTTATGACATATGTGTTTTCCTGCATAGATAATTGCTTTCTGGCCTAATGTATTGGTGTATTTGATAAAAACAGTCAAATCTGCTATCTACAACAGAATAAATTCCTACTGGATTTGTAAGAGGACTGGTAAAAATATTCTCAATAATTTACCCACTATTACACATCTCAGGCAACTCCATTACTTCGTATCACAATTATATCCCATTAAACGCAACTAAAAGGGTAGTGCTTTTATCTTAGCTATGTTATCCTCAGGTTATTTATCGTATGGTGATCTCTTAGTTTAATGACTTCAAGAAATTGTTGCGAAGAGAATTTAACATTAAAATCGATACGAATCTCGTTTCATAAAGTACTGTATATTAAATCATATTTCTGTAGGAACAGTCTATATCTTTTATCAAGTTAAAACATCAGTATCGGAAGTCGTGCAATTAAAGACTGTTTACAATAACTCTGTAAATTAATTAAAAATGTGAGTTACTTGAATACACTCCAATAGAACTACGTTCCGACGTAAGTCATGTCTCAACGATATCATGTGACATATCTCAACGATATCGTTGCGGTGTCGCTCCGTATGACCTTGTTGATTCATTTAATATTATGTGCAAGTTTGTGAAAATCCATTATGTGATGGGTGAATGCGAAACCCATGCAACTGTTGTAAAATAGTTATTTTGCTCTTATACATTATAGAAGACTTGTTTCATAAAAGCCACTTGTAAAATATTTGATTTTACGAATGATTAATCATTTCCTTGAAGTTTCAATTATAAACAGGTGCGCGTGGCACTTGCTTGAGTTCAAGGTTGTGTTTCCATGCAATGAATATAATTATTGTTAATTTTACAAGGAAAACATGAACAAACGAACAATATTTGTAGACCGACGGGCAAATTACATTCTCACACTATAAAGGCGCAAAATTTTTGTGTTTTGTTTTGAGTGAACGCTGCATATTATATACAGTTACTATCTGGAGGTTATGTAGACAAACTAAAATCTATTTGATTATTTCTGTTTTGCATTTCAAAACATGGAACATTTCTGAATACGACGGGAGCGCTGTAGCATAGGTGATCGTATACTGAACAATTTTATTTGCTTGATAGTATGCTCTCTTGTATTGACAATCGGCGATTTCGGTGCGATTTCACATTTTCATCCATCATTTCGGCCTTTTTTGCCACAAATGTAACTCATGAAAGCAAAATTTTCCCTATCAAACGGAGAATGTCGAAATCACGTACCGTTACGGAGGAAATTTAAACGAACCACCAGTCCACTATATTGACTGTATTAAGCTAAGGCTTGATCCTACCTCAAAATATTAAAAACAAATTTAAAACATATAGAAGCCGAATATATATAAAATCTACATTTGGCAGCTAATACCATCATAGAAACACTTGTATGAGTTCGATTGATATGTCATTCTCTTGATTTATTTTCTCGTCTATCGTAAAATCAAGCATTATTTTATAAACGCATGTTGAATGATCTAAATGTAAATTTCTAAAGATTCTTCAACAATAATAAAAACAGACAACTCCATTCCCTGTTGAGTCATAAATATGCAAGACTTGGGGGAATTATTTCAAGGGAATATTTTGAACAATGTTATTCATCCAAAAATATTTACGACATATTTTGCGCATCAATTTGGTATTCATGCTAAATTGCGAATTGCGACGACTATAAATCTATATACCAGTTCTGTGATGCAAGCTACCGTCCGCGATTTTATACCCTAGTATTAGTAAAATCATATTGCCTTTATTTAAAGTTTACAACATACAGTATATGCATCATAATGATCATAAGACTTATTTACAAACCTAAAACAGTTTTTACTCCATCCGCTTTTATAGAAGTAAATGTACTGAAATTATTGTACAAATTTAGGAATGACTGGCGATTTGCAGTAAGGAAAAGTTTGAAGTGTCCTAATTCATTTTATATGTTAGTATTCATAGCGATAACCTACGTTTGTTAAAATAATTCAGGACAATAATTGAAATTAATGAATCATATTGAAGTACGGCTAGTTTTGCGATAACTTGTTTTGGATTCTAAAACACTTGATGGCGTGTGCATTAACAAAGGGAAATAATCAATTACATAAAAACATTTTACAGTATTTCAGAGAAAATAAATTCCTGTTTTGTGATAAATGTGCTTTTCTGCTTAGAAAATTGCGTTCTGGCTTAATGATGTACTGAAAATTTACAACTGTGTACAAATTTACAATTGACAGATAAATTCTCGCTGGATATGTGTAAGATATCGGTAACAAAAGTTTTCCTTTTATAGTCAAAACGTAATACAATTATCATTTAGCCGTAATATTCTCAATACTTCACCCACAGCAATAACTTCATTATTTTGTACACACCAAAAATAAGATTTCATAACCTAGTATTAGTAAAATCATACTACTTTTATTTAAAGTGTACACCATACAGGGTATGCACCATAAGCCGACCTGTATAGTAGACGAAATTGTTGCAAAGATAATTCAGTAAGAACGTTTGGTTCACACCGCATTGTATTGTGCAATTCATCACACGTATTTACATTTACTTTGTAGGAAATGACAACATTTTTCCTTTCAACAGCTTGTATTGACTTTTAGAACATATGTGTTATATATCAGATAGATAATACACAAGATATGAAATATAATAGTTAGATTGTATTTTCTCTGCAAAATGCCAGTTATGAACATAAAATAAAATCTGAAAATTAGAAGACTAGAAAGTTATATTATTAAGAAGTAAAAGGTAATGTAGAGTCTCTGAAAGCATTGAGATTCCCTATATCTTCTATATAAAACTGACTTTTTTCAAAGAGCTAGCAAACATAGCTAGACCCATTTCAGAGAACAAATCCTTTCCTCATTTTAAAGAGTTATGATAAAACTGATATAAAATGAAGAGAAAAGTAGGGGTCATGTATCGTCTAAGAGAGATTTCTCTGGTCACATTACTGTAAACTGACATCAAAATCACACTTCTGTGACCCGGAAGTACTACTCATACTAAAATTGAGCGTGACTTCACCGAATACAACCTGCTCTCCCACGTTTCCTACCAAAATGTCAACAATACATCCACAGTGAAATTTAAACAAAAACTAGCCTCAATTTAGACCTCTGTTAAGCGAAAAATTACTATTCAAATACTTGACAGCCATTACGCGACTAGACCAGATGGCTCACACGCTGGTTCCTTTTAGTTTAGTTAGGCCGGGAGATAACACGAAAACAAAAGCTATACGCGTGCGTTATAAAGAAACTCTAGTATAAAACCCATTCGAAAGAAAATGTATAATATAATTACGTACTGCTGACCAGTCATTTTGCTTTAATCATTTCTATACTTATGTATAACGCGTTAACGCGCTGTTTAAAATCAATAAATATATAGCTTTGAGTAGACGCAAAGCGATACGGGTCTTAACCTGTCAGGTGTATTGGAAAAACGTTACCGCTTGTCAAAATACTGCATTCCGATTGGCTGATGGTAGTGATGTGTTATATACTGGAGTTCTACAGGTAATATCATTCGATTAGAGGATCTAGTAAAGCGCACATCACGGTTTATGCTGTATGAACGATTAAATTAGGTGCTTGTATTTCATTTTCGTATCGGGTTTATTAAAGACATTTTGCTTTAATCATTTCTATAATTATGTATGAAGCGTTAACGGCGCTCTTTAAAATCAATATATATAGCGTGGAGTAGACGTAAAGCGATACGGGTCTTAACCTGTCAGGTGTATTGGGAAAATGTTACCGCTTGTCAAAATACTGCATTCCGATTGGCTGTTGGTAGTGAAACGATATTTCTATTCAACCATCTAAAGATTTGATTCATTAGGCGAATTTATCCGGACAGATAAGTTGTATGAACGATTAAATTAGGTATTTCTGTTTCTTTTTCGTATCGGGTAAATTCATGACATTTTGCTATAATCATTTCTATAATTATGTATAAAGCGTTAACGGCGCTGTTTAAAATCAATATATGTGTAGCGTGGAGTAGACGTAAAGCGATACGTGTCTCAACCTGTCAGGTGTATTGGAAAAACGTTACCGCTTGTCAAAATAATGCATTCCGATCGGCTGTTGGTAGTGAAACGATATTTCTATTCATCCATTGATTCATTAGGCGAATTTATCCGGACTGGTAAGTTGTATGAATAATTTAGTTAATTATTTCTATTGTATTTCGTATCGGGTTTATTAAAGAAACTGTAATCATTATATTAATGCGCTCATAAATCGCGCTATGTAAAATTATCGTATTTGTACGTTATAGTACGGATTTAAGCCTGTCAAAATAGTTTATTCTCTGATCAGTATTCAGACTTACCGTTGTCATTTGCAGAAGAGAACGCCTGATCCCCGCAAAATTCGTCTGCGCCGGTGAAAGTGTTAACGGTAAAGTTTTCCATGTCACCCGTATGAATTCCAATGGATGACGGCTGTGCACTCTCTTATATACGATTCGCTTTCTGAATTCGCGATGTCATTCGTTAATAATATTGAGCGTCGATTGGTTAAAATTTCGACGTTTTCATTGGTCAAAACGACTTTATTGGAGACGTTTTATTGGTTCGTTTCCCTGACTTCTGATTGGCTATTTTATGTTTAGAAACGAAGGTATTAATCTGTATTCTAAAAGTGTTGGTTCATTTTAGCGTGGGATATCGACGGGTTTACATCCGTTGAGTGCGTAATAGTTGTCTTTTAATTTCATTTTATAAATAGGTATTCTCGTATAGTTTTAATGACTGGTCAGCAGTACGTAATTATATTATACATTTTCTTTCGAATGGGTTTTATACTAGAGTTTCTTTATAACGCACGCGTATAGCTTTTGTTTTCGTGTTATCTCCCGGCCTAACTAAACTAAAAGGAACCAGCGTGTGAGCCATCTGGTCTAGTCGCGTAATGGCTGTCAAGTATTTGAATAGTAATTTTTCACTTAAAAGAGGTCTAAATTGAGGCTAGTTTTTGTTTAAATTTCACTGTGGATGTATTGTTGACATTTTGGTAGGAAACGTGGGAGAGCAGGTTGTATTCGGTGAAGTCACGCTCAATTTTAGTATGAGTAGTACTTCCGGGTCACAGAAGTGTGATTTTGATGTCAGTTTACAGTAATGTGACCAGAGAAATCTCTCTTAGACGATACATGACCCCTACCTTTCTCTTCATTTTATATCAGTTTTATCATAACTCTTTAAAATGAGGAAAGGATTTGTTCTCTGAAATGGGTCTAGCTATGTTTGCTAGCTCTTTGAAAAAAGTCAGTTTTATATAGAAGATATAGGGAAAACTATTTAGGCTATTGTGACCTGTAGGGCTGACCCTCGATATGCGCGAACACGCCCTAGATAAGTATACAAGACATTCCTAAACATTTTCATAAATACGTCATTAGAATTCAAAATGGCCGCCGCACACGCGCACTTATTATGAATTCTTATATGCAAATGAGTTACTAATTATAGTAACTAGGTCATCCAAGATGGCGCCCGTTTGTTTGCCCCCAAAGTGGCCCCTATACTACTTATATTTATTAAGCTAAATTGAGTCGTTTATGTAGGCTGCAGGACCAAAGACGTCATTTATTAAGGTTTTAAGTTTAAAGGTGAAGGTCGTATGATGTTTAAGGTCATCTATATTTAGGTCAGTATAGTAGGTCTTGTCACAAGGACTGAAGATTGTGTGTATGAACTAATCAGGCCATTCCTGTGGGCTGTAGCCAAAAGGGTTTAATCGGACGGACGGGCAGTTCAATCGCTATATGCCCGTGGGTGGGAGGGGAATAAAAAGGTAATGAAATTCATGTACTGCATCATATTAAAGAAAGTAATTCTGAAGAAATAACTCCAACATATTTGTTGTGTCTATAGTACATGTGCGTTTATTATGTTGAATATCTACACAAAGTTATTTAATACCCATGCATAGATGACAAAGCTACAATCCATAAAAGAAACGTGTCAATGTGTCTACATGAAGAAGAAAAAGCAAAACAAAACATTTAAACAAAACCTTCAAAATTTTGTCTTTCTGCGATGTTATTACGTATACAAGTAAAAGTCCGTGACCTCACAGTATACGTGGAACTCATACCCGAGGCATACGTTCCTGACCCCGCAGTATTCCTGACACTTATTCCCGAGGCGTACGTCCGTGAACTCTGAGTGTACGTGACACTCGTGTACACAAGGCGCACGTCCCCGTCCTCAGGGTGTATGTGGCGCTCATACCCGAGGCATACCTCCATAACGAGTATTCCTGATTTATTCGTGAAGTAGATACTACGCAGTGTTCCGTATCGGACAATTATCACAGTCAGTGTTTTTGGCAAAGACGTAGAAATGGGATAAGAAATTGGTCCCAAATTTTCACAAATTTCAAAAGTTAACGAAAACATGACAACTATCTCGCCTTTGGTGTACACATTATCGCCATTTTTAAAGGGATATGTTGCCTTAGATATTTTTTCACTTTTCAATAATTACGTTCACCGTATCTATATTAAATAATTTGAGACTAAGGGCTTCAATTAAAACGAAGTTTGAAATTGAAACTTTCAAGTCTGTTCTTTTTTTTGTAAATACTATAGCAAACATATCAATACCTGACGTTATATAACTGTAACTTACGTTTTCATTTTGTATCAAATCAGACATAAACCTAATAAAATTAAATTATTTTTGATGCAGGCATTTTTCTCTGAAAATTTGGGACTATTTTCCTATGTTATTTCCATTAACCAATTTCAAACCGAACAAGCTTCAATATCGTTTTGAATTGCCTTTAATATTTAATCCATACTTTGTTATAAGGTGATGAATTAAACATATTTAAAGAAACAACACAGTCGTTGAAAATACCAGTGCTTATGGGTTTTCTGTTTTATATCTTGTCATTTAAGCGCAAGAATAATGAAAAAAAAATTCCTTCATTTTCCTAAATTATAGTTCCCGACCTATTTTCTTAACAATTTTGTATTATATGCATATATGTAAAAATCAAAATGCCTACCTTATATTGACATTTTTATAACAAATCCCTAAGAGGAATCCGAACGTCGTTTCACTTGTTCGAGCAAACTAAACTAAGATGAAACCTAGTCTTACGCTATATAATCACATTGTTTTTTATAAGTCCATCACATGAAGGATAATTACAATGTTGATCATAAAAATGCCATACTCCTAAAACACTAAGAAGGGAAGGAATAGTAAAAACACAATATAATTATCCTACTGCTTGTTGCTAATTAAGAGTAATTACGAAAGAAAAAAAGACTCTCAATCCACGGGTCAAGAGTTCGACCACCAGCGAGGAAAATGTTCAACGCACGTGTTATGTGTATCAACAGAACTGTGTGTTTAAAATGGTACACAGACTGGTATATATTTATAGCTTAACACAGATAGTATTAATGTCCACTACCGCTGGAACAGGCAGTATTTTTTATAACAAACAACTGCGGCTGCATGATATCTAAATTGTCAATGTACATACGCGGTTATTTATACATTTAGTAAAGTTAAATACCATAGATGGGGAATGTCTACCTTTAAAGGTAATATTTGAATATATCTGGTGGCGGTTGTCAAGACTTCCATGTTGTTCCAAATTCTTGACATGTGGCGGTTAGGTCAGCCTCCACCAGTATATCTTAACGCTGTGTAATAAAAAGTTTGTTTGTTTCAAGTATACTGTATTAGGCCTTGTTCCCAGGGCCCCGACATTTGCATTTTAACCATATACTTTATATCATATGTATTTGTATATTGACATTTATGTGAAGCTGTGACCAATCTCTGCCAAACATTAATCAAAACGAAATTAGATATTAATTGCTATAGTACTTTGTTAATAGTAAAAATAATGTAATCATACAACTGTCTTGAGTTGATCTTTTATAGTATTATTATTGCTCTGTGCTAAGCTATCTTCAGTAAATAAAATTGGCATTAAATAGCTTTTATACATTTAATTAATGTGAGGATATTGCCAATATGTGTATTCTCGCACTTTGCATTAAGTTCCGTTACATGTTTGAGGCTTTAGCGATTATACAATTTTCCTTAATTTAAAAGTAATCAGCTTCATCAAAAATGGCTTCTGCAGCTGTAAGAGACCAGTGTATTACATGTCTTCTAGTGAAAATATGAAATATAATCGTATAATATCGTATTATACATCTGGTAAATTCAAAACAAAAACTATTAAATAAACAATTGTGAATGTACGCATAATCGAGTATTATTTGTTTAAATACATTGGAAATTGGAGAGAAATATGTGCATCCTTCACAAGATCGATCAAAATTAAGTGGTGAAAGTAATAAATTCGATGCTCCATCTATGAACAAATTACTGTATAAAACTGAAATTAATATCCTCTATTTCATCATTAATCTTTCTGGACGAAGCACTCTACCGCTGCGATTTAGATCAACGTTTAATTAATAGCCAACTTGTTATGAATGAAAATATCTTAAGGACATATATTGACCTGAATTATAATAATGAACATTGATTTTGTCGTGCGCATTTTCTTTAACCAATAAGTAATATAGAATGTGCGACGCGTGTAACAACCACATTTGTAATAAAAACCAGATTTGTAATAATTATAACAATTCTCGTTTTTATTACAAAGTGGTTGCAAAGGTTCAACCACATTTGTAATAACCAGATTTGTAATAAAAATCGCAAACTTTTTTTTCGGGAGATGTGTTTTCCCACGTGATATTCAAGCTTAGGCATGCGTTATTTAGCACGTGCAGGTCGAATTAAACTGTCCTTGGTCATTTAAGACTCCAAATGTTTTACCCGAAATCCTTGTTCATGGACATATTTTACTTTAGAAAATTATTACATTTCTCGTTTTTATTACAAAAGTGGTTGCAAAGGTTCAACCACATTTGTAATAACCAGATTTGTAATAAAATCGCAAACACTTTTTTTCGGGAGATGTGTTTTCCCACGTGATATTCAAGCTTAGGCATGCGTTATTAAGCACGTGCAGGTCGAATTAAACTGTCCTGGGTCATTTAAGACTCCAAATGTTTTACCCGAAATCCTTGTTCATGGACATATTTTACACTAGAAAATTATTACATTTCTCGTTTTTATTACAAAAGTGGTTGCAAAGATTCAACCACATTTGTAATAACCAGATTTGTAATTAAATCGCAAAAACTTTTTTTCGGGAGATGTGTTTTCCCACGTGATATTCAAGCTTAGACATGCGTTATTAGGCACGTGCAGGTCGAATTAGACTGTCCTGGGTCATTTAAGACTCCAAATGTTTTACCCGAAATCCTTGTTCATGGATATATTTTACTTTAGCAAATTATTACATTTCTCGTTTTTATTACAAAAGTGGTTGCAAAGGTTCAACCACATTTGTAATAACCAGAATTGTAATAAAATACGCACACTTTTTTTTTTCGGGAGATGTGTTTTCCCACGTGATATTCAAGCTTAGGCATGTGTTATTAGGCACGTGTAGGTCGAATTAAACTGTCCTGGGTCATTCAAGACTCCAATTGTTTTACCCGAAATCCTTGTTCATTGATATTTTACTTTAAAAAGTTATTACATTTCTCGTTTTTATTATAAAAGTGGTTGCAAAGGTTCAACCACATTTGTAATAACCAGATTTGTAATAAAAATCGCAAACACTTTTTTTCGGGAGATGTGTATTTCCACGTGATATTCAAGCTTATGCATGTGTTATTAAGCACGTGCAGGTCGAATTAGACTGTCCCGGGTCAATTAAGACTCCAAATGTTTTACCTGAAATCCTTGTTCATGGACATATTTTACTTTAAAAAAATATTACATTTCTCGCTTTTATTACAAAAGTGATTGCAAAGGTTCAATCACACTTGTAATAACCAGATTAGTAATAAAAATCGCAAACACTTTTTTTCGGGAGATGTGTTTTCCCACTTGATTTTCAAGCTTAGGCATGCTTAGGAATTAAACTGTCATGGGTCATTTAAGACTCCAAATGTTTTACCCGAAATCCTTGTTCATGGACATATTTTACTTTAGAAAATTATTACATTTCTCGTTTTTATTACAAAAGTGGTTGCAAAGGTTCAACCACATTTGTAATAACCAGATTTGTAATAAAAATCGCAAATTGTTTTTTTGCGAGATGTGTTTTCGCACGTGATATTCAAGCTAATGCATGTGTTATTAAGCACGTGCAGGTCGAATTAAACTGTCCTGGTTCATTTAAGACTCCAAATATTTTACCTGAAATCCTTGTTCATGGACATATTGTACTTTATAAAAGTATTACATTTCTCGTCGGTTACTAACATAAAGAGACTGTTGTACTGATTTTAATATCATTGACATTTTTATCATCATTATAAACATTATCATAATAATAATAGTAATAATAATAATCCTCATCATCTTGGGCTGGTCCGTTCTAGGATCAATGGTAAGATTAATTGTCCTAAACTGTATTACCTAAATACTGTTGAAAGCAGGTTCTCTGAATCCAACAAACAAATATAATATTCATCAAAACCATTATACAGATTGCCAAAATTCGAGACGTTTGCAGTAATAGGTGTAATATGACCACTACAGATTGACAATAAATGGTGGTTATTTGTACCAAAGTATTTGGAAATCTGACTAAAGCGAGTTATGATTCGGGCACAAACATTATATATTACACAAAATAACAAAACAAATCTAAGTTCAAAGCTGTGACCTTGATCTTGGGAGATAGCAACAAGGATCATGATCGCAACACACCTTCTATCCATGCTGGTTATTTGTTCCAAATAATTTGAAATTTCTAACTATGCATTGGCAAGTTATACACAAATCACACAAACTCCGCTGTTTCACGGCGATATTATAATAAAAGAAGGCCTGTTAACTCATAGGCGGGCTCAATGAGGTGAGGATAATTAGAAAATAAGGTGTATATTCTTAGAATCTCATAGACATTAGTTCGCAGCACAAGATCGGGCCCTCCTAGACTTAAGGTTGACAAGTTGTACATAATTTGTACCATGACATAGCAACGTCCTGTCTGTCAACCAACTTGAAACAGCTCTGGATGACGAAAGATAGCTACAAATGTATGTCGCCACCGGGTTTGAACCAGTGACCTGAACTTGTAGATAAACATTTCAGCTAGTCGAGGTAACAGTAGAAGTAGCTGAAGTTGTAATCATATTAAAGTGGAGTTTGTGTGTTCGTGCAGTTATATATACATGTATAAGTTTTTGTCCTTGGTATAACTTGCCAATGCATAGTTAGAAATTTCAAATTATTTGGAACAAATAACCAGCATGGATAGAAGGTGTGTTGCGATCATGATCCTTGTTGCTATCTCCAAGATCAAGGTCACAGCTTTGAACTTAGATTTGTTTTGTTATTTTGTGTAATATATAATGTTTGTGCCCGAATCATAACTCGCTTTAGTCAGATTTCCAAATACTTTGGTACAAATAACCACCATTTATTGTCAATCTGTAGTGGTCATATTACACCTATTACTGCAAACGTCTCGAATTTTGGCAATCTGTATAATGGTTTTGATGAATATTATATTTGTTTGTTGGATTCAGAGAGCCTGCTTTCAACAGTATTTAGGTAATACAGTTTAGGGCAATTAATCTTACCACTGATCCTAGAACGGACCAGCCAAAGATGATGAGGGTTATTATTATTACTATTATTATTATGATAATGTTTATAATGATGATAAGAATGTCAATGATATTAAAATCAGTACAACAGTATCTTTATGTTAGTAACCGACGAGAAATGTAATACTTTTATCAAGTATAATATGTCCATGAACAAGGATTTCAGGTAAAACATTTAGAGTCTTAAATGACCCAGGACAGTTCAATTTGACCTGCACGTGCTTAATAACGCATGCATTAGCTTAAATATCACGTGGGAAAACACATCTCTAAAAAAAAAACAATTTGCGATTTTTATTACAAATCTGGTTATTACAAATGTGGTTGAACCTT
Organism: Mercenaria mercenaria; assembly: GCF_021730395.1. Taxonomy (NCBI): domain Eukaryota; kingdom Metazoa; phylum Mollusca; class Bivalvia; order Venerida; family Veneridae; genus Mercenaria; species Mercenaria mercenaria. The sequence continues at coordinate 55,165,919 of NC_069369.1, forward strand.
TGCAACCACTTTTGTAATAAAAACGAGCAATGTAATAATTTTCTAAAGTAAAATATGTCAATGTTCGGGTAAAACATTTGGAGTCTTAAATGACCCATGACAGTTTAATTCGACCTACACGTGCTTAATAACGCATGCCTAAGCTTGAATATCACGTGGGAAAACACATCTCCCGAAAAAAAGTGTTTGCGATTTTTATTACAAATCTGGTTATTACAAATGTGGTTGAACCTTTGCAACCACTTTTGTAATAAAAACGAGCAATGTAATAATTTTTTAAAGTAAAATATGTCCATGAACAAGGATTTCGGGTAAAACATTTGGAGTCTTAAATGACCCAAGACAGTCTAATTCGACCTGCACGTGCTTAATAACGCATGCCTAAGCTTGAATATCACGTGGGAAAACACATCTACCGAAAAAAGTGTTTGCGATTTTTATTATAAATCTGGTTGTTACAAATGTGGTTGAACCTTTGCAACCACTTTTGTAATAAAAACGAGAAATGTAATAATTTTTTAAAGTTAAATATGTCCATGAACAAGGATTTCAGGTAAAACATTTGGAGTCTTAAATGATCCGAGACAGTCTAATTCGACCTGCACGTGCTTAATAACGCATGCCTAAGCTTGAATATCACGTGGGAAAACACATCTACCGAAAAAAGTGTTTGCGATTTTTATTATAAATCTGGTTATTACAAATGTGGTTGAACCTTTGCAACCACTTTTGTAAGAAAAACGAGAAATGTAATAACTTTTTAAAGTCAAATATATCCATGAACAAGGATTTCGGGTAAAACAATTGGAGTCTTAAATGACCCAGGACAGTTTTATTCGATCTGCACGTGCTTAATAACGCATGCCTAAGCTTGAATATCACGTGGGAAAACATATCTCCCGTAAAAAAGTGTATGCGATTTTTATTACAAATGTGGTTATTACAAATGTGGTTGAACCTTTGCAACCACTTTTGTAATAAAAACGAGAAATGTAATAACTTTTTAAAGTAAAATATATCCATGAACAATGATTTCGGGTAAAACAATTGGAGTCTAAAACGACCCAGGACAGTTTAATTCGACCTGCACGTGCCTAATAACGCTCTCCTAAGGTTGAATATCACGTGGGAAAACACATCTTCCGAAAAAGAAAGTTTGCGTTTTTTATTACAATTCTGGTTATTACAAATGTGGTTGAACCTTTGCAACCACTTTTGTAATAAAAACGAGAAATGTAATAATTTTATAAAGTAAAATATGTCCATGAACAAGGATTTCGGGTAAAATATTTGGAATCTTAAATGACCCAGGACAGTCTAATTCGACCTGCACGTGCTTAATAACACATGCCTAAGCTTGAATATCACATGGGAAAACACATCTCCCGAAAAAAAGTGTTTGCGATTTTTATTACAAATCTGGTTATTAAAAATGTGGTTGAACCTTTGCAACCACTTTTGTAATAAAAACGAGAAATGTAATAACTTTTTAAAGTAAAATATATCCATGAAAAAGGATTTCGGATGACACATTTGGAGACTTAAATGACCTAGGACAGTTTTATTCGACCTGCACGTGCTTAATAACGCATGCCTAAGCTTGAATATCACGTGGGAAAACACATCTCCCGAAAAAAATGTGTTTGCCATTTTTATTACAAATGTGGTTGAACCTTTGTAACCACTTTTGTAATAAAAACGAGAAATGTAATAATTTTTTAAAGTAAAATATGTCCATGAACAAGGATTTTGGGAAAAACATTTGGAGTCTTAAATGGCGCATGACGGTATAATTCGACCTGCACGTGCTTAATAACGCTTGCCTAAGCTTGAATATCACGTGGGGAAACACATCTCCCGAAAAAAGTGTTTGTGATTTTTATTACAAATCTGGTTATTACAAATGTGGTTGAACCTTTGCAACCACTTTTGTAATAAAAACGAGAAATGTAATGATTTTCTAAAGTATAATATATCCATGAACAAGGATTTCAGATAAAACATTCAGAGTCTTAAATGACCCAGAACAGTTCAATTCGACCTGCACGTGCTTAATAACGCATGCCTAAGCTTGAATATCACGTGGGTAAACACATCTCCCGAAAAAAAAAGTGTTTGCCATTTTTATTACAAATGTGGTTATTACAAATGTGGTTGAACCTTTGCAACCACGGTTGTAATAAAAACGAGAAATGTAATAATTTTTTAAAGTAAAATATGTCCATGAACAAGGATTTTGAGAAAAACATTTGGAGTCTTAAATGGCCCATGACAGTATAGTTCGACCTGCACGTGCTTAATAACGCATGCCTAAGCTTGAATATCACGTGGGGAAACATATCTCCCGAAAAAAAAGTTTGCGATTTTTTTTTACAAATCTGGTTATTACAAATATGGTTGAACATTTGCAACCACTTTTGTAATAAAAACGAGAATTGTTATAATTATTACAAATCTGGTTTTTATTACAAATGTGGTTGTAACAGACGCGTCACATATTTGAGGGATCTGAATTTAAAGTTAATTTCAAGCAACATGTATAGTATGAAACCAAATTTTTGAAAATCAATGTATATAAAAACAAAAAACGGTTTTCTTTAAGAGAAGAATAAATGCAAGATGAACATACATTCACTCTCTTAATGTATCCATATTCTTTTATTTTTCGCCACATTCATGCGCATAACAGAATACAATATGTTTTAAGTTCTGAGAAACAACTTGAGAGTAATACTGCTATTTTTTGTTATAAATGTTGGGATGAACAAAACATCAACAGTTCCATTGTTATAACACCAGGAAGCTAGATTATCATCCTTTCTACCATCAACAGCTAGACTTTTATTAGATGATGTAACAACTACACTACTCTTATCTTTCTTCAATCTTCCCGTACAGACGCCTAGAACCTTGTTCGTAAAATAATAAAAGAATACTGATATAGTTAAACATGACATTCATATTCCTTCACTTAGAATAACTAGCACGACAAAACAATTGTTTATCTTGATCGATGAAGAGTAGTGCCATCATAGCTTGTAATGCGCACACCTGTGAGTGTTTTAGTTGCAATGTCATAATATAATAATCCTGACTTTGATGGCACTACGTCATTCTTTACCGTTTATTTAACTGTTTGCTGTTATATATTTTGCCTTTAACCGGGTGAAAGAAGCGAGTAGCAAGCACGTATGTATAATCTTTCCTTCATGGAGGAAACACACAGAGCAATTAAAACCTGATCAGACTTTGAAGGTGACAAGAATTCTTCAGAAGTGACGACCAAAACGAAATAAAAGAAATAAAATTTGACCTAAAACAGATTTAATATGAAATAATTGTAAATAATCGCTATTACTATATTAAGGAAATTATATGACAAACTGTGTTTATATAAATTTATTATTTACATGTAATATATATTACTAAATATCTCTAACAGTGTCTGTAGCAGAACAAATAATCTCTGAGTACATTTTATCTCAAATATTATTGGAAAAGATGTTCAACACAAGCCTTGTTTTTGCTTTTTGTTGGATTTGAAGTCACTTCGATTCAGTTTATGTTGTATGACGATTTTCCAGTTTTATTGGTGGAAGACCTCATGTGCCCCTACGTACATTACTTCATCACAGGCGGACACCTGGGTAGAACCACCAACAGTCCGTAAGCCAGCTTACAGGATAGCTTCCTCACATGAAAATTTAAACGCTCCTAGTGAGGTTCGAACCCATATCGGTGAGGGACAAGTTGTTCGAAGTCAGTGATCTAAATTATTCGGCCACGGAAGCCTCTTCTGTTGCAATAAACACTGTTCTTGCACATATTGACCTGTAACGTATTTCTATCAAACTACAAATTTAAATAAGCAGCTTATTACAGACAAAACATAAAGACTACAAGTCCATCATCAAGTGCATTTCCCTGTTACACGAACATAAAACGTCTTAACTAATTTTCAGAATACCTTTTAACACAAGCAAGAGCATAAAAATACGTAGGCCTCCAATTATCGATGTGTGCTTCTAGTAATCAATAAGGTAATACATTTCCGACTTGCAATGCCTGGTATGTTCATGTGAAATTTTCTTGGCACTGAATGATTATCTGCACGCAAATGAATGATTTACATGAAGCAAAAATTTATTAATTAATACATGTATGAGACTTAAAAGGAACAGCATAAACCGTCTGAATCAGTCTAAAAGGCATATAAACTAGTAAGGACATACACTTATATCAAATTATAAAGATGAAAAGAAATATTTATCAGATGTTTTTCGCTTTCAGACAAATATGTTTCCATATGAAGTATGATCAATAACTTCTCTTATCTAAAAAGACCCCCCTCGTTCTCTGTGAGCGACATTGGTAATATCATCGGAGAAAAGTAAATTAAGTATATGTATACACCATTTCTGTGCATTACATCACAATGACAGAAATTACTGTATAAAAATAATTCATTGGTTACTGGTCATGCGAGTAACTTTACTATATTGTGATTATTTTCACTATACTAACATGTTATTCAAATAAAAGTGGAGCCAAGCCCAGAGACTTCAGTAAAGTAACATAATTACGGGATCAGTATTTATAGTACTGGTATGTGTATTTCTTCAATTTTATTCATCACTTTTATAAAAGAGATATATTTTAACGATCATGTACTGGAAATTGAAACATTACTCCGGGAATCTTACTTCTTACTTAAGAAAAGATTATTTTATCAGTTGAGAATAATTTGTACATTTCACAATAAAACTGTAAAAATACTGTTTGATAAATAGTAATCGTAGGCTGTAAGACAGGTCATGTATTAAAACATTTTTGAAGACCTTAGACAAGAAAAGGAAATGCAACTTTTCAAAATAATTCTATTGTAATAGTAATCATGAACAGTTATAAAAAATCAATCGATTAAAAAAAAATGTTGCTTTTAAATATCATTTCATTCCAGAACCGACTAATAGTATGTCATGTCGAATCTCTCAGTTACGTCATACTTTTTTTTTGAAAAAAAAAAACAACTATAAGGACCTGGTGATGTTACTCGGTAACTTATAAATGTTCACTGTAACGCAATATCAACACAAGAAACGACAGTGAAAGTGGAAACTAAAACAGTTTAAAACCAGATAGACTAGAGTACCTTATGAACGCCAGTTTGTATTGCGATATTTAGTGACTCTATTTTAGAAATACAACGGTAGTACATAGAGTAACAGCTTGAAATTAAATTTACCCTAATGCATGTCTTTTTGCCCTTGTGTTAAAACTGATGTCTTTTCCCTTGTATTTTTCTTTAAGCGTATAGTACCTGGTGACATGGATCGAAATGCCTTCGACTTATAGTTACTTATCAATCTCCCATATAAATGGTTGGGTACGGTTGTTTGTTTTAGTAGAAACAATATAAACACTACTTTCCGTTCTTAGCACGTAGTGACCGGTATATATGAATATGACAAATGTTGCTTAATTATAAACATCAGGAGCAATCTGATGTTTTACCTTTCACTAGTAAATAAGCAAGTTCTCTTCATTCTTCATTGGAAAGATTTATCTGAGCAATTCAAATTAAATAATGCTGTACGTAAATACCAAATTAAACTTATGTCTTAATCGGATTTATATAACACTACATATAACTAAAGGATAATTAAAATAAATCTAAAAAATATTCTGTTGCATGCGTAAATGTAATAAACAGTCAAAATCAAACCAAACTAACATTCGTTTGATAACACTTTTCAATGACAAAGTTGTATGATTTAAAAACTGTTTGAGGACAGCGTGTTCCAACACAAGGGTTCACGTTTTATTTACTGTTCTAGAAATAAGTTAATTTCTAGTTTGGTCAAGATAATTTCATTAAAAAATAAAATTGTCATAATGACGTATAAGACATTTCATATTGATAATGGCGCAACAATATGTCTAACCCTACAACACAATAAATACTCACTGTTTATTTATGAAGACCGACCTGTTACTTGTATTAATTAATTTCCCTCTGTACAGGTAGCACCATCCAGAACAACTGTACATAAACTATAACTCACAGACATTCACAACAATTATACACTAAGGAATATCTTTATATCCTATTATTTGTAATTGGAAACATATTGCCTTTATCTAAGGCATGTACCGAGCAGGTTATCTATCTACTCTTTGTTTACTGATATTAGTAAGTGCGACATATTTAGCAATGTAAGCAATAATGAGCCGTGCCATGAGAAAACCAACATAGTGGGTTTGCGACCAGCATGGATCCAGACCAGCCTGCGCACCCGCTCTCTGGTCAGGATCCATGCTGTTCGCTAACGGTTTCTCTAATTGCAGTAGACTTTTAAAGCGAACAGCATGGAGCCTGACCAGACTGCGCGGAGCAGGCTGGTCTGGATCCATGCTGGTCGCAAATCCACTATGCTGGTTTTCTCATGGCACGGCTCAAATAGTTTTTGCCTCGAACAAGAAGCGTAATACAGTATATCACATGTGTTTCAATAGACTTTACTTTTACATGACAAGTACAATGCCCCGAAGGGACCTTTTAAAATCTCCGAACATTTGAACTGTAGACTGTAACGCTGTATTTACAATTACTCTACGAACAATTCAATACCGACATGTAACAAAAACTGTTTCAAATAGACAAATAGAAAGTTTAGATAATATGTCAATATCGTGTAATGTTTTCAAAGTTTCATTTATATGCTGAATAAAAGCTGATCCGATCATTTGTTATAAAAGTATTCAGTTATTTAGATGTTGTTACGCTTGTTCATCGTTGGTTTCCACTGTTTCACTTTCAGTTTGCCATGCTTTTGATTTCAAATTTCAATAAAAAACGTCAACTTTTGTCTTTAAAATTTCAAACGTTTTTTAATAAATTTATATATGCATTAGCAACAATGCTCACTTTCAGTAAATCGATTGCGATTTTATTTCTTCACAAGGCAAAAATAAACATGCTCCTCAGATTTTAAATGATATTTCAAAAATAAAAATGCAATTTTATAGTTCAAGAAGTGCCGCGAGTGTATAATTATGTTAGTTCTGCTGTTTCCGATTTTAACATATGTTGATATCAGTTATAAAATTGTGTTAATTGCATTTCTTTCTTCGATTAAAGCATAGGTAAACCGTCATAAGCTTCGGCTCGTAATTAGTTGTTATTCGAAATCGAGGAAAAGGACGTCTCACACCTGTTTTTAGCTCACCTGTCACATAGTGACAAGGTGAGCTTTTGTGACCACCCTTCGTCCGTCGTCCGTCGTCAGTCCGTGCGTCCGTGCGTGCGTCCGTCCGTGCGTCAACAATTTCTTCTGCACGATAGTGGTTTCATTTATGATTTTATTTTAACCAAACTTGCACACAACTTGTATCACCATAAGATCACGGTTCCTTTCTTGAACTGGCCAGATCCCATTATGGGTTCCAGAGTTATGGCCCCTGAAAGGGCCAAAATTAGCTATGATTTGATTTTTACCAAATTGGCACACAACTTTATCACCATAAGATCTTGGTTCCTTTCTTGAACTGGCCAGATTCCATTATGGGTTCCAGAGTTATGGCCCCTGAAAGGGCCAGAATTAGCTATTTTGACCTTGTCTGCACAATAGCAGCTTCATTTATGATTTGAATTTAATCAAACTTGCACAAAACTTCTGTCACCATAAGATCTCGGTTCCTTTCTTGAACCGGCCAGATTCCTTAATGAGTTCCAGAGTTATGGCCCCTGAAAGGGCCAAGATTAGCTATTTTGACCTTGTCTGAACAATAGCAGCTTCTTTTATGATTTGATTTTAACCAAACTTGCACACAACTTGTATCACGACAAGATATTGCTTCCTTTCTTCAACTGGCCAGATTCCTTCAGGGTTCCAGAGTTATGGCCTCTTAAAGGTCCAAAATCGGCTATTTTGGCTTTTGCAGCCATATAGAGACTTCATTTATGGTTTTATTTGATACAAACTTCCAAAATATCTTCAACAACAATAAATCTTGGATTCCATGACAAATCAGGTCCTTGTCTGCACAATAACAGCTTCATTTATGATATGATTTTAACCAAACTTGCACACAACTTGTATCACTACAAGATCTTGCTTCCTTTCTTCAACTGGCCAGATTCCGTCTTATGTTCCGGAGTTATGGCCCCTTAAAGGTCCAAAATCGGCTATTTTGGCTTTTGCAGCCATATAGAGACTTCATTTATGGTTTTATTTGAAACAAACTTCCAAAATATCTTCAGCAACAATAAATCTTCGATTCCATAACAAATCAGATCCAATCATATGTTCCAGAGTTATTTTATATCTGATTATCTCCCCTGATTGTAATCAAAATGGATTTATAACAGTAAGTACTTACAGGACTTATTTGAAATTTCATTATTGTTATTAGTTGGACTGAGCCAATCAGGGTAGATAACTATGGACTGATTTTATGTCAAATTGCCTCCCTTTATTTCAAATTTAAATTGTTATATCTCCATAACTTATGAAGATACTGATATGAAATTTCATTTATGTCAACAGATTTATTTGGCAGATCCTTCTTTTGTCCACTTACAATATTTGTTTTTTTAATTACTTCCTTTTACCTTACTATAAATAGCTTTTTTTAGTAACTTTTTTATTATTGGCCGTAGGGAAAATACGAGACTAGTTTTCTGTGGTACAACATGGATGGTACCTCCAGTTTTTAGGTGTATTTTAACATATCTATACCTTGTAAGATTTTTTTTTTCTTTTTGGTTAAATTCCTTCCCTTTGTTGTTCCTGTCCTTTGGACTTAGATATTTTTTCTGAGGACCTTCTTGTCCTCAAGTGCAATGATAACAGGTAAGCGATATAAGGCCATCATGGCCCTCTTGTATCAGTAAGTACTTATAGGACTTATTTGAAATTTCATTATTGTTATTAGTTGGACTGAGACAATCAGGGTAGATAACTAACTATGGACTGATTTATGTCAAATCACCTCCCTTTATTTCAAATTAAAATGGGTATATCTCCGTAACTAATGAAGATTCTGATCTGAAATTTCATTTATGTTAACAGATTTATTTGGCAGATCCTTCTTGTGTTCACTTACAATATTTTTTTTATTATTATTACTTCCCTTTTACGTTACTATAAATAGCTTATTTTTAGTAACTTTTTAATTATTGGCCGTAGGGAAAAACCAAGACCACTTTTCTGTGGTACAACTTGGATGGTACCTCCAATTTTTAGGTGTATTTTGACATATCTATACCTTGTAAGATTTTTTTTCTTTTTGGCTAAATTTCTTCCATGTTGTTCCGGTCCTTTGGACTTAGATATTTTTTCTGAGGGCCTTCTTGTCCTCAAGAGCAATGATAACAGGTGAGCGATATAGGGCCATATGGCCCTCTTGTTCATTCAAGATGTTCATATCCCGGTCATCCAAGTATCTGACAACAATGGGATCATCCTGACGTAGAAAAACATACAAACAGATAAAAGGAGAAAACAAACAATAAAAAATGAAATAGGACAATTGTCTGTTAATCTCATTAAATACAGCTAATGTTTATTGTCATATTTCTTATAGATGTTGTAATCTTGAGACAAAATGTTACAGAAATCTTTATATCAATAAAGATGCAAGATATTGTTTGTACTTCTTAATGGGGTTTGCTACCAGATAAATAACAACACTGAATCTATCGAAACACGCGATAAGAACCATTTTTGTCTGATTTTTAAAAGCTGAGAATATTTCTGCATTGCTTTATGACATATTCAAAACTGGAAATAGATGGAGCGATAGTGTATAAATTTACGACAGAATAAATACTATATAATTATGATATTCAATAAATTGAATCAGAAACAACATTTCCTATTAAAATGTGATATATCAATCCAGCGCTATTGAATACTGTAAGTGTACTTATATTAGCGCGGTTAAATTTTAGCGCAAACGCCTTAAATTGAATAATTTCGACTTATTAGCGCGTACTTGTATTAGCGCAACATCAGCAGCGCTAAAATAGCCAATTGGCGGTATCTGAAACACCAACTTCCGATGGTATACGGAATGGCCCGAACATGACCGTTGTATCAAGCAGTTCTGCTCGGGACTATATATACACGTTTCGTCTTTAAAAATATATTACTTAATAACGTTTGTATACGCATTAAGTCATTTTTTAATAAAATGCAATATATATATAATGCATGTTAATCTCTTTTCTTTTTCTCTCTTCTCTTACTGTGTAAAAATCTCGTATTAAATAAATGTTATTATCTCCATTTTATTTTCTTTACACTTTATTTGACGCGATCAATATCTTACGGTATTTTGCCTTTCAGGCAAATATCTAAAATCATTTAAATGCATGTAAAACTTTGTGCTTTGTAGAATGGGTGAGTGAGATGTATACTTGAACACCTTCTCAGTATATTGTCTGCAATGTAATGTACCAACTGTTACACATCCTACAAAATCACCTATCTATATCTAATATCCTATTTTTGTAGCTAGCTGAAAGCATATTGTATACATCCACAATCTCTACCGACAGATCTATCAGTACAAAAAGCTGTGGCAAAATATTTAGATTCAAACAGGTTAAAGGTCACATGTTTCATATCAAAATGGGTTTCAATAGACTTTCCCGTCATAAGACACATCCGAGTTTAATAAGCAGCAATTAGTCCGTTTGAACATTAAAATCATAAACATAATATTAAATATGCATAAGAATGAATAAAAAATATCAATATGTGTTGGTGATAAAACAGACTACTACCTGTTAGAAAATACTAATTTTAGAATCTCTTGCTATAAGCTAAAGATATATTACAAACACCAGACCAACTTCATTTTTAAGAGTATCTGAATAATCTTGGAAAAATCCTTTACTCAGGCTTGTCTTCTTCGACAGATGTGCACAGTAACACCTGTATTTAGGCTCTTACACGTAATGACCTCTGATATAACCTTGAGATATTTTATATGCACTGTGATGACACTAGATATATCGTCGCCTGACTGGAGCATTGCTCTATCTACTATTTTTTTAACATTTTGAGAAAATCAATCACAATATTTGATATCAGCTTATTTCCATCAGTGTGAAAACGTTAAAACAATATCTATATATTACTGATATATTGTAGACTGTCCATGTACGACCTTTAAAACCTTTTATTTTATATTTCTTGTAATTCAGGTTTTAGTCTGGAGATTGAGAACATTTGTAAACAAATACAAAACTGTAAGAAGTGTAATTCTCTGTCGAAAAACATATTATGACAAAGCTGCATCTTTTTCAATTTCTTTACAAAACCTTACCAATCGCATGATGCAGTTTAGGTGAATGATTAAACGATATTATGTCTTCAGTTTTTGTTACATTTTCTGGACGTTTGGGATAATGAAGTACATTCATTTTAATTATGATAATATTCTGCTTAAGCCGGTGCTAGGGGTCGTGAGGGGTGTTGTACATTTCATTACCTCTTATGAACATATTCAATCAATCCGAGTCTGCTATAATGTTGCTTGGTTACATTCTACGCTTACAAAGAATCTTTTCACATATTGTACTATTCATTTATTTTACTCTTTACATGTTCTATGTCCTGGAGATAAAGCAATAAAATTGTTATCGACCGACAGTTTCAAATAGTGGACACTGGGTAAATCATTATGTGAAATCGTCTCCAATTACGTCACAAGTTATGTTTGTTTGCTGCTGACGATATTTAGACGCAAATGCACATTTCATTACCTCTCGTGCACATTTTATTACCTGTCGTGCACATCTCATTACCTCTCGTGATTATGCACAATCAAACCGAATCAGCTATCATTTTGCTTTGTTGCATTCTATGCTTCGAATGGGTGTTTTTTTATATTTTATCTGAGACTATCGCAACAGCATTTTAAGTGCCTTGCTGTGGCTGTACTTGGACTCAGTGGTAATATATTTTTTGGTCCTTTGGGATCATGGAGTACATTGAATTTTACTATGACAGAACTCCGCTCCAGCCGGAGCTAGAGGGTGGAGAGAGGTGTACAGTTGCAAGTTTCATTACTTCTCGGGAAAAGAATCAATTAAACCAAATCTGCAATTATTTTGCTCCGTTGCATTCTATGCTTCCAAAGGATCTTCTTATAGATTTTATTATAATACTTGATATTTTACCCTTCCGCATTTAATAGATAAATGAGTGCTCCTAAATATTCACCAGACTGGCACCTCACGTCTGAATCTGATTCTTATTGGAAATAAAGATATATGTAAATTGAAAGATGGCCTTCGTGGACAAGTGATAGATGTCGCTGACTCCGAATCACTCGGCTCTCGCCGATGTGGATTGGAAACATGCATCGCTTGGGATGTAAAATTCTGTGAGGAAGCCATCCAGCTGGCTTATGGAAGGTCGGTGGTTCTAACCAGATGCCCACGTGTGATGAAACAATGCCCGGCAGGACACCTCGGGTCACCAACAAAAGCTAGAAATGCGCCAAACTTTTCGGGGAGAGGTTAAACACTTAAATGTTTAAAAAAATGTCAACGTAGCTGGAAAAATTGACAAATGTTTACACAAAGAAAATGGAATTACCAATCACACATAAAACACATTATTATATTCAGTTTGAAGGTTTTACTTTCTTTGTTTAATATTTAACGTATATTCACTTGCAAATATTTCAGAGAGACAACCGACGAAAACAGTGTTCATTTGCCAGCGGATCAAATATCACATATTATGAATATCTGAAATGATCGCCATATGTGTCAAAGGTTTAATATATTCAAATTAATCTTTAATAGAACGTCATTAAGCGTCCCTATCAATTCATATGATTAAATTTCAAGATGCCTTCTTTAACAATCAAGGGACTTAAGAAGAGAAAGACATAAATTTTAACCTTAATAAAGCTCCTCCAACAGATGCGTTTTCGAATGCACTATTATATGATTAATATACACACATATTTAACTGTTTACCAACAGGCAGATGTAATGAATATGTGGTTATTATATATTCATTGCATCAAACACTGGACGATTCTTTATAAAAAGGCGCATGATATTGTAGGTTTATGGTAAACGGTTTGTGATGATATATCTGCAAATATTGGCGTTAATTGAAATGTATGTATACATTGAAATTCAGAATTTACACTCAAAGCATAATTTCGTACCTGCTTGAAACTGTGAATTTGCCAAATCCCTCCTTTTATTCCAATAGACTAGTCTTTAATTATTTTTTAAACTGTTACTGATGTCCTTTATTACGTTCACCCATTTCGAATGCCTTTGTATGATAAAAAAAGCTGCGACACAAGGATTTGGAAGTAATTAATCAGCCAAAGGAATTGTCTCGCCTACTTGCACATGACATTTTACTTTCCCCATTGGAACATAGGTAAACCATCATAAACAACTTCTAGTAATTAGTTTCAACTCTTAATTGATCGAGAAAGAAAGAATACCATCTGGTGTTCACCTAAAATGCTAATATCCCTGTCAATCAGGTTAGTGACACAACTATGTTTGGTTTAACGCCGTTTTTCGGCAGTATTTCGGTTGTGTAACGGCGGGCAGTTAACCTAATTAGTGTTTTTGGATTTTGTACCAGTACAAACCTGTTCTCCGCAAGGAACTGCCAATTTCCCCAACTCGTCCGGGATCCGAGAACTGCGCTCTCCCTACTGAGCTAAGCGGACAGGCTGACAACTACGAAAGCATACTAATATGGTATAAAAGCCAAACAAATGAAATAAAAAAAAAATAAAGAAAAAGTTGATTAAGCGCCAACACAAGTGAAATAGCTCTCATCATGTGCAGCCATGTTCATGTTTATTGTAGTATTAATTCTTAAGACACAAAAACTTCGTCACGTTTGGTGGAAAAGTATCAGTGGAGAGGGAAAATGGTGTAAGCAACTTTAAATGTGTGTTTGCCTCAGGATAAGACATATAACTTTATAGAAATACCACAAATATGAGCAGTAGGCTTATTTAGGGATTCTTTTTTCTGTTTTTAGGGAGCTTTCCTACAATAACTAAAGAATGTTCGAGTATAAAAATCAACACGATGTAATGATCATTTTAAGCTTACAGTTCAGCTCAAAACTTATTGTGCTCGCATTACATCTAACACTTTCACAAAATTGTATCTAATTTTAACAAAAGGGACAGATGCCTCGACTATGTTATTTTTCTTCAAATATTTATTTTTTGGAGGAAAATAAACATTTAACATTGCTTAAATCGAGGAGAACTTTAAATTTAGTTGCGGATATTTAGGCAATAAATAGCAGTATATTTTCAAACTTTGAACAATGAGAAACAGTGAGCAAAAGTGGTGTATCAGGTTAAATAGCAGTTATCTTCCGTTCTCAATTAATTGCTTTTATATGCATTTAACCGGTATATTCAATAATCAAATTTATCAAAAGTGTAAAGTATGTAGACAATCACTTGGTACTAACTGAAAAATAGTCTGAATCTACATTTGTGACATCTCCCTCTACATTAATATCTTTTACTACAGGAAGAACAGACGGTTTAGTCATTGACAGATCCCCAAGGAGGTAGGATCGTGTCATTTGAAACTTTATGATTTTATTTACGCAAATGTGTTTGTATAATAATCGATAGATTTTGAAAACATCTCTCAAATGTTTTTTATTTATATTTGTACGAAACACTTTAATATTTTACCATTACAGTTGTACATAGTTTATAGAAACTAATACAACACATACGTAACAAAAATTCAGTAAATTATCAAGTTTTATTTCGGACCTTAGAACGTTGGGCCTCCGTGGCCGAGTGGTTAAGGTCACTAACTTTAAATCACTTGCCTCTCATCGATATGGGTGTGAGCTTAACTCGGGGCGTTGAATTCTTCATGTGAGGTAGCAATCCAGCTGGCTTACGGAAGGTCGGCGGTTCTACCCAGGTGCCCGCTCGTGATGAAATAATGCACGGAAGTGCACCTGGGGTCATCCTCCATCATCAAAGCTCGAAAGTCGCCATATGACCAATAACTGTGTCGGCGCGACGTTAAATCCAACAAAAACAAAACAAAAAAGGGATTAGAACGTATTAGAAAATTAAAATTCTTAAAAGAAACTACAGCAAAAAATATATTCTAAGTGTTTAGTCTGTAATACTGGAGCTATAAGTAATATTGTATCCACAAAATCGAAAATATTGTTTCAAACATGCTTTATTACACGGTCTTGTATCTGTGGATACAAAGGTATAAGTTATAGCTCCAGTATTACAGAATAAACTTACACTATATCAACCAGATTTTACACAGACGGTATACCTCCACTGTTTCAAGTTATTGTAATTTTTAGCCGAAGGCTTATTGCGTTTATTCTGGGAATCTTCTGCAGATCTTCTTATATCAAAAAACATGAAGCAATCACAGCTAAAAGATAATGTCTTGCTGGTTAGAAGCGTATTGCAATTTACGGCATATATTTAAATCAATGAACAACAAATATTTCTCGTAAAGGTTAGGAGCTTCTACGATACCATGTTTTTTATGTATCGTTAGAAAATATGTGTATTTTGTAATTCTTTGTTTAGATTTACGCTGAAGAATAGATTATGATGATGTTACAAAAATGTTCAAAAATAGATAATTAAGTAGTAACGCAACAGTCTCGTGCTATTTCCAGAGGCTGCTGCAAGGTTTTTTTCCAGACTACTGCGGATAATGATTATGACTTAAAACACTTCAGTTGTTTACATCTGTTCTGTTTCACCTTTTATGCATTTTGAAAGGAAGAAATAAGGTATTTCGTTTCCACATGTTTCTTCCTATCTGTCACAGATGAAATGTATCATTTAGTTTTCATTACAAAACAATATGCAATGTCGCGTTACATTTGCATCAATCTAATGTAAATACTTTCGCAAGACAATTGATTACGCTTAGTATAGTTCTAAGGCATTTAAACTCTTTCAATCATAAATCAATCAATTGTGAAAACTGGCAGAAGTAAAGTTTTCATACCAATAACATTTGTATAACAAAACTTTCGTTTTTACTACAAGAGTTTGCTTAATAATAAACGACACTTATACAAACAGAAAGTTTTATTAATTTTCTGTATTGTCAAGTCAGCTGGACCGCGAAAAGGCTCGGCAATTTCCGGCGACTGCGTTTTCTTCGTTCGCTATTTAGCATCATTCGTTATAAACGGAAAATTTCCTTCCCATAACAAACAAAGAATACAAACATGGCATACGGAAAATACGTCATCAAACGGAAAAATGTTGAATTGAGCCGCGCCATGAGAAAACCAACATAGTGGATTTGCGACCAGCATGGATCCAGACCAGCCTGCGCATCCGCGCAGTCTGGTCAGGATCCATGCTATTCGCTAACAGTTTGTCCAGTTCCTATAGGCTTTAAAAGCGATCAGCATGGATCCATGCTTGTTGCAAACCCACTTTGTTGGTTTTCCTATGGCACGGCTCAATTTGATTACAGCTTCACTACCTTAAGCAACATCCTTTGCACTGTAATGTCATAAACAAATCTGTACCTTAAGAAGTTTTTATGAGTAATACATGTATATTCCTCGCACAATCTAAGTCACATAGTTTAATTCTCCGATATTTTAAAGGAAAGAAATCGGATTTCTTCAAATTTTAAAATTTATTTCAAAGACAGTTGTAGCATTTTCTGGACTCAGAAATATTTTCTCAAGGTCATCAATTCCATTGTTTATTGGGCTACTGAATTAAAATTAATACAACGCTAGTAACAATTCTAATACCACTCAGGTTTTGCCCCCGTTAACTTTACTAACGCGTTTAAGCACGTGGTTATAACATCACTCACAGAATCAAAATAATTCCAATGCTTATCAACATTTTTCTGAAATGCAAAGAAAATTGTTTCCATGAAAATGTAAACCGATGGAGAAATAGGGTGTCAAAAGCTACAACAGTTTTGTTTTAACTATTCATTATTTATTTATTATCATCATTATAATATCGATGATCAATTTAATTTCAAGTGCAAATGTGAATGTTTTATAAGTACGTGAATCAGATGCAAGTTCTCTTATTCCTCATTACCACTGAAATCAATTTAAGTTTGGAAATGAATAAGCCAACCTATGTGTAAATGAATAAGGCGACAAAAACGCTGAACATAATTCAAACATCATTTAAGTCCGTCTTCTTAAACACAGACCAGTATGGAAGCCCTCGAGGGACAATTGATTTCCGTACTTCCCACTTCTCACTTCTAACTTTTGCACTTCTCACTTCCAACTTCTTGACTTCCTACTTCTTACTTCTAACTTCCACACTTCTGACTTCTAACTTCCGCACTTCTGACTTCCAACTTCCTGACTTTCGACTTCTGATTTCCAACTTCCACACTTCTTACTTCCGACTTCTTCACTTCTTACTTCCTTCTTCTAACTTCCTGACTTCCGACTTCCAACTTCCGCACTTCTGACTTCCAACTTCCTGACTTCTTACTTCCGACTTCCAACTTCCACACTTCTTACTTCCGACTTCCAAAGACGGAAAGTTGGAAGTCAGAAGTGCGGAAGTTGGAAGTCGGAAGTCAGGAAATTAGAAGTCAGAAGTGTAGAAGTTAGAAGTCAGAAGTGCGGAAGTTAGAAGAGGGAAGTAAGAAGTCGGAAGTAAGAAGTGTGGAAGCTGGAAATCAGAAGTCGAAAGTCAGGAAGTTAGAAGTAAGAAGTGTGGAAGTCGGAAGTAAGAAGTCAGGAAGTTGGAAGTCGGAAGTGAGGAAGTTGGAAGTCGGAAGAAAGAAGTCAGGAAGTTGGAAGTCAGAAGTGCGGAAGTTGGAAATCGGAAGTCAGGAAGTTAGAAGAAGGAAGTAAGAAGTCAAGAAGTCGGAAGTAAGAAGTGTGGAAGTTGGAAATTAGAAGTCGAAAGTCAGGAAGTTGGAAGTCAGAAGTGCGGAAGTTAGAAGTCAGAAGTGTGCAAGTTAGAAGTAGGAAGTAGGAAGTCAAGAAGCAGGAAGTGAGAAGTGCAAAAGTTAGAAGTGAGAAGTGGGAAGTACGGAAATCAATTGTCCCTCCAGGGCTTCCATAGACCAGAGAGTACAACAGACACATTGTTTTGCTGGAATTACAACATTTTCTCCAATATATTATCTATTATAGATAACACAAGTACTCCAAATTATCCCCATGATATCGTTTAAAATCACGTTACGACAATATCACCGTGTCCAACGTATACGTCGTATTTACGGCGAGTACGCTGCATACATGGTATATTGTACGCTCCATTACCGGCATTTCCTGTTGATTTTGTCAACATCCCGTATAGTGAGGTAAGAAAAACTACTTATTTTCATTAAAGTTCAATGTGTTCAAAGAAGCGATATACAATGTATTCAGTGCGAGCTGCAGATCATTCAAGCTCCCCATGGTAATGTGATTTTGGTCAGTAATTCTCTAGTTTCTTCAAACATTCGAGTAAACTGACGTGTGAAGTCGGTTTTGAACTCGGATGTTCACTTTCAGGTTCATTTTCTGTCTTAAAGTCATTCTGTTGACTTTTCATTGGTTTAACGCGAGAATAGTATCACAAGCTACAATTTGAAATATATATCATGGCGTAAATTCATGTTTAAAGGGAGCATTATGCCAAAATTAGCGATGTACGCCCTATAAAACGGCGCGTCTACAGAAGTACGCCACATAAAAAGGCCGTTATCTTTATCTAAAATGCAACAGTTACTGTCATTATTGTAAGGAATTTCCGGGGAGGATAACTAAACCCCACCTCTGCGTACTATGATAAATTCCTAGCAAAAAATCCCTTTAAAATATTAATTTTAATGCCGAATGTTAACAAATAAACTTGACTAAAGACATGAAATAACTGTGTTTGTAGAGTTACATTCACTATTAGATATCACGTATAATAATATTCAGTCAGTTGTCCATAAGCATTTACCTGGCACTCACTAATCTTCGCCAATATTTTCGGGCGTTTACGTTAGCTTACGAAAAAATCGTATCCTGAAAATAATTACATATGTAGAAAACACATTACACGACGGCGTAGTGGTTACGCAATGTTATTGGCATTGATTTTATTCTTATATTATTTCACGTGCATGTAACATATTTTACGAATTTTAATTGTTTTCATTTGTAGATTTGAGCCGCAACATCAGAAAACAAACATGCAGTGGCTTTGCGACATACAGACAGCCTGCGCATGCGCGCATTCTGGTCAGGATCCATGCTATTCGCTTATGGTTTCTCTAATTGCAATAGGCTTTGAAAGCGAGCAGCATGGATTCTGACCAGACTGCGCGGATATGCAAGCTGGTCTGGATCCATGCTGAAAGCCAATATGTTGGTTTTCTCATAGCGAGGCTCATTTTTACTTTCTGGATTCACTTACAACAGGAAATATGTCTTTCTTTCTTCTTAGATACTTTAAAAGAAAAATCGACAATTTCGTCCACGGTTATCTTGGAAACAAGTGTTTTTCATTCAGGAAATGAACAAGAAATGATGATTATTAGTTTGATCAGATAAGTAGGGGAGAACGCTGTTGAATGTGCCACGGGTTGGTTGTGCCACACGTGACTTATAATATTTATTGAAGAGCTTAGACGTCATTTGCAAATATCTTAAAAACGCCATTTTTTCAAATACTCTTCTTGGAAACACAAGCATTGTAAACAAAAGGACAACGAACCTGTGTTTGAAATACCAATTTGGACCGCTATAAGTAATTTTTGACGTATTACACATTTGTGTTCTGACAGTTCGTTATCATGTATATATATCGACATAAGATATATTATGAAATTCAGCATTTCCCTAAGGTTAAATGCCATGTACTTTCATACTGCTATACCATACTGAAAGGTAAGGGTGTACCCCACACAGTGTACCTCGCATACTGTCACAACCTACCCCAGACGCGGGGCATGTTGTGAAGTTACAGGCCATGTTCACACTAGCAGTATTCGTTTTGTCCGCACTCTACCTAAAATACGACATTATGTTACTTGTGAAATACATTTTCAGTTTTTAATTCGTTTTAGGTTCCGACACCGAAGATTACTTTACGAAAATTTATGGAATGTTCATGATTCCCAAGTAAAAACTTTAACGGGCAATTCTATACCGGACTGTTTATACAAAACAAGCATGTTTATTTTATCTTTCGAATAATTAATATTACTGTTATTACATTATGTAATTCCAAAACCGTTTATAATTGTTAAAAAGTGTAAATAAAATGAAAGAATAAATGCGAGTGAAGACATACGTAATCAGTTGCTATAAATATAACGGCCTTTTTATGTGGCGTACTTCTGTAGACGCGCCGTTATATGGGGCGTACATCGCTAATTTTGGCATAATGCTCCCCTAAAACATGAATTTACGCCATGATATATATTTTTATTTGTAACTTGTTATACTATTCTCGCGTTAAACAGATGAAAAATCAACAGAATGATTTTAAGAGACAGAAAATGAACCTGAAAGTGAACATCCGAGTTCGAAACCGACTTCACACGTCAGTTTACTCGAATGTTTGAAGAAACTAGAGAATTACTGACCAAAATCACATTACCATGGGGAGCTTGAATGATCTGCAGCTCGCACTGAACATATCGCTTCTTTGAACACGTTGAATTTCGATGAAAATGAGTAGTTTTTCTTACCGCACCACATAGGATGTTGACAAAATCAACAGGAAATGCCGGTAAATTAATGGAGCGTACAATATACCATGTATGTAGCGTACTCGCCGTAAATGCAACGTATACGTTGGACACGCTGGATATTGTTAGGAGTATTTGCAAATAAACTTATAAATTTCAATGTCTACATGGTAATATAATTTTATTTTATGAATGCAAATATTACTGAGACAAATAAAAGTAAAATTTAAGATTTATTTGATAATGTTTCTTTTTATTTGCTTCCCAAAGCATAGTTAGAATAAAATTATTTTCTATTTTGACAAACACAATTGTAGGGACCATGATTCTTTGATGCTGCACCAGTGTATGGAAATCTATATTGCAATAAATACTTACTTTTTAATCAATAACTTGAATTTGTTTAAAAGTAATTTCCTTTTTTTTTGTATTATTTATGTATCCGGCACATACGACTAGACATACAATATACTGCACACACTAATACCCTACTATATTGTATAATTATACAACAATGAATATTTTTGTATCTTATTATTTATAATTCAGAGCCTATTGCCTTGTACCGAGCAGGTTGTTTATCACCACCTGTAGGTCTATTAATATTAGAAGAAGCATCGTAAATCAGCGGGACTTTTATTGTCCCAACAAGAAGCAAGTCTTTTACAATAGACTTTCGCATGTCAAGTGTTTTTACAATGCCATGCCATGACAGGACCTTTAGAAAAATATTAATATAAACTACAACGCTTTATTTACATTTACTCTACAATAACGAAAATGTATCAAAGGCGTATAGAACGTTTTGTTAATAATAGATCTAGTATGTCTATTGAACCAGTTAAAACATTGTAAAGCTTATTCGCATACTTAATTTTTGAATTATTTAGAAGTTATTGATTTCATACTTTCACTTTTAAATAATAACTGTGTAACTATATGTTGTTTGTTTCGACTTCGTCTGGCATTTTATTACAAGCCTCCATTATATGCACTGTGTGCATATGTTTGTTTTTATTAGTAACTAAAATAGTATAATATCGATAAGAATTTCTACATATTCATTACTGGTTTTCTACTGCATCAAGTATAGTTCAATACCTACTAATATATTACGATATTCCCATTGTCCACCTTTTTTTCTATAACCGTATAAAAACATGTTAAAAGTTATTTATGAATTATGTCTACAAGCCGATTAATGTACTTTCGAGTTCAACTTAAATTACGATATAAAAAGGAGTGAATCGAGAAAATCCACGGAATAATCTATTTGTAGAAACCGTCTGTCCCATTTGTATATCAGAATCACAAGTGACAGAGACTTTTCCCATTAGAACATAGGTAAACCCACATCTACTTCGACTAATGAATGGTTTCTTTTTGTTACAGAGAAAGCGAAGACTCACATGTGTTGTTCGTTTACGATGATGAAGATTTATAGTGTACATAATGCTTAGAATTGTATAGTTCACCTAAGACAATCCCATAACTGACAATGATGAAGACATATTGACACGAATAAAACAGACTAACAAGTAAGGGCAGATAAATACAGTTCAGATTTCTTTCGATAAAACGATGAATCACCCATGACCTGTTTATGTCGTCATAATCTCGAGAGTGATTGCATTTCACTAGACATTGTGTTTTTCTTTTTCTGAAAAGAAATGGAACATTTTAGTATACAGGGGTGTGTCACTTTTTCCAAGACAGCTTCATTTCTAACTTGTTAAACAAAAATTAACAGAAGCATTTTTGGTTGCGGGATTTATCCCGCTACCAAAGTTAAGTGTATTTCTGACAATCATGTAGTATCTTTATTTGATTCCAAATCACATCCAAAGGAAGGATGTTCATGTGCTATACAAAGTAGTCCCATTCATGGACAATGCGGATGAATCATCAATCATCAAGTAGTTCTTATTCATCCTCTATCCATTCACACTGGCCATTTAGATTATATGACATATGTCAATGATTAGGTATTCCAGCCCCTGGTTATATCTCTGACTTCCAGCTGTTCATGTAAGGTCAGGCAGAGTTTATCTTAGATATGAGGCACATTAGTATTTGTTTCTTATACATGTATATTTATAGATTTGCATTTTAAATGAAAATAATTCTAGCAAAACCCGCAACCACCAGACATCTCAAGGCTTTGATTGTGTATTGTAAAGCAAGCTGTTACTCTTAACATACATAATTTTGTACTTTATGTCATAAAAAATGAAGAAAAATATAAACATAAAACACACTTTATTCAGGAAAAAAATATATTGATATTCACGTGCCTTTCCAATTCATAAAAACATCTTTGGCAACAGCTTAGCTTGATTAATGTACAACTTTACTTTGTATGTACAGTAACGTCATACTAGCCTTAAAAGATTATTTGCACCGAACTCAATGAACCGTTATTTTTTCAAATACACACCGCGTCACTTGGAGTTAAAAATTAGCGTTGTTACATTTTTACTTGAAGTAACTTTTTATGCGTTTGATATTTGCATTAATATTACCACATGTTTTGTGAGATTTAGATATAATTGATGTACGTTTTAAAGAAGGTAAGTTTTATAAATTGTGATATTTTGATAAAGTTGTCTTTACATTTAAAGTTCTTAAATCATGTATTTCAATTTTACAAAATTACTCGTACAGAACAAGAAAACAACATGTTTAAAAATGCATATACAGTCTTGATTTGCTGAAAATATATAACACTTATCCATAGTTTCCTTAAAGTTTATTCCTGTCAAACTCTCATAGTTATCGCTGTGAATTATGATTTTCCTCCTTTTCTTTTTGTTGCCGCAAATTTCTGTTTTGAACTCATTTCCGTCTATGCACGTGTCAATGCCAGAAGTGTATTTAAAACGTTTTTTGTGTGTGTCATTTTCATCCTATGATCGCATAATAACTCGTACCGCTTGATATCGTCTGTTAAATGGGGCCTCCGTGGCCGAGTGGTTAAGGTCGCTGACTTCAAATCACTTGCCCCTCACCAATATGGGTTTGAGCCTCGTACGGGGTGTTAAATTCTTTATGTGATGAAGCCATCCAACTGGCTTACGGTAGGTTGGTGGTTTTACCCAGGTGCCCGCTCGTAATGAAATAATACACGGAGTGGCCCCGTGGCCTTCCGCTACCAGCAAAAGGTGGAAAGTGACCACATGACCTATAATTGTCTCGGTGAGACAAACCCAACAAAACGTAAATAAACTTCTGTTACATCTCTCACCGTGTTTTTCTGTTGTCGCAAACCCATTAACGTTTTCTCTGAGCCGCATTCTACGCAAGCGTTTATAAAGAATGTTACAATTTCAAAGAAAATTAAATGATATTTAATACGGAATAAAATAGTATATAACTTATGACCATTCAACAATACACACTGTCTTTTATTCCCAACATAACCTCGAAATTGCCGTTAGCCTCAAGAAGTAACGCGATGGCAATGTACACTGCAATTGCCGTTTAAAGGAATAAATGCAGAAATTGGACACGTTAGAGAAAAGACAAAGTCGATTTTTTTGGACTGCAACAGATTTACAAAATGCAAACGTGTGAAAGTAAATGGTGATTCACTGTATGCTATATACAATTTTCTAAACTTGTTACTAAAATGGGTTTCCATTTCACTGAATATGCATAATGGAAAATTGTGACGAATGATACAATTCATCCTCCAATTTTCAGAACTGTTTGCGACTGGCGAGTCGCGGAGGTAAGAAGGACAAAGGATGAGAAAAAGGGGCATGAAAAAGGAGAACATCTAATGAGAAGAATTGAATGGAAGTAACACAACCAATATTCAAAATAATATACATAAAATTAAATAAAACGACGTAGAAAAATCAAGATGATAATAAGGGCACCACATAGGAATGGTCATTAACCCATATAAAGGAAAGGTCTCACATTTAACCATTTAACAACTAGTTAGACAAGACAGTGTAAATAAACAACTCCGAGAAAAAACTCTTTCATTATTGAGACAATACCAGAATTTACTACATAAAGTAAAACATATGACACGTGAATTAGGCTAAGTCTCGTTCAGTTTAAAATATTAGCCTAATGGATCGTTAATGTGGAAATCTCCCTTTATACAGCTATAAATGATCTCCTCCCGTAAGTCCTTCCCGCGATCACTTACTCGAAAAACAATTAGAAATGAGCCATTTCCTGGTAGGAAGTGTGGACATAAAATAGAAGAACGACAATCATGAGACCATAATGTTGCAACACATAGTCAAGCTCTAATAGATAATGTTACGTTATAAAGCAGTGCAGGACGGAATGTGTAACGTTCACATCAATACCTTTCAAGCTCCTTTAATTAATTAATCTGTTGACATATCTAATTTATAAATGTAGGTCTAAAATAAGGTATGCCTTTCAAGCTAAGTATAACATTTTAAGAAGTAATTATGTCTTAGTAGAAGCATAAATCATTATACAATTTTGCAAAAAGGGTGGAGACAAGACACAGTGTTAGGTAACATGAATTTCAATTCCGGGCAAATCTTAAAAAAACATGTTCAACAACTGTTCCTTACCTGATATAATAATTGTACAGCAAATGTAGAACGAAAGGAAATAGGCAGAGTACAGAGATCCAACACTGATTACTTATTTCGTGATACATTTATGTGATATATATGTGCTATAGCAGCAAGTGAGGAGGTGATTACCGTGATTGGTTTACATGCACACCAAACTCATCTAATCGTACAGAGGTACTGATACCTTTGTGAGTTTCTTTAATAATGATGTGCCTTGTAACTGCACTTCGTTCCTAATACGTTAACGTTATGGCTATGAAATGCATCAATTATGGGACATTTTTTAATATTTAATTTAGTTCTTTGTAATGTAATGAGAGTTATGACTTAAGTAAAAATCAAAATCAAGTCTCCTTGTATTAAAGGAAGTTTCTAAAATTAACGATTGAATTTCTTATAAAACGTTTAAGTAGCAAGTTCTCTTCCATGTATATTTAAATGATTTTATACATTAAACAAATAGTTTAAAAACTCTAAATTGGTACTGAAAAAAAACTTCGCTTGCAGTTGATATGATTTTCAATGTAATAGTTTTTACAACAGCCATATCCAATTTGTAAATTTTAGGGTGTAGAGAACACTTGGCAGAGCTAAATTATTCAAAATTAAATAAACTGTGTTTCAATGAAAACAAATGTTTTCTCTTGCACAATTAAAGAGTTAACTTCTAGTTAATATGAGGTATTAGAAAATGCAAATTGATATAGCAATAGTGTGTAAAAAGCGACAAGGGAATAAATACTCACTATTTATATAGATCTTTCAATATCTTCTGTCTGAAACAATATTCCTTTTCTAGCGATAGCTTTTATTTATCCAGTACAATTTATATACACTCTTATTCACCCACTGTTACACATCCGATATAACTCCATTGTTGCAAAAATACCGAGCTATATTTCATATCCTATTATTTGTAACTGAAAGCATACTGTATTAATCTAATATATCTTTATGCTATTCATCTCTAGAACATCTACGAAGACAATAAGAAACTGTGGCAAAATATCTAGCATCAAACGCTGTAGGAAATAACTTGACTGTTCATATCAACACGTACTATAATCGACTTTTGCCTTATAGGACAAATCCATGCTAGTAGCACTTCGACTGTTAAATAATGACCTACATTACGCAGCCAGTTTTCATTAAGAATGATTTATATTTGCAGGCAAATAGAGTTAAAAGCGATTTGCTTTTTCTATAGTAAATGATGTACAAAACATCACTTAGACTATCAATAACAGTTAACTCAAAACTGCCTACTGCAAAATGCACTGACAACATGTTTTTTTTCCCGATAAATCAGATTTACTGAAAATTATGTATATCTTTGTGAGGTAAAGATTTCCGTTAGCGTTTCCATTAATCGTTTTTATCAATTACATATTTCAGGGTACTCTCTCGAACAAGCAAGAGTATTAAAACTTGCAGCATTCTAAACGGCGATGTGTGCCTAAGAAGTTAATATGGAAAACATTTAAAACTAGACCACTGCATTAACTCATTATTGGATACATTTGTGCCAAGCAATACTAAAATCCCTTCAAGAAGGACCGGACAGAAAAACAACAACACTATTTCCTTTGACCTCTGAGTGTGACATTGACCATTGAACTAGGGATCTGGGTATTGCGCAAACTCATTGTCTGATCGTGGTAAACGTTTGTAAAAAGTAAAAAAAAAATACTACAGTACTGATGTTTGACCTCCAAGTGTAAAATTGACCTTTACGTTAGATTTCTAGGTGTTGCGCATGACACATTGTCTGATTGTGGGAAACATTTCAACCAAGTAATATTAAAATCCCTTCACTGATGGTTGAGTTACAGACTTGACAGGAAAAAGCCCTGTTGATCTTTGACCTCCAAATGTGACTTTGATCTTTGAGCTAGGGACACAGATTTTGCTCATGACAAATTGCCTTGTTATAGGACATATTTGTGCAAAGTAATATTAAAATTTCTTGATGGATGACAAAGTAACAGACCGAGCACGAGTTCGGAAATAACGAACGGACTGATAGACGGATACTGCAATTACTATATGCCGCTCCCGAGTGGGGGCATAAAAACGTATTTTATAGTTAAAGTTTTCAAATACAGATAATTGATAGAATGTTGAAATAAAATGAATAGTATGCTTACTTTTACAAGAAAACAGGTACAGTAAATGTTGGTCTCAAGATGTTAAATTGTTGAACTCCCTTCGAAATCAATAGCGAAGCTTGCATTAGTAATGATAGATCAATTCAGACACACGAACGATCACGCAGAAAAGAACGAATAAATAAAGTCACAGCTCAGTATAGTTCTATGAAAACAAAATTATCTTACATGCATTGACTGAATTTATGAAGACATACGCCTAACGTTCGTTCATTGTATTTACTTTCTGCAATAACATCAAGACGAAAATAAACCATATTATGGTTTTCTAATACAAAACAGCACATTTATAAAGACAACGGTAACATTGTTACATAGACGCCATATTCCATGAAAATAAAAGTAAAGATGTATGTGTTCTCGTTTGAATTTAATTACTAGGCAAACTGAAACAGTTAAACGTAGTATATTATATTCAAGGGAATTATCACAGGAAGGAACTATAGAACAGGAACGCGTGTGTGTGGAAATGTTACGTCAATAGATAAATCGAAGCCTTATTTCCACAATGCCTTAACCAACTTTTTGGCAGTTTTGGGAAACGACGTTTGAAGATTTGAGTGTCAGTTTAGCCCGTTTGTGTTCGTTCTACAAGGCCACAAATTCACCATCATAGAGACATGCTTAATGACACTAAAATCTCAATTTTGCCAAAAATGGACTTACAACATTGTGGAAATAAGGCGACAGGGAAGAGAATTGTATATGTATTCATTCATTAGCTTGGCACTTGATTATTTGAAAACAGAATTATAAAAGCATGCTATTAGACTTGTATAATTTGTATATAATAACATGTGTAGGATTCGTTATCAATTTTTTAAACCAGATTTCTATCTATAGGTTTTCCTTAAATTATTTTTATGTCTTAACCTTTCAATGCCATGAGGCAAAGGTCTTTTCCAGACAGTATACAAATGTATTAACTTTACTAAAGTAACAGGAACATTAGGTTGATTTCATTATCTTTGAATTATACTTACAGTTGTCCCGTTTATAAAGACAACTGATACCCTGTTACGTAGGTGTTGTAATACAGAACAAGAAAATGAGTGTACATGTATATGAGTGTACATGTGTTATCCGTTAGACGTGATTACAATGCACAAAGGACATTTAAACTTAACATATTGTTTTCAAGAGAAACATTCCAAGAATGAAATATAATAAAGAGATGACATGAAAAGAAAATAATACATCGTCTTTTTTGCTTTACTTTAAATTTAATAAAAAAGATAATTATAACAGTACCTAGATCTGAAATGTTTTTATTCAGCTACAGTGGATTCTACGAGGAACGCATTCCTACTTGTAGTGTTTATCGTTAGATAAATAAAACAGAAACGTGTTTGAAACGATGAACATATTGACGCATGTAATGATGAAACGCCATCATTACGTCATTTCTGACGTGATATTTGACGTCACAAATAAAGTAAGTAGTCTCACTTAATATTTTTCTTAACCATGCTCAACCATTTATATTTCAGAAGTATTAGGCAAATACAGAATGAATAGCAATAGAAAGGAGACATACACTGTCTTCATTGTCTGCGCACATGGATCCTGAATGTAATTATACAGATATGTACGTGTTATGATAACAGATGAGATGGTGATTGCTGAAATAAACATACTCTCGACGTTGCATGACCACCAATTAGATACGAGAGTGGGAATAAAATAGCTGCCGATATATCTTAAAAATATTTCATTACATGAAGTGATGTTACTGTTTTAAGTTGATTCCTTTCTTTTTTATTACCATAATGTTCGACGGTATTTCATATAAGGTTATTGGGTAAAACAATTGTTTGAATGGAAAACATACTGTTATTTTAGTAACGTCATGAACCATGAAAATACGTGACAATATGAACTTTGAATAATTAAATATGATTACTGTATCTATAAGAAGACGCAGCGGAAGTACAAAACACAATTAATCAATATATTTACAGCAGACTCGGATTAATTGAGTGTGTTAATGAGAGATAATGAGCAGTGTAACACACATGACACCGCCTAGAGTCGACATAAATAGAGCTCTAATTAAGAAATGAATTCTTTTTCGGAGTTAATGCGAAATGAACGACAGAATAAGATCGGCAAATCCATGAATCGCGCTAGCGATGCATTTTTAATTTGCCGATTCTTTTATGTCGTTCATTTAGAATGAACTAAAAAATAATTCATTTCTAATATTTACATTATATTTTCTCTCCATTTGTAAGCAAGATTATATCATAAATTGCTCACATTTTGTCGCATAAAACATTAAAGTCAGCTTCCCGTTCACCAGACGGAACAACTTCGACGTCATTTAAGGAACATTCTACCTGGCAATAATGACAATAATAACAAATATGATCTCAAAGAACCATCAGAGATTAAAACATAGAGTCAAATAATTTGAATGTGTTAAAGTAAGTAACTAAAAGGCACATCGGTATATTGTAAATATGGAGACATATAGCCCTTTTCATTGTTTGAAATTATTCACGACTTGGTCGCGATTCTCGATAATTATAACAACTTCCTGAAATACATTCCTGTCAACCATAAGATCTAGCATGTAATCATATCATACAATGTTTCTACATGGGCTATACTGGTGGTTGTTTAATTCTGATAGTACTTGCACCCAAAATAAGCATTAAAGATATGTTAACACGTGAACAGTCTCATACACAACAAAACACAAAACTATATTTGATTTAACAATTAGCAGGATACAAAACAAGCGTTGCTGTATGCAACTGAGAGCAGATCATTTGTTCTCGCGTCAATTTCCCTTGCATTACAGAATGTTTTATATAGCTTTTATTAACTATCACAACAGCAATTTTTAAGTTTCCCCGTACCTGGATTCAGTGTTATTATTTTTTCTGGTCCTTTGGGATCATGGAATCCATTCAATATTTATGTAATAGAGTTCCGCTTAAACCGGTGCTAGAGAGCGCGAGGGGTGTTGCACTTTCCACTGCCTCTCATGAACAGACTTAATGCAATTAAGTCTACTATTATTTTGCTTGGTTGCAATCTATGCTTCCAAAAGATCGTCATATACTAGATTTTTCTAAGACTCTACGATTGATATTTATATAAAACATGAGCATAAGAGAAAAGCAGAGAGCATATAAAGGGAGCAGCAAGTGCTCTTCAATATTATGCAACATACAAATGCAATTTAATTACAGTTTTGTTTTCTTGTAAATTCCCCCTTGCATTTAGTGTAATGGAGATGTCCTAAATAATACTGTACTGAATTTTATATAAAACGGATAGATTAAGATTATGTATAAGATACTGACGCTACTAGAGAGGGTTTCCCGCTGAGATGGAAGAATTTGGGCCCAACTCGTTTGTTATTTTGTATCTCGTTTCTCTGTGTAGTAATAACATGTATATAGCAAGAAATGATGAAACCATTTACATTAATGTTAGTGTCAATTTTAATCATTTTCCGAAAACTTCTTTTTAATTAAATAGCTTTTTTTCAATGCAGCCATATTCAGAGCCTTAAAGTATATCTTAAATTGTAAAGGATTGTGGCGAACTACATTTTATGGGAAATATTCTTGCTGTCTTCCTTAGGGAATTTTTACCGTGACTTATGACGTATTTAAAATCAAAATCGATAGAGCAACAGAGTCAGAATAAATACTCAGTATATTTGTATGAAGCTCTGTCAATAAAATGTATCTGAAACAATGCTTCCTTTCTATCGGTAGCGTTTAATTACCCAGCATTAGTGAATATTACACACTGTAATTCACCCAACTATTACACATCCCATATAACTCCATTGTTGTAAACTTATAGGACTACATTTCGTAACTGCGAGTATATTGTTTTTACATCCTAGAAGACATTGCAATACAAGAAGAATCAGTGGCAAAA
Organism: Mercenaria mercenaria; assembly: GCF_021730395.1. NCBI lineage: Eukaryota > Metazoa > Mollusca > Bivalvia > Venerida > Veneridae > Mercenaria > Mercenaria mercenaria. The sequence goes on from NC_069369.1 coordinate 55,197,271, forward strand.
TACATAACACCTAACAGAAAATTACTTGCTAATACACACAAGAAGTGTCTCAATAGTTTTCCGTCGCAGGACAAATCGACTTTTTCTTTAAGGTTTAGCAACATACCACCATACCAAATAAATATTTGGTAAACGAACAACGTCTTACCAACAACCTACTAACAGCCTACTTGTCATATGCCTGTTTTACATTAATGTCCCTTGCCAAAGGATACTTAAAATATTTTCGGAAAGTTGATACACGCTTCCCCCCCCCCCCCCCCCCCCCCCCCCCCCCCCCCAAACCCACCGCACACACACTTTAAGTCAGAATGTCATTTGTAAAGAAATAAACAGTACAACTGATGATAATCGAAACGAAGAAATGGTTTTAAAGGCGTTGGAACTTCGAAAGGATTGGCCCTTTAAGTTGTCTTTTTCCGGAATTCAATGAATATATCAGTAAATTTACATCCGTCTGTTAGAGTAATATACCGTTTAATTTCCACTAAAAGTAATTCATTCTATAATTTGATATTGCTTTTACCTTTTTAAAACGTGCACCTGCCCGTTCAAATGACTTGTGAGGACTTGTAGAAAAAAACTCTCAGCTTCTTTCCGATGTTATACCTGGCCAGAAATGTTTTAAAATGCTTTGCTTACGGTGATACTACAAATACTTGATATAAATACTTTGTGCTTATGGTGAAAATAAACGAATGAGAAGCACGCACATACAAATTGATCAATGACGTTTTCTGGTGTTAAACTGTATAAGTTTACCTAACTAACAATGTTAGAAACGAAGGCGCATTTTTAAACAAATATCGTATTGTACCTCGTCAGCAAGGTATTTTATTCATTTGTAAACTTATTTAAGCAAGATCAAGAATTTTGAAAAATATGCAACGAACAACGTTTATTTCATTATTGACTAATTTTTTGAAAAACTATAAACTCATGTGGGATCTTTTTTATTATCGCTCTAAGATTACTTTGCAGTATTATGGCCGTGATGTTCATAGACAGATACATGCTGATTCACACATTTCTTCCTGAAAGTGTTCAATTATTTACACTTCGTTGCGTTTATGTTTCGCTGTATAGGCATAATGAAAGACGCAATGCCCTTTTGTTTCTGAAAAGTCACTTACATCAGATAACTACTGCATTGAAGCATGAAAATATTCATTTGTATTGTTGTTGCAAAATAACTATTTAATGTCATGTCATGTGTCCAAAGTTATTTATAATCTTACAGAAATATGTTCAATGTTCTCACGAAGGTATGCAGTCAAAAAAATTGTCATTTCTAAGATGATTTGACATCTAGTGATATAGGTGCAATCGAAGCAGACAAATTCAGGCTGATGGCATTAAAAAACTTCGTAATATTTCCATTTTGTACCGTATTTCGCTTTAATATATAGACGGTTGCAGGTTTACGCTACTAACTAAGAAGTACAATCAATTTGTGCTAGAGAATACTTATTGCAAATCAAAGCTTTTAGTTTGCATTTCCGGCTTAAAGGTTGGTACTATTATTGACATCTGAATTTAGAACACCTATAAATACACACCCTTTCTATCCCAAATGTGTACCTTATTGGCAAGTTTCACAGATAATAATTAACTTTTATTTTTAGTTGTTAGCTTTTAATAATAATAACAAATGTACTTTCTGGACAGTACGTATTTATACAATTTGTTAAATGTGTAGAAGTGCTCTTTAGTACATTTAGTATCAACGTGACTACAATTTTTATTCAAACTAACAAATGAAAAACATATTTGACACGTATTCCAATGCATTATACTTGAGTAAACTTCAACAGAAAGTATGGAATCAGCACGGGAAGTTATATTCACAATAATTTATTTGTCAATAAATATTAGGCCGATGTAACTGGTCAAATAAGATTTTTCTCAAGACGTTTGAAAAGGCTAACGTTATTATCAATGACCTTTCTGTCACATGCCAGTATTTTATCATACATGCAAATATCATTTGCCTAGATAAGACATAAAATGCAGTAATTTTATGAGTACGACTTTATGAAGTTTCCTTTCTGAATTATTCAATCAATCTTTTTTTTCGTAATCAATCTTTTCGTCTGTCTAGGGAATTTCCGGTATAGTTTATTTTTGTTTTGTTTTCCGGTTTTGTAGAAATACGACAGTTGAAAGAAATCAATTATTTAGACAGTTTTTTTTTTGGTCAGGTTTAAAAAAATAACGGTCACAAAATTATTCATCTCTTATGCAAGTAATGTAACCAAGGTTGAATAATCGCCCTCTTCGTGCCAGCTTGGTAGTTTCCTGACATGGATAATGCTATATTCTGATGTCCAAGACAGCTTCATAACTTCATAACTCGCCCGTGGATGCCGTTGTAATATTATAACAAGAGCACCGCCTTGCGGGTGCTGACGCTCATCTGATTTTTTTTGTAGAATAGAAATATTGTCCTACCCATGATTTTCTAAGTCTAAAAAGGGCCATCATTCTTGCAAAAAGCAGGATAGAGTTATGTTTCTTGATGTACAGTGTCCACTTATGATTGTGAAAAACTGTTGCAAGTTTTAAAGCAATAGCTTTGATAGTTTATGAGAAAAGTTGCCTTAAACATAATACTCAACCAAGAAAATGATTTTCTAAGTCCAAAAGGGGAAATAATTATTGCAAAAAGCAGGATGGAGTTATGTTGCTTGCTATACAGGGTCAGCTTATGATGGTGAACAAGTGTTGCAAGTTTCAAAGCAATAGCTTTGATAGTTTAAGAGAAAAAGTTGACCTAAACATAAAACTTAACCAAGAAATCTGATATTTTCTAAGTCCAAAAGGGGCCATAAATCTTGCAAAAAGCAGGATGGAGTTATGTCTCTTGCTGGACAAGGTCAGCTTATGATGGTGAACAAGTGTTGCAAGTTTTAAAGCAATAGCTTTGATAGTTTAGGATAAAAGCTGACCTAAACATAAAACTTAACCAAGAAAACTGATTTTCTAAGTCCAAAAGGGGCAATAATTCTTGCAAAATGCAAGATGGAGTTATGTTTCTTGATGTACAGGGTCTGCTTATGATGGTGAACAAGTATTCCAAGTTTCAAAGCAATAGCTTTGATAGTTTAGGAGAAAAGTTGACCTGAACATAAAACTTAACCAAGAAATCTGATATTTTCTAAGTACAAAAGGGGCCATAAATCTTGCAAAAAGCAAGATGCAGTTATGTTTCTTGCTATACAGGGTCAGCTTATGATAGTGAACAAGTCTTCCAAGTTTCAAAGCAATAGCTTTGATAGTTAAGGAGAAAAGCTGACCTAAACATAAAACTTAACCAGGCAACGCCGACGCAGACGCCGACGCCGACGCCGACACCGACGCCGACGCCGACAACCGCTCAAGTGATGACAATAACTCATCATTTTTTTTCAAAAAATCAGATGAGCTAAAAACTACTTGTGTATACATAGTAAGGGTGGATATACCTCACCTATCCAAAACTAGAAAAGATAAAAATGGTAACAATTGGTCTTCATCTTTAATATTGTTTAAACAAGTCCACTTGTCATAAACCATTTAATTAGAAAAACAGACCAGCTGGCGATTTAGATCAGTACATTTTCAACTTGTTAGAATTGGTTTGAATTTTTGCTTTAAGTAAAATCCTTAGAACAAGAAACAAAAGCAGACCGATGGTAAATTCTGAGACTCCAATATATCCAAGAATCTTTTTTGTCGAACACTGGATTAAATGACGTTAACTTTGAAATACTAAATCTATCTTCCGTTTGCAAAATGTGAAAATGCCTGCTAAACAGCTTCCCCGTAATTCCCCAGTTGTATTAAATATTTTGATGGGATCTAGGATCCATTAAAGCTTTCAGTGCGTAACTTGTAAAAATGTCTTGAGAAAATGATGAATAAAAACCTAGACACGATTTTCTGATCGGCAGGTTGTTTACCTTTACCATTATTGTTATGGGATAACGATGAATATAACTGATTACAGTAAAGCATTACATTTGTTGAGTAGGCGGACCTTAAAGTCCAGTACTCTCGTCACAAATGCTCCATTAGGGGAGGAAAAATGACTATGTGCGTTTCGATCCCTCACTGTTTCTTCAACGTTTTGTTGATTTTAATGCCGCTGATATCAATTACATCAGATACCTGTATTATAAATGTAGCTCGAAGTATCTGTCACCAAGTGAATGCTTGAAGCAACATTTTCATGAAAGGTGCAGTCATGGATCTGGTGTTCACGAGTCTTAATCGATTAAAGATATCCAAAGGATGTGCAGGCTGGTCTGGATCCATGCTGGTCACAAAGCCACTACGTTGGTTTTCTCATGGCGCGGTTAAAATTATGTTTGCATATGGAGCAACTTTTGTAATTAAATATCATGTTGTAACTGTTGATTGTTAAAAAGACAGCAATTTATTTATATAAATATTGAAAAAAAGGTTTCAGAGTGATATATAATCTTTAATATTGCTTATGTTTTGGCGTCGTTTACATTGTGTTTATCAAGTTTCAAACATGATATAAAAGTGAAAGTAAGATATACAATACAACAACAAGCAAGTTGTATTTGTGCATGTTTCCTTTTCATTTTCATACAAAAACTTTTATTGTTTTCGTTATGAGTAGTTGTTGTTTTATTATTATCATCACGTTACAACTTCATTTTGTCTTATTTTTTATTTCCTCCGTTACAAAGAGAGGAATCATTCAGTAAGAGCGCTAAAAGTACAGTATGTATAAAAAACGAAAGGACTTTTTTACAATTAATATATCAAACGTGATACTAACAGAAGTAACGTCATTTTTACATGATCATAATGGGACTGTTTATAATATGCCTGCCACAGTTTCAGTTACGAACATACAATTTATAAATTTCTTGTTCAATCCAATTTCTATAATAATTGTTCTTCTTATAAATTGATTACATTGATATGAAACTTTAATTAACATAGCAAAGAACATTATGCGCGTACCAAACAAGCTGTGAATAATTTCTTTTTCAATTACTATCATGCTGAAATATCTAGAAAGTAAAATATTCAAAATATGCACGAAATTTATATGACTACCAGGGTTGCGTTCCATAGAGAGCCTTAAGTCTTGAAACAGTATTAAGTGCAAACCAATTCCATCCTAACTTTGGTCCTAGGTCCTAGGACTTCGGACTAACTTAAGACTCTCCATGAAACGCGGACCTGAAGTACAATATAGTAAATATGTGAGATTATTAGTTATAATGATTATATTTCTGGCACAAAGTCGTAACAACAGCTTTGAATTTCTGTTATGTAAGAAGCAAGGAAACAAATACTTGTCTGCCTTGTCAGTACCGTAGAAAGGAAAAAATGTATTACCATCGATCTCTAATTGCTCAAGGCAGATATACACTGAACAGATGAAGAAGACAGAACAACTTGATAAGCAAATGAACCTCTGTCGCAGGCACACATTATCTATCAAATTAAAAAGCTTAATTTGGCTTGATAAAACCTAAATTGTATACGCTTTTACTAGCCTGTTTTCTTGGAGTTGCTTTTATTAGATTATTTACTTACCTCCAGCAATCAATCTTTTGATCTCTCAAGGGACTATGTGTGGTTTTATATCTCTTGGCTTTTAACATAGTAAGTTCCGAGAAAGAAAGGAGACATTTTTTTTGCAATACAGGAAAATACGTACATCATGCCCAAATTACTCTGGAATAAACAAATACTTAGTCCAATGTTACTATATGCTACTTGATTAATCTACACATTTGAATTTACACAGAATGTCAATAATCTACACAATAACACTGAAAAGTAATGCAATGCAAATTAAAATAACAAATCCCATAACAACATACAGAGGGAAGAACCACATGGAATTCAACGCATAGCAATGAGATAAAAATGGTAATCAAGGACACGTTCAATGATGATGATGAAAAAGAACCGTGATAGTGCATTTACCGCAAGAAGCATAACTTGGATGTGCGCTGAACATGTGACAAATTGACCGCATGGAGTTGGATGACAATAGATAACGCAAAGACATTTATTTCCAAAGTTTTTGTTAACAAGCCAGTTTCGTGACAGATAGATCACATAGACAAAAGAATGGAGAAACAATCATTGGTGTATCCATTAACTAGTCTAAACAATCTTAAAGATGAAGACCAATTGTTACTATTTTGTGTTTCTCGAACCGTGCCAGACGATGTCGTTAAGATACAAAAAAAAATATGTTTTGTACACAAAAGCATAATCGCAACGTCAGTGTTTTCCTGGGCTTCGACAATCGCATTAAATAATTGTATCCATGTTCAAATTCCTCTACAAAATCGTAATAAAAATTGGTATAAGACACGTACAAGCAGATTGGAACTGCCTTTCCTCTTTGCCAGAGATTAGTGAATACTGAAATATGTCATGGTAGTGGAATCCAGATGGTTTCGTTTTACACTACTTCATAATAATTTTCAACGCCGTTTGTATAAACATGCATTGTATTGATCTGGAATGTCTATCGAAAACTACCAACATGCAATATAAAAATAAACATGGAGACCTTTGACAACCTCATGAATCAAAAAAAAAAAAAAAAAAAAAAAAAAAAAAAAAAAAAAAAAAATACATGATTGCCAGATTCTCATGCGTTTTATTAGTTTCATTTGCCTGATAAATATTTCATTAACAGCTGTTGAAGCAATGATCATGCCAACATAGTTCGAAATGAACACGTAATAAACAAAGAGGAGACATTGCGTACGTGTAAAATATACTTTTAACAATAAATGAACCGCACCGTGAGAAAACCAACGTAGTGCATTTTCGACCAGCATGGATCCAGACCAGCCTGCGCATCCGAGCAGTCTGATCAGGATCCATGCTGTTCGCTCATGGTTTCTTCCCAACAATAGAGCATGTATTTGATTCATGTGTATTGCCTAAATATAGACTAACATTACGATACTCGATTTCTTCAGGTAATATTGTATGTTGAGTGATTTGATAAAATATTTCGCGGATGAGGTAATAATATTAACTAATAAAAACACATCTAAAGTATAATTTGGTATTGTATATCTGCTCGTACTAGTAAGGTTGAGAAAGACGTACCATTTTTCATAACATGCACGCTGACATATGAAGAAAGTATTATATTTCACGACATTTTTGTATTGCATAAACTTGCCATATAGTATGAGCAGTTACTATGTTACTAGTATAAGCGAGTGCTAGTTACAAAGCTGGCATGATTTCTGGCAAAATATTTCTTTATCACCTATAAGCGTGTTTACAGCTTTGAGATTCTCGTTCTGAAGATTTCCTATTTATATCCATTTATACTGGTGAAACCAACTTGATTAGCAAATTTACCTAGTACGTCGGGGACACATATTGGATTAGCTGTCTTCATTAGCCTGAACCGGTACGCGAAACGAATCTGTTTTTGACGTAATCGATTATGTAGTTATTTGAATGATATTAGTGAAACATTGATATATGTTTGCATTAAATTTTTACGAAGTTGCGCTTTTTGCAGTTATGTACTTAGAGATGACAAACGAAATAAGATATAGATTGCCAAGATAAAAGCTATTAATTAAAATATTCTAAATTGCGTTCAAAATGATGTTTAGTTCCCTAGAAATCTGCACAGGTGCAATCAACTTAAAATTATAGCACGAAATGTCAAATTTTATGTTTTAAGTCAGATCTAGGTGATAACGCAAAACATTCAATACTCAATTTAATTGTGATGAAATATTTTCATTTATTTCGTAGTTGAATCAGAAGAAAAAATGGTTTCAATTTTAAGCTAAACAATATGATATAACTGCTTCAAACCGTGTCTGTTCTGTTTAAGTTTCTTGCATCGTGCCAGATGATGACTTAAAGACTGTATTTTATGTAAGCCAGTAGCGGAAATATGGAAGCACTATTTCATGGCGCATGTTTTGGCACTAAATATTGTAGTATTTCCGATTTATAAATTATTTCTGTAGGAGATAAGACCCATACAAAAATTCCTTTGAGAAGACTGAAATAGCAATATCGTCATGAAAAACATGTGTAGGGTGTTTGTAATTCCATTGTCAGTAATTATGTAATATTTACATACATTATGCAGTATCAAGATAGAGCATGTTCGAAGGTGTCGCTTTACGTGATCATGTATTTGATCCTTACTTTTTGGCCTAGATTTTACATTTTCAACACGAAAGATACAAAGTTCAACTGAGAATATATTTTCATGCAATTGTTAGTATAGAACAGAACAGATAATTGCTGACAAGCAATTCAATTTGTTAACAGAACGTCGTACAAATGTTTTATTCAGTTTGTTAATAGAACGTCGTACAAATGTTTTATTCAGTCTGTTAACAGAACGTCGTACAAATGTTTTGTTCAGTCTGTTAATAGAACGTCGTACAAATGTTTTATTCAGTTTGTTAACAGAACGTCGTACAAATGTTTCATTCAGTCTGTTAACAGAACGTCGTACAAATGTTATATTTCGCATTAAGCTGTTCAAGAGCTGTCACATAACAAAGTTTTTGTTTCATTAACCTAATGACATTGAATGAACGGCTTGCAAAAATAAAGTGTTTTAACCATATTATCTCTACCATAGTATCTATTGACAAGCAATCTTTGTCGAATGTTAGTTTACGTTCAACGAACGTGCCGAATTGCGTTGCTGACATGTTATCATTAAGCATTATCAAATATAAAGATTAATTATATTTAATTGTTAGAACATTGGTCAAAGTATTTATGATACTTCTATTATATTGATCATGTGAAATGAAACTGAAGAAATGTTTGCTCTCCAATACTCTTGATGGACGTATTGGTTTTGTGATGTATCTGCAATCAGAAACAGATTATTTGAACATATAACCAACTGAAATCATATTCCATCTTTTTTGTTTGATGCATGGTCCATGCAAACATACTGCCTGTACAAAATCTGATATACATTTGTCTTATAAAATTGAAAATAGCGTAATTAATAGGCAAAATGATTGGACAAACATTTCCCATTACTATTATACAAAATTACTCCTCGTCTTATTTCAATATGAATAAATTCCCTCCTGCTAATCAAACAAGACGTACAAAACACATTCGGTTTAGAAAGTGTTGAACAAAACCGCTTTCACACAGCATTAGAACTTGAATTGTTAATGAATGGAATTCTGTCCACATCTGAATATCATGATGGGGACTTTCCACTTGGAGGGGAATTAATCGCCTTAATATTTGCAAGGAATGGGTTATGTAATTTCCATAAAATCAACGAGAGGAGTTTCGTCCTCTTCGTTAGATACTAGAAAGGTTCCTTATGAGGACGTGTTATTATGGTTACTAAGTGTGAAATCATGTTTGAAATTAATAAAAAAAATATATATAATATTAATGACGCTAGATGCAAAATATAAAATTTAAACAGAATGTCTTGTTTATTAATAACATAATCTAAAGATACATGACTGGATGCTCAAAATACAATTCCTTTTTCATTCCAAAGCATTCCGTTTGTAAAGTTATTCAGAGTTAACTCAAGCTAAAACGACTACAAAATGACTGTACACTAAATTTCATTATTAATCATGGTATGCAGAAGAACGTCAAGACAGTCTTTTTTTTATATCAACCAGGATGTTTCTTCGTTTATTAACATGCTCTGTAAATGCATACGAAAATAGCTTAATGAAATTACAACAGGCAATTGCGCAGCAACAATCCTCATAACATAATTTCCGCATAGCTGATCATCAAATTTATTATTTAAACAGATAGATCTGAACTTAGAAATTTTAAATAGTTAGAAGAATAGTATAAACTCTTTGCACTTCCTGATAATTGACGACTGGGGAGCATTAAAGATCTTAAACTAGCACCGACTTCGAAAATCAATAGTAAGTTTACAGGTCTAAGAAAAAGCAGCTATTACATGTAGTTATTGTTGGATGAGACATAATTTCATAATGTCAAGGCAACGGTTGAATATCAGGACAAATGCATATTCACAGCGGCATCATTTTAAAGACAAAACATCTAGACTAGTATTACATCAGTTTCACAATTTTATGGTTATGTTACTTTCTTGCTAATAGCAAATCGAGGAATATATGGATGTGACAAAACTGAAGTAGGTATTGTTTGTAATGTTAACACTGACATGGTGTAAAACTATCTACTCATAATTATCATAACTGTTTTATAAATTCAGAAGTCATTTTTTCTTTTAAGGAGAGTATTTATGATGAAACTAGAATAAAAGATAAAAATCTTCACATTGAAAATACCATATTCCAATAACGCTTAAAGCAAATCAAGCAGCATTATTTCTATATTGTTGTGAGCATTATACATATGTACACAGATACCTGAAATAAGTAAAGCAAACATACAATATAAACCAATCAAACGGTCAACACCTTGAAATTGTCAGTTTCATAAACACCACTTGGGATGAAAATGTAGAAAAAGTGCGGAGAAGCTGAGCATAAGAGAGTGTATTCCTATCCGCACAGTCCCGCAGGTTGTTAAAACATCCATGAGACACAAATGAATATGTAACATATCACTTATTGTGCCTAAAACTGCAAAATTTTAGAATCACGCGTGTAGTTTATAACTTTATAATTATGACGTGACAATGTGCTCTTGAAGCGTATCTAATCCCTAGAGAAATGATAAGGGACTATTACCGAGATAGCATAGTACTTTCCGCTTGGCAGGCAGGAGTAATGTACACTGTGTCATATCTTTACACATTAATATGTGACTTGTCTGAAATAATTACCTTAAACCAAATCAGATATAACACATAGAAGGTATGGTTAGACTTCTCGGAAGCACAGAGCACCCCAAACAAAGCAAGAGAGCCATGCATCGCAAAGTAGGCCTGCAACAAAAAGAAAGTGTAGCGGACAAATATAGCAGATACAAATCATTTTTAATTCCATTGATAGAACGGTAACTAAATGCTTCTTCTCTCAGCTCCAGTTGCGTGCTAAATGTGTTATTCACTTTAATTTTCAGCCTGCTGGCGGCAAGTAATTCTGCCTTTGCGACCACTGCAGACCAAGATCAGCTTGCATATCCGTGCAGGCTGATCATGATCTGCACTGTTCGCTCTTTAGTAAGTAAATTTTCAGTAAACACTCCTTTGAACAATAATAATTACTGCCAAAATTGAATGATAGACCAGTAGCACGGTAAATGTGAAGGATAACAACATAAATATTAAATCCATGCAAATAAACTGACACTAGTGCACAACGTGTTATGTATGTAGTACCCTGAACTCCCGAAAATAAGCCGGTTTTGAAAATAAGCAAGTCTCGAAAATAAGCCACCATTTCACTACAGGCAAAAATGGCTCGTAAATTAGCCGCACTCAAAAATAAGCCGTACAATTTCTTTTGTATCAGTAATAGTAACAATGACTTTGTCAGAACACCATATCAAAGATATAAGATAGCAAAAGTTACCAACGTATACATAGCAGATTTATTTCCAAATGTAATAGCAATAAAAATACTTTGGAATAAAAAAGAACTTAAAACAATGCAAGTTGTGCTGATTTTTAAAACCCTGAACGGATTGAAACTTTAAAAGCAATAAAATTCCTGTCTCAAACACTTTTTTGTCACGACAGTTCTATGAATTATATCCTATCGTTTTCAAGGTTGTTTACATGTAATGTTGTTTTACAAAGACTGTTCGCCCTCAAAAGATGTGTTTATAATATTTCGACCGTAACTGATAATGGTTCGCACAGATTAAGCGTTCAGTTTATTGTTGTTGTTTTTTTTTTTGGGGGGGGGGGGGGGGGGGGGGGGGGGGGGGCGTTGACGCCGTTTTTCAACAGTATTTCAGTCATGTAAAGGCAGGCAGTTAACCTAACCAGTGTTCCTGGATTCTGTACCAGTACAAACCTGTTCTCCGCAAGTAACTGCCAACTTCCCCACCCACATGAATCAGAGGTGGAGGACTAATGATTTCAGACACAATGTCGTTTATCAAATAGTCACGGAGAACATACGCCCCGCCCGAGGATCAAACTCACGACCCCGCGATCCGTAGACCGACGCTCTACCTACTGAGCTAAGCGGGCTGATTCAGTTTATTGGAAGTAAAGTTTAACAGCATTTAAACAACGACAGAACTTTCGGTCTAAAATTCTCTCTAAAGCCTCCATTGTTTAAATAATTACTACATTTGACCTGAGAGTTCATGTGCAATCTGTGTAACAATAAATAGTAACATCATTAAGTCACGTTAAATGTTTAAAAAGAATATAAAAGGATTTTTGTTCTGATTTCGGAATAAACGCACGATGTAACTAAGATGATTTTGACCACAGCATGTTTTCCAAGTCCATAAAAATGGTAAGGCCGAAAGTGAAAATATTATATTCTTCTTGTATTACTTTGAATGAAACAAGTATCCAGATCATGGTGCTCTATAGCATAGCTGACGTCCAATTAACATTCTTTGACTTAGTACGGTCGTATCGAGTAATATGTATTCCGTGTTATCGGCGTGAAGCATTTTTAATATCTCAATACTTCGAACAGGGCAGTAAAATCAATATGAACATTCTGTTTTCATGGGAATTTCGTTCAATGTTGTTTATATGTCCATACGAATGTCCCAAACTGTGTACAGAGTTTTTTGCTGAATATGTCTGTTTGTTTACGTGCAAAATCAGCTAGTCTATAATTCCCGTCACACTGATATTCCTTAGGGCTTCTTCATGTTTAATGCCTTCTGCGTATACTTGAGCACAATTTACCGATAAAATACAAGCGTGTTAGGATTCGGCCGTTATCGTTAGATACATCTTTACAAAACAGACGGATCAAAAAATGCTTTTCCATATGGTGACCTTGTTTTATTGACTTTGGGAGTCCTCAATACTAAGCAAACACTAGTACAATAATTTTGACTTTGTAGTTGTGTAGTATTCAGTGCAATATGATTTATTAAAAGTAAGAAAGTGGTGAATTTTATAGAATTGCGGATAATTTCTTCAAATATCGTTACCAAAGAAGTCTAGTCACTTTAAAATTCATTCAATCAATCATGTCCTTCAACATATTCTTGCAGCGAACTATCCAAAAAAAAAAATCTGCCTAATTGCTATTTTGAAAATATTGTAAAGAATTGTGTTTCCGAATTATGTTTTAAAAGTGTTAGGGTTAAATAAATGGATGCTCATACATACGGAATTCCGTTAGGGCCATCGCCTTTGAATGTATTGATCTGAAACGCGATACTCGATAGTACGATGATGAAAACGCGAAATCACGAAACCACGATAACGAAAACGCGACAGCACGATGATGATAACGCGATACTACGATAACGAAAACGCGATAATACGATAGTACGATGATGATAATGCGATACACTATCGCGTTTTCATCATCGTACTGTCGCGTTTTCACCATCGTACTATCGTATTATCGCATTTTCGTTATTGTAGTATCGTGATTTCGCAATATCATTATCGTACTATCGCGTTATCACCATCGTACTGTCGCGTTATCATCATCGTACTGTCGCATTATCGTCATCGTACTGTCGCGTTATCACCATCGTACTGTCGCGTTATCACCATAGTACTATCGCGTTATCATCATCGTACTATCGCCTTCCGGTGCCCATGCGCACAGAAGAATTTCCTTTCCAGTGTTCGGGTTTCTATTTATCTTGTTATTTAAGCTCTGTTGAAATTAAAAATGATTTCTATTGCTTGCTAATGGGTTGTAAAAAGTTTTTTCAGCTAAAACCAAATATGTACTTAGGCAAAAACTCTGCAGGTCAATCGATTTGAGTTTTCTATATAGTATATGATAACAAGAAAAAAAAGAATGTTATATTGTACCATGATCAGGGCGTTTTTTGTTTGTTTTTATTTTGGTCTGACATGAATATTTTCACAAATATGATGATGAATATTTTCACAAATATGATGGTTTATATTTCAACACTGAAAAGCAAATGCATGTGTTGTAAAGCTCAGGTCATTGATGTTGAATTCCGTAAGACGCATAACAACACTGAAATCGGAGCATCGCAAATATTCGAAGAATATTGTTTGCAGTTTTCATGGCACATAGTTTCTTTTAATGCATCAAAGTCTGGCAATTTTCTGCAAAAATAAAATAAAAAGTAAAGCAGTTTACAACCAAAAGTGAGTTAACGCCCCCTTACTCAGACATTTTATTTATGATTTTACAGGAATGAGAAATGCAGTAAAATTATATCTCCACAGCATTCTGAACCTGTTCATATCCAACACGCTTTGTCTCTCTAAATTCATTTTCTGTAAATGACTCTTAAATTGACGAAAGCTAAAAAAAAACATGGAAAAATGTTAATTATTTTTTGCTTTTGACTAACTAGCAGCTGTAGCTATAGGAGGATCATCAATACAAATCAAGATTTTCACACACTAGCACCCGCGTTCGAATCTGCATATCGCCCTATCGCTAGAGCAGGAGTGTAGTTCTAAAAGTATAACTTCTAATCTTCTCATTTTTAGCATGCACATGCGCACCGGAAGGCGATGATGCGATAATGATAACGCGACAGTACGATGGTGATAACGCGACAATACGATGGTGATAACGCGACAGTACGATGATGATAACGCGACAGTACGATGGTGATAACGCGACAGTACGATGGTGATAACGCGATAGTACGATAATGATATTGCGAAATCACGATACTACGATAACGAAAACGCGATAATACGACAGTACGATGGTGAAAACGCGACAGTACGATGGTGAAAACGCGATAGTTTATCGCATTATCATCATCGTACTATCGTATTATCGCGTTTTCGTTATCGTAGTATCGCGTTATCATCATCGTGTTGTCGCGTTTTCGTTATCGTAGTTTCGTGATTTCGCGTTTTAATCATCGTACTATCGAGTATCGCGTTTCAGATCATTTTAATGAACTACGACGCTACATTATACAGAATGAATGCACGCAAAACTTCCTAAAAACAAAGATACACTAACATGTTCTATGACAAACACAGTAGGAAGAACATTATTTTTTTATAACGACTAGAAAATATTTTCTGTCATTCAAACTCCAAAATAATTGGATATATTTTATATATAACGTTAAAAGTGGAAGGTTTTAGATACGGATAAATTTAAGCAGCGACAACTCTCAACATTTTTAGGTTAACACGCCGTGTTTCGGGAGTTATCTTTTCTTCCACGTTAGATTAACCCAAACACAACTGCATACTCATATTCTATAAATCAATAACAAAACACAATTATGGTAATTATCAAGGCACTACATTTGCACTTGAAACAAATGCAATGTATACATTGCAGATTGGGCGTTCAAATTGAAAGTGTAAAATCTGTTATAGTCGAAAACATATTGCGGAAAGTCTGTTTTATTGTCTAAAGAAACACATAATTATAAAACTGATTTTTATTTTCTACACATATACATATTTTCTGCATTAAATCCTTTGAAGCTTAGACTGAACGATTTTTGCTCGGAAAGAACGTCACAATATATCGTATATTTAGGCGTTTTACAGGCAATGTTTCATATCTATTATTACACAATCAGTATAAAACCATGTTTAAGAAAATGCCATGAAATCACACAGTCATGCAGCTTTATCGATTTTGTGTTTATACAGATCCAATGTCAATGTAAGGTAGCAAAATGGATTAGATATCACCAGATTAACCATAAAAGCTTGAATCTGATTTTATTTTCGCGCCACTTCAATGACGTTTACTGACCTTTGTCACGAAGAGGATTCAAGAGTGCTTCAAGCCATTTGCACATTTTCTGCATATCCAAGCTTTAGTGGTTAGTGTGAATAAGACAAAATCAATAGGATTTCCTCAGATGTTTGTATCCTCTGTCAAAGACCACGACAAGAGCAATACAACAGCAATGGTAGCAAAAGACAAACATTGTATAATAAAATAATTATAATCATTAAAATGTCACTGTATAATATAAAAAGTTAAATGTTGCATTAAAGTAATGGATCAGTTGATAAAATAGATTGAGAAAGTATTACCACAAGGTGAATTAATATCATTTTAAATATAAATCAATACACAGTTCAAAATCAAAACATCAGTATAAAGTTCTTTGAACATACCATAGCATGTCAGTTTAAAGACTTGATCGATGATACCAAAGGTTCATTAGAGTTCTTCCAAGATGCAATCTTCTATGGGGAAATAAACATGTAAATGCACATCATACAGTGTATGTGCTTTTATTCTCCCCCTACTTATAGCTAGATGTGTTGCTTTGGCTTCCTGTGACTTTACGGCTATATGTTTTTGTTGACACTGCATGACTCCTTTGCATTACTTTGCATTAGGGTGTAAGTTCTCCTCTGTGTGGGACGGTGCCGATGTTAATACTTTTAAACATCATCAGTAAACATAAGATAAAAGAGACTGATAGACTGATAGACTAAAATCAATACTTTTGTAAGAGGGAGCAAACCCCATTTGACACCCTTGGTACAAAACTTGCCACGATAAACAACACTCCTACAAATGTTCATAACTTTAGTTCAATTATTTTGTTCAGATAAATGCATTAAAATCGTCCAATTTACATAAGTTGACTGTCAAATGTAAACTCTGGTCTTTCTTTTTATGAAAATCCCAAAATGAAATCACAGATGCCCACCTTTACATGTTGAATAACAATCCTATGAAGTTCCATTTCTTCAGATCTAATGTTTTTTTGTGATATGCACCTAAATTTTTGGCGGACGGATATCCGGACGTGCGGACAAGGGAAAATTTTAGTTATCCAAAAAATATGGGGGAAGGTGGGGGCACAAGAATGATTAAAATAAATGAAAACATCATGTTGATTATTGATATCATTCACAAGTAACAATAACTATTAAAGGTTTGTTTTGGGACCTTTACTTTAAAAATTTACAAACTCCCCATGAACTATGGGTATATTAAATGTACATTAGCTGTAGCAGCTATTTATTGTCGAACTGAATTACGACTATGCAGTTAAGTGGTTTGTAGCCACATCAGCACAAATTAGGCCATATGGCAGCTTCTGATAGTGAAGGCCACTAGTACCCCCTCCAGAATAGATTTAATGATGACTCAAAGATTCACCAGTTTGGTGTTTCACGTCTTTGACAAATACTCAGGATCAATAATATATATATGATATTTAATACTGAAACAATAAAATAAGATAGCAGGTGCAAGTTAAGCTTTAAAACAATATTTGGAGTCATAATATAAAAGGGATGGCTTTTGAGGGTGATATTTGCAAATTTTGCGATACGTTTTGCGACTTACGCCGTATCGCAGCTTGCAGCCAACTAGACATTCATATGGCTTCCCGACACTGCCCGTGTATATCCGATATTTTTTATACATATGTATAAAATCGGATAAACATTTATTAAGGTAGACACTTTTGACAAAAAATACTTCGCTGACCTATTCAGAACAAATTTAGATATATTTAGTAATACTTGCAGCTCAAATGCCCGTCATACGCTTGAGCTTTTGTTTATTCAATAACCTGCGAGACATGTTTCTTGTCGTTTACGTGACTTGTCTGAAACGAAATGGCGTATTGACATGTGCCTGTAATACACATATATAATGTTGCAGTTATGTCAACTGGTGCTTGAAATGGCAAAGTATTATGTTATAACAAAGGCAACATCAGACTCTATCAGCAAGATGATATATCCATAAAAATAATTATATATCGTCACCCAGTGTAGCCAACAAATAGAGACAAAACATATTCGTCACTTTTGCAATTTTCTGATCTATAATGTATTTTTCTTGCAAATAGCAATTTGGAAAAATATGAATCAGACAAACCTGGTTAATGTAAATTCTGTATATTAATAACAATTTCATGTTTTTACCAAGACCTAATAATAAGAGTGTATCTACTCTCTGATATTTTCATTTATTTCAACCTCCAAGAAAGATACTTACTTCAAAGTCCGACATTTGGTATTTTAAAAAATATTATTTCATTCTGTGTTCAGACATCAACAAGAGGGTTTAAACAACAGAAAAAAAATTGAATGAAAAGAGCATGTACTATTCTTAAGGACAAGGAACATGCGAAATCCGTGCTCATATGCGAGCATTTTTGAGGCAGGACTTGAAACGGATAATCGTGATGACTGAAACTTAACTCCAATTTAAATTTGAAACATGCAGAACAATGTCATATGTATTACCTTAGTCATGCAAAATTGCATGTTCATCTATATCGTACACTACCTGCGAAAAATATCACTTAAAGCAAATGTTCATTTATGTTTATCATTTGTTTGTATTGATAACGAAATAAAGTACACAACGCAGGGAGCTCCGTGGCCCAGTGGTTAAGATAACACGCATCACACCGACTTGGATTCGAAACCTCGTTTCCAGAGTAGAAATTTACATGTGAGGAAAAGATCCAGTTGGTTGGTCGCTGTTTCTACTCTGGTTTTACATTTGTATCATCTTAACTCTGTCGGTGTGATGTTAAGGTATTGGACCCCTAATAGTAATGTTTAAAAATTGCGTTTGCTTGGTATATTCTTAAAGTTTACCGTGTTTCGCACTGTTATGCATTTTTTAAACAATATTTACCGTGCCGTTTTTTTTTATAAATTTTGTATAATTTATGGTATTTCCTCAAGCTCAAGTAGTGAAAAATTTCAAAGTGATGGCCACTGTCCAAAACGTTTGCAGATAATTGATTTTACCATTAATTTTGATATTAAAAGAAACTATTGGTAAATAATGATAAAACTGTCAATATCATTTTTCTAGGGTGCCTCAAGTAAACGGGTTTATTGAGACAGAGCTCCAACATTGAAAAATTATGGTTGAGTCCTGTCCTGTGGGACTGTTTTAAATTTTGCTCAATTCATTCAAAAGTAACCTTGGGGTAGAAGTAAAACCTACCTACATTTCTTCCACAATATGTAATCTAAAGAGTAAAGGCAAAATACAGAACTTTTACTGCATGTAACTCAGAATTTGTAAATATGTCTAACTCTGCCTCCTTCTGTTTCAGAGGTAAATTCACTTTGAACCGCAAAAAAATCGCTTATCAAATGAAAAATCTCCACTCTTGTACAATAAAACAATAATGAGTCTTGAAAAAAGTAAAAACTTACTAGAAAAAAACATAAAAAAGGAAAAACAATTTTGGTCCCAGTGGGGCTTGAACCTACGCCCCCTGAAATATTTCAGTCAAAGTAGGTTTATGGTAGGAGCTAAATGCTCTTCAAAAGGAGGTACTCTATTACGTTAAAACACAACAGAGACGATAAACGAAGTCCCAGTGCAATCAGTTGTCTCAAATACATAGGACACGACATTTTCATTGTATATGTGGCAGGTTCGAATACACAACAAACGCTCATTTTCATGTGAGGTAAGATGAAAAAAGAATATGTGATAATTATACAAATAATGATCATCTTTATGTTCATAGGGTGTATGCAATGGTTAGCATACAACATTCACTGGGGAAATTTAGTACTGCGTGCAAGTGTAAAATCAATAATTTTCTTCATTATTTGGATTCATAAAAAAGTATCTGGTGAACAAATATCAGCTTGATACATAGAACATTTACAAACACAAAACAGTAATAATTCATTCATATCAGACGCAGTTGTCATAAACAACACAGCTTCTTTACCTGTTACATGCAAGAGACATCACCCATTATGGTAACGCAACTAAATCATTTTATGTCTGTTCTAGTCAAATTAAATTACAGACTTTGTTTATAAACAATCTATGCAAATCATGATATATATGTAACATGTAATGTAAAAGGTATACGGGGATATCTAACAAAATAAACTAGCTAAAACATTAATGGCGGTAAACATTGGTCAAATGTTTTCATTACATTAATTTTATGCAGCACGCCTATTGGTGTAATGAAATACACTTTTGGGTCAGTTATTTCCATGTGTAAAAGACGAAACAAAAAGTCAATAAAATTACAGACAGACTACTTATGAACACGTTGTGAGCTTAGCACTGTAAAGACAAATATATATAATGACATTCTGTGAACGTTTGTCTTCTTCCCACATTGCGTAAAAAATATGGGGAAGGCCACATTGAGGTTTAAGAACACAAGTATGTTGATTTACTTCCTTTTTGCTAATTTGTTTTTTTACAGTACAGATGTTGTATTTATCGAATTAAATATATATATATATATATTTTTTTTTTTTTTTTTTTTTTAAAAATTATGTGTTTTAATCAAATAATGCTTTTGTTTATTATTTTTTAATTTTTTTATTATTTTTTAATTTTTATTTTTTAATTTGACGTGTCATTAACTACGTGTATCAAAGAAACTATATCTTTTTAAGTAAAACTAAGTATAATGAATAAACCATATTTCTGTATCAGCAATATGTAAACATATTATCGTTTTACATGACTGACACATTAAATATATATTACTTTTCTTGTTGCTATGTTGGCTTTTCCAACGATGCATTAATGTCCTCACATCCACAATGTTATACAAAAATGCAAGTGAAACCGAGTCCAACAAATACATGGGCCAAACCATGAAGTCAAAGCACTTTCTTCACTACCTTTATTTCATACTCAGACGCAATTGTACCCCAGGTGTCTTAACGTGTACAATTATTCGATAAAACAAAACAAAAAATGTAGTATTACCGGTATATAGCAAACTAATGACTTTTAAGAGTCGCAACATTAATTACGGACATGTGTTTCAACGCGTCTTGTTTACGAAACACCCGCCATCATACCGTATTACAGACGAACGTAGTAAATAAAAAACAACCGAATTTGCTGTGTCTTTATCTGTAACAACAAGCAACTAGTACACGTAAGGCTTTCTTGTGTCTCCATGAGGTGTCTTGAGACATGCGAGCTGTTACATTTCTTATTTTCTCCCGGCTAATATCATCGATTGAACATATAAGTGTCTATCTCAGTGACGTTTGACTGGGAATTATATCAAAATGCGCTAACTGATATAGACAAACGAGACACTCGTATTGCACTTTGTGACATTTAGAAACTAGTAAGCAAGCGCAGGAGGAAAGACAAAGAAAACCCAAATGAACCATTTAATATGTAAATATATCGCATGTAAATGAAGAATGTCCAGTTTTTTTTTCAGTTTCGTAAGGACTACACAATATAAATCATTGGTTTTAAAAATGTGCGTGTGTTTGATTGCATGGCATCTTTCTGTACTTAACTGACATTTACAGATTCTGAAATTGAAGACATTATCGGTCAAATTACTGTATAGAATTAGGGTTGAATTTGGTTACTAGAAATCAGGGCCACACTTAATTGTCCAGTTGTTTCAAGAGCAAATGAAACGGAGTCTCAAAGCCATGAACACACACAACTATTTCTTAAATTCATGCCTTATATATTAACATGTATGACGGCACTGTCTCCATTTCTTCACAGACGTCACTATGACTGATGACTGGGTAAACCTTATTCATTATGCCGTTGCGAATTTATTTCATTTTAAATCTGAATATACTGCCGATTTCAATATCATCTCAAGCAGGTAAATATATATATTCCCAAAACAAAACCCTCTAGATGCTTGGTTTAAGCTTTGAGGAGAGGGTCAGGATTCCTGCAAGAAATAAGAATGAAGCTACTCGCAGTGTATGGGTGGCTAAATTTTAAACACATAACAGAGCTCAGGAAGAAATTAAAGTGACATATTTATGAAAATAATATGCAAATCATGAAACGAGAAATAAGTAGGGCCCCTATGTTTGTGAAAAGACTTCAAGGACCAGCATTTAATGAAATACAAAAATATAAACATAGTTCATACCCTGAATTGACACACATAAAACATAGCTATGTAACACTCACGAAACAATGCGGACATGCAGCAATACCACTTACCTTTAGTTTTCTTCCCAATTTTCTTGTTCACTGCGGTTTTGATTTCTTTTGTTGAGGGCATAGACATGAGCATCTTAAGCCCAACCTCAAAACTAGAGCCGCCTCCTTCTGTAAATAAAAAGAAGGCAATTTATATCATTCTATAAAAACACATAAAATCGTACGTTTAAATTAATTTGATTTTTATCTAAAATACAAATAATCTAATTCATCTTATTTTCTTATGAGAAAAACTTGGATTCGTTTGTCGTTGTAAAAGCTTTTTTCCACACATTTTGTGTATTATAATATTAGACAGAGCAAACATTAAACCAAATTGTATATTTTGCAGCTGGTCGCAATAACATTGGAAGTAACTATGCCTACTTTTAAGGCTATAGTAGCCTTATAAGTTGCTTCCCCTGAAATAGGTTTACTGCTCTGTTGTGAACAAAAAAGTCTCCCCGTAGCTATTGTGTTTCGATCTTTTCAGATCGTTCAGCACGACGTTTATGTTGTGTTATTGGTATAGTTTAGTTTTTCAGCTTGAATATTCCGGCTTGGGTGGTTTAAATACTCTCGCTTTCAAAGATTTGAGTATTGTAGAATCACCCTTTGGATATGGTGCCTGCTTTTTCTTTTTTCTTTTGGTAGTTTCTGTGATAGGTTGGCTCCGTAACCTTTCTAAATTCCAGTTTGTTTAGTTCTACCATGCTTTTCTCGTTTAGGGCGAGCCCATTATTTTAACTGGCCGCTTTTCATAGAATTACACACGAGTGCATCATTGATGGTTCCATTGCACCGCCGTATGGACACATCTACGGCTGTCTCAAAATTGTTTTTGATATTTGTAACATGTGTAAATGTTGATTTCTGCTCAACCCGGGGCTGCAGGGCGTAGACTTTAGCATGCAATTCCACTACCGTCCATGGACAGGCTCAATCAAACCGAGCCTGCAACATTTTCATTTTTGTCGTGTTGAGCGACATGTGAAGTTTCCAAGTTTTCTATTATAATGGTTAAACAATGAAAAGATGACCCATTATCTCATTATCTACGTCAACAAATTAAAAATCATAACACCAAACACTGAGGATACAGCATTTTTTGTCTCTAATAATGTAGCCGTCTGATAAAAGCATGAATGCCGAGCATGACGTTAAAGACCTTATACATGTTCCAGCAAAATTGGTAATACTTTTTTCTACATTTACATCTTCAAATGTTCTAATGATCACTTCTTTTAGCACAGTAGAAAAATACTTATTTCTAAGAAGGATCATCAAGAGCGCTTCGATTATTGTGATTAGTTAATGCATCACTGCCACCAATAAAATCTTTTCTTTCGATAAGTAGTCTCAAAATGAAATTTGTGAATACTTTAAAAATCCACTTTTTCAAGAGCATCAAAAAAGAAACCAAAAGTAAAAAAATCCAGTATGATAGTAGCAGTAAGAGTCTTCTGTATTTTTCAGAAGAAAAAGCAGAAACATGCGATGTCTTTAAGATGTCATTCAAGATCATTGGAAAGACATAATACCGCTGCTCAATACAATAATTGCTACTCACTACATTTCTGAGTGTGGGTGTCAGATGTATTCATTTATTTAATACGTATGTAATAATTTAAATGAATCTAGGGTTAATAAGTTTATTAAGTATTTTCAATTAAAGACTTAGAGCGATGATGTCTACATCGCTGAAAAGACAATATATTACAGTGTATTGATATCTCAATAATAGGAAGTCTTGCTATTTAATGACAGCTTTGTTTTAATTCAACTCCGATAACAGCGCTGTTTTATTAGTTATATTGCATTAACAGGATGAATTATTTATAACTTCCAGAAATGAATCCTATTTTATGTGAAGGGTTTTCTTACTTGAGAAAAGGCTGCGGAGTGATAGAAAAAGTTATGATAAAAGGATAGAGTAACCAATGTTATATTACAAGATCTACATAGATGTAGCGCCGGTTAAACCGATTTGTGTCCACTGCTGTGGTCACACAGTGTCCGCGAGTCAGTGAACATTTCTTTTTGTACTTTGTCTTCCAGCTAAACGTATGGTTTAATATCTTAGTCACATTCTAGCTCTATCAGAATTTATTTTATTTAACATATGGGCCAAGTTTTTCCCAAACTAAAGTGACACCACTCAAGTCAGATGGTCTTACTATAGGCAACATACAGGCCATCCGAACTAAAGTTAATCAGCGTAAACGGTCAGTATGACTCCACCTGCCCGCCCGAACAACGCCGTACCCTATTCAAATAACAAGGAATATCTTGAAACCTGGTTAAAACAGCAGACAAGATGAATAATATGTAAACACGACTGATTAAGTGACGGCGCAAACAAAAGATACTTTGTGCTAAAGAAAACAGTTCGATCTCACAGATTTATGAATTGTGACAACCTTCAATTTTATGAATTCACGGCCTGTTAACATATGAACATATTAATTTACAGTCCAAATAAACACTCTCCCTTTAAAGTAATGAGAAATATTTTTAGAAGAATTTTGATAAAAATTTTAGAAGAATTTTGAAGAATCACTTTTTTATCGATTGAATTTAGACTATAGTTAGGAATCTTCGCAACAACTTAATAGCACGAAATAATGCTTTTCCTCACTTCAGATTAGACAAGTGTAAATTAACCTCGCGAGAAAAAAAAGTCAGGTGAAATATAGCCGTGATATATCTCCTGGTGATACAGTGATAAGAAATCTGATAATTGACACAGCAAAATCTGTGATAACATAGTCACAATATTCTTGAAACATTTTCTAGATTAGTGATCGCAAAACGACATATACTTGTCCTAAGTTTCCATTAAGTATAAATTACCAGTGGAATACAGACCAAAAATTCACTCTCTACAAAGAGTCTTTGTCAAATAATATAATGAATATTTCGTTTTTATATTTCTGCTACCTCTCACCAACTTGACAAAACATGCTCCATGATCGGAGTATGTATTAAAAAAATAAAATAAAAAAATGTTGAACAAGTTACCATATTAACAGGAGATTAGTACATGACTGGACATGACCTCTTTATTAATTCTGCACTTTTTATCGTGGGCTATGGCCAACGGTTCATTTATAAAGCATAGTTAATCATGCGTATTTATTTTGTATAAACAAGTGAAGGATATTTACCAGATTACAGTATGGCTGAATTCGTAAGGATATAGAATGATCAATTTTGCATATTGTATTGTTGCAGATCGCTATGATCCCTATCTCTATTTCTTTGTCTTAATGCTAACAATTTCACTTCATAGCATTTATCCTAAACGTGGAGACTGATGAATATTCTAATATTGATACAAAGTACGAATTTCAAATCGCGCTGAAAATAAATATTATCACATATGCACAAGTTTTGCAATAAATCGTGGTATAGATGAAAAGATTACCACCACAATACACCAGACCATTTACTGCAAAGTGCTTAGTAGAACTGACGAGATGCATACTAGGATTCTACAAGGAAATTCATTGATGCAAGCATCCAAGACGCCGCCAAGTGTTGTGTCTGAAGTACATTTATTGCAATAATCATTACTACAAATTATCAACATTAGCACATAAAACAATATATGTTATAAATTGTTTAAAACATGAAGAATAAAATGATAGAAAAGTATTACCATGCAATACAAATCCCCTACTTGCAATGACATTGACATTGCGAGTAGGTTGTCCCTTTACATACAAAATTAAAGTAATTATTTCACTAAGGTCAGCACCTGTGAAAAGTTCTGATATGCAGGAGCGTGTGTATGAACTTTCACAGAAATGCAGTTTGTTGGGAAATGAGGAAATGTTAAAAGATAATTATTTCAAAGTTGTGGTTCACAGAAACCATTATTTTTATTATCATGTAATGTAATGAGTGTTTTCTTTTCACTGATGAAGTTTCATGGACCTTAGTCACCTATATTATAGATTTCAGAATGCAGATTATACACAGCATTTTACTGTTTCCGTTGCCAGAACAACCAAATATTTTGTCTCCAAGAAAAGAATGATGTAACATGAATAATCCCTATATTGCCCATATTCACAAAGCATGAATCTTTCTTATACATTTTTGGAATATCATAGAACTCAATTAATTTTCGGACGAACGATTAACTTGAAGTCCTCGTTGAACCGTAAGTTTACTAGGAATATGTCAGTGTCTATATTCAAATCTAATATTACAAGAAATTTAGCAAGCATAATAACCCACTACCAAAGTGTAGAAAATGTTTTAATGAAAATGTTTTTTATTTTTAAGTCAAGAATGGACAGATACAAAAATAAACTATCTATACAAGTAAAAAAAAAATAGAAAAAAAGATACAAGTATCAAGATATAATACAACCAGAGCTACTGACTAGTCATATTAAATCAATGAAAATATAAATTCAACAAGGAAATCTTTTTGAAAGTCACTGATGCTTTGATAAGTTATGGTCCCATGGCTTTTAATATTTCGATCTAACCACATTTAAAGAAGAATTAACTTGTCACTGACAAATTCAGCCAAATGACGGTTCTTTATTGCACACCTTGGTTGACAGTGAATATCTGTAAAAATGTGCGCATTCTGAAATAACATCACTGTACCTATCAACAAAGAAAATAAGACAAAAGGTTAAAAATAAGTTCATTTCAACATATATATGCTTATTGATTCCTTTATTTAATTTGTTAAATTTAAATACGTTTTTTTTTCAAGGACTTTTATGCAGGCAAGGTGTAATTTTCCGTATTTTTATTTTTAATATTCTCTTCGAAGTTTACTGAAAGGTTATTGTAAAATACATGAATGCTCACTTGTCCGCAATTCACGCGTTGCAGTATGGTATATCTGCGGTGTGTTCTATTAATAGAAAATGAGATAGGTAAGTAGGCCATGCTAAGATCAGAAATAGACAATTTGACTTACAAAGTAATCTCCCTAATCAATAAATCGGATCTACATTTTGACGAAATTGTAAATAAAACAATATTTTCTGCTCTACAAATAAGGAGAGGAAATACAGATAACATTGTTTTATATCACATAATAAGTTGCATTACATACATTTTTTATGTTTTCTTTTTGCCATTATTTTGTTTATTCACTAAAATCTATTGTGCAATATCGTTGGTCCTTTTACAAACTATTCATTACGTTCAGTTTATCACTCTGAAACTATTCATTACCATCTTTACAGGGTCCGAAATAAAAGTGTATCCCATATACTCGACGCCGCCTCCTGGGCGGCGTCGAATAACAAAACCATCGATTTCAGTGCTGCTTCATAAACATGTTGGAAAAGCGCTACACATAGGAAGTATTTCAAGCTATGAATACATACTCACTCTCTAGTATCATGTCAAACTAATCAGTAGACTCCATGCATTCAAATAAATTTGAAGACTGGACACGAAAAATGTACACTCATGACTGAGTTTAGTGGTCAGTATTTTGTAGTATTGTGCAAGGAGCACATTGCCTCCCTATGTTGAAGTTTTTTTTTAATTTAAATATCTATGCATGCATTTATAAGTTCTAGATTTGTCAAGAAGTAAATTTTCTAAAATATTTTATCTCTAAGTGTGACCTTGACCCTCAAACCAGAGACATGTTTCTTTTAACTGGTGTTTATTTGTGCAAAGAATTTTTTTATATACACCCGCACGTGAACACAGTCAGGGGTATACCTTTTGCAAAATCCGCCCTTTTTTAATGACCGGGGCATAAAGTACATAACCCTTAAAGACCGTATAAGAAACTAATTCGATGTAAACTAATTGACATATGATTTTTTCTGAGAAACCGTATATTAAAGCATTTAAATTGATGAAACAAATCACATGTCTTCAGTTGGATAAGATATTGATTTCGCTTCTCCTCTTACGTGATATCTGATGCACATCTTATGTAACATTTGAAGTAATTCAATGCTTAAGCTGCAAAGTCATTAAATATTACTTGTGAAAAGAAGCAATAAGCAACTGAATGGTGATAATGTAATAAAAGTGACAAGCGAAAGCTCTTGGTTGTATAAAAGTCCCACTGGTGTGTAGAAGTGTCTACTTTTAACAGTAATTCAGGGAACTCAGACAAAAAGTATCTTTATATTTTCCTTCAATTCGTTTAAGGTTGTTGTCACACAAGCATACAACTACCACAGCTGTCTACGTTGAGCAAGAGGTGATGTTGTTTATGTGTGTGTGGGGATGGGTGGTGGGGAGCTAAATGCATTTTATATATTAGTATTTAATCCTGATAAAAGTAACATGTAGATTGGTTACGAAAATCGTATTGTTTCTTTTACCTAAAGCAGGTGTTATTTCATTCCAACAGTTTCTTTTAGATAGCTGCTTACATGGCATTGCTGTATATTATATCGCGACCCAAACAAAAGTAAGCACATACATTTTTAAAGATTCAAAGTCAGTATTCTTTAATCGTGCTAATGTTGATAAGTAATAAGGGCTTACTCTGTCACATTTATATAAGCAAACAGTTTTGTAATTATGTTATATATCATGTAGATATAACATACACTGGGCTGTTTAAGGAAGTGTGTGGTAGCCGAACGCCTTCAATGGTACTTTGCCAAATGTATTTTACGAATCTGTTGCGATTATATTTTGTAAAAGGAAACGTAACCGTATTTTTCAGCTTTGGTTTATAATAATATTTATATTCTGGACATGACGGCTTATTTCAACACCTTGCATACGAGCCTCTAATGCTACATTTGTATTTATTTAGAGCAACGTTACCGTTCCCATTAATCTTCAAAACTTGCACGTTAATATACTTTTGTGAAAGATAATAAAACAAATATGACATAACTGACACGAAGTAAGGTAAAAATAACTACTTTGTAATCGATAGAGTTATATATTAACAAGCTAAAATACGAATTTCACATTTTCCCAGGGTTCTATGTTTTATCATTGCACAAATTCCACTTTCTACAGAAACACAACAAAAACTTTACAGATTGCAATTGATACGAGTGCAATAACTCATAATTTTCCTGACAGATTTATTCCGTAGAGATAAGATGTGTCTTGCTAACAAGACATGTTAGTTTCTATCTGTTTTTTTGCACAAAATGTTTCAGAACAGAACAGAACAGATATTTTGTTAACGTATACAAAACATGTATCTTGTTAATACAACATGAGATTATACATATAATACAGTACACTTGATAGGCAAAATGACTCTAAGTATCTGCAGAGAATGAACAGATCTGATTTTAACCATTGGGCTGTTACAAAAATAATACAAACTATGTCAATCTTGCTATACTAGTATACAGAAATTAATGCACACAAATAATCTGCATTAATTTTACGAATTCAAGAAGTATAGGTTATATACTACATGGTGATCAACTGTTATATAATTAATGTTAACACATATCAGACATTGCTTTTGTTGTTACCGAACTCAACGTTAAAGAATTACTGTCAAATTATCAAATTAAAGTTAATGCCTAACCACTGCTGCATTGTTGTTTCGCTTTTACATCGTATAATAATCATGACCTTAATATTATAGTATTAATATTTCGCTCTGCGTTAGTTTGCAAAAGTTCTGTATGTCCAACCAAAGAGCTATAAATATAAATGTATTTTATACTTCTTTGGTCCAACTGCATGATTGAACCTGTAAGAAGCGTTTATCTTCCATTTGATCAACATATCATTTGTCAAAATAAAAGTAAATTAGAGGATGTTTTTGGGGAAAAACGCATGTCTCCCAAGAAGGCTTAACATAAATGGAACTATAAAATGAATTTGATAAAATAATGATATTTGTTCAAAGCAAAATGCTATCTTTTATTTAGATTTCAACTGGTAAAGAGATATAACCTGTCACAAAAATTAGCGAGTGAGCTAAATTAAGAAACTTGACTATAGGCATAAGAAAACTGAAATGTGAAAAGATATTAATATCATAAATCACCGTAAACAGAGATCGATAACCAATTTCACATAAAATCACCAATTTCAGATAAAATGTGAAAATATGTTCAAACAAAGTGATAAAAATTTCCCATTTTTTCACACGTTGTCATCCCATAATCTATTAATTCTGGATTCTTTACGTACAACAGTTACTTCAGTCAAAACGTTTCTTGAAAAATATTCAATCTAATCAATCAGGCGACTACTACGATTTGTCTCTAAACCAAGTCCAGTATTCAAAATATAATTACCACGGCATTAATTTGAGCACTGTTTCGTGTCTTCATGCAATTTAGGGGCACAATACATAAAATGCTAGGACTAAAAAAGAATTTTACCGTTACGGTAGAAAAGAAACGCCTTTACGTTTGCTCTTTTAAAGTTTTGAAGCAGTTATGAATAATATTTTTCCGTATAAATTTCATTTATCAACATTGAATGATTCGCAAAGTCCGTATAATAATTATATAAAACAAAACAACAGTTATCGCAATATCACTGGACAGGTCATATACTCTGCTTGATAGGTATTAATGCTACAAACCTCCAAATACATACGGAAAAGTCCCTATCAAAAATGATACTTCTGTAAAAAGATATCTATAGTTTTTATTCTTCCTATGTCATACAATACTATATCTTAAGGACCACAATGGACATAAGAGTTTATTTTAACTCTTTTTTTGTATTATCCTTAACATATAATGTTGATTGACATGGCTATATTAATTCATACATGTTTGTTTATTGTTTGATTGTATGTTTTAATTATAAGTCGCCATGTAAATTGTACATTTTATGTTGAAATGAATCTATCTATCTATCTCCCTTTCAGCTGTTGATCAGTGTAATACGGCATTGTCCTACTTTGTAGGGATAATACACTTTTTGTGTATTAACACCTTCGGTCTCGATCACAAACAATCCCGCGGGCTTCTGCAGACGTTAATACATAAAACAAACGTGTATTGTCGCTATTCTTGCATAAAAAACATTACACGACGACTGAATGCATTGTTTTCATATGTGATGACTTTACGATTCCAGTACATTTTTAGTTACCATTCGGTTGTTCTTGGAAACGGTAAACATGTTTTAAATATCCATAACCGGGGCACAGATATCAACAACACTACCAAAAGCGTGATTTGAAGGTTTTTGAGCATTTTATTTCTATTTCTAGTTATTACAAACGCTACATTACCCAGAATTGTGCATATAACTTAAAAATCTGATTAAGAGGAACACAAATTTAAGGATAATAACTTTACATTCGAATTATTTTGAGTACGTACACATTTACAGTACGGATGAGTACGAACGTAGTGACAAGCTTTCAAATGTTTTATCCGAATTCTTCGCGAAATTAGATAAAAACAATCCGACTGATACTTACAAAAATCATTAAAATGATTCCTAAAAACAAACAATTGCGCAAGTTACATGCAGTTCTTACAGATTCACGGTTATCAACAAAAAATGAATCGACTCCGACTTCTAAAATGGGTGTAAACAAGGGGTGGAGCGAGTACGTACATTTTTGGGGGTAGTGCGTTTGGTTTTGGTAACTGATACAGCAAAACATAAAATGGATTAGATTGCATCTTTTATGCTACAAGAAGAGAATATTATGGAAGAATCAAGACGCAGATACCAGATGTCAATCTGCGCAGAAATACATATATACATCCCTGAGAAAGCATTTCAAAAATAAAAATCATGTATTAACCGCACGTGAAAAGCCTTGTTTGCAAACGATTTTTCTCCCGTTAATACATGGGCGGATCAAGTAAAAAAAAGTAGTTTTTATGCAAGAATACATGATGACACTTTTTCCGATATATACAAAACGTCTGTTTATGCGCTTATCAAATTTTTAATATGAATATTTTGTTTTTGGACACATTTTCCTTAGCCTTCTATTGAGATTCTGGTCTAGTGACTTTCTTTTACCAAACTGGCGTGATCAAATCCATTTATATCTCACGCAATGCACTTATACGCACATATACTTGTTTAAAGGTTTACAATTGTCATCTAATGCATATTTAAGTTAGGAAATAACTATGAGTGTTTCGGCTGTAAACAATTTAAAGTATTTCATGTGTATAATATCTCGTGTGGTTTCCAATCTTCCACCACTGTCTTAGGCTATATTCTGTATTACAAACGCTTTAAAACAGACTGGACCCTTGAGTACAATACAGACAAATATGCCTTTGCGCAGCTTGAATTTAGATGTTGCCTAGTTCTAAAGTACAGATGAGCCGCACTATGAGAAAACCAACATAGTGCGTTTGCGACCAGCATAGATCCAGACAGCCTGCACATCCGCGCAGTCTGGTCAGGATCCATGCTGTTCGCCTTCAAAACCTATTGCAATTACAGAAACCGTTAGCGAACAGCATGGATCCTGAACAGACTGCGCGGATGCGCAGGCTGGTCTGGATCCATGCTCGTCGCAAATGTACTATGTTGGTTTTCTCATGACGTGGCTCAAATGAGCTCTTTATGAAGTACTGGAACTCATTAGAGAAACCGTTAGCGAACAGCATGGATCCTGACCAGATTGCGCGGATGCGCAGGCTGGTCTGGATTCATGCTGGTCGCAAAGCATTATATTGGTTTTCTCATGGTGCGGATCATATAACAACCGGTATTCAGGGAATGCAAACAACCAATCGGATTCTTGTCTTCTGTCTTGTTTTAAAGTCTGATTCCCATTACTTCATACCTATAAAAATCACATCCAAGTAAATGATTTAGATTTCATTTTCTATTTGTACGCCAATATGTAACTGATTGTCTTCTCAGTCAAATTAGTCGAATAATTTTGTATTGGGTTGGTAGAAATTGAGAAATGTTCCGATAATACTGATATAGTACATAAAACGCCTTTATAAAGAAAACCGATTAAATTTGCAAGTTTTAAGTTATTCAGTTTATCGGTCTACCTAATTAAATGAAATAAATAACACAACAGGTCTGAATGAAATATAAAATTGTTATTTACCTACTTTCTCAAAGATCAAATAGTGCATCTCATAAAAATCAGTAGGAAAAAAAATCATAATTTTGATCACTCAGTGTAAGGTTATTGTCTAGGTCTAATAACAGTTTGCAACAAGGGAATTAACACCATGAAATTCAAATTAGATGAACATTTCTTAATCTGATTTGGCAGTAAATCTTTGTAAAGATAATTTAGCTGCAGTGCGAGAAAGTAATTTCCTGCTTATACGCACTGATATAATGCATGATTAGGTTTTGGAGGGGTCTGTCTACAGATCAGCAATTCTGAACAATTCTGAGAATTACATTTAGGCTTATATAATAAAACTGGATCTCCCATATTGTCGTTAAAACCGTATTATTGTAAAAACCGTTGCAGACATAATAGTTTTTTTCTCAGCTTACGGCATATATAGGTATCATTCACTTAGCAATAAGTTCAACACGTGTGCTACATAGCATTGATTTGCTTCAAAGGGATATTAAAGTATTTTCAGGATTTATTTATTGTGTTGTAATTAAATTTAATAAAGGAAACAGAAAGAGTCTATTTTGAAAAAAGAAAGCAAAAAAAAAAAAAAAAAGAATAAAAAAATTCTTCATTGTTTGAACAAAGTGAAAATAGTAGCGGAAATGTCCTTCCAAATGAACGCTCTAGATCACTCTATTGAAACAAACACATAGTATGAATACTGTATTTAATATATCAATGTTATACGTAGACTGTCGTTAGAGTACCTTACAGATTGTTGTTCTCTTTGTTCACCTACATGCCCGATTGTATGCAGAGATTTCTTTACACTTAATTAATTTTATGTTTTGATATAAACTAGTCAAAATAACTTGACAAATGGATATTTTAATGCGTTATCGTGGTTTAAATTTGTTTACAATTTATGGCGTCTTCAAGTCAGATTACTTAACGTATTTCCTAGTTTCTTAGTCATGTTAGTTACAAGCTGGATAAAATTAGAATACTACAAGTGAACGTTTCTGCTTTTCGTCACTATAAAATGTGCTTTCAGTATCACTCAACAGCAGGGAAAGCAAGAGAATCAAATGTTGCTGCTTGAAAGTTGCCCGTCTAGCTAAGTATCTGCAATCATAACACCTTAACACCTGAGCGATATCCTCATTGCACTCGTTTTCATTTAAACCTACATGATATACGGACAAGATGTGAAACAGACTAATTGGACGAATATTTGGAGAAACGTTCTTCAGTATATTTTAGCGTTCTTTATCTTTCCAACCAAATTCACAATGCTGTATAAAACTAGACACTATATAAACTTCCATTTAACCGTTAATATAAAGATACAATTGAAAGAAACCACGCAAAACGTTAATTACATTTTGAAATATCCTTTTAAAGTCAACATTGTTCGCCGTATCTTAAGAATGAAATATTGATAACACACACATGGAGTGAATGTGTTTACTTACAATGAAATAGATATACAAACTCTAATATTTTGACATGCATTTGAATAAAAAGTCCGCTGCATAAGTTATAATCCTATTGATACATGCATTTTCGTTACATATAATCACTGAAAATCAAAAATGTATATTTTTAAAGTGCTATAGTCCCGTATTTGTAATTACGAAAACAAGCAATATACTTGCTTTTTTTTATCGTGCAATTGAAGACACTGTATTAAAAAAAGTCTCTCGAGCTGAGAACGAGTATTTTATCTTGAGCAGTTCTTTTGTACATTGCAATACAAAGCCCGGAAGTGAGTTAAATATTGAATGCTGAAAATTTAATGAAATGGACAAGTGAAAAAAGTATGGTATTTATCATTCCTGGTGATGTATAAAGATTTATTAGAGGTTATGACTTAACTATTTAGACGCACGTCATGTCTGTTGTCACACCCTTTTTACAGTTGTACTCTACAACTGTTACGGGTTTGACTTACATTGTACATAATTATATAATACTATATTTACATTATCAGTTTTTGTTATATTTTACTTAACATGCCTCTAGTTAGCCACACGTATGTACAAGATTCATCAGGCAGGGATAACGTTAATTCATGCTGTCCTGTAACTGCGGAATAAAGAGGGGGTTTGTGCGGAATTCGAAAATTTTAGCTCCCACAGTGGTGTTTTGTCACTGAGCAAGTCAAAATGGTGTCCCACTGGTTTGTTAGTGTGTTTGATTTTTCCTGGTTATCTCTTTATTTTACTTAGTATATGATTTACGTGTACATGTTACTTTATCGTTAAAACTTTATAAATACATACATACTGTGAACTGGGGTCTTTTGTTTGAAGACAACTCTATGGGAACGTTCCTCTTTGACAGTTGTACTTCTTATCGAAGGAGAATGAGAATGTTTTTATTAACTGTTCACTGGAGCAATATCAATTTAATAGCAAAACCCATGAAAGCATAGAATGCAACAAAACAAAATAAAAACACATTTGCTTTGATTGTGGTAATGAAATGGGCAACACCCCTCATGCCACTTATCACTGGCTTAACTGGAACTTTTAAAACATTTATAATCATTACATAAATCATTCTTATTTTCGTTTCGGTAAAATTATTCTTTCTTTGTACAAACCAGACGGTATCATATTTCAATTTATTCAGCAATTTCTTCAGGCTTGCTCCAGACACGTGGTTCATACAATATAGATTGTAGGTCTCTGCCTAAATTAAGAAAGCCATATAATATTATACCAATTTTGAAAAGAATTTAAGTAATTCCAGAAACAATGTAAAGGCTGGTAATGAAATACGGCTTTCTTTACTACGTTGATTTCTATTCTAATCACATTTTTTTTTATTTCTATTTTAATGACGTGTTATTTCAATCGATTTCTTTACCTTTGTTTTGGAACAATGCTTAAGCCTGTAAAATCTGAACGATTATCTATTGACAGTACTCAGATCTGAGTTATTAGTCGTTTTGGTTAAGACAGTTTAAAGTTATTCAACACGACATCATATTTCATTATATACCTTGCTATAAAAAGGTACGAAAGTATTCATAAAATGCAATTTATAAAATCTTTTTTGTTCTTGTAGGATAATAAAGAGACTATATAAATAGTAATTCAATTGACGAAATGCTTAATCTTTCAGAGGCATAATATTTGAACACTCTCTACAGCCAAAAAACAACAAAATCAGTTATGGTAGCAACTGATCCTGTGCAATTACTCAAGATTTTCCTGACAGTTTAATTCCAGTGCATGAGATATGTGTCTTGCTAACCAGGCAATTTGGTTTCTGTCTGATTACACACAAAAAGTGATGTTGCAGACACTGCTTTTATTGAAATCGAAGACAGCGTTAACGATATTTTGTAAAATTGTTTTTTTTTTCCGAAATACTGATGTTTAGTTTAATCTTTGCAGTAATCTTATAAATAAATAATACCAAAAGTCTCGGAAAAAAGCTTGCGCAGGGGAAAATATGACTTTGTGGAATGGGAATAAATTGTTTCCTATATCAGGAACTTGTCTCAGATTGATAAAAATGACCGCATGTTTAAAACCTTCAGTAAGTCTGTTGAGACCTATCTTTATTCTTCTACAGCAATACATGTATCAGATCCTTGTAAATGACTTCCTCTGGTTTTGCTGGATTTATGGGGGCAAGGGACAGTCCATTTGAAAATTCTGTAAACTTTGAAATCCGAACTATTCAAATTTTTGGTGTTTTGGAAAATTTAAGCTGAAGTTTTAGCAAGCAGTCAAATAGATCTTCGAAAGTAAATTAATGGCATATAAGTATTTCTACATATTTCAAAAGATAGCCACTTGCTGATACCAGGGAATAATTTAAAAAAAAATATTTCTATGAAAAAGTATGATACAAAAAGAGCATTTTTGGACAAAATGATATGACAATGTTCTTTTCAGCACAAAACATTTCCAAGTCTGGTAACATTTTCTTCAGTATTGAAAAACATTCTGTTAGCAGTTGCAATAAATAAAAGTCGATTTTCAAAACGCTAAAATTGTCAAGGGCATTTTGATATTTTAAAGACACTTTTACATAATTCTTTATTTTTTGCATAAATCATAAAAAACAACACATATCCATATTAGCTATTTTGCTTACAAATGTAATTTTCTACAGATCAGCGAAATATCAGGAAACTTCATGAATTGACATAAAGAAAAGAAAACTAAAGAAATCGTCGTTAAGCGAAATTCAAAAGTCAGACTTTTCGTGTATCCTGTTTGAAATTACTCAAGAAACAAAAATTATATTACATACAGTTATATCTCTGTAAGAGTGTACGTTTAAAAGTTTATTGACTTTGATATAAATTTTGAAATGTACATATATCGGAAAATTGCGTGTTTCTTTTGATTTCAATATAATTTATAGTTTCTTTACATTTAATTCCGTTTGACAGTTATCGAGATATTTTTACAATTCGAACCAAAAGCAAATCTTTGTACAGCACGTAAGTTTGGATCTACTTAATTGCCAGTGCAACCACACAGAATGGGGTAATATTATTATTAAAAATTCGCATTTCTAATGAATCTTGGTTAAACATATGACTGATTATGTAACTCATATGTTGACAAATGTAATATATTAAGTATCATATTTGTATTATTTCATCAGTAAAATATTGATTATAAAGTGAGTTTATAATTGTGAAAAAAAAGTCAATCATTGTAGTGTAACATACATAAAATTCTTTGTGAACACAAATAAGTGTATACAGTCAGATTTAATCCATTGCTAGATAATAATCGGATATATCCCCTTTATCAATCTGGAAAGTTTCTAAACTCACCTAATCTGGTAATTAGATTCATTTATGATATTATCAGTCTTAAGTATGTTCTTGATAAACGACTTTGTCCATTTAATAAATGATTAAGTATGCAGAAACAATACCTTTAATTCTTTTGTAATATTTCTTTATCATTAGGTGCAACTTGGACTGCCTATATAATAACTAAATTACTAATAAACGTTGATAATGTGGCAGTTGAGTCCAATAAGTCCAGAGGTGTTCAAAGATAATCCGTCATAGATCTATTGTAAAGCAAATATTGGATTTACCTGTATTGGAAAATAAACAGTGTCGATTGTATTGAGGTCAACTGCCACATTATCAAAGAGAATTAATACTTTACTTACAGTGGCTAAATAGTAAACTGCTGTCGTCGCAAATCACCCTGCCGTATATTTAGGGATGGTAAAGCCTAGGTGAAAATATGTGCATTTATAATTAAACACAACTTTGAGAAATTTTGTACCAAAGAGACTAGAAAACTTTCGTAAAGGAATGTGGGCACATTGAATAAAACGTACAGATAATTTATTAAGTACAGCTTTAGCATTGTCAGATTTTGTGTTTAAATGTTTTTCCTCTGATCCATTCACGTGCATGCTTTTATTATACAACAGGAGCAACAATATTCAATCCAATCAATCAGGCGACTACTGAGCTCTGTTTTATGTCTCTAAATCAAGTCCAATATTCTAAACACAATTACTATAACAGTAATTCGTGCACTGTTTCGTATCTTTCAGCAGTTATGAGGCACGATAGATATAAGGCAAGAGAAGGTATATTGTGTACCAGCAGTTTTTTGCTAAAGACGTTAGCTCGACACTTGACTAAATGTATCTATAAATATACATGTAGATACATGTATGAGTATATACATGCATTATAAAAAAATACTTCCCTACTCATTATTTCAACTTTTGCCCATTAAACAGTACAGAAAGTGCATGAGAAAATCAAAAATCAAAAGTGGATGGGTAGAGAATGGGAGAAGGTGCCAAATAACCGACATTTTGTTATTGTAGTAGAGCATAATATGCAGTTCATCCTTGCAGCCTTCGTGTAAATCTAACCCAATTTAACGTTTTGAATTAATTTAAGAGAGTGGGTTTCTCAGGCTTGATACAATATATGATCGATGTGGTCTGAATTTTAGGCATTCAAACATGTATGTTTGCTAGGTTCTGATTTTTATTTTATTTAACCTTCGTGGTCTTTCTTAATAATAAAGAAGTATGTGACATAATATTATACTAATCCTACTATATAATGTAGCTTAATATCACATTTTAATCAATTTCAGCGCAAAGAAAAACGACTTCTCCTGTGCATTGGTAATGACAGTATAGGAGATATGCAGTGTACCTAATGTTTGATTCAAATTGCCACATGTAATACTTATGTTGCAATCAGTTACTGATTCATGGCTACACAGTTCTGGGCGATGTAATCCAATAATTTCGTTTGATGTTTTTATTTATTCCTCCCTCAATTGAAATCAGTTATTTATCATCTATTGTTAAAAAAATTTGTAAACGTACCCTTATATTGGAACTAATAAAATGATATAAGTAGTTTAGTTTTAGATGAAAACTTTAAGCAGCTTATTTGTTCCATTTAGGAAACACCAGTACTGCTGTAATATGAGTGTGGTCGTAACTCCAGTGGGGACTCGAACCTAAGAGCCTCGGGTTGAGCGACCTAATATTCATAATTTTACTACATCTTTGTAAAACTCTGTTTATTTCCGACCCTGAGAAAACTCCTTAACCTCTAGACCACTTCCAAAAAGAACGAAACAGCTGATGCCTGCTTTTAGGTTCCTTCATTCGAATCTCACTAACTTTACTAATTCACCTACTTCGACTACGGCATTTATATCCAGTTAAATCTTTATCCATGTTTTCACAAATTGCGTGTTTCCCAAATTTACACCCAGCAAAAATAACAAACTGTTAGAGTTTTGATGCTTGGCCTCAAAGCCGGCATAAATAATTTGATTAGAATCAAATAACTTGATATCATATTTCTCTCTTTAACATCCGCTAAAACGTATTTCAAGATGTGGAAACGTCAGTATCCAACAACAGTAAACAACAGAGCTACCTCTTTCAGAAGTATACGGTAAATCGCTCTGTCGCAACTTCCGAGCTAGTACATGTCGCGATAAAAGAACGTCAACAAAGGTGAGTGTCAGCATATTTTGTGTATTTTTACAAACATTGTATCGAGTATCAAAAATCGGGGAATGGTAGGCGATGTAGATTTGATTTAACTTTACATTCGCTAATCTATTCTCGATTTGTGGTCGTGGCGATGTTTACCAGCAAGCTGATTTAGCGATGACCTGGGTCGTTTCGTCAAAAAGGTCCAGTTCACCACTTAATCAGCTTGCTGGTAAATATTGCCACGACCACAAATCGAGAATAAATTAGTGAACTTTAAGTTCTCTGTAAAGTTAAATCAAAGCTACGTCGCCTACCATTCCCCGATTTTTGCTATTCGATACAATGCTTGTTAAAATACAAAAATATGATGACACTCACCTTTGTTGACTTTCTTTTATCGCGACATGTACTAGCTCGGAAGTTGCGACAGTAGCTCTGTTGTTGACCAGGCGTGTAAACGGAACTGTTGGAAAAGGACAAAATGAATTCACAACTGTGTAAGCAAATGCATGTCTGTGGATTTTAGAGTTTATATGGAGTAAATACGGAAACTGTTTAATACCACGTAACCTTTATGATACGGGAAGAGTTGTAATTTCTTAGCAAGTGATATTTGATTAATAGTACAGTAAAATGGTGTAAAAATACTTCAGAAAATGGGAAAAGCATGAAACTTGGTACATAACTACTTTAGGGCAAAGTACTAAAAATGAGCATGAGACCCACTCCGAAAAATCCAATATGGCCGAAAAATCCAAGATGGCCGCCATATATGTATATATTTTCAAAAATACATATTATATATAAAATTTCTATTGACACTTACAGTCATCAGTATAATAAGCTAAAACCACCTGCCTGAATAAATCCAAACATATTATATTAACAAAAATACCACTCTTCCAACAAAAATGAAAAAAGTTGTCTCCCTTGAATAAAATGTGCTATTAAGCAGAAGAAAAGTCATAATGCATTTATATGAATCAAAATTAAGTATATAATGGTAACTGGCATACCAAGAATGTTTAAAATGGCAACAGTCCTGTGCAGTACTTTACAACAATTGTAAATTAATTAATTATAAATACATTCGAACTTCGGTAACTAGAACCCACCAGGACCGACTAAATTTATTCGAATTATCGGTAGAATGAGTGATCGAAAAATATATTATAAAGGAATTTGTTTGGGACCTGACGATAGATTAATTGAAGAATGGTGTTCGAATTATCAGAGTTTGAGCAAACAAAGTTTTAGTCTGTAATGTGTATTAGTGAATAAATGACATGTGTTTCACTTT
This sequence comes from Mercenaria mercenaria, assembly GCF_021730395.1. Classification (NCBI taxonomy): domain Eukaryota; kingdom Metazoa; phylum Mollusca; class Bivalvia; order Venerida; family Veneridae; genus Mercenaria; species Mercenaria mercenaria. Next base: position 55,238,477 of record NC_069369.1, read on the forward strand.
GTCATTTAGTTTTCGTGACTCAGAATTTGTAAGTGTTGCTGTATTCATTTCAATTTATTTAAACTAAGAGAACTAATGACACTTAATAAAACTATATAATTCATTAATTATGTTAGTGTGATAGACCATGTGAACATCCCTGGCCTGTCAGATCATCATGATTTCTTTGGGAAAAAGTCATTGCCGGTTGATCAGCGTAATCAAATTTACATTTGCATGTCCGTGTACTATTCTGTTTTTGTAAATTGTAGCACATTGTGCCATAACAATGGTTTTATAGTTAAATGTCATAAGCATATAATGTACAGTCACTAATGCCCTGACCACTCTCAGGCAAAGACCATGAAGATCATACTGCTTCCTGAAAATTTTGACGCGGTGGGGACGGGGATCAAACTCGAAAAATGTGCAGTTCTAAAGTTCATACTGCGCGCTTTTAACATCCTTGCCAGGTTCTCACGGCGTCTAACACGTTCACACTAATTTTCTTAACACGCGCTTCTTCACGTCCAGTGTGTTCTTACTACATTCTTAGTACGACCAGTCAGATTGCAACTCTCGCTTACCATGCTTTAACCATATGCTTATCACCTTTTCACTGCATTCGTCGGCTACTTATAAATACTACGCCATGCGCCTCTTTTTTTTTCATTCCTTCTTCAAGTTATATTGACATAATTGTGTCCGCATCTACACTCAACAACCATAAATTACAATAAACGACGACCCCCCCACCCCACCCCAACGCCCCAATGAAGAAAAAAGAGCAGTCTTATAGAGAGACTGCGGTGGAATAAGCAAAAGCAGTGTGAAGGATAAACGGAGGTCCAAAAGTCCACTACAAGCTGCCAGTGCTGCTGAGTCCATGATTATGTGGCAATTCCTGATGATGTTCGATATCCATTGCTGATTGAAAACGAAGTGATTGGGAATTGGATCCAGTATTCATACTAAATTTTCAGAATCTGAACCAATCATGGTGAGAACCTGCTGCAAACGTGACATAGATGTGTTAAGAACCGAAAGAACGTACTAATAACCTTATGCGGTATACTACAATGTGGCATGCACGTAGCATGGTCATAGCACACAAGCGTAGATAAGTTGTAGTAAGAACTCCATGACGTAGCAAGAACGCAATGATAACCCAATGACAGCGCAGTGAGCACGCCATGCGCCTTTCCCGTCCGCACCACGCTTGTACTATGTCCTATTAGGTTTTAGTTAATCATTACTACGTCCTTCCTGCTTCCTGATTAGACCGCGTTCTCACTACATTTGTTTTGAACATGTCCAAAATTCGACCGCGTTCTCTACACTCATGGAGACCATAATTATTTATTATCATGTTCTTATCGGAGTCTACTGTATTTCTTCTACATTGTACAAGTTCTTACTGCGTCCTGCTAGTTTTTACGACGTAGTTGGAACGTGGCTGAGTGTAACGGGGGTATAAATTAAGAGCAGAATCTATCATTTCTACAAGAAAAATGTGCTCTAATATCTATTTCTGGACATTTTACTGAAATTAAAATTAAATTAATTGTGAGTACTTGAGGATTTTTCTAATGAGCACAGGTACATTCGAAACACAATTTTAATACCAATTTAAATTACTAGATTTAAGACGACAGATATTATCTATTTACCATTTGTACTTCCAGTTAAGCAGTCCAATGTAAGAATAACACTGTCTTGTCAAACAAAACTAACCAGTACAGCTCGCGCTTACCCGTGAATCAAGCTTTTAAATGCATTTTCTACATCTTCCTACAAGCAAACTGTTCGTATTATATTTCTGGGGTATAAATGGAGGCTTTCGATACTCTTCTTTACAGCAAAACATGTCAAGTAGCTTGATCAACCATCTGTTCACATATAGATTAGGACTATAATGTGCATTCCTGCATCGTCTGCTACACCTCTTGAACATACTAAAAAGGCTGCCCATTAGGTCGGGCACATATGGGTGTCGGGTGTTGTATCACTTTCCTAAAATTCCTAGTCAAGATAAATAAGGCTGACCAGAGAGATCTTTGATATATTGGAACCTTTCCAATAGTTTTTGTCTCAAATACCCGAGTCTCGTACCAATAGCTCCTCAAGTGCATTTGCAACCTCGATAAAGTCTGTCGAGGAAGACGTAATTTGTCAAACGTGCTGAAATGCTCTGCACTGCCTTATGCAAGTTAACTAAAGTTGTCGACAATCTCGTGCGTGTGTGTACTGACAAGAGTATCTGACATGTACCTTATTTCAGATTTCAGTTCACTGTTCAGAGTAATATATTTCACAGAATAGTTACTAAATGTTGTCCATGAAAGCAACTTTTATATTTTTAGCCTTACTCGTCTTTGTTACACAGTTAGCAATTTATTACGCAGACATTGTGACTGCGGGTGCATAATAAGGAACATTGTTTCATTTGATCCTACTAGCCCATCGCTATAATCTATTCTTGCATTTCGAAGTCCCAGACTGAAAGGGGTAGTTGTCGTACTTTGTGTCAAAGAAACTACAATTTTATATAGCAACTAAGTTAATTGACCTTCACATTCTCCATATTACTTACCATCTATAAACAAGGTTTCATAAAGAAGTCTTTAGAATTTGCAATTTTGAAGTTATTGAAGAATCCGCCATTTGCAAATGATGGACCGACATACAGACGGACAAAATGATGTACAAGAGGAGAAAATAAAATAGCAAGCATGTTCTCAATTTGTCCCTCTGTCTATGTAAAATTTCTCAAGAAACAATCTATCCTTGTTTTGAAGAAATGCAGGATGACACTTTGTGTCATATTCGTGCACTATTTGTTGCCATAGCAACAAAATTTGTTGCCATAGGAACAAATTTAAATGACACTGGCATTTTCTGCATTGCCATCTATCCATGTACCACGTATCATGAAACATTCTGCTGTAGTTTCAAAGTTATTGCAGTATCCCACTCTGCATGGCTGACGTATTGACATGCATACAGGGGCAACCCATAAGCCCCATCTGGCTAAATACTGGTAAGGGAATAACAACAATGTTTCAATATGCTGCTGTGGAGGGAATTCAAGTGAAATAATATAAATTACATATATTAAAACAAAATATTCTTTAAAATATGAAAACTACACAATGATAATATTAAACTAAGTTTTAAAGGTTAGATTTTTGCCGTTACCATGGAAACAGAAAGAAACTAACATCATTTGAATTGTTATTTTTGCATTTGATGCAAATTTAGGATTTATTTTATTATATACATTTATATTTAGTGCATTTTGGGGGTGAATGTAAATATAATGACCTTTCATTAGAATCTTCTAAGGTAAATATTGAGTTTTGGCGGCCATTTTGGAAAATGGCCGCCATATCGGCCATCTTGACAGATATCAAATGGGTCCCCTGAAAAAAATGTTTTAATGCTTTAATAAATAGCTGTGCTAATTTTGGTGCTTTTCCCATTTTCTGAAGTATTTTGGCATTTTCTGTTACGAATTGATCGCACTATAACAGCTCAGTTCATGCACACAGATACATACTCTTGAACCATATTATTTCATCAGGCGGAATTTCGAAAAAAACAAAAACCACACACACACACACACACACACACACACACACACAAATAACATGTTTTCTAAAAATACCTATCTAAGATATTTCAATATTTAAAAATATTTTAAATTTTCTGTGTTTTGCTTTTTTCCGTCAGTGTCAATTTCATTTATACACCTGAATTAATCTATATATTTGACAATTTACGCAATATTATATTGCTATTCAATTCGTCTGTGACAAAAGAGCTCCCGAAAGTTGCTGGTTTTATAGATTTATAGTATTGTATTGAAAATAAAATCTGTCTAGTTTACAATCTTTAGACAGTTTAAAACAGACAGGACCCATGAGAACAATAAAGTCAGATATGTTTAAGTGCATCATGTATAATTTAGATACAGCCTTTGAGCTCTTCATAAAAATAGTTTATAGCTTTAATCTTAACTTGAGTTGTAAAGAGGGTTGTTTCTAGTCACACATTCCCATGAGTTGAGACGTTTATTCATAAAAGGAACAAAATGTTCATGATTTTACTATATCTTTGTAAACATAGCATTTGTCTGTGTGTCTATTTCCAACTCGGAGAAACCTAACACAGAAAATTGTAGTTATCTAATTTCCATTGTTTGCCACTGATCCCTATAACAGTGAAAGTATAAGAAATTGTACTAAACCGTCCAACAATTCTGACTGCAACCCTTGAATATATCTAAACGAAGAAAATTGTGGATACCTTTCTAAACGTACGACGGAAATTGTGGATACTTTTCAGACGTACGGCGGACGGACGGGGAGTGGTCATACATAATACATGTAGCTCAAATTGAGCACTTTGTTCTTAAAAATGTAAGATACACTTTTCGTGATTGAGATGATCTATTTCTTTTTCAGTTTCTCGGTTTTTAAGTAACTTCTCATACTCTATTATCACATAACTGATTATCTGGTTTCCAAGCTTTCGACAATAAAGTTAACAGCATTGTGATGAGATGATGCCATTGAGTAGAAAACTGATAATTGCTTTCCTCGTTTAAAATGATGCTCTTAATAATATTCAACAGAATTGGGAAAATCTTCGTCCTTTTAATCGAAACCTAGTATTTTATCCGGCAATAATACCGTGTTCACACTAGCCGAACGGTTTTATTTTTATTAGGCACTAATTGGCTATAATTGGTATTTGACATTCAAAACCCATCAAAATATAATCCAGTTTGCGTCCACACTAGGCAAAGAAATGTGGTTTAAATATATACATGCAATGTTGGAAGTTAACAGATATCTTGCAATAAGCAAAAAAGGTTACAAAGAATTGAAGCTAACAGAAACAAGAAGGGGTCATCAATATTAAACTTCTGTGTTCATCTAAGAATTTCTGTTCATTCCATCTATTGTCCATTTTGAGCGTCAGCATGACTCCATATCGCAATTTAATGTTTTTGTTTCAACAACAGTCCAATTAATTTTGCCAGCCACAGCATCAATTGTTTGATACAAAAGAGAAACACATGGTATTCTTCCTCCGAAAGGTAAGATCTGTGGATTTGGGATTGTAAAACCAGTTATAACCCACATTTGCGTTCACATTTGTAAAATAATGTAGCATTACTTTTTAATGTAGTATTAAAACCACCTCCTGAGGTAGTTTTAATGCTACATTACAGAAACCACTTGACCTTTACAAAATTCACGTTTTACACCACATATAGTGTGGACGCAAACTAGTTTAAAAAATAAACCCAAGTTAATGTAGGATTAAAAACGTAGTCTGAACACGGTATAAGACACTATGTATAAAACTGCTCTTCCTGATAATGGGAATTTGTTAGAATTTTCTCGCTGAATAACGTGTACTAAATAGAACGATCTTCGTGATATTGTTATCATTGTTATAAAAAATCACTTTGGTCAATTGAAACATCTATGTTTCGTTGTATTCTGGACAATTATGTCGTTCTAGTACTTTGATTGTTTTGAACAATAGTTATAACGCTCGTGACAGTTACTTCGAATTGCTTAAACAGAATGGCAGTTATATCAGCCGCGTGATAATTCATCACTAAACTGAACTTACTTCGATCTGTTATCATCATTAGGAAGACGAATCACGATTAATGTTTATGATTACGCCTTGAACAATATATAAATAGTAGATGATAGATAGGTAGTCGTCTTTTATCAACAAATCATTTAAATAGACATTTTACTGGCAATCGAAATTTCCCAGTAGTATTTATCTTTATCTCAAGCTGTATCACTACAGAAACAATTCCCATAAGGAGCTATTACAACCAGCATTCAACAAACAGCTTGAATTGTTAACAGACAATTTCTGTACTATATATCATACACTTCTGATAGAATGTTAAAATTTTTAAAGGACGTAGGGTAAATTGTTTTGATTTTATATCAGCTAGTCATTAAAAATGTTATGTTAAATACTACAACAAAATTTTGTTTTAATTAACGAATTTCTTTCAAATTTTCACCCAAACCCAGTAAATAATTGTTGAAAACAGGCCGATCATAAAACAAAAACTACCGATATGTTAATAAATTGATCTTCCATTTAAACATCTAGGCCTATGTAATGTTTATATATGTACGTTTTTTTACCATATTCTTATGTACATTATTTATCATATACTTAAATATTTGTTTTATAAACTAGCCCTTATTATATCCTTCAACAATTATATTCTTAGAATGAGACAACAAAACTCAAAGAATGATATTTTTATCGTCTGAATCAAAGTTCAACCTTCCTTACGCGTAGATATTAAAATTAAACAGCAGCTGTCATAAAATCCTCCGTTCCACTATTATAATGTTCAGACTATTACAATACTTGTCTATGTGTTGCCTATTACAATACTTGTCTATGTGTTGCAATATATTAATGAATAATACAGACTATGACTGCCTCTGTTATATGATCAACTATAAATGATACCTTACTTAATAAATATTCATTTTTGAAATTATGTAGTAACTATTCGCAGGTATTGTTCTTGAAATAATGTGTTATATGACGTGTGCAAAAACAAACTGTTAAATTAAAATGTAAACTTCATACAGTGACCATCTATCCTAATTTAGCCTTACCAGTGAGAGTAGAACCAACGCAATTCGTCAAACATATGTTGCATGACTTTTTGAGAAATTCTATTCAGAGATAACTTTCATAATACATTTTTTAAGCTAATGTTGACTTTATTACTAGTATACATGCTTTCACGAAGTTCCAAATGATAGACCATGAGCAATTCTGAGATAAAATGCACACCGTGATAATGTTCAATTTTAAATAATGAACAATTGTAATAAACAGAAACAAATTTTGTTGATATGAACACAAACGTGTACGAGTACGTTTCATTCATTGATATGTGCATTTGTAAATGAGTTTTTCAGTGTTGCTATATTTCCTTGTCCATGAAGTCCATTCATGTTTACTATTATAATAGAATTTTGCCTAAGCTAGTGCAAGGGGGCCAGTAGGGTGCTGTACATTTAATGTGTAATGAGTTTTTCAGTGTTGCTATCCTTGTCCATGAAGTCCATTCAGGTTTACTATTATAACAGAATTTTGCTTAAGCTACTGCAAGGGGGCCAGTAAGGTGCTGTACATTTAATGTGTTTGCTTGGTTATGTGATATGCTTCCATGGGATCTTTAAGCAGTTTAAGAATTTAATATTTATTCAACACTTGGTTTACCTTAATTTTGGGTATTACAAGGAACGCGGCATTCGTCAGTGAAGTTGCCGTTGACGTGCATGCTTTGCACAATTTATTCATGATTTGTCAAGGACTTCATTAGTTCCATAAGTATATATAACTAATATCTTCACTATAATTACAACGTTGACAATTCATCTTTTCTAACGTAAAGTACGCACAAAAAACCAAAACATTCACAGGATCTTAACGCCTATAATCTCAAAAATCGAGCCTTTTTCAGGGTTTGAGCCTTTTCGTCGATGACAATGTAAAGGACTTTTTAATGTTGGCTCTCAAGCAGCTAAATGTTTTCACATGAATGATTTGAACATAAAACGCAGAAACACAAAGAATAGCGTCTACCTTGCAATGTTCGATAATGCGAAAGAAAAAAAAAACGAGAAAAATCATCGTCGTCGGCGATTTAAATTGGACTGGGAAAACATGGAATACATTACTCAAATTCAATTTCAACTGAACAATTTTTATCCGAATTCGAACACATTCTCCCAGATATTCATTGCAAACTATGAAGGCAATAAAAGAAAGAAACTGCTTTTTTGTCTCTTAAGACAAAAAACTTTCTTCTAATTTGGTAAATGTCATCGTGAGTGTCGCCATGAATGCAAACACATTTTGCTTTGCTTTTAAATCTTTCAAAACATGAGCTCTTTGAAATACTGTTAGTAAACATGTATTACTTTGATTTTTTTTTTGCTGTCCGATAGATAGACTTATCATATTTTCATATCTATGAAATGTATGTGACGCGCGGTAACTTTAATCTACATAGAGAAGATAATATCTAATTCAGTCTCAGTACTGATCTACATAATTATGATGTAACTGTGTTAAACTGTTTATCTTTACAAATCAAGTTATTCAAGTCTAGCGTCCGTAACGTCATGCCAATTGATCACGCAAAATCAACATACTGGATTGAGTTATCATATCTATACTTTTTTTACTGAGTTAGGACTGAGCCAGAAGTCTTACATATGGTGGCCGGTAGCGTCCATTTTAAAGCCGCGAGAAATTTTACCGTCAGTCTATAAAATGTCGCGGGCAACTTTCAATTCCGCGAGATTTTATGTCGAAATTTTATAACATATCGCGGCCAAGAGAAACTCTCGAATTTTTCTGTCACACTTCTGTCGCAAAAAGTCGCGAATTACGAACGAAACCGCGACATTTTCTATCTACATAGTAGATTAAGCCACGCAAACCTATTATTATTTTAGGTAGCCGATTGCGGCCATTTTAATCCGCGATATTTTGTTTTGATGCGTACCTTATAAAAAGTCGATTTTAAACATCTAAGCCTCGAGTTTTTATGCAGTAGCAGTAGCAGCAGAAACAGCAATAGCAGTAGCATCAGTAGCAGTAGTAGGAGTAAAAGCAACAACAGCAGCATTAGCAGAATTAGCACGGCAGCAGTAGCAGAAGGAACAGGAGCAGCACTAGCATCAGTAGCAGTTGTAGCAGTAGCAGAAGCAATTGCAGCGGTAGCAGCAGCAGTAATCGCAGTATCAGCAAAAGCAGTAAAAGTAATAGCAATAGTAGCAGAAGTAATAGCATATGTTTTTGCTACTACTACTGCTGCTTTTGCTACTGCCTGTTTCACCAACTGCTGCTACAGCTACTACTGCTACTGCCAACTTCACTTTTCTGCTACCGCTCCTACTTCTACTGCTGCTACAGTTACTATAACTGCTATTGCTGTTATTGCTGCTGCTACTGCCACTGCTACTACTACAGTAACTACTGCTGCTGCTGTTACTCCTTCTGCAGCTACTGCGATTGGTGCTACTGCTGCAGCGGCCTTTTTCATGCTTTTGCTACCTTTGATACTGCTTTTGCTGCTGCTGCTACTGCTTCTACTACTGCTGCTTGGATACTGCTACTGCTGCTACTGATACTGATACTACAGCTTCTGCAACAGCTGCTATTGCTATTATTGCTTCTGCTACTACCGCTGCTACTACTGCTGCTGCTGCTACTGGCACTGCTGCTACTGCTTTTGCTACTACTACTGTTACTACAGATCCTGCAACTTTTACTGCTGATGCAACAGCTGCTACTGCTAATGCTGCTACTACTACCGTTACTTCTGCTGCTGCTACTGTCGCTACTCCTGCTGCTGCTGCTACTGCTAATGCTACTTCTGCAACTGCTATTGCTACTAGTGCTACTGCTGCAACATTTATTGATACTACTGCTACTGCTACTACTGCTATTTCTACTGCTGCTACTGCTGCTACTGCTTATGTCATGATTTTGCTAGTGCTACTACTGCTACTGCTACTGCTACTACTGCTACTGTCAATTTCACGTTCTTCCTACTGCTGCTACTTCTGCTGCAGATTTCACAGTCGTGCTACTGCTACTGATACTACTGCTGCTGCTAGTTTTACGCTTTTGCTGCTACTGATATTGTCAACTTGAATTCAATTTTGAAAAAGAACAGGTGTATTCAAATCACTCCGTCTACGTAAAATATCGCGGCTAAAATACTTGCTTTTTCGTCGCGACATTTTAATGGACCATTATAGAGAAAGAAAAAGTCGCGGCTTAATTTTAACCCTCGACTTTTTGTTAAATTTCTACTAAAATTGCAAGAAGTGTCGCGGATTTTTTTTCTGTTTCTCGACTTTTTATAGACTGTCATGGGATAAAATGTTGAGTCAAACAATGGACGCTACCGGCCACCGAAGTCAAATTTTTCCTTGCTGTTTCCAACCACTATTATAAAATATCGCGGTTTATATGTTCCTCGCGACATTTTGTACGATTTTGACAGAAAATCTCGCGGATTTGTAAGTTGCCCGCGACATTTTATACACAGACGATAAAATTTGTCGCGGGTTTAAAATGGCCGCAACCGACCACCATACTTACAAGCATTGATATGAGCGCATGTCCTCACATAACAACACACCATATTGCATTTACGCCAAAACTTGACACATGTATATGTCACATATATAAGTCTTCATAAAAGCTTTGCAAAGCAATATACCCGGTATCCCTTTTAATATCAGTCTGGCTTCGATATAAAATCTGATTACCGGTACATTAGTTAGCAGTCAAACATAGAAATACACATTAAGAATAGAACTAACAAGAAATGACTGATTTAGACAAGAACGAAATGCACTTTATAGAGATACAGGAAAATCAATATAATATTCCTACTTTTTTTGTGATGCATGGATGAGCTTGGGGAATATATGATTTGATTTACGAATCATATCCTAGAAAACCTCAAAAACATATAACATCGCTGCAAGTATTGATTGATAAATATTTGTTAAAATAATTCATATGTTCGAGAACTAAACAGCTACAATCAAAAGTTAAAAATGTCGACAATCTCTAGCGAATATGAATATTTTCAAGAAACCCTGTAATTGTTAAAGGTATTAAACGAATTATTTAATTCTTGATATCTGAGGATAATATAAATGAATATACAATATATACATATGAATAAAAAACTTCACGCTGGCACATTAAAGCATATATTTTTAAACACTAACAAAATATTAAATGATATAACAAAATGTTAAACAATTTATCTGAAATTAGTCGAATGCCAGCGAATTCTTATCTCGTCTTTATATGTATTCATATGTTATTTTATATGTACGTGGGTTTGTTTAGCCAAAAATATAACTTTGTGGGTTATTGAACTATCGTCCGTCCATATTCCTTAACAACATGTTATTTTGATCATCAACTATTTAAACTTTATTATCAGACTCGAGTCTCCGTGGCCGAGTAGTTACAATCAATGACATCAAAGCTCTTCCCCTCACCGATATGGGCTCAAGCCTCACTCGTAAAATTCTTCATGGTAGGATGACATCCAACTTGCTTACAGAAGTTCGGTGGTTCTTCCCAGGGGCCCGCCTGTGATAACATAATGCCTGTGGGCACTTAGCGTCTTCCACTAGCATAAAATGTGGAAACCGGCCATATGACATATAATTGTATCGATGTGAACAAACTAAACAAAAAAAAAAAAATATTTTCAGACTCATTTTACAAAAACACATAATTGTCCTCGGTTTCAAGTCTGCATTTTGAGATTCCATTTACACTAATTTTAAACATATTGTTCTCTACAAAAATCAAATGAGAATGAAATGTGATTTAACTTTGACACTTACATCTGAGAACTAGAAATGTATACAAGGGACGTTGATTCCCCTGCGGTGTAATGTTAGGACACATAAAGATGCGTCCCGCCAGTAACGGCACTTTGACAAAATAGTTCCACAAAAGTTTTGGGCTAGAAAAAATGAATCTTAAAATGATTCAGAACTACATGATCTTCTTGTGGGAAAGTTTGTACTAAAATATTGAAACATTCTTCTATTCATATAAACGTTTTAGGCCACACAAGAACACTTATATGAAATATTTTACCTATGTGTGATCTTGAAATTTGATTTACGGTACATTGTCTTATTATGGTAAATGTTTATGCTACATTATTTAAGCAACCACTAATGAGTCCACACAAAGTACAGCTAAACACCAAGCAATACTGTTTATTTCTAATTTTTGACATCTATAACTGGCCAATTTATATCAATTTTTAGGCATTCATACTAGACGTACAATATTTGGCTTCTACTTGTGATCTTGAACTTTAAGCCAGACGCTTAGATCTTATACACAATTCTGTCTAGTTAAGTTGCCTAGCTACTTGAATATCCTTTCATTCACACAAACGTTACAGACAGGAGATGAAAAATGATGTAAAATTTGTTACCTCTAAGTGCCACATTGACCTTTTAGGTAGAAATATGGGCCTTAAACGTTACACTTCGTCTTGTCATAGGGAATGTTTGCTGCTAGGTTATTTGAATATCCATGAACGCAACAAAATGTTTTACAGAGGACAAAAACATGACAATAAATATTTGATATGTACGTTAGACCTTGATCTAAGGTAGAGTTCTGGGTCTTGAACGCGACAAGTCTTCTGTTAATGTGAATGTTTGTGCCAGATCATTTGAATATCTATGCTTGCATAAAAAAGGTTATAGAGCAGAGAACGAAATCGGCCTTAAATTGTATACCTCTAAGTATGAAATGGATGACACATGCAACGCGTTACTAGGTTATTTCTCCTGTAAATAAGAAAGCCTTTGCATGTACAAACATGTAAACACATATCATTAATACGAATGTTAGCTGCCTTAACAAATTTCTTGTTCTTCTAACTGGTTTTCAGTTTGTTTAATGTTGAGGTTTTTTTTGTTTTACACATTGTTAGGACAATTTGTAATTTTATCCTGCAAATATCCGTTGAATATCGCTCACATATTTTGATAAAAAGGAGCATAATTTAAAGCTTACTGACCTTTGAGGAAAAAAAGCTATTAATGACGGTACTGTGTAAAAAGCTATACTGTATAAGAGAAGTGCGAACCTCAATTTCTATCCCTTGGCATTAATTTGACTTAAATCGAATGATATACTCTTTTATGTTGTCTTTATCCATTGCAGTTTGTTTGTAAGATGGAACGCTTAATAACATTAAACTTTGACCTATTACAAATATTGAAGAATTTTTACACTTTTTCATCGGCCAATTATCGAAAAGCTACACAGATTGCATGAAACCATTGAAACAGTGTACTTCAAGCATTCGCAAATGGCACACATATTTCAAATGTGACGAGCATTTTGCTTGATCCAAATATGTTTCGGTGGAACACAGTACAAAGAATTGGCAATCTTGTTGGTTGCTTTCTGAGCTTTTAAAGGATTTTTTCACAGATTTCATTGGTCACGAAGATTTTTTTCACACTATATTATGATTTGAGGAAGTTTCTTCTAAGGAATTATACTTCATTGTGTTTGGACAGTTTTGTAAGGAATCTTTAAATAAATATTTATCGTGATGGCAAAAATCAAAACTATAACACGACTACGACTTAGAAATGTTTGACCATTTCTAATGTATAAATCATCAACTATTATAAAACCGCGCTTAAAGCAAGCGCTGGATAAAATTTGACATCTAATTTAACATTTTTTTTTTTTGCAGAATCGGGGATATTTCTAGTGTTTCAAGTTGATCTAATCAAATTTTATATCGGAATCTAATTGCTTCACTGGTTCATGTCTTCACGCAGATCCATGCGATAAAATCAAATTAATTAGGGGGAACAGCTAGTCTCTCAACCGTTTTAAATTCACGTAAAAAATAACAATTTCATCATAGGTACATGTTCTAAAGAATATTGATTTGTTGCTCGGCGTTGAACGCGCTGTTCGCACTGGTTAATGACATTGTTTTAAGAATTTCAAGCACAACACTTGTATAAAAATTTGAATATACAAAAATTTACACTTGTTGATTGTTTAATACTCTATAAATTAAATAAAAACATAAAGAAATGTATTTAATTTCAATTTTGATAACATATCATGTAAAAATTTGCGGACAAATATCATAAAAAATGTAAGAAATCATCATATAAAAGGGAAGTAATTCTGAAAAAAAACCAAAAAAAACATTTATTTTCAACTGGGTCCATGAGCATGAGCTTATATTTTACAGACTTGACAACAAAAGACACAAAACAGACATGCCATTTAAACATCTTACCACCAAATGTGACATTGAACTTTTAGCTAGGGGTCTAAAAGAAGTGTATCGCATATCGTCTTATTATGAGGTACATTTGTGCCAAGTTATATTAAAATTTCTTCATGGATTGTTGAGTAACTGACCGTAAGCCCTGTTGACATTTGACCTCCATGTTCAACTTCGTTCTCTGAGCTAAATGACTGGGTTTTGCACATGACACGTCGTCTCATGCAGGAGATTATTTGTACCAACTAATATTAAAATCTTTTGATGATTGACAAAATTATGAACCGAACAGGAAAAGCCTCTACTGACCGATCTCCAAGTGTGACTTTGACCTTTAAGCTAGGGTTCTAGCTTTGCACATGACATATCGTCTGATTATAGGAACATTTATGCCAAGCAAAGTTCTGGATCGAACACCAAACAGACTCTGTATATGCCATATTAACATTTGACCGCCAAGTGCGACCTTGTCCTTAAAAGAAGTGCATGGCACATCGCCGTATTACGGGGTACATTTTTGCCAAGTAATATCAAAATCTCTTCATAGATTGTTCAATTGGACTGAGGGAAAAAGAGCCCTGATGACTTTTGACCTCCAAGTGAGACCTTGACAACTGAGCTAGGGGCCTGGGTTTGAGCATTCCACGTCGTCTCATCATGGGAAACATGTGTGCCGAGTAATATTAAAATCACTTGATGAATGCCATAGTTATGGTCAGGACACGAAACTGTGGACGGACGGACTGACGGAATGAAGGACGGAAAAGCGCAATCCAGAAACTGGTTTTTAACCAGTAGGGGACTAATTAGTAATCAAAAGTCAATACGTTGTGTCTATTTTCCACCAATACGTGTATTTTTGTACATATATGATTTATTTCTTTTGTTTGTTCAATACCAGGTTGAAAAGAAAGGAGTTATATGCCGGCTGTCAAGCTACTAGTGAGAGTAAGACAGTTATATAACAAATCTTAACGAAGTTGTATACATTAAACAGTTTGACAGTCAGCAATGCTAGTAATAAATAGTATGGATATAATACTTATCAAAGTACCTAAATGCCAAAATAAAAAACTATAATTTAATACATAATGTTACTGTGTCATAACAGTACAGTAAAAGGTCAAACGAGTTTTATCACATCTTCAATGCGTGTCCGCAGTATGTGTCAGTTCTTGACTCATCAAACTTGAGAACTTGAAAATAATTCACATATCACGGTATAAAACTATAAAACAAATGTATCAGAGTTCCTGAACACGGAACGGTTTTCAGAGGGACCTTGTTTGTCTCTAAATCTTGTTACACATTCATATCAACCGGTGTCATTTTCATACGACTACTAGATAACTCGCAAATCTCAAATGCAGTATTCTTCTTCCAAACGCTTTTTCTTAAAATGAAAATAATAATTAAGGATGGATACAACATTTTCTCTGGACAAACCATTTTTACTAAAATGCTCTGAATCATTAAGCTAGCGGGGAAATATAAAATCAATTACCAGGATATTGCTGGGAATGCTATAAATTATAGTAGGTGTGACAGTTTTATTTCTTGGACATTAAACTGGTGTCTCGCTAACGATATCATTTGACGTCTTGTCTTGTGCACAATGATGCTGTGCGAAAATATTTGTTTATTTTCTTTTAAAAACAGGATTTGATATTATATTGAATTTTATGAAACTGTACAAGAATGAAATTGAAAAGACATCACAAGAGGTTATCGATCCAATACGCGTTCCTATTATGAATACAATATTCCTAAACTCATATACGCAGTGTTTGAAGCCTTCAAGGCAGAGATGTCTCTTACAAAGATATATCATAACAAGTCATATGAACAAAAGATTACAAATCAATACCCTATTCTATTTTGCTTGTATTTCTGGACATATTTTAAAAAAACTACAATTGAACCCAATGTTTGTATTACATTACAAATATATGAGTAAATTAAGGACGTCGCTAGTTTCGTAATTTGTTTTCTCATAATAGATTTGAAAATGTTTGTACGAAAAGTCTGTTAATTTGAAATGAATAAATGCTAGGGAACAGCTGTTTATTTAATTTGGTGAAATGTCTCTTTAAACATAAAATTTGTATAAAATATATTTCGTTAAGTATTATCATTGACAAGTACGGAAACTTATTTATTTGCTCAGAGACGAACATTTAAATGGAACTGTCAAATTTTTGCATATTCAATAAGTGTAACTTTGAATTATAATTTCTAAAAGATTTATACTGTAAATTTTGGAGTAAAT
Source organism: Mercenaria mercenaria (assembly GCF_021730395.1). Taxonomy (NCBI): domain Eukaryota; kingdom Metazoa; phylum Mollusca; class Bivalvia; order Venerida; family Veneridae; genus Mercenaria; species Mercenaria mercenaria. The sequence goes on from NC_069369.1 coordinate 55,254,637, forward strand.
GTATAAAAAGACATTATAGACCAATTATTTGCCAATACGGAAGGGTTAGCGGAATATTCCTGTTGTGGTGAATATTATTTTTGAGAAAGACTGAATAAATGGCATGATTTAATAAGGGATTTAAAGTAGGTACATGTGCAATTTGACAGATGAAAATTCAGAATTTAACAAACTATTTTGATAGGGCGTTTAGCCTGTTGACCAATTGAGAGTATATCTTATTACGATGTATTTGGTTCAAAATTGAAAAAAGACGTAAGAATTTTTGTAGCTGGATATTTCTTCCTTGGATAGTTTTTATTCATTTTTATGTAATGCATGCAAATTCATAGTGTCATTGTGCCATATGACATTAGAAAATATAACGGGTCTAGGCCTGATGCTACATCGAAACCAAATTGGCACGGTGTTTGGGTAAATATCGACCCGTTCGGAAAAACTGTAGCGAGTGCCTTTAAATCTGAAACAATTTATTTCAATTGGCTCCAGTACACTGATTGCTTCTGTTAGATATATAGTAGATATTAAACTTTATAAGTCTGAAAGTATTATGATAACCTATGGAACTTTATATTTGTTTTCTTGCAGTTTAACAAATTTGGACTGATTCAGAAATAAGCTGAAAACCACTTCATTGAAATTAAAATATATGATTCTATTTTTGCTATGATATCTTATAATATAATCTATTAATAAACAAGACATTGTAGCGCTTAAGTACAAAAAAAAAACCGTAACATAGGCATATCACATTAGTGTATAACGTGAAAGGCTTCGTTCCTGATTAGCCGACGTCAAGATGTATCATCACATTTTCTGATTTTCCTCATACAAATAGCACCAAAACAATTAATCTTTCGGTGCTATTTAACTAGAACAGAAATTCCAGAAATTGAATCTTAAATTTCAATTTACAGAGTCTAATACTAGTAATTGAATCTCCTACATTAAGACTTGCCTTGTATTTCCTACCAAGCGCAATTTTCAAGATTAATTATGTTTCTTTTTATTCATGCTAGATGTTTCGAATTGACAAAATAGAGCATAGCCCTAAATAAATGCTTTAAGGCAGAAACGTTCAAACAAGCATATATCAATTTGACAATAAATTATTTGGATGTTGCTTTAAAACGTTTAAGGATTTGAGACGTTCGGTGGTTCAAGTAATTTCTATTATACCAATAATGGCAGATTTTGAAACAATAAAATGTAGTGTATCACGAATGTCTTTAATTACAATATGTGTGTTTCAGAGCAATGCCATAGAATTAGGTTGAAATTTATACTACGGAGGGCATACAGCATACAGTAGTTTCTTTTCTTGTGTCATCAAAACGTCTCGATATGTAACCAGATCTATGTTAAGACCTTTTTCTTCTGCATCTGACTTTAAATGGAACTATCTTATTCGCACAACAATATCCGTTTTTATATTTTTGCTATAATAAAATGTATTTGAATGAAGTGGCATTTTGAAAGTACATTTATTTTCTTTAGTGATGTCGACAGCTATGCTTTCGAAAGACATGTCTTAAGGGAGATATTATTAAACCACTTTCTGTAAAATTTCATTTCTGTTACACATTGACATCTTATTATAAAAGTATTTCATTGAAAACAAAATGGTGGTTAGAATAAGTTATATACATGAGCCGTGCCATGAGAAAACCAACATAGTGGCTTTGCGACCATACATTGATCATAAGGATTTTTCGCATGTGATGTTAACAATCGTCGTCAAGTGCATGTTGGTTTAGGAGTCAAATTAATAACATTATGTAATTTCTGAACAGTTAGTCTTACATTTAGTAATAGGTTTGATGCTGAATAGCATGATTGACCCAGATTAGTGACGAATGAAAGCCATCTACATGATTAAGGTATTTCTTTGGACGATCACAATATGTCTGTTTGAACTGATTCTATCAGCGTATTTCGTTTGAGTAGACTAATTTATATAGAAATATTTGTGATAGACAACATTTCGTTTTTTTGTTTCATAGATAAATTCGTGATTAGAACATTTCCAAAGCGAGCATTTATTGAACTAGTATGCATTGTCTTTGTTATTTTCTAGTATATTTTCGGACATGACTGTATTTTAATTTTGCGAATAAATATTTTAAACTCACTTTCTCTATTATTATTCTGCAACGACAATGTGTCTTAGTCTAGTAGAAACCCTTGTATCTTTAAAAAATAGGAAGTAATAGCGTTATCAACAACAGTATATTCTGGCTTAGCAAATCACAACTTGAACTAGCTTGAACTGATGTGAAGGATTTGTCTGCAATAAGTGAAAAATGTGTTTAAACAAATGATCGTCCGTCACAGCGGCATGTTGGTTTTGTAAGACTCGTCAAATTATAAATAACATTAATGTTAATTTCTGACACTAGCTTAAGAAATAACTAACATACATTGTTTATGAATAAAAATAGTGATTTGCCGCCATTGAATAAAGTCATTGTTTGAGCAATTATACGAGGAATGCCATTCTACCATGATATCAAGACTTATCTATGTCCTTGACGACATCTACCAAATATTTCCTGTTTTGAATGGGTTTCTTTTCTAGCGCGCTACTTTGTCGTTTGACGCTAGGACGTAATAATTATGACGTACGAAAATGATTTTGATGCATAAAAAACACACATTTTCAGTCTTTTTTGTTTAATAGGAAAATAAATTCGGTCGTATTAGACAGCGAATTTCCAAAAGGCGGACGCCATAATAAATTAAGATACAAATGCTCTTTGCAATCATACGTACTGACGTTGTACTTTACAGAATTCTCGGTACATGTTGTACTCTTTCGTTTTTTTCCGCAAAAATATTTTAAACATCCTTGTTCTCCTGATTATTAAATGCAACGTCAAGTGTCCTTAGCAACCTATGGTAAGAGAATTCCCACGATTTGATAAAGCGTTAATTACATATGGAAGTTAATAGGTGTCGTTATTTCTGCAACAACAGTAATTAGGATTCTTTTATGCGCGTTATGTTCTCAAGGGTGTCATCATTTCAGACAAAATGAATTTAGTAGTGAAACTAAACGGATTCCGTTATGGGTAATGTTGTATAATAGCGTGGCATTATGGTAAGCTATTCTTTTAAAAATTTTACTATTGTGCTGCGAATACTGTGTGAGATTGTTCACATTGGAATGTGGCTGAAATTTAACGCGTTTTCTCGTTGATTTAGTACTTCCTATGGATATGATATTCTAGATGGATTTTTACACGACACGTACAAAAATGGAAATACTGACCATCGGTAACTTTGATATCAGGAAGGATTTTCAAACAATTTGTAACTACAACCTACACTGTCACTTTCTTACCACTGAATCTTTCTGCAAAACATAACTGCAAATGCACTGCTTAATATACAGACAGGGTGTTGTTTCCGTTATAAACAATAGTGTCACTTAATAGATATATAAACATTTGTAATGACATTGAGAACTACGCACATCTTTTTTGACTAGAAAATGTCACTCATCCTAACACCTCAACGAGAATACATAATAAGAACGCCCTCGTACTGAACATATTACACCCGAAACAAGCTGGCAAAAACACAGATCACAGATCCAAACATTCCAAAATCTTGATCAGAAACTAAATTGCAAACAGATAGACGGGCGCTGCTACAATCACATCATACGACAGCATGCTTCTGACCATTATGACTTCAAATTAAACAGGGTCTATCGTTTAAGGGTTATTGTTGTATTAAAGGTCCTTGCGATCATTAATGGTCATGCACTGTCCTTGAGCAATGTGCCTCCCAAATTGAGGGGTTTAGGTCTTGTCGTTCCCAAAACTAATTTTGTACTAACATTATCTGTGATCTTGGCCTGTAACTCACTGACTTCTTATAAGTACAAGAGATTTACAAGATATGAAGAATATATCTGCCTCTGAGGATGGACGGTCAAAGCGCTCTCATGATATAAGTGAGAACGGTTTTTATACTTACAATCAAAATAAGTAGGGGTAAACCCTAACCCTAACCCTAAAAGATTACAACTGACTTTCACTTTCTTCAAAAATTTTACAATGCATTTACACTGTGACACAATAAAATGACAAGTAACTAGTAAGTAAAACTGACTCCATACAGAATGAAAATGCTTTAGGAAAACAGGCATACAAGTTGAGAGATATTAAATACAATTCATTTCCTCTGAATGATTCATATCATACCTTCCATGGTGTAATAAATGTATATTTTATACCAAATTTGTATTTTATGGACGCTATCATATAAAGTGTCTGATAAACATATATGTCTAATATTTCTATTATTCTACATAAACTGTTTTTATTGAACTTGATAGAAGTGGACAAGTGGTAATGCCCGCCTTACTCGTATCGATTACATATATAAAGAGATGTGAAACGCTGACTTTACCCTGAAAGTAGAATGACTTATTCATGAACTGGAGAAACAATAATAAGATTTTCACAAGAACTTGAAACTAAGTGAATCGACAAAAAGGGAACTATCTATTTCAAAATCTTTGTGTGAGTTATACATTTTTGTATTAAAACGTTGTTTCTGCATCTACATACTCGTGTGTGAACAATTCCATAATAATACTGCATTTTAACGTTACCCATCGTTAGAAAATATAGACGTGACGTGACGCGACGTTAAAGCATTCGCTATACCAACAAGAATGTAAAGAAAATATATAAATTGTGGTTTAGTCATTTCTATTTGACTATAAAATACATCATAAAATGCATGCTTGAATTAAAGTACTCATGCAGGTCTACATACACTTCACACGTCCATGTACTTGTAGAACTAAATATGAAATATTTCATAGCTCTTTATTTCTTATGCATATCTATCAGTTTTCTTCCTAGCCTAATTAATATACATCCGTGCCGGTAATATGTCTAACGACTTAAAAGTTAGATGTTTTTACTTAAAGTAACCTCTATCACATTTTCTTAGTAATGAAACATTGTATTTCTGTAAATAGATCTATTTATTTTGATGTTTAATGTACACAGCATCCCTGTCTTTGCATTTCAAGTACAATTCTTTAACACCTATAGACTATTTAGCGTTGCCAATTAGAAATTACTAAACCACAATTCATATATATATATTATTTGCTTTACATTCTTGTTGGTATAGCGAACACTTTAACGTCGTGTCACGTCTGTATTTTCTATGGGTAATACTTCATCGATATTGACTCAGCTTTGAAGCATTGTTACCTTTGATAATCGTAGCTTTTGTTGTTGTTCAATTCTGAGGATTAAATTTAAAATGCATATGCCAAGTGACTGTTCTTACATGATACATATGTGTTACTGATTGTAGAGTAAATAGTTGTCAGGGATTAGGTTTACAAAGGGGCCTCTGTGTCCGAGTGTTTAAGGTCACTTTGTTCTCTCCGCCATGGGTTCAAAGCCTCGCAAGGCGGCTCTACGAAGAGACAGGTTTGGTCATTCTGCACCGTATCCGAAGAACAAGCATTAGCTTCAAGAAATGTATAAATACAAATGTAAATTCGATATGCCTAATATGATAATAACAATTTATACTACAACAATTTTAAAGTCAAGCTATCTCTGTCAAAACGGCAAAGTTTTGTTTACTACAAAGGTAAGTAAAAGTGAATTAAAACGATTTTAATACATACTTGTATATTCAGAAAGACTCGCACGGAGCACTTCAAACGTCAAAAATGGCGTTACGTATTTCATGGTATTCTCCTGCTGACGTGTTCTCACGAAGGTATCTGTATCATGCCAATTCCGACCTAGACACTTTTATCCGAACAGTCATCTTGAGTTTTTGCAATAATTCAAACTTCATTCTTGGCAGGAGGGGGCTGCATCGAAGACCATAGGTTTGAGATCAGGATTATATGGAGACTGATTAAAATTAAAATTATCAGCATGTCCTCGGCAAGATGGCTTTGTGGACGATATAATTATCTATTTGGAGAACCTTATGCGTGCGTGTCAGTATTGTTCTTATCAGAACACAGAACTTAATGACGGCATGTTGCAACTTGCGTTTCGACGTCTGGTTGTTTCGAATCAGATCTGATTTTGTAGTACCTGTTTCCATTACTGACATCTTAATCATTCTTCTATAATGCATTAAAATTTAATTTTCATTTGGACGTCTAGAACACATTAAGCTTACATCGTAAAAAATAGTGTGACTGTTTCGTATCAGATTAAGAAAATATGTACTTTCGAAATAAAAAACCAAAGCATTGATTAATGTATTTTCCATAGTGCTCCGTGACGCTCCAAAGCCGTTACCATTGTATCGGATTACAACGTAATGACTCAGTACAAAGTCAAGAAATCATGCATGGTTTTTACTCTGATGTGATTAAATATAAATACCGTAATTTAATGCCTTCCACCGTTCATTTGAAAAGTCGCCCAATCTGACTAAAGTACTTGATCTTCTAAACGAAGATCTGAGAACGACCCATTCACATTCGTCTTCTGTATATTTTGGATTTCCATTATTGCTATTTTTATGTTATCCAATCAGCGACTTGTTCGATGTCAAAGGTAAGAAAATATGCAGTTTTCAGATCGAACCCGGGACCCTCGCTTACAAGCAATGGCCTACCGACTGAGTAACGGCTACTGATACATTACGACATAAGAATTGTAATATCAAAAGTCAATGCTTGTGGTAGATTTGCAAGATGTGTAAGCTAGCTCGATTGGCTAGTGAAAGGGCCGTCAGAACGAGGCAATGAATAGGTCGTTTTCAGATCCTATGCGTAGCGTAATAGGAGATGTACTTTAGTCAGATTGAAAAGTCGCCATATGGTCAATAATTGTGTCAGAAAGGAACTTAAACGTAATATAAACGAAACTAATTTTGACAACGCAGAAAGCATTCAAAGAACCTGACACAGTTAGGCTGCTTAGTTTTAGTTATTAAGTAGTATGAAATAACTCTCTGATGCATAACACCACCCAGTAAGAAGATATCAATGAAAAATAAAGTAGGCATATACCTTGCTGAAGGAGTGGTTTCAGATTATTTTTCAACTGAATCTTAATAAAGACAATAAATCATGTAATATATTATGGGAGGTGTGTCACTTCTGTAGAACTTTCTTAGTAATATATTTATTACGTTTATTGAAATCGTTAACATGCATTTTACACAATATGTGTCACTTCTGTAGAACTTTCTTAGTAATATATTTATTACGTTTATTGAAATCGTTAACATGCATTTTACACAATTGGAAATGTTCTTTGTGAACATACATAGTGACGCTTTCGGTACATGTTTATTTCACCTTCAAACCACCGCAATCTTTTTGTGGTGAAAATTTGTGCTATTCATGTAAAAGTAATAGTTGTAGATCTCACAAGGAACAATACATGATGTCTTTGACCTTTGTTTGTGATCTTGAAGTTGTGATTTAATGGCCTTTCAGTTTACACATTGTCTTACTATGGTGATTGTTTGTGTTATAATTCTATGAGTACAAAAATAAAAGAGATACACAGCAAAGAAGAAAGATTTTTAATTTTTGACCTGTAGGTACAACCTCGACCTTATAGTAAAGGGTCTAAATCTTTACGTGCGACACAGCACCTTGTAACGGTAAATTTTCTTGCCAATTGTATTAATATTCAGCCATTCATACAAAAGTGATAGACATACAATGTATGGCCTCTAAGGATGACAATGACCTTTAGGCTTGAGGTTTTGTTTAGACCTTGCACACAAGACATTGTCTAGATATGGGGAATATCTGTGCTCGGCTACTTAAATATCCCTCCATTGACAAAAGTTATAGACCGGACACAAAAAAAGATATTATATAAAATTTGTTACTTCTATGTCCTTGACATTTCAGATAGAAGTATGGGTCAAACGTGGCAAATCGTTTTGTCAATGTGATTATTTTCTGCAAAGTTATTTGAATATCCGTGCATGCAAAATAATGCACAATTGAACGTGTTTGTTACTTCTAAGTGTGACCTTGACCTTTCAAAAGAAGTATGGGTCTTAAACGTAGAAACTCTTTTGGGCATGGTGAATATTTGCTTTGCTACAAAGTTATTTGAATATCCTTGCATGCATGAACATATTTAACAGTTGGCAAATAAAACATGATTCTAAGATCGGGTTTGACCTCCAGGTAGAAGTTAGCATATTATTTTGTCGTGATGAATCTTTACTGCTAAGGTATTAAAATATTCCTGCATGCATAAAAATGTTTTACAGTTGACAAAAACGTACATCTTTGACATGTTAATGTGACCTTGACCTTTAGAGTACGGTTCTGCATCGTGAACACGCCACGTCTTCCTGCTATTGGGGAAGTTTTTAAAGTCATTTGTTTACCCATGCTGACATAAAAGGTTATAGAGCGGAACCGAGCAACAAGGTTTCAAAGCTTTCTTTATATGTTGGTCCTTTTACCGTGAAAGCCTTACATGCATAAACATGTATACACGAATTTCATTGTCTTGGACGAATTCTATTATTCTCGTAGATAGTTTTCGGTTTGTTTTATGAGGTTTCCTGTTCAACACATAGGCAATAGCATTTTAGATATAAGAACATTGTTGCTATATTTTTTAAAAAGGCTTTTACAGATAATATGGTATAGAAACGCGTAAATATTTGTCGTTTTTACTAATTGTTCAAGTAAATATTTATCAAGACTGTTAAAATCAATGTTTAATTTAAGTAAAAATTGTTTCGTTTATTCCTATTTTGATATTATATAATGTGTATAATTTTAAATCACCATCTGTTATAAAACAACACTGCAAATAAATCGCTGGATAAAACTCTGAATGTTCCTACGCAATATCTAGTGTAACATTTTGTGCAGTATCGGGATATAATTATAGTGTTTCAACTAATCAAACCTTTTATCGGAAAACAATTGTGCAGCAATTCATCATCCACTGTTTTATATTTAACACAGTTCCGTGTGATGAAACCAAATTAATTAGCAGGGTAGCTAGTCTATTCAGCAAGGAATAAACATTTAGGTCATAGGTAAATGTTCTTAAACATTGTGGTTGAAGTTCGGCTTTTCAGGTTCTCATTTTTCATGACATTGTTTTAAGAATGACGTGTAGTAGCATTGACCATTTACTTAATTAGCATTTAGAAGGAAGCACACAGCAATACGTCATGCTCTTTTTACTGGGATATATTGTTGAACACATTTGAATAATTCCTTTTTCTTTTTGTTCAATATCCCGTTGAAAAGAAAGAAGGAATCATATGTCGGCTGTCAAGCTATTAGTGCAGCTATTAGTGAGAGAAAGACAATTATATATCTTAATAAAGTTGTGTAAACTAAACAGTTGACAGTCCGCGATGCTAGTTACTTAAACAGTATGGATGTAGTATTTGTAGTATGAATGCAGTATGGATGACGTACCTTCAATCTCGATATCTTCAGATTGTTCCGCACGACATTTATGTTGTGCCAGTGTGCTGTTTAATTATTCAGCTTGAACAATTCAGCCTGGGTGGTTCAAATACTCCCGCTTTAAAAGCTATGAGTTAGTTTAGTCACCTCTTGGATACGGTGCCTGCTTTTTAATTTTGTCTTTTGGCAGTTTCTGTGATATGCAGGCTCCATAACCACATATCACCTCTCTAAATTCCAGTTGTTTAGTTCCGCCCATTGTTTTCTCGTTTAAATCAAACCATTATTTTTTCTGGGGACCATACGCCGCTTTTTATGGAGCTCCACTCATTGAAGGTTTCATGTGCACCCAGTGTGACTCGAATCCACGACCCCTGGAATGAGTGGCCGATACCTTAACCACTAGACCACCGCTACCCTTATTAAGGCTTGTTTGACCTTTAATGTGAGCATACACATCAAAGATGAATACATCTGCGTATGGCTCTAAATTTTATTCTGTTACTTATAACATGTGTGAATGTTGAGTTTTGCTCAACCCAGGGCTAGAGGGCGTGGACGGTATTCCACTTCCATCAATGAACGGGCTCAATCAAACCCAAAGCGAGCCTGTAACATTTTCGTTTATGTTGTGTTGGGCGACCCGTGGGTTTCCACTTTTATATTCAATGTAACTAAGGCCAAATCACCCAAATACTTAACGAATATCTAGTTATCTATATGAGCAGTCACAAACTAAACGTAGTATATAGCTCCATGTAGTCACATTAAGGTAAAAGCCTTAATAAGGGTAGCGGTGGTCTAGTGGTTAAGGTATCGGCCACTCATTCCGGGGGGTGGGGGGTGAGGGAATCGTGGATTCAAACCCCACTGGGATCATGACCACGCCTTCTCATATGATACCAGTACTTGCTCTTCAAGGAGGCGGACCAGAGAGTGGTTCAAATAAGCTTGAAGCTTTCATTTCAATCAAAGCTTTCATTTCAATTAAATTAAATTAGTATAAACTAAACAAGCCTTTCCTTATTTTCAAAGTGTGACCGCATTATGCTAGCATGTTTAAACAGACCTTTTAGACTTGTCAAACATAAGAGCTTGAATATACATGTAATTCGGATATCACGGCATAAAACTCTAGAGGTTATGTGTCAGAGGTCCTGAACGATATTCGAGGGACCTCGTTTGTCTCCAACACATTCATGTCAACTGGTGACATTTTCTTATAACTGTTAGATAACTCGCAATTCTCAAATTTAGTATCTCATCCAAATGGTATTTCTTAAAAAGAAAACTAATAAATAATGTAGAATGGATACTACATTTTCTCTGGACACACAATTTTTACTAAAATGCTCTGAATAATTAAGCCACCAAGGAACAATAGAATCAATTACTCCCGATATTGAAAACGTAGTAAATTACAACGGGTGTGACGGATTTATTTCTTGGACATTAAATAAGTGTCTCGCTAATGATATCTTCTGACGCATTCCCTTCTTGTTTGCAATGATGCTGTGCAAAAATATTTGTCTGTAGAATAGTGTTTATTTTCTTTAAAAACAGGATTTGATATTACATGAAATTTTATGAAACTGAACAAGAATATCATGAATTTGAAATGACACCACATGAGGTTATCGATCCGACACACGTTCCTGTTGTGAATATAATTTTCTTAAACGCATATACGCAGTCTTTCCAGCCTTCAAGGCAGAAAAGATTGGTTCTCTTTACAAAGAAATACATCAAAACAAGAATATGAAATCAAAATATTTACAGATCAATAACCTTATTCAAATGCTCTGCTTGATGTGTCTAGGGATAGTTTTCAAAAATCTAATTACAGAACCCCGAGGCGTCTGCATGCATCACAAATATAAATGAGTAAATTTCCTTGCACTAAAGTCTGAAACAATTAAGATAAATTTCAACCGGTTCCAATATACTGATTGCTTCTGTTAGATACATAGTAAATGTTCAATTTTATAAGTCTGAAGGTATTATGATAACTCATTGAACTTTATATTTGTTAGCTTGCAGCTGAACAAATGTGAACCGACTGAGAAATAAGCTCAAAACCACGTCTTTGAAATTAAAAGATATAATTCTTTTTTTACCATAGTATATAAATATATCATCTATTTCATCTATTAATATATTGAAATTCAGCAGCGTTTATGCAGTTGTGAGTATGAACTAAAGCTAAAAATAGCTGCATATTATAATAGATTATAACGAATAAATTAAATGCTTTTTTCATGATTAGCAGACGTCGAGATGTATCATCATATTTTCCGATTTTCCTCATACAAACAGTTCAACTACAACACGAATTCCAGTAATTAAATCTTAAATTTCAATCTACAGAACCTAATTATTGAATCTCCTACGTTAAGACTTGCGTTACACTTCCTACCAAGCACAATTCTAAAATTAATTACGTTTGTTTTTTTATTCGTGTAAATGTCTAGAATTTAAAAAAAAAAACTTGATTTTTGTTAATAGAAATTGTTCTAAATAACTGCTTTAACATATATCATGCTGGACACGATTGATTCTGCTTTTGATACAGTGCAGATCATAATCAGCCTGAGCATCCGTGCAGTCTGATCAAGAATTGCACCGTTCCTAATTCAGTCAGTATTTTTTGGTAGGCACCCCTTTTAAAAATGAATAGTACTGTCCAAATTGAAAGATGGACAAGTTCACTATATAAATTGAGCAGGTTAAGAATTAAGGCAGAAACATGGAAACAAATTGACAATAAATCAATGGTTTGTTGTTTTTATACGTTTAAGGATGTAAGCCTACTCCTGGTTTATAATCAGTGATTTCATGAAAGTAAGGAGCATAATGCAAATAGTGAATGGAAAAACGCTCTCCTCCGAGACAATCCCTGAACATCGCCTTAATACCATACGAGCGTAATGACTGAGAAATGTGATTCAAAAGATTGAAATGTGCATTAATTATTCAAGGAAAAACACTAGGATAAATATCAAACAGGGAATGCCAAGTCTCCCCTAAACGAAATCCATAGCACGCAGATATGCACACTTCTAACACACACACTCACATACAAAGCAAACACACAAGGACAACACAAACAATTAAAGGAAATTAGTGAAGCACCGCCTTGGAACGGTCAGTGGCAAAAACACCACTGGGGAGCTTAAAGTGGTGCGCACCCAACCTCACTCTTACCTCCACCATGTTCCAAAGTCACGGGACAGTGTAAATAAACGTAATCCCCGCCAGGTGAATCTCTAACACACGCAATGGAAACAAAAGACCTTGCATGTAAAACACAAAAATGATCCTGTATAATTACATAAAAAGCAAACCTTAAGAACAAAAAACGTATGTACTCAATGCCTTTGCAGAAGTTAGAGCATCAAAAGAAACGACGAAACAGGCCAGAAGACAGAAATCAACAGGTAAGTCCAGATGGGATTTAAGAACGCCTTCCCCTCTTCCACCATTTTTTGGCGGATTTTGAATATTGATTTAATTTCATCTGCAGTCTCATAAATGTTTGGAAATAAATATTAAAGTTGAATGGATCAATTAAAATCTACAATGACATGTTGGCACGTTTCTGAATTGACACAAAATGTAGAGATATGGGTAACGTCTATTAGAGTTTATTGTGTTGATAAGCAAATTGAAAAAAAAGGAATACATGTAAGCCTTCTGTAATGAGTAATACAAAGTATATTTTTGTCAGGAACGTTGATAGATCATGACCGAAAACTATTATCATGCTCTTGTTGAAAACAAATCACGACCAATCTAATGTAGTACTTTATCGCTATGGTTCAAAAGAACGCTGACAAATATGAAACTGAAAGCTCTTTAAAACAACACTTACCAGTATTGGTATTGTGTTTATTTTATTTATCCAGATTCAGATGCTTTCTTCAACACTGGTCATTTTTAGACGAACAGAACATGGAACAATTTATTTCATGTGAATAAATTTATCTTTCCGACTGTTTTATACATGTAGAAGATGAAAACTTTATAAGTTGTTATCGCTACACTGTGTGTGCAGACATAAAATATTAAGCTTGACTGATAAATGCTAGTTGAAATACTGGTCCGGTATATTAATTTCAATTTATTATTAAAATACGATTTCTTTGATTTACTATCATCTGTAAAACCGCACACATTTGATTTCCTTTCATTCAATCCAACAATTACAATGTTGATCAGCTAAAATGCTAACGTATACGCATCTCTGAATTCTTCAATTTTACATTGTTGAAGAAGCAAACGACTAGCTACACTCACTTTACTGTTTCATGAGGATATAGGTACAATATTTATAATGCTGTCAACTAATAGGCTATTTTGTTGCGGTTTAAGCGCCGTTTTAAAACAGAATTTGAATCATGTAACGGCGGGCATTTAACCTTACTAGTGTCCCTGGATTCTGTACCATTACTAATCTGTTCTCCGGAAGTAACGGCTCACCAACGAAGAAAAAGAGAAAATAGTTTCAGAAATATTATAGATAAGGTAAGCAAACTAAATAATCTTGAAATTCGGCCCTTATAGTAATGGTGGTACAGACATACAGCAAAACTTGTATTAAGCAGCTAGCCAGGTTAAACTTTATACTAAGAGACACGGAGATGTTGTATAATTACAAAAAATAGAATTATTGGTATGTCGTTAAGCCATGAAAGGCACCATATCCTATTCCCTGGGTTGAAGTGTTGAATTGATTAAATAACCAATTCTTTGCAGACAATGATTTAAAGAGAAGTGTGAGATGTTTAGTGATTCAGGTAATTACTATTATACCAATTACGGCAGATTTTAGAACGATGATATGTAGTGTATCACGAATGACTTACAAATGTGTGTTTCAATGCATATCGAATGTATTAGGTTTAAGTTTATGTTATGGAAGGCATACAGCGAACATGTAGCTTCTGTTTTCACTTGTGTCATCAAAATGTCTCTATACGCTCTAATCTATGATAAGACCTTTTTCTTCTGAAACTGACTGAAAAGGGAACTATCGAATATTCGCATAACAATATCCATTATTACATTTTGCTATAAAATACAATGTATTTGAAACAAATTAAGTGGCATTTTAAAAGGAAATTTTATTTTCAGTGGTGAAACGCAAGTGTCTTTAACAACCTGCGGTAAGAGAATTCCCACGATTTGCTATATGGAAGTTTATAGGCGTCGTAATTCTTGCAACATCAGTAATTAGGATTTGTTAATGCTCATTGTTTTCTCCAGGGTATCATCATTTCCGACAAAAGAATTTAGTAGGGAAACTAAGAGGATTACATTATGGGTAATGTTGTATACAGGCGCTACGTTTATGAAGTGGTAAAATGTTCTTTTAAAAATATTACCACTGTGCTATGACTACTGGGAGAGATTCTTCACATTGAAATGTGGCTGAAATTTAACGCGTTTCCTTGTTGATATTTTAGTACTTCCTTGAGAAATTCTTGACGGATTTACGCACGTAAAATATGGGTATACTGACCATCGGTAACTTTGATACTAGGACGGATTTTCAAACAATTTGTAGTTACAACCCACACTGTCAATAAAAAATATCTTTCCACTGAATCTTTCTAAAAACATTGCAAATGCACAGGTATACAGGCAGGTAATTCTTTTCTTTATAAACAATAGTGTCACTAAAGCTTGGATGCTTTCAAACGATCATTGAAAACACACTTTTTCTTCAAGGTCTATTGAAACGCACTTTGCACTGAAAAACAAGCTTTACAATGGAAATTATTTCCTATTGTCTATTGTTCTTTACAATATCTAGTACAATTAAAATGTAGAGTAAAACCTGATTCAGGCTAAAAATACCTTTTATTGTTGATATATTTTTTGTGTTGTATGGTATGTCCATATCATTCTGTGAAATGTAGTTTGTACAGCGCTTTTGAACGTTTATTTTATAGATGAAAAGAGCGCTATAAAAATCTGGTAAATAATAATATTAATAATAATAAATAAATACATAAACATTTGTAATGACTTTGAGAAATACGCATCTCCTGTGACTTAAAAATGTCACTTATGCTAACGCTTCGACGAGAATACACAACAAGAACGCCATCGTACTGGGAAAGTACACCCAAAATAGCGTAGCTAAACAATAGAGGATCACCGATCCAAAGAGTCCGAGACCTTTGAGCGGAAACTAAAAAAGCAAACAGACGGACGGGCGACCAGCACGTCTGTATAATACGACCCGTCTAATTACTTAGCAGCTTGTGACTGTTATTATCTTTACTGGGAAACTTCAAATCAAACAGGGTCTATGGTGAAAGTTGTTCTTGTATAAAAGGTCTCTGCGATATCATTAGTGGTCATGCACTGCCCATGAGCAATGAGCAAGTACTTGGCAAATTGAGGGTTGTTGGTCAAGTCATTCTCAAACTAATCTTATACTAATATTGTCTGTGACCTTGACATTTAATCCACTGACATCTAAATTAGTACAGAAGAGTTACAATCAGTGAACAATGTGTCTGCCTCCGAGGATCGTATGTCAAGGCGCTCTAAAAATATTTAGTTGAAACTTTTTTTTTTACTTACATACATGTACAGTCAAATAGGGGCCAATCACTATGGACTACAATTGCAAAAAACATTATTTAAACTCTATTAAAAGTACAACAATACAAATACAAATTTAAAAGTGTATGTACATGTCAATAATACATCATCTGAGTGAAAAATTAAACCACTCAAGATAAAAGTGAACAGATAGATGTTCATAAGGATAATACACATTTTGTCCGGCATTCACGTTCAAACACTGTTAAAACTAACAATATTTGTGTCCACACGAAATGAGGTATTCTAGAACTTATAGAAGTGTCCATACATCCGTAGATGCTCTGACTTCGCATTCTTCTAGACGTTTGTAATGCATTTGCACTGTGATATCTGTAAATTAGTTGACAACAGAATAGAAATATTTTAAGAAAACAGGCACACAAATTGAGGCCTATAAAATGCAATTCATTTCCTCTAAATTATTCATATCATTCCTTCCATGATGATATAAATGTATATTTTATACGAAAATGTTATTTTATGAACGCTGTCTTATAAGTGGCTCGTAAACTTATATGTCTAGTATTTCTATTATTCTTTATAAAGTTTTAACGGTTTTTATTGAACTTAATAGAAGTGGACATATGGTAATGCTCGCCTAACTCGTATCGATTACATATAGAGATGAGAGATGCTAAGTTCACTCTGAATGTAGAATGACTTATTCATGAACTGAAAAAAACAAACAATAACGAGATTTTCACAAGAACCGGAAAATAAACGAATCAACGTAATTGGAAACTATCTCTTTTAAACCAGTTTTGTGAGTGCAAAGTCACGGTATCTTTACATTGATTTTGCATATACATAACTCGTGTGTCAAGAATTCTCAGACGATATTTTGCATTTTAGCAGAGCGTTAGCCACGGCACATTATACGTGACTGGACGTTAGAACGTTTGCATTTTCAACAAGAATATACAGAAAAGGTGTAAATCGTGGTTTAGTCATTTCTGTGGGGCTATGCAATACACTGTGAAATACATGGTTGTGTTTCAATGATGCATGAAGGTCTATATACACTTCAACGTCCATGTACTTTTTTATATCACTTAATATGAACTTCGTCATCGCTTCTTTTCTAACTTATATTTTATCTCCATAGCACAGTTAGTATACCTCCGTGATGGTCATAGGCTTAACGACTTAAAATTAGATTCCTTTTACCCCAAACAAAAGTCCTTCAATGTAGATGTATAAGCTTCCAGGGCACATTTTGTTATAACATATAATGTTCCTGTATCTTAATCTAATATGTACCCACTAAAGTATATATATCCCAATCTTTGTCTTTCAAATACACTTCTTTAACACTTTTATACTACTTAGATTGTCGTGACAATGAACATTTGCAACCGATATTGACTCAGGTTTGAAGCATTTAAAGTTGATTAACATAGTTTTTGTTATTGTTCTATATTTCTTCGGGGATAAATATCATCTCATACGTCAAGTGACTGTTCTTACATGATAAAGATACATGTACGTAATTGTTTGTAGACTAAATATTTGTTAATGTTAATTCTGATGAAATAATCTTCCTGGTCGGGTAGTTAACCAGTGTGTTCGAAGCCTCGCTTAGGGTGTAGAATTCATTCCCGTGAAGAAGACATCCTGCCAACCTAAGAAAGATCGGTGGCATTACACCGGTGCCCTCCCTTACACAGTACATGCAATTATGTTGACTTCCTCCGCCATATACAAGGGGGAGTCATTAAGTTTCAGGACTTTCTTTTACTATACTCCTTATGTTTAAAATATAACCATTCATAATAAAACATCTTTAAGTTGAGGCTCTGTGGGGCAAAATCGTGATTACTACTTGTAAAGGTTAGTAAAAGTCAGTAAAACAATTTTCAGTCTGTATACAGTAAGACACGCAAGGAGCACTTCAAACGCAAAATAAGGACAATACGTTTTTAAAGTATCCCTGGTCTGACTGAACGCAATTTCTGTGGTGCTTGAACATTATTTGTATCATGCAAAGTCCCACTGACTATTCGAACACGCATCTGTAACACTCATAGTGATTCAACTTGATTCCGCGCAGATGAGTGTTCAGTCTCTAGTGAGTCCATAGGCTCGAGGCACGTTCAACGTTAAAAAAAGCCAAAATGATAACAACTCAAGTCTCGTCAGTATATCCTTAGCACGATGGCTTGGTGGAAGGTACAATTCTCTACCTAGAGAGGCTTACGTGTGCGTCTCGGTACTTTGTACTATCAAAACACAGAACATGATGACGCGGCACGCTGCACCTTGCGTTTCGACCTCTGCCTTTTATGAATCACTTTTGGATTCGTGGTACCTGTTTCAATTGCTTACTAATGAAATGTTTCTGCATGACGTCAAAATTTCGTTTGGACGTCTAGCGCATATTGAGATTACATCACCAGACATAATGTGACTGTTTTGAGCCAGATAAAGAAAGTAACTACTTTTGATTCATAAATAAAAAAGCAAAATATTGTCAAATGTTTTTTTCCCAAAGTGATCCATGACGTTCAACCGTCGATGCCATTGTAACGAATTACAACGTAATGGTTTGGTAAAAATTCAGGAGATCTTCAGGATTACACTCTGGTGTTGTTGAATATACACTCGGGAATTTAATGATCTAAAAAGTCGCCAAATAACTGTATCGGAATGACCTTCAACGCTGTACAAACGAAACTAATTTTTACAACACAGTGAACAACTCGGTACAAACTTTATAATTACCATTCCCATGAAAAGCAAAATTGAGATACACCTTGCCGAAAAAAAAATTTAATAAAGTTTCTCCACCGGATCTGAATAAAGACTGATATCTACACAACGTTCTGTTCTGGTAATTGATTTATTATTACTTTTTTTGCATCTTACACTGTTTTTACACTCAGTGGGATCCAAAATTCAGTGCAGTATTGTGAAAAGTTTGGCAAAAGTCATTAATATTGTAATACTACATAGTCTTGAAAGTTTAAAAGCATTTTTATTTAAAAAAGTCATCATTGTAATTTGTCACACCCGACAAAATGATCAGTTATAACATATGGCTTTTTAAGTTGTCAATACTGCACACATATTTTGTTCTTTTTATCACTGTTCTTAGATTATCTGGTCGAAAATCAAATTGATAGTTACTTTATTTTCTCGAAGGACCTGGAGTAAAATTCACGAAAGGGGTAAACTTACCTCGTAATGTTTTAATGAAACAAGCATTATGTCACGAAGAATTACTGAAGCTAGCTACAAAATTATGAATACTTTCAGGCAATGTTCTTACTATATTTTTCATTTTTAGTTCACACATTATATACCCAGGTATAACATAATGAGCAGGTACAGTTAACCAAACATAACCCCTCTTTGGTTTAGTTATGTATATGTCAATGTAAATACATTTGTATATAGAAAATATATATAAATCTTGTAAAATAAAATAAATCATGTACAATAATAATAAAGAAAAAATCTGTTAACAAAGTTAGAAATTTAAATTCAGATTTAATTTAAGATTAAATAAGAACGTTTTGTTCGTTGTTTTATTCTTATCGCTACTTACCCATCTTTTAATTCCGTTTCGTGATTTCCCAATGAATGATATATAAAAGGATAAAAGTACAAGCACTGCATACACTACTGCTTTGAACAAGTCAAATGATTTTATCATTGAACGGACTCTGCAAAATATCCAATACTATACACTCTACAATTTCACATAGGGCAAGTTTCTCCCAAATTGTTAACCAAAAGTTAATACTTATTGTATTTACAATTCACATCTCTCCACTTTTCAGAAATATCAATAGCAATTCTAATACTTAGATGCTATATTTCATAAGACAAGATACACACTGTGACGCTTTTGACACATTTGCTATATTTGTTCTTAATAATATGTATCTGACTGCATATATAATTTCTCTTCCTCTGTTTGACTTAGGTTTCTGGTATTCATTAGCTATTCTGTCAGGAGTCTTAAAGTGTTCTGTCGGGGTTGTAAATTGTAACCAATGTTTGGACTCAGTGTTGTTATACTTTTCGGTATATCAATAGTGTTCCGCACAAGCCGATACTAGTCGGGATATCACGGATTTCGTGACCTCTTATGAAAAGACTCAAGCAAGGCTTATGTTTTATTTTAAGTTTGGGTCGCCTTTTGTGCTTCATACAATATTACTACATGTCCATGTAATTGGACCCGGTGTTGCTATATACATGTATTCCTATCTTTTGGGATCATAATGTTAATGTATTTAATGACTTTTAGTACACCGTTAGTGGACGCTTGTGAAATTACAGAAACGTTTGCGCACGCTGTTTTATATCTTAAATAGTATAATTGTCAGACGTTGAAGTTAAATAAAACCAGTCGTTCAGAAAGGTTATAGTGCACTCAATTTTATACATAAACAGGACAAAGTCTTGACTGAATTGAAAAACAATAAAGAAACAATCAACTACGCTAGATTTAAAACCACCAAAAGCACCATACTTACAACATCTAACTGCAAAATAGTTTAACCTATACAATGTAGGCTATAATTATTTTGTCTTGTTGTGTTTCCTCTTCGTAGTATTATATGTTCAGGTAATCATTCATTTCAAAGTAGAGGAAATATTGTGAAATAGTAACGTATATATAGCCGTAAAACTACACCGTCTCCCTATTTCTATCCCTCAATTAATCTAAATCTTACAATTGATCTAGAATAATTATGTGGTAATTATTTTTTTTTTAATCGGGCAATTATTCCAACCTATTGTTTAGTTTCAGTAGATTTCTCTCTAAATTGCCTTATACATAATAAAAATAATACTAAAAAACAATTTGAATTTTAACGTATCATTACACCTTTTCATAGTCATGCACATAAGAACTGTTTAGAATCTCATTTTTCTTAATTTCAGCTGAAATAAGTCAAATTATCTTTTATATTAAACCGACGTTGTTCTCTTCTAGAACTTTTCAGTTTCCAACGAGAACAGCATAACCTATTTTCAGAAGAACCAAACATGTCATGTAACTGCAAAATCACATTATCGTTGTCTGACCGGCACCCCAAGCTGATCTATGTGAAAGCTAGATTAACGAATAATTGATGAAAAACACGTTATGCACGTTTTACAATGGTTGACACAAGCGTTTCTCATGCATTATTCAATACGGCTTTATTGTAGTTGATGGCTCGATGTTCAGTTTGACTTAATAAAACTTTTGTATGCAAAAGATGAAACAATATTATGTAGAAAATTCTCTTTATTATAACTCGGTACATTTCCATTAGCAGCGTTTTTAATATCCTCTTGTGTGCATTTACCATTCTTAGTTTCACTGACAGGTTCTTAAACATTTAAAACATCAGCAGATGATTTTCCAGTGATGAAAACAAACTTTAATTGAATCACATATATGACTCTGGTGCTGTTCACTGACCTCCAGATCGTAGACAATAATAAAAAGGAACAATATTTAGATATCAGAAAATTATTGCTGTATTTCTTAAAAAGGCTTTGAAACTTACAGGTTACTGACAGATTATGTGTCATGGAAACACATAAGAATTAGTTTGTTTTTTTTTTTGCAAATGTTTCCATTCAAAATTTATAAACGTTTGTAACGGTGTACTTGAGGTAAATTACCTTAATTATAAGGCGTTAAATTAAACGACCTTTAAGTACGTAGTCCTCCATGAGGTATGGTCAGGAACGCAAGAAAAATGTTATTTTCGCGGCGGCCTAGGTTCAATTCCCTTGTGGAAAAGTTGGTAGTTACTTGTGGAAAACAGGTATGTACTGGTATTGAATCAAGGAACATCGCCAGGTTTACTGCCTGCCGTTACATAAAGGAAATTATACTGCTGGATGTGAAATGGCGCTTAAACCTAAACAAAACAAAAACAAACATAATTTGGACAGTAAACACTTTCAAATCGCCGTAGAAACAAATTTTTTTGTCAATGCAACATGTTTCGTCATCGTCTACACAGACCTCGATGTAAGCACTGTACATTGACTATATTACAAGTATAAGTGCAAATCAGGTTGAGAAACGAACATGTAAAAGGGCGGCTTTGAACACAAATTTTTAAAGTTTGCAACGTGGGATATTGTCGGCCCAGGCATATCGATCATTTTAACTAGATTTGACTCCAGTCCCATTTGTATGTAGACCTGCACTGTTAAATGAGGTTTAAACCACGCACTGCATTTCCTACTTTTATGTTTGGTATTGATACGAAATTGGGGGCAGCAGGTTCATAACAAATTATGTCTACATTCATCACACACTAAGTCTTTTGTAGCCCTGTGTCCCAAGAATTTACGGGTACATACACAAATCTTTCTGACTAGAGTAAGGTACAGTTTATGCATACCGCTGCTATTGCAAAATATTACACTTTTTCCAGTCGCATTGAATAAAATGGTATTAGAGATTACATGCTGACATATTTAACCGCCGTGATTTTATCTTTAAAACTGATAATGTTCTGTAACATAACGCTAAACGACCTTTTGTTTTCTGAGAGGCAATAAACTTGTAGTTTGAAGTATCGACGATGGAAGACAAAACCGTAGTAAAATATGTCTTTGAATTGTTATCAAAGCGCACTGATTCAAAGCAAATATATATTTTTATACAATATGGAGACAGTTTAACACTTGAGTTTTAGACATATTCAGGCAAATGATGTTGGAGATGACGCGATAAATCGCATGCCTTTTAAGTAATTGCAAGCGTTTGTCTTCACCTACGGTATGAAACATTTTTATTAAATACTTTCTTTAAAAACTCAAATCCGTTGCTATTTTCATGTTGTTGGCAAGTGGTTGGAGTGGTTGGATATTTATTCGTATCCTCCTGCATATTGTCTTTATGTCTAAATTTATTTGACTCTTGCTACTTTTATAAATTAAGGTTTCTGCTGCAAATCTTTCTAACTATAAACGTCGACCTCACGAATAACGACTGTTGTCTTGTGCCTTGTAAATTAATTGAGACTGTCTAGAAGAGGTAAAGACGTGTACAGTCTAGGAGAGGTAATGAAGTGTACAGTCTAGGAGAGGTAATGAAGTATACAGTCTAGGGGAGGTAATGAAGTGTACAGTCTAGGAGAGGTAATGAAGTGTACAGTCTAGGAGAGGTAAAGAAGTGTACAGGCTAGGAGAGGTAATGAAGTGTACAGTCTAGGAGAGGTAATGAAGTGTACAGTCTAGGAGAGGTAATGAAGTGTACAGTCTAGGAGAGGTAAAGACGTGTACAGTCTAGGAGAGGTAAAGACGTGTACAGTCTAGGAGAGGTAATGAAGTGTACAGTCTAGGAGAGGTAATGAAGTGTACTGTCTAGGAGAGGTAATGAAGTGTACAGTCTAGGAGAGGTAGTGAAGTGTACAGCAACCATCAAACCACCCATAACCCCTATTACATGCGCAAGCGGAACTTTATAACAATGTATTATTGAATAACTCCAATTGTATAGAAATTGTAAGAACACTTAATCCATCTTGAAATTGACATTTAAATCACAAAATCATTTAATACATTTAGTACTTCAGTTAATGCATTTAAAATGATAGCATTAATTATTCATATTACTTTTAAATCACAGAGTTGTCGTTCATAGTTCCAGCTTTTGATTTTGAATGTTTCGCAGATAAAACACTAAATAACATTTAGTTATGTGCCGCTTGAGATGCGAAAACTGATCGACGGGAAAAATATGATAACGCTTTTATCACCTTCAAACATGTCAGTTCCCGGTCTAGTACGAGAAGTGTGATATTCGAAGTCTATATGATATATCAAAAACTTCCACAACTTCTATTAGTATAGCAGTATTAATTACCAAAGGCTGTTGAATATTTCAATGACACTTGAGGTTATATAGATTTATGATATTAGGACGTTCTTTTATGCTTCAATTATGTCCTTACATCTTACTTTACAGCATACGAATCATAGACAGGATATTTGTGTTTGTCTGTTGGAATAGGTTTCCATAAACTAACAGTAAATTCCATGCACATAAAAAGGCGGCTCTGTCATTTACTGATAGGGAATAAGGAATACATGCACGAAAGGCAGATCTGGAAAGATGGATGAACGAAAACAGACAAAACCAGACAATGTTCTATCTATCTTGATTTTGAGATTGACTCCAAACCTATTTTTTGAACATAAATTGAAAATGACAGATAAATATAACACATACTCGAAAAGTGTTTATATATTTAATTTAAGGGCTGCAAACTAAGAGCTCTTCAGTTTCATCATGTTTGCATGGGAGTTCGTCATGTCTGCTTAAGTCTAAAAGCTGTATATTAGAGAGAAATACAAACATCAAAAATCAACAACATATTTATCACTGCTATGGCGTATGTGCTACTTAAAACGTGAAATCTGATCGCCATAGAAAACATGCTAATGCTTTTATCATCTATACTGAGTGTCATGTCAGTCACCGGTTTGTATTAGAACAGCTTAGTTACCATTGGGGAAAAAAGTAAATATGGAGAGAACATGTATCGTTCTCCTATCCGAGTATAATTTCCGCAGATTAAAAGAAAGTGGTTTAATGATTTAATGCCTATCACACTTAACCGCAATTGGTTTGATATATATTAACAATGAGTCAATCTGTAAAAACAATTGTCTTCTAGAACTGTACCAATAAAATCTATAAGTAGATCAGTTGGAAGCAGAGAACGCAACCAAACAAACATGATAGCACACTCGGTTTGACTGAGTCATGAGAGGTAATAAAATGCTCAACATCCCTCATGCGCCCTTACACTGGCTTAAGCGGAACTCTATTATTCATTATTCTAACACGATCCGATTCATTTTCCTATTAAACAAAGAAGACTGGAAACAGTGAATTAATATACGACAATTCACTGTTCTGACGTCACAATATTACGTCATAGCGTTAAACGGCATATAGCGGCGCGCTGGAAAAGAAATCAATTGAAAACGGGCAAATATTTAATAAATGCCGTCAAGGATGTACTTTAAAGTCCTTGGTAACGTGTTAGAATCGATATAATATATCTCATTTAGTGATTTGCTCTTGAATAAATCATTGTTTGTCGTTCAGATGCGTATTATTATATCACTCGGGCTACGCCCTCGTGATATATTTCCTTCGCATCTGAACTCCAAACAATGATTTATTCAAGAGCAAATCACTTGATGAGATATATTATTTCTTAAGTAGTTGAACAATTTAGCAAGGCAGTGACTGGATATTGGTCGGACTAATAGTACACAGCATTTCAAAGCAGTCGTCTGTAGTATTAAATCATATACTGAAGAAAACAGCTAGTCCGCTATTTGCTATTTAGCCAGAGTCACTAAAAGTACTTTGTTTTGAAATTCAGCACACAATCTGACCAACAGTTTGTTAATAGTATCAAAACTACCAAAATATCAAGTTACGCAGAAATATAATTTCATTAATTTTATTACCACATCCTATTATTTTAGAGTCACAAAATGCACAAAAAAAGCTGTTTTTATGAAACGAATGAATACAATTCATAAGAAGTCCGAGATATCGATTTTGCGTTTTAGCATTTTTATCCAATATATACTATGCAGATTTAGGATAAAATAACCAAACACACAAAGGGATATATATAATTTACTGGGTACATGATAGATTAAGATACAGAAATATTATATGTTATAACAAAATGTGCCCTGGAAGCTTATACATCTGCATTGAAGGACTTTTGTTTGGGGTAAAAGGAGTCAAATTATAAGAACGTTATACTGAAAGATTCGGCAATAAGTAAAACCATCTGAATTGTATGTCGTTAAGCATGTGTCCATCACGGAGGTATACTGTGTTATGAAGATAAAATATAATTCAGAAAAAAGTGATGAAGAAGTTCATATTAAGTACATGGACGTCGAAATGTATATAGACCTTCATGCATCATTGAAACACAACCATGTATTTCACAGTGTATTGCATAGCCACACAGAAATGACTACACCACGATTTATTTCTTTTCTGTATATTATTGTTGATAAAGCAAACGTTCTAACGTCGAGTCACGTATATTTTGCCGTGGCTAATGCTTAGAGTAAATGCAAAAATATCGTCTGAGAATTCTTGACAAACGAGTTATGTATATGCAAAAGCAATGTAAAGATACCGTGACTTTGCACTCGTAAAACTGGTTTAAAACAGATAGCTCCCTATTACGTTGATTCTTTTATTTTCCGGGACTTGTGAAAATCTCGTTATTGCTTTTTTTCAGTTCATGAATAAGTTATTCTACTTTCAGGTAAATTTAGCGTCTCTCATCCCTATATGTAACCGATACGAGTTAGGCGAGCATTACCATTTGTCCGCTTCTATCAAAAACCGCTTATGTAGAATAGTAGAAATAATAGACAAGTATATTTACGAGGCACTTTATAAGACAGCGTTCATAAAATAACATTTTCGTATAAAATATACATTTGTATCATCATTGAAGGAATGATATGAATAATTTAGAGGAAATGAATTGCATTGTATAGGTCTCAACTCGTGTGCCAGTTTTCTTAAACATTTCTATTTTGTATGAAGTCAACTAATTTACAGATACTGCATTATAAACGTCTAGAACAAGGTGAACTCATAGCATCTACGGATTTTTAGACACTTCTTTAAGTTGTACCTCATTTCGTGTGGACACAATTATTGTTAGTTTTAACAGTGTTTCAACGTGAATGCCGGACAAAATGTGTATTAATCTTATGAATATCTATCTGTTCACTTTTAACTTGAGTGATTTAAGTATTCATTCAGATGATGTATTATTCACATGTACATTCACTTTGAAGTGTGTGTTTATATTGTAGTATTTTCTAATCGAGTTTAAATAATGCTTCTTGCAATGTTAGTCCATAGTGATTGATCCCTATTGATTTTTATTGTACATGTAAGTAAAAAAAAGGTTTCAACTTAATATTTTGAGAGTGCCTTGACATACGATCCTCAGAGGCAAACACATTTTTCACTGCTTGTAACTCTTCTTTAGATGTCAGTGGTTAGAGGTCAAGATCACAGACAATGTTAGTATAAAATTAGTTTGAGAATGACTTGACCCACAACCCTCTATTTGGCAAGTACTTGCCCATTGCTCATGGACAGTGCATGACCGCTAATGTTATCGCAAGGACCTTTTGTACAAGAACATATACCCTGTTTAATTTGAAGTTTCACAGTAAAGATGATAACGGTCACAAGCATGCTAAATATTCAGACGGGTCGTATTATATAGAGGTGCTGGTCGCCCGTCCGTCTGTTTGCTTTTTTAGTTTCCGCTCAAAAATCTCGAAATGTTTGGATCAATTATCCTCTAGTGTTTAGCTACCTTATTAAGGGTGTATTTATTCATTTATTCAGTATGATGACGTTCTTTTGTGTATTCTCATTGAAGCGTTATCATAAGTCACATTTTTAAGTCACAGGATATGCGTATTCCTCAACGTCATTACAAATGTTTATGTATTTTTTCAGTGACACTATTGTTTATAACGAAAAGAATTACCTGCCTGTATACCTGTGCATTTGCAATTACGTTTTTAGAAAGATTCAGTGGTAAAAACATCTTTTATTGACAGTGTAGGTTGTAATTACCAATTACCTAAGGTTTATTTGGTCCGTAATACTATTTTATCACGATTACTGTTATATATTTCATCTCTCATCGTGACAACCCCTGGTGAACAAAATAGAAGATTGAAAAATGATTGGATTTTTTCTCAATTTTCTCTTTATCAATCCGTTACAAAAGTAAAGAAGAAGCTTATAACTAAAGATAAAATATTAACACATATTGACCAGTTAAGTACCAAAACCAGATTGCGAAGTATTACTAGACAAAACCCATGTTTCATTTCTAAACATAAAACCACAGTGTAACTCCCTCACTGAGTGTTTATTCTTTGACTAAAATTAACTGCGAACATTTTAATACAAATATTACATTTTTATTCGACGACTGCTGAACAGTTTTTATGTCCTGATCAAAGGACAATAAAATTTTTATAGAAACAATCTGCTAGAGTGTCTGCTAACTATTAAATCTCCAGTAATTTTTAATTTATCTCCACCAGTTTAAACCATTATACTTCTTATTAACTAATTTAGCTTTTAGAATTATTAAACAACTTAAAAATGCCATACATGGACAAATAATGCATTTTATAAAACGGAAGTAGAATATATAAACACAAGCAAAATGTTTTAAAAAATCATTAATGATTTATCAGATATTTTTTTATCTGTATCACATGTTTTACCTGACACAATGGAGCATAAACAAGGTTTTAGATAAAACTTTAATGACGTATGGCAAAATGAAATATAACCCTCACACTTGCATATTAACTGGCCATGCCCATCAGTTGTAAATAATTCAATAATATACTAACGTCTTATAATAATACAACTATCATTTTGGTCACAGTTTGGATATCTGAGAAACAGAACAAAACACTTACCATAGAGTGTCATTTAAATGCGCTGATAAAAGTTATAGTGCCAGTTTATATAATCAAAACATGTGTAATTATTCGTTCTCATAAAGGTTTGATCTTTAACTGAATGATGGTCGAAAATGTTCGCCGGCAGTGTATCATTTTTATGTCAGCTGATACCGACATTGTTCCAGAGTAAAATACAAAAATGTACATCAATACCATCGAATACTGGCTAGTACTGTAGATAATAAGTCTTATTCAGACCAGATGTGTATTATATCGTATGAGACTGTTTGTGGCTCTTAACATGAAACATCCTTGCAAGTTTTGAAATCAGGATGCACAAGTGGAGCTTTCCTACACCTTAATATTAAAGCTGGAAAATTGCTATTTCATTCAACTTGACTTAGGATCCAATGACGCAAAAAAATTAAACAAGCTTTTATTTATATCTGATTTTACACTTTTTGTTACAGCAAAGTCGTTTGGAATGCATAAACAGTCGCATGCGTTTTGCTCTTATGGGGTAAACATTTTAAGCATAGTTACAATCTAAACACATAGATCTTGAAATTAACTGCCAGAAATGGGTTTATGATATCTGATACAGTGTCTTGAAATCCGGGACACTTGTATCAAATCTTAAGGGATAGAATATCGTTTCTTGTAATGACGTACACTTATTCCAGATTTACCGCAAGAATATTTTACTTTTTTGTTTACATATAAAATACCGTTGACAAAGCATTGACATCTTCGCACTTATTAAACTTGGATATCATGATAAATGTAGTAAATTTGATTAGAGATGTTTAAGTACTCAGTCCAGCGAACGAAAGTCGTTAAAACAACACATAATTATTCTTAAGTCATCAACCTTGTGGCTTCCTTTGATCCATATATTTTTTGTTTTGATATCAAAACAGTGATACTTTATGAAATGTCTCTCAGTTATACAAATCTATTGTTTTCATTATTCTACGTAAAGCGTTTTTATTGAATGTGATAGAGGCTGACAAGTGGCAATGCTCGCGTTACTTGTATTGATTACATTATACAGATGTGAGACGCTACATTTACCCTGAAAATAGAATCATAACTAATTCATGAACAGAAGCAAAAACTACATTGTCTTGTCTGAGGACGTTGAGAAAAAAAAACAGACTAGAGGGAAAGAGAAAAATGTATTACAAAACAGTTTTAGTGTAAATGGTATACAAAAATGTACGTTTCTGCCATTTGCTAGGAGGTTACTTTGAGAGTCGATAGCATCATAATCCTTGGATTTGCGTTTTACATTCTGAGTTATATCCAAAACATTATTCTTCTTCATATATCTTATTTGTTATAGTATATTGTCCATGAACATTAACTTCATTATACATTTTTAGATCCCTAAATCAAGTTTGCCTACATAATACACTTTATATTTTGTTTTACACTACAAGCATGTCTTTAATTTATGCTAGTGTTTTATTTTCCGACTGAATAGCGTTATACAAAGGCGGTTCCCTAAGCCTTCAAGTGGTTAAGCTGTTAAGCAATGGTTGCTAATGAATTTATAGTTTATTTTTGATGTTTCCTCTGTTTATAATATGTTGCAATGTTAAGTTTAGTTTAACGGATCATATTTCCTGTTCAGTGTTCGATGCATTTTTTTTACCTAAACCAGAGACAACAAATTTTGGGCTACCATTTATGATATGATATGACAAGCTTATCGTACACTGGCTGACCGATAAGTCTAATTCTGAGATAATAAAGCGGCATCTTATTTAATGGCTAAAAGAAACAATGTAAAAACAGTCCAAACATTTAGTCTTGTAGCGTGTAGTGACACTGCAAATGATCTTTCAAAATTAGCAGTGTTATCGATCAAGTCCTGTTTTTTTGTTCGACACTAGATATCCGGCAATC
The DNA here is from genome assembly GCF_021730395.1 of Mercenaria mercenaria. NCBI lineage: Eukaryota > Metazoa > Mollusca > Bivalvia > Venerida > Veneridae > Mercenaria > Mercenaria mercenaria. Next base: position 55,285,058 of record NC_069369.1, read on the forward strand.
CCGACGCCCGATGGACAAATAATCCTGATGGAAAATAACACCGATGTAAATTGGTAGGTTTACTATTTCATTCATTTCTATTGTTAAGAAACCAATCCTTGCAAATCCACTTAATAGTTATTTTGAAGAACGGGCATGGCTTACATATACAACTTGTGGACAGAAAACGATCTTTAGTCTGAGAAACCGAACAAAAAGTAACGGTTTAAAGCAAATGTTTTTGTTAACGAACAATCTGTGAAAATACTAATCATTTGGTTTAATAGATGTGTTTTTCGGAGCATCTAGGTACAACTTCCGAATTCTACGTACTTTTTGAAAAACAAAGTTAGCCATTAAACAGACAAAGGTGCAAACATATGACTGTCGAAAACGGCCGGTAGTATTTACATCAGACAGTCATTGAAGTTGAATGTTGGCTTTCGTGAATTCAGGTAAATGCATGCATGTAACACTGTCTTGTAGTCATTGCATGCGCCTGTGTTCTCGATACCTAACTATCACTAAACTCAGATGCTCTGGGATGACTCGTTTGCTGAACCAAAAGACTAAATATTTCAGATTGTTCATTAAGAAGGTATTTTACCTTGTCACCAGGGTCTAGTCAAATTAATTGAACCATAGCAATTTATTGTATTTCGTGAAATTTAATGTTTTAGCTGCTACAATCTCAATTTCTTTTATCTCTTTCCTTTCAAGAACAATTTTATCCAAGTTTGAAGCACATGACCTTCTAAAGGTATTATATTGAAAAAAAAAAAAGAAAATACGAATATTGAATACTTTAAAGTGTATTTCGGTTTCATTGTTATCCGTCGAAATTTGCGAAGTTGATGATTCTATTCTAAGACGGGAAAAAATCTGATCATTATTAAAATCGAAAGAATCATAAACATGTTTCGGTAAATAAATACCGTTCAAAGAATGCTCAGAAATTACGTACTTTGAAGATTAAAGCTATCATTTTTTCGCAGTAACTGACGCGTAACGTCATGACGTCATTTTATTTGACGTCCATGACGTCATTTTAACGCAATAATGTTTTGTAGCGTATCTACGGTAATTTATCCATATTTCAGCATCATTAAACTATTAATCATCGTATCAGAGACATTTTAAGGATTTTATCTCAGAAGAATGTATATACAAACATATTCAGTTTGTTGTAAACATTGTCGTACATCCTCACGATAGCTTCCGGTTGGGCATGCGCATAAACAAATGATAAGGCATACTACTTCCTTAACAATGACGTTTGTGTAAAACTTTGAACTTTTGTTCAATTTGTCAGATTGAAGAAATTGTTATGATATTTCTAAAACATATCGATCGTTTACAGAATAGCAGTTGTAATTGTTAGCAATGTCAGTTCCCTACAAAACAAAAGTTGATTTGCAAGAACTGGAAAAACTGAAACTACTTATTTACATCTGCGTTTTTTTTTTTTTCGTATGGCGTCGGGATTACCGGTTAAACCATGTTTCGAATTGAGCAGTATTTTACTTTTGCGTCAGACTTCTGTTAAGTATACACTGAACATATTCTTCACACTTAGTTTGATACAGTACGTATCATACAATACAATTTTATTTGTATTGTAAAAACATGATGTGAGTAATACAATGGATCTAAATATGCCCGGAATGATACCAAAAATATGCGTGTAGAAGATTAGACTACATTTCTTTTAAAAATGTGTTTTAACTTTTTCAGAACTGAGGCATTAACGTACTTTAAAGAAGAGTTGATACAGGAAAAACAAGATACTGTGAGTTAGTTATACGGTTACGATGATAAAAAACGAGTTGTTTCGATGTTTCCTGATATTTTGCTGGATCTTGTTTTTAAATGAAATTATACCTGTCTTTAAGTGAAAAGAACAACAAAAAATATTCCCAAATGATCACATTCACAGATCATTGCTTAAACGAATCATTACAGATATTAAATCAAGCAAGCTATAATAAAATAAGACAGCCCGTCATGAAAAAGGACGATACATTTACTCCCAAACAATTATACCATCGATCTACTCGGGGAAACGTTCACACACAGAAAAAATATCCACTCTCCAGTAACTTTCTAACGCAGCTGATAAAATCATTGTCTAAGATAGTGGCAAAGGTGTACCGAAAATAGTTGGCAATGAAAGGAAACAGTGATTAGCATATATCATAGGACAGAAGACATTTTGCGAGTTAGATGTATAGTGTGATCAACACAATTCTATAAGGCTGGTATTATTTTGCTTGGTTGCATTTCATGCTTCCAAAGGATCTTCATTTAGATTGTATAAACTATCACAACAACAATCTATAAGTACCGTGTTGCGGCTATAAAAAGTCTCCCCGTACTTGGATTCAGTGTTGTTATATTTTCTGGTCCTTTGGTATCATGGGGTCCATTGAATATCACTGTAATATCACTGTAATAGAGTTCCGCTTAAGCCGGTGCTAGTGGGCGTGAGAGGTATTGCACATTCCAGTACCTCTCATGAACAGACTCAATCAAACCGAGTCTGCTGTAATTTTGCTTGGTCGCATTCTATGCTTCCAAAGGATCTTCATATTGATTTTGTTGGATAAATAATGCAAGATGTATACATTTGCGTCCTTCTATTAAGATTTTCCGTCCGTTCATTCTTACATTGGAGACAGTACCAATGGCCATCTTAACTTAAAGTTAAAAGCCATTAATCGAGAAAAAAACACCTACTGAACACACTTTAGGTCTGCTAGTCGTGTGCATGGGCTGTGGGTTAGCTGCGATTTGGAAAGAATGCGTTTTAGAACATGCCATTTGACTTTCTCTGTTCATCCTTGTTTTTTACACAATGTAATTATGATTGTACACGTCCACGCTTTAACCATTTCGATCAACTGGATGTATAGGTCGTGTCCATTTGAAATATTACATTTTCTTGTTCTAGCAAGAAATCACACGTATAAATGAAAATGTCATTTAACAATACGAGGGAGATTACGTGTTTTCTAAAATTTCAATATTGATTATAATGTTACATATCTTAAAACTGGCAGTACATAAAGATGTAAATAAATTCTAAAGTCAGAGAACTGCATAAAATCAAATTACTCTTTAAGAGTAATTGTTTATAAAATATTACAATATCTTTTTTTAACGTCAGTGATCTATCAGGGTTCTTTTTACCATTGCCTTCTGAACAATGATATATAACTCTTATTTAAGAAAAGCTGGTATAGAGTTAATGACACATAGATTATATAGATAAGCCAGGAGCATGAATTGAGTCCATATAGAACCAGCATCAATATGGTGACATCTCCTAGCAACATTCACCTTACTTATTGTGTTACCATGACAATCCCACAAAATGTCATCGATGATAGATGTAAATTTGACGAGTAAACAGTGACACTATGTGCCATTGGAGAGGCTAAGCAATATTAGTAAACTGACAATATAACAAATGTTATACAGGTTACCATAGATTTATGACTTGACAATGTTTTGGAAGTCGTTCAGGACAAGATCGCATTGCAACTTTTTCAATAGATATCAGTTATAAGTTAAATTAATCATATCATTATAAATATGTTTTCCGTAGTAATCTACAATATTATCTTGTAACCAGCCACATTACTATTAAGCATAATTTTTCAATTTCATATTCTAATGTGTGTATTTTATATTTTGGACATCGCTTGTTCGAAACAATTCTGTTTGCTTAGGATAGAATAATGAAACTTCTTTAAGATTTGAATCTGTTAGCCAATAAAAGTAAAACTCGGATAAAGCAAGCTCATTTAGACTTTGGAAATTTGTTCCTCATAACCGAGTTCGTAATATACGGATTGGTGTTGATATTTTTGTTTAATAGCGTTTCAATATTTTTTTTGAGAAACTTCTCCTTTTGAGAAGAATAGAAGTCAATACTGATTTAAACGAATTGATATTGGGAAATTTTGATAAAAATAATGTTGTTCATGAGTTTGTTATCGACTTCAGCTTGTAATAACATCTACTTTTCATAATTTTGTATAACGTGAATTACAGCACGGGCTTCACGTGCACAAGCGACAACTGTGAGGCTTCAAGTATCACAGAAGAAACCACCATATCGGGTCAGATTTAATGAGTAATAATAAGTGAATATAGAAATGCTTGAATACATGTTGCAAGAATGAAACAGTTGCCATATATGGATGAGGCGTTTTTAAAGTCCTTCTGGTGTTTGGTACAAACATTGCAGTCAAGTTTATTTTCTAAAATAAAATATCCGATTCTTATTATTGATACAGGCATGCCAAAATAGATTTATTTTGATGAATTTACGTAAAATGAACACATTATCACGCATCTGAAACTGTTTGTTATAAGCATTTACTTTTGCGTTTAATGCTTTCAAATTTCAACATGAGTTTCTTATAACCGAGTTTCACACAACCGAGTTCACCGTATCCGAAGATTGTTATATGAAATAAAGAATTTTAAAGCAACAAAATTGAGAACAAAACAATATTCGTTGTATTCGAGTTTTTGCTATTTCTATGTTCGCTGTATCTGAATTTTACTGTACTAAAACCTGCTAACGATGACAGCAAATACAAGCAAAAAAAAAAAAAAAAAAAAAAAAAAACAGTTGTAAAGTTATAATAAATGTAGGTACATTTTGTAAAAAATCTTATTTATTTAGTTTTTTTTTCCGTTTAGTTTTCAAACAATGTGTGCATGTATTAAAGTGTAACTTGAACAAAAATTAATATAACTTTAAAGCCTCTAAACAGTGTTAAAGACTAAGTTTCAATAAGCTGTTAAAGTACACGATATTTTAGCAACATTTCATCAATTGGATAAATTATCATAAAGTAGCCATTCATCGTATATGAAACAAACATTTACTGGGACTAGGCCGAAGTATATTTTATTTTATTTTTGTTGAAAAATGCTAACGAAACAAGTGCAAAAAACGGAGGCAGTCATATGTTTTTACTGATGACCTGAATACACACAAAGTACCTTATATATAGATAAAATGTCGTGCGCACGAGATAAGATGTCGAGATAAGATGTCGTGCGCTCGAGATAAGATATCGTGCGCTCGAGATAAGATGTCGTGCGCACGAGATAATTTAAATTAATCTTTAAAAAAGTCAATGCATGTCCTAAACATACCCCATAGAACGATCAGTGTTATATCAATGTAATTTTTAAATTTCTTTGACATTTAATTTTTGTTTTCTCTCTTCTTCTTATTTGTATATGAGATAGACATATATGTCCAATTACCGATACCTAGTTATTTTTTCCAGCTGTTTTGCAATTAATCGACCATTTTTGCTAATATATTAGAAAATAAATAAGTTGTCATTGCTAGTTTATAGTATTTTGTATTTGCCTATAATACAAAACATCAGCGCAACAATAAAGTGCCGCTACAAAAAAAAATTTTGAACTTGCTTATCAGTTGCTATTTCCACTTACCCATAGTTGAATTCCGTTCTGTATAGTCCCCAAAAATGACAAATGAAATTATATATAAAACTGCACACAGTATTCAAAAGAATTTTATTACTATAGTGATTCAGCAAATATCCAATACAGTCTACACTTTCACACAGGGCAAATACTCCCAAATTATTTCCGTAGAAGGCAAAAACAAACGTTGAATAGGTTAATATATATTCTATTCGCCTAACGCCAGAAAATATCGATACCAATTCTATGATTTAAATGCTGTATAGTAATGCGTTTTGACTAAATATATATGATTTGATGTAAATCTTGTGTTTGCTTCTCTTTTCACTGTAAATTTTTTTGGTACAAATAATAACTGAGCTAGCACAGTAAAGTGTATTCTATGTTATAGGTTTATAAGAAAAAAGAACAAGAAAGTCATGATGATCCCATATCGCTCACCTGATTTTAGTTGCCTGCTTGAAAAAAATTCTTTGCTAACGCTTCAAAAACAAAAAAACTAGATGAGTAGGTGATGGTAATGATTATTCAAGATAACTAATGAAATTTGTTTAAAAAATATCAAATCTCTTTGCTGTAGATTAAAAAACAAGAAAGTAGGTCAGTAGGTCACTGTTACGAATATTGATATTGATGAGTATTGAAATCTGTATCAAAAGTTTTAAACGTTGTCCAAATGTCTATGCTATACTTTTAAAAACAAGAAAGTAGGTCAGTAGGTCTTATTGAAGACTATTCAAGAAGAGTATTGAAATCTGTATCAAAAATTATATATGTGGTCCAAATTTTTACGCTGTAACTTCAAACATGAGAAAGTAGGTCAGTGGGTCATGATTTAGACTATTCAAGATGAGTATTGAAATTAGTAACAAACACTATATTTGTTGTCCAATTTTCTTTGCCATTGCCTTTCAAAAACAAAGGACCATCTGGGTATGGCCTACATTGACCCCAGGGTCATGACTTTAACAATATTGCTAGGGAACCACTAGAGCATGCCACATACCAAATTTATAAATTGACACCGGTAGGCCCTGTGGTTTATGACAAGAACAGTTTTAAAGTTTTTCCCTATATAAATCTATATAAGTCATGTTACCCTACCCCAGGGCGGGACCATATTTGGCCCTAGGGGGATAGTTTGAACAATCATGGTAGAGGACCCCTAAATGATGCTTCATACTAGATATCAAAGCCCTAAGCCCTGCAGTTTTGGACAATAATTTTTTTAAATGTTTTTCTTTTCGTTTGCCATGTAAGAAATTCAATTCTTTGAAAAAAAATATTAGGAAGACCATCGAAGGAACATTCCTGTGAAGTTTCATCAAAATTGGCCTCGTGGAGGAGGAGATGTTGTTTAAAGGAAAATGTTGAAGGATGACGCAAGACGCACGACGGACAACCACTGACTACAATAGCTCACCCTTGAGCACTTCGCGGTCAGGTGAGCTAAACAATGATTCTAGATATTTGACAAATGGAATGTCTTGAAAAACCATTACAATAATGAGTTTTATCTGCAATGATTTGTCGACGTACAAAGAGTTCAAATCCGTTTCGGAACACGTTCCAGCTTATTACATTTTCCAACATTTAAAGCCTACAAAAGTTTGCATGTTATTTGCAAACACACAAACCATGTAATATATTTTGTACAAATATGTTAGCTTTAGATTTGTCACAAAGCGACACAAAGATATAACACGAATATTTCAATTAGACAACGGTGAAACCAGTACTGATCCCGTTAATCAGGAAAAGATGTATCAAGATATTTTGTAAGACTAACAAGACAATATGATAATAAAGTTTATATTCATTGTATCTTTTTTGTATTGTTTAAAGGTATTGCAAGCAACTTCTTGAAAAAAAGAAAACAAAAATTGTCAGTTGTATGTTCCATGATAATGAAATAAGCCTGTATTTTCGTCTTTTAGCATAACACAAGACTCGACGTAAACATAGTGAATTATTTTTGCAGAAATTAAACATGTCAATGCAAAACGCAAAAGTCCCATTCTTCTTCCAGCCCAACACTTTAGGCTGATCTATGTGACAGTTTGAGTAATGAATAATTGAGGAAAAACACTTGATGCACGTTAAAATGTTGATGGCACAATCCCTCCTCATGTATAATGCAAAACGGCTTTATTTTGATAGACATACCGGTGTTATATCTTACTTGTTGATACACTTTTATTATACCTTAGTTGAAACAGTATCAGCAACAGCTCCACACAATCGTTTTAGATCATCGAAGGACGAAGTAAAATGTAAAGATTTCTTGTGTGTTTGTTTGAGAAGGGAGGGTTAACGCGGCAGTGGGATGGGGAGAGGGATTGTGTGGCGGCGGATACGGGATACTAGGGCAAAAGAAGCTAAAAAAGATTTTTATATGTTCTGCACATCGCTTTATCACCACCTAAACATGTACCTATATACCAAGTTTGAAGTCAATAAATTGAGACCAATTTGGTATGGCTGTGACTCAGGCTTTTGACCTATCGATACGGTGCATGCAATTAACACATCATCTTATTTTCACCTAGCTGCACGCCAAATTTGAAGTCAATACCTTGATTTTGTTTTGTTATCAAATCTCGTTTTGTACACAAAATAGGAGGGAAAAAAACGGATTCTTGAGCTCCATCTACGCATTGACTTTTGACATATGATGCACTGTACCGTGTATATTATGGCATCACCTGTCTATTTGTAAGGTTTAAGATACTACCTTGAATAGTTGGTTGTTTCTTCAGACCTCTGACCTACTGGCTCGGTATATGCGCTATATTGCCTATTGAAAAGTCTACATATTGCCTATATTAATTGAATTGATTACAAGATAAGGCTTTTCGACGTAAACATCAATAGCGTGGTTTTAAATTCTGATTATTGGTCCTCTGTGATAAACGTCCATATATATTCAAGCTAGAATCGGAAAGAGGACCTATATCAATTGTACTCTGACAGTTTCTCCCCATATGTGAAGTGATGTCACAAAAGATCGTATTTTACTTCTTCGCACACACATGCAAAAATAGTTCGTAAATCAAGCTTATAACTAATCGTCATAGGGTATCTTTTTCCAATTCTGCTTAAAAACTGTACGAAATATGACGACGATGCAGGTGTTCGATTTAACGTAAGTATGTAGTATATATTTAATTTTGTGGAAGTACGAAAGAAACAGAGAGACAAGTGGATAGTATAAGCATGCCATGCTGCCATACAGAAACTTTGATCAGTGATTAATTATTTCATCGCTTGTCTGACAACTTCGACCAAGAGTTTTTTTCTGGTTAATTCATGACATGCGATCAAGTAGGGTTTGAAATAACGGGTTCAAAAGGTACATCTCAATATTATGCAGGTTAGCGAGAATAATCAGGTAGAGGTATTCAAACATAACCGGCAGTACAGTTTTTCCGGCTTGAAAACAAATATAATCCATTGAAATGTCGGTTCGAAAATAGGACGGATATTGATAAAAGCAAATTAAAATATTGCTACAGGAGGCATGGAGTTGCCGCATCTCCCTTACAAGTAAATATACGGTAGCAGTCAATCTTACTAAAGTTCTCGATCTTCCTAAACGTTAGATCTGAAGACAGCCTATTCAAATTCATCTTTCTGTATAATATGATTTCCAATATTGCTATTTTTATTTCCACCAATCTATTTTTATTTGAACCAATCAAACGACTCGTTACAAAAAGCGTTTGGCTAAAAGGGACTGTACAATATTTTTTCTTTAGAATAAAACTTTTGCCAAATTATGAACATAAGAACATGAGATTTTGTTTCTTAACATCAAAAATCACGCCTGGTCGGGAACGCTGCAGCAATAAATAGTTTCCTGCTTACTTGACCAATAAACCACAAAGGAACACGCAATTACCGGTGGTTGACAACAGAAATGTGCAGTGTTACAACGTATATCTAATCGAGTCAACATCGAAACAGATTTTCCGCAAAAGCATTTATTTGTGAAGAAAGCTAGTAAGTCCTGGTCCTAAATTAATTATGATTAACATCAAAAAAATGTGCAGTCTCACCTAACTGAATAAATTTTGATCAAAGTACCATGCTTTCAAATTATTAGTCACTATGTTTAGGTCGTAACTGAATCTATTCTTAAGCTGTTTTGCAAATTAATCATACATTCTGTACGCATTTTCCTGTGTCTCGATTTGCAGTCTTTACTTGAAAAGCGCCAGGCTAAATCAGCCACATTTTCCCATTTGTTGAGCAATGCAAGGCTATTTGAAAGTGACGTACCTTATCAAAATTTCATTGTTTAGTTATTTATATCTTTTCGTAATAACATGAAGTTCCTTTAATATACCAAGTTTTATTTTAGCAGAAGCTCTTCTACAGCCTATGTAATAGGTTAAGCTGAGCTTTCTGCTCTAGCGATGTCGCCTTTTTATGCAAAAACCTGTAATGTGTTTGCATGTTCCAGTCCCCAATGAATTGTAAATAAAAAGGTAAATGTAGCAGAAAACTAAAACTGAACCTAATCTAAATGTCCTCATGAGTTCTGTAAAATATTGATGAAACCTCTTGATCTTGTCCATACAATATGAATATTGAACATTTGCATTAGCAGGTCTAAACAAATAAGATAAAGCCGTTTTGCATTATGCATGGCACATTTTGATATCAGTTTGGAATTTGTATTAAGTGTTTTCGTCAATTATTTATAAATCAAACAGCCACACAGTGTACACTCGAAGCTTCTTGAAAGGCAGATCTAATGTAATTTTGGATTATGCTTGGAACATAAAATTTCTCCAAAAATATTTATATGTTATAAGATAGAAAAAGTGGAAAACAACAGGTCGCCCAACACGACATAAACGAAAATGTTGCCGGTTAGGTTCATGGACGGTAGTGGAAATGCAAGCTACCGTCCACGCCTTTTAGCCAGCTTGAGATGGTCAAGGTGGCAAGATGGGGTTGCACATTTCATTACCTCGTACGAACAACCTCTGCCAAAAAGAGTTTCCTAAGACGTTTCTTGATTAAGTTCTGTGCTTCCTAAGGACCGTAATTCTTAATTATATAATTTACGCCTATTAACTATCAAAACAGTTATCTTTAACCTGTAGCCTACTGGCGGCAAGTGATTCTGCCTTTGCGACCAGTGCAGACCAAGATCAGCCTGCACATCCGGGCAGTCTGATCATGGTCTGCACTATTTGCTATTCAGTCAGTAACTTTTCAGTAAACACTCCTTCGAATAACAAATGGTATTGCCCAAATTGAATGATGGCCCAGTCAATTTTAGAAATTTAGCAGGGTAAGGGTTAAAAAGGCTTGCAGCGGCCGAAAAATGTCCATGTACTTGATCTCAGGGTTGTTATGTTTTCTGATCCATTTGGAGTATGGAAAATAAGGAAACAAGAAAAACATTTCAGTGTACAAAGTCAATGGATAATTAAATGTCATTATATATCTATTAAAAGTCCTCGTTATCCGAACAAATGTAGATTTGCTGCATCTAAATGCCATGATTTATGGACAATCCTCACAAGCAAACAAAAACATTTGAATAATCCCCCAACAACGGATTCATCTATCATAATAAATTTCGCACTATTTAGATATTAAATGTATAACTGGAAATGGCTATTGTTTCCATTTACTGATATATTATACCTTTATGATTATAGATCAGTTAATATTAATTAAAATCAATCTCTTCTTTTGGGAAATTTTAATCGTCACAAGAACAAAATTGAGCCGTGCCATGAGAAAACCAACATAGTGGGTATGCGACCAGCATGGATCCAGACCAGCCTGCGCATCCGCGCAGTTTGGTCAGGCTCCATGCTGTTCGCTTTTAAAACCTATTGGAATTGGAGAAACTGTTAGCGAACAGCATGGATCCTGACCAGACTGCGCGGATGCGCAGGCTGGTCTGGATCCATGCTGGTCGCAAACCCACTATGTTGGTTTTCCCATGGCATGGCTCAATTAGCTCGTTTACTGGCCTGTAGTGTTCTTAGACTAAGATTGGCTGTCCTTGTTCAAATCATTAAATAGCAGAAGGAATTTTGCCATCATTCTGAAAACTGTGAATAGAAAAAGTGGAAACTCCACAGGTCGCTCAACACAACAAAAACGAAAATGTTGCAGGCTCGGTTTGATTGAGCCTGTTCATGGACGGTAGTGGAAAGTCAATTATGATCATTGCATTTACTTCATATCTAACTTGAATTCGTTCATAATTGTTTTTTAAACTTTACAACAATCGTTTACAAATGTTTAACAATGAAATTGTGACATCATCAACAAATTTGCTGAAATAAATTGATCATTTCTTGGATTTTTAATGGTGCATTATATTTAAAGAGAATTTTAGGAAAATTCGTACTATGGAAACGATTTTCAACTTGCAAGCACTTCAATTGTACACTCTACAAAATCATAACTAACTAAATATTTTGCAGTATCGTCAGGAAATATAATACCATAACTGTTCAAGATCAACAGAGAAACATGAAAATGTTTTTATCGCCTAGCTGCATACTTCTATCATGTCATGGCGAGCTGCGTGTGAGACATGAAGTAATACAATAGCTACACAAATGTTGATATGTAAATCAATTTATAAACAGATGGTTCATCAAAAATATCCTCTTTGCAATATCTTGCTCCACAGGGTTGGTAAATAGAGAGAATATTGCTTTCAGATCAGAATGATGTGAACTTCAAATGAGCACCGATGACAGCATTACTTATGAATTACGGGAGTAGATGTCTAGTCACTGGATAGTTTTGTTACCTAACCGGAGGCTTATTAATTAAAAAATACAAGATATTAGTATATATTTTTTAGTCAGTTTGAACTGCACTGCGAATGAACACCCATTACGAAACAATCAAACCAGAGATTATATATTTATATGAACATCAACAACTCAAGGACATGTCGAGCTGCTAGATACAATATATATTCTTACTTAGCAACGGACAGGATAAAGTTTTCGGCCCTTTTGACCTAACAATAAATGAACACTCTTGCGGATACAGATTCTTCCAACGGTATGCCTACAAGAATATACATGTGACTACTGAATATTTTGTCCTGCACCAAAAGCTTTTCATTCCCAACATAGTTAACCGATATAAGTAAAGAGTTGGTGCTCTTAAAACGGCTAACATTCTAACGGCAACATTTAAATACACTATCAGAACGAAATAAGCAAACTTATTTTAACAGAAGGAAAGGAAGATTTTGTATGATAAAATTATCCGTTTGAAATGAATGATTTAATTACAGCTGTTTCATGCTCAATGTATGGCAATACATTTGCAGATATAAGACAACTGTTATAATGATTGAACTGGTTTTTCTGTATGTTGATGCTGTGTTAATGAGCAGGTTTATGAATTAAAATAGCTTCACAAGAAACAAGTTTTATATTTATTTTGTAAGTGTGGATCTACACTTGGGAATGTTTGTTCATTTTTGACGAAAATAAGAATAAAGTCTGCTTCTCAGGTAAAATACGATTAACAACATATCTATCTTTAATCAACGTTTTCTGTACAATAAAAATGTGGCAAAACAATTCGTAATATAATGATGACTTTAGGTAGGTTTACTTATTCTTGAGCGTCTTTTGCCACACGTAAAGAGCGCATGCGCATTAAAATCAAAACATCCGGTAAAACATCAGGGCAAATAATAGCGTTGTAAATCCGTCTATAAGAATACTTCTATTATGTGTACTCTCTATAATTACTTTGTTTGCAGTGCGTAAAATAATACAAGTACATTTGTACTCCTGTGGGGTAGGTGTGTTTGAACCGAAGTGCTATACATCTTATGGCTACAAAACGTTTGTAATAATTGTCTTTTCCATAGTTTTTAATGCATTCAGTTAAATACATAGTTTTCATTTCAAAGATAGCATAAATAATTCAGTGGACGTACACGTATAATGACTGTATCATAAGTAATGACAATACATGTGAACATGCAAACAAGCAACTTCAATATATATATGTCTGTGGACGGTCAAATCGTGTAAGTATGTACTTGGGCAATCATTTAGCCAAACAGATTAACGATATCTATTTTATAGACAAAAATATCTAAGTATTATTGATACTGTTTTGTGAGCAACCTTTACCAAATTGAATGAACTGCCTTGTGTAGGCGTTCTGAGTCGTAATGCCACAAGTAATTGTGAGATATGATTGTTACTGTAATAATGATGTTTTTGTAATAACACTGGCCTAACTATGGAAGGAGTGTGCTTATTTAAGACACTTGTTATTAATGGATGATTGCAATATTGAAGAGAAATAAGGTTACTAAAGATAATTCTAATTCCTGATGTACTACTAGTTTGTAAGCTGCGGAAAAATACATATATGCGGTGTTCTTCGCTCTGCCATTGTACTATTTAATTAGTTGATGCGAAGACTTGTTAAAAACCTGTCGAACATATATATTCCTATTAGGTGTTCCAAATTCAATTAACGTGTCGTGTTTCTTAATATTTTGTTACATTTTCTATTTGATTTAAATACTAGTGCAATTATGAGCTGTGTTACTCCAATATATTGCGTCTGTTTACGAAGACTGTTCCCTTTATTTATTGCCAAACATTAAATAAATATACTTTATGATTTAAACTGCATGGATTTTTCATGGCAAACCGAACTCAGGAATTCTGAATAATTGTATAGATATACATAGCTGTATAGTTTTGTAATAATTAACATATGTGTGCCTAATCCCATTATGGTTTTATAACAGCTTTAAGAAACGAAAGATAAAATTTTTAACTGAAACAAATAATAAATTAAAAGTTCAAAAAGGTTGCCATAAAACAGCAATTAAAAACAGTTACACCTGTCGAGAATAGATTAAGATAAACAGAACATGACATTCCAGGAATAGTAGTATTGGTACCAAATGTACTGTATTGAAATGTCCTGATGGAAATGTTGAATTGATATCAGCAATATATAATCATAAATGATTGTAAAGAAACTGCTATCTAGTTGATATGTGTATGGAAGTATGTCTATATCGGAAAAAAACTGATCGCTAATAACGATAGAATAACGTTGTAGTCCAATTGAACTTGGATATCTTTGCTCAAAATAAATTGGATACAAAAACTGTAACAGAAGATAAAAGGTAAGGGTAGATTTCTCGGAAGCACAGAGCACAACAAACACAGCCATAGAGCCACGTATTTGCTATGTAGGCCCACAACAAAAAGAAGCTGTCACGAAAAAATATTAAAGACGGGTTGCTTCAAAAATCCAACAAGAAAACTCCCTCAGATTTTAAAGTAAACTATTGTCCTAACTGATTAATATGTAAACATTTAAAAGCTTTTTTTATAAGTTAATGGGAACCAAAAACTATTAACATGTGCTGTCAATGAATGGTCAAAAGCCATTAACAAAGAAACAACACGCGAATTTGGCAGCATAACTAATCATTTGTACATTCATGGCGCCGTATGCAAGTCACCACAACAAGCAGTAGAGCTGTGAAATGTAACACCTCAGTATAAATGTCAACATAATAGATATCAGCTAACTTTCACTACTAAATTCTTACCATTAGGAGTCATAATTAGACGCTTTAGAAAACAATAGGCACAAATGAATCCTAATGACTAGTGTAAGAGGAATAATGGCACCTATTTAACATTTCCCCTGTGGCATTAGATCTTATTCCGAAAGGAAAACATACATTTTATTGCTCTAAATATGTACTTATTACGTCCTAGGTTCAAGAAATCAAGCAAATCAAGATACAATGAAATAGCATACAAAATCACAAACCACTATGCTCAGTTATTTGTTAATACTACAAGTAATAGTCAATAGTATTGACATGTGTCAGTTATCTCTTTCTCGATAGTCCGACGCTATTTTAATGTATTTACAGGGTTTCTTAATTTATATGATTCTTTTGTTGCGTCCATCACTACATACTCATGTGAAGTTTAGAAATGTTAGAATATGTACAACACAGAAACATTATTGCAAAATTTATTTTTTCATCACGTCAGCTAAATTTAGAAACAGAACGACACGGAAACATAGCAAGAAATGACACGGAATGTAATTGTGCGAAACAAATGACATAGAAGGTAAATACGATTTTGTCATGATTTGTCAAGCATATGGACTATCAAGAGTTCATTAAATTCCTCAGTACTATTATACACCCCCAAATATAATAAAAATTGTAGATCGTTCAAAATGTCGCAATGCCAAAAAGTTAAACATACTGGCAGTGTTCTGTATCAAAGCTTTTAAACAGACTGGATGCACTGAACTATTTACGTATATTGAACCTAGTTTTAAGGCGTATTAAATGTATTTCTGTTTACGTCTTGTAAATATATAATAAATTTAGTATTATAACCGTACAGATATATGCATATTAGTGTATTCGCAAATACACCTATGTATATATATTCATACTAGTATATAGTGATTAATTGATAACTTAAATATCTTCAATCATTGTAATAGCACTCTCGCTATTTTTACATGCATTTATATGTATTTACCGGTATGTAATGCTATAACAATGAACCACTGTGTTCAAGTCCACTTTGGAATAAACTTCTGTTTTGTTCAGTTCATAACTCTTTTCATTGAATAAGCTTCAACATATAGAAAAGCCAGTTTTGCGCACATTTAACGTTTCACCAAATCGCGCTTATATATCTCGATAATAAAAATGACCACTGCGCGTGATTGTAAAAATTCAAAAAAGAATTAATTGCGAATATTATTATGCCAAATTATTCAACCTGTTATTTACATCAAATATGAATTTTCCCACAACGGTCATTTAAACTAAGGGGTGCATGATGTTTATTTATGTGTATAAATATAACCGCTAACCGGAAGAACGTGAAAATATAAATATTATATAATATATAAACACTGTTAAATTTACTGTTCGGCAAAAGCAAAAAAATGGTAATAATTTCAGTGTAAATACCAGGGGATCGACAGTGTATTTCATAAAACCAGTACCTGATGTTCTAAAGACTACCTTAAAGTCTTTACAAACGGCAATTGGTGCTTGAAATTATAATAGCAGTTTTCATATATTCTGAACGTTTTAGTCTATTTTTAAATTATTCAATTCAATAAACAAGATCTTAACAGTTTGTAGTACAGAATATTGAAACAACTGCGACATTTCTATTAACTGTCTGTACCTGGGCTTCACCAATTATAATTTTGAAAGCTTCAACAATTGTGTGTTTTCATTCGTAAAGTCAGTCTTTAAAACTAGTTCAAGATCTCTCTTTTAAAACAAGTTTGAATATTTTGTTTTCATAGTGTATGTGAAATATGCTGGAAGAAAAGCTTTCGACGCATGACGTAGCATTGTAGGCATACCGTCGGCAGAAACAGTATCCTTAAGAGCGTTTATCTAGTTACAGGCTGAAAAGGACCGGAAAACGCTATCCTGTCTATTGCGAAGTGAACATATTTTGCATATCTAGCAGCTGGACTTGGCTTGCGTTAGGTTCACATCCTACTAATCTGAAAGCAATATCCTGTCTATATACAAACCCTGTGGAGTAAGACATTACAATAAGGATACATTTGTTGGAGCATCTGTTTATAACTTGATTTATATTAACAATCAAAGCTGGTATTACTTCATTTCTCACACGCAGCTCGCCATGACATGATAAAGTATGTAGGCGATAAAAGCATTTTTATGTTTCTCTGTTGACTTTGAACGCTTATGGTATATATTTCCAGACGATACTGCAAAGTGTAGAGTCAGTTACGATTCTTTGTAGAGTGTCCGAGTAATGTGCCTACGAATTGATTAATCATTTCCACAGCATGGGTTTTCCTAAAATTCTCTTTTAATACAATGAACCATTAAAAATCCGTTTAACTTGTTGTATTCCAAAACAGAATTCACCAATGACTTTACAGGTAATGACAAAAAGGAACGATGAAATTACCTTTAGCAAAATGTTGGTGATTTCTCAAAATTCCATCGTTACACATTCTAAAATAGGTGTTGGGAAGTTTTAAATATACGACACATGACAATTTATGAGAGTATGAACGAATTAAAATTAGATGTTAAGTAACTGCTTTCACATGCTTCAGATTTATGGCAACATTCCTAATGACATCAAATGATTAAACAATAATATCTGATCATAAAACACATTGTTTTAGTTAAAGAAAACAACAAACTTAAATGTATCTTACGACTTATTACAGTTTCCAGAGGATATAGATTCATTTTAATTTGAAAATTACTGATCCGTAATCGTAAAGAGATAAGATATCTGTAATTGAAAATAGTATCCATTGTTTTGGGATTTTTCTTCTTTTTTTGCTGATTGACACACGCTTGTGGTGACTGTCTGGAGATGATGGCATTTAGAGGCAGTCGAACTACATTTTTGGGATAACAAGGACTTCTTGCATGTACTTATATCTATTTACTCTGCACTTTTCCTTGTTTCCTGTTTTCCAAATTCCGAAAATATAAAAACACCGAGATCAAATACAGGGAAATTTTGCCCTCTTGCATAGGCTCAAGCGGACTTATATCATATGCACAGTTTTCCAGATGTATAATCCAAAATCACATCACATTTAGATTTCTCTTTCCGGAAGCTTCGGGTTGAGTGTACTGTGTGAGGGTTCAACGGTTTATGCATAATTGACGGAATCATTAATTACACATTTCAAATTGATAATACAATTTGCCATGCATAATGCAAAACGGATTTTTCTAAACGGCAAATCGATATTTTATCTTATTTGTTTAGGCCTGCTATGCAAATGTATCATGAATATTTTACAGAAATCGTGAGGACATTTTAATCAGTTAGAACTTTAGTTTCATGCTACATTTACCTTTTATTTATAATTCCTTGGAGTTTGGAACATGCAAACAGGTACATTATAAGTTTAGCATACAATTGCGACATTGCGAATCGCTAGACCTGAAAGCTCAGATTAATCTATTACATAGGTTGTAGAAAAGCTACTGCTAATTTAAAGAAAAACTTTTTTAAGGATAGATAACTCAAAAAAGGTTCGTCACATTCAAATAACCTTAGATATATTCATTTCTTGTAATCAATATATTCTACGGATTTATCACTTACTTAAAAATAAATGCACATTTCTTCGCGTATATATTACAAAGATTATCTGTAAATTCATGGAGACGAAATATCACAAAATTAATATTGCTGACATTACATCTCATGTGAACACAAATATATATATGTATGCATCGTCTTTTCCTTGCAATGACTGAAAGAATAAATTGATAATTATCTGTTTTAAATCCTTATCATTAGGTAAAGAGACGACGGGAAATGGTTTACACAACTGTTTTAGTATCGCCGTATTAAATGTACCACTCAGATATAAGTTATAATTAGCCACATCACTGGCATACCTGGCGATAAATGATATTACAAAGCCATGTTGAAACAGAAAATGGATAAATGATCCAGATAAATTTTCTGTTGCAATATACTGTACCTAATAAAAACGAACTGACAAGAATCGAATTCCGCATTGCATTATGAAATATATTCATTATTCAGAATAAAATTCAAAGTTTCTTGATCTAGAGGACATTAATTCCATTTTAAATCCGATGAAAATCAAGAAAGATCGAGGAACATAGTAACAAGAAATGTCTTTAGAAAGACAACTGAATTCTTCATGTGAGGAAGCCATCCAGCTGGCTTACGGAAGGTTTTTCCCAGGTGCCCGCTCGTGATGAAATAATGCACGGAGGGGCACCTGGGGTCTTCCTCCACCATTAAAGCTGGAAAGTCGCCATATGACCTATCATGTGTCGGTGCGACGTTAAATCCAACAACAACAAAACAAAAGGACAAACGGCGTAGAGGTTAAAATGTTTGGCGCATGGAAAAAAAAACAGAATTAAACAAGATGTGGAGAAAAGATTTGGATATGCATCTATGAACACATGATTTATTTGCAAAGTAAGCAGCGAATTTAAATGATCAACAGGTATCCTTTCAGTGATAGAAGGTCAATATGAGTAAACGTCCTGTGTTGATTCTAAAATGATTTCGTGTTGGGTCAGAATCCCCAATAAGTAACCCACTAGAACAATATCTCGCCCCGCATACAAGTAGTTTTTACTTTGGCGACTGCTGCATCTAAATCTCTAAATCGTCCTTACTGCGCTTTTATCTTGAAGGAGAAATACATGCAAGGAATAAAACACATGAAACGATATTTAAAAGCAGTTCTTAAGGTGAAAGCCAGGTACTAAAACCCTGTTTTACACCTAAAGGCAGAAAAGGCTAAAGCAGCTGAATACCTGAAATAAAAATAAAACCCTGGAAGCTTTTGATTCACTAGTGACCCAGACAACTCTATTTACTCGATTTAGTTCTTAGTTTGTATAAAACTTAAAGCAAAAAAGCATTATGATATGAAAGTCAGTTGAACATTTGCAGGTTGGGAGAACTTCAGTAACTTGATTATTCTAATTGGGTAAAGTAATAGGTAAATACTTACATTTATGATAGAATAGTAATTTCTCAATTCAATTTGAACATTATTGCTGTTTGCATAGTCAATATTTTCATGAAGTTTAAGAGTTTGCACCTGACCTACTGGCCTCCATTTGTGTTGTTATTGTTTTCGTCTGCACTTGCCAGATCGAGGATCGAGTGGGGAACAACGGCTGGTGTCAAATATGTAAGGAATACCTCAGGTGCATGCAATAATAACAAAGCATTGTTAAATTTTCTACTTTATTTTCACTAAGAACATGAATTTGCCGGATGTATGAAACCACGTACAGTACGACACCGGGTACACAGACTACAGTTACTACCAGCCAGAGATGCATCTGTAAGCGAGGTACGCAACGGGGGAAGAAGTTTACATTCGATTTGTTTTGTGATCATAAATTATTAAAGACTTTAAAAGTCGAATAAATCGTTTAAGTTTTGGGTAATAAAACTACTGAATATCCTCTGTTAACTATATGCTTTCTGATATTCAATACTATCTAAGACTTAGTAATAAATAGTTTATCTTTCAGCGTGCTCCTGTTCTGTGCCCCGATTACTATAGAATGTAGATCAAAATCCATGTTATACAGGCTGAGCTACGCCGAAAAACAACTTGAATTATTCATTTAAACCATTAATCTGACCTTCAGGATAATGTTTTAATTAGAAGTACATTGTATAAATGTTTTCTTTTGACTAGCTGTGTATGGTGGGCTATTCATTCCGCCTTTAAAGTATTATAACAATACATGGACACCAATAATTTGATTAAAATGCAAACTGAATTCATTCTGTTTCGTTTTGTTTTTGCATTTATTGTCAGTAAACAATTAAACTTCAGCCCTGTTGTAATAACGACTGCATTCTGTCGGATATTATACTGGCAATAAACATGTGTTACCTTGAGATCCCGACATATAACGACAGATCTACGATCTATTATTAGGTCATTATGAAAACAATTCTCTTCTTTAAATCATTAACCAAAAAATAATCAAGTAATTACTCATGATTGAAAATAACAGACCATCTGTTTCACGGGTCTGTCAAATAATAAAATATAATATAATTGTAATAAAATAATGTGAATAAATTTATGTTAAATGTAATGGTCATGTTATAGACTGTTTTGTGTTTGTCGTATTATCTCGCTACGTCTAATCTCTATAACATGTCAGGTAATAATCACGCTGGTATTATGCTAGAGTGACCGTAATAGAGCCTCCTTTTGTAACAAAGTAACAAAGTCAATGTATAGGCTACAGCGATGGTAACAGGTCCAATCTATTCTATCATGTTATTACATTTTTTGTGTGTGTTCGATAGATACAGACATGCCAACTTCGACTGGATTGAATGTCAAACTGTCCGACACAGACGTTGATTAGAGATTAATTATTTAATCGCATGTCTGACAACTTCGACCGTGATTTTTATCTTTCTTCTTAATTCTCTTCAATAACATCACGAAATACGACCATTGACTCTCAATGGGGATTTCAAATGAAGGAGAGATTGTTTACAAAGACGGTATATTGTAATGTCAGTTGAAAATTGGGGGCAGATGTTGATGAAACAAACTGCAATATTAAGGTACATCGAGTGCATTTAGGTTAGATGTATTTGATTATTAGTTCTATTTACAGACTGGTCGTACATAGTCTTTACAGTTTCATCAAAGAACTGGTTTCAAAAAAGCGTATTAAAACAGGAACATTAATGCATATAGATGCAATCAGTATGGCAGTTTCAGATCAAACTGCAAACGAAAGTAATAAAAAACGAGATTGTATAAATATATGAGCGACTACAAGGTATATGTGTGCATGCTAAACAATAATATGGCTGTACAGGCATTCTAGTACCCAAGTACTAAAGATAAAGAAACACACTTAAGGGCCCGACAAAATAGGCCAGAAGACAGAAATCAAAATAGTTCAGTCCTGGTGGGATTTAAAAACTGCTTATCACAGAGTCTCAAAACAGTTGGGTCATAACCTCTTTTAATAAAACATTTTATAATTTTACCAGATACAGCTGGAAAATTACCATGACCCAAAATCTTATGATGCTTGAAAACCACATGGTTTTGAAATGCTAAGTTAAACTTGTTTTACTTCTAATCAGTAATAAAGAAATATTATAACTTTAATACTTTTTGGTTGCAGTATGTAAAATATTTTGGGTGTACAAATCCTCCAAACAGTTTGTCTGGAGAGAGGAATAAAATCTGGATACAATAAATTAGACTGTTACACTAGTAGTTCAGCCTGATAAATACATTTTATCTTCTTCCTGTTTTCTTGTTTGGACATTAGTGACTTTTAAGCAGAGATGAAAAAAAAATGGCCAAGTCATCTAGTCATTCTAGAAGCCTATCATGGTACTTTTGAAGGTTATGTTTTAATTTTGATAAAATCCGATCATACGTTACCTGCGTAAATAAAACATATTTTCTTTACGATATACTGAATAGTTCATGAACAATTAGAATGCTAGTTAATTAATTTAATTAAAACTGATTTCATGTATATGACTGGACTTGAATTTGGATGTTATTTGATTATCTGCGTTTGTCGGGTAAGTTAAACTTCTGTTCGGATAGCTAAGTTCAAATAGTAAAACTTGTTACATTATAAGTTCTATTTTTCAAGATTGATGTTTGTGCTGGATTCATTATTAGGAAATTTAAAGGTATATACTTAACTTGTAACGTATTAAATGAAATATGCCGTCTATGATTTCATTTAAAGGGATGCTAAGGTACTTCATCAAGAAATAAATTCACGATTTTAAAATTCTGTTTTTAAAAGTTATTAAATAATTAAGTTGAAGAAACATAGAGGTTGTTTTCTCTTAATTGAAATTTCCTGTTATAACCGTTATGTGACAAAATGTGAAATCGCGAAGGCATATGACGAATCGCCGTCTTGTCAAAATTAAAACTATCCTACCTTGTCCGTTTCCTTAAATGGGTAATTTTAAAACAAGAGGAAGTAGAACTGTTACATTTTATAGCTATTTTCAGGTGTTGTCCTAACCTGTCTTGCCTAGGTGAGATCAGCGAAAATATGAAAATTGCGCACCCACATTATCAAAGTATACAATCTATCTAATGAAGTTATGCATGCCAGTAAAATCTGAGAAACATCGACTCTACAATGACTCAAAGGATATGTACCCGCAGCAAACACACAGCAGAATTTGATTCATTATACCGCCTGTGATTCATGTACAGCAATCATGAGAGAAAGCAACATTTGAAAACTGATTTTATACAAATAGAGTAATAAACTATGGAGTAGTGTACCCAATGAAATTTTATGCATATTTACAAAATACATGTAAGAATCCGAAGTTTACCTGTCACTCAGAAATATACAATTCAATTACAAATAGCCACATCTTCCCTAGACAATACGAAACAATAGTTGAACCAATTACCGTGACGTTAACTGAGAACATCATCGCTCATCGTAGTAACTTTAATGAGGGAGACATAAAATAAATGTCTCGTTAATCGAAACAGACAAATTCGTAAAGCTAGACTAGTTTTCGGGAAAAGTGCAAACTACCATCGCTATACAAAACTGTTTCTATGAGAAATGAATAAAAAATATAAGAAATTGTATATATATTGTGGAGGCAATTGTTATCTCCATACATAAACACGTACCACTAAAAGAATAAAATATAAATTATGTAGGTTACATATCATATTCTATACTAAGACCCTTGGTAGGAACCCCGCAAGCTGCTCATATATAAATATATATATATGTTATTCCGTTTGTCAAACCTTTTTAAAATAACTAGATCAAGCACGCAATTTTGCTAAGATTTTTATAACGAAAACAGTAAAAACTTGAAAATAAACAAAATAGTCTGATCACAATTGTTCCACCAAGTCAGACAAACAAGTTATACAGTATGCACTTAAATATACACTTATCGTTCCATGAAAGAAATAGACTTTGTAGGTTTTCAGCTTTTCTTTACTGACTTGTCCTTAGCTACCAAATCTATCAAATATTTTTTTCAGATAACATAAAATTCAATGTATTTCTGGAAACGTAAAAATGTTTAACCTTACTGTTGCAGATATTTTCTTCAAATTATGTTTCTCATGCAAAATGTGTCCGTTTAAATGGATTAGGAACTACATACATGTACTATAAAGTGTGGCAAGAAAATGTAAGTTTAACATAGAACACCTAAACATCTATGTCAAGACCAAAAGAGCAGTGTTACTGTATTGAGTTGCCTGTTCTGTCTTCTGCAATCATTATCTGTATCATCAACACTAATAAGATCTTGCACATTTGTTTAACCCTTACCTTGCTAAATTTGTATAATGAACTTGACAATGTCCATCTTTCAATTTGGACAGTACCGTTAACTGTTAAAATGGGTGCTTACCAAAAAGATACTGACTTAACGGCGAACAGTGCACTGGTCGCAAAGGCAGAATCACTTACCGTCAGCAGGCTAAGGGTTAAGCATATTTGGGTACAATATTTGTTGACTATAGATATAAAATTTATTATTCAAGGATCAAATATTATCACCTTTCTGTATCAATAAAAGACCAATCATCTCCAAACTGAACAGAGCGTGCGAAGTGATGAATGTGTAGATCAACTAAACGCTCTGGAAAACATTTAACATTTACTTACAGCACACGGTATGCGTTTTACTTAAATTCTAATTCTATGTTTCCGTCTATGTAGTTATTATTTGTTAACATTTTGACATAAATTGAAGTCTACATGTTAAAACAGACATCCCAATTAAACGATGGCAGAGCACAACTATATCAAGTAATACAACTAACCTGATTTCTTCAGTAACTGTTCAGTAGAAAACAATATCATCGTGGCATCTACCAGTTTCTCTACAGCCTTACGTAACAATTACTTTTAAAATTATTGATATCGTGAGCAAAAAGTGGTTTGTCTCACTTGGAAGAATTAAAATCACCAGCAGTTAAACATTTGTTTTTTGTTTTAATATCGGCAACTGGCAAATATACAGTTCATCTAAAATAGTCAATCTTTCTGATGAGAATTCAAACTTAAGTTTCAAAATAGGTGGTTTATCATACAAATCACCAAAGTTTCTTTATCGCTCACTAATTTCCATTCGGTAATTCAATCATTATTTCGACACTGGTTTATTAAACCATTTAGCATCAGAGACAGGTTTATGTAATTGTCTAAAAGAATGAATACAAAACACATTTAGTTTGTCGCAAATGTTCACTTGCGCTGGACAAGCTTCTTCCTTAATTCAGAAACATTACTTCAGTATGCACTTGAGAAACAGATTTTGTGATTATATGTACATAGAAATACTGAAGAAAATGCCAAGATAGAGTTTCTGGTCATTACTACAGATATCGATAAAAAACAACAATTCATTGCTTCTTTGTTGAAACTGTCAAGTTGAACACAGTTGCAATTGATAGAGGTTTATAATTGGACAACATATTGTGTGCTTAAGCTCGTTACGATACTGTTAAAACTCTTAAATTAAAGACGAAACGTGAAGGTGGTAACTGAAATATAAATGAAACAAACTTTCAAATAATCGGTCAAAAATAATTGTACTCCAGTCAGGCATAGATATAAGTAAATATGACAGGAATTAAGGGTCACCTCTTCCATCTGTAGTTTCATAGGACAGTTCTATCGGTTTTAACTCATAAAAGGGATGTTTAGTTTCGATTGTTTGTATATCGGCCAAGTACTATCGTCAACACCCGTAAAGCGATGTTGAGCCTTATTGTGGTAACAAGTTATGTGTAGATAAAATAGTATGTTTATATTGGCTAATAAAAATTGTCTTAATGTTTGGGTGGAATAATGTTGTTTTCCAGATGTAGCCTTAATATACTTCTTTGAAATATATCGCTCACACGACTAGTACAAAACCTCAGATAATATTAAAGCAAACAATTGAAATAAGTTATGATATAACCATCAACACTTTCTCATTGAAAATTTTCAATTAACGCTTAACAAAATATTTAACACCCTTTTGCAGTCACTGAATGAGGAAAAGCTCTTTACAAATTAACAACAAGCGCATTCGTCAGCATTTCTAATTATTTATCATTCATTGCGCCGAACACAACCGATAATTCACAATTTCAAGCAACAGAACTGTG
The DNA here is from genome assembly GCF_021730395.1 of Mercenaria mercenaria. Classification (NCBI taxonomy): domain Eukaryota; kingdom Metazoa; phylum Mollusca; class Bivalvia; order Venerida; family Veneridae; genus Mercenaria; species Mercenaria mercenaria. The sequence goes on from NC_069369.1 coordinate 55,311,248, forward strand.
ATATGTAACACTTTTGTATAAAATCAACACCACTTTCACTACTAACTTCTTATTAGAAGACATTATGCGACGATGGAACCTTTTCTTCAATAAGTTTCGAAATGCTGTAACAGTTGTTGTTATGAATATTCAGTTTTTTTAACTCGTACATGCATCTATATCATTATCCAGAATTACAATGTCATTGTTATGCATTATGAATCATACTCTATGTTGTGGCGAAGTTACTAATACGATATGGAGTATGCGGGATAAACTATGTACCGCTTTTCAATGCAAACAAAAAGCAAACTTAATGAAGTTATTAGGAGACAAATTTCATCCTTGCTACTTAAATTAATATATTAACCTTATTTTCGCGTGCGCCCATCTATTATCCGTACAAGTCTATCATCCGTCAACATAATTATATATCCATTCTGCAGTTGCGTCTCATACTAGCGATATAACTCGTATCGCACTTAGTTGTGGCATTCAGATTTTGTCACTTAACTCCTTAATTCTACGTTTCTTGAACAGAAAAGATATCATTTACTGATACACTTTCTGTCTATAGAAACGACATCGTTCATCAATTTGACTAGATAATTTCCCAAGTACATTGTCTGATTTGGACGCAGACAGAAATATGTTTTATCGGTGTTGGATTGGAAAACAGAACAGAATAGGATTTTTATTACAGACTTGTACATGGTACATCGTCATAGGTGCTAGTTTGCATAAAGTCGTTATTTATGAAATACCATTTTTTTACAGTCTGCAGGTTCATTGATGTTTACATTATGACACTGTAATTTACGAGTGAAAAAAAAAAACACCTTCATTTGAAATAAATGTGCGATTTAAAATTTACGATGTAAAACTGTCATGTGAAAATACCTGATGCAGAGGAGAAACTTAGCGGAAACTCCATAACTATGATCATGGTGATACCTTTGAGTATCTAATAACACATTGCAAATATATACTACGGAATAAAATTACAAACACTGGATCTAACAAAATGTGGTCAAACTTGTGGAAAACCTGTTGCAGTTTTGACATGTTTCAACTACACGATATTCCTAAATATACATTATACAAAATTTGTTTACTATTTATTAGTGTTAAAACCTAAACTGATTTGTGATTATAATTCCATGAAATCACACATGATACTAGGGTAGGTACGTGGACAGGGCCGGGATATCAATCAAGCTGCAAAATACTAGCAGCGGGATGCATGAGTGTCTCATGACGGGTTTGGAAGCAATGTGCGAATAAATGCCTCAGTATCATGTTTGACTTCGTTGATTTATAATCATACTTTTCGTTAACTTATTATTTCCGTTTCTTCACCAGTGATTGCGATTTCCTGTGAAATTTAGAGAACATCCAGTTGAGCAATTAGTGCAGTACATTTCATAGTTATAAACATAAGTATTAAAAGCTTTTTCTTTACAAAAGAAGTGGAATACCACGTTTTAAAGCATTTTTATGTGTTATCCTAACTTGGCATACGTATGCCAAGTTAATATGCTCAGCCGATGATAGAAATAATCTGTTGATCACTAAGTATGCCAATAAAAAAGTGAGGAATATAGGTTTTATAATAAGTAAAATGATTTTATTCCTTCATCTTCTATAATGTTATCTGTGTGCATTGCTTTAATTTGTCCATCACAATGTTCCTTCGAAAGATTGTTACCAGGTTTCAGGTTAACCGTTTCATTATAATATACAAACTAAATTCCATCAATTTGACATACTATGGTAAGAAACAACTTTTGCACAAAGCATTGATATTTTTATAAGAAAAACATTCCAAAAAGTATTATAATACATGTTATAATACCAAATATATATCAAATGTAATGCATTTATCATAAAGATGTCCCTCATTTGAAGCAATTCAATACTCTCTATTAGTTATAAATGAACATAATTCTCTTTTTAGCAAAAGCACAGAGAAAGTGAAAAGAAGACTCGTTAATAAAAAAGGTAGTTTGTAATGAAAAGACTCAACCATTTTTAAAAATCTAATGTCATTGACCAAATGAAACCTGGTATATCACTTACTGGACTTAATATACTTTTCGTGTAATAATACAAACATGTATAACATACTAACAGATTAAGATACGAGTTAACCACTTCGGCATAGTTTTGTATGACTCAAATATTTAAAGACAAATGGTTAAACTAACCAGTGTTCCTGGATTCTGTACCGGTACTTACATGTTCTATACATGACTAAGAGGTGGGAATAAACACTTCAGACACAAAGTTTCGTCTGTGAGAACACAAGCCTAGTCCGGGCTTCGAAGTAACGATCATACACTCTATTTAATTCTTCTTCATAATGTATCTGTCAATGAAACTATTTTAGAAGCAAATGTTTCTAGTCGTTTAGGGGACAAATAGGAAAGTTTTACTTTGCATTCATTGATTTTACTACTTACCCATCTTTTAATTCCGTTTTGTAAATCCCTCGTAAAGTTATATAATATATTTAAGAAAAAGCACTTATGTTATTATACGTAAACAAACTCTATGAACAATTAGATGACTTTAGTCAGGAAATGGACCCGGCAAAATATCCAATACAGTCTACACTTCACATAAGGAAAGTTCTCCCAAATTATTTACTTGGAAGGCGAAGCCAAACGTAACATGGGTTAATGCATATTTCATTCACCAATCGCATGTTTTCAGAAACATCGATACCAGTTCTAGAAATAAAATATTAAATCACATGTTTGACGTCGTAGGAGTGAAATGAAACCGTTACATAATTTCATTACACTAGTATAGGAGACGTTGGTTGAATTGATTCAATCTATAATGGGTAAAGAAAGAACAAGATTTGATATTTATGCAGGACAAGCTAACATTTGATCAAATAAGATTATATTTGTATCATACCATATTGAATTTATTAAACACGTTGAACAACTTTCAAATTGATAGAATGTTCGACATAGCCTTGGATTTTATCATTTCATTGAACTCGTTTAATGAATTAAATATGAAAATATCGCTTAACACCAGACAAACAAAATCAAACGGTACATCTGTGAAGCATAACATTTCTGGTCCTTTGGGTCAATGCAACATATGTGCAGTAGAGTTCCGCTTAAGCGCCGGTGCTTGAGATGGAGAGTGGGGGGGGGGGGGGGGGGGGGGCGGCGTGAGAGGTGTTGCACATTTCATTCCTCTCATGAACATACTCAATCAAACCGAGTCTGAAGAATTTATTCGTCTTGGTTGCATTCTTTGCTTCCAAAGAATCTTTTTACAGATTTTATTAACTATCACAACAGCAATCTTTACGTTCCACTAGGCGGCTGTAAAATGTCTCCCCGTACTTGGATTCAGTGTTGTTATATTTTCTGGTCGTTTGGGATCATGGAGTCCATTCAACATACGTATAATAGCGTTCCGCTTATGCCAGTGCTAGGGGGCGTGAGAGGTGTTGCACATTTCATTACCTCTCATGAACGGACTAAATCAAACCGTGTTTGTTATTATTATTCTTGGTTGCTTTCTTTGCTTCCAAAGGATCATTTTACAGATTTTATTCATATGACGTCGCCATTACAATAACCATTACAAATGCACTACTAAACTCATTTCAACAGAAGTCATAAGACCTTTGAAAAAATATAACGCACGATAAAATTCCAATTACCAATGTATTACAGTAGAAACAAGACATATCACTAATGGTGATGAATACCCCTAGACAGCAGCTTATAGTCAGAGGAACAGGGGTATTGAAACAATTTGATACATTGCATTATTAGTATATTGTACACGGAGAAAATGTACAAAGATGCACAAAATTGTTGTGCAAAACTGTATAAGATCTCCAAATTTCATTGCTGTACCTTAAAAAAGGAAAATTGGCCATCAGGTCAAAATCAAGGTCACTAAAAGTCAGTTTTGAAATGTGTGTTAAAAACTGTACAAGTGGTCAAAATTTTATGGCAATATCTTAAAAATGAAGAAATTAGGTCAGTAGGTCAAGATCATGGTCAAGGGACCATTTAATCACTAAAGGTCATCAACTAGTTATACTTAACAGCATATGAAATATGTTAGAAAATTATTGAAGTTTTTTCCAATGTAACTCTATTCATGTTTGCATCAAATATTGGGCTATAACTTCGTGAAAAATCATCAAATGGAACGTGCTTCGCACATTCACAAATACACTTAGTACCGATGATAACAATAAGGTGTGGCATACAAAGACAGAGAAATAGCGCGGTCAAATTTTTTCTGTATACATATGAAGACAAAATTAATAAAGGGCCATAACTATGTGGAAAATCATCTAAGACAGACGGACGGACGGACGGACTGAAGGACGGACCGGAATCTAGTATAATAATGTCACATAATTAATTATGACACAGCTATGGTATTAAAATTATTGGTCTAAATCTGCACATTTCATTTGATAAATCTAAATATGACACACTTTTATCGCATAATAATAAATGTTCTCTATAATGAGAAAACGTGCCTTGCGCAAGTCCCAGACCACTAGCTCCAAGGTCAAGGTCACACATACAGGTCAAAGGTTAACAAGGACTGTTTCTTGTCTGGTCCATAACTCTGCCATTCATTAAGGGATATTGAAATAACATGCCATAAATGTTTACCATAATAAGAAGATATGTCATGCGCAAGACCCTGACCCCTAGCTGCAAGGTCAAGGTCAGACTTAGAAGTTAAAGGTTAACATGGTCTGTTTTGTTTCCGGTTTATAACACTGCCATTCATCAAGAGATTTTAAATTACTTTGCATAAATGTTTTCTATAATGCGATGACGTGTCATGCGCAAGACCCAGACCCCTAGCTCCAAGGTCAAGGTCACACTTAGAAGCCAAAGGTTAATATGGTCAGTTTCTTGTCTGGTCCATAACTCTTCCATTTGTCAAGGGCTTTGAAAATAATTTGAGACAAATTTTAACCATATTGATTGTGTCGCGCTTATGTCCCGGGTCTCTCAGGTTGAGGTGAAGGTCACAAATTGATTCACCTAAACTATTCTGGCATATTTTGCGCAAACAACTGTAGCATTCTTGGCTTCTTTTTGGGGGTGAGTGTGTGTGTGGGGGGGGGGGGGGGGTGCATTTGTCTGATAGTGACAGCTCTTGTTTACATATAAGCTCTGATTTTCTCACACAGACTCAGCTAAAATTGGTATTTTAAACGTTGAGCGTTGCTAAATAATTGTCGCGAACGTATATGTTTTGGCGCAATACGCAGACTAATCAGTAACAATATGTTGAACGTGTATTCATGTACATATACTCATACTTGTTATTTACTATAAAGATCTGGTTGACTTTTTCACCTAATATTCGTTCATTTACAGTCTGGTTCTATGTAATCCGAGAGTAATATCCTGCCTACATTGCAAACTAAAAAAAATCAGCACAGCCTGTCGCCAGACAATATTCCTGTAATTGTAATTCATATAATCTGTGATTGAAACTGATTCTTCGTTAGTGCTCATTTCCAGTCTGTTGCCCACTGGCCTGAAAGCAATATCCTGTCTTTATTTCAATCGTAAGGAACAAAGTATTGTATTAGAATACGTTAGCAAGAAAAGCATACCCATCTAGGGCATGCCACAAATAAAGTGTATTTTTTAATATTTACATGAATTTTTGTCCAGACATTTGGTAATTGATGCATTTATATTATCAATAATTGTGAATGCGATAATATCATTTGGAATTTTTACAAAATTACTGGAAACTGATGCTAATAAACGCAATATGAGAGCTTTGTATCAATTAGTTATACTTAAATCAAAAACTATATCAAACGCTTTTTAGTCAGATGTGCCTAAAATTAACAATGAAAATTTTCTATGAAATTATTTTAAAGACAAATATACTGCGAAAATCTAAAAAGTTAATTCTAATTAACACGTCAGCTGGGGTTACATAAGATAAACTGTATAGTCTCATATTTGAAAAGAAAACTAGAAGAGTTGTGGAAGAACATTATTGTGAATTTACACTGTGCATTTTTGTTTGCAGAAATGTTACATGTTCTGTCCAGATTAATGCAATATTCTCATATTTTAGGATAATTCTATTAGATATTTTTATTCTTATACGACATGTCCAGTTTATCGAAATGAATGTATCAAATATACCAAGAATACTTACAAATTCTTGTGTTATAGATGTTTCACGTATATGTCAGGAGTTATATTTAAAACTGAACACTTCGATCTTTAACCTTCTGGTGGACATGCACGAACATTTTGACATTTGCGCATTGTACTGATTTCAGCGTAACAATAACTTATAGTGACTTGCAATTTGCTTCGATTTTCTTACATTTACCCGTGAAAATACGTGACAAATTATAAAGCACAACAGTCGGTGGAATTCAAGACATTCAAGACACATTCCAAAAATGACCTTCTTCAGCAACACCTATAGCTTTACTGCTCGTATGATCCCACAAGTTTATTATGAAGAGATGTAAGTCAAGTAAACAATTTCTCTTAAAATGTTCAAGATTGTTTTATTCTAAACTTAGGCAGCAAAGCTGCGAGAAAGTGCATTGTACATCAGGTCAACGCTGCACATCTTAATAAACAGTGGCACGTTTACTGGAAACGTTTTAAGAAAGTGTGCAATCCGATATACAAAAACCTGTTATTTTCAATATCGTAATTTTCTTTTTACAAACAATTCATTGAACATATCATTACATTGTGAAGTCTTAAACAAACTGTGGACACCTCTCCAATATTTCAGAGATCTAGTTAATAGTGTAGTCTGCATCTAGACTGCGTGTCTTAAATGTGTCGCTTTTCACTCTCGGCACCTCATTCCTGATGAAATCCATCGACACGAGGGTATGAGTGAAGAGAAGCCAGTTTCCCTTTTAATACTGAGCGTCAAGCAAGGGAGCTACTGGTACCATTTTTCACGTCTTTGGTATGACGCGGCCGGAGATTGAACCCGCGACCTCCCGCACTCGAAGCGGACGCTCTACCGCTAGGCTATCGAGGCGGTTGCCAATATAAGTTGTAGAACTTGCTTCACACAAGACCCTATGTATCGCTTTTAACTTCTTATGTGACTTTTAACAAATTAAAAAGCAACACCGTGTGGATAAAAAAACAAGGCCGGGGTGAAGAACAATCATCTTGCTTGGTTTGAAAAAATATTATACCCTGTTTGCAGCTATTTTCGCGGTACTAAGTGAATAAATGAATAAAGGAAAGAAAAACAATATATTGCTATTATTTCCTATAAACTTCTAAAACCTTTTCTTTTCCACTATTATTTCAAGTAGAAAATCATTTTCTAATCTTTGTTTACATTTAAACCCATCATGTTTCCGGTGCATGTGACTTTCACTTTCGCCAAGGGAGTTAATTCTAATTTCTCGGTACGGCATCCGACTTGATAAAGCGCTTCTTGTGAAAGTGTAAAATGTATAGGACCCCTAAATTTTCAAAAAAAAAAATCGTGAGTAAGGCATTAAAAATTATTGTAATGTAAAATTAACACAGTGGAAGGGTAATTCCGTCAAATATATGGACAACACACAATTCATTACCGATTTTACTTAGTCAAATGATCGACGAGGGCATTTAAAAATAATTGACCTACGTTTACAAAAAAAGGGTGTGAAACGTAATTAGCTTTCAAAGTAGGTCAAATTTGTTTACTGTAGAGAGCGCTACAAATTGTTGTTCTCTCAAAAATCAAATACCGCGAGACCAGATGTAACGCGAAAATAGCAGCAAGTGGTATACATGTAGATAGAGTAAAAGCTTTAAAACTGAGTATTACTAAATGATTCACTGATTGTTCTAGTGTGCACGCCACATATAGATAATACCAAATTTGTGTCTCAAAAGCTTCAAACTATACAATAACTATTCACATTCATACAGTTTTCATTAGAGTTATAAAACGGGCGTCAGAAGTGGTAATATTAGTATCGATAGCACGCAAAGACTTGGAAACGCGTAACCTGGCCCCGTGTTCACAAAATATTTTCAGTCTCAGCTGAGTTTGATAATGAAACTTTATGTGTCTTTTATATCTAAATAGCATGTTTAAAACTAATTTATAAGTTAATAACTATTTTCAAGTGGCTATTCGGTACTAAAAGTCAGTCTCAGTTGGAATTTAACCTTGAAGTTAAAGTAAAACTGATATTAAAATTTCAAACTCAAAACTCCGAAAATTGTTTTGTGAACATGTGGCCTGACTACTGCTTGTTTTGAATCACATATATGCTGGGATGCCCTTAAAATAAGCAAATGCTATTTAAAAGTGGGAAAAATAAGTAAAAACAAGAGCTGTCCGTAAGACAGCCAAGCTCGACTATTCGAAATATTGTCCCAGAAGCAGGAAAATATTACCCCAAAAGGTTAAATATCGAAAGAGTTTTAAGTTCAAAAGGGGGCATAATTTGACCAAAATGCATATCAGTTATGGGACTTGCTTCTATCAACTAGTTTTATAACCCCGAAGGCACATGTGAAGTTTCAATTCAATATCTGCATTAGTTTTGGAGATAGAAACTCGCATATAAGACTTTAACCAGAATTTTCAAAGTCCAAAAGGGGGCATAATTTGCCCAAAATACATGCCAGAGTTATGGGACTTGACCCAGTGAGGTTGGTAATTGATCTAGAAAAAGAAAAAATAAGTTTCAAATCTATATGACTTTTAGTAATTGCCGTATGTACTTGCACGCAAAACTTTAACCAGGATTTTCTAAGTCCAAAAAGGGGAATAATTTGCTCAAAATACATGTAAGAGTTATGGGACTTGATCCAGTGAGGTTAGTAATTGATCTAGAAAAAGAAAAAATAAGTTTCAAATATGTATGCCTTTTAGAAATAGCTGTATGTACTTGCACGCAAAACTTTAACCAGAATTTTCTAAGTCCAAAAGGGGGCATAATTTGGCCAAAATGAAGGTTAGAGTTATGGGACTTGTTGCTATCAACTAGTTTTATAACCCCGAAGACACATGTGAAGTTTCAAATCAATATCTGCATTAGTTTTGGAGATAATAACTTGCATGTAAAACATTAACCAAAATTTTCTAAGTCTAAAAGGGGGCATAATTTGCTCAAAATACATGTCAGAGTTATGGGACTTGACCCAGTGAGGTTGGTAATTGATCTAGAAAAGAAAAAATAAGTTTCAAATCTATATGTCTTTTAGAAATAGCTGTATGTACTTGCACGCAAAACTTTAACAAGAATTTTCTAAGTCCAAAAGGGGGCATAATTTGGCCAAAATGAAGGTCAGAGTTATGGGACTTGCTGCTATCAACTAGTGTTATAACCCCGAAGACACATGTGAAGTTTCAATTCAATATCTGCATTAGTTTTGGAGATAGCAACTTGCATGTAAAACTTTAACCAAAATATGCTGGGATGCCCTTAAAATAAGCAAATGCTATTTAAAAGTGGGAAAAATAAGTAAAAACAAGAGCTGTCCGTAAGACAGCCAAGCTCGACTATTCGAAATATTGTCCCAGAAGCAGGAAAATATTACCCAAAAAGGTTAAATATCAAAAGAGTGTTAAGTTCAAAAGGGGGCATAATTTGGCCAAAATGCATATCAGTTAGGTGCACCATAAACCGGTTTAAACTCCCCAGTGGTGTTTTTGCCACTGACCATTCCAAGGCGGTGCCCCACTGTGTTCCTTTGTTTGTTCGTTTCGTCTTATGTGTTGGCTTTGTGTGCGTGTGTGTTGTTCGTTTTGTCCTTATGTGTTGGCTCTGTGTGTGTGTGTGTGTGTGTGTGTGTGTGTGTGTTTAGGGCACGCGTCTGCGTGCTAGGGGTTTCGTTTTGAGGAGGCTACGTTTTTGGTGCGTGGCATTCCCTGTTTGATATTTTTCTTTGTTTTTTTTTCTGGGAAATAAAGCACATTTCCTACAATATCAACAACACAGTAATCGGGACTATTTGGCAGCTAAATTCGTCTAATCAGAAGTAATAATGAGACCTTTGAGAAAACAATGCACGTAACAGAAGCACAATAACCAAGTACAATGACACCTATTTAACTTTCCTACTGCTACATAAACTCTTTAACTGTTTATCGATCTGAACGTTCGTCTATAAAACCCTATATTCGCGAAACATAGCACTTCCAGAACTAAATGTTTTGTGGAACAATAATAAAATCTATTTTTAATGCCAGGCACCAGGCAGGTAGGCAATTGGTAACCATTATTTAACTAGCTGTTGGCTCAACAACCGCTCTCTCTCTCTTCAAAACCCGCCTCTAACAGTGCTCGAACCTTTGACCTCCCGACTGCGGGGCAGGTGCCTTATCCATCTGGCCACTGCAGCTCGGATACGTTTTGCTTCTTGGTATAACTAATCCTACCCTGCTTAATTTCTGTAATGAAGTTGTCCATCTTTCAATTTGTACAGCACCATTGAATGTTAAAAGGAGTGCTTACCAAAATGACACTGAATGAATTGCGAACAGTGAAGATCTTGATTCAGACTGTAAGGATGTGCAGGCTGATCAAGGTCTACACTGGTCGCAAAGTCAGAATCAATCGTGTCCAGCATGATACGGGTTATGTTTGCCCTACTAATAAGTAAGTCAGTAAAGTAAGTAAATAATTCTTTTATTATAGTGATCCATGCATAATGATTTACATGTAACATACAATAAATACAGTTGGCCCAATGCGCCTTTAAGTTACTTTTAAACATAAAGCTACTGATAATTTCACATGGCGATGGTACAATTAAAGACATTAAAGCCATTAAATATATGTTGAACAAAATTCTGTTCAGAATGATGTCGGTGTAAATATGAAAACATTGAACGTTTATATATTGACTTACGTTAATCTTAAAATCTATGAAAACCAGTTAAGCTTATTCAGCAATGATACATGTTTCCCTTCTTGGTATAATAAAGTCATATCTACTAATATGTTAAACAAAATTCAACAAAATTTGAAATGTAACCTGCCATATTCTACTCTAAAGTTAGATATGCATTTGATCTTTGTGTGGCAGGTATATTTAGGAAATATGACGTGCAGATAAGAGTTAACAAACTTTTGAGAAACATGCTCTGCAAATTATGGATGGTGCTAGTTTAGATTTATATGTGATGTATAAAATCAAAGGGTCATACATGTAAGTATGCCAATAAAAAAGTTAGGAATGTAGGTTTTATAATAAGTAAAATGATTTTATTCCTTCATCTTCTATAATGTTATCTGTGTGCATTGCTTTAATTTGTCCATCGCAATGTTCCTTCGAAAGATTGTTACCAGGTTTCAGGTTAACCGTTTCATTATAATATACAAACTAAATTCCATCAATTTGACATACTATGGTAAGAAACAAAACGACTTTTGCACAAAGCATTGGTATTTTTATAAGAAAAACATTCCAAAAAGTATTATAATACATGTTATAATACCAAATATATATCGAATGTAATGCATTTATCATAAAAGATGTCCCTCATTTGAAGCAATTCAGTACTCTCTATTAGTTATAAATGAACATAATTCTCTTTTTAGCAAAAGCACAGAGAAAGTGAAAGAAGACTCGTTAATAAAAAAAAAGGAAGTTTGTAATGAAAAGACTCAACAATTTTTAAAAGTCTAATGTCATTGAGCAAATGAAACCTGTTATATCACTTACTGGACTTAATATACTTTTCGTGTAATAATACAAATATGTATAACATAATAACAGATTAAGATACGAGTTAACCACTTCGGAATAGTTTTGTATGACTCAAATATTTAAAGACAAATGGTTAAACTAACCAGTGTTCCTGGATTCTGTACCGGTACTTACATGTTCTACACATGACTAAGAGGTGGGAATAAACACTTCAGACACAAAGTTTCGTCTGTGAGAACACAAGCCTAGTCCGGGCTTCGAAGTAACGATCATACACCCTATTTAATTCTTCTTCATAATGTATCTGTCAAGGAAACTATTTTAGAAGCAAATGTTTCTAGTCGTTTAGGGGACAAATAGGAAAGTTTTACTTTGCATTCATTGATTTTACTACTTACCCATCTTTTAATTCCGTTTTGTAAATCCCTCGTAAAGTTATATAATATATTTAAGAAAAAGCACTTATGTTATTATACGTAAACAAACTCTATGAACAATTAGATGACTTTAGTCAGGAAATGGACCCGGCAAAATATCCAATACAGTCTACACTTCACATAAGGAAAATTCTCCCAAATTATTTTCTTGGAAGGCGAAGCCAAACGTAACATGGGTTAATGCATATTTTATTCACCAATCGCATGTTTTCAGAAACATCGATACCAGTTCTAGAAATAAAATATTAAATCACATGTTTGACGTCGTAGGAGTGAAATGAAACCGTTACATAATTTCATTACACTAGTATAAGAGACGTTGGTTGAATTGATTCAATCTATAATGGGTAAAGAAAGAACAAGATTTGATATTTCTGCAGGACAAGCTAACATTTGATCAAATAAGATTATATTTGTATCATACCATATTGAATTTATTAAACACGTTGAACAACTTTCAAATTGATAGAATGTTCGACATAGCCTTGGATTTTATCATTTCATTGAACTCGTTTAATGAATTAAATATGAAAATATCGCTTAACACCAGATAAACAAAATCAAACGGTACATCTGTGAAGCATAACATTTCTGGTCCTTTGGGTCAATTCAACATATGTGCAGTAGAGTTCCGCTTAAGCGTCGGTGCTTGAGATGAGATGAAGTGTGTGGGGGGGGGGGGGGGGGGGGGAAGAGTGAGAGGTGTTGCACATTTCATTACCTCTCATGAACGGACTAAATCAAACCGTGTTTGTTATTACTCTTCTTGGTTGCTTTCTTTGCTTCCAAAGGATCTTTTTACAGATTTTATTCATATGACGTCGCCATTACAATAACCATTACAAATGCACTACTAAACTCATTTCAACAGAAGTCATAAGACCTTTGAAAAAATATAACGCACGATGAAATTCCAATTACCAATGTATTACAGTAGAAACAAGACATATCACTAATGGTGATGAATACCCCTAGACAGCAGCTTATTGTCAGAGAAACACGGGTATTGAAAAAAATTGATACATTGCATTATTAGTATATTGTACACGGAGAAAATGTACAAAGATGCACAAAATTGTTGTGCAAAACTGTATAAGATCTCCAAATTTCATTGCTGTACCTTAAAAAAGGAAAATTGGCCATCAGATCAAAATCAAGGCCACTAAAAGTCAGTTTTGAAATGTGTGTTAAAAACTGTACAAGTGGTCAAAATTTTATGGCAGTATCTTAAAAATGAAGAAATTAGGTCAGTAGGTCAAGATCATGGTCAAGGGACCATTTAATCACTAAAGGTCATCAACTAGTTATACTTAACAGCATATGAAATATGTTAGAAAATTATTGAAGTTTTTTCCAGTGTAACTCTATTCATGTTTGCATCAAATATTGGGCTATAACTTCGTGAAAAATCATCAAATGGAACGTGCTTCGCACATGCACAAATACACTTAGTACCGATGATAACAATAAGGTGTGGCATACAAAGACAGAGAAATAGCGCGGTCAAATTTTTTCTGTATACATATGAAGACAAAATTAATAAAGGGCCACAACTATGTGGAAAATCATCTAAGACGGACGGACGGACGGACGGACTGAAGGACGGACCGGAATCTAGTATAATAATGTCACATAATTAATTATGACACAGCTATGGTATTAAAATGATTGGTCCAAATCTGCACATTTCATTTGATAAATCTAAATATGACACACTTTTATCGCATAATAATAAATGTTCTCTATAATGAGAAAACGTGCCTTGCGCAAGTCCCAGACCACTAGCTCCAAGGTCAAGGTCACACATACAGGTCAAAGGTTAACATGGACTGTTTCTTGTCTGGTCCATAACTCTGCCATTCATTAAGGGATATTGAAATAACATGCCATAAATGTTTACCATAATAAGAAGATATGTCATGCGCAAGACCCTGACCCCTAGCTGCAAGGTCAAGGTCAGACTTAGAAGTTAAAGGTTAACATGGTCTCTTTTGTGTCCGGTTTATAACTCTGCCATTCATCAAGAGATTTTAAATTACTTTGCATAAATGTTTTCTATAATGCGATGACGTGTCATGCGCAAGACTCAGACCCCTAGCTCCAAGGTCAAGGTCACACTTAGAAGCCAAATGTTAATATGGTCAGTTTCTTGTCTGGTCCATAACACTTCCATTTGTCAAGGGATTTGAAAATAATTTGAGACAAATTTTAACCATATTGATTGTGTCGCGCTTATGTCCCGGGTCTCTCAGGTCGAGGTGAAGGTCACAAATTGAATCACCTAAACTATTCTGGCATATTTTGCGCAAACAACTGTAGCATTCTTGGCTTCTTTTGGGGGGGGGGGGGGGGGGGTGGGGGGGGGGGGGTGCATTTGTCTGATAGTGACAGCTCTTGTTTACATATAAGCTCAGATTTTCTCACACAGACTCAGCTAAAATTGGTATTTTAAACGTTGAGCGTTGCTAAATAATTGTCGCGAACGTATATTTTTTGGCGCAATACGCAGACTAATCAGTAACAATATGTTGAACGTGTATTCATGTACATATACTCATACTTGTTATTTACTATAAAGATCTGGTTGACTTTTTCACCTAATATTCGTTCATTTACAGTCTGGATCTATGTAATCCGAGAGTAATATCCTGTCTACATTGCAAACTAAAAAAAATCAGCACAGCCTGTCGCCAGACAATATTCCTGTAATTGTAATTCATATAATCTGTGATTGAAACTGATTCTTCGTTAGTGCTCATTTCCAGTTTGGTGCCCACTGGCCTGAAAGCAATATCCTGTCTTTATTTCAATCGTAAGGAACAAAGTATTGTATTAGAATACGCAAGCAAGACAAGCATACCCATCTAGGGCATGCCACAAATAAAGTGTATTTTTTAATATTTACATGAATTTTTGTCCAAACATTTGGTAATTGATGCATTTATATTATCAATAATTGTGAATGCGATAATATCATTTGGAATTTTCACAAAATTACTGGAAACTGATGCTAATAAACGCAATATGAGAGCTTTGTATCAATTAGTTATACTTAAATCAAAAACTATATCAAACGCTTTTTGGTCAGATGTGCCTAAAATTAACAATGGAAATTTTCTATGAAAATATTTTAAAGACAAATATGCTGTGAAAATCTAGAAAGTTAGTTCTAATTAACACGTCAACTGGGGTTACATAAGATAAACTGTATAGTCTCATATTTGAAAAGAAAACTAGAAGAGTTGCGGAAGAACATTATTTTGAATTTACACTGTGCATTTTTGTTTGCAGAAATGTTACATGTTCTGTCCAGATTAATGCAATATTCTCATATTTTAGGATAATTCTATTAGATATTTTTATTCTTATACGACCTGTCCAGTTTATCGAAATGAATGTATCAAATATACCAAGAATACTTACAAATTCTTGTGTTATAGATGTTTCACATATATGTCAGGAGTTATATTTAAAACTGAACACTTCGATCTTTAACCTTCTGGTGGACATGCACGAACATTTTGACATTTTCGCATTGTACTGATTTCAGCGTAACAATTACTTATAGTAACTTGCAATTTGCTTCGATTTTCTTACATTTACCCGTGAAAATACGTGACAAATTATAAAGCACAACAGTCGGTGGAATTCAAGACATTCAAGACACATTCCAAAAATGACCTTCTACAGCAACACCTATAGCTTTACTGCTCGTATGATCCCACAAGTTTATTATGAAGAGATGTAAATCAAAAAAACAATTTCTCTTAAAAGGTCTAAGATTGTTTTATTCTAAACTTAGGCAGCAAAGCTGTGAGAAAGAAACATTGTACATCAGGTCAACGCTGCACATCTTAATAAACAGTGGCACGTTTACTGGAAACGTTTTAAGAAAGTGTGCAATCCGATATACAAAAACCTGTTATTTTAAATATCGTAATTTTCTTTTTACAAACAATTCATTGAAGATATTATTACATTGTGAAGTCTTAAACAAACTGTGGACACCTCCCAACATTTCAGAGTTCTAGTTATTTAATAATAATCGTGTAGTCTGCATCTAGACTGCGTATCTTAAATGTGTCGCTCTTCACTCTCGGCACCTCATTCCTGATGGAATCCATCGACACGAGGGTTTGAGTGAAGAGAAGTTTCCCTTTTAATACTGAGCGTCAAGCAAGGGAGCTACTGGTACCATTTTTCACGTCTTTGGTATGACGCGGCCGGAGATCGAACCCACGACCTCCCGCACTCGAAGCGGACGCTCTACCGCTAGGCTATCGAGGCGGTTGCCAGTATAAGTTGTAGAACTTGCTTCACTCAAGACCTAAAAATAAATTATGTATAAACTAAATGTGTCGCTTTCAACTTCTTATGTGACTTTTAACAAATTAAAAAGCAACACCGTGTGGATAAAAAAACAAGGCCGGGGTGAAGACTAATCATCTTGCTTGGTTTGAAAAAATATTATACCCTGTCTGCAGCTATTTTCGCGGTACTAAGTGAATAAATGAATAAAGGAAAGAAAAACAATATTATATTGCTATTATTTCCTATAAACTTCTTAAACCTTTTTTCCCACTATTATTTCAAGAAGAAAATCATTTTCTAGTCCTTGTTTACATTTAAACCCATCATGTTTCCGGTGCATGTGACTTTCACTTTCGCTAAGGGAGTTAATTCTAATTTCTCGGTACGGCATCCGACTTGATAAAGCGCTTCTTGTGAAAGTGTAAAATGTATAACCAGCAAACACACAACGTTAAGACAACGTTGTGTTTTAGTTGTATGTTAGTTGTGTTATTTTACAACGTTGTGACAACGTTGTAACAACGTTGAGAACTATTCAGAGTAGTGATTTGAAATGTATAGGAGAAAGCCCTATGCAAGCAATGCGTGAATGTACTGAAAAGACCCTATAAAAAGACACACTGAGTTTTTATCTGAATCTTGTAAAATCTACAACGTTAGTACAACGTTGTGCAAACGTTGGGCTACAATGTTGTGTACGTAACAGTGCTGTAACGTTGTCACAACGTTGTTAAGTAACGTTGTCACAACGTTTTACCCAAGTTTGAATCACAACGTTGTTAAGATAACGTTATATTAACGTTTTTACAATGTTGCCAATTTTCAGTGAAAGAGTAATTATGAAAGTATATATTGAAAACTGACAGTTGCCTAGAAAATCCTGCCTACTAGTGGAGCTACCGAGGTCGCCTGCTCAGCAGCTGTCAACTGCCTCATACACGAACTGCATTGCTACTCCCTTATATACTAATTTTTTTTTCGCTCGATTGTGAAGAATAAAGCTTTGAGTCCGAATCCGGGAAAACCTTCGGTGGAATGGCGTTTAATGAGGACGTTAACTGTCATGACCCATTATTAGGGTTCAAACCCACGTCTCCGTGGTATTAGCAGCCGACACCTTGTCTCCAACACCACCACTCCCCTTCTGCCGCAAAACATTGCCAATTATGTAGGTAATTTCTACAGCATATGCTGTATGCAGGTCTAGAATTTTCTCCTTTTTTATGGATATTCTGTAATATATGTACAATCCATATAAATCTGAAGTCCAGAAGATTTTTCAGTATAAATTTATATAGACTGGTTGTATGAGATCTGTTAAAATTACAATTTAAATCATAACTGCAAGTTAAAATGAAATTTTTGACTCTTTACATTAAGCATGTAGATCTAGATCTAGATTAAAAAGATAGAAATTATTTTATACAGATGGACCACTTTATTTTTATCACATTTTCCAAAAATTCAAAGTTGTCAATATTGACAGAAAATCACACAAAGAAATCTTCATATGCATTCTAAGTTTAACCCTGCAGTTTTGACTAAACTGTAATTCAGATACATGAATTCACCAAATCTTTAATTAAATTTATTGACCGAAAGATGTTTAAATTTTCGGATAGAATTGAGCTACTTCTAAAGAGCAGTTCAGTTCAAAGTAAAAATATACTGTGCAAGTTCCCGAATATTACTGCGAGTGTCAATTTTTAGAAGGAAAATATGCCCCCGGCCCCCCACCCCACCCCCGCCCTATCATACCTGGGACCTACGCTTATGCAAATTATGTATTAATGAGGGTACATCAGAAATACTGATGACCTGAACTTCAAACTTCTGAAAAATAAGCTTGTTTCTTGAAATAAATTAAGTTATTTTAGTGTCAATATTTTGTTGTTGTTGTTGTTGTAGTATTTCATTATGTAAAGCTGACTTCGTAGCGATAGGTTCGAATCTATATTTTGCCATTATAATTTCGTTTATTTCAATTTAAGTTGTCGAATATACTGTAATATCATTGAACTTAAATATGTTTTCGTAAATTTACTTTGAGTATCTCCTTCTTAAAAAGAATTAAACGTTGATTCGGATGTACTGATACCTGAATATCTGCATGCGCGCCGATGTTTACAAAGGAATGTCCAGTATTTTTGGTGTCTTTCGGTGATACTGATACACATTAGAACAACTGAATAAAATCTCCTTTCAATTAATTATCGATATATCTGGTGTTTTACGTAAGACTGAGGTAAGTACATATAAATTATAATACTTATACTCTGATCTATCTTGATAATTCTTAAATTCATTTTGGCGCAAATTTAAGTTATCCCAAGATTTGGGCCAAGTCAAGATTTTGTTGCAGATCAAAATAACCTACATATGCGTTCGTAAACAGCAACATGAAATTTATTCAGTAAAAACCCAAAAGTCTAGTTTCTGTAAAGAAAAAAAAAAGAATGCAAATTGCTGCCATACCCCACCGACTTCTGTTAAACAAGAAACTTCCCATATAATATTCAGCACTGGTAAAGGTAAGTTTTATTTACCGTCGCTTGGTGAAACAATTAACATAAGCTCTCTAGAGCTTTTCTGCGACCCTATATTAAGAACAGTTAAAACCAATTATACCTCACCCCTGCAATTTGCTGGTACCCATTTACAGCTTGGTCGACAGAGGCAATCGTGATAAAAGTGCCTTGCCCAAGGACACACCGCAGTGGGAGTAGCCAGGATTCGAACCAGGGGCCTTCACCTCCGTAGGAAAGCGTCTTAGCCCTTTCGACCAATGCATCCTTAACTATTTAATTTCTGTTTCGCAGTCTTTCAGTGCTTTCACGGGATCTACTTTTCAGATTATATTTACAGCACAACAGCGGGTGTTAAGTGCTGTGTGGCGGCCATAAAAAGTTGCCCCAACTTCATCTCAGTGTTGATATATTTTCAGGTCCTTCGGGATCATTGATTTCAACTCATTTACTGATTTAGATTTGAAGATTGAATACTGCTTAAGCCGGTGATAGGGGGCGTGGGCAGTGTTGCATTATCCATAACTGCTCATGAACAGAGTCAATCAAACCGAGTCTGCAATTTTCACTGTTTGTTAAAATTGTTTTTTTCTCGGTGCTTTCAAGGGATCTACTTTCCAGATTATATTTATTTTTTTAACTATATAAGTATTAAATCAGAGCTTCAGATAAGATGCGTACTTATGAAAATAAATTTTCAGAAAACCTGACTGAATTAATAAAATTAACACAAGGATGTGTCTAGCCGTCTGGGTTTCCGAATGCCTAGTCTGAGATTTAGCCGATCTGAGATCCCTTTACCAGACGGCTAGCAAATCCTCAAGGATTTTCTAACCATCCGGTAATAGATTTCCTAATGAATGTTATTTACTGAAAAAATATAGATGTCGATACTCGTCTGCAAACAAAACTTTGTGTGAATACATACATATTTACTTTTAATCGTGCATGTAGATACGAAGCCTTGCATGTCAGTACTAAGGTCATATTATAAACTCATTCTAGTGTGAAAGCTAAGTCAGGTTTCTTTGTAAATCTTCAGGCCTTTTTACATGGAGAGGTGGCGAATACCTTAAATGGTATGATCCTCATGCCAAGTGGGACAGGAGAGGTCATACAAATGCATGTAAATACCGAAACTTGCATGTCAGTTCTAGGTGCATCAAACATAGTAAACTAATTCAAGTCTGAAAGCTATCTCATGTTCCTTTGTCAATCCTCAGACCTGTTTACATGGAGAGGTGGCAGATACCTTAAATGGTTCGATCCTCATGCCAAGTAGGACAGGAGAGGTGGTACATATGCATGTAGATACCAATACTTGCATAATGTAAATACCTAAGTACGTCATACATATTAAAACGAATTCAAATCTGGAAGATATCTCGTGTTTCTTTGTCAATCCTCAAGCCTGTTTACATGGAGAGGTGGTGAATACCTTAATTGGTCCAATCCTCATGCCAAGTAGGACAGGAGAGGTGGTACAAATGCATGTAGATACCAAGATTTGCATGTCACTACTTAGTATGTCATTGTAAACTAAATTCAAGTCTGAAAGCTACAGTAAAACCAATTCAAATCTGGAAGATATCTCGTGTTTCTTTGTCAATCCTCAGGCCTGTTTACATGGAGAGGTGGCGAATACCTTAATTGGTCCGATCCTCATGCCAAGTAGAACAGGAGAGGTGGTACAAATGCATGTAGATACCAACATTTGCATGTCACTACTTAGTATATCATAGTAAACTAATTCAAGTCTGAAGGCTATAGTAAAACCAATTCAAATCTGGAAGATATCTCATGTTTCTTTGTCAATCCTCAGGCCTGTTTACATGGAGAGGTGGCGAATACCTTAATTGGTCCGATCCTCATGCCAAGTAGGACAGGAGAGGTGGTACAAATGCATGTAGATACTAAGATTTGCATGTCGCTACTTAGTATGTCATAGTAAACTAATTCAAGTCTGAAAGCTATTACATGTTTCTTTTGTCAATCCTCGGGCCTGTTTACATGGAGAGGTGGCGAATACAATGTACCGTAAATGGTATGATCCTTGTGCAAAGTAGGACTGAGAAGAGGTGGTACAAATGCATGTAGATACCAAGACTTGCATGATGTAAATACTTAAGTACTTCATACAATATAGTAAAACTAATTAATTTATTTAGGTTTTACGGCACACCAACACAGTATAGGTTAAAAATACCAATTCAATTCAAATCTGAAAGCTATTTCATGTTTCTTTGTCAATCCTCAGGCCTGTTTACATGGAGAGGTGGCAAATACCTTAAATGGTTCGATCCTCATGCCAAGTAGGACAGGAGAGGTGGTATAAATGCATGTAGATACCAAGACTTGCAGGATGTAAATACAGTTTGTCATATGTCGTAAAAACCAATTCAGATCTGAAAGATATCTTGTGTTTCTTTGTCAATCCTCAGGCCTGTTTACATGGAGAGGTGGCGAATACCTTAAATGTTACGATCCTCATGCCAAGTAGGATAGATTAGGAGAGGTGGTACAAATGCATGTAGATACCAAGTCTTGCATGATGTAAATATTTAAGTATGTCATACATAGTAAAACCAATTCAAATCTGAAAGCTATCTCATGTTTCTTTGTCAATCTTCAGGCCTGTTGACACGGAGAGGTGGCGAATACCTTAATTGATATGATCCTCATGTCAGGTGAGACATGAGAGATGGTATAAATGCATGTAGATACCAAGCTTTGCATGATGTAAATTCTTAAGTACGTCATACCTGGAGATCTAGTATCATGGCTATATATGGGAGTCACATCAGTCTGTCCATCTACAGTTAGGTCTCCTAAACTGCTCTCTAAATTTTCAAATAATTTTACATGCACATCACCATCATAAGCGCAAGGAACACGTGCATTTACATGTAACTTTGACCTTCACCTTGACTTGAGATACTTTTTAAAGTCAGTGTCTTCACAAATTTAGGTGCCGTACGATATGAAGGTATTCATCACCTTCAGTGATAGCTCTAGTTATTTAAATTTTAAAGATTTAATGACTGAAATTGATTCATTTGATACCATTAATGGTATAAAAAGTTTATTCAATGAGTACTGTCTTGTTCTTATAATGCGATCTACTTTTGTCAATACGATTGCTGTAGAACTGATTGGACCTACATATTTACAACAGTTTAACTGTTGTTTTGTTTCCTTTTTACAGTCCCAATATTATTGCAATTCGGTAGCAAAGATGTTGACACCACATGTCGTCTGATGATGAGTTTTACGGGATCGAATAAGGTTTGGTCATTGTATTCCCTGAAAGGAACAAGAGGAGAAAAGAAACTGGAAGACCTGGCTATCCGCAGGCCAATGCTGGCTGCAGGTCAATATTGAGTAAGTTCTTTATACTGTTACAGTGTTGAGTAAATTTGTTTTTAACATGTCCAGAGAAAGAGGATAGGTAGCTTGGTAATTAAAAAAAAGCATGTTTAGAATATTGATAACATAAATCATCATCATTGACAGGTATTTTTTTGAGGACAATTCAGAAAAGAAAAAACTCAGCTGGGCCTCATGTTCTCAAACCATTTTTCAGTCTCATTTGTTGTTTTATCTAAAACATCATAATCAGTCGGGAATCAATTTAAATAGCTGTTTTAAATCTCATTTGTTGTTTCATTAAAAGAATATAAGATTTAAATAACATACATGTGAGCATGGCGCCTAATGTGGATGCCTTTTTTGTGATAACGGCAATTTGATTACAACTTTTATACCACTGAAATGATTTTTTTTTCAGATGCTCTTATGAAAACTCATAAGACAATAACAAAAAAAGAAGCTGAGGATGCTGTTTTTAAGACATGTTCCATTCAAAAAAGGTGGATTGAAATTTAAAGGTAGGCTTATAGATTCTATTGCTTTTCTATTGTTCAGTGTTGATGCTTTTTGGATAAGTCAGAAAATTTACAACATTAAAACAGCACTTGCTTTGAAGGGCAAACTGACTTAGGTTACAGTTAAATGTATCTAAAGATCAGTGTAACTTGAGCTCTTGATAATCTTCAGCTTTACTTCTTTATTTTTGGTGTTGCACTAAAAAGGCGAGCATAATTTGATTCAGATTTTACTGCAGGATTCAGGATGGTTGAACTGATATGATATTAAAGAACCAAATCTTCATCCTTAAAGTTTGCTTAAAACATAAATTTAAGTTTCAGAAACAATTTAAACAAATAATGTGTCTTTGCTCCAGAAGTATTCTATCATTGACATTGTTTTACACAAGTACTTAATATTAATGTATTATATTAAAACAAAAACTTTAAATATTATTACAGAAAGATGTGACGTGTGCGGCTACTGCAGGCAGGGAGGATTTGACGGTCAGCCAGAGGATTTGTAGATATACTGTAATGTCTTTAATGTGGACTTGCGTGTGATTTAAGTTTTCACAAGGGTTTTAGTGTATGTGAAAGTATGTCAGTTTTCAAAATTGAGCTATGACAATTTGCTCAAACTACTTAACTCAAAGAACTTTGAAGCGGTCTTGTTGACGTCATGAGCTTTTGTTTAATACCAGTATTGGTGATATAGGCACATGATTTTATACTGTAGAAAGTGAACAAGTTCACTGCTCGATACAGCTAATCATATGGCCTGATCTCTGAATGATATTTATGAACCAAAAGAAGGCATAAAATAAAAACATACTGCAGTGATTTAAATTATTGATATTATTAAACTAGATCTGGGCCTGTATTTGTAAAGGATCTTAGTAAAAAAAATTATCTATAACTTAATATTCTTCAATTAAGTAAAAAACTTTTCACGCTCTTTAAATATTTCACAGCATGACTACAAACTTGTATATTATACCAAAGAAAAATAGATTGGCAACTTGAAAGGCGTATAGAGCAAATCTCGCCAACATCACATGACAACTGAATGAGATCTCCTTTTAGTAAGCATATTTGATCACAATTGATCGTCAGCAAATGCTTTGAAATAAGAAAACTTGATCGTTTGTGTATAATGCTAATGGTACTTTTTAAATAATGTTATCAGTATTTTCTACACAGGAAAGCAATGAATTTTTGATTGGAAATCTGAGAAATCAACAGTTGTTGTAAAATGGGCTCGATTCGGTTTATTACGCGCCAGTGTAACATTAAATACTGACCACGTTAAAAATTGACCCCATAGATCCTTTACAACGTTGAGAATTGACCCCATCAACATTTCAACATCAAATTTTGATCAAAGGGTCATTTTTTCAACGTTGAGAATTGACCCCGTCAACATTTCAACATTAAATTTTGATCAATTGGGTCAATATTTAATGTTACACCGGCTGTACTGCCAGTTGAATACTTCAGTAAGCATCTGTTGATTTGATCACGACTGATCAAATCGGCAAACACTTTGAAATAATATAATTTATTGTGATGACCCAGTTTGTTAGACAAGAGGAGGTAACTCTATCAAGGATCATTTTCTAAGAATTATTGCCCTTTTTATACGCCCGTTTGAAAAATTGGACGTATTATGGGAACGCCCCTGGCGGGCCGGCAGGTGACGTCCAGAGCATATCTTCTTCATGCATGGAGGGATTTTGATGAAACTTGGCACGGTTGCTCACCATTATGAGACGGAGTGTCATGCGCAAGAACCAGGTCACTAGGGCTGTTCAGAGTATGTGCATCCGTGCGTGTGTCCGGATTTGATTGTCCGGACTGTAACTTTGACATGCATGGAGTAATCTCATTTATATTTGGCATGGATGTTAACCTCAGTGAGACGGAGTCATGTGCAAACCACAGGTTCCTATCTCAAAGGTCAAGGTCACACTTAGAGGTCAAAGGTTAGATTCAATAATGACTATCCGGAGCATTTCTTCTTCATGCATGGATGTTTTGATGAAACTTGGCACAATTGTTCACCATCATGAGACGGAAAGTCATGCGCAAGAACCAGGTCCCTAGGTCTAAGGTCAAGGTCACAATTAGAGGTTAAAGGATACAAGAATGAAAACTTCGTTCGGAGCATTTCTTTTTCATGCATGGAGGGATTTTGATATTACTTGGCACAAATGTTAACCGCCACGAAACAGAGTGTCATGCGCAAGAACCAGGTCCCTAGGTCTAAGGTCAAGGTCATACTTAGAGGCTAAAGTTCAGATACAAGAATAACATTGTCCGAAACTTTACTTCTTCATGCATAGAGGGATTTTGATGTAACTTGGCACACAATTGTACACCATCATGAGACGGAGTGTTATGCGCAGGTCCCTTATTTAGAATTACCTTCCTTTGTTGTTACTATAAATAGTTTAGGCAAAAAAAAGTCTTTGTTTCCGGTAACATGCTCAAAAAAATCAGGGTGGGTAGGTCGGAAAATATTTTTTTTTTTGGAATTTTTTTTATTAAGGGAGACTTTTCGGAAATTATTTTTGTTTTAAAAAAATGGATACAAATAAGGAGGTTATGACTTTAGAGCATCAGTAAGTTGTTTTCTAACATCACTGGCCATGTTTTAAACATAAAAATTGCAGTTTTTCAATTTTTTTGTCAAAAAGTTGAAAAAAATATTCTCAAAGGCCATAAAAACATTTAGGGTCGGGCCAAAAATTTAGGGTAGGTCGGGATACTGGAAACAATTTTTTTACGCCTTATATTGCAACTTTTTCATTACTAGTTGTAGGGAAAAATGGAGATCACTTTTCTGTAGTGCAACATGTATGATACATCCAATTCTGAGATGTATTTTGACCTGTCTCTACCTGGTAAGATTTTTGTGTGGACTTGCAATTTTTTTTTTTTTTTTGGGGGGGGGGGGGGGGTTTTTTTTTAAAGATTAACTTCCCTTAGTTGTTACTATAAATAACTTACATTGTAACTTTTTTGTAATTGACCATATGGAAAAACCAAGACCACCTTTTTGTGGTACAGCATAGATGTTTTTTTCAATCAGTAACTTGAGAACCACTTTACCTAGAATGTTAAAACATAATAGGATGATTTCACATGCAGAGTTTATGACCCCTATTTATTTTGGGGGTCACTGGACCTGAACATGAGAAACAATTTCCATTTCATAACTTAAGAACCACTAAGTCCAGAATTTTGAAACTTAGTCGGATGATTGGACATGCCAAGTAGATGATCCCTTTTGCAGCCAACCATCATTGTCTCTTTGACTTTTGCTCCTGTCCCATATTGACTTCTTGCCTATACGACTATGCATTTGGGGAGACATGCATTTTTCTTCAAAATCATCTTCTAGTTCACCTTTGTCGATCTTGCAGCTCATGAAGTCTGTATTTACCTTGTTCCTGTGGGCATGTCATTGTATTAGATTTTGTTATCGTTAAACTACATAAGCTTTTTGTATTTAATTAAATTGAATTATCGTTATCGTTAAACTACATAATCTTTTTATAATTTTGGACTTGAATTATCATATATTGTTAAACTACATAAGTTTTTTGTATTTGATGGATTTAAATAATTGTTACGTATGCTTTAAACTATATTGTATTATCAGGGGATGCGGTATTCCCATATACTGCTTAAGGGATTTCGTTGTTTCTGAACTTTAACAAATATTTTAGTAAATTTTATAATTAGATCTTGAATTAAAATATGTAATTGAAATTTTGTTTTGCTTATTTATTTAAACATGAGCTGTCAAAAGTAGGTTGTATTTTGGTGGTTTCACAACGTTAACCAACAACGTTGTCACAACGTTGATACGACTCCACATTTTTACGTTGTCACAACGTTGTATCTGACCGCAACACAACCTTATGCCACAACGTTGTCGCAACGTGACACGACTCCACACTTTTACGTTGTCACAACGTTGTCACAACGTACAGCACAACGTTGTAACAACGTTGTCACAACGTTACTGTGCTTCCTGGGATAGGACCCCTAAATTTTCATAAAAAATTCGTGAGTAAGACATTAAAAATTATTGTAATATAAAATTAACACAGTGGAAGGGTAATTCCGTCAAATATATGGACAACACACAATTCATTACTGATTTTACTTACTAGTCAAATGATCGACGAGGGCATTTAAAAATAATTGACCTACGTTTACAAAAATAGGCTGTGAAACGTAATTAGCTTTCAAAGTAGGTCAAATTTGTTTACTGTAGAGAGCGCTACAAATTGTTGTTCTCTCAAAAATCAAATACCGCGAGACCAGATGTAACGCGAAAATAGCAGCAAGTGGTATACATGTAGATAGAGTAAAAGCTTTAAAACTGAGTATTACTAAATGATTCACTGATTGTTCTAGTGTGCACGCCACATATAGATAGTACCAAATTTGTGTCTCAAAAGCTTCAAACTATACAATAACTATTCACATTCATACAGTTTTCATCAGAGTTATAAAACGGGCGTCAGAAGTGGTAATATTAGTATCGATAGCACGCAAAGACTTGGAAACGCGTAACCTGGCCCCGTGTTCACAAAATATTTTCAGTCTCAGCTGAGTTTGATAATGAAACTTTATGTGTCTTTTATATCTAAATAGCATGTTTAAAACTAATTTATAAGTTAATAACTATTTTCAAGTGGCTATTCGGTACTAAAAGTCAGTCTCAGTTGGAATTTAACCTTGAAGTTTAAGTAAAACTGATATTAAAATTTCAAACTCAAAACTCCGAAAATTGTTTTGTGAACATGTGGCCAGACTACTGCTTGTTTTGAATCACATATATGCTGGGATGCCCTTAAAATAAGCAAATGCTTTTTTAAAGGGGGAAAAATAAGTAACAATAAGAACATCGACATGCATGTTCACTTTATACATATTAGGAAATACATAGAAACGGTTAATATTAAATTTATTCATACATCGGACCAGTTGTTTTAAATGCAGTGTTACAATTATTTTTTTCCAGTGTCTATATCATAATTTAATGTACAGTTTTCCAGTTGTATTAGATGATAACGTGGCAAATTTATGAGTCTTTGTAAACGTGTCCAGTGCAAAACAAGTAGTCAATATGTTGACAAAGAATGCAATCAATTTGGTTTGCTTCCTTGATATTCATATTTCCTGTTCTGTTTACGAAACATTTATATACTCATCAGATCTGTCTGACCCAAAGAATTATGAGTTTTTTGTTTTATATAAAACGTAATTGTCTGCTTATCGTAGACTGACATAATTAAAACAAGTGTTAAGTCTTTCGTAATCCAGCGGCGGTCAATAACCCTGGGTCAATGGCAGCAGACACCATGTAATTAGTTTCAGACTTGTATTGACGTAACACGATATATAAGGCAAATGATCTTAGACTGTGTTATTAATCAAGATATTTTGTCTTACAAGTGTCATGTCTTTGATGCTGTTGTTAAGCAGTAAATTGAAGTTTGTTTTTGCATGGTTACGGTAACAATGTTCTAGTTGTCGAAAAACTTGGTGAAGGAAAAATCCTAAATTTTGAAAAGAATTACTATTTTACTTTGAAATTAATATTTTACATTTACTACGACTTATAATACTGCTTAATGCATGTTTATTTTCTAATTTCAATTCTAACATGCTTGTATATGTATCTAATGACAATGCCTGTGCACAAGTAGGATGGTAATAACTGGTTTACGTTTACGTTGATACTGCTGTAGGTCTATCAGTCTGACAAGGCTGTTAGTGCTATAGTTAGGCAGTTACAGATATATGGAAAATAAGTTACTGTTATAAATACAAAATTTAAAAAGTTATGTTTGGATGACATGTTGTAATAATCAAGAAACTTATGAGATCCAAGGATTATAGGACCGATTTTAAAGGGGAAAGTACACCTTTACCGTTTTAAAATCCCCAGAAGTGTTTTGTGACTGACCTTTCCAGTGCCGTACCCCTTTTCGGTCCTTTAATTGCCCCCGTTATCTATTATATTTTCCTCATTATATTTATTTTGGTGATTACACCAGTCGTGTAAATATCTAAACATGCGGTTACTGTTTTAGGGGAGAGCGTTCATGGAGCGTGAGTTTTAATACTAAAACAAAGCTTGTTTTTTTTCTATTGGAAATTCATTCTCGTTTTATCTATTATATATGATCTCGGTACTGACTGAATGATCCCAACGCCTTCTTTTGAAGTTTGTGTACATGTGATACAGATATATCCAAATATACAACAATAAAGACATCCGTTTACCAAATAAAGATTTAATTTGCCCTCTCTTAATATGTTCCTTAACTTTATGTGACCTTACAATTTACTTAACATGTGGAAATGTTGGGGTGTTAATCAAAGCAATGCCCAAATCTCATTAACGCCCTGCTTTATAGTTCAATCTCAAATGTCTTTACACAATTCTAGGCGAAGCTATTCAATCAAGAAGTTTAGTTGGAATACTGGTACTATCTTTCCACTTTATCTATGGCAAACGAATGTAAACTTAATGAACATGTAATATGATAGCAGTGTCTAGTGTCATTTCTGAATAAGCTTGATCTTCATATATGAATTTTTCATGATTTGTTTCGGAAGTATTACTATGAAGCTTTCCTTCAATATTTGGTTGGAAATTTGATACTAAAATTTCACGACCGTCACGTTAGATATATTTGTTTCCTGTGGACTAACACAATAATATGAAAACGATAGCTCACATTATCGCATCATTACATACGCACTGTGCTGTCGCAGATTAGTTAATTCGTATTAGTCACATCATCCGAGTCAATGTTTAGCATCAAATCATTAAATAACCTCCATTTGCATTATTCACGTATAGTTCAAATGATAGTTAACCGCCTCTGATTTTATGTGCATTTGGCTATTCAAGTATGTAACACGATATGCGAGTGATATCCTAATATGTTTTGTTTTAAATCTTAAGTTGATTTTATAAAAAAAAAACATGTTATCAGCAAAACTGAGTTACGATTTTTCCCTTTTTTTTACGGATGAATATTTCGGGTCAAGAAATGTTGAATTTTGTCGTTGTAACTTCATCAAAATCATAATGCCTTCTCTGATGTCATACGGAGCTTCAGCTATCAATTTTGCTATACTGCTTGTAGTGTCAACCATGTATTATAATCATGAGTGGCAACAACCCATTTAAATGTTTTCGACTATCCGAACAGATCAGTAAATGCAAGGAAAATGTACCAACATGCAATAATGTGCATTTTATTTACTACAAAGTGAGTATCGACTGTTTGCTCTTTACCGTGTGACAAATAATTCAATTATACAAAATACATCTTCCCTAGACAATATATTTTCCTTAAACAATTACCCATGATCTTCAAATTACCAAGAACCAATTAAGCCAATTACCCTGACATTTGGTGGGAACGTCATTACTCACTGTAGTAATGACAACTTTGATAATACATTTCGCTTAAGACTCATTCTTGATATTTGTCTATGTTGTCACTACTACTTTATTATATGTATCGCATTGGAAGTAATAGTTTTCTTCCTTTGAAACGTATAGTCTATACAATGAATCAATATAATAATGCATTCAATTAGAGCAAACTAAAATATTACTATCTCCCAAGGTACGGGTAATGCAGCAAATCGTCAAACAATCCAGTCAGCATTCAGACCATACCCTATATTCTCAGCACTAGAACGCCTCAGGCTATGTCAGAAAGCTTTTGAAATATAGGCTTGAAATGGCGGCCTCTGGTGCATTTTGCGCATATGCTCTCTAGTTAACCTATTGCTGATAACATTTAACATTACTGGCAATAATCAACAAAAAGTCAAATTGTAAGCAAATGAAACTGTAGTTGGAACTGAATAGCATATACGTTGAATGACTTATTTCAGTTGGCCATTTGATATTGCAGTCATCCTGCTATAAATAGATAACTGTTGCGTACAGTTTGAGATAGTGAGTGTAATAAGTTCAACATTTATTTCAAATGTCATTCAGGTCGGCCACCTAAATAGTATTAAGCTTTAATTTTGATTTGAATATTGTTATACTAGAATGTTTATGTTTCCAGATGTTTGTCTGAAGAATAACACGCTTACCATAAGTTTAACAGACCTCTGTTTTGATTTTGTTTTTTTTCTGTCTTTAAAACGAGGTCAATTGTTAAATACAAATAGGCATATTCAAAGAACGTTACTTCCTAAAAACAAAACGCAGCAGTGACTGAATAGATGTGAAAAAGATTGACATAAAATACATAAACAAAATCAGAATATTAGAAATCGATCAATTACAAAACAGACGAATACAGGAACACGGTTTTGAACCGACTTGAAATAGTCAGTGGGTGAAAAACCAATGTGTAGTTAAACGTGGTAAATGTTGCGCAAACCTACTCTTGAAACGACCGCTTAACTTGAATAGTTGCTCGTAGATATGTTTGTATAGCAATTGAATCATCACACTAGTGTCCCAATTTTATATCGTACAACAATCATCTTTTCAACGAATAGATAAAATCGCGTTAAGTACTTCATCAGGGGCAAAAACGCTCTGCAGAGAAACAGCATATATTCTGCAGCATAGCTAATCACTTGCCTTTATATTCTGCTTAACCGGAGAGATAATTAACTCACAGTATCAAACAGGAGTTCTGGGAAATAAAGCACAATTCCTACAATATCAACAACTTTTTACAGTGTAATCGGGACTATTTTGCAGCTAAATTCGTCTAATCAGAAGTAATAATGAGACCTTTGAGAAAACAATGCACGTAACAGAAGCACAATTACCAAGTACAATGACACCTATTTAACTTTCCTACTGCTACATAAACTCTTTAACTGTTTATCGATCTGAACATACGTCTTTAAAACCCTATATTCACGAAACATAGCGCTTCCAGAACTCAATGTTTTGTAGAACAATAATAAAATCTATTTTTAATGCCAGGCACCAGGCAGGTAGGCATTGGTAACCATTATTTAACTAACTGTTGGCTCAACAACCGCTCTCTCTCTCTCTTCAAAACCCGCCTCTAACAGTGCTCGAACCTTTGACCTCCCGACTGCGGGGCATGTGCCTTATCCTTTGGCCACAGCAGCTCGGATACCTGTTTTACTTCTTGGTATAATTAAGTTCTCCCTACTAATAACTAAGTAGGTAAAGTAAACAAATAATTCTTTTATCATAGTGATCCATGCATAATGATTTACATGTAACATACAATAAATACACCTGACTCAATGCGCCTTTAAGTCACTTTCAAACTTAAGCTTAATTATAATTTCCATGACAAAGGTACTAATTAAAGACATTGAAGCCATTAAATATGTTGAACAAAAATTTGTTCAGAATGATGTCGGTGTAAATAATGAAAATTTTGAACGTATTAAAGTTTATGAAAACCAGTTAAGCTTATTCAGCAATACATGTAATGATGTCCGTTTCCTGTTTTAGACCTGTCTTTCTTTTAGACCATATTATATTTTTTCCTTTACAGAAGGCCAAATTCCATCATTTACAACAATATTGCAGTTTTCAGTTTACGGCCATGATTATAAGAGCGTTATACCCATGAGACTCTCCTGGCCTTTTACCTACACTTTGCGCCAAATCAAATATGTGTCCGTTTAGCTGTTCCTATGGTCTTTCCAACGATACCTTTCACATTAAATTGCACATCTGCACGCGTAAGCAGTGTCACATTGTGAACATAGTGTATTTTGGCCCGAGTACGTTTTCGGAAAAAAAAGAAAAGATTTATGTACATTACAGACATTTATATTCAATGGGTTATTAAGATGTTCATGGACCTTAATGAATATCTCTATTAATGATGTTTGTTGCCTGTTTTAGGCCTGTCTTTCTTTTAGGTCATATTATATTTTATTTTACAGAAGGTCGAATTCCATCATTTACAACATTGCAGTTTTCAGTTTACGGCCATGATGATGAGAGAGTTATGGAATACATGTTTCCTTTCTTGGTATAATAAAGTCATCTCTACTAATATGTTTCACAAAATTTAACAAAATTTGAAATGTAACATACCATATTCTACTCTAAAATTAGATATGCACTTGATCTTGGTATGGCGGGTAAATGTTAACATATTTCCGAGAAACATACTCTACAAATTATGGATGGTGCTAGTTTAGATTTTTTTTTAATGTGATGTATAAAATCAAAGGGTTATAACTCAGTAAATTTTTTCAACCGTAAAACCTATAATATATGAATATAGGAGTGAACATTCCTGTGAAGTTTTATTCAAATCACACTAACTGTGTAGATGGAGTAGTCCGCATAGATTTAATCAAAATGGCATTTCGATGACATGATTCATTTGTAAAAAAAATTAAAATTTGAAATGCAACAGAACTGCACAGCCTGGCATCAACTTTTTTTATAGTTTCAATGAAATTTGCTTAACAGGCGTGGCCAAAAATATGTGCCATACATTTTACATTTTATGCATAGTATTCAAAGTGTCAGAACTCAATGAAAACTCATTCATCGATACAACCAAAGATATACATGTATGTGTACTCATTTGGCATAGGAATGTGTCACCTAAATACCATCAAAATTATAGAAGGTGTAATCTGGACATATTTTATTCAACAATGACTTTTGAGGGACGTTTATTCTGCCAAACATAAATCAAGGTGGAACTGCCGCTGAAAAGCAAACCTAGGTTACATACGCTGTAGTGAAGAAGCAAAGACAAGCCAAAAGCAGGTTGGACAGACAGACGGACGGTCGAATATCCAGTCAAAAAATCTGTCTGCCATGAAACTGGGACATAATTGTGACTCATTAAAACATAAAGCACACATATATAAGCCTTATCACAGCGATTCTTGCCATTTCTTATCCAGTCAAATAAAATGTCCATTAATTCATTATCGATATGGACGCATAACTAAATATGAGCCGTGCCATGAGAAAACCAACATAGTGGGTATGCGACCAGCATGGATCCAGACCAGCCTGCGCATCCGCGCAGTCTGGTCAGGATCCATGCTGTTCGCTAATAGTTTCTCCAATTCCAATAGGCTTTAAAAGCGAACAGCATGGAGCCTGACCAGACTGCACGGATGCGCAGGCTGGTCTGGATCCATGCTGGTCGCATACCCACTATGTTGGTTTTCCCATGGCACGGCTCATATATTTAAAATGCAATGGATTCTGTGTTGTCTGTTGTTGATGAACTTTGTTTATAAGAGAAAAATTAACATCCACATTAAATTATGCTGAAATTTTTTAGACAACAACAGAAAACCTATAAACATGAAATAACATTCAGGTATTCTTCTAACGCTAAAATCTTAAAAAGCGTTTTTCAGTATGGACACCTTTCAATCATGTTTTTACGATATTTCGAAGCAAACCTAATACCAGTTTTGTTGGGTACGTCTGTCAGCAATGTATTGGCAATAAATTATATTTCCAGTAGTACATTCATCGGTTCATTGCAACTTTATCAACAACTATATAAACATTTGCTATTTTTGCACATAGGTATTTATGGAAAGTAAATTGAAATAACAGTGTTCGTATTCTTCTAATATTACCCGGTTTATATTGATTTGTATTATTTGCATTTAGTACGTAACACAGTAGCAATTTAAAGCGCTAAACATTCAAGTAATCGCAACCTGTTCATTTCCATTCCTGAGCATTTATTTTGCAACTTTGCATTCGTAAAATTATTTTCGAACTTTAACATAATAATTGTCAATAACATGGTAAAAGATTAAAGTGTTTTTTCTGTAGATGTACTACTTGTTGTATATGTTTAGGGTTGCAATCGTACGCTGATAAAATATGAAGAGTATAATGGTGATTTAGCAATAATGATTCTACGAAGATGATGATAGATATCTAGAAACTAAGTCATCAGTAAAACTGTTTTCACATTCAGTCCAAATAAAACTGTAATTTTTGACCAATTGATTTTACCCGCACATTCGTGTTCTCGTGCTTTGGGAATGCAATTTACATATCAATTGGGACATGATTTACTATAATTGTATAATTCTTTCAGTGGATCTCATACATTGCTTTCAGAAGGTTTTGTGTATTTTTTTTAGGTGCCTACTCTTAACATCTGGGTGGTTGTGTGTGTGGGGGGGGGGGGGGTACCTTAGTATACTTCCCCTTTAAAGCTAAAGTCGCAATTAACTGTTAAGTCGTGGCATTGACATAAAACCTACAATAGATCTGTACTGAGTTCACGATAAATCAGTTTAATGATTACTACACTGCCTTCTATATTTTAATTTGAGCAATTTAAAAACATATTAATTGTAAATGACTGCTTAAAACCAACTCTACATATCAAAGTATCATCGGGAATATATCGCCTTGAATAAAACCGTTAGTGTTCCGTATCAATAAACGACAGACAGCATTAAGCATTCCCGTCCTGTCTGATCAGATATTTAGCAACCGATGAATGAAGCTGTTACAGTAATATGTGGATGGTGAATGACGCATGCTTGTAGAGAATGTCCAGAGGCGATGGCACATTCAACGCAGTGTTTCACTTTAATGATCACCAATTACTTCTAAAAATACTCTGAGACTGTGTCTGTCGGCATTTATTACTAAAATGATGTGATTATATGCCTACAGGTACACTTTGCTCATTTTACGTAGCACTACGTCGGATCATCTTTAGAAGCACACCTTATTATATTGATCTGTCTGAAATACGTTTTGAGATGAAACACATATTGTGACGTAGTCTGGTGTAGACGAAACATCCGAGACAGTTTCAATACATGTATAAGATACGGATATAAATGCATAACATATCTATAAAAGAGACTAATCTTTTATATAAGGAAGAAATCAGTTTCCATAAATAAACAGAATATATCATATAATATATATGTAGCTTCTACATCGAATGATATATAAAAAGAAAAAAACCTGCTTTATACATCTGTTGACGCAGTTAAATTATAGATTTCCTTATGCAAAGTTTTTTAGTAATTCACTTAAGTTCAGAACCCACCATAGTCCGCGGAAACAATTACAATTGCTCATCAATAAAGTCATGCAAAGATGATGCACTTGACTGCCTTTACAAACAAGTTCAATTCGGGCACAAACATTATTAAGATTCAGCCGGGAACTTTTGTCATGCAAGTTCGCGTTCGTACAAGATATGTTATCATAATTGACAATATTTTAGTTATAAATAGATGTTGAATGATAATGCTTGACACAACTACTTTGGGGGGATAACAATCATTCTTTCATCAGACTATCATTTATAATCGATACCAAAATAGTACTTAATAGACGCTATCTCTCAAAGTGTCTCATAAATATACACTTCCATTATTTACATTTTCTACGCAAATGATTTTCAAAGGATTCGATAGAACCCAACAAGTGTTAGTGACACTAAAGCCAGTATTGATTACGTATAAAGACATGAGGCGTTACAGTAACTCCGAGGGAAATTACTTATTCATGAATTGACTTTCATAATATCGTCGAACAAAAATGCAAATGTACAAAATAGAGCATTTGTTGAAGGTGGACAAAGAGGCTTTTGTTACCCATACTTGAGACAAACCTTGTTAGATCTGTCGGTTGTGGGAAACGTTCTTACTTACCAGACATGTTAAAGGATAATTATTTTGATCTGTTATAGTCTACATACTACGCACATCTTTCACTACATTATTTTGTCACATGATTTTAACTTTCAGTGAAAGCACAACCCATATGTAGTAACAATAATTAGTCAAATCACTGACAATTTGTACAACCATTCATTCATTCATTCATTAAGTGCATACTGTTCTTACCACATAATGTTGTTTTTAAAACCCATGTAATAATCACATTGGATTTGTTTACTTTTTCTTTGATACTGTTGTGCTTTTTTCACACTGAATTTTACATTTATTTTAGCAGCTAGGACGTATAACAATCCAGCGCAAAGTCTGATTTAAATGATATTGCTACAAAAATATAGAGTAGTTAGTTTTAAATTTTGCAATACTAACCAGAGTTTTGTTTGACTGTGTCTTTAAATGGAGCTCAAATTGCTTGTAATCCATAAATTTCAGTATTGATTCAAGCGTCTGAGTAACCAAAAGCATGTTTAGCTCAGTTTGTAGAGCACCTGACTTTCACTCAGAGCGTTGTGGGTTCGTGTCCTATACTAGGCAGATGTGTTTTCAAAAAATACTACAGCACTGTAAACGAGTACGGCTAAAAAGCCAGGTTATTTAGACCTTGTGTTTTGCAGGGGTCCTTAATTATACTCTGTTGGAAGCTGACCAACTGATGCCTTGTTTTCCGATTCCACTGTAAAGGAAGATAAGATTGCCGTTTTCGTAGAGCATGCGGTATTTGCAGGATGTACATACTATTAAAAACTGAACAGTTAAGGCCCCGTCCTGCCATTCCCCGATAAGGTAAAGCCTTTAAAATTAAAGTGAGAAATGTAATGATTTGAGGCTTCTGAATATTCATCCTTGCTCCACCTCCACCCCCCACCAAACTCCCGACCGTTTTATCTACCCTTAACCCCTCCCCCATTCTTTCTGTATTTTGTATACCGGTATATTTAAAATGTACGTCTACCATATTTTTCCGTTACAACTTCTTTTTGTTGTGGGCCTGCATTCCGATGCACGGCTCTATGGCTGCGTTTGGGCTGCTCTGTGCTTCCGGGGAATATACCCTTACCTTTTATCTTTCTGAGAAACCATAAGCCCGGTAAGCTCAGTTCGTAGAGCACCTGACTTGCTACAAGGGGCTTGCGTTTGCGTCAAACACTAGGAAAATAATTTTCTAACTAAATTACATCATCGCTATATATCCAAGAATGATCGCATTCATAGCTTTTTTTTGTTCAATAATCACTACTTGTATTTAATCAAACAAGTTGTTCATCAGATAAGACAGTGACTGTCTTCCATAACACAAAATAGTATGAATGATCTCCAAACAGTCTATAATCAGGCCGAAGGAGAAAACACTCTAGTTTACAAACATCTTTGACAACAAAGTCTCTAAAACAGAGGATAAACTCGAAACTACAAAAAATTGCATGAAAAGTAAACATTAATTTATCTCTCCTAGCATTACGCAAGTCCCAAATGAAGGATGGTGAGTTGTTCAATGAGAAATTAAACATGCCACGTAAAACAAAGTTCCATTATTGATGACAGATACCTTCAGGGTGATCAATTTGAAAGTTTGATTTTTGAATAATTTATGAAAACAATTGATGCACTTTTAAAGGTTGATGACACAAGAACTCCCCATACTTAACGCATTGATAGGCATTCCGATGTTTTAGAACATTGTCCGTGCCGATAATTTATACTTAGATTTTTCCAAATTTCTGACACTTCTGTCAGGTAAATTTTCAGTTTTAAATAATATGTAACTTCTAGCGTCACGGTTCCATCACAATGGAACCGCAATATTTTAAACTATTCTGACAATATATATTTGGCTTACCACAGATAATTTGTGATCGGGAGTCATCAGATCAATTTAAAGATATCCGACACAATAATATAGTGTGTATTTTTGTTTTTATACTTACCATGTACACAGCCATAGAGCTTCACCTATTGAGTATCTTCACTATTTTTCTAATATATATATGAACTTACATCATAATAACAAATGTTGCGATGTGTTAACATAATATTATTATATTCTGTAATATATGGCATGTGTTTGCCTGATGACACTCATTCATTCTAAGGTTTAATTTTCTTCCTGTGCATTATGCTACCTATCAATTCATTTGACGTGTTGAAATTAATCAAGCCACAACCTAAATCCAATTGCCCAGTAGTTTAATAGTTCATCCGTCATATCTTAATGCTGTTCAGTGTGAAGATATTCAGTTAATTCGTAGTAGTGTACCATCTTTTAATCTAGTCAACGGCAAACCATTTTCAAAAACTTACGATCTGAATTAATGAAAAATGTAATTTTACCACAGAAGTGTGCGATAAATTTAGATTGCATCCCATGTTTTAGTGATCCTGGGATTTTGTTTTGGGACGTAACAGTGTGCTGCACTCCTCCAACATTTGCAGTCATTTCATGAAAAAATAACATAATTCGATATCTGTTCTGAAGTTTTAAGTCGTTACTTTGTTAGTTAACGTTATCTTTTTTCTATCTTAACCACAATTTTGAAGATGTCCAATATTTATTTAATGTTCGGTACGTGCACGGCTAGGCAGGAAAAGTAACTATCTGTTGAACCATAAATGTCACGGAAATGAAATAGTGTGAATTTTAACACATTCGTTACAAATACGGTCGATCTCAAATCAGAAATGTAGCATACACGTTTATTCTTTTCTTGCACTATAACTCGCAAATATATTTTAACAATCTGCTTACATCATATAGTTTTACGGATATTTTGTAGATCTGGTATATTAACATTGTAGCGGCCACAAAACTATGCAATCTCTGACAACTTTAAGGAAGTACGTACATGACCAAAAGATTGTTTTCAGCCATGTGTACTAGTTGTCATGGTCATACAGGTTTATCCAGAGTTACAGTCCTTGATTAACTAAAGATTCGACCGCTTATCTTAAAATTCCGGGTATTATTTTCTAGTTCCGTCCCCAAAACACTTGCATAGAATATCATTTAAGTCAACTTTCGGTTATCTCGAAGTAAAATGTTCTATCATTTGGAATTCGAGATACCGAGTTTCAACTGTAGTTACCACGTAAACGAACATCAGTAGAATCCATCGCTGACCTATATCTCTTAAGGATGTACGAGCGAATTTTTTCTAACGTTAAGAATTTTTTCATACCTTGTGAGCTTGAAGAACATTAGTTTCTAAGACAAACAAGTGCAGAAAAAACATAGGTCACCGAACTCGGTTTAATTTTATAGGGTATTTTCTTCACCCACTGTTTAGCATAATTGAAAAAATGTTGGTACTTTATAAAACATATAACATCCTACTTAATCTTATAGGGATTTCAGGTCTTACAGGTTAATATGAATATATGGTGATGTCAGTATTATATAAGCATAAATGTCACTAACAAATCTCTTTAGTTTTAACATGTTGACATAATTACCCCACCCACTTTATTTTCAATGGAAAAAAATGTATTGAGATCTACAAAAAAAGTTCTGACGTTAAGATTTTCAAAATATTTTGCAGCATTAATGACACACAACAATGCTTCAAAATGGAAAGAAAAAATGTTGGGGTCACCGTGCATCTAAGAGATTTATTAAGAAAAAACTGTTAAAAAGTGGTGAATTTTGATATTTTTTGTTCTTTTTGTTTTAATTTATATTTTCTAGATAATATAAAGTGCTATCTTGAAAACTTTTATTTTAGTTATATATAGCTTAACATTATATGTATCAGTCAGAAAAATGTCAAAACCAAACCTGATTTACTTTAATAGATATTTGAAATTACATACCCCTTACCCATTGTAAATCTTTCGTCAATTTCAGGCAAATGCCAGCCAAAAATAAGGGTAAAAAATTTTTTTTCGCAAAAAGCATAATATATTTGATTAAATGGTACATCATTAGCCATATTTTAATTATCTAGCATTAATTTTTGGCAAAACGTTTGTTAGAAGCAATATTTGAAGAAACGATTTTCAAAATGGTGGATATCCTGGAAAAAAAAACGCTCGTACATCAAAGCGTACTCGTGCTTTCATGGAATTTAAATGTTTACAAAAGACTAGCAAATTTCAAGAGAAAGAATGAAACGAAAACTACGCAGTATTTTTAAAAAGAGACAATTTGATGTTTTCCTGGGCTTTAAAAATGACCTGTGTACCGTTTTACTAAAAAACATGCAAACTTTAACTAGCGCAAAAAACGTTGAATAAAAAAACCCTACATTCTCAATATAAATTTGTGATTTATCTGTTACTGTAAAAATACTTACTGATGCGATATTTATTGTATAGTAGGTTTACTTTCCCTAATCAATTGTTAACTGTCAAAAAATTACAATGGTTTTATTATTTGACTGAGTTTGATATGTGCGTAAGTATTTTAGTTTAGCAGTACCTTATTCCATCAAGGAATGAACTAATTGTTAGTTGTTTTAACAAGCCCACTGATGGTACATTGTAATAAGAAAAAGTAAAGTCGGCCGCTTACAGCGCATATACATCTTGTCTTGAATATTGTGCTTTGATATTTGGACAAATCCAACTTTTAATGGGATCTGCTGATGTAGACTTTTGACGAAGTTATGCTTTAGACACGTATATGTGTGGACAGACTGATAAGTTAATAAAATTCGACTATCACAGCTCGCACTACATAGTGTCTCATCTGTACATATTGTGCACCAGCTCATCCGAAATGTCATGTCAGTTCCAAAGAGCGACATGCACTATTAGCAGACAATAATTTCTCATTGTACGTGCCGGAAGACAAAATGCCGAGTTCAGAGGCTTTCGAAAATTACATGTTTTACTGTTTCACTGTGCTAAAATTTTGGAAACTCAGACTTAATTAATTTGGAATGGATGCAAAAACAGATCTGTACTCGCATGTGAATGCTTCTGTACACTTTGACTATGACTACTGGCTACTAAATAAAGCTCAATATCTATTTCAGTGCATCTTTAGAATTAAATTTGCCTAAAACCGGCAAAGTCGGGCATTCAATTTAAGTTTATGAATGTATCGTAAATAACATAAATCTATATAGTGTTTAAATCAGTGTTGACACGACGTTTAAAAGTTTTTGAATGGTCTAGCTAATTCTGAGCTCTCGTTTGGCAAAATAGTTCTAAACATTAAATACATATAAAAAGCTAGATACATTGTCGATAGGAAGTACCACAGGAAGTGAATAAATCACCTTGTAAACACCATTTGACTCCTAAAATTATATAGCGTTCTATAATCGCTCTGTTTCCATCAACCTACAAAAAAGAAAATACAAAGTACAAATGTATTGCATTTTACAGTCTAAATGTGACACCTGCTTGTCAAATATGGACCTAGTCTTGCCTGTGACTTCCCGTCTCCTCTTGAGTATCATTGGCATCAAACTATTTCAAACATTTCTAACCTATAACTTCCAAATGCGCTCTTGACATTTCAATCATTGAACGCATTATGTGTTTGAACGTGATCATTTGCACCAAAGTAGTGTACAGTCTTTAAGGAAGAAGGCATTGGACACCGGACAAGCCGTAATCTATATTTCCTGTAATCTCCTCTTATGACATTGGCCTGTCAGCGCGCAACACCTTGTCTCACCACGAGGACAATTCCAGGTATGATGACTACAGTTGCCAACACCGCTACTGGATATTTGTGCAACACCATTATATCTTCGCGTTTCACCGTTGCACTACCGTGCAACGCCATCGATTCTTTGCACATTAATTTTGCGTTTCGTCACTGCATCTTTGTGCAACACCATCGAATCTTCGCATATTTCGTTTCGCCACTGCACAATTAAATATCGTCATAGCAGTTTTTCGTGGAACTTCGATCTTCTAAACATTAGTCAAATCACTAAAGCATGATAAATGAACATGAATGCATACTGAACGCATAGTGGCAGCAGAAGAACATGATTCAAAACCTCAAAGTTATTCCCTGCTTTGCCTTTAAGAGATATACAAAATGCCGTATCAAGGACGAATGGGGCTATGGTTGAGATGGACCTAGCGTTTTCAATGTGTGTTCTCGGTGATTTGAAAAGAATATATACGTTAATTTCGCTGTTCATGCAATTTATTTTAACTTAATTAAATATAAATCACATTTTGCAGACGAATGAATAAAACAGTCAAATCTATTTCAAATACGAAGAAGTATTCGATTCGTTGTTGAAGAAAAACTCGACATTGGAGGATTCGAACTATAAATCTGAACAGTAAGATGATAAAAAATCTATAACATTTCAACATTAAACGTTAAATTGCAGCCATCATGCCCCTTCTATAACCTATTGAATATACCTACTACACCACGGTCGATCTTAGTACAGTACGGATGACGAAAAGGGGTTATGCATAATTACTGTCCTCTCCTCTACCCAAAACAAATATTGACATTCTGATTATAAACAACCACTCTTCATTCTTAAGGATAAATCCTGGTTTCCTAATAAGTACATGTAGCAGCGGTGAACTTTTCACTGAGTAAAAGTAATCAAATTATATATACTACATCTTCCCTTGACAATACGTATATGTGTCCTTAACAATTACAGACAATACTGAG
This sequence comes from Mercenaria mercenaria, assembly GCF_021730395.1. Lineage (NCBI taxonomy): Eukaryota > Metazoa > Mollusca > Bivalvia > Venerida > Veneridae > Mercenaria > Mercenaria mercenaria. The sequence goes on from NC_069369.1 coordinate 55,354,361, forward strand.
ACTAGCAAAAAACAATGGAAACAATTTCCATAACATTTACTGAGAGAGCAATTACTCATTACATTAGCGATAGTTTTAATGATGAAACAAGAAATAAATGTTTCACTAATGACACAATCTCATCGGAAAGGTTATTGTTTCGTACTATAATAGTATTCTGGGAAGGAATTTCTTAATCCTTAAAAAGACAAAAGACAACCAGATTGGTTGTATTGTTGAACAAGCAAATTCAGTGAACTGGTACCACCTCCTCACCTTGAACCATTGAAGAAGCATTGAATTTCTTTGAAAATTACTCATTTCCTACTAAATTATTGATTGAAAACATTTTTTTATCAAGTAACAATAACATTGACACAAACTACCTAGAAAATAATACATAAGTTTGTACAAAAGCTTTTTACTAGGTTTGGACGGCACACCACATTTCTTACTGGTGGTATTTTGAGAAAATCATTTTCCTATGTTAACTAACAATGATCCTGATCAAAGCAACCCAACATACATCTTAATACAGGGTCTCCATGCAAGCTTCCTGAATCCGAGTTTGATCGGAATACTCTCCTATTCCTTTCTGGAGTTATTCAGGAGAAACAATTTTCTATTTTAGTAACAGCGACCTTGACCTTTAGCCCAATAACCAGAATCCTTCAAACCATACTTGAGATATGACTCCGGACGGACAGAAAATTAAAGCATTATTTATGTAATAAACCTTTAACCGTAAATTAAAAACAGCAGATCTAATTAGTAAAACCCCCAATCACATTTTGAAGATATTTCCTCGCAGCAATTATTTCCCGCAGAAGTATTTTCTTTTGGAAGTTTCTTCGATCCAATAGAGAGTATCATTCATCAAAGAGCTTTGGTATTCAAAATAAGGAAACAAAACTCGATGAAGCAGATAAATAGAAAACACAGACATTAACAGTTAGACAGGTACTGTTGTTACGTGCCTGCCCAATTCTTCCGCAAGCCCGCGCCTAGTAGTGCAGGTGCAGTGTTTTTGTTTAGTTATTCAGAATGTACGATTCTGTTCATCACTTACGCAATGAAATTGTAATTTTGGATTGCAGTGTTTTTATAAAGATGTTTGACAGTATGCCGGCCGTTTGTCCCTATTTACATTATGCGACAGGAATTGAATTTAGTATGAAATACGTATATATAACGAATATTGATGACCCCACCACATATGTAACGATTATGTTCTTCGATACACCCGGAAGCAAAATAAGTAATTTGTTATATATGCTTTCATTACTCTAGATGAAATATATTTAAGGTATATGCAAAACAAACTTTTAAGTACTTTATGTTATTTTTCTATAAGTCAAGAACCAAAAAAGTATCCCAAAAGCCTAGCTACACCAGAAAATGCCATATAAACACTATTAAGGACGGTTGCGGCAGTTTTGGGTAAAACACTTTCCAATAACAGATTTTTTTCAAGCCTTGTATATGAACACAGTGTCATGTTAGAAACAGACTTAGGAAAAAAAGATCGAAGGTCAGCATGCTTGTGCAGGAGTTATCTGCCCTTGAATATGCAAATTTGAGGAAAATTCCAGATTTAAGGGCAGATAACTCCTAAACAAGCACGGTGATTTATAATTGTTTTTGCATGTTTCTGTTTCTAACATAAAACTGTGTTCATATACAAAGTTTGAACAAATTCTATTATTGGGAAATTTTTGCCCCATCTCTCATGCAAGAAACTGCAGCAAGTGTCTTTAAGTAATTAAACTTATAGAGATAGTACCCAAGTTTTTCAAATCATAGGTTTGAAGTTAAAAAGCTTTGAAATGTAGACAAATGTCCATATATTTCTCAAAAACAGAAATATAGACAATATTTTAACCAGAAGTGTGGAGTTATGAGCATTTAATATTTTCATGTTAACGAAACTTTTGTGATCAAGGAAATGTAACTCTTCTTGAACATGGAGAGCATAAACATCAAAGGGACATAATATAGTCAATATTTTCTAATTGGGTGTATTTGATTTAACATTCAACTTTGATCTGGATTGCTAAATAATGATCCATGATACTGTGTGCTAAAAATTTAAAACATCTGGAACAGTCTATTAACAGCAAAACTATGCTTTAGCAGAACCGAAATAGTTAAGCTCTATCTGGGACTCGAACCCAGGACTTCTCACACATTAGGCAGACACTCTTCCACTTCCCTGTAGCAATTTTTGTGTAAAAAAAATATATTCTAATGCTGTCAACGTCATAATCGGTCAAATCTACCCAAATTTCTCTGACGTGTTGTTCAGAGTATGAGCTTTCTAACTGGTAGTACCAGTGAAATATTACTTACACTGAATCTTGTATATTTGCCCTTTTTGCAGCTGTCGAACGGCAGAGACGGTGAGTTTTGTTCAAATATAAGTAATTATTTTACCAGTTTTGAGAGGATTTCAATTGATGGGAAATTACAGTTACAAACTAAATACCTTTCTGCAACACTTGGAGTCATTAGCATTCACTGTCAATCAGTATTATGACTAAGATCGACTGTCATTCATTCATTTCAACGTTTCGTAAACAGAGTCCGTTGTTTACATTTTTATCGTAACCGGTGCACTTGTAAAAATCACTTTAGTTTGAAAAATCAAAGTATGCGAAGAGCTATGCTACGGTCTCTAAAACTTAGCATGAATACACATCTGAAATGGAGATGAACAAATCAGTTATAATGAAACTATGACTGTGTGTTAAGATGACATAATTAATCAGACATTTTTCCTAGCAATGTCAACCTGGAACTAGTGATGTGCCCTTTATGCGTCGTCTAGCGCTGTATACTAGTAGCCCACAAATTCAATATCAGTAATTCTCCTAGGGTTGCGCACCTGAGGATATTTTCGTCATATTATGCTATATATTTTGTAGAATATTCTTCACCCTTTGCAGCGGCCATGCGTGCTACATACGTGTTAGTTAGGAATTGAAAAACTATTTTACATAACGGCCGCTTAACGAGTATAAGAACAACTGGTAGACACTCTTGCATAGAACGGTGTACATATATGTAACCTAATAGAAATGTAACTTGAGCAAGTGAATAATAAACACGAAGAAACATTTTTTATTTATAGACATATCTGTTCATCTCATTATAGTCAAGGTCAGTTATCAGTTGTCCATTGGCAGCTATCATTTTTAACTATATGTTTAAACTTGTCAGCTAACATCACATTTTTAACGTTTTAATAAGGAGTACAACTCGCTCAGCAGATAGACAACACTTTTCTTTTCCGCTTTACTCAAGAGACAAGTCATCGCATTAAACAGCAGTTCGATAATACTACGCTACATCTAAGTTACAAACATAACCTCACTACTAAATTCTTATCATTTGAAGTCTTAATCAGATATCTGAGAAAACAATGAGCACACAAACCTTCCAAGGGAAATGATTACACCTATATTTGTCCAAATGTGAAAATTATGCTATGGAAACATATTTAAATCCTACTGTCATGAAATATAGCAACTGAAGATACAAGAAAATTCAAATAGCAGTAAATGTTGTAGGTGTCTCACGTTTACAATTTGTACAATTAAATTCAAGCAAACAGCAAACGAAAATATTTAAACGTTTCTGTTGAACAGTAATTACTATCATAATTAGACCTTACATACACTAATTCTGCGCATGATCAATTTTATTTTGTGTGATAAAGATTACCATTCATAAAACGAATTCCACTAATCATTTCCGTCATCTTACAGTAAGCCATTTGTCTGGGGGATCAGTTTATAATAGTATATACTTTAGATATAGAATGGTATGAAACACGTGTATGTAGATGCTAATTGCTATTTCGTCTCAATTCAAGAAAACGAACTAAAAATATATTGTGGTCAACAACAATGATATCGCAACAAAATAACTGATGAAGAATCTTACTGCTGGAAATATAAACTGTGCAGCAGAAAAGAAAAGAAATAAATGAAAATGTATTATACTGAAATCAGTTTCCACTCTCTTTCTGCATTCTGTAGTATATGGTTAATAAATGGATTGGCGATAAATAGTATTTGCACGAGGTCCGAAAGACCAAATGCTAGAGACTGTCAAACCGTTCAATAAGTGCTATATTGCATTGCATTTGATATCAGTTTCATGATCAGAAGTAATATATAGTCTATATTTGTCTGTACAATATACATCGTTCAATTGGACTGATGGACTGCAAAAATTCACTGCACGATTTGGACGCAGACGCAAATATCAAAGATGATTGACTGCATACATTGTCAGTATTTATGAGATAGTTGCTTTTCGGCCTGTTGGTTATTTATGCTCATTTTGAAAGAGAAAAAACATTCATTTCAAGTCACCAAGGGGATAGTGTTATGCAAGATAACACATTCGTTTCTAATAACATGAATACTTGCTGCTGATAATCAAATTACAAAATAACCCTCTACCTATCAAGCCAAAATATCAACAAATATTTATCATTGAAGTGACCGACATATTAAGAGAAGACATTTTACACATCAAGGTCTTGATAGTTTTAACCAGTCCGGGATTTGACTTGTTTTAATATTTTTCAGATATCCCGAAGCACATTTAATACCGGTTATGTTTGGTACGTTTATCAGCGATTCATTTATATTTAATAGCATTTGCATGCGTACTTTTCTAGGTTCATTGTCGCTGTACCACCACAGAGGTAAACGCTTGCTAATTTGCAAACAGGTAAAGTATATTGAAAAGGAACTTTTCTAATATATATATTGAATTTATACACCGTATACGAGATGTACTGAGCACGAAAACGTTAAATAAATTCTGCAGCATTCTGTTTTTTTCTTTGTGGCCTTTCTTATTAGATAGAAATACCACACACTTCAAGTGAAACCCAAGTCTTGCGAAAAACACACACACAGAACGTCATAACCCTTTAAATGTGACATGATGAAATAAAAGCTGGATTGTCAATTTAGTTAATTACATGATGAATTGTACAGTTAAGAGATCTTCGTCAAAATCAACAACGAGCAACTGCAAAATGTCCAAAACACAGCTGCACGTCTTATTACGAAAACAACCCGTTTTGAACATATAACACCAATCCTTAAAGATCTTCATTTGCTTCAAATACAAGATAGAATCAAATACAAAATTCTCATTCAAACGTTCAAGGCCTTGCATGGACAGTCGCCGGTGTATATGAGAGACTTACTGGAGGTGTACGTGCTAACTAGAAATCTGAGGTCAGCAAGTGCAGCAACAACCCTTGTGCCACAAAAAAGTAGACTGGTTACCTACGGGGATAGAAGTTTTAGGATGGCCCCTGCAAAACTATGGAACTCTCTCCCTGACAATCTCAGAAAAGATTCATCACTTAATTCATTCAAAAGAGCTCTCAAAACACACCTTTTCAAAATTTTCTACAACACATAGATACCAAATGTGACTGTTTCTACCCATAATAAATATGCCATTGTTATTTTTGTAATACAGAACTACGGCAAGTCATTCGTCGCTGACGAAGATCTCTTAACTGTACAATTCATCATGTAATTAACTAAATTGACAATCCAGCTTTTATTTCATCATGTCACATTTTAAGGGTTATGACGTTCTATGTGTGTGTTTTTCGCAAGACTTGGGTTTCACTTGAAGTGTGTGGTATTTCTATCTAATACAGTACATGATGGCACCATTTACCGGGAGGTTGAACCACTATATGCAGCCCGTCTGAGCGTACCAGATGTTTAAAGCACTGGTATTGGCAATAGGGGTAAAACGACCTCAAGGGTTGGGGTGCGGTCATGGCTGTTTGTTACAATAAGGCTGTAAATATTATCATTGTTCATTTATGATATTTTTGTAATAACTATTATTTTTTATTATTATGTACAACGCCATTGAATATATCATTTATAAAAAAGGCGTTTAATCAAATTGTTCAGTTTCAGTTTTGTGATTGCATATGTCATGTTTTGTTATTTTCCTACATATCAGCGATGTGTCACATGTTTAATTGTCAAGCGCCTTTGAACGTATATTCCATATGAAAAGGGCGCTCAACAAATCTGGTATAATAAATAAATAAATAAATTATTGTTTTCCATTGTGCATAATATTATCTAATATTAATGAATGCACTACACATATTAGCCAACAGCTACACTACAGTATCATTCACAGTAAAATCTACAAGAAAACTATATGGAAGCATTGAAAGCCACCAAAAAAGGGGTAAAGATATATGCAACACCTCTATTGACCCTTAGCATAGAATTAAGAGGAATTATGTAGTACATACATGTAGACTTTAAATGGACACCGGAAATCTGAATGATCAGAAAAAAGCAGTAATGAGTCAAAGTATATAATGTATGGAGAGACTTTGTATGGCCGCCAAATGGTATTTAAAGGTCATTCTTGTGATAGATGATAAAACCTGTAAGAATATCCATTTTAAGCAAAGGCCGCAATTTATTAAAATGATAGCAGACTCGATTAGATAATGTATCATCATCAGTATTACATTTATAGCCTAGTTCTGACTAAACCATAATCAATGTTATGACTAATTCGAACTGAAAACTTAGTCCAGTTATCTTATGAGTTGTCATCTATTTCAGTTGTCGGAAATGATATATTCTTTACTTGAACCGGTTGCCTGTTTCAAGTCTATTCATGTAAAGCTTCCACTTAAAACAACATCCTGTCTATTCTTGACTCCTTAGACTATACATTGCATTTACAATATGCAAGCAAAATTGGCACACATATCTTCGTTGTGTCACAGATTTGATAGTTTGAATACTTATCCTAGAGTTTGTTAACGGTGATATTAACACTGCTTTTGTGAAAACGTTTTATTATCAGGGTCAAGAAATGTATTGTGTCCCAAACAAAACTCGTCAATGTTTAGGTGATAAAAGCATTTTCATGTTTTGTCTGTGCGTCATTTATGGTATTTATTTCGGGCTACTATAAATTGCCAGAAATACGTGTCACTGTTTACATGTTTTGAACTCCGATGCATTAGCAAGGGAAGGAAATATGCTAGTTTTATTATGGATATGTGAATTCAAATATAACAATATCCGACTATCAGAGTGTAATAATGATTAGCACGATAGTATACAGTTACAGAGGAACATGTGAGCCGTGCCATGGGAAAACCAACATAGTGGCTTTGCGACCAGCATGGATCCAGATCCGCGCAGTCTGGTCAGGATTCATGCTGTTCGCTAACGGTTTCTCTAATTTCAGTAGGCTTTAAAAGCGAACAGCATGGATCCTGACCAGACTGCGCGGATGCGCAGGCTGGTCTGGATCCATGCTGGTCGCAAAGCCACTATGTTGGTTTTCTCATGGCACGGCTCATGCATTTTTATGACATTAAGGCATTTTGTCCATTTTCTATTGTTTATAGAATATGGTAAATAAGGTAATACATGTACGTGAATGTGGTACTTATTAATGGTGTTAAACTTAATTAACATTATAAGAAAAATATCTTGTCTTTTTCGATTTTTTTTTTCAGTTTTGGCTTGACGCGTTGATTCAAAAAGGCCATTAATTTTATAACCTTAAATATAAAATAAAAATACATAACGTTTCAAGCAAGTCGATGCTGTATCCTAGAGTCTAGGTATTTTCGATATTTTTTTAACATTCCACCTTACATAGAACTTAACTAACTGCAGCTCGTGTCTGTTCCTCCAATTGATTTTATTGCTGATTAACTCTACAAAATGTTGGAGTATACTTAAAATATTTTGATAAATGCTTAGCGTTTTTTAACTCATGCAAAATAGGAATATCCTCAAATAAGATATAAAGCAATAAGTACAATCACTGAATTCACAGTTCATCAGTTCCATTTTGCATTTTATATAAAAATTGTTGATTTTGCAAACTCATCTTGTTTCGAAGACAACAACATCGAAAGCATTTAGTTCCCTACGTATTTAGGCCGGTTATATTACTGGAAAAATTTCAGAACCTTAACTAATTCCAACATAGGGTTTTGTTAATGATTTATAATCTTTAATTACTTATGCAATACAGGAAAAAGTCCTCAAATGAAATCTAAGTCAAACTCTGAAAATAAGGTGATATATAAGGGCAGCTTCCTTAAGATTTGCTGTAACTGTTTAAGTATTTCGAGAAAATATTGCACATCTGAAGTAACATTGTGAATACAGTTTTGTTTTTACATATCCCCTATGAATGTTGTTTTCTTGTGTCAGACTTTGAGGTAAACATGTTTGGTGTTCAACAACGTTTATCACCAATTCTAGAAATATTTATGTATATATTTGCATAGAAATTCTATGTTTTGAAATTTGACACTTACGTTCTGAATTTGACACCGACGCTTTTCCACAAAGATACTAAACGTAGCCTACTAGTATTTGCTAGAAATTTTAAAATATCTTTTTCTGTTATTTTAGCTTCAGTATACCAATAGTAGAACAATACAGCATATGGTTCACAGTAACGGTCACAATACGTGTTGGAGACGTAACAATACTTCAGAATTCCAGATGCAATATCTCAACATTTTGAGGATTTTTCATTTCTTTGCATTCTACTTTAAGTTAGTTGAAATAAGTCCAACCCCAGAAGTTAAAATGACAGTGTAATTGTATTTTCACAGATGATAATTTTGCTTATATAAACCATTTTAAACCTCAATTAAGTAATACGTATAAATAAATATCTAAACATGCGTTACTTGAATAAGTACCCATTTCCGTTTTCAATTATTTATTAAGTGCTTAAAGTCTCTGGTCAAATATATAATAAATGAGCCGTGCCATGAGAAATCCAACATAGTGGGTTTGCGACCAGCATGGATCCAGACCAGCCTGCGCATCCGCGCAGTCTGGTCAGAATCCATACTGTTCGCTAACAGTTTCTCTAATTCCAATAGGCTTTGAAAGCGAACAGCATGGATCCTGACCAGACTGCGCGGATGCGCAGGCTGGTCTGGATCCATGCTGGTCGCAAACCCACTATGTTGGTTTTCTCATGGCACGGCTCATATAAACATCTACGGTTGAGATCATTCATACGTAGTGGGGAATGCCTCAAAGTTGTCCGTATGTTGCTCTCATCCTTGTCTTTTGTAAGACCATAAACTTTATACCATGACAAAAATACATCAGAAAATATTAAGAGGACATACATTTACAAAACATTCAATTATATATTAACTCCGACAAGTAACACCATTTTAATAACATTTTCCTTTCCTTGATAACTGAAATCAAAATTATAATTGTATTTCAGGGAAACAGAATGACACAGTGTTTTGCAAATACACAACATGAATAATATCACTTCGAAATCATGTAAACACAGGTTTATAAACAATTTAAATCAAGATAGGGAAATAGGGAATTGTTTGCGAGTTTTCAGTTTTAGAGTGCTTGTTTGATTATGTGTTTCAACAACACGTTCCGAGATATGTAAATCTTTTAAATCTGTTGAAGTCAAAATGTAACACATTTACGTTGATAATTTTACAAAGCTGCTTACATTTAATCTTTATGTAAACGTAATAGTGACACAAACACACCAACTAAATAGAATCCTGTCAATAAAAGACGTCATCTGGCTGGCTTATAGTAAGTTGGTTATTCAAACAAGGTATCACCTTGCACCTGAACTAATTCATGTACAAGGGGACACATGTGATGTAATATTTGAAGTTGGAAATCACCAGTAGACCTAAACACGAGAGGAAAAGTACATACGTTTATTCAATTATTTATTCAACTATCCTAGAGTATAAACTTATCGAAGCAGTAAAATAAATATATTAATCAGATATGTCGACATCTCATTGTCTGGACCGAACATTGGTAGATGAATGAATGTTTTCTGCAAGGTATATAGTTGTCTAATTTAAACCTTACTGAATGTGCCTAGATTCTAGATTCAGATACATTGGTGTTCACTAACTAAGCTTGTTTTCGTACAAACAAGGCTTCAATTATACCAACTATGTTGTGTCTTATCTTCCTTCTTGCAATACTATTTTAAGTAAATTTATTTCTGGAAAATATATGCAAGATCTGTTTTCTATCAAGAGCTTTTAATATATTTATATATATTTATATTGCAAGATTCTCGTAATACTGGTATCTGTAAACAAGTATGAATAATACTTGGTCCCTTTGAGCGATTTGCTATCATAGAACATCACATTACCATAGCAGATCTTCTATTTAGTAGTCTAGAAAATAAAGTTACAATAATGATCAGTGATAATTGTTATGTCTAATACATTTTATCCATATATTTTGCACGGCAAGGGTAAATATATGTGAATATCTCAATGGATGATGTGTCAATAATTATACGGTTTTACTTTATTTTGTTTAGTTGTTTGATAACTAAATATAAGTCGGATAGCGTTATTGTCAATTTGGTTTGTATCAAAGGAGAACAAATCTAGTTTCGAATCTCGTGTTAAAAGAAAATTGTAATTTGATATTTAATATATCTCTTAGGTAAGCCATGTAATTTAACCTTTTTGCTCGCAATTCTTGGTTTTTTAAATGAACAAACAAATTGTTCAACATAAGACAGCCCTTTCAAATCTTGGATAATGTTCTACCTCCTGGACACTTGTAACATCGATTCGTTAAAAAAAAGAGACAAGATAAGCGTTATACACTTGTCAAATACGCAGCTAAAGCAGACAATGAAATCGAATAATCATTGCAACGTGAATGTCTAAACTAAAAGTAACATCTAATTTCTGTGTAGAAAATGTCTGACGGGACATGTTTATAAAGCAGATCTTATACCTTTGGAAAAGATTACAGTGCATATCTTCTTTTCTGTTCTATAAATTTTACAGGGACACTCGAAAATGGGGCGGGGTTAAGAAATAGATCCATGGTTTATTTATGTTTCTTTGACTCAGGAGGAGGGGTGTTTTAAGAAATAGATACATGGTTTATTTATGTTTCTTTGACTCAGGAGGAGGGGTTGTTTTAAGAAATAGATCCATGATTTATCTATGTTTCTTTGACTCGGGAGGAGGGTGTGTTGTAAGAAATAGATCCATGGTTTATTTATGCTACTTCGTCCAGTTAATCAAAACAAACCGAAGCAGGTTATCAAATTAAATTTTAATTGATAGTCGCAAGACTAAATACGAAACCGAAAACATGCGAATAACTTGTACAAACTGCATAGTAAAAAAAAATTGTCTTAAGAAACATTGCCCTTTCTCATTTTAATCATTATCCCACGCCGATGAAATGGGGATGGGCGTATTGAAATGGCGTTGTCCGTCCGTCCGTACGCAGCCATTTCTCAGTAACTAGCAGGTAGAATTTCATAAAACATGAAATAAACATGAACCAACATACTGCGATGATGCCCGTCAATTTTTTTTTTTTTGGATTGGTAAATTTCACTTAGAGTTATTGCCCTTGATTTAAAATTCCATGTCCGGAACCATATCTAGGATGTGGTTGGGTATATTTAAATAAAACTTCAAAAACGTGTTCACCACTATAAGGTTATGCGGTCTGTCAAGTTTCAATCAGTTTGCCCAAGTAACACCAGAGTTATGGCCCTTAGAAGTTTCTTGTGTTAACTATATTGGGTACTATAAATATGGCAATATCTGCTTCGTAACTTGTGATATATTTGACCTAGAACTATGAAACTTAAATTAAATTTAGATCACCATAATGTGGTTGAGCACACACACTTACGTCCGGAACTCTTTACTAACTTTAAAGTTATTTCCCTTTAATTGTTTTAAAATCCACAGATTTGTACATAACAAACCAACCAATTGGTAGAATTTCATTAAACTTCTTTCACTCTTTTGCATGAACATTTATTATAAACACTGTGTACCCAAACCTGGTCACTACCTTGCCTTGGTCACACCCACTCCCGCTCCCACTCACCCCCCCCCCCCAAAAAAAAAACCCATCCTTTTTAAAAAAAATTTTCAAACCTTCCATGAATATTTATCAACATGCAAAGTTGTACCGTTCCCACACCTCACTCCTCCCCTTGTTATGCCCACCACCCCGATCATGCATCCCCCCACCATCCCACTTTTTTATTATTATTTTTAATTTTCCATCAATATCTATAATCAACATGACTGTGAAGTTTTGTACCCTCACCCGGTCATCCCCGCTGCCGCCCCCGTCCCCCTCCCCCCCTTCTTCCAAAACACATTCATTTTTCTGTTTAAACTGATTTTGACAAATGAAATTATTTGCTTCTTAGTAACATCCTTAACATTTTACCGGATATATTTTTTTGCCATTCCTAACCACAAATATTTCGGCGGGGGATACCAATTAATCGAATTTGCTTGTTTACCTAGTAACATTTCTACGTTAATCTTGATGAATGAAGCCGTACTCCTTGTGTAGGTTATTAATACATTTTGGTGAATGACGGAATGTTCATCGTTTCATATAGAGATCCGTAGAAACATATTACCTATTATAGTGGATGTAGATATACATGAGTATATTAATTAATCTACTCGTAGATACCATTCTGTCCATTTTCTTTATCCTCTACCATGTACAATTAACACATGTATTTTAAGTACTTTGAGGACTACGTATCTTGTGTGGGCATTACAAAATATACAGTTTAATTGTACATTCTATATTCTACTCTGATTACCTATTAAAACAATACACAATGCAACAGTTCTGACATGAGTATAAATATGGCATAAACCTAAACGCTTTTGAAATTAAAAGAAATATAAAGTTGAATGTCGCCAAGAATTAAACACATTCAAAGGAACTTTGAAAAAAAACTTTCATAAATTATTTATTCAACAATGATATCTAGAAACACAATATTACTAGGTTAATTATACAAGTCATATGAAACAACTTATTGCGTTCTAGCTAGTTTTCAAAAGTTGAGTAATAATATCATCATTAATCAAGTAATTTCATGTTGGCCTTGTTATTTGTCCGCGGGTTGTCGTATTGGCCCAAGGCCGAAGGCCGCGGGCCAATACTACTGCCCTAAGACGAATAACAAGGTCAATATGAAATCACTTCATAAATAACATTATAATACTAAACTGTGCGTCAAGGAAATAATAAAGGAAAATGAAAACATTTGCACATCGGAAACATCCGTGACATCTAACAAGAACACATTATAAAACACAAATACCGGTATGCTAAAGAAGCAATATAAATAGATCAAACCCACGAAACAGAAAGCGTACGTACTCAATGATTTTGCAGACAACAAGACAAACACCGTCAAGAGCAAGCATCCAAGGGTACTTTAGAGTTGACTGCAATGGCGCAGTAATAAAATGTTAACATATTTTTTCAAACGGTGCTGCGCTATATCACATTGTGTTTAGATCGATGAATATCTCTAACAAACAACTTACTCTGATACGAGAAACGCTTGAAATTCGATTTGTCTTTTTTTTCTATCAGGCTAAATGTAATGTAAAATGGCGCCAAATTTAAAACATGTCTACATTGACAAGAATGTAACACAAATCTTTAAAACATAAAATCTATCTCTATGAGGCACTTGCGGTGGAACAGACATGTACTATTTACCATTCAAAGCTAAAGAATGGATTGACGGAATTTAAATAGGAACAAACTTCATCAAAAGTATACAAATACCATTTTGACGTGCTCAGGAGATACCGGCACATGTGACAATTACATAATATTGGCATACTTCCGGTCCCCATTTCCGTTGATGTAATAACATAATGAATTTAATAAAATGGTCAATAAACGTTCTGGCCAAAATTGCACACCAAGTTTCAAAATAGCCCTCGGGTCATTATTGCATATGGTAGGCAATTATGACCAGAAGGCACACCGCATGTGTTTATAAACCCCTTACTTTTGCACATCTCATCTATAATATACTAAACATCGATTTGTTTGATACTTTAGAAAATGATGTTTTTACATATGATAATTTGGGTGTTGTTTATCTTTTAGGGGATTTTAATAGCAGAGTAGGGAATAAAAATGATTTTATTATCCATAATAAATTTAATACTGCCATTGATGACTCAGATTATCAACCAGATATTACCCCTGTCCGGGCCACTATTGACTGTAAACATAATAGCCACGGTATTAAATTGTTAGACCTTTGTAAGTCATCATGTTTACGTATTGTTAACGGTCGTATAGGGGATACTAATCAATATACGTATGTTTCACATAACGGTACGTCTGTCATTGACTATTTATAATTATGTAGTGAACGCAATTTTTCATTGATCAATGATTTTAGTATCAGATCATTTAATGAATGGATCGACCATGCCCCGTTACACCTGTCGTTATTGTGCAATAATAAACAAGATAAAAATGTTAGCTATTATGAGGTTAAGTACAGAATGATGCCTTTAAGCAACAATTTCGTTCAGGGATTATTGCTAATCTGCCTTTATTGAATAACATTGTTAATACATTAGATTGTAGAAGTAGACAGTCTGTCAATAATGGACTCAATAGTTTTGCAGATGTATTACGCAGTGTCGCTGATCCCTTATTTTCAAAAAAAAATGTAAATTTAAGAATGTTCATTATTTTGAAGCAGAAACATCGATAAATCATGCCGATTGGTTTGATAAGGATTGTGTTGAAGCAAGAAATGTATATTTAGAGTCACTGAGATTGTTTAATTGCAATAAAACTGATGAAGATAGAATACCATTGTGTGATCATAAATCTTATTAATATAAAAATGTCTTACGTAAAAAGAAAAATATTCATTATAGAAAGAAAATGTTTGAAATAGAAAATTTAAAGAAAAGTAAACTAAGAGATTTTTGGAAATTGTTTAAAAAAAGTTCGGTCAAGCTCAGAAATAAAATACCATTAGAACAATTCAGAGAATATTTCTCTAACATAAGCAATGAACTGTTTGATTGTTACAATGATGAGGCTGAAGATTTTTGTGAGAATAATGATTTTAGTAATCCAAATGTATCATTCCCTGAATTAGACCAGCCGATTACTGTTGGCGAGATTTTATCAGCTGTGAAGTTATTGAAGCGTAGTAAAGCTTATGGTAGTGACTGTCTTTTAAATGAATATTTCATTGAAAGTGTAGATATTTTATCCTCTCATTTAAGTGATTATTTAATTGTATTTTGAATTCGGGATATTTTCCCGATAAGTGGACTGAAGGCATTATAATTCCTTTACATAAGAAAGGTAGTCAGTCAGATGTTAATAATTATAGAGGTATAACACTTGTTAGCTGTTTGTCAAAACTGTTTACTACTATTATCAATACACGGATTGAGAAATTTTGTAATGAACATAACACAATTTCGGATGCCCAGTTCGGATTTCGTAAAGGAAGGTCTACTGTAGACGCTATATTTATACTTACATCACTAGTTCAAAAATATTTAAATGAAAATAAAAGACTATATGTTATATTTGTTGATATGATGAAATGTTTTGATACTATCTATAGAAATGGATTATGGTTGAAAATGTATAAATGTGGAATACAAGGTAGATTACTTATAATAGAATAATACGTGATATGTACGAAAAAGTTAAGTCTTGTGTTAAATCATGTTCTAACTATTCTGATTATTTTCAATATGTTGTCGGCTTACGTCAAGGGGAGGTAATGTCTCCTCTATTATTTTCTCTTTTTGTAGAGGATCTTGAGTTATATCTACAAAATAATGCTGAGTCCGGTCTGCTTTTAGATGATATAGTCCTAATACTTCTTTCGTTTGCAGATGATATGGCCATTATTGGTAAAACCCCAGAAGAAACACAAGAACTTTTAGATCTTCTTTATTTATACTGTAATAACTGGGGTCTTAAAGTAAACACGTCGAAAACGAAAATTATGGTTTTTCGTAAAAGAGGTGGACTATTAGCCACTAAGCATTGGACCTATAATGGCCAAGTAATCGAAGTAGTTAATGATTTTAATTATCTTGGTACTATATTTAATTACACGGGTAAAATTTATATCAAATCATGAGCATTTGATCGGTAAAGCTTTAAAGGCCATGAATGTGCTTTTGTATAAATGTAAGGAATCTGATCCCAGTCCCAAAACATTATGTCAGCTATTTGATGCTTTTGTATCATCTATACTGAATTATTCATGTGAAATTTGGGGCTATTCTAAGTCCAAAGAAATTGAAAGAATACATCTAAAATTTTGCAAAAAGTTACTGAAAGTGAGACCAAATACATGTAATGCCAGTGTCTATGGTGAACTGGGAAGATATCCTTTATATGTACAAAGATATGTAAGAATAATAAAGTATTGGTTGAAAATTGTTGATACTGATAATATAATATTAAAAACAGTGTATAATTTAGCATTGGATGATAGCAATAATGGTCTTAAAAACTGGATATCAAACGTTAAAAAGCTTTTGAACGATTATGGATTTTCATATATGTTTGGTAATTCTAGCGGTATAAATACGAATATGTTTTTGTGCGATTTTAAATGTCACATTATTGACTCTATTAAACAAGAATGGCATGCTAATTTGGAAAACAGCTCTGTTTTGTATATGTATAAAATGTTAAATGTTCTTTTGAATATGAACGTTATTTAGATATTCTGCCAAGATGTTTTAGATTTTATTTCTGTAGACTTAGGATGAGTGGTCTGCCCCTCAGAATACAGACTGGCAGATATAACAGAAATCGAATTCCTCGTGAGGAAAGACACTGCTTATGTTGTAATACTTTGGATATTGAGGATGAATACCACTTTGTTTGTATATGTAGATATTACGCTGATATCAGAATGAAATATTTAAAAGCTTTTTATTATAGACATCCATCAGTATGTAAATTTATACAACTTTTAAATACAACTAATAAAGCAGAACTTATTCACCTATCCAGATATGTTAAAGAAGCTCTTACTATTAGAAATGCACTTTTAAATGTTGAAGTCTAAATTTTCGTATTCATTCTCCATCAGATTATCATTATATTTGTTTAATTATATTTATTTTGTATCTGTTGTTTGTAACTTGTCCTTTATTTCATGTTTATTTTCACGTTAACAGTATATATGTGAACTATGTGAATTAGACGATGTACTACGTACAAGTCTGAATAAAATATCTGTTCTGTTCTGTTCTGTTCTGTTCATATCCAATTAATAATCAAGCCCTGGTTGTGTGCTCGATTATCTATTAAAAGGGAGCGTTATGTATTCGTGGTCTAGTTTATTTTTGATGGCCTGAAAACATTAAAGAGGTCTTATTCGGATAAATATGTATTTACCATTGTACTAAAAAATCTTAATTTATAATACTGTATCTATAGGACTATTCTCCTGTATCATTCCCGAAGGAATCATCATAACATATGACACGTAAATGTAAAAACAAGAAATATCTGCATGTTTAGCATTTGCAGGCGAACGCTGAATTAACGAATAATTGATGGAAAAAAGAAAATGCGTGCTGCACACTTTCCAATTAATGAAAGAACATTTCTTATAGTATTACATAATGCATATAAATGTAGTTTTCAATAAAAGGTGTTCCATCATGTCGTTTGCATGATGTTGGGCAATATTATAAATATTTGATATGTTCGTTTTATACAGATCTCAGTAAATTTGGCTTAGATTCTGTTTTATTTATATAGTGAGTCATGCTATATTCACTTTAAAATGTATGATTATTTATTAAAAATATTAGGAACAGTTTTAAACTTTTGAATTTGGTTTTACAGTTAGTAGTCGCCTGTGCTAAACAGGTTTGCTAATATCCCATGTTGAATTTTAGTTTTTTAAATTCAACTTGTCTTAATTTAACTCTTAGCCTGCTGGCAGCAAGATATTCTGCTTTTGCGACCACTGCAGACCAAGATCAAGGTCTGCACTGTTAGCTATTCAGTCAGTAAATTTTCAGTGAACACCCCTTCTAATAATAAATGGTATTGCCCAAACTGAATGATGGACCAGTCCATTATAGAAAATTTAGGAGGCTAAAGATTAAGTAGTCAGACTGTGCCGCTGCCTTTTATTGATAGCCTATTACTCACACAGAGCATTAGGGGGTGTTGTGGCTCATTTAACATTTACTTAGGCAATCGATTCATAATAATTTTACTTCTGATTTATTATTTTTTTTCAATCCTGAACTGCGCAAAAATCTCAACTACAGCTCTGAAATGTATTTCATTGTTACCGCTGAGAAACCGGTTAACAATTGACATGATAATAAATGATGTTACAGAGCGATGCAAAAAGGACAAACTTTAAAGTCAAGTATGTAGATGTTATTTCTAGGTACTTTCTCACAACATTATTGTGAAATTTGTTAGATGTTAATGCTTCAATCTTGCTTTCAAATTGATAATCATATAACAGAAACGTTTCTTCTCTGAAACTCATTATTTTGCATTCTATATCTCAGAACTAATGAACCTTTCAGGAGTTGTGAATGAAATGTTCCATTTCCTAACAGATAAGTAAATGAGCTTACACTTTATGCTTTAGAACATTGTTTTCTAAGAATCTAGCGAGAAATTTGTATAAAGGTCAATAAAATATTTGTTACCATTCTAGATTTTAACAGCCAGCTGATTACAATGAAATGGTATAAGCAATTTCTTCTCTCAGAAGCGTCAGTTAGGATTATGAAAGACTGAGAGTGCTAAATAAAACATGAAGCTGATAATTAGGCAGAAATGATACTTAGGAAGGTGATGACATGAGAATATTAAGAGGCCAATCTTTAAATGTTTCTCTTTTAATATTTAAGTTTCACGTTATATTCTAAAACACATTAAAAACTTGTTATTTGTGAAAATGAAAAATATACATTTCTTACAGAATTTGTAATGACAACAGACTCGTCACATTCTTGAGATATCCAGCACGTCCTTCGACAAAAGATGTCTCGGAAATACATGGCCTACTGTACAATCTTACATGCAGAGAAAATTTTAGTTAAAAAGTCCATTTGTCAAGTAATTATCTGTAGTTAATTTCTCTTGGACTCCTAAAATTAAGATAAGTAGGGATACATGTTTCACTAAATTAAATGAAAGGTAGTTTTCAATAGTGATGGAGAGAAAGAAACATTTCTAGGGAGTTTCTTTCATCTAAAGTTGTTTTAGGTCAGTCATCGAAACGGAAACTTTGATAAAGTATTTGACATTTCTGTTCTGTTTATATGCTGCTTAAGTGTATATCTATGCTAACTACATTTAATGCCTCACTTGTAAGTAGTTGTAAGTAAACTTAACAACACTGATTTATTTTTAGTGCATAACCAGTTTCTAAAAACTCCAAAATTAATAATAAGTAATGAGACAAGCAGAGCGGTATTCGAACCATTGGCTAACATATCTAGTTTGTATGCTATGTGATTTTTCTTGAATACGTACTGAGCTATAAAACGGTTTCCTTCAGATGATGAAATTTTAAGGATGATATTTTTTTTTATAAATGTGTAAATTAAGTACACTTACTTATGTTACAAAACAACAATATAACTATGATTATTCTATATTTATTCTATATTTTAAAGTGCAGTCACGGCTCAGTGACGAACTACAGCGCGCAGTATCGTTTGTATGCATATTCAATGTTTCTGTTTAAGGTATTAGACCCGTAATAGAGTACCTCCTTTTGGAGAGTATTCAAGTGAATTTATCTCTGAAACAGAATGGGACATAGTTAGACATCTCTAAAAATACCGAGTTAAATGCGGTAAAAGTTCTCTATTTTGCCTTTACTTTTTAGATTACATACTGTGAAAGAAATGTTGGTAGGTTTTACTTCTGCCCCAATGTTATTTTTGGAATGAAGTGAGCAAAATTTAAAACAGTCCCAGAAATACAGTATTGTACGGGCTTAATCTTATGTTAATCTTTTGTTAATTTAGATTTCAAAACGCCTTAAAACTGTGCGATACCTGTAAGACAGATAGTGCTTAGTGAAATACAGTATCTACATGTACATCTACAATATGTTTACCTAATAATTTACGCCATGTTGAAAAATAAATTCAATCTATTTCAGTAAAAAGAGATGTCATGGATTTTCAATTGTAATAATTAAAAAACAGTTTTTCTACATCACTCTTCTTTTGAGGGGTAAACGCCTTTTTAATCACAAAGCATGTTCAAAATCTAAAAAATAGCAGTCACATGCATGATGATAGAAAAAATATCTGAATTAATATTATAAAAAAAAACATGCAATGCACGTAAGATATACAAAAACCTCACTTTAAAATAAACATGTAATTAAGAAAATCTTAGACTAAAATAATTTCTCATTAAAAGCTTACATTTTTACTAAGAAAGCTAATCAAATAACAACAAAAATATAGAAAAAATAGGAGGCTCAAGAAACGCACAAAATGTGTGCCTTACAAAGACTAATGACGTCAAAACATTAACCAACCAATACAAAGGCAATGGTTTAACTGAAAACACGTTTTAGTATAATTACAATTTCAATAATAATCTTTAAGGGTGTTACTGATTTTGTTGTACATTTGTTATTGCAACATTGTTGCAAAAATGTTTCGTGTTTAAGAAAATAAACAATTTTCATATCTAATAATTAATATTTCAACCTTTATATATATATATACTTAATTGTAAAGACTCCTGTACTCTAGCAAACGAGTTTCGTCCGTCAAAAATCACCCTTAGACTACCGATTTCGGGCTGTTTGTCTGTACATAAATTATAGAAATATTCGAGCAAGGTCATCATGTTAAAAAATTCAAAAAGTGAGAAACTAACTGAAATAGACTGAAATTAATATTTATTAAGATGGAACCGAAAAAATATATTTAAAACAAAAGATATATACAAATAAGAAACATATCTGAGATAATATTTTCTTCTTGATAAATCATAAACTTCATTTAATTATGATATGGGCATATTTCCAACCCCTATTTCATTCGAGTTAGCTTTTCAGTTTTTAATATTGTTAAACTTCCTTTATAATTACAAAACAAATTAAATTTTAAACTAGATAAAATTGACAGATGGCTTGTGCCCTTAAGAATAGTACAGACATTCACATCAATATTTCATCCTGGAAAAAGCAATATATTGTTGAATTTTTCTGAGGGTAAAAGAGAACGAACTACACACGACCATGCAGTTTTTTTTAAATAAACAGCCTGAGGTTAAAACTTAGGTATACTTTATTGGTAGTGAGATGTACATTTGTAACTGTAGATGGCTTTAACGTATCAACAAATTAAATGCATAAATGCACCATGTAAATTAAATCATATTTTTATCATTTACCACGAACTAATATTTTATTTACATGTGTTTATACAATTTTACAGTATTTTTTCTGGCAATAAAACGAAATATCCAGAAATGAAAATACAACGTATGATGCATTATAAAATGTTCTTATATAGTTGTTGTTGCAGCAGCCCTGTCCGTATTCAATCAGAAAAGTCTCGTGAAGGACAAATTGAGAAATCCCTACAAAATAAGTTATTTTTACCTTCTGAGAAAATGTTTTTTATTTGCTGTTTCATTATTACATTGAAACGGTTTGTGTTTAGCTAATTTAAGTTATAGAAATTATAAAAAAGACATCGCGAATTTGTTTGTCATTTATGGTGAGGGCAAACGTATCATTCATTGTTCTACTGTACCCTATATAAGAACATAATTATTGTGCTTAAAAGGCGCTGAATATGAAATAACCACAAGCGTTGCCAAACAACAACGCGTATCTTTTAATTAGTCATTCTGATGATGATATCGTACAATAATGCGAATTTCTAACAAGACAATGTTCTGAATATTTCAGTGAAAATTTACTATTATAAATCTAAGAAACTTAACAGAAAAGAAACGAAAACAGAAAAGAGAATTCTTAAATGTATGTGGATATTTTCTTCTAACGGAAAGTCATCTTCGAGTGTATCCATAGCTTTGAGACTATAAACTGTAAGTTAACATAAACCTTTGGGAAGACACATTGTGTCATTCCAAGCTGCATGAGCGACATTTTTGTGATGACAACTTGAAAACCTTCTCAAATATGTTTTTCTTAATTGCATGCACCATTAGAAAACACTGGAAATGTAACGGAATAATATTGACTGTAATTTTACATATATAAGATATTCTCGGAAACAATTACGAGCACAACATGTAATTCATCTTCACCACAAAATTTATAAACTGGCCAATGTTATTGTCGTCCCAACTTGTCATTGAATGCAGTAATTAAGTGTTGGACAACATAAGGGGTTTTTATTATAATTACAAAAAAAAAAAACAAAAAAACTTCCTATCAAACAAAATTGTTGAAGAAGCAATAAAAAGCAAAACTATGTAACTTTCAAACCTAGCAATCTATCAGAAATAGTAGTTTACCAAGTAGTGATATGCAAAAAGGAAACACAAACATAATATGATTTTAAGCAAGTCAAGATAACCAAGAGTGTATCCAGTAGTTTTTCGTACAAATTTAAAAACAAATGACATACTACTAGACTAAGTATTGTTACAAAAAGTTGACATAATATATATATAAAATGGCGTACACCCACATTCTATGTTATGATTGTTTTCTTTTGTTACGTTATTTCTATTCATATTTCTAACATAAAGAAACTACAAATGTTCTGATTTTGCAAACATCTACAGATTGAACTGAGCTGATGAAAAGGCCAGACGTGGTATAATATGGTCTAATATTGTTATGGCATTAATCAGTTAAAAGCTGTTATTAGCGTAATAATAAAGCTCATTGTTTACTTTCCTGGGAGATCATGCTGTGATCAAAGACTTGAACAAGATTTCCGTCATTATTCTTTATATAACTTCAACAAAGGGTAAATCAGTGATAAAGCTGTTACACAATACTCCTGCGAATACGTTGTTCAGACTATAATTATATTCTTTTGAATTTCTAGACAGTCTACTTATTTCTTAGAACCGACTTTAGGCACTTACAGGTTCTTTGCACTTAAGTAAAAAAAAATGGCTTAAAAAGGACTAAGCCACACATTTAAAGCGAAAAATAATTCTCCCAAAAATCCACAAAAAAATGAGTACTCTGAAAGTGACTAGTGGTACAGTCTTATTGACATACGATTTTTGCAAGATATTTTTATCAATAACCAGAAATATTGTGCAGAAGGTAGTAAACCGTTGCAGTTCTTTTGAAATAATGCAGAAAATTACATTATTCTTGAATTTTTGCCAATTCTTTTCACCAACTTTATCATTTTACCAGTGTCATATATATATTCTATGCCAAACTTAGTGGAATTAAACATGCTGAAAAAATTCACCGAAACTGTGGGCGAGTAGCTCTAAGTGTAATGCATTTATAGTGAACTCACAATACTAGTGCATTTTTGGAAGGAAAGTATCAATATCAATACGTGGCCATCTTTTTGCTGTTATTGTGAGAATGTACATTGAGGTGAAATTTTATCCCATCTGTGCTTTCTTTGAAGAACAACTTGATAACTTCATGGGCGAAATATGTTTTCTTTAAGATCTCAGCACATGCAACTATACCGCTTACAAAAATTGTTGAAAAGGTCTGCTTTAGACTAGACTGTTAAACTGATGGAAAAAATAATGGATAGATCTACCAGCATACCTAAGGCAGATAAGCGAATAACCAAACTATCGTTATAAGCACCTGCTCTTTCCAAGCATGAAACAAACATGGGCTAATTCTGTACATTTGAAGTTGAGGATAATAAAAGGCAACTTTGCGAGTTTTGTCGGTTCTTCTGTATGTACTGGTAAATGGACTTCCATTCGTTTAACTGTTACCCTGTTAATGGTGATATAGGGAAAGGACAACCGTTAGTTAATTAGCTTTCTGTCCAATTCCCTTATCACATTTGCTGTATATTATTCATGTAATGACTTGAACAAATAAAATATGTTTAAACCAATGGTGACATTTTGTATAGTTATTCCGTGAATGCATATAGTCCTCTTTGTCACTTCTCATTAAATATATCCAGGAAGTATCATAACTGTGGCAAAACAATAAACAACTCTCACATTTGACAGCTGCCGTGAAAGCCGTTCAAATTACATGCTTAAATAAGTATTAGTGTCCCAATATACTCTAATAATCTAATAATTCCTTAAATGTCTGTAACGTTGTTCTCCTATATCTTTGAGCCATACCCAAGGGGAGCATCTTTACTTATTTTAGGATAATGGAAACATGGCACGTAAATATAAAATCAAATTATTGTATGTCCGGTATCTTACGCTGATATATTTGAATGCTGAATTTGTTATGAAATTATTGATGAATAAAAGGTACTGCACATTTAACATTAAAGACGAGCATTTATTGTACGTTATGAACTGAAAATATTATTAAGTTTATTCTATTACCAAGGAAATGGAATCTTAACCCGACCAATATGACAGTGTCTGTGCAAGTACATAAAATATGCATGATTCTCCTACCTGCATATTATTAAACAAAAATATTAAGCAAACGCTCTGTTGAAGGTTATTTTCCACCAACACATTCCGAGTGTATGACGAATGGTTGCAAATGCACGATTTTATGGTTCAAAAGCTGTTCAAGTCTGGAAAGGAGTCTTATGATGGACTTTTATGCCTGACATTGTGATATCATTAGTGATGTCGTAAGTAACACAGTTAATCGTAGGCAATATGAAAAAGATAGGGAATACCCCGAAGAATGAAAAGGTAGTGATACCTCAAAACTGATTATGAATATGACATAGCCTCTTCATGTACTAGGCCCAACTGTTGCAATTATACTTCATGCCAGTATTTATATAATTAAAAATTAATTCTATTTAAGGCATCTGTGTTGATTATCCATCAGATAATGTCAATCATGCAACAATGAACTGAATCTGAATCTTGACAGAATCTGTCAATACAGTGATGAATAGCGTCAATTGTCCCTAGTGTGACACTCAGTTCCTGATAACGGAGATCAGATATGATGTCAACAGCATCGCAATGCAATTAAATAATTATGCAGCGCATTGTCAGTGCAAAGATTAAAGTTGTTTCATATGTTTCTGTCATTAATTATTGTGTAGTCTAAAACAACTGTAAAATAAATGCGTAAGGGCTGATTATTACTGCTGCAGTTGCTTTACTAATAATTGTTAAAGTTGTTTTTACCCTGGTTGAAATAATCGTATTAAAATGTATTATTCAACTTATCTACTATATACTTGGAGTTCATTAAAACAACTTACCGATTTCAAATAAAAAGAGCGAAGGAAAGCTGTCAATATTCATACAACACCGTAATACTGCTAAATGAAATTATCTATTCAGTTACCAAAGGTATTAAACTAGGTCTACCGGATATTTCAGAAATGTTGTAACGTTTGAACAACCCGAAATGATTTTTTCATACTTTTACTCTGATTAACGACAAAAAACATAAGAGTCGCAGAGAGCATAGCTACGAAGCATTTATCGCCACTGTGACTGCAGCAAAAATAACTTCAATTTAATATAGAACCAACTACCTTAAGTGTCAGGGTAAATATACAACATATTTTTTTCAGCAATAGCGTGAAACAACAATGCAGATTTCTGGAGAAAACAATAAACATTTTTGTACTTGTATTACATAATATTTCGTTTCGACAGCTTTGTGAGCAATTTGTGTTTGTACAGTTCTGAGAATGTATGCACATACAATGTTTGCCCAGTTTGACCTAAGATAGTTGTGTATGTCCCTACAAACCACTAAATCCAGTGAGAACTGTTATTATTTCGATTTCTACTTGCCCGTGTTTACGTTAATATGACACTTTAAAATAGTAAAGCTTCTGGTTTCCTTTAATCATTTTAGGCGGATCCAGGATGATTTAATCGGAGAACATTGTAAATCAATTATTTTTAGTATAAGAATACATTTTATCGTTTACAGACAAAATTCACACTTAGATACGTTGGTAATTTTATTGGTAGTTGCAGTATAAAAATATACTATTTAGTTTTTTACTCGCCTATTGAAGAAGAACAAATATGAGACAAGATTTAATTTCACGGCTACATGCCTGGACAGAAACTCTGTTTAATTTGTAAAACGCACTTAATAAAGTTTGTAATTGCAAACCTTCTGATGCTAAGGTGAATATCGAATTTTCTGGACCTATTAAAGATGGTATCCCCTGAAACCGTGAAGTTCAAATGTGTAACTTAAAATAAACTCTCTCTAGTTAATGCCAAAAATATGTATAGTTACATAGTCTGGGTTATCATTGAAGTTTGGTACAGTACTATCCTTTCTTGGTTAACAGACCCTAGTGGTATATTCACAACTGTACGTTACGGCGACGCTATTTTGTCCTTGTTGTTTAGTTCATCTCTATGTTATGCCAATCATTTACCCATCAAGTTATTAAACAAAACGATAGAGAATCTTGAAGATTAAATGATTTAATAAAGAGTAATGTTAAGAACAGTGATGACGATCTGATTATTTCTGCTACTTTGAATTCGTTAGTTTTTATCTAAAATGTAGTAGACTTTCAAGAAAATTCATAGACGAATTCCAAAGAAATTGGAGCTGAAGAAACACATTATCATATACATATACTAGTAATTAAAATATCAAATTCACAAAGAAACAAGAAAGTTGTCATTTCCAACTATAAAAATGTTGATAACTGGACAAACGTGTTCAACAGTGTCCTAATAATGGCGTGCACAACTGAAAACAAAATCAGAAACATTCTTTTCAATTTTAATGTGAAAATAATTAACGTATATGACATATGTAATCTGACTTAACCACAAACACAAAACTCATTTATTTAGCAATGAGCATATATCTTCAGTCTCGTATTACAATACAAATTGAATTTAGTTCCACTGAAGGCACGTTAAGACGAGGATATCAATATTTCATCCTGGGAAAGCAAAATATAAATATACTGGTGCAAGGTGATCTACGTACATTACATTCATCTTCAGAAAATTTTAAACGTAAGGATGCTGGTACATGTCTATGTTATGTAGTTCCTACTGTAGAGATTGGTGAAGAGATCTGTCAAGATATCTTTAAAGTTTTCAGTGTTTTGTTATATTGTCCGATCCTTTGCGGTCATGGAGTCCATTCAATTTCTATGCAATGCAGTCCTGCTTAAGCCGGTGCTAGTGGGCGTGAGAAGTGTTGCATTTTCCGATATCACTCATGTTCAGACTCAATCAAACCGAGTCTTCTATTATTTAGGTTCGTTGCATTCTATGCTTCCAAAGGATATTCAAAAATATGAACACCTTATATCATTTTGTACAAAGTTTAATTTACGTTAAGTATACATGTTAACACACCACAATGTGATATGAAATTATATCATGAGGTAATATAGGCTGAGACTGAGTTGGTTATCCAAACATCTCCCTCAAATTTTTTGTTGGACATACATTTTGAAAGGACCTATTTGCACATTTTTACCCAGCATGCATATACATACTAAAATATATCTAACAGTAAGCTTATTCTTATCGATATTACTACATATTACAGTGTAAGTATTTAAAAGCATAGTAGTCTGCAAAAATATTCCCGTACTCAGACCCTGTTTTGATATGTTTTCCTGTTGTTGTTTTGTTTTTTTGAATGTTTTGTTTTGTTTTGGTTGTTTTTGTTTATTGCTTTTTGTCTGTTTGTCGCTTAACCGCGGGGGTTCTTTCACATTCCATTATCTTTGATGAACTGGCTTAATCAAACCGAGTCTGCTACTAATTCGCTTGGATGCATTCTATCCTAGTCTCATTGTCCTTAAGAAAAAAAAAAGTTACTATTTTGTAAATATTAGGGAAACAAACCATGAACCATTGGTCTGAATTAGAGGATTACCATTTGTTTCTGTGTCTCTGTTTAATAACACTTTCTAAACCAAATATTTCCTCCGTGTCAGGCATGGTTAAAATTCCTCTTTGGGACATGTAATGGATGGTTTAGAGTAACCATACAATTTCTCCCGCGGTCATCATTCTTTGTCTTTATTCTTTATTAACTGTTAGGGAAAACTACGGTATGATTTATCGATCCTAGGTAAATGAAATACGTTCTGGTGCATTGAGTGAAATAGTAATTGTGGGAAATGCAGACACCATGATTGAGAAGGTTCGTTATATATTAGCAGACAATGTGACATTGATGTTGGTTTTTTATCTATCAATCCATACTCTGTGGCCAAGTGGTTCAGACTATTGACTTGCTCGTCGCAGCTGAGGATTCCAGAACTCACTTAGATTAGAGTCAAAAAGCAATCTAGCTGACTTAACGGAAGGTGTTGACTCTACCCAGATGCTCGCTCGAGCCTGAAATATTGTCCGTATGGGCACATGTGATGTCTCTCCAACATCAAAAGCTGGAAAGCCGCCATATGAACTAAATTGTGCCGGTGTGGCTAAAATCCGAACAAAGTTCTTACTGACTTATTCTTGACCTTAATATGATTAAATTGTATGTTATATCTTGTCACAGAGATCACAGGAGGAGGATGTAAATGTATAGATTTGTGTGGGGGAGGGGAGGGGTGGGCGAGGGGGGGGGGGGGGGGGGGGGGAAGATGGGGATGTAATGCGACACTGGGTTGGGGTATTGAATACCAAGAAACTGGACGTGATTTTTTTTATTTCTCGTCTTTTTATGGTTGGGATGAGGAGGCGGAAGTAATGTGGACAGTTGTACTTCTCAAATCGTCTCATCACAACCCATCTTTTTCCAGTTTTAAAGTCAACACCTTAAATAGGTATGAAGTTGTTCTCCGGACAAAAATACGACGGATAGATCTGAACTCAACATTTGACCTTGACCTTTGACTTACCGACCATATTCATGCGTTGAGTACATCGTCTCATTGCCACCGACCTATGAGCCGAGCTCGTGATCAATACCTGGAGTTTTATAATAATTATTGTGTTATGCTGTAGACTAAAATATGAATATTTGACCTTGCTGTAACCTTGACCTTTGACCTACCAATCTGGTTCATATGCTCGAAGGTGCCCGTCCGTGATGTTATAATACACGAAGGAAACCTGGGGTCTTCCTCCACCATAAAAGCTCGAATTTTGCCATATGACCTATAATTGTGTCGGTGCGACGTTAAATCCAACAAAACGAAAAACGTCGTGCGCTCGAATACTTAGGCATAAAAGAGTGATTATATTTGTATATTTGGTGAAGAAAGAGAAGGGATGAGTACTATGGATTGTTGTATGGTTATAAAGATATGCTCCAGATACGAAATATGAAGCGTAAACTTGGTTTTTAGCTCTATTCGTGACCTTGATCTTTTATCTACCGACCTGGTTCATTTGTTCTGTACAACGTCTTATCGCAACCTACCTATATGCCAAGCCAAGACCTTGAATAGTTATCAAGTTATACTCTGGACACGAAATACGAGTGTCAAATTTGAACTTTCATCTCCATCTGTGACACTGACCTTTGATTTACCCGCCTTGTTCCTACAAATTGTTTTGTCGCCATCTACCTATATGCCAAGTTAAAAGACAACGATATTGCTCACTGCAGACCTTGAGCAATCTTCTGTACATGTCCTGAAGTGATTATCAAATCATAGCGTGCACGGCGACAATACGCAAATTATTCATGTCCGCACGCATTCAGTGTATAATATGTATAATATACTGACTATAGGTTAGGGTTAGGATTACCATGGTTACACAATATATGCATTAAAGATACTTATCATTCAAATCGCTTGAATCCGGTATATACTTGAGTTTTTAATTTATCACAGGAGCTTCAGGTCTTTTTAGTCACAGTCAAAAGACATTACCTTGAATGGATATTGAGTTATGCCCAAAACACGAAATATGACGGAAGGACAGACAATCGGACGTGTGCACAATCACTTAAATGATGAATCATCTCTGTACCACTGTCGGAAAGATAAGTATTTTAAACGCTTATTGCCTATTAGCAATCGTTTTTCTTTTTCTGTGATACATATCTTTCAAGTATAAAATGCAAAACGACTTTTCAGTGTATATTCTGTAAATCAGAAAATAAATTACACAGTATAGTATATCACATGCGTTGATAAAGGATCTAAGACGGTTGGACTAAGTAAAATGCTATCAGGTGCCATAATTACTAAAACAAGAGAAAATGTTATCATTTTTTATCTGTCACAATGATAGTTCTATTGAAACAGAAAAGTTGTTTTATGAACCATTACGTAGTAAGGCATGTCGGTCCTTTTTAGTTTCCTTGTGTAATAGACATTGGTTTAGACTGCCCGTAATTAGAATACAGCATGTCTCAAAAGAGGGTAATTGATTGACTTTTCAACTGAACTTAAGATTTAGAAAATGATGAATATAATGAAAAATGGGACAGACTTCGAGTTCGTAGGCTGTTTCATTTGAAATAAATGCTAAAAGTAGAAGATATTTCTTTCCGAATGAATTATTTATCATAAAGTTGGCGTCAGTTTATACATTTTACGTTTTACAGCTAGTATAAACCTTAAACTTCATTTGTTTAAATACATCTGGCATACGACATATCCTCTCATAAGATTGTTATGGATTTTTTTCATCAGATTCTTAAACTGACAAAAGCAAATAACATATTTAGAAAAGACGATTGTTTTCACATCTCCAGAGGCATATTAGCAGAATACCAACCTTTCATCCTGAAGTTGATGACAGAATTTTTTTTTTAAAGTGTCAGTATCTTGCTGGTACCAGTTTATCATATATATATATATATATATATATATATATATATATATATATTTAGAAGTTTGTCCCGAATTGTGCTAATGATAACATTATGTATGGTTATTCCCTGCATGTAACATATCATGAAAACACTTAAACCAACGGTACATTTTGCCTTAAAAGCTTAACTGAATAATCAAGTTCTGTTCTGTTTCATAAAATGTCTGTTGGATTGTTCTCCTCTATCTTTAGATTATTCCCAAAGGACGCATCATGCATTATTTTAGGATAAACCAAACATGGCACGTTAATATAAAATCTGATTATTTCTGCATGTCCGGCGCCTCCAGGCTGATCTATGCGGACGCCGAATTTACGAATAATTAATGAGAAACACTTCCTTCATGATTTCCGAGAGATCACTACATGATGCATTATTTTGTTATTTCCATATACTTTTTTATGTTTGATTGTGCGTGTAGAAATTTACAGTAGCATCTTTTCTGCGCAGAATGTTAGAAAGCAATATAAATATTTATGTTCTTATACTACACATCTATTAATCAGCTTCTGGTAACTCGGGCGGCCGAAGGTTCGAGACATTCACCCCTTCTCATATGACAGAATTTCCCGACTCGTGAATAATTCAATTAAGCTTCAAGTTTTCATCACAGTCGAACTTAAATATAGACATAGAATAATCAGCATGTTTTTTTTTTTTGTTTTTTTATTTCTGTCTTGATTTGCAAGATATCCGATGTAAGATACATTTACAACAACGTTGCTGAGATCAGTTCAAAGCATGCCTATATTTTCAACAGAAACGTAACCTTTTACATGCTTAAGATATCTAATGGAATATATACCCTAAACATACTGTAGAATTTTTTAAGAGCCCAATGTGTTAGATTCAACATCGTTAAAGTATTGAATATACATGTCAAGGCTCTACAGTTCTAAAGGATAACAATCTAGTCTCTAGACAACACTTCCTGCTGTGCTTTTGTTAAAACACACTCATCATATTATCTTTATGGCAATAGGTTTATTAGAATCTATATATTGCATTATGGACTTGATAACTGACAGCATATTTTACCTCATACACGAATATCAAGGAATAAGATTAATATATTTCGGTTTTAAAATGCACTTAAGACTGGGAAACCATTTCTCAATGTTATAATCAGAAGGAAGTAAGATGTTTTAGCAGATGTTATTTTTATAATAGCAAAATTGGAAGGCCCTCGCTATGTTCTGTTAGGACACTAAACTGTGAGTCCTGTGTGTAATTGAATTTTGACAACAGAACATGTATACTGAAGTTATGGGCTTGTACAGAAATATGACCATATAATAAGCCGCACCATGAGAAAACCAACATAGTGCATTTGCATCCAGCATGGATCCAGACAAGCCTGCGCATCCGCGCAGTCTGGTCAGGATCCATTGCTGTTTGCTAATGGTTTCTCTAATTACAATAGGCTTTGAAAGCGAATAGCAAGGATCCTGACCAGACTGCGCAGATGCGCAGGCTAGTCTGGATACATGCTGGTCGCAAATGCACTATGTTTGTTTTCTCATGGTGCGGCTTATATATTTATTTCACCTTTAAATAATTAAACGCTACAACAGAAAATAACATATTTAGAGAAAAACAACAACATTGTTTTCACATCCCCAGAGACATATTAGTGAATACCAACTTTTCGTCATGAGGCATCTGCTCTTCCAGTCAATCTTATAAAAATTTAAACTTGATGGCAGAAGCTATCCGAAAGTATGTATGTGCTGTTACCACAGTACCAATTTATCAAAAAATATTTTTGTTTAGAAGTTTGTCTCAAATTGTGCTAATGATAACATTATGTATGGTTAACAGTTTGGATATCACAAACCACTTTCAACAGCTCATACTTTGCGAAGTAAATTTTGCCTTAAAAGCTAAACTGAATAATCAAATTATGTTTCAAAAAATGTCTGTAGGACTGTTCCTCTCTATCTTTAGATTATTCCCAAAGGAAACATCATGCATTATTTTAGGATAAACCAAACATGGCACGTTAATATAAAGTCAGATTATTTCTGCATGACTGTCCGGCGCCTCCAGGCTGAACTATACGGTCGCTGAATTTACGAAAAATTGATGGGAAACACTCATGATTTCCAAAAGATCACTACATGATACATTTTCGTTATTTCGATATTCTTTTTTATGCTTGATCGTGTTGTAGAAATTTGCTGTAGCATCTTTTGTGCGCAGAATATTAGAAAGCAATAGGATTTAACTAAAAAGTAACTTAACCGTGTATTTTTTGTTTCGTCACTAGCCTTTTACCTATACATTTCTTTATTCTTATGGTGCATTGGGTGCCTTGAAAGCTTTGTTGCCATGACAACCCAAATAATATTTATCGTAAGATATGGTAGTATTTGATTTATCCTTAAATTAGATAACTCAATAACAATGTACTAGTTTCTAGTTCCTATATGAACACTAGAAAAAACACAGATTTTCCAGTATTCTTTACTATCTATTGTGCAATAATTAAATCATGTCACTAATACAGGCCCATACATTTTAAACACTGCAGAATTCTTTTGAAGTGCCCACTGTGATAGATTCTCCATCGTTAAACTGTTGAATATACATACCAAGTTTGACATTACAGTTCAAAGTAATAACAATCTAGATGTTAATATATCTTTATTGAGAGAAAACACTTCCTGCTGTGCTCTAAATATGTTTAAAACACACGCAGCATGTTATCTTCATGACAATATTTCTATATAATAGACTTGTAAACCAACAGAATATTTTACTTCATACATGAATATCAAAGAATAAAATCAATACATTTCGTTTTTAAAATGCACTTAGACTGGGAATCCATTGCAATGTAAGGGAGATGTATTAGCAGATTCGCCTTGATTTTGTAACGCTTCCTTGTTACTTTGGAACATATATAGGGGATGAACGGAGAGGGTTTGCGCGTGGTTAACCCGTTAAAACTCCCATGTGGCGTACTGCCATCGACAGCGCTGTCGGTAAAATATTGGCCAGTTAGTGTTGTATTTAACTGTTGAATTTGAGGTAGGTTGGTATCATGAGTATCAGAGCTGGTATAAACTATTGTTACTGATGTACTAGTTGTACTGGTACGTAAGATGTTTCAAAGTTTTCTGATAACGGCATGCTAAGGCATGCCATACATATACCTTAACCAGTTATGTCATTTAGATTTAATTCATGAAAAAAGTAGAACTTTCCATTCTTACATTTACATTTTCGTGTCACTTTTTTTTTTAAAATTTAGATGTTTAAGAATTCAAGCAAATTTTCTAGTAAATTACATATATATATACCAAACTGTTCATTTTATCACACACAAAAAACCGCGGGATGATAACTTATTCATATAAAGTATAAACTGTAATTTGATTTTTCTCAATACACAATCTCTATCAAGAAGTCCGAGAAACGCCCAATCATCAATTACAGCATAATTGTATTCCAATATTATCGTCATATATTGCAGACATGAAGGAAAAGTTAAGTGTTCATATAATGACAAAAATATAACAAGGCGATTCCTAACGGACCAAATGACCGCAGTACTACAGTTTTTTTCTCTCTCTCTCTATCTCTCTCTGTAGCGTAATTGGACTGAACCGTTTATTATAAGACGCGATCTAGAAAACTGGTGGATAATCACTGTGCTGTTCAGAGAAATACATCATGAACTGAAATGCTAAAGTAATTCTCAAGGATGACCTATAATTCAAAAAATGTAATATGTTTAACTAATTACATTACGGTTTATTAAAAAAGACAAGATTTTCAAAATATACAATCCGCTTTGATCGACATACGCTGAGCGCATGTAAAGCTTGCTGGCCGTCAAGGTGCAAAATCAGTTTTCTAAAAATAATTTGAATTATTCCTATCTTTTTTTTTTAATATTATTTATTATATAGCAAACACAGTTCATGTGCAGCAACAGCATAATTCCGACTGACCAACTTGCTACATTTCTTATATTATCATGCTAATTCTAAGTCTAACCCGATCATAATGACAATGTGCGAGTGTAACCACATTCATAATGATTATTCCAGCTGAAAAATCTAGACAAACACAGTTATTAAAGTACTGAAAAAACACGATATATTTCCATGCACGGCGAACATACCGCAATGATTTTCAACTTCATTTTATAATATATTCATGCAGTTTGTATATTTTCCTGACTTGACTTATTCACGTGTACATTTGTTGAAAGCTCGTACATTTTAACTGAAAGCTGAAAAACAAACTTCTGACGTACATCACTGAAACGATCTTTTAGTTACACTATGAGACTTTCAAGGATTTACCTTCATGATATGTTTTGTAAAGAAAGGAATCAAACATCTATAATTTTCGTATAACACAACTGATGCATAAATATCAAGAGTGGCCCTTTTCGCGACACTGCACGTGCGACTGGACGTCATTCACAAAAAAAAACGAACAAAACGGCGTCTTTCAAAATGTCTTCGAAACAGGACACAAGAACTTCACAAAGAACTGTTTTTACATTGATTTCAGGCTGAATCCTGTTTTCTGACGAAAAAAACTGTAAAACTCAATCAAGAGAAAATATCAATCATACTGCATTTGCGAATATTCCAAATAAAAATCAGACACTGTGTCTAGTCAGAAGATGAAATATAATTTAATTTTAAATGTTAAAAAGACCAATAGCCTGGCATTTATTTTGATTTTCTGGAACTGACGGAAAGAAAACAATTTATAGTTGTAGCAAACTTATAGTTGTAGCAAGAAACTGTATAAACGGACATTTCAGGACTTGATTGTTATTTTCGTGCGTTTAGACAGGTATAAACCACACTGGGACTTCTTGCCAATCATGCAAGAATCGCTAAATTTTTAGACTCGTACTCTATATACCTCCTAAGCTTATCACGCTGGCATCGATTAATGCATGGTATGAATTAATCGATTTATATCTAAACCTCTTCTTCACAAAGAGTATCATTTATAATTTATATTAGTCTGACATAGAATGTATGCTTTTCTTTTACACTCATTCTTTTGGTAGTATGTATTACCTGATATCTTCCAACATGTATTCAAAAATACATTTATGTCACAAAATGCGCTGTCATAAATAACATTCATGAAATGTTCAGCTTACGTACGTACTTTTGCATTTTGCTATAAAAAGACTGTTTAGAGTGTAATCTTTAAACTTATGTATGTCTGTAACTAGAAACACACTGGTGTGAATACTCAATAAATAGCGAGTTATTTTGGTTTAAACAGTATTTGAGCCGTGCCATGGGAAAACCAACATAGTGGGTGTGCGACCAGCATGGATCCAGACCAGCCTGCGCATCCGCGCAGTCTGGTCAGCATCCATGCTGTTCGCTAACAGTTTCTCCAATTCCAATAGGCTTTAAAAGCGAACAGCATGGAGCCTGACCAGACTGCGCGGATGCGCAGGCTGGTCTGGATCCATGCTGGTCGCACACCCACTATGTTGGTTTTCCCATGGCACGGCTCATTTATTGATATTGTTACAATTATTACAGTTTTACAAATAAACAAACATAGAGGATTGAGTAGGAAGCTATAAGCTTTTTCTAGAAACTCTCTCCCTGATTTTAAACTCCTTGCTAAATATGTAGGTTTTTATCTATCTATTTTCCTCTTCCAATCGGTGATTTGCATTTCAATCATATTTTAGTACTCGATTCATTATATTTCGCACCGTAAGATTCAATAAACTTTATTCAATTTTCCATCATGTAACTAAATGATAAAAAAACAATAAAAGTATCCGCATGGTTTACAACATCAAAAAACGCTTGACGCGGTTTACAAGATGATATCATGTCCGTCTAGTTGTTTTTCTTATATTTACTAAGCAAAATACGAATAGAATAAAAAGAGGTTAATTAAAATGTCTTGTACAATCTTACAACACCACTGTCTGGACAAGCATCCAACATATTTTTTTTCGAATGGGTACTCGTTCAACGCCGATATTTTAATCTTAAATAACCTGATGCTATTGCATTCTGCCAAAGTAATGTTTCAGATTAAAAACAAGAGTACAGAAACATACCTTGTCTGAAACTCATTATTCCAGCTTTCTAAATCCCAAAACTAATGAACCTTACAGAAGTTGGCGATGAAATGTTTCTTTTTCTGACAGATTTAACACTTTCCGCTGTTAATCGGCTTTTTTTTTCAATGTAATACCTGTTTAGAGTATTTTCTCTCCGTTGCGACAGCGAGTAACGTTTGCAATTGTTAATTAATCACTTGTTAATTTACAAAGAAATAAGTACTGAAGTTTTAATTCTCACAAATACCGTCCTTATACCAACGTAACAACTGCCTCGTAGTTATGTAACGTGTGTCAATACTATTAATTTTACTATTAACATGCAATTGATTTTTATATCATAAGGCTTAGACCAGACTTTTGTACGGGTATGAGTATGTGTAGGATTATTTTCTTTAAATAGTGCAGTTTTACACATTTGTCCGTTTTCTTACGAAACATTTTAGACTTATATTTAAAGTTTAACGTGTTGCGAACAACTCAATTAAAGATTTTCGAACGATTTTCAACAAAAGTCGTGAAACATACACCAATGTGAAAAGAAATGACTGAATGTTTCAATTAGATATAACTGTTTACTTTGTATTGAAATAACCAATACGCGGATGCTTGCGGAATAAATAATGTTAGAATGATCTAATATCAGCTGGTAATTTGGAAAAAAAAAGCATTCCTAAGCAACCGGGCATCTGATATTCAATGGTAGCCGTTTACTACATTAATTATCATTTGTGTTATTTTATAAAAAATATTGCATCTTCTGTCGATAAAACATTACATAATTATAAATTTGATACTAGAACGAGATATCAATAGCCGTTAAAATTCTTGAAATAAAAGAGGCGATGTAGCTCATACGTTGAAACTCCAATAAATATCAAAGTACAAATGAAAAGCTATTTGAGGCAGACATATTTTTACATTTTGTTCAGTCTGAAATATAGCATACACGTATATGTCTAGAATTACATCTTGTGAGACAATGTCAGTTTGCTAATATTAAAAATAAAAGAAACTGTCAAGAATGTCAACATAATGATGGATGACGCCAATATTCCCAAGTGCAATACACAATACCGAGTCCTGATTTGTTAAATGTCAAAGCCATCACAACGCAGAAGTCTCATTAGTAAACATTGCATTCACTTCCACTTCATAGATTAAAGTTATTTCCAGCTGCCAGCCTTTCATAAATGCTAGGAAGCTCTTTACTACATATACGTAAGTATAACAGTCGTTTTCCTTGCCTGTTTACTCTGAAAAATAAATTGAAATTATCCACTGTTGCATTTTAATTGGAATATCAATATCTGCTTGCACTAATAGTTTTCTTTGAACAAAATAAGATGTCAACCGGTTCTGTTTAAAACTTGTTCCTGTTAAACATGTTTGAATCCAATCATGTCATTCATAAGTACAGATATAACAAACATGGATGTGTCTTTGTAATATGTAATTCCTCACTTTCGTCATTAGTTTGACCTTGGCCCTATGGCAGAGTAAATGCAACAGTGACTTGTTCATTCAACATTATAAATGGTACTAGACCTACGCTTTAGCCCACTGCACCAAAGTGGAACTTTCAAAGTGTTCAGATTGATCATGTTATTCAGCGGAAACAATTTTCTATTTTAAGTAACAATGAGCTTAACCCGACTGGCATCCCAAATATATTCCAACCACTGCCTTTGATAAAAAGTTACATTAACACAAACAATGTCTGGCAACTAAAGAAATTGAGCATAAACCATTTTGTTCGTTTATTTTAATTGTTTTGTTTTTTTATATAAGCTTGTTAAACATCAAGTTTGGTGACCATAAGCCAGTCCTAACTAAAGTTATAAACTGGAAACCATCTTTTTGATGATAACAGATGAAAACAATCCATTTGTATTAGCTGTGACCATAACCTTGACATAATGGCATTAAAATGAGTTTTTATCATAATAAAAAGTTAAGTTAGTTGCTTGGTGGTATTTGAACCGCAACTAATCCGTTCCACAGCACTGCGCCACGCTAGAATTCTCTAAAAATACTTATTAAATCAGTTATACTGACCTTAAACCTGACCCCGCTGACAAAATATACAATCCCAACCTTGTTTTTTCCATCAGCTATTTATATGCCAAGTTTAATTTAAATCCATTAATCCAAACATAAGTTACTGAGCTGAAATTGGTGTCTGATACTTCAAGTAGAAGTGACCTTGACTGCATTTTCACTAATCCCAACTCATTCCCAACCTTGATCGTACTATAAGCTACCTATAGGCCAAGTTTCATTTCAATATCTCGACCTGAACCAGAGTTATTGAACGGTAACAAACCGAATCTTGACGCCTCCCAGTATGTGATACTAAATGCACGTCAAGAAACTTGTCATCAATTCAGTGCGACGAAAGAATATTATGAAATCATATACTTTGATATTCCTTTATGTAGATATTTTTGCTATTTAAATTTGAAATAACTCAAAAATGCGCTATTTTCATTATAAATATAAGTGAAAAAGATAGCATTTTGTAATTACGTGTATTTTCTAAAAAGATAGTACAACTGCTGCGACATGAATTAATCAAAGTCATAAATAATTTTGAACAATATTGTTATTGTAATCTAAAACAAAATTATCTACTTTGTTTTCTTTTCGATTTTTATCCCGACTTACCCATCTTCTTCTATTTTGTATTTAGATTATTCCGATAAGCGTAAATACAGTTTTATAAATCATTCAAATGACTTGTTATATCTAATATAGTTTACAAATTTCTTATAGAACCAAATACTTCCAATTTATATCCTTAGGTGTTTGGGGGTAACACACAATGAATTTCTTAAAGATATCAGGAAAATATTGATTTCAGGCGAAAAAAAAATGCAGTTGAACTGTAAACTTTTAAGTGATTAAAGTTTTGGGGGTAACATACAATGAATTTCTAAAAAAGAGTAGGAAAAATCAATATTGATTTCTTCAGGCGAAAAATATCATATTGTCATCGCCTGTCTCGTTTTTGCTATCTTGTGAATAACCTTTACACTATAAAATTCAATGTACTCTCGAGATACTGGTGACGGTTCACATAAACCACGTAACCAGTGAACTGTTACGTTTTTAAATATTTTTCTACTTGCCTTTCATCATTTGAATTAAAACTTGATAGAACTAGTGCTGTAGTATTAATTCAAACTTTCCTGATATATTGTCTTGTCGCCGCTGAGACGGTTAAAATGTGTTTCTTTCCCGAATGTTTATTCTTTCAAATATACCTAACCTTTAAACAAACTTATCTTGAAAATAAAATAGTATGTGTCTCTTTGACAGTGCTGTAGCACTTATACAAACAAAAGCACAATAAGCGAAAAAGCCAATTTAAAGCATGTGCTGTAAATACAAAATAATCACATTTTCAGAGTAATCTTGCTCCTTTGGGATTTTCAATGCCGTAACTTGCTTTATGATGGACTGATAAAACAAGTAATTGTGACAGAAAGATTTCCCTGTGCATATTGCAGAACGATTATTCCTTGATAGATAGATGCACGCTTTGACTGACTTATAACTGATTTCTCTTGCAGATTCAGAAAAGTTTAAGAGTTTTATGTTCGTAGCCTCTCGTGTAAAATCTGATAAAACAGGTACTTTACAAAAAAGATAATAAGCAACAGCAACAGTTTTTTTAACATCACGAAAATGTAAATATTTTATCTAACTGCATGCACTATCTTGCAGTTTATTTATTACTCAAAGAACTCGTTTACAGGTATGTGAATATTATTTCCATATTATTTGGACCCAGTTGTCTACCATAACCCAAACTGCCATATATTTTGCACTAAACAAATTGAACCTTTGGTCAAAATATTTTGTAGTCGGTCCTTGCCGGTGCTCACATCTAAAATATTCTCATGCGTTCCATATACGGCAAAACTTTGCTTTTTAAACAATATGACTCGGTATAGAAAGCAATCTTTGTGGTAGGAAACAATACACCAACTTTATAGTTAAATATCCATTTGCACAATTTTCATTTCGTACATGCTATGCAAAGCTGGGTGAAATTATCCTTTAAACTGAAAGAAAAGGGAAAAGTATCATTCCGAAATCATATGGGGAAAAGTACGTCAACAATACAACAAAACTTCTGAATATATTTGTATTTAAAGAAAAATGAAGATTTTGTGGCGTCAAGACGAAACAAACGATTAACATTATTAATGAAGCTTTAAACCCTCGATATAGATAACCAGTTCCCCTAACTGTAACAATTCATTTCAAAAATTAATATTATCAGATATAAGGACGAAACCGAGAGCTTTTAAGACATGTATCTAAACACTGATAAACGACAAATACGGTTTATTTTCGAAACGCAAATTGTCAGCCGCTTGCAGTGTTTTTTTTTCAGGTTGAACTTAGTTATTAACTTTTGGGCAAAATTTAGGTTTATTTATAGAGAGACAAATTAAAATTTATATCATGAATGTCTGCTATTAAAATAATAATATTGGCATAGGCGGGTACAAAGTTTGGAACTATTGGGTTGCTGGTTTTATACTTGAAAAGCTTTTCTGTTTTGTTTCTCCGGAACGTATTAGGCCTAAAAATGGTTTGTTTCCAGTATCCCGACCTATTGTTAAGGCCTTAAGCAGAAATACGTCAACGGTGCACTTTGGTTAATAGATCTGCATGATTAAAATTGACGTATCAGCTGCTCTAATATATTATATCGGGTATGTAAGAAACATTTCAAAATAAACATATTAGTCAATTCAGCCAAATCGAATTGGGCAGCGTCAAAAACAAAATGCAAAAGGAAGTGTACATTTCAAAGTCTAAAAAAACTTTTGTAATACACCCAGACTTAGCTTTTAGAAAAAATATATAGATGCAAATATAGATTAAAACTAAATTGGAACATTTTTTTCTTACATTGCGGGGTTAAAAACCTAAAAAAAAGTCAATTTTGCATTTTAAATTCAAATCCTATTACATTAATGGCCTCATATTAAGTTAATGTTAGAAGATAATTTGAGCCGTGCCATGAGAAAACCAACATAGTGGTTTTGCGACCAGCATGGATCCAGACCAGTCTGCGCATCCCCACAGTCTGGTCAGAATCCATGCTGTTCGCTAACAGTTTCTCTAATTGCAATAGGCTTTGAAAGCGAACAGCATGGATCCTGTCCAGCCTGTTGCGGATCCAAATTGGTCGCAAAGCCACTATGTTGGTTTTCTCATGGCGCGGCTCGTTTCGTTTATTAGCTAAATAAACCAATTCTGTGTTTACATTCTTGAGAGATTTTGTAATCATACAAGTTTTTATTTGATTTTCATACATTTTCGTTCAGTTCTCCTGCGAATAAGATTGACAGAATACAGAGAAACAATATAATGTTGTAACCTTTAGGACTACCTATAGCTTTAAACTATGTATATATATATCAACACCGACTGGGTCCGAACTTGTAACGGTGACATATGAGAGACAGACAGAATCCATAACGACTCTATTATGTAAATGTTGTAAGATATTATAAGAAACAAATTACTTATAGAAAACAAATTAAATTTAACTTAATCGAAAGCACAGACACGACTTTAGAATGTGAGCATTTCTCCAACCAGCAGGGTCAATGCAAATGCAATTATCAAGCTCTGAGCAACATTCAAGACTTAGTATATTTATTACCAAATAAATTGAATTTAGGTTCCCCTGAAGAAATTTACAGACAGATACATCAATGTATCATCATGGGAAAACAAAATATATTGGTGTGTAGTGATAACAAAACAAAGGCTCACACAAGACTATAAGAGTTAAACTACAATTCTTGCATGAAAACTACTTTTTTCACTTGATCCACCACTATATTAACGGGAGAAAAATCGTGTACAAGTCAAACAAAGCAATTCACGTGTTGTTAAAACATGATTTTTATTTTTGAAATGCTTTCCCAGGGACGTATATGTATTTCTGCGCAGACTCACGTCTGGTATCTGCGTCTTGCTTCTGTCATACAAGATGCAATCTAATCCATAGAATGTTTTGCTTTATCAGTTACCAACGAAAAATGCACTGCCCCCAACAATATTCGTACTTATTTCTCCCCTTCTACTACAAAAAGAAGGATAAATATCAAACACTAAGTTTTAGAAATCAGCGTCGGTCTAGTTTGTACGGTGGCATAGAGGGGACATAGAAAATATTTTATTTATCACGTGCACACGTGTAAGCTAACACGTTCGCACGTGATAGCTATCACGTTTGCACAGGAAATATTTTATTTATCACGTGCGCACATGATAGCTATCACGTTCACATAGGAAATATTTTATCTATCACGTGCGCACGTGGTAGCTAACACGTGCGAACGTGATAGCGCACGTGATAAATAAAATATTTCCTATGTCCCCTCTATGCCACCGTAAGTTTGTGTAGATAACGTGACTATTTAAGAATCGCGTGTAACCTGTGCGATTTTTTTGTTTTTCGGAATCATATTAATGATTTTGGTATCAGTCGGTATATTTTTATTTAATTTCTCGAGGAATTTATATAAAAACGTTTGAAAGCTTGTTACTACATTCGTACTCACCCTTACTCGATATGTGTTCGTACTCAAAATAAGTCGAATGTAAAGTTATTATTGTTGAAATTGTGCTCCTGTTTAACAATTTTATAAGAAATGAAAAATTATTGGTAATGTCATGTTTGTAATAACGAGATATTTAAAAAAATCGTTTAAAAACCTTCAGTATGTGCTTTTGATAGTGTTGTTGATTTCTGGGCCCTGGTTATGGATTACCGTTTCCAAGAACAACAGAATGGTAATTAAAATGATATGAAATCAATACATTTAGTCGTCGTGTAATGTTTTTCATGCAAGAACAGCGACAATACACGTTTGTTTTGTGTATAAATACACATTTTGTTTTGTGTATTTCCTTTTGCAGAAGCCCGCGGGAATGTTTGTGACCGAGATATTCCCGCAGGCTTCTGCAAAAGGAAATACACTAAACAAACGTGTATTTTCCCTACAATGTAGCTTAGCACGCTGTGGTTTTGGAAAGCATTGGGAAATGCATGGCCGAAGAATTTCAAATGAAATGTCTTAAACACTAGTACTGTAATAGTTAAGCTAGAACTTTAAATATATATTCACGTGTTTCTCTATTATATTTTCAGGTAGATTGAATTTAAATACTTAAAATTTAGTTTTCCTAACGTCCGGCTAAGTATGTTAAAACTAAGGATTTCAATGAAATCAAAAATATTAAGCGAAGTAAAACGAATAATGCAGAATTACATCTTTGTACCAAACTACATGAAAAGTTAGTACTATTAGAAACCGTGATTTTGAAATAAACGAATATTCTAATTTAAAGATTACTTATGATTTGATAATTCATAATGATTTTTTCCAGTAATCATAACTTGAAATTGCTAATGAAACCGTTTTATGCGATTTGCAATACTAACAATTTTTTTTCTATATTATTACACAAGCTTCTGAATTTTGCGAAACTAGTATAAGTTTCTGTATTATTAGAATATATAGGCCTAGAGCTGGAAGGTGAAACCCCCCCCCCCCCCCCCCCCCCTAGGGATTTTTGTAGACCCCATTATTTTTGAAGCCCCTTGTATGTAGATCATATTTTTGAATTCTGCCATCTGGCGAGTTACAGCCTGTTATCTACGTTACCTTAA
The DNA here is from genome assembly GCF_021730395.1 of Mercenaria mercenaria. NCBI lineage: Eukaryota > Metazoa > Mollusca > Bivalvia > Venerida > Veneridae > Mercenaria > Mercenaria mercenaria. The sequence goes on from NC_069369.1 coordinate 55,398,922, forward strand.
CAATTATTTAATAAATGATACAACTGGAATGTGGTGATTTATATGATTGAAGCAACCAAAATGATCAGCAAGTGGGTTTAGTAATATGCAAAATATGCTGTTGTCAATGTTCCGGCTTAGTTTTGTTCTCTAAATCGTTCATTTCTTTTTGTAATTTACGTTACCATTCTGTTTTATAAAAATACGCGTATCAATTAATTCAATGGGTTTAATTGTCATAAAATATCAGATATGTCTAAAGTGTAGTATTTTCAGATACACATTCCGTTAGTATTTAAGAATGATCGTTTAACAGTTTTAAGAACAAGTACGTTACCATCATTATATACTTATATACGTTACTAAAATTCGCGATATATTATTTTCATTTCTCAGTCAATAAATTGTTTATGTTATTCTTATAATGATGTTCAAACTTAGATAATGCAAGTATCTTATCAAGTTCAAACTAGTTTGATATAAAAATACATATAGCCCAGCACTGACATTGTAACCTACGTTACGATACGTTAGTGAATGTATATTTTAGTAATTGAAAAATACACGCTTACAACCACTTATCTGTTTAACCAAATAAATTCACATAAACCAAAATTGAGAAACAAGTAAGTTGCGGGATTAAGTCACCTAAGTCATTATAATGACTGTCTGTTTCGTATATGCTGTCAATTATGTTGGTCATCTCTACTTCTTCATTATCATCGTCAGAGTCACATGTTGCTGTTGTGTCACAAATAATTTCAGCTAGTTCTTGAAGTACTATATTATCTGAACACCAGTCATATGCCAAAAAAATTTCTGATCCAAATTTCTATCCACTTTCATCTACTATCTGTTATGTGCATTCTAAGTGACATGGCACAGTGGAAATAGACTCATGTCCATACCATTATATGTACTCGGGACATTGCCAGCACGTACTTGATACTTTGCAAAAAAACATGTCATATATAAGTTTGTTGATGTAATTGTATTCTTCAATCCATAGATTGCGCAAACAATATTTTTGATGCTGTTAAAGAGGTCATCAGATCAGTGATGTGTATGAACTACTTCTGCTAATGCTGCAACATACATCTGTTTTTTCTCTACTAATTTGAGCGGTGCTACTTTCCCTATTCGAGCACCGATTATGTCAACCAGGCAGATGGCGTATTGCAGGCAAAATTGAGCAGATTCTTTGCCCTCTGCTTATAAAGATGTTGTGAGCATTTAAATGGCGTCTTTTATTGCCTGTTCCAGTGTAAAATAAAACAGTATTTTGTGTTTTTGAAGATATCACCAATAACACAAACGCGTCTATCTGGGGATCTAACTTTGATTGAGCTTGAACTTTGTTCCCATCTTCACTTGTGAGTAAATAACACTTTTCACCATTAACAAAATGCAGTTGTCTTCTCTTCATCTTTAGTGCATATGAATCACATTTTCCTTGTTCGAAAATTAGTCTGATCACTGTGTTTTGTTTTCACCATTTGATATAAATGCTTTTCAGTCATGATGACTGTAAGTGTCAGTTACAAAATCGACTTGAGCTATCTTAGGTAGTTTACTGAACACAGCTTCGGCTCCGTCGTGGAATGTTGCAGGGATGATTACTAAGTTTTGCAGCAGGGGCGTTACTATCAATCAACAAAACAATGTCATCTTTTTGAATAGCTGCAGCCATAGTGAAGTAGTTTTGACGAGTCTGTTTTCATTGCCATTCCAGTTGCAGTAGCTATAACTGCCAGGTGACAGGTCCTACAGGAAAAGAAAGTGTCAATTCTAGATCTATGTTGTGCTGAACAGCCAAAGGTACCAACTGTTCATATATTTTACGTTCTGCTCTTATCTGTTACAGTAGTATTTTGTTTTGAGAAGTGGTTACTTTTCTTTTTACTTCAGCTGTGGAAAATATTTTAAGTTTTCTTCTCTTCGTGGGGTCTTGAAAAGGAACTGATTTTTCAATCAATTTCATCTTTGTTGTTGTTTTTTTTCAGCCTGGAATGGGTTTGTAAAAGATTCTATGCCATCATAACCCTGTTAACTTCCTCTTCACTCTTGCCTTCCTGAGCAGGTTATACTTCTTTGTGGTTGGAATGTCTTCTCTATGTATGTCTGCATTCTGAAGTGTTGCTTCAACATACCTTGCTCTGTAATGACGAGTCATGCGCCAGTGGAATTATACAGCATAGTTTCTACTGAAACCAAGTGTGCCAACATCAGACTTTTCATGTCTGTTAATTGTCTGCTCTGTAGTAATATCTACAGCATTTCTCAATGCCGGTATAGAAGACCTAGATAAACTTAAATCATTACTTCGGGGTAGCTCTTTTGCACTTGGATCAATATTCATCAATGTCAACAGGTAAACAAAGGGGTAGCGAGCATAATTATTGTGGTCAAATGCGAAGAACAAACAGCACAGTTTGTACAGAGATGCTATATGTAAATCAAGAGCATTGATCTGTGTTGCTTTGATGAGCATCAATATCATGTGAATTAGGTCTACATGCATTGACCAAAATTGAGCAGTTTGGTCACTTTTACCCTTTCTGATTTCTGATTTGAACTGCTCATGCCTATTGAAATACTCTTCAAAGTCAGGAGATTTATTATTTCAAACACCTTTTCTTTGCATTGACTTTCAGTCCATTTCTTTAATATTAGTGCCTTCTGAAATGCTTTCCTTGCGGGGTTCTGTCTCTTCAAACTCGCATAGAAGCAAACACTCAAGAGCTTCCATGACAGTCCTGTGTTCATTTAGGGCATGGGTGTAGCGTTTACCTGGTAATACTGTATCAAGTGAACCACTAGGACAAATTCCTGATTCTATTACAAAATCTGCAAGACCATAGCCCTTCATTAATTTTCCTACTGGCCCAAATGTAGAGCAGATTGAATGTGTGAAATACACCCATTCTAACAATTATGTTACCGAATCCATCTCTAGACTGCAGAACCAAAAAATATGCCTTCTTAGCAACAGCCGAGTCACCTGTCACTATAGTATATTTCTGACCAACTTCATTACTTGCATCTAATAATGTTTTTAACTTAGGCTGGACTATAACATTATAATGGATTGAATAAGTCGAAGGTGCCATATAGATTAAAAAAGTTTGAGCACTCACTCTCTGCAAATCAGTTCACACATTTGTAATTTATTTCATTTTAAAATCTTTTCATTTCCTTTCATTTTCAACTCAATGAAATCAGTTTCATTTCACATGAAAAATGTTTTTTGTTGTTGTTGTTTTTTTTTTTGTGTGTGTGTTTTTTTTTTGTTAATCTTGATGGTGACTTCATCTTGAAGAAAATTATATATAATGATTAGTAATTTTCGATTTATAACTTGTGATATATTTATGTTTTAAAATATATAATAACATTTATAAAATTTGTACATGTCACATATCTGTTTAAACAAAATATTTTACCACATCCCAAATATTTTTCGACTTTTTTAAAAATAATAATTACTATAAATTTCAAACTCATATTGTCAACATTATATTATTTCATCTTCTTTGCTATACATTACTGCTTATTTTTCCTTAAAAATTAAAAATATTTAACAATCGATATAATTATGTCAAGCTCTTATCTGTTATAACCACTACCTCTTTTTATAACACTTTAGAAATAGACACTTTAAATAAAATAGAACATCACGTAGTCATATTTTCTATTTTCATTATAATTTTGGTAACGTACATTTGATAACGTAAAGCACATGCTTATAAGTATCAATTTTACCTGCAAAATATATATATCTGTATATTCTGTCTTTATATATTGATATATTGTGAGCTAGTAAACCATTTATGGCTAACTGTAGTGCCAGTCAGTATTTTCAAGAAATGATTAATGGTAACGTATAAAGTGGGCTGTAACGTAAAAAGAACCCGACTGCCACGTGACAGAATTTCTGGAATGATAGCTCATATTATATGCTTTAAGAAAATCATAGCGTAGAAATATCCTTAGAGGGGGGGGGGGGGGGGATGGGGGGTTATTGTCAGCTCAAGGTCAAATATGTTACTCTATGCATGTCGAAAACGATTTATTATTCATATAATTAAACACATGGGGCACAAGTTATATATGTTGTAACTGTTTTGGTACTTACTTTAGATACGTGCGAACAATTTTTAAACAATAAAATGTTGTTAAATGAAAAGGAATGATGTTATTCGTCAGTATAACAGTCATTTCATACATCTTTAAGTGCAAAACGCTCCATCTCATAATAAAATGTTATCGTAATTATATAGCCACAATGACGGAAAACTATCAACATGTTTATTATTGCGTGTATGTTTCTGCAGAAAGAATACTGACTGCAGTTAATATGACACTGTAAACACATTTTGTAAACTGAAACAAAATAGTATATTTTGCAAATTGTATTTCATTTCTTAGACAACCTTTTAAAGTTCTACAGTCGTCACTGTCAAATTTAAAAGTTAGAGTAACTAAGTATGATAGGCAGGTAACAAGTCAAAATACATTTTTGTGTCAATATATCAATAATAAGCTTTTTATTTTTTTATTTACTATGCCTACTTATATATATATATATATATATATATATATATGTTTACTCATTTATCTAACTCTTTTATACTTGTTTCAGTTATATACAGAGAATAACAGGCTACTGTCTTTTGATATAAATTGTATATGGGCTGGAAGCGTGAGGTTCCGTTGATACATGTATGAGCTAGTCAAATCATATTATCAGATCATCTACTTGATAAGAAAAAGTATCAACCAAAAGTTATATGGCCGTTTGTTTGATAAAAAGGTTAGAAACATTATATCAAAATGTACCAGGAAATGTAATGATTTGAGACATGATGATTAATGATGTCCATATTTCCAAGTGTAACTCGCAGTTCCGGACAAGAGATGGAAATGTAAAATGTCAACAACATCCAGCGAAAGACAAAAAATAGTTCCACAGGGCTCCAGATAAGATGCGTGTTAGCGTAAATTACGTATAGAAATAATGCAAATACGCATGTCTAATAATTTCTAAGCGTATAAAAACGTATATAAAATTACAGAAACGCACACAATGCTTTTTCAAAAACAAAATCTGAATCGTCTGGATGCGTTAGGTAACATAGCCGATCAGCCTTAATTCTCCCACATTGAACGTAAACACGCATCGTATGATTTCTATAAACTTTGCGTGGGTTGAATTTTGCAGTCAGTAAACGGATAAATTATCGGAAGAAGAAGCTCTAACTGGTTTGTTTAGTTACTACTGATATTAAAAATGATTTTAATTCTTATTGTTCGAGAAATAAACAAATCGGCGAAACATTAAATTGTATTTTCTTGTAGTTTTTGAAATCGAAAGTAGATCGTCTATGTTTGGCTGCTTTCACGAAACGAAACAACTTTTTTATGAAAAGATTTAAATAAGAGGTAATTTAACCATAAACTTCAATGTCAGATACTGCCAATTGCTGCTAAATGTCTTCGTATCATCACAATTTGTAAAATATATTGTTGAAACTGGAAAAGTGTAATCGTATCCGGATATAATATTTAGGGTAAATATCGAGCTGTGTTATGAAATTTTAAGAAAAAAACTAAAAACAAACTGAAACTGGTAGACTATACTGTCAGTACATCAAACATTAGCCGACTCAGGCCCTTCAGGCCTTTGATTTCATTAGCTATTTAACTTAGCTTAAATCATATTTTATAAAATCATTTGTATTGTGCCATTTTCATCAAATATCAATTTACTTTTCTAGGTATATCCGTACTTACTCATTTTGTTTTAAATGTCCCGCTTTTTATTTTACACAAATGGTTAATATGTCAGAAAATGCCAGTCTTTTAACCATTTTTAAATACCATATACTTGTCTGGCAACAATGTACCTATATTATATAGGTCCATTACACACAGTTTATTTCCTTATACTTTTTTCGTGTTAATTCACAATATATGATCGAAACAAATCAATAGAGACTCGAAGAGTCAAGTAAGATATGTTTTACTTATCTTTGAACTACGAATATATTCTATGCCAGTTTACACAAAAATGTTTGCTAATGATGTATACAGTTAATGTTTGCTCAATTTAACTTCAATGCTTTTGATCTGCTAAAGAAATAAATACGTACAGGTTTCACGAACCATTTATTTACAAACGCATCTAATTTCTTCGAATTACTATACCATACCAAAATGTGGCACTTGACTTTCTTTAATAAAATATATCATATATCAATCCGAATACTATTTACATTTTATGACACATAAGACATGGTTCTGTTCCATTTTACCTTTATCCCCGGCGACGGCAGCATCATCTTCAGCTACTTTAGAATAAACTTCATATATCAACCACTTATACTCATACAGCTGTAAGCGATATTTATATACATCACCCTGACATGTACACCTTCTCCAACATCAACTTTCAGACGCACTAGTCTAAGAGAACAAGCGTCTTGTCGTCTAAAGGTGATACTAAATAGCGATAAATATAACAGAAACAAGATTCCAATGTAGAGTCGTAAAATTTCTTGTACCAACTTAGACTATAATATTGAAATGCACATCGCTTTTTAGAGGGCTTTCATATATCTAATTGCGTTTGGGAAATGATAAAACTAGAATATTGTTAATCGTATTTGTTGAGGTTTCAAACCGTGTTTTACATGGCTATACTACACCAGTCGCATAGAGAAATGACGTTAACTAAAAAAAAACGAATAGGTTATATATATCACTCAAGAATGTTACATACTGAAATACTGTTGAAAAACGGCGTTAAACCCAAAACAAACAAACAAACAAACAAGAATGTTACAATTTTACTATTCTATTTCAAATGTGAAATTTCAACAACACTTCATATGTTTCATTAGGGAATAATTTAAGGAATAAAAGACTAACTACAAATAGATCTAATTAGATTTTTGTTAAAGAGTATAGTTTAATGTTTTTTGTCTAAAGTTCCGTAATTACTTCCTCCACCTCTCACCTCGTAGTTTTTCTAGGTTAAATCAGGATTTGTGAATAGCTACATGTAATAGTGTACTTTATTATGAACGTTAGCCTAATCTATCTCAAACCCATGTGTAATATGATTCTTTATTAGACAGTTGTATGTCTAATCAGACTTTTAGATTAAATATATGGTCTCTTGCAGGTATATAATATTACACAGTTTATGTTTATGCTAAAAACATTTACAGCAGACTGAGTATCATTCATATTTCACTAATATTGTCATACATAGAAATGTAGTGACTTTTAGAAACTATTGCATAACTGTCACAGTATTTGTCTTCTTTTATGGGTGTTGATGAATTTACTTTGTCGGCCCTAGACAACTGGATCTTGAAGTACTGCATACTTATATTGTTGGTAAACCTTATTATCCTATAAGGTTAATCTGTGCCACCAATTGTTTTGATTTTAATTTTGTACATGTCATCGGTATCATTTAGTAAATAAAACGAAAATTCACAACCGTTACGGCTTATCATTTTTAGGTTATGAAAGAGCACTTCGAATGCATAGTTTAAATTAGTTCTTTTTGATAAAATGACATTTTCTAACATCACTTCAAGTATTTATTCTTCCGTTGAAACATAAAATTTATTAAATATCGATTAATATCGTTCCTGAAATGATTGAGGACACTAATTCGTTTATATTTCCATGGCTAGTGGCCACACTAGTAGGCACTAATCCGCAACGATCGATGTTCTCCGCTGATATAGAAGATATTAAAAAGCGAAAAAGTAATACAATGAGGGTCAATTGAATTTGAAATACGGGTAGCCTTTTTTTAGGTAGCTTGCTACTTGAAATATGTCACATGTATGTCAACAGGAAGAGCTTCCAAACAAAAACAATTACGCCTTATGCGTGTGGTTTATGATATACTTTGATAAAGACGTATGACTGATTGTAATCGCACTGTGAGCCATTGTTTCAACTCAGTGTAGTTACTTTTAAAGACAAAACATATTCAAAAAGGACATGTTATTTACAGTAATTTTAAAACTTTGTTTTATAGCCTGAAGTATTGGCAACTAATGATTTGCATGGTAAAACTGCAGCTTGTAACGAAGAAGTTGCAAACCAAAAACATTAGCGTCAATGAGAGCTAAATGCATAAAAGAAAAATTAAATCACCAGACATGTTTTGCCATTCATAAAAATAATGCTTGATTCAATTATGCATGTAGCTCTCCTGCGCTCATCTTACGAAAGCTACCACTAGCTAACATTATTTGGAATTGCAGTTGGATTCCTGAACTTTATTGCATGTTTTTCATCGAATTATCAAATTATTAGTGTGAAATACAGCTTTTACTTTCGCAGTAAATTATGTAATTTATCAAATATATATTTTTCACAGGTAAGACACTATAACAAGGTTAAAGGCTTTAGTCAAAACACGAAATAACAAGCAAATTTGTCTGCTTTAAATGTAGGATCAAAATACATGTAACTTACACTCATGACCACCATATCTTATATTTTCACTCGTGGCTATGCCATTCGTGAAAATATTGCACCTGGAGTTCACGAGTGAAAAATATTTCGATCTTACACTGTAGATTTTAATTTTGCACACGTCATCGGTATCATTTAGTGAATAAAACGAAAATACACTACAGCTCATTATATTAAAGGTTTCGAATAAGGACTTCGAATGCACAGCTTAATTTAAAAATAGTTCCTTTTGATAAAATGATATTTTCTAATATCACTTCAAATGAAAATACATATTTTATTATTCCATTGTTACATAAAAGATAATAAATATCGATTCAGTTATAGCCTTCCTTAAAATAACTGAGGACACTAACTCGTTCATATTTCCGTGGCTAGTGGCCAAACTATATATAGCAGGCACCTAATCCGCAACGATGTTCTACTATCCGCTAGTATAAAAAACACGGTGTGTCTCGAGGAACAAGATATTAAAAAGCGACAAAGTAACATAATGATGGTCAGTTGAATTAGAAAGTGTTATCTGCCCTTGAAAACAGCATTTTAAGGGAAAATGACGTTTTCAAGGGCAGATATCTCTTTTTCAATACCGGTGAACTATGATTTTTATTGCAGATTTTTGTTTCTTAGATGATTGTCCTTCAATATCCAAAGTTTGAAGAAATTCTGTTATTGGGAAAATTTTTCGCCCCAAATTCTAGCATACGTCCTTAAGATATGTCACATGTATACGTTTATGTGTTATTGAAATTCAAGATGCCTGGAAACATATTACAATATGATTGATAAAAATATTTCGTTTGATGATGCGGGCGTCTAGGTCGGGAAATGTGCTGGCCAAACGCCAAGAACAAGATTAAGATTCGTGCTTAATAATAAATCTAGAAACAATTTATATGTCTGACGCTTTTCTTTATCCTCTAATATTTACAACTGCACTGCCGCATCTGTATGAAATAAGCAACCTGTTAAGAGTTAATGACAACAGTAAGAGATTTCCAACTGAGTAAAGACGCCCTACGCGTGCGGTTTATAATAATTATACAAATGTACGTTGCTGAAGACGCATGACTGATTGTAATTACACCACTTTATGAAAATCGAAAAGCGTTTGCAAAGTTTTACTCGATGTACATGTAAACTGCCTTAATTATGTATTATAATATCTATATCAGTAACGCGATGTACACTTATTTCCTGTGTGGTGGTATTGGTAAAGATGGCGGAAAAGTTTTATTGCCGTGGCGGCCCGGATTCGATTCCCGACGCAAGTATCTTTTTTTTTTTTTTATTGATTTGGCATTTTCAAGATAGTTTAGAGACAAAAACTCATATTCTAATGTTCATGATATGACCAAACTTCAATTTGAAAGAAAAATCATTTTAGCGAAAATCTGGAGGTCATCGCCTTTAAACCAATAAACTTGAAAACCCCGGTTTGGAAGAATGCCAAAAAATATTCCCGATTCCGTGCCTAATCAATATGAAAATAACTTGTGTTTCTTCTTGTAAACATCCATTTTTCTGTTATTCATTCTTTGATTTTTCAACTTTATGCCATAGGTAAACTTCTAAAATCGTTTACAAACGTAAGAAGTAATAGGTGTTCCAGTTCCATCAAAAAAAAGTGTAAATATACATTTCAATGCGTGCTGTAAAAACATTGCAACTACTTTGGATATCATAATCTCTGTATAAAACCTCAGTTCTTTGTGACAGAAATATACTGTCCTCTCCTATTTTGTATTTGTTCCCGGCGGCAGCACGCCAGCTAAAAATATATAAATACAACCTAACATTAACGAAGCCACTTAGCCAGCTGCAGTTGATCCATCTGGAAACTACAATCGGCAAAAATAAATTACCACAGATACATTTTTTCTAGGAAAATAATAAAATAATACCATCACTTACAGCTGCAACGTAAGGCTCCAACAACATCAGCAATAGCAGCTGCGAAGATGTATTTATATTATGCTAGTCTCAGATTAGTCAAATGTGATATCAAACTGCGATACAAAGTATTCGTATTAAGTTTCCAATGAGCAGTTTTATATTTACAATATCTTGTTCTGCAAGAAAATAGCGTATCCGGTTTTTGAAGATATGTCGTGTTTGGACCTTTTCAAAAAATTTATTAGGTTTATATTATACAATTATCGACTTTTTCATAGGTTGATATCAGGATTTATCAACCCGAAAAGAGTTCGGCTCGGTGAATATAACTTTTTGAGGGTTGATAAATCTTGATATCAACCTATGAAAAAGTCGATAATTGTTTTATTACATGAATAAATGTAAAGTCAGTCTTGTTATTACAATTGTAACTTTGATAAAGAAATAAGGAATAAATTTAGACCAAATCAGGTTGATATTGGTTTTCCAAGCACCTACATCAATCTGTTTTTATTTTCGTATTATTTATAACCCAAGGTAAGTTGATATGATATGTACTCATTAGTTTTCGAACCGTTTTCAGCCAATCAGAGAAACAATAGAATACAGTCATGTAATAAATATCATTTAAAAGTAAAGAATGTAAACGCAAATTTAAGACATATTTTTAGCTTTCTCCGAAAAGCAAATATTTTTTGCTACTATTTCCGATGGTAAAAACAATAATGTAAACTAAAACAAAATGCGTTTTATGTTCCTTTTATACGAGTTTATATGAAGTTGATTTTAATGTTTATGTCAGATTATTTAAAGTACAATATGTAAATATTCAAAGCTTGATATGTGACATTGGTACAGATAAGAATTCTTACAGATCTATAATTGACCGAACCCTGATTAACATTTAAATCCCAACAAACATTGAAACCAAAACATATATAAATAAAATTCATCGCACTATATCTATTGAAGATTAAAAATTACAACTAATCTGTTCTCAACTACAAATCGAAACCCTCTCCTAATATTCGTATACAAAGCGATTAAAGTGATGTAAACCTGAAATTCATCCTAGATAAGTGATTAACAATCTGGCATCAGTGTATAAATTTCATTAAACATTCCTTTCATTACAGGAACTTAACTTACTAATAATGTATTAAATAACACCAATTCTTACATAGAATTGTTAAATGGTGCAAATAATTGTAAAATTACATAAAAACATACCTTCTCTGAAACTCATTTTCTCTATTAATTAAATCCCTTGATTATACACCTCTACGTAAAGTGTAAATTCCAGAGACGAAATGATTGGAAACTAGCTATTGTAGAGCTATGCTTAAATGTTGTGATTTTAGATATTGCCTGTCATTGACCAGATTTGTGCAGCTATCACCTCTGAATCAATAATATTCAAGTTGCTGGAGAAGCAGAATCAATGACAATTAGAAACGTTTTATATCTAATACGTCACGAAAGAAGAGATGTTTGAAGTATCATTTTGAAACGTCAAAGTCAATGTTTTGAAAATAGCACGATCGATTTTACTTACTGTAAAAGCTGTTGTTTCAATTCAGCTTAGAGGCTTAAGAGATAAAACATCTTTGGAGGGCGACCTGTAATTTAATTTTCAAAACCTCTTAATATACTGTTAAGCTGGAGAAAAAAAGTATTGGTTGGCCTGAGTGTACTTCAGTTTGTAAGGAATTATAATTATAATAATAATGGAACAGAACTACAGCACCTCAGATGAATAAATACAAACGCATAAATAATTTCTCTGTGAGTTTTTAGTTAATTGTAAAAATAGTGATTGACAAAGTTATACATGTGTATCTCCTCTTCTCATCTCATCAGAGCTGCCAACTGATATAATGTGAATGCGCACAAAGATTAATAAACTGTAGTTTTCTGTGATACGCATTTTGCCTGATGCTTATTCACGAAGAATAAGTGCATTTACGTAGCTTTAAATTTGTGTGTGTAGGGTTGTAAACTTCACGTCCATGAGAATTTACAGTTTGTTTTTCGTTTCTCCTCTTTAACTTTTCTATCTATCTGTATAGACATATACACATTCAGTCTCACACGATAAGTGATGCAGATCAAAAATTAAAAATGGATTTTAGCGTATTTTCTTCAGAGTTACTTCCCTTTAATATGTTAAAGTATTTTATTGTTTTTTTTTTCAAATTTTCCAACAAATTATGAATAAATATTTTTGATGAGCTTTTTATACTAATAAATATAATTTCCAACTGTTTATTTTCAGAAAAGCAATTTTAAATCCAAATATTTGCGAAAAAAAATATATACATGTAGCTAAATATTGAATGCATAAATAGTAACAGTGTCAGCCTACGAAACCAGAGGTCGCGAGTTCGAGCCCCTGCTCCCCCAGCTAAAAATACTGCATTCATCTATTTGGTATAAGAGTTCCGTGTATGGGTGCTTTACACCGGGCACGCTAAATAACCATAAAATCTTCTTCTGTATAATGCACCGTACTCCCACTTACGTTACTTATAGTCTTTTGGAGGAGTTATACCTGATCATAAGGTTATTCTAAAGTTACGATAATAAGTCACCTTCCAGAAGGGAACATGTTGAACCATGAATCGCTGTAATATTTACAAATATATTCGATATTATTCTATTGTAATTTGGGCTGCTTTTTTTTTCTTTTTTTTTTTTTTTTTTTTTGCTGCGGAAATACGATAGTGTAATTATTGTAAAATTATCTATTATATTTATATTTATTTATACTTTTAAGATACCCTAGAAACCTAGCTGACCAATTCTGAAAGTAAAGTAGTGCGTCATGTTTATGTTCTCAGATTTGTATCTGTCATCTCTTTTGAATAATCAGATAAAATGGTGCGGAAATAAAGCAAATAAAGCGTTTTAAGCGCTACTCTATATATGAAAAGATATCAAGATGACTTAATACTCATTGTCGAGCTAACAAGCAAACCTACCCTACCAATAGTCAGACCAACCACATAACGATTCCGACAATTTAAAAGTCAATACTATCAAATATAATTGAACACACACCCTGTCAATGCAGAGATTTTCTGTTTCACATAGTCATCTTTGATTTTCACGGCTTAGTGTAATAACTAAATGTTAAAGGATCTCAGAGAGAATTCAAAGACATTTATGTACTATTTACAATTATGATATAGTTAATAGTATTACTCATAGCATTATTATTATAATTATCATGCCACATTAACATAACACTTTTTTTCATGTATATATGCACGTCCAATGGAGTATTTTGGGTAGACATTCAAAAACTAGAACAAGCGAATACAAATCAAGAACATTGCAAGATAAATTTAATTCTGGACACAAAATATGAAAAGATGATGAAATTTGATACTGAAGGTGTATGAACATAAACAATTACATGTTGCAAATTGCAAATATTTATTTTAAAACGGCAAGGATAGTAGGAGTGCGTGTGTTGGATTGAGGGCGAGTTAACGGGACTGGGTATCTGATAAACATTAGAATATCACAGTTTTCAAGATATGGCCCAGCAAATGAAGTATTTAGAACCATAAAGATTATAATATAAATTTTATTTACATTTCCTGCTTTGCTATATTATATATGTACGGCATGATTTACGCTTTAAAGATCAGAATACACATGTGCTTATAATGTAAATACTGTCCGTTACTCACTAAATAACTTTATATCTACTGTCAGTTAAGAATTGATACTGCATGAAAATACTTTCTAGGTATAAATACTCTATTGCCATTAATCTGATGGCGTGTCCGTTTTATTTTGTAACCATCAATAAATAACACAACAGTACTCCTGGCTGTTTATTATTTGTACGTAATCGCCAGCAAATATTGCAAGGTTTTACTTTTATCCTTACTTACCCATATTTTGATATATTCCGTTTAGTATATTCCACGAACGGTAAATAAATTACAATATTCTATTGTTTCAACCAATTCCTAGACACAATGCAAACGTTTTTTCCACTAAACTTGCTATCAGAAATATCCAATACTGACTACTTATTCCAAATAGAACCAAACACTGCAAAATTATTTCCTTACAAGGCAAAGCTTAAAATTCTTTAGCATAACATAAATGCACAATACACAATAAACATATATGGATGTAAAGATAATTTCTGCAAAGATAGCAGAAAACGAGGGATGGGGAATCGTTAGAAACCCTTATAAATGTACCTTACAAAATAAAAGAAGTATGTAAATGATTTATACCGTGACAACTGTTCCTCATATCGTCTTCCGTTAACGATTTTGAGATTTTCCCATAACAACCACCGATTTTGATGCAAAATATCATAAATCTTATCTGTTGTACTTGACTCTACCATTTCAAAAGGTAAAATATGTAAATAGCATTTCCGGTTTAAGTAAGTGTTTCTTAAAATAATTGACGTTACTTTATTTAAAATCTGCCAAAATTCTTCTAGTATGTAAACTTTGTATGCGTACGATTTATAATGTGTTCTATTTTATAGCACATTTACTTTTTTATTGTGTACAGCTCTGTAAGACGAGTCTACAAATAATCAGCGGACGAATACCTATCGCAAAGCCCGCCCGCTTAGCTCAATAGGGAGAGCGCAGATCTAGGGATTGCGGGGTTGTGAGATCGATCCCTTGGCGGGTCGTATGTTCTCCGAGACGATTTATTAAAGACATTTTGTCTGAAATCGGTCGTCCTCAACCTCTGATTCATGCGGGGAAGCTGGCATTTACATGCGGAGAACAGGTTTGTACTGCCTTTGCATGACTGAAATACTGTTGAATAACGGCGTTAAACCCAAACCAAACAACCAAACAGACTTCTCACATATTCCTGACGTTTTAAAAACAACGTTACTTTTATGTTGTCTTCAATTACTCATGGCTTTATAAAACAACAAACTTACATCATATTCCTTGACGAGAAAAGGTTCATTTTTGCTGCAATTACTGCAAGAATCAATAAATCTTACAACAATTTCATTTCCCATATCATACCGCAATAAGGAGATTTTTTTCCTAAGAGAATTGTTTGAATATTGTAGAAACACCAGTTACAGCTGGGAAAACCGCCGTCGTTAACATAAACAGTTCCGTTGTCTCTTTGTCTGTAAGTGATACACAATCATAAGAATTTGCATGTCAAAACAATTGGATTTATCAGTGTGTTCAAATGACCTCTTTCAATATATTTTGAACATAGACTCAAACGCGCTTTCTGAATTTATTATACTTAGGGTTTGGAGATGCTATTATCCGAAAATGTTTTATCTATATGTTTAATTATGTTAAATATATGATATTTTTATTTGGGTTTAGTCATTGTAAGTCGTTACTATGGTGATAGGTCAGAGATACGATAATACGTCAACTAACCTAAACCAGTCAAAACCACTCGTCGACGAGGCTACATCAAATGCATTCCGTTTATCTACAGGTGTTTGAAATATAAGGACATATACCTTTATGTTATAGCATGAAATATGTGTTCAGTCTTTTTATCTGATTAGAAAACGTGTTGTATCTTGATTAGGCTTGAAGTATATTTGTAGTCAGAGCGTTACATAATTTCAAGTGAACTATTGGAACATACGTAACAGTTAATGAAAATACACTGAAAATCACACGTAAGATTAAGAAATTTCATTTTAAATATTTAATGGTACTTGTTTTAAAAATTCGCATGTCCGTGCAGGCAAAAGACAATTCTAAACATGCAAAAAGAGAACACGCTGCATTGCAAAGTCAAAGGTGCCGAGGAAGATAAGCATCCGAAGTTGTATTGATATGTATTTCAAACAATACTAAGTCAATACTGGACAATCTGTGCATGTACATTTCAAGATACACTCTAGCTATTAGAACACTTTATCTTTCAAGCGTTCTGAAGGGCAGAAAACAACTAAAGAAAAAAAAAACAAAAAAAACAAAAAAACGTTACGTACGTTGGGGTACAGATTAACTTTGGGCTAACCATAAAAAGCTAAAATCTGAACTTAAAATGATCAATGACAACTGATCTAATGCTACCATGCTTTCTTTTAGAGAATTATTGTGTTATTCTTTGTCTGTATCAACAAAAATGGACAGTTATTTTGTGAAGAAATTACGTTACAAGGTAGAAGACCGAATGATAACACAATACCCATCAGAACGACAATAGTGATTTTATTCAAGAAAATAATCACTGTTGATGTGAACTTTCAAAATGGATGTTTGATCTGCTTTATTTTTCTATGTACATATTCACCGAGAGGTAAAGTGGATTTGGAAGTAATAAATGAATCGTTTTGAAAAGCTACAAAAGCAAAACAGTAATTCAATTTCACGGATTCAGTATGGAGTGCAGGCATTCCGTTATTTTATGACGTTTTGGACTATAATAATGTACATGCATCTGTATTTTTTGCGTATGACCAAATACATGTAATACTATGATTTGTGTACCGATCTCAACTTGAACATGTAGTTTTACAATCAAAGACCTGTGCTGTCACAGCTCTGTCTTCGAATATTTTTTAATGTATCAATGTATGTCCAACATTTCAAGCCTTATTAAAACTACTTTCCTACAAAAACACGAATGCTATGTAATATCAGATGTATTAATGAAACGTACTTTGGCAAGGTGTCAGGAAATACATTTGAATTCATACCTTATCATGAAATCTGGAAACAGTTGTTAGTGTAAACTTTCGTTCTTCTATATTCATTATCAACTCCCGCACCTCCCCGATGTAGGTGAAGTGTGAAAAAGTTTATTAAAAATTATTGACATGAAATGGTGTAATAGTTCCAGTTCAATTAAATTATCTTCTTTTATTTTTATCTTAAAATATAAAAAATGTGAAATTGTAATGTGAATCGCTTCATATTTTATATGATAAATCAACGTTTATATTTTACTTTTTTCTGTTAAATGGGGTGCTGTTTGAATAAAAACGCATAATTACCAATCTGCTTTCAATGGTTATATATTTTAATGGTTATATCAATTTCTCAAAGTTAAGTTATATATTAATAATTATATATATTATACCAGATTTATATAGCGCCCTTTTCATTATGAACACGTTCAAAGGCGCTTTACTTAGTGCAAAAGCAGTAAGATGGAGTAAGACAAATCCCCAAGGACAGAGAGAGAGAGAGAGGAATCCTTTTAGATACAGAGCTGTCCGGTTAACTTAGCCTTTGCGAATAGACAGTCTGGTTCTTTAACATGGCCAGTGTATAGCACCGATACACGCGGAGCCGTCTTTCCTGGGGGAGATCAAGTACTAGCCTCTTAGTTAGGTGGGAGACACTCAAGAACATCTCAGAAATTTCAAGTGCCTGGACTGGGATTCGAAACCCGGACCTCTGGACTGACAGGCAAGCGCGTTACTACTAGACCATTGAATAAAACATGCAGTTATAGTAAATATAGACAACATTAAGGCAATACTAAGTCAGCACTTCTTTATAGTTCCAGACGTTCATTAGAAGACTTCTATGCTTACTATCTCCGATTCTTATATAAACCGAACATTCATCATACATCATACCAAAAACGGAGCCTTAGATGCCGAGACAATTATTATCAGAAAGTATAAATCATTCAGCTTTTTTTTATTTCCCCTATCATCCAGTAAATTATGAAGACTTTTTTCTTTGGAGAATTGTTTAAACATCAGCTACAGCTTAGACGTTTGCTTTCATTATCGTTAACACCGGCAGACGCAGGCGATCAGTTCCATTCATCAGAATTCATGTCTCTTTGTTTATAGATGATATTGCAAAACGATAAATATTGCAAGATTTTATCATCACATAAAGTTGGAAATTGTACATATTTCTATTCCAAACATAAGTTGATAGGTTTTACGCAATATTTTACACTGACGTATCTAAGACAAGATAAATAATATTTGCTTTGGATCACAAATATATATTTTTTTCCTAAAAGGCAAATGCAATCTGGGACTCGTAATCTGTTCCCGAATACTACACGAGTTGTCGTTTATATTTGTTGGAGAGGTTTAAGACCATATGACATGAAGATATACCATGCCGGTCACTTACGAATTAAGGCAAACAAACATAATTCAATAATTCAATCCATTCAAGAAGTTCAAAAATAGTAATCGTTAAAGCATTAAGACCCTTATATTAGTAACACCATTATTTATTATTGGGTGTGTTAGTGACCCTCCACGGATATATGTGGGTTCAGTATTATAATTGGAGGATATGCGTTATCTGAGTCCCCATATATGTCATACTGACTCCAACATATTTCCGTGGTTGGTCACTAACAAACCCTATAATTGATGTGTTTTATAGACCACTTATTTTTAACCTAGAACGACATCTACTGACCCTCCAAAGAAATATAATGGTCATCACGTGACAACCTTTTAACCAATGAAAAGCTACAATCTTAGGGAGGTAAAACAATCATGTTTCCTGGTATCTGCTCATAGACGGAATTCTATCTTAAAGCTAAATTAATCTAATTTACCCTATAAGCACCAATTGCCAAGAGGATGCGAGTTCAAGTACGGGGTCTATGTACGTTTGTTGTGTCTGCACAAAAGCAACACATTACAAAATAAGCAAACCAATATAATCTATGAAGATTTAAAATCAGGTTTATTGCATATTTCGTATTGGGTTGTTTTTCCATTGCAGTGTTTGAGCCTTCATAATTATGGTAACGGGAATCTTGCAAGAAGGCATACGTGAGGGTCAACTTATCTACTGTAATTTCACAATTATTATCATAAAGATTGCTTAATATTTTCCGCAACACGAGGAAAACAGTTCTCTGACAAAACTAGCCTTACAAACATCTTCATCTGATGAAAGGATCAAAGTTTGTAATTTTGATGGATTTTAAAAAAACGTTTTAAAGATAAAACAGGTACTTTGCTTAAGAATAAAGAATCAGACTCCCGTTTTTATTTATTTATAAAAGTGTTATTACATTTTATATAAAATTCTTTTCTCACTTTGTTACATCTGAAAATGCATACAGTTTTTTTTCAATATTTTGTATGTTGCCCAATATATTACATGGAAGTAAATTTGTTTTCTTGCGTTCTTCATATCATGTTCTTTTTTGTACAGCTAGCCTAATGTATGGTATTGATACCATAATTTTCCTGCGTTGCATTATTTGATTCAAATATGGTTTTATTCACACCTTCATAACATCTCGTCACCGAGTGTAAGATTAGGTTTTGCTATTCCCTCGTTTGAATATGACTTTGACTTTAATGACGTTGTTTACGGAACAATTTATGCATGATAACTCAGGATTGTTCTTAAATTATTCATTTTGTGTCAATCAAGCAGTCAGGTATGTGAGTAATAACGCCAATATTTTATGTATTCTAATACAGAAAGTAAAGTGTAGTGGTGTCTATATTACAGAGTAATATGAAACACATAAAACCTCTGACTTGTACAAATATCTATATTGAACACATAAATGTAACGAAAAAACACCTTCTCTGAAACTCATTTTTCCTGACTAAATATGTTAAGTAATACACCAACTGCTGGAAGAACTTATCTGACTGCTAAATAGTTTTCAAATTCGTGCGTATTATATGACATCAGACAATATTGAAGTTTAACAAGATGAATTCAGACCCATTTTTAAGCTGAAATTTAGATATAATAATATGTGTACCATATCACCCATTAACTTATATAAAAACCAACCAAACACATGTACTTCGCATGCAACACACCATCGCATCACGCTGATCGCCTGAGTGTGTTACATATTTAAATCCATTCATAAAGGACAAAGTAGTACACCGGACACGAATTCTGTTTGGACGCAAGGACGAACGGATGCTGCCGCCGCCCACAAGAAGCGCATAAAAAGTCATGACGTTGCATTATCTTTATTTATTATTTATAGAATACTTATCATTTTTATTTTACAAATGTCTGTATTTTGGTAATGCGTTGTCAATATCTACTATTATAGAACAGACCTTGAATCTTTTATGTATTGTTTTAAATCAATGTCAATGAGCTGTACTGTCAGAGGTAAGCCTTTTAGCATTTCATAAATGTTTAAACGTGCATGCCATATGGTTAGGAATGTTTTCAATATGAGATGAATTGTCGAGCAAAAAAGAAAAACAATATGATATAACATATGTTTATTGCGGGTGTCTTGGAACAATTATCTTTGGCATTATGTCAGGAAAAAGGTCAGAATTCTTGTCTAATTACAGAATCTGAAATTATTTGATGTGTGCTAGTGTAAACATTCGTTTTCATTGAATTCGTTATTCTAGCTCGAACTTTATACTACAGGTAAACTCTAACAACACTAATTACATACAGGAACTTAACGTGTACCATTGCCATTAAAATAGCCGTCTTTCTGTTTGATATGCTATAAAAGAAATAGTTTATAATCAGCTGTAATTTTTTTGCTGCAACATGAAGAAAACAGTTCTCTAACCTAGCTAGCCTTAAAACATCTTCATCTGATGAAAGGATCAAAGTTTGTAATTTTGATGGATTTTATCACACGCACTTAAATTAAAAATTCCAAAATTGTTTGCCTTAAAAAGGCTTTAAAAATAGAAAATGTGTACGTTGCCTAAGAATTAAAGAATCTGACTCCCCTTTTTATTGATTAAATGACACTTCAGGACCGATGTCTTAAACAAGCGATATTTTACGGATCTTTGGAAAAGTGTTATTACATTTCGTATAATTTTCTTCTCTCTCACTTTGCTACATCTGTAAATGCATCTAGATGTTTTTACAATATTTTGTATATTGTCTAATCTATCAACGGGAAGTATATTCGTTTTCTTACGTTCGTCATATTGATTATGTTCTTTTTGTACACTGTCAGCTACACTGTAGCATAATGTATGGCACTGATTTAAGCGGATACATTGATACCTCAACTTTCCTGCAATGCATATTTTGATTCAGCTATGTTTTTGTTTAAACGTTCATAACATCTCGAAAGACATCGTTTTTGCTATTCTCTCGTTTGAATATGAGTTTGACTTTAATGACGTTGTTCATGGATCAAATTATACATGAAAACACAAGATGTCATTTTTTTCACTTACTCATTTTGTGTCAATCAAGTAGTCAGGTATGTGAGTAATAACGCTAATATTTTAACAAATGAAAGCAAGATGTATTTAAATACAACTAGTAATTTGTATAATGAAATAACAACAAAATGTCTTTCTGGCTACTAACTTATTGTAGAAAATATCTATATTGAAATAAATGTAATAAAAACATACCTTCTCTGAAATTCATTTTTCCTGCCTACTAGTATCAAATCGCTTGTTATTCAAAGTTTTTTATTGCCAAAAACAAACTTGCAACTGAATTGCCTAGTCTAAACGTAAGCGGATAGAATAATTCTGATCCAGAAAAGATTTGTGCAGAACTGATTAACATCAAATAAGGAATATTCAACCAAGTATTTTATTTCAAATTAGAATTCGATGCCGCGCTGACATTTTATTTTATCTAGCTTACTGCTTGTGTAATCGTTGTATAATATAAATGTATAACAAAATTTAGGAAAACAATGTTCCAGGAATTTCAAGAAATGTTAATTGATATTCTTTCTTAAAAGGAATTATTGATACTGACCCGCTGATGCCAAAATATTACAAGTTTTTCATTCGCAGCTAAACACGAAAGAGTCTCAAATGATAGACGAGCTTTACAGATAATGTAAGCGGCTGTAATGTTTTCTAAGTGATTTCACAAATTATTTGTTCATCTATTCAAAGATATTTCTCCCCTGTAGCCATCTCTTACATAAATGATTAATCAGCTACACGCTTTACCGTCCCATTTAGCTCAACAGGCAGAATACAATATTTACAGTCAGGAAGCAAATATAAAGTACGTTATCTCTAAACACTGAATGAAATACGACTAATGTCGTTCTTTTTCAAATTCTGGTTCATGCAGGAAAGTTGCACTTTACATGTGGAGTACATGTTGATGCTAGTAAGGAACAGAAGTTGTCAAAATACACGAACAAGAAATTATTATATATTGTTACTCTTAAAACACTGGTACGCGTTGATATCACGTAATTTGGCGCCTTACATGCGACATGACATCTTACATATTTTATCTACTTGAAAACCAACTGAAAATAAACGTAGCAGGACCGTGTAACAATCCGAATCGGCGTCGCGTGCGTATAACCTCTTAATGTTAAAACATGTTCATGTTTAATTATGCTTTTGTTATAATTAAAAAAATATATAATAAAATTTTGACTTTTATGTGTTCCCCCATCAGCTTATTTTGAATGACATTTATACACGAAGAGTTGACAGTTGTTCGAAGATTACACTGACTTCCATCTTACCTCATAGTTCATAAATGTGTATCATATCTATTTAATGGTTTCAGACAGCATATAAATGATATGAGCCGTGCCATGAGAAAACCAACATAGTGGGTTTGCGACCAGCATGGATCCAGACCAGCCTGCGCATCCGCGCAGTCTGGTCAGGCTCCATGCTGTTCGCTTTTAAAGCCTATTGGAATTGGAGAAACTGTTAGCGAACAGCATGGATCCTGACCAGACTGCGCGGATGCGCAGGCTGGTCTGGATCCATGCTGGTCGCAAAGCCACTATGTTGGTTTTCCCATGGCACGGCTCATATATACTTTGCAGTAAAAGCCATATTGAAACATAAGTTGAACAGCTTATAACTTTACACAAATGTATGCAATTGTTAAATTTTAAACATTGAGCGCTAACATAACAAATCAGATTTTCGATTATAGATAATGTTCATAGTTAGTCTAAGTAAATTTGAAAAAAAAAAAAAGATGGTTAACGATATCAGTTATACTGTCAACTTTTTCTTGAAGATTTAAAGTAACTACATCGTGACTCATATTCCTTCTTTCTTGGACTGCTAAATTCTATATTATACTGAATTACCAGTCCGGTCTGCTTTGCAATTTATCTGGATAAATGAATCAAGCTAGATATATATTTTATTTCTCTATTTTGGCACAAAGGAATACAAATTTACATAACATAATTGCCTGTTTTGTGACGAGTCAAAATTGGCCCCTGAGAACCATAATGAATTGCAGAGGTAGAATTTTAGTTCACTTCTGATGTATTTAGGATTTATCGGCTATTTGACTACTTACAAGTATAACGTATGCATGACAGATTGTTAAAACACTCTTTTCCCGAACCAAATGAAGGAACTACTTGTATCCCTTATAGACTTATATCAATAGTTCTTATAATGTTTGATCCAAGGTATTGAAAATATATATAACAAAATGAAAAATCTAGCTCTTTACAAATGTTCTGGAAAAGTACAGACATACAAACTTTTACCAAATAGATTTTAAATAAAATGTTAGTTATGTGTTCTACGGTATTTACTAATCATTAAGGTTTGCAAACCAGTTAAAATACAGGACATGACAAGCTAGTTTTAACTTATCATTTCCCCGATAACATGGAATAAATGCTGTTGTTTCTTTCACATCAAATTCAAATGTTATAATTATCCAACTGTTCGTTATTACAATAAAAGTCAAGTCAGATACACATCAATACAATTAAATGTTAGCTCTTGCAATTGTTTCATACTACAAAATAAATGTAATTTCAAATGTATCTGGAAAAATAAATAAACAAAGACACAATATACGTATCAAAATTCTAAAGTTTGAAAATGTACATGAAGAGAGACGAATATAATATTAATATAAGTTTATTTATATACGTCTGATTGATTCATGCTTAAATGTTTTTGATTCTATTCACAAACACTTCTTTACCCTTGTCCGCCTCTGCCAACTTTGTGCTAATATGTTTTAGCATTATAACACATACTGAGCATAGGCGACGATCATAAACGGGTTTTGTTAAAATTTCAGCATGTTTTAAAACATGCACTTTTTACGATCAATTTTATTTAAAGTAAAAATGGGCATCTGTGAAATTGACTCAAGGAAAAAGTAGTCGATTGAGCTTTCAAATAAACTTTATCTATGAATCCCTGGTTTGTAAGTATTCTGTCAAATGACACCGGTCGTGACAACTGACATTCAGGTTCCGACGAGAAATCGATAACTATCATAAATTGATCAATTTTACTTGTATTGAACACTTCCCTCCGAAGTGAAATTGCTTATTACTGCGCAAATAGTAGTCGGGTACCAGTATTGGACTATTATCTTAGGAAGTGATTATCCCGTTTGATTAACCGTAAGCGTATTGTTTTCTGGTATCCGATTTATAACACGCACGATACAAAGCGGGGCTTCCGGCGCAAGGAGGTGTTCCCACTGTAAAGTTTCACAGATACTCATATTTACTTTTAAAGTGCTTTCATGGTAAAAAAGTACATTTTCAAAATATTGGCAAACAGTTGGCAGGGGTTATAATTCCACAAATAAAATATTGGCAAACAGTTGGCAGGGGCGGAGGAGGGTAGGGGGTCCTGACCCGCAAGTGTCAGTGATTCTATTCCCTGTGATATACGATTGTGGGAGGAAACAGCAGCTTTTACACCGATCCAGACAAATCAGTATGTTTGTATTTCGTCGGCTTAAACACAAATATTGATTAAAGATTAATGATTGATTAAAGCTTAATGATCATATCGCATGTCGGAATTTCATTTCCTGCATTGATATTATACATGCACCATACTATTGTGCACGACGCCGTGAGTTCAACAGCTAAAATAGGACTGTAGTTTAATAACATCTACTAATAAAAAAGCTATTGTGCTCTCAAAAATACTGACCTTTGCAAATATAACTGCATATTATTTGAGACAAATGCCTTTTTAATTGTTCATAACTAATAAGTTAAAAGCCTCATCATATGTATTCATATATGAAACTAAGTGAGCTTTTAGACAACATTTATGATCCTAACAGTGAAATATGATATTAAGGTAAAGCGCATTTAAATATTCAAATAATAAATCGTGCGAGACACAGAGTTAGAAAAAAACGAAAATAAGAAAACTCTATATATTAAATGAATATTTACACAAACATATGTGATAACCAATTATCTGTATAAATGCTTATTTATATCTAGACACGTAAGTATAATGTTTGAAATTTTCAATGCAGCAATAACGGTTTGGTAAGCCCTTAAATTCTGTTTCTTGTCTAATTTCATAAAATGTATATATGGTTGAAAAACAAACATAAAGGCAATGACGGAATAGAGGTTTGTGTTTTATAAAGAAATCTAAAACATTGTAATGCGTCTCAATTTGTATTAAATTCTATGTGCGTATAAAATATATCATATGGAACAACTCCAATAGCAACGTTTAAACGTTTAACAATTTATTTTCTTACATGTCTCGGCTTGTATCAAAAATTTAAATTCAGTTAGAAATTACTAAGTAAATAGACGTAAATCGTAACTAAACCGGAGTTACAATTTGGAAATGACGTGAGAGTCTGGGCAATACTCTCATATTAGAGATTTAAAAAGTGAAACACTAGAATTTTATGCTCCCGAAGGGGTGGGGGCGGATATTAAAATCGCACTGTCCGTCCGTGTGTGCGTCCGTCCGTCTGTGTAAATTCTTGTCCGGGCTGTAACTCTGTCATCTATAAAGGGATTTTAAAATAACTTGGCATAGTTGTTCACCATAATGAGACGACGGGTCCTGCGCAAGACAAAGACCCATAGCTCCAAGGTCTAGACCACACTTAGAGGTCAAATGTTAACAGCATCTGTTTCGTGTCCGGTCCATAACTCTTCCATCCACGAAGGGATTTTAAAATAGCTTGTCATAAATGTTGACCATAATAAGACATTGTGTCCTGCGCAAGGCCCAGACCCCTAGCTTATAGGTCAAGGTCACACTTAGAAGTCAAAGGTTAACAGGGTCTATTTCGTGTCCGGTACATCACTCTGCTATCCATCAATTGATTTTGAAATTACTTGGCACAAATGTTCCCCATTATGAGACGATGTGTCATGCGCAAGATCCAGACCCCTAGCTCTAAGGTCACACTTAAAGGTTAATAGGTTAACACAGTCTGTTTCTTGTCCGGTCCATAACTCTGCCATCGATGAAGGGATTTTAAAATGACTTTGCATAAATGTTCCCCTATAATAAGATGACGTGTCAAGCGCAAAACCAAGACCCCTAGCTTCAGGGTCAAGGTCACACTTAGAAGTCAAAAGTTAGCATGGACTGTTTTTTGTCTGCTTCATAACTGCCATTTATGAAGGGATATGAAAATCATTTGACACAAATGTTAACCATATTGAGAAGGTGTGTCACGATTATTACACGGGTCTCTTAGGCCAAGGTCAATGTCACAAAATGATTTATACCTAAACTATTCTGGCATTTTTTTGCGCAGACAACTGTAGCATTCTTGGGTACTCTTCGGGGGCATTTGTCACTAATAGTGACAGCTCTTGTTTTTACAATTGCTAATATATTTAGCGTAAATTGAACTTCAAGGTTTACATAGAAAGAAATTAAAATCAAAATCTGGATATTTTAGAATTTATCAGAACGGAGCTATATCCAGTATATAAGGACTATTTTTCTAATGACATATTGGTTGATATCCGAAATATTGTAAGTAATTTCAGATGCAATCATATAATCAGTTATTATTTGTATCTATTTTTCATTAGTCTTATCAAATTGGCAGATATTTCCAATCTGAAACCTCAATTATCTGTATGTTACACTAGGTAACGTAAGGACGCACATGATGTTGAAAAGAATGCTGGTCATTTGTCCATAGGAGGTCAACAACAGACTTTTAGTTATTAAGTAAACAGATACATGTAAGTAAACTAACAACAGTTACTGCTCCACTCTTTTAACATAGGGCGGTTAAGCGTGTTTAGTTTTCTCAAATTTTCAATCATATAAACGACGGTGTCTACTTGTAACAGTGAGTACAATGCTCAACATTACAGTGCAACCTCACTGGAAAAAGAAGGTGTAGACGTGTCGAGTCACAGTAAACAGACACCGGACTGACCAGTCCTAGAACTATCCTCTTAATGCTGAGCACCTAGCAAGGAAGCTACTTGTACCATTTTTGTTCAGCGGCAGAAATCTAATCTTGTATTTTCTTACATGATAAAAATGATAACATAAAAGAACGAATAATAACACAATACCCATCGGAACGACAATACTGATTTTATTCAAGAAAATAATCACTGTTGATGTGAACTTTGATCTGCTTTATTTTTCTATGTACATATTCACCGACAGGTAAAGCGGATTTGGAAGTAACGGAAAATAAATTTATCATTTTGGAAAGCTACAAAAGCAAAATAGTAAATTAAATTCAAATTGCACGGATTCCGTCTGGAGTGCAGGCACTCCATTATTCTATGACGTTTTTAAGCATAATAATGTACATGCATCTGTATTTGTTGCATATGACCAAACACTTCAATATGTGATACATGTACTATGATTTTTGTACAGATCTCAACTTGAACATGTAGTTTTACAATCAAAGACCTGTGCTGTCACAACTCTGCCTTCGAATATTTTCTTAAGTATAAAAACCAAGATTTTAAGCCTTATTGAAACTCTACTTTCCTACAAAAACACGATATCAAATATATTAATGAAACGCACTTTGGCGTGGTGTCAGGAAAGACATTTGAATTCATACCGTATCCTGAAATCTGGAAACATTTGAGGTTTCTTAGTATAAACTTTCGTTCTTCTGTAATTCATTATCAACTCTTGCACCTTCCCGATGTAGATCTAGGTTAAGTGTAAAAGAGTTTATTAAAAATATCGACATGAAAAGGTGTAGCAGTTCCAGTTCAATTAAAATATCTTCTTTTATTTTTATCCTAAAATATAAAAAATTAAATTTCTGTAATGTGAATCGCTTAATGTTTTATATGATTAATCAAAGTTTATATTTTACTTTTTTCTGTTAACTCAGAAAAAATCAATCTTACCTTCAGCTATAAATCGGGTGCTGTATGAATAAAAACGCAAACTTATTAAATTTTCGCTCAAAAGCCATTCAAAGATACATACACAATACACTCATTTTCAAAACATTTGTAAGTTCTTAAGCTACAATTACCAAGCTGCTTTCAATGGTTATATATTTCAGTGGTTATATCAATTTCTCAAAGTTAAATTATATATCATTATATATATTATACCAGATTTATATAGCGCCCGTTTCATGATAAACACGTACAAAAGCGCTTTACATAGCGCAAAGGCAGCCACTCAGGGTGCCAAATTCATCCATCCTCTACTAGTACAGACACAGAGCAATCTGACCAGAGGGATAAAGTAAGACAAAGTCACATGAACAGAGAGAGAGGGAGAGAGAGAAATATTATTTTAGATACTGTCCGACTTACTTAGCCTTTGCGATAAGATAGTCTGGTTCTTTAACATGGCCTGTGTATAGCACCGATACACGCGAAGCCGTCTTTCCTGGAGAGAACCAGTACTAGCCTCTTAGTTAGGTGGGAGACACTCAAGAACATCTAAGAAATTTCAAGTGTCTGGACAGGGATTCGAAACCCGGACCTCTGGACTGGAAATCAAGCATGTTACTACTAGACCATCGAGTCATGTGCAAATTAATAGCAATCTTTATAGACTATTGAATAAAAGATGCAATTATAGCAAATATATCTTATTCAAACTTTGTCCGAAACAAGTCGTTGTAAGTATTTATTCTACACGAAGTGTTTATTCTAGGAAAATTTGAATAAGCAAAATCTATTTATATTGTACAGCCTAGTTTAAACATCAGCGAATGGAATATTTTCCTATCAAAGGAAATACTTGCATATCAACTTCAAATAAATCTAAAGAGAATTTGATGCTGCTTCAAGAAATGAGAGCTTCATTAAATATACAATTTATTCCACGGCTACACGGAACAGCTATTCGTTCTCAATTCCAGTTCCATTTGTTTCTCAGCAAACATTTGCAAAGCCATAAATGATCAAACAGCATATTTCCCACGAGAAGCTTCATTCATAACCTAGTTAAGATGGTTACAAATCTAACGAAGGATAATAACCTCGTGCCTGCAGACTATTCTAAATCTACTTTCACATCTATTCCAACGCTGAATATAACTTCCCCCTTCCGAAGTACTCGATTTGAATATATCTTTAGGTTTTAGAACAGTTGGACTGCTCTGCCAAGCAGATTATACAATTATCGAAAAGGCTGTCGTTAATATACAATTTACTCAAATATTGTTGCATGTTGTGCAGTCAAATGTTTACTAGGTCATAGATCTTGACCGTGGGTGAAGGAAATTCCGGCTTCACACGTAACATAGCATTATTAGGTTTGGTGTGATCTGCTGCTCACATCTTTATTTTATAATATTTACTAACGTATTATGATTTAAAATTAAGTTGTATCAAATTAGAAAAGAATCAGGAAATATGTGAGTTTTCAAAAACTGTTTAATGGGTTCATGGGTTCAGCTGTAATTTTCGTCATTTAAAATTGCTCTACTCATTAAATATATAATTTATAACAAATATCGAAAATATAAGACAAATTGACAACTAAGTTATATTTCCTTAGACATACAGTACACTGCAAAAACATAATTTCATCAAAATGAACTGACGTTGACACACAAAATCACATTATTATACCGTATTTTGTTTCAATTAATATCTTTGGGATAGATTATTAAGGTAAAAACATTGGACTAAGTGTAAATAATAAAAAATAATTAAGGCTTTACCCACAAAGATATTTGAACTGTAGATATTTGAACTGTATTGTATAATATAGAACAAGCAAATCTACCGAAACAAAATGAACTAGACACTGTTTGAGAGATAAAATATAATTTTCAACATGATCAAAGGCATTCAAATCACGAGTGCACTGCATAATTCCAATCAATTTAGAGAAAAAGGTAATGTTTTATTCGGCTGATATGCTTTCGACTTTTATGAGTTAACATCATACACAAATGTCAAACGGTGTCAGACAGAGTTCAGGGTGAACAGTAATATGGATAAGTAATTGTTATATGTTACAACACTGGACAGATTTTATATAACAATGTGTATTTAAGGTTAATAACGGTACAAAAGCCACAGCTATTATATAATTTAAGTATAATTGTGGTTATAATACCACTTTTAAACAGAAACAAATGTTCATATGCAGTCATATGTAGAGAAAATTTATACGGACAATTCACCACCACAATATACCAGTCTGTGACCAATTACGGCAAGGCGCCCAGCAGCAGAAACAAGCGTGCACATTTCACAACAAGTCCACTTACCCAGTAAGATTAGTTTCGATGTTGCTTATTATTCACACCTGGATTGTACTACACATTCGTACTAGTTCAATATTTGCATATATACTCATATCTCTGTTATCATGTCTCATAAATCAGCGTTGACATTTTAATCTTGTGAAACTAGATGTGGTAAGCGGGAATACCAACAAACATAATTAGACAGATGATTTTACATTACCAAATACATGGAACAATGCTATCAAATCAACACAATAGATATATAGTTTTAAAATGATGTATTGTTCGTATTTATAAAATGCATAAATCAATATTGTTTGCGTCACTATAATTTCTGTGAATCAAACATGCAAACTACAGTGTTTCACGAGCATATTACTTTATTAGACAAAAACCACTATTTCTTGTGGACATCAAGTCCTTTTCATAAATATTCGCTTCAAGCAGACCGGCCACCAGATTAACTCAAAACTCATATTCTTCAAAACAGATGACACAGTAAATGAAGTATTTAGAATAAGAATTCAGTATTATCTAAGTTGATACTTGAAGATGAGATACTTATTTATAATACAGCTTAATATCCTTATTTACTGAATTAACATTCATTTGCATGACTTACGCATTCGAGAACTTTTCAACGGCAAGCTTTTTTTATAAATTTATACTGTCCAGAACTCAACGGGTTATCGTGTATTGACCTCCAATATACAATTACAAGCACATGCACGTACTGCCTAAACCTCAAAATAATTGCCACTCTTCTTCAGGCATACTCCTTTACTTTTCTTGCAATTATTAGAGGATTTAATTTGCTTTTAGATTTATATCCCTGCTCACCCATTGCTTGATATATTCCGTTAAGTATATCCCACAAGTGGTAAACCTTTTTTATGCCCCCCCCCCCCCCCCCCCCCCCCCCCCTTCGAAGAAGGAGGGGTATATTGTTTTGCAGATGTCGGTCGGTCGTTCGGTAGGTCGGTCGGTCGGTCGGAATGTAGACCAATCCGTTTCCGGATGATAACTCAAGAACGCTGAAGCCTAGGATCACGAAAATTGATAGGGAGGTTGGTCATGACCAGCAAATGATCCTTATTGATTTTGAGTTCGGTATGTCAAAGGTCAAGGTCACAGTGACCAGGAACAGTAAAATGGTTTCCAGGCAATAACTCAAGAACGCTCGGGTCTAGTGTCAGGAAAATTGATAGTTAGGTTGGCCATGACCAGCAGATGATCCCTATTGATTTTGTGGTCAAAGGTCAAGGTCACATTGGCCAGGAACAGTTAAACGGTTTCTGATTTTCTTGTCCACAACCATAGGGCCTAGGGCTTTGATATTTGGTATGTAGCAAAATCTAGTGGTCCTCTACTAAGATCGTTCAGATTATTTCCCTGGGGTCAAATATGGCCCCACCCCGGGGGTCACATGGTTTATATAGACTTATATAGGGAAAAACTTTGAAAATCTTTTTGTCCAAACCACAAAGACTATGGCTTTGATATTTTGTAATGTAGCATCATTTAGTGGTTCTCTACCAAGTTTGTTCAAATTATCCCTCTAGGGTCAAATATGACCTCGCCCCAGGGGTCATATGCTTCATATTGACTTATATAGGGAAAAACTTAGAATCTTCATATCCATAACTTACATCATTCAAATTTGGACCACATGTATAGTTTTGAATGGCAAGATGAACCTTGACATGAGTTGACCTTGATCTTGACCTAGTGATCTACTTTAACATTTCTGTAGCTACAGCCTTCAAATTTAAACCACATGCATAGTTTGTGTACCGAAAAAAACTTTGACCTTGTTATTGACCTAGTGACCTACTTTCACATTTTTGCAGGTACAGGCTTCAAATTTGGAACCCATGCATAGTTTTTTGTTCAAAAATAAAACTTGACCTTGATTTTGACCTAGTGACCTATTTTCACATTTCTCAAGGTACAGCCTTCAAATTTGAACCAAAAGCATAGTTTTGTGTACTGAAATGAACTTTGATCTTGAGATTGATCTAGTAACCTACTTTCATATTTCTGAAGGTACAGGCTTCAAATTTGGACCACTTGCATAGTTTTGTGTTCTGAAATAAAATTTGACCTTGATTTTGACCTAGTGACCTACTTTCACATTTCTCAAGCTACAGCCTTCAAATTTGAACCACATGCATAGTTTTGTGTACCGAAATGAACTTTGATCTTGAGATTGACCTAGTGACCTACTTTCTCATTTCTGAAGCTACAGGCTTCAAATTTGGACGGCATGCACATTTTTGTGTTCTGAATTGAAATTTGACATTGATTTTTACCTATTACCTACTTTCACATTTCTCAAGCTACAAACTCCAAATTTGAAGCACATGCATAGTTCTGTCTACCAAAATGAACTTTGACCTTGAAATTGATCTAGTGACCTGCTTTCACATTTCTCAAGCCACCACTTTCAAATTCGGACCACATACACATTGTTTTGTACCAAAATGAAATTTGACCTTGATTTTGACCTTGAGCTAGTTTTAAAATTTGGAACATTCAAAAACGGCTCAGTGGATGGCGCCAAGATCACTCTGTAATCTCTTGTTAGGTTAAAGGTCAAGGTCAGATTAAACCAGAATGGTAGAACTTTTGTTTACAGTGAGCATATAATTTCTGTTCCTTGTGCAATTACTGAATGCATCAAGGGAGGCATTTCGTGTTCGACGAGCTCTTGTTTAATATGCTATTGTTTAAACCTGATCCTAGACACGATTGAAAAGCTTACACAATTTATACTATAAATGTAATAACTGACTCTCTGAAATAGCCGATACAGACTGTTTATTTCATATAGGGCCATTCTCTACGTTATTTCCTTAGAAGGCAAAATTGAAAGTTCCTAATGTCTATTCCATCTTTTCAAATAAAAAAGCATGCTGAAAAACCAGTGTAGAGTTAAGATATGAAATATAATATATACATAATATAATACTAGAGATGCGTAATAAATTGCAAAAAATATGCTCAAAGTTAAACTATATAAATCAAATATTTTGTTATAATTTGCACGCATTTAGACAGAAGCCTACTTGGTCTATAAATGCATCTATCATTTAAACACAAATTCGAATTAATTAGAGATAAATGAGGGAAAAGGGAAAACTTAACAACAATGCTTTTGTTGCTCCATAACTAACTTTCTGTTGTAAAATACATTGTGTGTTCATACTAGCAATAGAACGTTACTATGATTTGTGGTAAGTGTAAGACAATAGAGTCGTTCATAGTTTCTATCAAACGTAGAAAGCAAGGCAGGTAAAGTGCGATATCAAAACTTGCTAAGCCGAGTTTAATTATAAATCATCGCTTAATAAATTCTAAAGACAATATATTTATAAAGCTCGATTCTGCATGATTTGATAGAAGTTTTCATGTCTGCAATATTAATGAAAATCGAAACATACCAATAAAAGAGTTCGTATTAGTTCAAAACAAATACGTGTATAAAATGTTTCAGATCAATTTGAGTGTTATGCAATTTTCTAATTTTAGACCGTCTATAACAACTACGAAGAAATTAAGTAAGATAACTAATTCAGGTGTGATATTTCATGCGAACATGCAAACATGGCCAAATACATTCATCTGTCACTGACATTGATTACTGAGAGTATATACAGATGACATAAATTTTAGTTTATCCTAGAGGACTTATACTGAGGTGAATGATTTCAGTTTCCGTTATTTGTAACTAAAAGCCTGATGTTCTGGTTTGTTATAGAATGAAACGATATAGATTTCATTCATTGCCTTAAATTATGCAAGACAATTTTCATTCTTTTGTTTTGTTATTGAATGCATCATGCACTTGCAAGATGAATATCCTTGCATGAGGCCATATAAAATAATAAATTATCTTTGACAATATGTCCTGCAGTTGCAGCCTTCTATTGCAGTTCGACCCAAATTGCAAAAGCTCACAAATTGTTTGACGAAACAAAAAGCCTCGGTAAGATCATATATTTAACATCATTCTCATATACACAGGTTAGACAACATTAAGGCAATACTAAGTCAGCACTTCTTTATAGTTCCAGACGTTCATTAGAAGATTTCTATACTTACTATCTCCGATTCTTACATAAACCGAACATTCATCAAATATCATACCACAAATGGAGCCTTAGATGCCGAGACAAATATTACCAGAAAGCATAAATCATTCGGCTTTTTTTATTTCCCCTATCATCCAGCAAACTATGAAGTCTGTTTTCCTTAGAGAACTGTTTCAACATCAGCTACAACTTATACGTTTGCTTTCATTATCATCAACACTGGCAGACGCAGACGATCAGTTCCATTCATCAGAATTCATGTTTCTCAGTTTATAGATGATATTGCGAAACGATAAATATTGCAAAATGTTTTCATCACATAAAGTGGGAAATTGTGTATATTTCTATTCCAAAGAGAAGTTGATAAGTTTTATGCAATATTTTACACTGACATATCTAATACAAGATAAATAATATTAAATTTTGCTTTTGTTCACAAATATATATATTTTCCTAAAAAGCAAATGCATTCCGGGACTCGTAATCTGTTCCCGAATACTACATGAGTTGTCGTTTATATTTGTCGGAGAGGTTTAAGACCGTAGGTCATGAAAATATACTAAACGTTAGAGGTAGTGCTCGACTAATATTTTTGATTGATGAAAAACAAGTTTATATATGAGTATATTAATATAACAGTCTTGTTTTAATTGTTTTAAGTTCGTTGTGTATGCTCCTTTAATTGTAATGTTGATATCTTGCAAATTGATCTATACATGAAGCAACTGATAAATATGTTTACCCCAACTGCTGGAAGAACTTTTCTGACAGCTAAACAGTCTTCAAATTCGTGCGTATTATATATGACAACAGAAGATAGTGAAGTTTAACAAGATAAATTCAGACCCTTTGTTTAAGCTGAAATTTAGATATGATAAGATGTGTACTATATCGCCCATTAACTATTATATAAAAACCAACAAAACTCTTGTTCTTTGCATGCAACACACCATCGTATCACACTGATCATCTGTGTTCTATTTTTAAATCCATCCATAAACTACAAAGTAATAGATAGAACATGAATTCTAGTTCGACGCACGGGCAAACGGATGCTTCAATTACTACATGACACCCAAAAGAAGCGCATAAAAATCTATGTTTCAACCTGGAGTTCAAACGTTGCATTCTCTGTATTGACAAATTGTATAATACCCATAATTTCTTTTCCAAATGTCTGTATTGGGGAATGCGTTGTCAATATCTACTATTACAGAACATACCTTGAATCTTTTATGAATGAACTGTACTGTCAGAGGTCAGCCTTATAGCATGGCTTATATGTTTAAACGTGCATGCCATATGGTTTGGAATTATTTCAAGATCAGATTAATTGTCGAACAAAAAAAAAAGATAACCAATATGATATAACATATGTTTATGAAGTATTGTGGGTGTCTTGAAAAATTATCTTTGGCATTATGTCAGGAAATAGGTCAGAATTCGTGTCTAATTATGGAACCTGAAATTATTTGATGTGTGCTACACACATTCGTTTTCATTGAATTCGTTATTCTAGCTCGTACTTCATACTACAGGTAAACTCTTAACAACGCAAATTACAAACAGGAACTTAACGTGTACCATTGTTATTAAAATAACCGTCTTTCTGTTTGATATGCTGTAAAAGAAATAGTTTAAGCTGTAAATCTTTTCTGCAACATGAAGAACAGAGTTCTCTAACCAAACTAGCCTTAAAACATCTTCATCTGATGAAAGGATCAAAGTTCATAATTTTGATGGATTTTATCATACGTGCTTAAATCAAAATTTCCAAAACTATTTGAAAATATGTACGTTGCCTAAGCATCAAAGAATCTGACTCCCCTTTTTATTAATTTATATTAAAATTTTGTTTTTGTAAAAATGATTAAATGACTCTTCAGGAATGATTTATACACCGATGTCTAAAACAAGCGATATTTTACGGATCTTTGGAAAAGTGTTATTATATTTTATAAAAATTCTTTTCTCACTTTGTTACATCTGAAAATGCATGCAGATATTTTTTTCAATATTTTGTATATTGTCTAATCTATCACCGGGAAGTATATTTGTTTTCTTGCGTTATTCATAAAAAAATCTTTCCGGCTACAGACTTATTGTAGAAAATATTTATATTGAAAATAAATGTAACAAATACACCTTCTCTGAAACTCATTTGTCCTGCCTACTAGTATTAAATCGCTTTTTTCAAAGTATTTATTACCGAAAAAAAAACTTGCAACTGAATGGCCTGGTCTAAACGTAAGCGGATATAATAGTTCTGATCCAGAAAAAAATTGACAATGTGCAGCTATCAATTCTGAATCAATAGCAAAAATGTATGGATAAGAACCGATTTACATCAAATGCGGAATATTCAACCAAGTATTTTATTTCAAATTTGAATTCGATGCCGCGCTGACATTTTATCTAGCTTACTCATGTTCAATCGCTGTATAACATAAATGTATAACATAATTTAGGAAAAATAGTTCCAGGAATTTCAAGAAATGTTAATTGCTATTCTTTCAGAAAATGAATAATTGATACTGACCTGCTAAAACTACAGCTTTTAATAATACAGTAACTGTTGATGCCAAAATATTACAAGTTTTTCATAAACACGAAAGAGTCTAGTTGTCTGTGCTGAAATGATAGACAAGCTTTACAGACAATTTAAGCGGTTGTAATATTTTCTAAGTGGCTTCACAAATTATTTGTTGATCTATTTAAAGATATTTCTGCCCTATAGCCATCTCTTACATATTATTAGATTAAATTCACTAATAATTCATCAGCTATACACTTTACCCTCCCGTTTAGCTCAACAGACAGAGCGCAATATTTACAACAGGAAGAAAATGTATAAAAAAAAATATCTTTAATGACGACTAATGCCATTCTTTTTCAAATGATGATCCGCATAGGACAGTTGCACTTTACTTGTGGATTACAGGTTAATGCTGGTAAGGAAATAGAGGTCACCGGTACGTCTGTACGTAACAGAAATTGTCATTTACCGCAACAAAACAAACAAACAAACACGAAATTATTACTGTTACGTTTGACCTGCTATATTTGCGTCTTACAAGCAACATGAATGACAGCTTCCTTATTTTTATCTACTTGAATACCAACTGAAACTAGGACCGTGTTCAAACACTTCGAATCAGTTATACGTCGTGCGCGTATTATCTCTTAACGTTCGTGTTAAATTAAGTTTAACTAAATAGTTGTTATAATATTACACTTATACATTCTAGATTGAACAGGCACGATATTCCCTTTTCTGCAAGAAAGTTACTTAGTCTACTCCACAAAATTTGAACATGATTACATTCCCAAAATAGATTTTCTATACTTCCACTTGCATGTTACAAAAATTACATAAGTTTGTTCTAGACAATTTCATTTTGTACAAGTATTTATTTGTTGGAACTATTCGCATTAAAAATTTATACTGGAAGTTTCTAATTTTTGTGTCTATCGTTGCCTTAAAATTTGTCCATAAATTTTATTCCATTTTATGTTATTGTTTTCAACAGTAGATCCCCATTTCTTTTCTGATTTTATTTCTGGTTTAAGGTTTACATTTAATTGTTTGGTGTATAGTAATTTGTTTGGTGCTTTTGCTGCTTGAATTTTATTAAGCAGGTTGTCTGTAGTATTGTAAATAATGTTTTCTTTTTTAAGTGATTCTTTTAGATCCGGCTTAATGCTGGTGATAATTTGATAATATTTTAGGAATTCATTATCTTCTAGACTGTATAAATACTTGAATTGTTCAAAAGAGTAAAAATCTTTTGTCCTGTAATCAAAAAAGTGTTCTGAATATTTTATTCCTTTTTCATACCACTCTTTGTAATACAATGTTTTATTCCCATTCCTTATGTCATAGTTGTTCCAGATTATCTGTTTTCCACTTATGTCATTTAATTCAACCTTCTTAATGGTATGCCATGCAATAAGAACATCTTTGAGAAATATGTTGTTTTTACATATGTTTTCAATGTCTTTATCATTTAAATTACATTCAAATACTAACTTTACCCCTGCTGGTTTTAGAATTGTATTATAGAAAGTACCCCAAATTACACTTTCACTGTTACACATAAATCGTTTTATCCAACAGGCTTTTATCGAGTTCAAAAAACACTTAATATTTATCATTTTTAGTCCTCCTTTCTCGTAATCAATTATTATTATATACCACATTTATATAGCACTCTTTTCATATAAAAATACGTTCAAAAGTGCGTTACATAAAAAATTTATATAATGTTCAATAAAAAAAATGGCAATTGAACTATTGTAGAACTTAAAATTACATTACGGTAATAAGATACCAAGCATTTTAAATTGGAAGGTAGCAGATCTAAATATGAAACAAAAATACAATATCGTAAAACATTAACTGACCTATCAAAGACACAGGCCAGAGCAGAATAGAACAGAAGTTATCTTACATTATGACCAGACAGAATTAACCGGTATGATGTCTGCGAAATGTATCACAACATGCAAACCGTCCCTGATGATTGGGTCAATCCCCACCTAAACGGTCCGGAGAACATCCGTGATACATCCCACAGAAAAAAACACCGCCAACATTATTCTGTCACACTAGAGCTCTTAATTCAAGTAATTGATTGGCCGTACATTATTTATTATAAATCAGGTAATCAGTGAGATATTAGTTCCCAAAGAATTGTATGAAATAATGCGTCTTTAGCGCTTTTTTGAAACTTTGCAAGGTCTTGCACTCTCTTATGCTAGATGGGAAGGCATTCCATAACATTGCAGCTGCTGTCTGAAAGCTCCTGTCACCAACTCGCATTGTTCGACATTTGGGCACCACTAGTTTTAATGCATTATTCTGCGATCTCAGATTTCTGGATGGTGTA
Source organism: Mercenaria mercenaria (assembly GCF_021730395.1). Classification (NCBI taxonomy): domain Eukaryota; kingdom Metazoa; phylum Mollusca; class Bivalvia; order Venerida; family Veneridae; genus Mercenaria; species Mercenaria mercenaria. The sequence goes on from NC_069369.1 coordinate 55,438,606, forward strand.
TATATTTCTAGCATGTTCACTACATAAGCTGGTGATTAATCTTTGAGTGCCTTATATGTATGTGTTATAATTTTGTATTCTGCCCTACATTGCACAGGAAGCCAATGGAGTTCACGCAGCACAGGCGTTATATGGTCGTATCTGGATGTTCTGGTTACGTTTCTAGCTGCCGTATTTTGGACATATTGCAGTTTGTTCATTGAATGTTTTGGAATTCCATATAGAAGAGAGTTGCAATAATCCAAACGTGATGTAACAAGAGAATTGATTAGAGATTTGGTTGCGTTTGCGGTTATATATTGTCTGATGTGACTGATTTGCCACAACTGTGTATAGAAATTCCTACACACACTATTCACATGTTGCTCCATCCTCATGTTCGAATCCAGGAAAGCACCGAGGTTCCTGACACTGCCTGATTGTTTGATTTCAGAGCCGTCCACTTTCACAGGTATGTTTGAAACAGATTGTGTCTTGTGTTCAGATAAAATTATGATTAATTCTGTTTTCTCAGCATTGCGTTTCAACATGTTAGTATTCATCCAACTTACTATATACTTTAAACAACTTTCAACGCGATAAATGGTCTCACCAATAGACATTTTGTTTATTGGTTTGAAGGATTGATATAACTGCGAATCGTCCGCATAGAAATGATTGTTCAGTCCGTGCTTTCTGCAGATAGCTCCGACTGGTTTTGTGTACATTGTGTAGTTCTATGGCCCCAGGACAGACCCCTGGGGTACACTGTAATTTATTAGCACTGGTTGTGATAGCTCGCGATCTATGCATACGGTCTGGTAGCGGCCACTAAGGTATGACATCATCTATGCGAGTGGCTTGTCTGTAATACCAAAGTGACGTTCAAGGCGATGAATCAACGTCCCGTGGTCAATGGTGTCAAATGCTGCAGAGAGATCAAGCCTCACAAGAATAGTCACATTGTTCTTATCCAACGATTGAAGAACGTCATTTTGGACTTTTAATAGGGCGGATTCGGTTGAGTGGAATTTCTTATAAGCAGATTGATTAACTTCATGGAGTTCATTGTTCCTCAGAAGATTTTCAATTCGAACATCTACCACTTTTTCTAAGATTTTAGACAGAAACGCCAAGTTTGACACAGGTCTATAGTTTTTAAGGACATTAGAATCTAAGCTTGGCTTTTAGAAGAAGTCTTATTCGTGAATGTTTGAACGCTTTGGGCACATACGCAGCATCTAGAGATGAATTCATAATTTTTGGTATCACCGGTGTTAGTTCGTCAAGACATTCTTTTAATAACCTTGTTGGAATAGGATCTAGTTCACATGATTTGTTCGCTGACTTTTTGATAATTGATTTCACTTCGTCTTCTGAGGTTTGAGTAAACTCAACATTACTGACACCTGTGTATTCAGTTTCTATGTCATTTAAGTCAGGTACAGATTGTGTTGCGATGCTATATCGTTTTTGATTGCTTCGATCTTTCCAATAAAGAAGTCACTGAAATCTTGTGCGAGATGCTGTGGAGATGGTAAAATCACCTCATTTGTATCGCCAAGAAGATTTTTGGTAATCTTTGATAAACTCTTATGATCACTGCCACATGAGTCAATTTTGCCTGTATAGTATTCAACACGAGCTTGTTTTAGCATCTTATTCACTTCAGCATACTGTGTTCGGTAAATTTGGTGATCGATTGTGAGCTTACTTTCACGCCATTTCCGTTCTAATTTTCGTTTCTGATGTTTTGCTTCGTGGAGTTGCTCGGTATACCAAGGACATGAAGGTCTTAACACAATAGTCTTGGTAGTCAAAGGGGCGTGTTTGTCTGCTATAGAAATTAACTGATTTGAATATTCCTCCACAAATTCATCGATATCAGTATCAGATGGAGTGCACTGTGTGTTAAAGAAATCTATTCTTCGTACATGTATGTCTTCTCGAAATGAGTCAATGCCGATCGAACGTAATATCTTGTACGACACAGTTTTTCGTATCGGGGGCGGTTTGGAATATCACAGCAAAATGATCACGTGACATCTTTCCATTTGAATCAGAGAGTCCAGGATCTGTGACCTCGATATTTGAAACCCTGACATCATTATCTCTGGTTATCACTACATCCAACGTATGCCCAGCTATATATGTTGGTTCTTGTTCACATGTTGACGTATGCCACATGACGCATGCCACATGCATCTAGACTGCTTATAAACTTTTTTGTGTCACTATTTTCCGGCAAATCAAGATGGAAGTTAAGGTCCCCTATAATAATGGTGGTCTTGTCAATTGTAGCATATTTAGTAAAGAATTTGGGCCATTCTTGCTCTAGGAAAATATTTTTGTTTAAACCGTTTTCTTTGGAAGGGGGTAGCCGGTATATAATGGCAAGCCGTAGGCCTATTGAGTGTCCGCCTGTAACTACATTGCAATCCATATACTCAAATTGGAAAAGTTCGTTGTCTTTGCTTGATGTGACAATGTTCACTTGTATGGCTCTCTTGTGAATGATCGCTACGCCCCCGCCGCGCCTACCACTACGAGGGACATGTTTCATTTTGTAACCGTCGGGCACGAGTTCGCCGATGCACGCTTTGCCAACAGAGCTACTGTGTTGTTTCAGTTATGGCACAAATGTCGAATTCATTTTAAATTTTAAACACAGAGCTCTAACATAACAAATAAAGTATGTGTTTTTCGATCAAAAATAGTATTCATTGTAAGTCGACGTAAATTTGGAAAGAAGAGATGACATCAGTTTAATAGTCAATCTCTTATTGAAGATTTAAATCTCATATTCCTTCTTTCTTGGACTATATTCTATATTATACTGAATTACCAGTCCAGTCTGCTTAAAGTTTGCAATTTATCTGGATAAATGAACCAAGATATATATATTTTTTATTCCTCTATTTCTGGCAACAAAGGAATACAAATTCACATAACAAAATTACCCATATTGTGAAAAGCCCGCAGTGGCCACTGAGAAGTATATCATCATCACAAACATAAATTGCTGACGTCGAATTCAAGTTCACTGCTGATTTATTTTGGGTATAATAGTGGAGCTCTGTTTATAATGCATAACCGTCGTCATACGGATGTGTAATGATTTAGATTTTATAAGATGGCAGATTGTTTTCATCATTATGAAAAAAAGATCTCTTTTCCGACTATCATAAATCGATCAATTTTACCTATATTGAACACTTCCCTGCAAATCGTTCCCTGCGTTGTACTGCGCATATCATAATCGGGTACCAAAATTGGACTTTTATCATAAAGTGATGATCTGGTTTAATATAGAGGTAAGCGTATTAATTTTGGCACCTGATTTATGGCACGCACAATACAAAGCTGGGGGTCCGATGCAATGAGGTATTCCCAGTGTCTGTTTCAGAGAGGTCTACCTTTACTTTTAAAGAGCATTCATGGTAAAAAAAGCACATTTTTTAAACATGCTGAAAATTAAACAAAACCCGTTTTATGTGTGATTCTATTCCCTTGGATAAACGATTGTGGGAGGAAACAACAGCTTATACTCTTATCCAAACAGATCAGTGTGTTTGTATTTAGCCGGCTCAACACAAGTATTGATTAAAGATTAATGATTGATTAAGGTTTAATCATCATATCGCATGTCTGAAAACTTCGATCGGGATTTCATCTCTTGTATTGATATTATACATGCACCCTTCTATTTTGCATGACGTATTCTTATATGAAAGTAAGTGAGCTTTTAGACAACCAGTGAAATATGATATTAATGTAAAATAAGTAAAATATTCAAATAATAAATCGTGCGAGATGCTTATTAATAACTAAACACATAAGTATAATAAATTTTATTAAGGCGATATCGGAAGCTGACCTCACATATATGCTTATTGTAACAGAAATACATTGATATCAATTCTAGTATACCAACAAAACTACAAAGATGATTAAATAAGAAAAGAAGATTTCTATTCCAAAGCATGAAGCAAAATAAATATTTGGAAAACCAAACTCCTATCTGTAGACTTATATGCCATTTAAGAGGTGTCGCATCATGATGCTGCACTTAAAATATTAACAGGAGAGACCTAATAACTATAATCTTAGATATCAGTGTTTTGTGTAGTGATGCAACATGATGTCGGTTCATCCATTACATGGATTACATTAACAAAATCTTACAGCTGTGGTATTGGGATTTTACTCAGCGGCACATGCAATAGACGTAGATGCATGTTAACAATGATATATGCGAGATGTGTTTAAACAATCATTCTTCAGCGGCAAAAATCTAATCTTGTATTTATTTACATTATAAAAATGATATTAACGTACATATTTTTTCTTCTGTGCTCGCCCAGGCAACGAATATAATTATATCAATTAAATTCGCCCCAGGGATAATAGAATAATGTTTAATATCATTATGTCGAGACAGTACAATGCAGATGGTAAAAGTTTAATCATGACTGTTTGTTACATTAATTTGAAATGATTCAAGATTCAGAGGTAATATAATATGATCATGATATTCAAGTAACCAATATCAGATCAGTATGTCAGAACAAATGCATGCTATGGAAGCATTACATGAATCAAGATTCAAGCAACACATCGTTCAAATGGAAGCTTCACTTATTATAATAAACCAATTGATACAGATGTTCCAAATTTGTTGATTTGTCGGAATATTTTAAATCTTCTTTTATATTTTAAATACATTAACGAAATCTTTATCAAAGAATTAAATGTGTGAATACATGTAAACAAACGGTTACTGCATGTCACATTATGGAAAAAAATGTAAATCAATCGGAACCCGATACCAGGATCCCTCGCTAACATGGTGAGTGTTAACCGGATGCCCATATAAATTCTTCTAGTGATCAATTACTACAACGCGACACACTACTCTGCCATTCTGAAATTAGTCCGTGAATTTCTAGTGACTCCGAGAGTAACATATCCATAGTCGCGACTCCACGTTAGGCACCAAATTTTACAAGGTATGAAATATGTGTCATAGTGAGTGTTCTAACGACCTTGCTAACCACCTTGCTAACGACCTTGCTAACCACCTGTGTACACATACTCTACTCTTTAACGTTTTCAATTAAAAATACGAAATGAAAATATTTTACAACATATGATGACATATTTTTTTGGATAAAAAGATGAGAAAGTAAACGTTTATTATCGGTATTCGCGTTTCAATGCAGTAGGTCAATAAGTATATTTTGCAAAACCGTTTGCCTACTTTGTAGAAAGCTAAAACGGTTATTGTAACAGTTTCAAAAAGATACCACTAAATGAAGTTTCATTCATACGATATCTTTGTTCAATACAGTTCTGTCTTTATACATTTGAAGTGTGATGACTTTCACTAAATTTCAATCAACGTTAGCAAGTAAAGAACGTTAACTCACATAAACGTCAAGAAAGTCACAACTATAGAAATTGAACCACGGGTTGATACACCATGTGAAATAGGTAATGATCGATATCGCATAAAATTCGCTAATTAACGTTATACAGACTGCACAAATGTTATGAAAAACGCCCGATGAATTATTTCTTACGAGACAAAATAGTTCAATCAAAGATTCTCCGGTACCTGCTATATATTTTCTCGTTGATAATTACAGTTAAGTTAGGAAAATCAGTAGTATAATTGACATACCTTCTTTGAAACTCATTTTTCCTCAGTTTTATTTCCCGTTTCAATGACTTCCACACAATATTTTCTCAGAAATGAATTAAACGATCATCAATAACTTCACGCTTTTTGCTGATCCACGGTATTTGCTAAACACAAGTTGCTCACAATATCACCGATCAGTGCTGATGGAGCATTACATAACTATCACCCCCGCAACAATCAATTTATGAAATTTTACAGCATACTTATTAGAATAACATGTTGACTTCAAGACGAGTCTAGCTAGCAATCGTTAGCAAAACACCAAACGAAAAACCTATTAAATGAAGGAATAACAAATCGCCATAAGAATGTAGTTAATCACAGCATAAATGAAAATTCAAAACATCAAATCTGAAAGATGATTGGTCAATATGGTAGTGCTATTTGTTTTGCAATACTGTCAAATCTTTATTTAATATGTTATTGCCATAATTGGGTTCACTTTGACTCACCTAATGAAATATCAAGTCATAATACAAACCAGTAACAAAACAAATGGGCAGCAAAAAAATCTTAGCACCTGCCTATACTTAAGTGAAAATGACTGTCTTAATAAAGTAAAATCTAAAAGCACCATATTTGGAAACTGCAAGGTTCTCCATTAGTCTTTCTAGATATCTTTGAAAACAGTTGTTACATAAAAATGTCTCTACCCTGTACGCACCAATTCAGCAAGTATACATTAGCCGAATTCTCTCTGGAAGTTATGACCCGTTTTACATACTAGTAATCGAATTTGAAAGGAAAATGTAGATAAAAGATAATTAAGTCTTTTATTCTTCAACTGTTGTACCGTATATAAAAACGAAATGACAAATAGTTACTTCCACCCATTAAAAGAAGAAAAGAAAGCCAATAAATACAATGTATATTGGTATTCAAGAATGTCAGTAAATAAATCAAAAATGTATCTGTTTACTCCCCCGCTGAAGACTTATCACTTGAATGCAAAAATCTGAAATTTAACCCCAAATACTTGACACTTGATGCGAGATTTTTGTTTGCAAATTGATATTATGTGGAACAAATAAATAGAATAAAGGTGTCTTGGTCCAGATAACGTCTTTAAAAGTCTCATTCAGCAAAATGTTTATAAACAGACAATTTCTATAGCAATCTATAGGTGCGTCGCAAGAAAGTTTTATATTATTTTATACTGTTTGCTACATTCATAATTGATCTTGGATGACATAATTCAACTTAACATGCGATTGATGAATTAAAACGAACAGTTGTTCTTTCTAGACTTGACTGACTGACTAGTGTTCGTTTACCAAAGGTTTGTGGAATTTCTAGCTGTTCTTTGCTTATTTCGTAAGAATCGACACTAAATTAGTAATATACACATGTATAGAGTGAACGTCGAAATCGACATGGATTATATTTTAGAGTAGTTTATGTAATTTTTCGGAATTTTTGCTGTTTTAGGGACTTCAGTGAAGTTAAAAATGACACAAAGAGGTTACAGTGATCTGGTCGCTTCTTTTTGTCAGCATGACTTGTTTAGCTCTACTGGGGACACTTATAAAATGTATTATTGTTCGTAATTGTTCTTCAACAATTACACCACAATATACCAGGCCAATAAAGCAAATCAACCAACCCGATAAAGTTGGTTTCAATGTTGCGTTACATACACACTGGAACTGGTTCGACACTTCCAAAAATACAGAAATCTCTGTTGTCATATCCTAAAATCAGCAATGAAATTTAAGTCTATTCCATTGATTTGGATCAGAGAAGCTATGAATTATTTTTCTGGAGATTAATTGGATCACGAAGATGTAGCGAATATATATATATATATATATATATATATATTTATATGCATTTAAGCAAATAAGTAAATTTGTATCAGGTAGCTTTCCCCATATCTGTGATGCACAAAGAAGCAAGTCCGTAAAATAAATCATCACAGATAAAAATAATTTATTCGCAGGCCAATTACGACAAAAGCATCTAGCAGCACAAGTAATATACTATACATGTTTTTAAACGTTAGAAAAAAAGATTAAAAAGTGCACGAAGGGGCGCATTGGGTACTGGTAGTAGTTACAAATTCGCCATGTCACCCACATTGTGTCCACGTTAATTAAAACCAAACTAGACTGATTATTAAATAGTGGAAACTTAAAGATGAGTCACGTGAAATTCACATTTTTTTCTCAAGATGAAACAAATTTCGCCTTTTAAAATGATCCGATGAGATTTGACGAACGAGAGCATTGTTAATAATTCATATCAAACTGCTGGTCCGACCAGTTTAAATGAATTCCAGAAAGCTCATTCTGAAGTTAGAAATTAAGTTTTCTTGAAATATAATTAAAGTAGGAGGTTTCAACGACACCAATTTGAAGTTTTTTGTTAAAACGCGGGCAATATTCGCAAATGGAATTTTAAATGCCAAAGCACTACTAGTAATTGTTTCAATTTTCTAAAGCATTTCCCTATGCATTTAAGGTTGAGGGTAGATTGATAGAAAAACAGTTTATAGTTGTAATTCAATATTAATAAGGGCGACATCTACATCTAGGTTCTAAGACTAATCATCTTAGAGCCATATAAGAATAATCACAACGACTGTAAGCAACTTCGAATTATAACTGAGATAAGGATGACGATTAAAGTGCCATGTAATATGACTGTGAAATTCCCACTAACAATAATTGTATCTGTATATTTATGGATTTAAATGGAAATATTTGTACAACGTATCTGAATGTACACATTATTGCTTCACATATGTATCCAGTACATGTATTAATTGTCTTTGTAATGCAAATCGTCATATTAAACCAATATTGAACATAAATGTTACAGTACGTGACATTGAGCAAAATAAAAATAAATCTTTGATTTACTTCTAATCTAACCTGGTAATAAACGCTAAATAAATATTCTCAAAAATCAGAATATCAATTAACTTATCACTGTTGCCATGAACAATAACACAATAAACTGCTAATGAAGTTACTCTCCGGAGAAACGATTAACGCGCTGAAACTTTCTATAGTAAGCCTTTGGATAATTTGATAAGCATATTGATGATATACCAATTAGTAATATCTCTGTTGGGATTACACAATTTAGGTCAAATATGGACGTTCCAGCTTTCATGGAAGAGGAAGACATAATGTGCCCTTCCGTGCATTTTTTCCCCATCGGCGGGCTCCTACGTAAAACCACCCGTTAGGGGCAAGTGATTTGAAGTCAAGGAGGCCCCTGCTGAAATAGTAAATTTCGAAAGAACCAATCATATCAAAATCGTGCTTTTTCGGAAATTATATTGTCTCAGTTTTTTACAGGAATATTCCTATCATAGTAAGAGAAAATAGTAGTACTTTGACAATGGTTGTCTCAGTATAATATCATTTGCCAGCTGTTCCAAAGCAGCGTAATAGGTAGAAATCGAAAAACCCTACAAATTGTCCTCTTAAAGCGAAATGGACCTTGCTCATGCATTTGCGTGACTGTTTCTTTCTTTATTTTCTGGTCAAACGAAGCATAGCTAAAATATAAGCAAAATATCACACTCAAACATTTACAATGATTTCGTACGGGCTAGGCTCTAGTGGTAATTAGAAACGGATAAGCTTCTCCTTTTGCAGCTTTAATATAATAAGGACACCGTCAGAATATATTAAACGTACATCAATAATATTTATGGTGCAAACACAATGTGCACAAATGTGTGTATAGATATGCGAGAAGTATTCAAACACATTATGAATTAGCGGCAGCATGCGTCTCCTAAAGCATTGTGTTACATTATTGAGCGGATTTTTGTATTCACATCTCCATCCTGTTTTACCAAGGCAGCAAGCATACATAAATGTATTTCCCCAAGGGATAAAAGACATAACGTTTACATAATTTGGTTTAGAGGAAAAAGGCTACATCAAAATCGTCTACATTGCACATAAGCAGATTTCTGTTGGCATTTTCCATAAAAAAAAACTGGCACATAATTAAGTCAATCTACATTTTTATATGGTAATGGATTAAGTTAAAGATAAGGATGTAATATATGATAGTAGTACTTTTAATAACCACTTGCAAATGCAAAAACCGTATCGTATTAATGATCTACTGAAAGCCTCATTGAAATTGGTTTTAGTCTCTAAGTAATGTGTCTTGTTTTATCTTTTACTCTGCTATATTACTAAAATGGACTGATCTACATTTTTGTACATGTATATCATTCAATTTGGGCAGTACCATTTATTATTCGAAGAGATGTTCTTTGAAAGTTTACTGAGACTGATCTTGGTCTGTACTGATCGCAAAGGCAAAATCACTTTCCGTCAGCAGGTTAAAGGTTAGATCGTTGTCTTCTTTATCTCCGAATAAGGTTGTTGATATCAATCTTTCAAATGTGTTGAATGCATGTATAATTACAAATGTTTGTTTGAAATAATCCGCTGGAAAAGTTAGTTAAGGAACTACATGGAATATTGCTTGTCAATATTAGATCTGAAGTTGTTCCATCTTTTCTGACTTTTCCGGTTGTCTCAGCAATATAATTGAACAATAGAATGTAACAATGTGATTAGATTTTAATTGCTTAATAAAATTATGTCGATGAAAGTAAACATGCAATGAGATACTGAAAGTGCAGGAGAAAGGTGCCTACATATTTCAGCAAATATGATGAACTTCTCGTTTTAAGGAAAACGAGTGAGTACAACATATCGTTGTATATTAACGTATCTCTCGAATAATTCAATATCTATTATTATAGATTATAACATTTTGTTTTATATCAAGAAATAATTATGTGTTCTACGTATAGGTTAATAAATGGGAGAGCGGTGCAAGGTGATAATAGCCCGAAAAAGTAAAAAAATGGTTTGCACAATAGATCACTTACTGCTAAACTAAATATTCAACAAGTTTGCCTAATAAGTTATTGTGGTTTTTTCCCGTTTGATACTACACTTACTTTAGTATCAGAAAGAACAAAAAACATGCTTCTCTAAAACTCGTATTTCCTATGTCAAAGAATTCCAAAAACGTTCTCTCATAGGAAAGAATTAAACAACCATTAACAACTTTACTGGGTTTTTTTTTTTGCTGACCACTGACCAACGGTCCGTGTCTAACACAAGGTGCTCAGTGAGCAGGTATAACATTCAGAGCCTCCGATATAAGAAAAATCAAAAAGTGCATTCTCTCCGTCAACGGGAACTTCAAGATGTGTATAATTTAAAACTCATGTTTGAAGTTTATGCCTGCTGTTTATAGTTTTCATAAATCATATCAAAACATCGCTTACTTTGAATGGCCTTTTTAAAAATAAGGATTAACATTTAACAGGGACAGTCATGTTAAAAAATCTGAGACTCCCAAAACCGCAACTCACAGCACACAAACGTACACATGACTGGTGTTAATAAGAGTAACCACCGAGAGATGAATCCCCATCACACGCGATGGCACGCAGAAGACATTGTACGTAAAACATCAAAATGCTATTGCAAATTTATGTAAAAAGCAAACATTAAGGACAAAACCGCAATGCCTTTGCAGACGACAGAACATCAAGAGAAACACCTTTAATATTCTAAGACGCTTTCACATAAAAATGTATTTATGATGCATTATTAGTAAAAGTAATTAATATTACATATATTTGTCCACTAGTTTTCAAGCATGAAGACAACTGTGCGGAGTAGGAAACAGTGATGAAAATGGTGATATAATTCTGTCTGATTTTACAAGCAATGTGTACAAATGATATAAAAGTATGGTGATTTGTGCGGATACGTCATTTGTTAGGATATCTCAAATTTTCAATGACGCAATAGAAATTAAATTGTGGCATTCAGCAGCTTGGTTTTCATTTGCCAAACATTGTCAGTTAGATATAGTTTTCATCATCATTTGATACTTATTTCATGATTTTATATAAGATTCTTATTTTGTCATTGTTGTAAACTTATGTTCGGTTCCAAAAACCATTGCTATAAATTGTATGAAATTTATGCAGAAAACTGTAAAGACCCTGAATCAATTTAAAACTTATGATACATCACCAATAAACTTCAGCAAATACGTCTCAGTCAATCTATCACACAGCTTATCTGAACTTACCAAGCTGCCCATATTTAAGATAAATGACTTTTTTGTATATTATTTGCTTCGGCTGAATGGTTCATGACTCGATTTAGATTATGCTTTCAGAAGAAATAGTGTTACAGACGGCATACAGATGTCGTAAATCCTGTTTATGTAGCTTTGTATGTAGGATGTAAAGACATATGTGGCCGAAAATGGGTTATTTAGTGCTACAAGCAATATTCCTAACAAGTGTTTTGTCACTACGTTAGATTTAGTTCGATTGTCCTGTACAAGAACATTTAGGGTTTCCGTTTGAAGTGTAAGCACATTGAAAAATTATAACCGATCTGTACACTATGATTCGTATGTAGTTCAAAGACAAATGCACGTCAAAATCTTTAAAAAGATCGAATAAAGCCATGCAATTCCATTAAGTGTTTCTTACATAACTCTCTATAATAAAACCATCTTAGTTTCCAAGGTAACTCAAACAGAAACCCACCGTTAGTTGGGATTAATCTGGTTTCAATAATTTGAACATTGGCAACAATAATAATATGTAGCAGCATACGTTTTCGTCTTGATCACATTTTAGAGAGTATTTGAAAGGAAAGTTGTGTTTATTTACATGTACTGCTTATATAACAAAAAGATTTATGTATCATCGTACAATTGTTACACTAGATATAAGTACGATTTCTTTACGCACGCTGCTTTGTAATTTCTTGATGTTGCTTAGAAAGTATAACAATTAATTTAATAATTAGTGCAAACATGTACATTTAGCAAAACATCTTAAAACAAACGCATTAATAAGTAATGTGTCTCTACTCGAGTTTCATTCACACAGAGTTCATTTTGCATGCCGATCATCAAGAGAAATTCACACGAAGCTGTCTTAACCAACCACTATCAAAGTTAGAGCAGATGTTGTAACACTTTTGTTGTATCTCATGAGATAATCACGTGTCAGCGGAATATGAATAGGTCGGTCGATGTATTCTTTTCGTATAATCATTATATCCCTAATGCCCCTAACTTTTAAAGTTCGACTGCTCATTAATTGTGTGAAGGTTTATATTTTAAAGACACATCACAGAAAGATGTTGTTCTTTCAATCACTAAGAATCTATGATCTTCATAAAAAATGAATTGAGACAAAAATTGCTTCAAACTATAAATGTGATCAATGTGTCAGATGGGCATGCAAACAAAAGATCATAAATATAGACCGCTGATGAAAACAACATACACTTCAAGTCGGTAAAACCTAAAAAAAATAATAAAATGAATTCCTTTTAGGCGAAAACCACATTTCCGATACGTTTTACAAATCGTCTTGTGACCCAATACAAATGTGTGGACCAGTGACGAAGAAACAAGCGATTAATCCTATGAAACAGAATATTTTGACAAATCACGACATTTGCGCTTTTATGTGCTACTGTCTTGTTGCTTTGGTAAGTTATTAGAACACTAAACATACCTTCTCTAAAACTCATGTTTCCACGGATCGTATCTCCTTTGTCAATAATTTCCACAAAAACCTCTTTCTCAGAGAAGAATTAAACGATCTCTAATAAGTTTACGCCTTGTGCTGATCAACAGTCTTTACTGAACATGAAGTGCGTAGACTATTAGCAGTCAGCAAAGACAGAGAGCTATGCAATTATCAGTTCCAGAACACAAAACTTATGAAAAGGTAATTGATTAAAATAAATATGCATTTAAGATGTTACTCCAGCAAAGAGGGATCTACTTTTCAGATTTTATTTACTTCACAACAGCGGGTGTTAAGTGCTGTGTGGCGGCCGTAAAAAGTCGCCCCGACTTCATCTCAGTGTTGTTATATTTTCTGGTCCTTCGGGATCATTGATTTCAACTCATTTAGATTTGAAGATTGAATACTGCTTAAGCCGGTGCTAGGGGGCGTGGGCAGTGTTGCATTTTCCATTACTGCTATCAAACCGTATACATTATATTACCACAAAAAAAGCTGCACAAAATTTTAATAAATCTTAAACAGTAAGTACGAAGTTTATTTTCAAAATGTTGAATGCAGTTATGTCACATAATACAAAACAGCCTTACACAAATCAAAGACTGAATGCGGGTACCGGTTATTGTGGCCAAGGTACAAGACTGAGATATGGTTTTTATCTTATTAACTCATCTAAAATTGTTGTATTAGTGTATCAATTAATAAGTCAGTCACTCATCATATGTAATCTAGAAACACGAGTTTTGAATTACTAACAAAAGGAAAAGCAACACTTGCAACACTTATTAAATTTGTGCAAAAATAATGGCCTTATTACTATTTGCCTATTTCCGCAGTTCATGACATACGTTATGTTCAAATAATTTAAAATGCGAACAAAATAACAATCTTGCCAAGCATTGCAATCTTCTTATCACAAATGAACACAACATTACAAAATGTACGAAAGCGTATCAAATCTGTTTAAGATTTTAACTTTTAAACCGCCCTACACAAGGTACTATGACTTGTTAAAGACCTGCTACAGTCCTACCTTTTAACCTTAAATTGTCACTGAAAAAGCATGAAAATCCTGACTATGAACAGTGACGCCTGTCAAAAAAGTGTCTATTTTATATAAAATTCTATATAAAATACCTATGGTTTGGCGTGCTAAAGTGTGGAGCGTGGCCGTTAACTGTTACCTATTGTAATCATGGGTTGCATACACACAAATTAATTTGAATAGCCGCGGAGCAGGGCTTTAATGATGCTAAACCATGTATAATTATTTCCTATGCAAATCATGCATTGTTGGTCAGTGAGCGTATGGAACGGAACCTTTTACCGGTAAACTTGATATCGGTTTCATATGAAAGTTCATGTTACCTTGCCCGGATTTTGGTCAATGTTTCGGTGACTTATTCTCTTTTTGTCCTTTTACAGTTGATTCTTTCGGATTCCGTTGCAAAGAAAGGTCAGAAAAGATCATGCGTTCGTTATCTGGAATTTGTGGGAAAGTCCTTATAAGTGGATCCTCTTGATTATATTTTATTACACTTTATTATAGACAACATTGAAGACTTCACTATCAGTAAGGTTTTTACTCATGCAAATGATTAAGCTTCCTATGAAAATGTATTTTAACACCTTGTTTTCTCAATTAAATTTCCATTTTTGTAGTTATTCCTTTGCTGCCGATAAGTAAATATTTCCATTTATAAATAAAAACCATCTTTTGAGAAAAAGAAACCGCGACAAATCAAACAGGTACACATTCTTATTGTCTGCAACAAGATTCATGATTCTTTCATCAACGTCATCGATATGAGTTTTGATATAATGATTCATTATCTGTCATACAAGTATAAAAATCTTAAATGCTTGTGTTTTCCCAGCCAAAAATCAGCAGTGACTGCTAAACAAATCGAGAGCTAGCGAGGTTTCTTTCCACGCTGTCAAAAGGGTTGTTAAAGGCTGATAAATATTTGACACAGGCAGACATGTAAAACCATTTTACTTGCCTACCATTGCAGTTTTAAAGATACAGTAAATGATAAAACAGCGCATTTGGTTTAAGACGTCATATTGATGCGTGCACCCGACATGTCTTTTTAATAGTGAATAAATAAGATTATGTACTATCGTGGTATTCTTGTCTGTCCCCGCCATGTTGGCAAAAATCGACAGAGCACATACAAATTAAAAAAACAGAATCAATCTTTTTTAATTTTCTTTAATATTAATATATTTGATATGCATCAGCCATTTAGATTTAGTAAAATATTAAATATTTTCAGAGAAGTTAATGCAGTTTAGTTGAATCTCTATTCATTAGATCTTTTACTAATGCTATCTGAAAACATTTATTCACTTAGTTGACAAGTTTCTACACATGCTATGTTTTTCGGGTTAGTACAATATAGTTAATGGTACACTCGCTGAAATATGTGCATCGGCATGTTTTATGAGAACACGAGTACTGACACGCCTAGAAAACAGCATGCATCTACAATAAATGTTGTTTTTTTAATTGAAATCAGCTTAGTAGACGTGTTATAATATTTCAATGTAGTCAATCATGCTTCATCTCATTTGTACCGCCTCAGTAGCTTGGTGGTACAACGCACACTTCTAGTGCAGGAGGTCCTGGGTTCGCTTTCTGGCCGCGTCATGGATAACGTAAAAATGATACCGGTTGCTTCCTCGTTTTGCACTGAATTAAGAGAACAGTACCAGGTCACTTAGGTTTCAGTATCGTGTGACTAGGTGAGGACTGGCATTGCACTCACTGAATTCGTCGTGTATTAGACTGAAAAGTTTTATTCCAAAAGACTATAATCCCGCCCCGTCCCATCCCCCCCCCCCCCCCTCCCCGCCCTCCCTTTCACCCTTACACATTTATCGCATTTGAAACAAAATTGTAATTGAGCTTCATTACGCATGTACATGCATGCTCATTATGAAACGAAAAACAACTGAAAACATTTATAAGAAATTTCAATTAATCTGCTCCATAGGCGTCATATTAACAATCGAACGTACACAACAGATGCGAAAGAGCTCAACCAAGTTAGCTGTAAAAGTGCACATAAAGCATAAATATATTAATAGTTCAGGAAATTTAATTAAAGCAGGTTCAATAAATGTTCCACGATGAACTGATAGCCTTGTAAGCTTTCAGATTAATTGAATATTTGCCGCAGTAATAGACAGATAATTTGTTGTTTATTAGATTTTCTTTGCAACTGATAACATTATGTATATCAATTACGCGCGTTTGCAATAAATCACTTCAGTCTCTTGTAAATGGAATTTTGATAAACCTGCGGATGTTCTAAATGCTTTTGTCGGGTTTAAAGTCATATCGACACAACTGTAGGTCATATAGCGACTTTCCAGCTTGGAAGGTGGAGGAAAACGCCAGGTACCCCTCCACGCATTATTTCATCACGGGTGGCACCACGACAGAACAACCGACCTACCGTAAAGCAGATGGATGGCTTCCTCACATGAAGAATTCAAAGCCTAAAGTGAGGCTTGAACACACATCGGTAATGGGCAAGTGATTCGAAGACCATAACCACTCGGCTTTTGAGCTAGGGGTCTGGGTATTGCGTAACAATAAGAACAGGAAAGTCACCTGAAAAGACTTTACCAAAAATAACAAACAAACAGTTATATTGCAAAATAAATATTTTTCTAATATCAATATTTTTTGTATCCATTTTCTTACATAGATTCTTCCTGTTCCATCTTAATGGTTTCAAAGCAGAGTTTAAGAAGAAATAGATTTTCATTGTTTTGCCATCTATCTAACCATATTTAGTATAGATTGAACACTTGGAAAGAATATCATTTTTATTACGGATGTCGTGGATTAGAACACTCATTGAATGGTTTGTTGATCAAAAGACAAACCTGTTTGACTTTCGTCCTTATGGTATACATGTAGGGGTAATTGTTTTCATCACAGAAATTTAACCCGTTTATTAAGTGTGTAATATTGCTAATCAACAATAACATGGGGCGTGTGCTTAAAACGTGTTTAAACCGAAATCTATTTCTTTCGAGTACTCTTACATAATTATGTTCAATATTTGGTGAAGGAGAAGAATGTTGTACATGAATGTTTGGTTTAAGGTTATAATTTATATCAGGTATGTCTTTTCCTGCAAAATTTAGTGACTCTGGGTTACCGATTTATTGTCCTAGTTTTCATTTTAGTATCGTTAAAATGCAAAACATCTCTTCAAAACTTAAGACAACATTTTAATTCTTCGATCGTAGAGGAAAAATAAACAGAAGACAACGAGTAAACTGCATCAAAATCACACACATTATCATGCAGTTGATATCAGTTGCGTTTTAAAGCGACTAACACACACTGTGAATTGTGATTTTTTAAAAAAAATTCATCACCGCAAGGCAAAATGCCGCCATTATTTCATATATTTTACATGAAACATAATGGTTTAACAGTTTATAGTTTCCAGAATTACGGGAGCATTCGAGTTCATAAACCGTTGCAACGCTTTATTTTCGTAAACACTGATAAATATAAAACGAGACGCGACAGTATTTTTAGATTTTATCCTCACGTGGGCAGCAAACCAAAACTGCGCATGCAGTTTGAGGGTTCAATTTATAGATTCGTCTGCTGATTAGGGAAATCGGCATGATTTACTTTGCCTTATTTAGGTAGGAATCACATTGAATTTTCAGAAACGCTTTTCAGTGTTTCCCACCCAACTAGAGGTGTACTGGTCAGGAACCCAGACAATCCTTGCGTGTATCAGTGCTATACACTGGGCACGTTAAAGAACCAGGCTTTCTATTCGCAACGAGCTACGCTAAGTTAGCCTGACAAGCCTGTATCTGATTTCTGATCTCTCTATCGTGGGGGCTTTGTCTCACTCTGTCTCTCTGATCAGATCGCTCTGTGTCTGTACTAGTAGAGGATGAATTATGCGCCCTGTGTGGCTGCATTTGAACGTATATGAGCAGCGTGAGGCCGATATTAGTTTCCGGGTGAGCTGGTGTGCCTGATCAGGCGCACTTCCGGCCATATCAGGCTCACTTCCGGCTGCGCAAAACATCCATATTTTATGCTTCTACTGACATAATATCAAGTATATACAAACTAACATTTATTTTACAAAAGAATGCAAGGTATATTAACATAATTTCGTTAGCTTCCTCTTATCGTTGTTGAATAAGGTTGACAAAGAAACTACGGCCCTAGAATGCATGAATTTAAAACAAATGACAACGTTGACGTTCCCGCGCATTACATGAACATTCAATAACGATGTGCAACATTAAATTATTTTAATCTCGTATTCACTTTACTAGTAGAACATACGCAATTAAAAGGTTATTAAACAAGGCTGGTGTGCCTTAAGACGATATTGGCACACTAGACCGGTATATCCCCTCGGGCTAAAACCCTCGGACCAATACCTCTCCTAGTATGCTAATATCACCTTAAGGCATACCAGCCCTGTATATTTACCTTTAATTACCACATGTCCACACGATAAATATTTTAAATATGTTTGATGCACCGGTACCGTCATTATGAAACTGGCACAATGGCTACAAAGGAGTGTAATTATTTTCTCCACTTTTTATTGTTGATTTTATTGTTATTTTATTTTGATCTGTTGTTGTTTGGCTAAGAGTCATACCAACAAAATTTAGGTCATACAGCGGCTTTTCTAGCTATTGATCGTTGGAGAAGACCTAAGCTACATGTCCAGGCACGGATGGGCACTGAGGACCACTGACCTCGAAATACATAAACCTCAGTTATGTTACATATATTGAAAACAGATCTTCTCTAAAACCTATTACATTCCTTTAAGTAAGGTCCCTGCTTAAATGAAATGTACATAAATGTTGCACATGAAAGATTGTGTTGTCAAATGTATTGATATGATATAAAGCAGCTTCATAAGTGTGATGTTTAACAGCACTGACTGAGAGAGTGATTCACTTTGCAAAAGCGACCGTTAAATTAAACAGTAGAACTGTTTTAGCTTTCTACTTGGAAAAACGAATTATTTACAATCTATCTGCATTAATCGGAAATGAAAAGTCTCAGGGAAGTTAAGCTAATAAAGAAATGTAAATCAATCGTACAACAACACACTTGGTCTCTTATTTATATTTCTCAGCAACATAAATTTCTACAAAATCGAGACTTCTTGGAAAATATATTTGTGATTATGTAATTTGAGGATGGTGGCATGATATCTGTACAAGTACTTTCAAAGGATATTTACTGTTACACCGGTAACTTTTACTGCTACACACTGATATTTCTATAGATATCTGATAATTGCTGACTATTTAAAATGTCTGTTTATTGTCAGGTATTATGCAATGTGCATACAAATATTTAGGGCAAAACATGTTGTCTGAACCGACCATTCAGTATACCAAATTGTTAACAACAACTAAGCGTTTCACCGATAAAAAGAGTAAGACAATAACTGTCACTGGTTCTGCCAGATTTGTATAACAGAAACACTTACTTGCAACTTAAACAAAATGCTGAAAGGAAACTTGACCTCTGTGTTCTTGTTGTCTCTTGTCCTTTGGGAGCATTGTTCTGTTATGAGTTCCGCTCAAGCAAAGGGCGTGAGTGATGTCGCACTTTGAGTAAACTCAAACCATTTCTAGTATTATTTTGTTTGATTACATTATATGCTTGTATTATTAAGATCCTAATATATATTTCTATGTATTAACATCAAATATTTCCAAATATATCTTGCATAAAATTGTAAATTCGTAACAAATATTTGCAACAAAACATGCCTCTGAATCCAGGAAATAGATACAGTTACTGTTTTTTTCTTTTAGTCAAATACAATGTATGTAGACACCATAAACGTTTCATTTGTTTTCAGGATACTGGTAAACAATTATATCTTGACTTTTTCGTGTTTAAGAAATTCCAAGATTACATATGTAGCTTATTTCACATTACATCGAGAATTTCAAACGATGATTTCGAAAACAACGGTGCTCTGACAAGAGGTACGGTACGAGAAAATATAGAATACATTTTCGTCTCATATCTTTTACATTTATTTGAAAATGAGGAGCAATCCTCCCTTTCATAAATACATGTTTATATGGTTTTGAAACAAACGAGATATTATGACAAAAGCGGAACTACCACCTGGTGTTTGACAGACTAGACAAAACCAAGAAATGATATTCAGACACAAAGTGTTCAATGAACAGGCGTAAAGCATTTTTCAGTCAGCGTTATTCTACATGTTCTAATCATTTCTAAAACTATCTAGCAGTAATACTGTTACATAAATATTTCTCGCATCATGTCACAAAATCAGCGGGCGTACATAAATTGAATTCTCTTAGGAATTAAATGATTGGAAAATTTAAGTAAAATGGAATAAGCGGATATTTCATCCACACAGAGTATTGTTGTATACAGGAATAACGCAGTGCCAAATTACCATAATCAGATTCATTTAAAATTACTAGTATATAATTAATAAACGAAAAAGCTGTTAGGATCAATTTCAAATATATTAAGTGAAAGTTTGTCAATGTCCATTTGTTAAACGTCTTGCATACAGTTAACAATTTTCTATTTACCTAAAGTACCTGTGTTAGAATTACATTTATGTTTCTTTGAGTGCTTTCGCTTTTTTTCTAAATATTACACACTCACTGTGATATTTGAAAAAAAAATGTTAATCATTCATATTTTTACCGTCTATGAATATGTATGGACAATATATGTCTTGTGAAGGCATGCCTCTACGTTTTGATTTCTTTCCATGATTTTGTCCTTTTTATACTTTTGCCAAATAAAATCTGACTGTCCATGTGTACAATATCACGAGCTAAGTTCCCAACGACAAATGTCAATAATCTCAAAAATATTCAAGGAAAAGAAGATAAGCGCATGTTTAAAATGTTTTACGTTGGAAATGGATATAATCATTTTAATACCGGATGCGCTGAACTGCTTTAATTTCCCGTAACTCAGTTTGCGCCAAACTCTGAAAAATTGGGCATGTTTGTAAACATTATCACTTCATAAATTAACGAAAGATTATGGTAAAATTCCTGAAAATACAGAGCACTGCAAACATAGCCAGAAAGCCATGCATAGCAAAGTAGGTCCGCAACAATAAGAAACTGTAGCAGAAAGGTTGCTGCTAAAAACCAACAAGAAGCACATTTTAATTATATGCAAAATACAAAAATGGATATAGGGTATAGGGTTGGGGTGTTGGGGGAAGTAGAATAATACAAAGATGAATATTCAACAGGGAAACGCTGTCTCCCTACACCGCAAACCACAGCAGCGCTAACAAGGACGTGCACATACACAAGGCAAACAAACGGACAAGCATAAAATACACAGTGGGTCACCGCTCAGGGACGACCGGTGGCCAAAAATATGGAGAAAACCTAACCTCACTCATAGTAAATGGAAAGGGGGCGTAAATGCAAATTAGCAATGGAGTGAAGGGGCGGGAATAAGGAAAACCACCACCACAACCACTTTATTAGTCATCGTACCCTCAAAGAAGAAAGCGTAGCGACTTACTGTAGAGGAGTCAGTGACCAATGATTCACTGTCCTTTAAAATTTTCACGTTGTATCCTCTTTACACATTTTGAAAATAATGGTTAAAATAAGCATAATAATTAATTTTCCTCAGTTTGTGATCGACACCATTATAGTTTACGGGGTGTGTAAGGCCACGTTTTTAGAAGTGTTTTGTTGTTTGTGTAATATTTCTTCAAATGTTTGGACGATCAGTAGTAAATTTTGTAAAAACCTTCCGTAGTTTATAATATCGGTAACCCTGTTGTAATAACTGTTTTTGGATATATGAAATTTGTATTATTAAAATCCTCTACCTTTGAGCAAGCTCTTGCAAACCGAATCAGTTCTGACATAAAACGCTGTATGTCTATCGAAGAACATCCCCATCCAGGTGGGGGTTATGAAAATTAAAACCGTCTCTTTTATCATATGTTTTTGTTTCTTTATTACTATTTACATTTGATAAATTTCAAGTCCAAAAGTGACGCTGTGTCACACTGTGTCACAGACGTAGCAGAATATCATAGGCGTCTGACGAAAACAACATATTGCTTTCAACCCCAAACGCTAAAGAAATTCGCGTAATATCTTTATACCGTACGAAGACATACCGTTGTCTTACACACTGTTATATTTTTATAAACAAATGATAAAACGAACTGCCGATAATTCCTTTCCCGCTGGACTGTTAATTGTGACAAATGACCAGATGTGAGCTAGGTAGATAATGATTTGTCTACGCCCGTTGCTCTAGCACTGAAAACCGTAATTGTGTTTTATCAGTTATAGTCTCCATTGATGATAAAACTTATTTTCAATATTCATTGACGAAATCCATATACAATTAGGTTATCATTTTTATACATATTTTATTATTACAAGATCGTAATAAAGACACATGCTTTGTTGGTGAACATTTGCTTTTTCTAATTATAACCTCCTTCAGATATGAAAGTTCAGCAGTGGCAGTTTGCGGGTTCAATTCACAGGCTAGTGTTGCCGTTGTAACTACTAATCACCCCTTTCCCATAGAAGAGCTGAACTCTAAATTCTGAGACTCTGGCCTATAAATGAGGTGCGCAAATACGGGTTTTCTTATTGTTAGGGCTAGGGATATTTCATTGATGGGAGTAATTATATTAGCGTGACAGCCTACAATACCTTCGAGATTTTCAGCTGAGGTCCTCGTGAGATTGTTTATTTAATGCCGCTCGAATTTGTTCAAAGCGAAGCTAGAATAAATGATTTCACGAAAACTGATCAGAGGAAACTTTTTTTTTAATACAGTAGCGATAAAAAGCTTATGCAAGCTTCATTGAAAACGCAAAAGGAATGACTTGTCAAGAAGTTAATGACCGCTCAATTAAAATTCGACGAGAGTGCCTCCGTTTTCGCATCATACGTGATACATTTTATATATAAAATAAGTGGCAGAGCGAGAAAATCTGCAGAAAAAAAATCTGCATCTAACTAAAAGGTTACTTATCTTTCGGATGTTTAATAAATATAGACGAGACATGGATCATTTTCAGTGGCATATTGGAAATAAATCTGAGCAGCTCTCCTGTAATCATAGTTAGAACTATAAAAGTAATTGATAGTTTTAGCAAAACATGTTACAAAGAAGCCAGTTGATTATTAAGAATTAACTTAAATCTTGGTTAACAACAAGCAAATAAAGCGATGAAATGAATCATCGCTTTATTTGCTTGTTGTTAACCAAGATTTAGTTTGATAATATGCAGATAATTTCTATCAAAGACCATTTCTGGTGTATGAAAATATTTTTTCTCTTTGATGGGTGCAAAAATGTCATGTTGTTTTTCTGTCTTCGTTATTCATTTGTAATGTCACTGAACCTTTGTGCCAATGTGCTTGTAAATCAGAAAACGCGGACTTGGCGGCTAATATTAAAGGCGGTCTAAAGCGCTAAACGATCTAGGAAAACGGATATAAAGTGGTGACGAGAGAGCAGAGTTATTCCTCAAAACATTTTTTGGTCATGTGCGGGGAAATTGGGAGAAACATCGACCTTCCGCAAAGAAGACAGAAAGCTTTCTTGCATTATGTGGCGTAAGGAATGCTATATCAAGGCAGAAAATTTTGGAATCCAAAGAGCAGTGAAGTTAAAATGATTCACTTTATGAAAAGCTGAGTAGAAATGACCTTCCGCAAGGCACTCAGACGGTTTTCTTGCATGATGTGACGTTAGTTCCCGGAAGCAAGGTTTAGGCTCCTCAGCGCGCAAAGTGAAAATGATTCAGTTTATGTGACATTGATTGCAAATGTTGTATACAAAAAAAGTGTTTACTCAGACTAATTATCGTTTTATTGTTCCGTTGCCTTCTGTTGCAGACAGGACTGTTATCAGCTTTTCGCAGGAATACTAACCACTTATTGGTAAATGGAATTCTGGACAAAGTTAACATAATGTATCGTGACAGTTATAATATTATGAATCATTACAAAGATAAAAAGTAAAAGTATAAGCAATGCATGTTTCTTCAAAGTTTCATACTAAGGCATGTTTGAAAGATATCCGCGACCCTGCAACTTGCTGTTGTCGTTCTTAACAACTTATCATGCTATTTCAAGTATACAAATACCATGAAATTATAGGCAATAATGGTAATTACTATGTCGTGTGTCTGTATCTTCTAACATGACCTGTTATACAAAACAAATACGGACTCGTTACCACTGCAACGTAACTTCCGTTCTGCAAATATGACATTAAAAATGTTCCTTCTGACTAGGGCTTCAGAACTTGTGACGTAACTGCGACCTTTTAATTAAAGTCAATGTTATCTACATGAGCGTTTTTGTCAGACGTTAAGTCAACTCAACCCCCACCGCCCGCATGCATCCTTTTCCCTACCCCTTTCCTATTTTTGTGTTTTGCATAAAATTAGAATGTATTTGTTGGATTTTCAAAGCAATATTTCTGCTATTTTTTCACTACAGTTATTTTTTTTTTGTTGCGTTTCTACTTTCCGATTCATGGCTCTCTGTCTGTGCTTTGGGTGCTCCGGGTAAATCTACCACAACTTTTTCTGAAAATGCTAGCGTAAATTCTTTGTTATTATTGAAACAGTTTTGAAACGATTTTAATTTGAACATAAAAATATATGCCAACTGCCTTTAAACCAGTAATGCGTGAAAACGATAACTCAATTAAATTTCTGAGCAGAGGACACAATTAATCATAATTATCTTGTTTAAAACTTGATTGAACCGTAGCGTACTTTCTAAGATAAAATATTTACAGATGTATTTCCTCAGTGGAAGAAAAAGAAAATTGCCTCTAGGTGATATTTTGTTTTAGTCTTTCCTAACACGTATAAATATGCATTTATGTCAGTAGTTCATACAATGTATCACAATTGAAATCGTATGAATACCTTACGGGTGCTGATCACAAAAAAAGGCAATTTAAGTGGCTATATGTGTAAACACTAAAATCTATTCAAATAGACATATAATAGCAATAATAATTGAATGGTATTGAATGTAAAACAAAAAGATGTATGTACACTTGTCTAGTGATAAAATACCCATATTAAATTTAGATGTTGAAACGTTTAATAGATCGTTTAAGGTTACTGATGTGTTCCTTCTTCATCGATTTTTAAATATCAGGAGCTCCTTGCATAAATACATAAACGAGTCTTTCTTGTAGTAAAAATATCGATATTCTATTATCCGCTTTATGATTTTACCTTACATAATCCTAGAAGGAAAAAAGAATCACTCAGGCGTTTGATTGATATTGCGAAAGAACCATATCACCTAATGGACAATATTCAATCGGTTCCTCTTTGATAAAATCCAGACAGTTGCCAATTAGGTAGTTGATGAACAAAACAATTCAGGCACAAACATTGTATATGAAAATGGTTTTTCCTCTGTCAATGTATCTTGAGGACTTACTGTCGCTAGGTACAACATGTAGTATTATTTTACATTCTTGTACCTATAACTGTCTACTGGGAAAACCTTGTGAGAAGCGGTAGCCGATAACAGCAGTCATTTAAAGACAAACCTATTATAAAAGATTGATCTACATTAAAATATAAACAATTGTATCGAGACAGAACTCGTCACAGCCAGTAAAATTTACAAAATAGAGAACACTGCTCTCCTTTTGACTCAAGGACACTCTGAGAAATACATGCTACAGCATATATGTCCAAAAATATCAGGAAATGCTAGTTAAATGCAAATTCTGTTGTTTTATCAGTGTGACTCAAATATGTCTACAAGTAGGAATAGTTCTTACACAGGACAAAATAAGAAAACTTTACGAAAATCTTCTCGTTACATTAATGTTTCTGAATCATCTATTACTCCTGTGACTGCAGATGGTTGATATCACAGAAATATTTATTGATAATATGAATATATTAAACTATCTATCTGACAATTTAACTGTTTATCGTAACTGAACTCTAAATTTAGAGCCTCTGGCCTATAAATGAGGGGATGGGGTGCAAATACGGGTCTTCTTATTGTTAGGGCTAGGGATACTTCATTGATGGGAGTAATTATATTAGCGTGACGGCCTGCCATACCTTCGAGATTTTCAGCTGAGCTCCTCGTTAAGTGAGTTTGTTTATTTAATGTCGCTCAAATTTGTGCATAGCGAAGCTAGAATAAATGATTACACGAAATATGATCAGAGGAAACCTTTTTTCAATACAGTAACGATAAAAAGCTTTTGCAAGCAGTACGAAATCTATTCATTGACAACGCACAAGGAATTACTTGTTAAGAAGTTAATGACCGCTCAATTAAAATTCGACGCAAGTGCCTTCGTTTTAGCATAATGCATGATACATTTTATGTATAAAATTAGTAGCAGGGCGAAAAAAGCTTTAGAAGAAAAATTTGTCTCTTACTAAAAGGTTGCTTATATTACTGTTACGGTTGTCAAAACTTTTACTACGCTGACTATTTATATTGGGGGAAATGTTAAAAGTTTATATTGTTAGTACAATGTATGTGAAACCAATAATTATACTTCGAAAATATCTATTTTCAATTTCTTATTTTTGCCTTCCACCGCACACATATATAAAGTATATGGATAAATCCCCATTTTTCATGAGATCAAATATGTCAAACTTGCTGTTATAGATGAATTGATATGTATAATTTACGTTTGATAAGCGCAGGTCACCGGTTTGAATTCCGATGTAGCGTTTGACTGTTCGGAAGAAGTGTTCCATTTTGTGCCTTGCTTTGTTTGTTTCATTCACGTTTTCTACGGGTTTTATCTGGTCAATGTGTTTGTGTTTGCTTTTATATTTCAATTTCAGTGGATGTCCGGAGGGGATTGCTACCTTGGAAGATGGTTGTGTCAACCGGCTTTTTGTCTTTGTTTTTATAGTAAGAATCAATCAATAGAACATGTGCGGGGAAATTGGTAAAACATCGACCTTCAACAAAAACGAAAGAAACCCATTATTTTAACTGGGGACCATTTTCATGGAATTACACGCTAGTGTATCATTGAAGGTTCCATGTGCAACGCCGTGTGAATACATCTGCGGATGTTTCTTAATTGATTTTTGTACTTGTAGCATGTGTAAATGTTGAGTTCTGCTCAACCCGTGTCTAGAGGGCGTGGACAGTAGCATGCATTTCCACTACCGTCCATGAACAGGCTCAGTCAAACCGAGCCTGCAACATTTTCGTTTTTGTCGTGTTGGGCGACCTTTGGAGTTTCCACGTTTTCTTGCATTAAGAAATGCTTCTTCCAGGAAGAGAGTTTTGGAGCCAATCCAAAGAGAAGTGAAGTAAAAATAATTCACTTGAGACATTGACAAGAATCGACCTTCCGCAAGACAGTCAGACAGTTTTCTTGCATGAAGTGACGCTATTTTCCAGAAGCGAGGTTTGGACTCCTAAAACGATTCAGTTTATGTGACACTGCAAATGTTGTATACTAAAAATGGGGTTAGCCGGACTAATTACCGTTTTATTGTTCCATTGCCTTCTGTTGCAGACAGGACTATTATCATCTTTTAGCAGGGATACTAACCACTTATTGGTAAATAGAATTCCGGACACTGTTAACATAATGTGGCAGGTATAAAATTATGAATCATTACAAAGATAACCTTTCAAAGTAAAAGTATAAGCATTGCATGTTGCTTCAAAGTTTCATACTAAGGCGTGTTTGAAAGATATGCGCGACCCTGACACTGGCTGTTGTCGTTCTAAACAATTTATCACGATATTTTAAGGATACGAAGACCATGGAAAGAGTGATAGTTACTATTGTGTATCTGTTTCTTCTAACATGACTTCATTATTGGAGTGCAAACCAATAACTGTTATACAAAACAAATACGGACTCGTTACCCATGCAACGTAACTTCCGTTCTGCAAAATTAATATGACATTAGAAATATTCCTTCTGACTAGGGCTTCAGAACTTGTAACATAACAGCAACCTTTTAATTAAGGTCAATGTTTTTGTCAGACGTTGAGTCAATTTCCGCTAACCAACACACACACACACACACATGCATGCATCCTTTTTTCTTTACCCCTTTCTTATTGTTGTGTTTTGCATAAAATTAGAATGTACATGGATTTTCAAAGCAACCTATCTGCTATTTTCTAACTACAGTTTCTTTGTTCGGGTCTACTTTGCGATGCATGGCTCTCTGCCTGTGTTTGGGGTGCTGTTAGGAAATCTACCATTACTGTTTTCTGTAAATACTAGCGATATTGAAACAGACTAAGTGTGTTTACAAAAACGATTTTAATTTGAAAATAAAAAAAATGCATGCCAACTGCCTTTAAACCAGCAATGTGAAAACAATACCTCAATTAAGTTTCTGAGCATACTATGGATTTAAAACACTGTCGACACTCACCTCCCTCCACTGTGTGTTACAATGGAATTCAAATGATTGCTGAAAACTGTCTTTTTCACATTCCGCCTGCTCAGATATGGGACATTTTGTGCAATTCAACATAACTGAAGTTAAGAAAACTGATTAAAATCACATTTGTGTTGATATTCGTCCTTCGGTGGCTGAGGACACAATTAAATCATAATTATCTTGAATGTTTGAAACTTGTTTCTCTCTAAGATAAATAATTGACAGATGTACTTCATCAGTGAAAGAAAAAGCAAATTGCCTCTAGGTGATACATTGTATTTTGTTTTAGTCGACCCTAACAAGTATAAGACATCAACTGATTCTTATGTATAATGACAATTTCACTGGCTATGTGTTACAAACACTAAAGTCTATTCACATAGACATATAATGGCAATAATATTATTAATGGTATTGAACGTAAAATAAAACGAGACATATACTTATATCAAGTAATAAAATACCCATATTAAATTTAGATATTGAGAAATTTAATAGATCGTTTACGGTGGCTGAATTGTTCTTTTTCATCGACTTTCAAAAATCAGGAGCTCTTTGCATAAATACATAAATGTGTATCTCCTGTAGCAAAGATATCGAAGTTTTATTATCTTCTATATAACCTTTACCCAGCTAAATTTCAATAATGAACTTGTCCATCTTTCAATTTGGACAATACTATTAACTGTTAAAAGGGGTGCTTACCAAAAAGATACTGACTGAATGGCGAACAGTGCAGATCATGATCGCAAAGGCACAATCAGTCGTGTCCACCATGATAAGGGCTAAATGAATTTTACCGTATAATCCTAAAATGAAAAAAAAAAAGAATAACTCAGGCGTTTGATTAATATTGTGCAATGCTGGAAATTGCCATATCACTTAATAGACAATATCCAATCGGTTCCTCTTCTGTAAAATCCAGACAGTTGTCAATTAGGTAGATGATGAACAAAACAATTTAGGCACAAACATTGTGTATGAAAATGGTTTATTCGATAGAAATATTCCTCTGTCAATTTATCTTGAGGACTTACTGTCGCTAGATACAACATGTAGTATTATTTTACATTCCTGTGCCTACAACTGTCTACTGGGAAAAGCTTGTGAGAAAAAATTGGTGATAGCAGCAATCGTTTAAAGACAAGCCTATTACAAAAGATTGATCTACATTAAAATATAAACAATTGTAAGAAGACAGAACCCGTCAGCCAGTAAAATTTACAAGATAGAGAACAACACTGTTCTCCTTTTGACTCAAGGACACTGAGAAATACAAGCTACAGCATATATGTTGAAAATATCAGGAAATGCTAGTTATCTACTTTTCAGATTGTATTTACTTCACAACAGCGGGCGTTAAGTTCTGTTTGGTGCCGTAAAAATGTCGCCTCGACTTCATATCAGTGTTGTTATATTTTCTGGTCCTTCGGGATCATTGATTTCAACTCATTTAGATTTGAAGATTGAGTACTGCTTAAGCCGGTGCTAGGGGGCGTGGGCAGTGTTGCATTTTCCATTACTGCTCATTAACAGACTCAATCAAACCGAGTCTGCAATTTTCATTGTTTGCCTTGTTCTCGGTGCTTTCGAGGGATCTACTTTTCAGATTGTATTTACTTCACAACAGCGGGTGTTAAGTGCTGTGTGGCGACCGTAAAAAGTCGCCTCGACTTTATCTCAGTGTTGTTATATTTTCTGGTCCTACGAAATCATTGATTTCAACTCATTTAGATTTGAAGATGAATACTGCTTAAGCTAGTGCTAGGGAGCGTGGGTAGTGTTGCATTTTACATTACTGCTCATGAACAGACTCAATCAAACCGAGTCTGTAATTTTCACTGTTTGCCTTGTTCTCGGTGCTTCCGAGGGATCTACTTTTCAGATTTTACATACCGGCTTTAGAAAACCGGACGAAAATCAGTTAACCATGCAGACAAATGCAAGAAAATCTGTGGTCAGTGACGCCAATAATATTACCGCAGTTGAAATAGCCGTCCACATGCTAAACATGCAAGCCGCACTTCTTGTACTTTTGGCTCAGGCGATTTTATTAGATGAATTTCAAAGGCAAAATTTATTTTACAGTTATATTTGGAAATATTCCTTTGCATGAGTAAACTGTTGAGTCAATGGAATTGCGAATCGAGATTATTAGCTCCGTAGACATTGTCTTGGCTTAAACATTTAACTTAATTCCTGATACTAGTGGTCGGTTCAAATGAACACACAATCGTCAGCTAATACTTGCAAAAAGAAAAACTGCAAAGGCGACACGTGATCTTAAAGCACAATGAAAGGGAACAGAAACAAAAGAGAATATAGAGCCCCTGTATATGGAACGTCGCACCTGTGTTATGTCGGGAAATTGTATGTTATCATGACAGAACGTGAGGTTAACTTGTCAAAATGGTGTCTTATTGTGTTAAAAAGTTCTGTTATAATGTAAAATGGTGGTGTTAACTTGTCGAAACGGTGTTCTATTATATTAATAAGCCATGTTATCGTGTCAATGCGTGGTGTTTACCTTTTGACAAAGCGTTTTATTATGTTGAAAAGCTATGTTATCGTGTCAAGTTGTGATGTTAACTTGTCCAGATAGTGTCTTATTATGTTAACTGGCCATGTTATCATGTCAAAGTATGATCTTGTTTGCAGAGTGTTTTATTATGTTACAAAGCTATGCTATCTTGTTATCTGTGATGTTGTCTACAGAGCGTGTTATTATGTTAAAAAATTATGTTATCTTGTTAAAATACCGTGTGATTTTGTCTACCGAGCGTGCTATTATGTTAAAAAAGCTATGTTAACTTGTCAAAGTGTGGTGTTAACTTGTTGTATATTTTTGAAAGAATTTCCTGTAATTCATATTTATTTTGCGTTGAAGTGTTATTCCACACAATGAAAAATATAAACCAAAATCTTAGTGATTGAAATAGTGAAAGGTTCACATTAACCTACCGTTATCTTTCAGTAATCCACTGAAAAACATTCAATAAATATTTAAATTTGCAAACACTTTTTAGTGTACTTGCCGTCATTTCCTAAAATCTTGCTGTATGTTATGTTTCACAGTTCTGCAAAAATAATTCTTAGATAAGGCTGTATGGTCTCAATAACAGAGAAATATGTTAGCCAGTTTACATCACAAAATCAGGAATTATTTATGAAGCATGTAATCACTAGATTATAGTACACCAATGTCTTTATAATAATAAACACGACAAAGCAAATTAATAGCAGGCACAGCTTTTATCATAAAAGTGCAATGACTCTCAACGCTTAACATCAGTTTTTTTTTTTGATAAGCAGAATGATTTATAAAGAAACATCCTGGTGAATAAGTTTCGGTCTGTTTATTTTGTAAAACAATTTCAAATGCAAACAACACAGATTGAATATGTTAAGAGGAAATGTGATATAATGGTCATTTCTTCCGGACGTTCTTCAAAGCAACACTCAAGCAAGCAAAATGCAAATCCACTTTTTGTGATACTTTATGTATGACCTTGCAGCTCGGGTTTTAATTCCTGTTACTGCCGCTCATGAACATTATTCACTTGAATTTTATTCGCATAAGCCGTCGGTAAGGAATACGGATCTTCCATAAAAGTCGTGACTCCTTGATTTACAAATCTATTAAGATGTCAACTCATAAAATGTTTGAGTTGCTTTTTACTTTGCCAAACGCCTTAGACAGTGATTTGCGTAATTGAAAATGTTGACTCGAGTATTCTTACTGGTACTTCACTGTTCCGAAATAACTGATGCTGATTGGTCTTGTGGCGTGATAAGGCTTCAAATGAAAATTTTGAAAACTGCCTTTTTTGGACATGAATAGACGCCGAATTTGCTGAATGTTTGAAAATTTGGACAGTTTTGAATTATGTGGTTCGCGAGTTTGAAATCAATTAACTCTGTGCAAAAATATCATTTGGAAGCATAGAACACAAGGAAGCAACAAAACAGCAGACCTAGTTTGACCGAGTCATTATAGAATGTGCAACACCCCTCACGCCTCCTAGCACCGGCTTTACCTGAATTCTAATAGTAAAATTGAATGTACTCCATTTTCTTAAAGGACGGACCAGAATGTACAAAACCCCTTGGGCCAAGTACTCTCAGACTTTTTACAACCGCCACGAGCCACGAGATCTCCTCCCCCGCCCCCCTTTGGGGGAGACATATTGTTTTTGCCCTGTCCGTCCGTCATTCCGTCCGTCCGTCCGTCCGTACGTCACACTTCGTTTCCGAGCAATAACTGGAGAACCATTTGACCTAGAACCTTCAAACTTCATAGGGTTGTAGGGCTGCTGGAGTAGACAACTTCTATTGTTTTTAGGGTCACTCCGTCAAAGGTCAAGGTCACAGGGGCCTGAACATTGAAAACCATTTCCGACCAATAACTAGAGAACCACTTGATCCAGAATGTTGAAACTTCATAGGATGATTGATCATGAAAAGTAGATGACCTCTATCGATTATAGGGTCACTCTGTTAAAGGTCAAGGTCACAGGGGCCTGAACATTGAAAACAATTTCCGATCAATAACTAGAGAACCATTTGACCCAGAAAGTTGAAACTTTATAGAATGATTGGTCATGAAGAGTAAATGACCCCGATTGATTTTGGGGTCACTCCGTCAAAGGTCAAGGTCACAGGGACCTGAACATTGAAAACAATTTCCGATTAATAACTAGAGAACCACTTGACCCAGAATGTTGGAACTTCATAGGATGATTGGTCATGAAGTGTAGACGGTCCCTATCGATTTTGGGGTCACTCCATTAAAGGTCAAGGTCACAGGGGCCTGAACATTGAAAACCATTTCTGATCAATAACTAGAGAACCACTTGACCCAGAACGTTGAAACTTCATAGGATGACTGTACGTGCAAAGCAGATGACCCTTATCGATTTTGGGTCACTCTGTTAAAGGTCAAGGTCACAAGGGCCTGAACATTGAAAACCATTTCCGGTCAGTAACTTGAGAACCACTTGACCCAGAACGTTGAAACTTAATAGGATGATTGGTCATGCAGAGTAGATGACCCCCTAACGATTTTGGGATCACTCTATTAAAGGTCAAGGTCACAGGGGCCCGAGCATTGAAAACCATTTCCGGTCAGTAACTAGAGAACCACTTGACCCAGAATGATGAAACTTCATAAGATGATTGGTCATGCAGAGTAGATGACTCCTAACGATTTTGTGGTCACTCTGTTAAAGGTCAAGGTCACAGGGGCCTGAACATGGAAAACCATTTCCAATCAATAACTTAAGAACCTGTCAACCCAGAATGTTGAAACTTCATATGATGATTGTTCATGCAGAGTAAATGACCCCTATTGTTTTTTGGGTCACCCTGTTAAAGGTCAAAGTCACAGGGGCCTGAACATTGATAACCAGTTCCAATCAATAACTTGAGAACCACTTGACCTAGAATGTTGAAACTTGATAGGATGATTGGACATGCAGAGTAGATGACCCCTATTTATTTTGAGGTCACTTGATCAAAGGTCACATGAGCCTGAACAGTGACTTGAGAACCACTAGGCCAAGAGTGTTGAAATTTAGCGGGATGACTGGACATACCAAGTAGATGATCCCTATTGCAGCCAACCATCAGTGTCTCTTTGACTTTCACTCCTGACTCCTATTGACTTCTTGCCTATAGGACTTTGCATTGGTGGAAACATGCGCTTTTTACAAAAGCATTTTCTAGTTAACATTTGAGATTTTAAATACATGCTACTGATTATGTATTTATATGAATTGCAACTAGCTCCACATGCTGGCACTTTGTAGATTTCTTACGTTTTCTTTAACTTTAAGCCTTTTCATTTTTCATTTCATTGAATTATACAAAAGACCACGTTATAAAATTATATTTCCGGTAATCAAGGGTTTCATAACTACTTAAAACTATTTGTTTAAGTGTTAGGTTACAGGAACTACAGGAACTACATGAACATATATTCTACAGAGCATGTTCCCTTTTATTTACTTGGTTACGCAATTACCTTTACTACAAATTGTTTCTCAAGGGTAGTGATGGGAATGTTTAACGTCGTTCAAGAAAAGGAGTCTAGACATTTTTCCTAATTACTTTTAACCGTTAAGATACAAGATAAGTGAGAAAATCCAATTAACATCCACTTTTCTGACCGTAAGTGCTTACAGCTTTTAAACTCTCTGACGTCATACGTTTTAAATGAACATTAATTGAACCTGTTTTCATAACGACAACAAAATAAACAGTGAAAATGTAACCGATATCACAATTATCCCGAATTAATGGTAGGTAGGTTAAGCAAAAATTGTTATCCATTGCATTCGAATACATAATAAATTCATTCATCATAATATAGGAGAAGATCTCTACAAGTATAGCTGTTAAAAAATCTAGAAAGCGGCTCGCTTAGCTCTTGTTATGAGAGGGCAGGGACGGAGCCCAAAGTGATATGCCAATGAAAAAGGGTCTATAACGTTTATAGTAACACCTCAATATTTAAGAAGTGTCCATATAGTGCCCATGCAAATTTTGCCATCTATCATTATTACCACCAAAGAAGCAAACATTCTGCCTAAAAATGAATATAAACATTTATCCAGTCACTGAAATATTTCCAGTGTTAAGATCCTAATGGCATTTGGTTCAAGTACGCAAGCTTCCCAATGCTCAACTGGCTTAATTACCCACCCAAAATTTCCCTAACATCAAACCTCATTTCTGCTATTAGGGTGAAGCAATTGATGCTATAATTCTACTTGCGATAGACTGGTCCTTTGCGTGTCATTGAGCTCTTTTCGTTCATTAATGATGGCCGCGGCCTTATAGGGCGCTATGGCTATTGTAAGCCAGCTTTCGATTGATCACTTTTCATAAACGAACCGACATTTTGTTTTTGGTTGCTGGCTTGCTCTTTGTAATTGAAGGAAAAAGCTGGAAGCCAGGAACTGTAGATGTTCGGCGTTTTAGGTAATCCTATCATAATACTGTCTTGAAGTGGCGAGCCAACATCAGATATCGCCTTGATTCCTGTTCCTACTCTGTGCTGAGTTCCTATGTTTTGTTCACAGGATATAACTCCTGCTTCTATGCAATTTTTGTATTATTATGTCCCTTTTTACTCAAAACATTAATACATGTTTTGAGTCAAGTAAGATCGGACTGAATATATTAAGAGTAATGAATGAAAACAATGGAAAAAAAGATTATCTAGCCGGTAGCCATCCTATCCTATTTTATACATATATCTATAATGAAACACGCTGTCAAATTCAAAATTTACTTAAGTTCCAACGTTTCAGCTACATGCCTTCATCAGGGAATAATAATAATAAACAACGGAAATAACGTCATACATAGTACGTTACGTTACGCTAAAATAGCGGGAAACAGACGACAGTTAAAATATGACGGACGTGCTTACATAGTGCTTACAGCTTTTAAACACTCTGACTTTATACGTATTAAATGAACATTATTTGAGCCTGTTTTCATAACGACAACAAAATAAATAGTGAAAATGTAACCGATATCACAATCATCCCTTATTCATGGTAGGTCGGTTAAGGCAAAAATTGTGCTCCATTGCATTCGATTATATAATACCATAATAAGCATATATCTATGAAATATGAGTTGTATGTATTGCAAACATCATTTGGAGTAAACCATGTTTAATACAAAATGTATATCAGATAATGACTATAATTCCAAATTGTATGACCTAATGATTTCGTATATGGTCAGTTTTATACTTCATTAAGTATGAATATAATACGTGGTCATTGTCTTAGTAACGTACTTTCAGTTTTGATTAATGTGACTTTGGACACGTTATGTGAGACTACATTTTAGTTCGTATCAACGTTACCAAGCGTCAAAGTGAAAGTAAAGTTTAACTCATGTTTTCAGGGCCAACGTATCCATCACTGGATAGCTACACAACACCTATATATGGTCGATTGTAATTGCTGACAACCTTAACCTTTAGCCTGCTAAATTTCTAAAATGAACTGGTCTATCATTCAATTTGGGCAGTACCATTTATTACTTGAAGTAGTGTTTACTGAAAATTTTCTGACTGAATAGCGAACATTGCAGTCCATGTGCAGGCTGATCTTGGTCTGCACTGGTCGCAAAGGCAGAATCACTTGCCGAAGCTAAAGATTAAATAACATAATATCGGATCAAGACTGTCACAATCAATTGTTGACAAACGTCAAGAAACAAAAACTATAACTTGAGGTATTTCGTACTAAAGGCATCGTTTCAAACGCATTTTGCTGGTACGCAATACTAATTACTACTCACTGGACATATGTTAGGATATATTGTTCAAGAATAATTACTGTTCGTCGACTCGTCACTTCCTCCCTTTAAAATGCATTGTATTAAATTAATTTACACTAAGTTGAGTGGAAAGCATTTGAATTAATTGTTTTCGTTGTCGTATAATATTTTTGCAAATACACTTAAGCCGCATTTCGGTATGGGCATTTTATCAGTTTATTGTTTGTAAGTTTAATTCCTTGAGTGCATTATGCAATGTTAACAAAAGACAAACCTGAAAACAATGTAATGTCAAACAGAACAATCATATTATTAATATGATGTAGCAATAATACATAGAAAGAAAGCGGTAAGCTATTTTCTGATATTGTACAATTAAAATTTTAAGTTATAATTATTGATAAGATGTATGCAAAATATAATGCATTTAGAATCGATACTACTTGATGAAAACAATTATATAGTTGGCATATTGATAATAATTGTAATTAAAACGTACGAACGTACCTTGCCTGAAACTCATCTTTTCTCAATCTTCCGTTATTATAAAATGAAATCCAATTATGTTCTTGCAAAAAGTTAAGAGACAAAAACGATGTTTTTCAACTGCTTTCCTGCGATTCAGTACACAGTATTTTCTAAATACAACCTGGTTCTTGTATTCCCAGTCAGCGACGACAGCGAGTTTGTGCAACTACCAATTTCGCAGCATTCAAGATTAAAAACAGATTAAAATCAAATATGCATTAAACATTTGTCTGGGTCAGAGAAAAACTTTGAACATTAAGTATTCTTGTGAACAACTTGTTTGAAGCAAAATACAAATCGTCAGGAAAATCAATTTACAGACGTGCTTCACAAGTGGAAGTAGAAGAACATAATTGTTCATCAACGTCGTTTGCCTCTTGGTTACAATTTGCGTAATTTGTCCATAACAAGTGTTATACGCCTATTGATTGTCCTGCTCATGTATTTGGTCATAAACTTAACTTCCTCTCAGGCATTAAAACATACGAATATTTAAGAAAAGCACGGATACATTTCATCAGACTGAGTCATAAACACAAATTGTATTAAATGTATTTATTTATTTATAAAACCCTTTAAATATGTTTGTAAATCAAAGAAATGACGACAGAGCATTCTTCTGGAGTGGGTAAACCAGAGACAGAGTGTAAAGTAAGATATCTTACAAAATGCCGGCATGTATGTCTGACATAGGGCTACATAATATTTAAATTTGAAATTATAACTTCATCTCATGAATTTTTAAATTGCACAATTGCACGCAATCAGGTACAATCTTGGGCAATATTTGTAACTGCATCTGAAACACTTTAATGAACTGTTCAAATTACACAATGAATGAAATAAAGAAGACAAGATTAAATTTCACTCTATTTGCATGCATTTTAAAACTAGCGTCTGATAGCTCCATATAACATACTGAAACTGTTATGCTTTTTCATGAAATACTGGTTGTTCGTGAAAATATTGCATATGGTGTTCGCCAAATGAAATATATTTCAGTCTTAGACTAAAACATTCAAAGAGCGCAGATCTTCAGATAGCGGGGGTCGTGCATTCGATCCCTGTGCGAGGAGTATGCTCTCCGTGACAATTTGATTCAATTAGAGAACAGGTTTGTACTGGCATAGAATCCAGGAACTGTGGTTAGGTTAACTGCCTGCTGTTACATAACTGAAATACTGTTGAGAAACGACGTAAATATTCAAATATCCTCCATACAACATACGTAATTCAAAGTATCATTAATAATATAAGAGTAATTATGAAATCTAAATCTTTAGTTTTAAGTCAGCTTAATAACCTAGTAGATGTTTTTTTTAATTATTACGTTGACTACTTTTAAGTCAGTATTTAGTTAGTATTTATTAGTATTTATTTTTTCGAAATTCGTGCTAATAAGTGAAAGATAAAATATAGTAATCCTGCACTTAGAATGCATAAATTATTATCTCTTTAAAATATTTTGTAAACAAAGTAGCCTTAGGAATTATTTGGGCTACATTTTTCATACAGTAGAACCTCAATAAAGCGGACACACTTCGGACCAAAGAAAACGCTCTGTTTAGTGGGTCGGTCGTGAAGGGTTTTGTCACTAGGAACTTATTTTGAAATAAAGTTTGAAGCAAATATGCAATAAATGATGTAAACACATTATTAAACTGTTTACTTGCGTTTCATTCTTCGGTAGATAACATGATAAACTGTGATTTTGTTTCAATTATTTCATTCACTAAGCATTTAATCGTGAACACTGCACCCCTCATCGAAAAACACTGCATTATTAGTTTCGCATAGACTCAGTCCATAGTTGTTAGCGACGGGAGATTCTATAACATGAACCACTCTATCAGGAAAAATCTGTAATGCCGTTACATTGACGTCTTTTTAAATTCTAGGTGTGCAGGTTTTGTTTGTTTGTTTGTTTTGGGTTTAACGCCGTTTTTCAACAGTATTTCAGTCATGTAACTGCGGGCAGTTAGCCTAACCAGTGTTCCTGGATTCTGTACCAGTACAAACCTGTTCTCCGCAAGTAACTGCCAACTTCCCCACATGAATCAGAGGTGGAGGACTAATGATTTCAGACACAATGTCGTTTATCAAATAGTCACGGAGAACATATGCCCCGCCTGAGGATCGAACTCGCGACCCCGAGATCCGTAGACCAACGCTCTTACCTACTGAGCTAGGTGTGCAGGTATCCGATTCCTTAGACTACTGAGTTGCAATTGATATGTCTTGATTGAATGTGCACTCCGAGAGAGAATCATGCTAAACATATGTTTTACTGGCAGGCATCACAGTAGAAGATGCGAAACGAATGAATACATGTGAAGCATTTCTATATACGGAAAATTGGTTTGGAATATCCAAGTACACTTACTTTAGTGTAACACTTTTAAACGATTTAGAGTGAAGTATAACTGATAATAATTCGCGGATGAAAATATTATATGTCATTTGGTATGTGAGTCAAATTATATTGGAATTTGCAAGGAATATTGATAATCATAAAGGATATATAACGACATAACTAACCCACTACTTACTACTAACCTATTACTTACTAGCTAGACCAGCACTAAGTTAAGATTTAGTAAACGATTACTAATCTATCACCAACCCTTTACTAACATGATACTAACCTAGTAATTACCTATTACTAGCCTATAACTTACCAATTACTAACCTGTTACTGACCTATTACAGTAATTTGTTGTTAATAAAGCATGTGTTGACGTATGTGTTACAGTTTTTTCATTAGATAAGAATTTAGGGTCCTTGTAATTTGTTTGGTATAAGTGATTATACCCGACTTGATAATAAATTTTGAATACATGATTCATGATACAATTACAGTTCATATTTTCGTGAAAGAGTAATTCTACGATAATAAAGTAACAGATACATAACAACACAGAAATGGTCCGAGAGCTCACGGACTTTTATTGCAACAATTGAGGCCAAAAGAAGTTTATACATTTTTGGAAACAA
The DNA here is from genome assembly GCF_021730395.1 of Mercenaria mercenaria. NCBI lineage: Eukaryota > Metazoa > Mollusca > Bivalvia > Venerida > Veneridae > Mercenaria > Mercenaria mercenaria. The sequence goes on from NC_069369.1 coordinate 55,479,149, forward strand.
TATTTCATATCCTCCATGAAAACCCATTTCTTAAGTGTCAAAGCCGTGCCTATCTATATTTTGTTCACTTATGTTTGTGATAGGGGAGGTAAAACTCACTTGTAAAAAATTAGGGGGTAGGGTAAAGTTTACGTCCACCAGTTTTTTCACTGTTTAATTACAGTAGCTATATGATTGTCAGTAAATGTATATATGTCAACCAATGTCAGCAAAAAGAAATTCATCAAAAAGGAATGAAGGGCAAACTTGATATTTAAGGTCAAAGGTCAAACTTATGTATAAATCACATAAATTGGCATATTTGAAATTTATTTTTATTCTTAAAAATTAGTTTGTTATCATAAGTCACTCAGCTTTATATATGTAATGTGTATATATCAGTCAAAGTCAGAAATGCAAATCTTATTGCAAAACGTCAAGGTCAACTTTGACAACTGAAGGTCAAAGTTCATTTTCATGCAAAAATATGAAAAATGGTACATTTACTTTTTCTAACGTTTTTAATTTGTATTCACATTGTTAGTCACTGAAGTTAATTCGTTTTAATGTCTGTATGTCAGGTAAAGCCAGCAATGCAAAGGTAACCCCAAAACTGTCAAGGGTAAAGCTTATATCAAAGGTCAAAGGTCAAATTTTTGTGAAAAATTGCATGAATAGTTTCCTTTTTGAAATATAACAGCTATTTCTGATCATTATTTGTAATTGCTCGTAATTTATTTTATTGTATATTTGTCCGACAATATCAGTAATAAAAATATCGTCTAAAATCAGTCAAGTTCAAATGTGATATTAAAGGTCAAATTCATTTTCAAGTAAAAGAATGAAAAAATAGCCCTTTAACTTTTCTTTTTGTTTATGATATTTTGTCGATATTAATCAACAATATCAGTTCATTTTAATGTATAAAATGTAGGCGATATCTGGTATGCACATATTGTTTCAAAACATTTAAGGTCAACCATAATTTCAAAGGTCAAAGGTCAAAAAAGTGAATAAAATGTGCAATAATATTACCTGTTTGAAAAGATTTTATTGTTTAAAAGTATTTGTTTTGTCATTTTAGTAACTGATCGGTTTTTTTCATTTTACTGTATATATGTCAGATGATGTCATGGAAGAGAAAATAAGTCAAGGTCGAACCTGGTATTAAAGGTCAGGGGTCATTTTTGTGTAAAAGATCAAATTGTAGCCTACTTACTCATTACTTTGTTCAAAAGTAATAGCTCTTGTTAGAATTTTCTGTTAGCAATTTATTTTAATGTATACATGTCAAGCAAGGTCAGAAATGTAGGTTTTATCCAAATAAGGCAAAGCCAATCCTATTATCAAAGATCAAAGGTCAAAGGTCAAATCTGCGTGAAAATTAGCCAAAAATCTAGTATTTTTGCAATGATTTTTCATTATTTTTTGAGGGTATTTAAAAACTATTACCTAATTATTATTCATTTTAAAGTATATATAACAGATGATATCATTCTTGAAATAAAAGCGAAAAATTAGTCAAGGTCAAATCTGACATTAAAGGTCAAAGGAGAGGGCCTTCAAAAAATTCGCCATTATGAAAAGAAAACTGGCTGGAACAAGTTGGGGAGTAAATGCAAAGATCCTCTGCAAGTCTACACAGGCAACGTGCGGTACATAGCAGAGTACGCATCAACTTCATTGGTACCTGCTTCCAAAACCAGTAAAGATAAACTGGGCAAGGTTAAATTTCAAGTCTGAGGATAATCCCGGGGCAATGAAAACAACTCAAATAAAATAAATCGAAAAGAGAGCCAACCCTGAACCATTAGAGACAAGACGAGAGTACAAAGCTTTTGTCCATGCAGAGAAGGCAAAGAGACTACCATCCACCCACTCCGCTCAAAATTCGAGAGCAGAACCAAGAACATACTGAAAAGACAGGGTCTTAACCACATCGTCAAAAAAATGCAAAAAATAGAAAGCAGCAGCACTGGACACAGAGGCAGAGCCGCTGGGCCCAATGAATGGGTTCCCAGACAATGTGCTCCCAAAATAAAATTGAAGGTGCCAAGAGTAGAAGAAAAGGGAAAGCAACATCAGGCTTACCAACAGTCTCTTACGCTAGAAATGATCAATAACCGCTATCCAGCACACTCTTGGATCCAAGAATATACCAATGGATCAGTGGAAAAGGCAGTTCAGAAAGCTTGGGGTGGTGCCTACATCAAGTATTCAGACAGCCCCTCCTTCATACTCTCTCATACAGTCGGCAAGAGATGCTCCAACTACAAATCCAAATGCAAGCCCACACATCGGCAACACTCGAACAGTATGGGCGAGGAGAAAAGGGACACTATATTCTTAACAGACCCCAAATCAGTTCTTCAGTCTCTCTCAGCAGGTCCATCAGACAACTTAATCAGACAGCTGTTGAAAAACATCAATCTCCTGCCTATGAACAACAATGTAGTATTTCGATAGATTCCTGCACATGTGGGCATAGCTGGAAATGAAGCTGCGCACAATCTTGCAAAGACAGCAACCAGGCAAATACAGACCCAACCTCCAACTTCATACAGAGAAGCTCAGACTCTGCGGAAGAACAGCTTTGCGTCAGACTGGAAGAACATAAATGGAGGTTACCTGCCAATCAGGACTGTCTACACAAGCTAAACTGAAGACTATGGCCTGAGAAAACATATGAAGAAGCTGGGAGTTGCAGAGAAAGCTAAATGTCAGTGCGGATCAGAGGAACAAACACAGTTTCACATTCTTCAGAGCTGTTCCTGTCTGGATGAAGCACGCCAGGAAGTTTGGCCAACAGACATCCCATTTGAGACCAAGCCGTGGTGAGATATCAGCGACCTGCAGAATACGATGCAGTTCATTGCCGCATCTAATCATAAAATATAAAACGGCCTTAAGAAGATGGAAGGCAGAAAGGAAGTAAGTAAGTAAAGGCTAACATTAAAATAAATTAACAGCAAGTTACAACAAGATATGTTTGAACAAAGAAATAAAATAACAGTGCTATCTTTTGAATTTATTACCCGAAAATGAATTTTAAACTTTAACATCAGGGCTGATCTAGTCCCATGTCTTATGATATTTCCATTGTTGATATTGATCCATATATATACATGTATGAAACCTCAAGGAATAACCATAAGATATTAATAATGACAAAATACCTTTAAACAATGAAAAGTATTGCAAAAATGCTATTTTTTGCGGTCTTTCACGCAAATTTCACCTTTTACCTTTGATATTAGTTTTACCAATCACTGTTTTTGAAATTAGATCTGCATTGCTGACATTGATTTACAAATAAACGTAAGACAGAATTATTTTAAATGAACAAAATGACAAGATAATTTGTAACGAAGAAAAATTTAAAAATGCTGTACACTGAATTTTTACACGAAAATGGCATTTGACCTTTAATGTCAGGTTTGACCTTGACTTATTTTTCATTATTATTTCAACAGTGATATTGTCAGTTGTATATACTTTAAAATGAATACTAATCAGTTTTACTAATAGTGACAGAAATAACCTACACAATAAAGAATCAAAGCCTTGAAATGCCTGATGGTTGCGGGTTTTTGGTAGATTTAGTTTCTCTTTAAATGCCAGTCTATGAATGTACATGAATGAGAAACAAATACAAATTTAATGTACCTCATATCTAAGATGAACTCTGCCTCACCCAGCTTGTGATGTAACCATGGGCTGGAATATCTTATTATTAATAGATCTTATATAATCTAAATGATCAGTGTGAGTGGATACAGGTTGAATAAGAACTGCTTGTTCATTGATAATTCATCCGCACTGTTCATGAATGGGACTATTTTGTGCAGCACATGAACATCTTTTGGCTGTGATTCGGAATAAGATAAAGATGCTTTGATTGTCAGAAATACACTTTAACTTTGGTAGCGGGATAAACCCGCAACCAAAAATCAGTGCAAAATTCTTGTTATTTTGCGAATTCTTACACAAATTTGACCTTTGACCTTTGATAATAGGTTTGCCTTTGACATATAATGATAAGACCTACATTGCTGACCTTGCTTGACAAGTATACATTAAAGTAAATTGCTAACAGTGAATTATAACAACAAGCTATTTTTGATCAAAGTAATCAGTAAGTATGGAAAAGGTTGTGATTTTTTATACAAAAGTGACTCCTGACCTCCAATACCAGGTTTGACCTTGACCTATTTTCTCTTCCATGACATCGTCTGACATATATACACTAAAATGAACAACGATCAGTTACTAAAATGACAAAACAAATACTTTTAAACAATAAAAATTATTACCAACTGGTGATATTTTTGCAACATTTTACTCACTTTTTTGACCTTTGACCTTTGAAATTATGGTTGACCTTGAATGTTTTGAAATAATATGTGCATACCAGACATCGCCTACTTTTTATACATTAAAATGAACTGATATTGTTGATTAATATCGACAAAATATCACTAACAAGAAGAAAAGTTAAAGAGCTATTTTTTCAATCATTTACTTGAAAATGACCTTTGACCCTCAATATCACATTTGAACTTGTCTGATTGAAAACGATATCTTTATTACTGACATTGTCGGACATATATACATTAAAATAAATTACAAGCAATTACAAATAATGATCAGAAATAGCTGTGATATTTCAAACAGGATACTATTCATGCAATTTTTCACAAAAAAAATGACCTTTGACCTTTGATATAAGGCTTTACTCTTGGCAGTTTTGGGGTTACCTTTGCACTGCTGGCTTTACCTGACATACAGACATTAAAACGAATTAACTTCAGTGACTAACAATGTGAATACATATTAAAAACGTTAGAAAAAGTAAATGTAACATTTTTCATATTTTTGCATGAAAATGAACTTTGACCTTCAATTATCAGGGTTGACCTTGACGTTTTGCAATAAGATTTGCATTTCTGACTTTGACTGATATATACACATTACATATATAAAGCTGAGTGACTTATGATTACAAACAAATTTTTAAGAATAAAAATAAATTTCAAATATGCCAATTTATGTGATTTATACATAAGTTTGACCTTTGACCTTAAATATCAAGTTTGCCCTTCATTCCTTTTGATGAATTTCTTTTTGCTGACATTGGTTGACATATATACATTTACTGACAATCATATAGCTACTGTAATTAAACAGTGATAACAATGGTAGACGTAAACTTTACCTTACCCCCTAAATTTTTACAAGTGAGTTTTACCTCCCCTATCACAAACATAAGTGAACAAAATATAGATAGGCACGGCTTTGACACTTAAGAAATGGGGTTTCATGGAGGATATGAAATATTGTTTCCAAAAATGTATAAACTTCTTTTGGCCTCAATTGTTGCAATAAAAGTCCGTGAGCTCTCGGACCAAAACTGTTCTTCTAAACATTTTCTAATATATACGTTGTCTGTATTATCATATTGTTTACGAACTGTATTTTAGACTAGGATATGTTACGTTATTACTTTCATATATGCTATACTTTAAAGGCGTATGCTAGAATTCCCTGTATATGAGATGGGCGAAAATTTTCCCAATAACAGAATTTCTTTAAACTTTGGATATTGAAGGACAATTATCTAAGAAACAAAAAATGCAATAAATCATAGGTCACCGGATTCGAAAAAGAGTTATCTGCCCTTGAAAACGTCATTTTTGGGGGAAATTCCGTTTTCAAGGGCAGATAACTCTTTTTCGAATCCGGTGACCTATGGTTTTTATTGCATTTTTTTGTTTCTTAGATTATTGTCCTTCAATATCCAAAGTTTGAAGAAATTCTGTTATTGGGAAAATTTTCGCACCAAATTCTAGCATACGTCCTTAAAATGATTATGACCAGTAAAAGTAACGGATTCTGTTACTGGCCCAGAAAATTCCGTAAGTAAACATCAACCGACTTTTTGTCAGCGGTATATATTACTTAGTTTATTAACCCTTACCCTGCTAAATTTCTGAAATGGACTGGTCCATCATTCATTTCGGGCAATACCATTTATTATTCGAAGGGATGTTCGCTGAAATTTTACTGACTGAATAGCGAATAGTGCAGGCACGAATGTGCAGGCTGATCTTGCTCTGCACTGGTCGCAAAGGCATAATCAATTGCCGCTATCAGGCTAAAGGTTAAAATACTAGTACCAAGTTTCTGGACATGTTCTTATGTTTACATTAAAACATCTAAAACATCGTTTGGATTAGGATTGAAATTTGTGGTTCAATTACTTAACCGGTGTTTCTTGCAATTGACCGCGCCAAGACAGTGTCCATCTCTTTCGTTTTTTATGTGTACTTGGTGTCTATCTATCTAACTTTGTCATTACATACACCGCTCTAGGCCATCTTTTCGATAGGTTGCGTTCTTCATTCGTTCTTGATTGTCAAAACGGGAAAACTGTTTTATACAGAAAAGTCCACGAAATATTCTTTTAAAACATCATTGTTACTGACACGTGGATTTGCGCATAATTTTATAACATTCATATTCATCAGGCAAGCATACGATTTGGTAATAGTGTGCAGTAACTCGAAAAATTGTAGTTTTTCTCATGCAGAATGCCGTCTATACATGTTCTAAGTCGACGAAATCGTTGACTAGTAAACGAATGCATTTAGGTTTCAAACTATATATTGAATAGGAGCTTGCTAAATTAATACGTTTTGACTGCGTAGGAGTCGGCTTGATTTATTAGATGATTACATGTATTGACATATTCCGGTGCCTCTGGTCTAACGATTGAAAAATGGCAACTTTCAATTGAACAACATCATTTATTGCACCTAATATTAATTGATATGGTTGAATGTGCACTCCGAGAGAAAATCATTATTTGAGCCGCGCCATGAGAAAACCAACATAGTGGGTTTGCGACCAGCATGGATCCTAACCAGACTGCGCGGATGCGCTAAAGGTTTCTCTAATTGCAATAGGCTTTGAAAGCGAACAGCATGGATCTTGACCAGACTGCGCGGATGCGCAGGCTGGTCTGGATCCATGCTGGTCGCAAACCCACTATGTTGGGTTTCTCATGGCACGGCTCATTAACTGAATAATTGGGATATTTTCAATACCATTAAGTCTACAATTAAATTAATCAAAATATCACTCTTGTCAGATTTTTAATATTTTTCGTGTTTACATGTATTTAGACTGCAGATGTTGAAATTACAAATTACATGTTACACTATTGCTTGCACACTTTCAGTTGCATTTGGTATGTTTCCGTGTACTCTATGTATCTACACAAGACGATTTTACCTTAGAACCTTAAAAATTCACAAACTGACTTTATGCAAAATGATATGTTCGAATACCAATATTCGCAACCTTCTAAAATCAAGAGTTTGCACTTCGTAAAGTGTTTTCCGGTTATTATAAATGCTTTAATTAAGAAAGATTAACTTTATCAATTAAGTATATATTATATTACTTTGCAAGCATAGAAATCAACAAAGCAAAATTATAATCATGATTGACGCCATATAAGTGTAGAACACCTCCCAAGCTCCATAGCATCAGCTTATTATTTCAACACCCTTTGCTAATATTAGAACATGTTGTTGTACGCTCATAGTGATCAAGTTCGCGCCGGAGAACATGCAATTCCAAACCCTCGTGATTTAGCTCTAACACGTGATGTCCATACCTTTCTTAAAGTGTGGCGATATATCTAGATATGAACATTGTAAAGTAAGTTATGTTTAATTATTGAAACTTATGCTTCTCGGTAACGGTTTCATCCAAAATACCTTACTAAAACTAATTTAATCGTTACATAAGCATGGATGTCTGTAAGGAACGATACTTGAAACTTATTTGCTAAACAGAATCGTAGTGATGTCATATTTAACATATTTTAGCCGCACAATGAGAAAACCAACATAGTGTATTTGCGACCAGCATGGATCCAGACCAGCCTGCGTATCTGCGCAGTCTAGTCAGGATCCATGCTATTCGCTAACAGTTTCTCTAACTGCAATATGCTTTGAAAGCGAACAGCATGGATCCTGACCAGACTGCGCGGATGCAGTTGATTTAGTTCCAGATTATGTAGGACTGAGAGAAGATAACTTGAAATAAACGATAATGCTAGCATTGAATTATTTTTGTTGTTGTGTTTTTAACAAGATCAGGGAACGTTAAAATGTTTTACAGCGAAAAGAATAAAGATTATTCTAATATGACAAGACAATGCTTAAATCATCATAACAATATTATGTTGACGTCACGTCGACGTGATATTTAGCGCCATGTACGCATCGAGAAATAGCGCTTTCAAATTTGATCAAATATTTTACTTACAAAACACGTTTGAAACGAAAATGAACGTGGCAAGAACTATATAGATTAATTTAAACACACAATGAGTGCAGAATAATTTTAACTATTCCGAAAGACGTATTACCATTTCCAGTCCAGGTGTGTATAAACAATGGAGTGTGACGACTATCATCTGGTGCCATACATCCGCGAAGAAACAGTTCTATCACATTTGATCTAAATTGTGCAATAAATGTCGTGTTAGAATCGGAATAGTTTATAGCAAAACCATGTTTTAACACTACTTGTAAACTCCGGGTCTTATATGTCGTACGAAATAATTCACTCTGGCTACGCCCTCGTGAAATTAATTACGCTCGATGTATAACCGCCCATCGTGTATATATAGTGTGAAAATATGGTTTTGCTATAAACTATGTCTGTATTATTATAAATTATTTCTTAAATACAATACTGGTATGGTTTGCTTTAAATAAGCATGAGCTGCGTTGAAATAATATTTAATTTTCTGTGTCCATCATGTTTACTCCTGGTCAGCAATGAGTATTTAAGAAGCTCTATCCAATGTGTATGTATGTATAGCGATGGTCTCAGTTCAGGCAGCCGTTTTTAAAGTTCCACTACTAACGCCCGAACGATCAACAACATTGTATACTATCCGACCAGGGATACCTGACAGTGACGTCGTATTGTGTTTACATTCCAACGTTTATCTTCTATATTGATCATTAGATTATCATTATGTTTCTTTACCTATAGCCTGCATGAATACGTAGCCCAGAGGATAACGACACTGTCGTAGTAATTGAAAGGTACGGAGTTCGAACCCGGTTAGCGGAACCTTTTCCCAGCAAGGTAATTGTTTTTTTACATTTTTTTTACAACAAAAAAACAACATTTTTCCCAAAAAAAAGATAGCAAATGTAACAGGTCTTTCCAACCATTTTATAATTTTTGCTACCAAAATAAATACAGAAATATACTTCGTTTACCACCAGGTTCGAACTAGCATTGCCTGCGTGACAAGCAGCCAACACATCCACTGGGCCGTTACTTACTTGGAATGTCTCAATATGCCCTGATAAGGACATATTTTTATCTATTATAACTATGCATCCGTTGGGGATGTATTATGCTTATTTAAGTTTGTTGACAACATGACGTCACTCTCAAAAATTCTCTGTGGATTAGGTACCTACAGCTGAATTTTAAAATCACCTGATCCCGAAGAATTTCCGACCAATTACAGAAAAGCGACAAACAAGAAAGTACGACAAAATGACCACCCATGTTAGTCTAAGGAAATACAAAACAAAAACATTCGTTTCTCTGCACATGTTTTGACAGCTATCGTAATGTTTTAGTAGTATATTTCAAAATGTGTAGTCTTTTATAAGACTCTGAACGGAAATTTGTGTTTATTTAGCACCTTTAATAGTGTTCTCATTTTGAAGTAAATACAATATGGTAATGTAGAATGTTTTTAGTGTATCATGTAAACAGTAAGACTCATCTTTTCCCCATGTCTTCTGTTTAAATAATTAAACATAATCCTACACCTGTAGAATGACATATAACGTATATATGTATTTTACACAATACAGAAAATATCACGAAAAATTAGAGATCAAACATTAACTATATACACTCAAGTTTTAACTTATTGGGTAAAGCTAAAATTAATTTGGCACGGAGAATTACAGCGAAGTCAGATTCTTTTGTTTGGACAGATAATTAATATACAGATACTTACATGTACATTCTATTAAAGAGGTGTATCAGAAAAATAAATTAAGTATCTACTGAAAACATATATACTCTGCAGATATAGCGTAAGGTATAGGAAACGATTTTTGACAATGAACATGTAAGACCTACTATTCCTAATCTAAACAATCTGAATTGAGTTATTGAAAGTCTTCCTTCGATATTTACTTCTATTACCATCAAGGGTAAGTGACAGTTAAAGGTTGTAAGGTTCGCCTTGAGAATTCTGAGTCATGCGTAGTAAGATTTTGATAAGAAAAACATTTCCCTACACATCTCGCGGGAATACATCCTCTTTTGTTGATTTCTGGTACAAAGCCTTTTATAAGTGATGCTAGTTAAGATGTTATTTCCCAAAAGCACCTTGTGGCTGTGTGTTAGAACTAGAGATACAATGGTGCCGGTAACTCTTGTATTTATTATTTAAAACTATGAATGTTCCTCGAGAATTATATTACAAAGGAACTAAACGATCGATGTTGATTTGATTAACTAAAGGATACTGTAAACGTATTGATATTAGAGCATAAAATATTTAGTGTTCTGTCTAAACAAAACTTATAAGCGCAGACACAAATTAGGATGAAATATTCTGTAGGTTTTTACAAACTGGTCTGGGCCTGTTAAAAGTCACACTACATACTTGACGTTCATCCCGTCTATAAATGGACGCTACGTTTTGCTGCTCGATTATGTCTAACTGGGCAGGTCGCTTTGCTTTCGCGTTCCTTTGTATGTTTGTATCGTCTATGTTACCGCCATGTTAACTCTACTTAGGTAGTTCTATGTGTATATTATTATTATATTATTATTATATTATACATACTGAAAACTAAAACTTTTTACTTGTGCACGTTCACGTTCTCCATAAAAATACCTAATTACTATGTGTTGTGTCTATAAGTAAATCATGAAACAAGATCAGGTATCTGCGTATAAAATGAGGACTAAGATGCAATCATATTGAATAACAAACAAGAAAGTTAAGTACAAAGCAGGAAGCGCCGCTAAAAAAGCCCTAGGAAGCATTCTTAAATACAAACATTGCCAATAAAAAAATGACCGTAAAATACAAACTTTTTGTGAGCACTACTTACTTTAGATATATTTTGTATTTATCTGCATCAAAGTCCAGATCTAAAAAGAATCATTAAAGGACCAGTCTTTGAAAAATAGTTATTTGTACCGAAATAAAAAGATCCTGGGCATAAAATTTGAAAAGAAACAATGGAGACAACTCCGCTAAAAACTCATTGTAGGCTGGGGTGACTAAGTACTTTTCATACAATTTATCCTGCAAACTATACACTGTTTGTTTCTAGGCCTGGTAAATGCATGCATAACTACTACCAGCGGATTTATGCAGACACTTAGTGATTAGAAGAGAAGAATATTTCATCTGTTGAAGTTGCGAATGGAAATAGCTGACTCCAGGGCAAATGTCTAGTCGGTAACAATGCTCTATTGAGTTACCACAGAACAGTTACCCGAGATCCAGATACTTCCATCCGAACCTTCAACTAGTTATAGGATCTTTTTGCATACTGTATTAGTGGGGTATGAATGTACGTATTCATTCAAGAATTATAGCACGTGAGTCACCTTACACCCAGGTTTGTATTTACAGCACCAGAAAAAAAACACGGTAAGTCCTGTCCGGCATGCAAGAAAATAAGAAGTAAATAAAGATCAAATCAAGAAATACCCTGGAAAATTGTGACATTTTCTGAAGTGGACGTATTCATTTTTTAAAGTTAAAACCCATAAAATTTCACAACATAGAATATGTTGATACAGCTACTGACGTCTACGGATCGCGGGGTCGCGAGTTCGATCCCCGGGCGGGACGTGACGATTTGATAAAAGACATTGTGTCTGAAATCATTCGTCCTCCACCTCTGATAATTCATTTGGGGAAGTTGGCACTTACTTGCGGAGAACAGGTTTGTACAGGTACAGAATCTAGGAACACTGGTGAGGTTAACTGCCCGCCGTTACATGACGAAATTCTGTTGAAAAGCAGCGTTAAACCCAAAACAAATAAAAACAGCTTCTGACTGAAGGAATAGAATGACATGTGCAGCATACTTATATCCGTCATAGTATGAGTATAATATTTTGAAAATTGAGTTAGAAAAGAAAACAAAATGAGGACAGTTAGGTGCATGACTGTATAAACTTGTATTGCAGGTAACATAAACATATTACCTTTCCGTTGCATTAAAGTAACATGTATTGAATAAAATCATGATTAAAAAACGGTGTTCATTCAATAATTTGCATCTATAAACATTTGTTTCATTTGAGTAAAACGGGTTCAGTGCATGTCTGTAAATTACCAGTAACTCACTTCAACAAAACGTCCATTCTACAGATAAAGGAGCAACTTGGACAGTAAAAATGTACCCACATCTGATGTTCCCAAATAGAATCAGATTTGTTTTTATTTAGCTGTTTCATGCCTTTGGAGTACACAAATTAAATATTTTAGTTAACTACGGACAAGTTTTCCTTATTTCATTGATTTTGCAAAGATAGCTGTAAATCAGCGACAGATACCTTACACTGCGAATTTTCATTCAAAAAAATATTTTAACATAACACATAACAATATTTGTGTCCGTTATTTACCTGTTTGGACTAAATACTCTTTATAGTTTAATAAAAAAATGAAGTTATTTACATGTTATGATTGATAAAATAAATCAAATTGTATGGAAAAAATAACGGACTTTACACAAATATCAGTTGTCATAAAACGCACTTCATATTGGATTATGAAATAAGATCTATATCATCATGTTGATTAATGTAGGTTAACGTACTTGAATTGATTAGGGAAATATTCTATATGAACAATATTACTGTTGGTTCTTAGATATATCCGAAAATACAGTCTTTTTGGTGAAAACTGTCTACCCATTTCGTATAAACGTATCTGTGGCATTTTTAAATTGATTAATTGGCGTTACATTTGCTTTATATTTCATACATTTTGATATGATTCTATTTGAAAATAAGGAAATAAAACACAAAATGTTTAATATGTTTTGTATAGAAAAACTTTAATTTGAACATCTAACATAAAAAAAAAAAGAAATTGTAACGTATCTGTTTTATTCAATATTTATGATGTCTTATTAACTTCAGATATCAATAATGAAAAGGCCATCAACTTTTTTCTAAAACTTTAAGTGAGTGAGTTGGGTTTTGCGGCGAACCGACACAAAGTGGTCATATATCGCCGAGCTAAAACCTTAAGTTAAGGTGACGATTATTCAAACAATTCAAACATTTTTACACATTTATACATGTAGCACAGTCATATAAAGTATCTGTTGTTTGTAACGTATCTGTTTTTAATATGTTTTCTCAAGTGAAAAATATCAAATCTGAACTAAAAGTTAAATACTTTAACTCGGATACAAAGTTAAACACGTGTTCTACTACACTGTCTAGTTACATTGCTAGATAAATGCAATATAAATGGTTGCTGAATGAAACACTTCGTATCTGTTAAAAACAAATTGAAACACTGTGGCAGTTGAACATCATCTTGTTTTATTTTCTACAATATGTTTACTTCGTTAATAAATAATTATTTTTTTGATAATCATATCATTAAAATTCAAGCTGTCAATAGTCGTTCTGGAACATGCATTACGCACCTGAGTATTTGAAGTGAATAAATGTTGTAACGTATCTGTTGTCCAAATTGCCGACAAAAAAGGTACGCGGTCAATATACAAATGATTGACACAGATTGAAAAAGGCAATGTTTTGTTCAAGATGTATATCATTAACTAATCATTTGAGCATAACAGTTTAGTAATTGTCCCGATTTTTAAATTTCAGTACAATGCAATTTAATTTAACCCTAGATCGCCGACATAGATTTTTGATCTCATGTGCATGTCTTAAAGGTCTGATTTTGAAAATTAGTTATTTCTAGTGGACATGTCAATGCGATTTCAGACAGTATAAAACATGTTTCCTTCATTTTGAAAGCAAAATAATGATACTACCAAAAGGTATAGAAAGTTGAACTGTGCCGACATGTTTAAATTGGAGTTGCTCCTCTATCTGTAGAATGAACGGAAAGAGGATGTATTCTCGGGAGACTTGCAAAGAGTTTGTTTTTCTTATCATCTATTACAGAACCTTATTACAAGTGATAAAAATCTGTGAGGAGGCAAATTTGTTGCCTCTAAACATCAATGTAGAAGCAATTACCCTTCAAATATTACAACGATAGTATCAGATAATTAACCAGGGAGGCATTTTATGAACCAGATATAAATGCATTTGCAATCAGTCACTACACTTTACCACTTGTTAGAACGAGGACACTGTAGGCTTCAAGGAAATAGTTATATCTTTAGCATATAAATTACATACTGTAAAATCATTTAATTTCGTGGTGATGAAATCTCGTGATTTTGGTCAAAACGGCAATTTCGTGGGGATATGAATTCGTGGATTTCAATGTTTTAACATAAAATGAATGGGAATTTTACCTGTTCGTTGGGATTAAATTTCGTGTATTGACTCAACCACGAAGTCCACGAAAATTAGTCCTCCACGAATGTTAATGATTTCACAGTACTATATCCATATCCTACTAGTACTTTTATTTATGTCAGATGTCTTTATTTAACATTTATATACAGTTGTTTAGTCTATGAAAAATCTTGTATTTACAGTTACTATGTATTTCTGTTGGATAATGATGTTACCGAAGGCCTTGTCGTTACAATTCTAAGATATCATTTACATTATTTAAGTAAGTTCTTTCAAACAAGACATCTCAGCGCCCCTTGCACTAAATACGTTTCCAGAAGGCACAGACGTGGATCAGCTAGTAAATGCATATTCAAAAGAATTATCCTTACTGATAGATAAACATGCTCCCTTACGTACAAAAACTATCGTTCTTCGACCTAGCTGTCCGTGGTTTACATACGAACTTCTTCATGAAGCAAAACACTTAAAACACAAGCTTGAGCGGAAATGGCGTAAATCTAAACTAAGAATCGACCATCAACTTTATAGGGACCAATGTGCTACCGTGAATAAACTTCTAATTCAGGCCCGAACCGACTACTTGTCTGAAAAGATGAACTCGCGTGGCACTGACCACAAAAGTTTGGCCAAGATAACCAAACATCTACTAGGAGACAGCCATGATGCTTCCCGTCTCTCTAACTCATCAATCACTAAACTTGCGTAGCAGTTTAGTGACTTTTTCATCGAGAAAATTAAAAAAAAAATAGGAATGACATTATTTCGCATAGCCAAACTGATTGTGATTCAGTAGACTTGCATTGTTCAGAACACCAGAAAGTAGCAAACTGTCTTATTGATTTGGCTTCTGCAACGATAGAAGAGGTAAAACAAATCATACAAAAATCTCCAAACAAATCCTGTGAACTTGACCCTTTAACAACATGGCTTTTGACAAAATGTCTTGATGAGCTCTTGCCGTTGATAACAAACATCATAAATACATCAATGGAATTAGGTTATGTACCGAAAGAGTTTAAAAGTGCTAGGATAAGACCCCTGCTTAAGAAACCAGGTCTTGAACCAAACATTCTCAAAAACTACAGGCCCGTGTCTAACCTCCCTTTCATTTCAAAAATCTTAGAAAAGGTAGTAGATGCGCGTCTTGAGCGGCACTTGAGTGAAAATAAGCTACACGAGGGACTGCAGTCTGCTTACAGAAAGTTTTATTCAACTGAGTCGGCTCTGATAAAGTTACAGAATGACATTCTCACATCTCACGACCAAAAGTCTGTAACAGTCCTCGTGCTACTCGATCTGTACAATATTTCGTTAACTGACCGATGCATTGATGTTTTTCTTTCTTCTTCATAAAACAGCGTAGAACAGTATTTTATCCTAGGGTCACTTAAATACTTTTAAATATGTATGTATGTTTGTCTTGTTTTATCTATATGTTTTACATTCATGATTTTTGTTAATGTGGAATGCATTATTTTTGTATCCGTATTTGTTTGTATTGTTTGCAATTTTTCTGTAAAGCACTTTTGAACTTGTACATGTGCATGAAAAAAGTGCTATATAAATGTGGTATAATAATAATAAGAAGAAGAAGGCTGATGCTGTAGATACATGTATTTATTTCAGATAATGCTTTCTGTTTTTCGTATGTATATAACTTTAGTGATTGTGCGTTTTATTAAGACCGTATTTTTATCATCTTCTTATCAAAGCCATAGTTCTTGCATGTGTTTTCTTTAATTACATTATACTATAACTATGCCATGAAATGGTATTGCTGGTGTGAAATGATGCAAGTTTTCATTTTCATTTCAGGGAAAAGAGTAATTAAATTAGAAAAAAGACATAACATTTTACTATAACATGAAAACATTACTTGGATATTTTATTGCAGCATTTCAGAATGCTATTTTTTTAACATTACAGTTCCTTGGGAGCAGCAGAATGTGATCGTTTTAACCGGAGTTTGTTATTATGTTTGAAAGCAAATCTTTGCCTGCGGGAAAATTTAATGATTGGTTCCATCGTTTGCCAATGAGTTGTGACTGAAGGACAATCACAGATCGTGATAATTAGATAATGATCTTGCTTTAGAAAATGATTTGCGTATTAATCTTTTAAAAAATAAAATGTAAGGGTAGATTTTCCGGAAGCACATATTACCCCAAACTCAGCCATAGAGCCATGCATCGCAAAATCCAACAATAAGTACATATATATATATGTGTGTGTGTGTGTGTGTGTGTGTGTCTGTGTGTCTGTGTCTGTGTCTGTGTGTGCGTGTGTGTGTGTGCGTGTGTGTGTCTGTGTGTGTCTGTGTGTGTGTGTGTGTGCAAAATACAGAAAAATGGGGGTGGGGTGGTAAGGGTAGACAAGGATGAAGGTGGAGCAAGGATGAATATTCAACAGGGAAAGCCATGTTCCTTAAACGCAGTACTCCTACAAGGTCGCAGACACGCACGTACAAAACACACACCCACAACTAACATACACAGATAAAAACAACCCAGAAAAGTTTACATCAAACAACTTCTTGAATTATTTATTCTAATCCCAATGTCATTAAATTCTGGTAAAACAGTTTTATAAAGTGTCGCAACTTCAAAGCTGGATGTAAAAACTACAAAACTTGAGTACTAACCTTATAACGAAAAACGCTTTAACATCACGGCATTCTTAGTCTTTTTGCAAAAGATCCATAGTGGAACGAATCGTCACCAGATGATATTAGTTAATTTTGATGGTCCCTTTGTACTTACTAGTACAGGGAATTTGCAAAAAAAACTGGACTTTTATTCTAGTCAAATGGGTGTGTGGTTTTAAGAAATTACACTGTACAAGAACCATATTAATACCACTTCTTTAATGTCACCCCTTTGTTAAATTTACTTGTCCGAAGTATAACACTTCAAGTGCTGAAAGTGGTACAAGAACCAAACCTCTAGCAGAGGTTTAATAAGTATTGTAACGTTGGTGACCATCGCAACACTTTTTTATGAACCTAGCTTGAATACTTTTCGAGTAATTGCAGGATCCAGATTTGACTGACGGAGGGCTTTTCTGTAAACCGGTAGGGGATTAACAATTAAGATACATGTAATTTAATGTTTGCTTTAAACTTAATAAGTTTTCAACATTTCATACAAAAACAATCTAGGACAGGTCAATTAAGTCTTATCCGTCATCTCTGCTATCTTATGTTAATAAAATGGCGGCATTGGAAATACAGTTCAGTACAACTTGACAGTTACTTATCCTACCTGTCAGGTATAACAACACCTGTTCATAAATGTGACATTTTGATACATGCAAAACTGTATTATCTTTCCTTTGAAATAGTAAGTGATATTTAGTTTTATTATCGGCTTATAAAAAGTGTTTTTTTTTCACCATTAATAAACTGACAAAACATGTGAAGCTGTTTTAAGGTATATCTTTCACATATGAATATATCCTAACTGTCTTTGTTGTAAAACAATTTACGATATTGTGTCTAAAACCCTTTTCATTTTCCACCCGGTTGCAAGGCAAGTAAACTAATTTATATGAGTACTTGTAAGTATTATTATAATTTGCACGTACTTAAAATTAAAACATTTTACTTGTGCTCCTTCACGTTTTCCATGCAAATACCTAATTACTATATGATGTGTCTCAAGCATGATTTACATGTAGATCTTTAAGCAAATACAAATTTACGTCAGGGAAAAAGTCCATCCATTATCAAGAAAAAAAGAAAGCGAAAGAGGACGGAAAGTATTATCCGGTTAAACGCACTGTTAAAGCCTTTTCCTTGTTATTATTATGATTTGCACGTGCTAAAATTTAAAACTTTTTACTTGTGCACCTGCACGTTTTCCATACAAATAATTTATTACTATGTGTTGTCTAAAGCATGACTTACATGTAGATATATAAAAACATACAATTTTACGTCATGAAACAAGATCAATTATCTTTTGCCGTGTATAAAATAAGGACTGAGATGGAATCATATTGAATAACAAACAAGAAAGTTAAAGACAAATCAGGAAGTGACGCTAATAAAAAGCCCTAAGAATCATTCTAAAATACAAGCATTGACAAATTGAATGAGAAATGACCGTTACACAGTAACTAAAAATAAAAACTTCCTATGACCACTACTTACATTAGATATGTTTGTATTTACCTGCATCAAAGTTCAAAATCTAAAAAGAACCATTAAAGGACCAGTCTCTGAAAAATAAATATTTGTGCCGAAAACAAACTGATCCTGAGCAAAATATTTAAAAAGAAACAATGGAGACAGCTCCGCTAAAACTTTATTGTAGGCTGGGGTGACTAAGTTCTTTCCAAACAATTTATCAGGCAAACCATACACTGCTTGCTTCTCTAGGCATGGAAAAAGCATGCATAACTACTATCGAAGAATATTTCATTAGTTGAAGGTGCGGATGAAAATATCTGGTTCAAGGGTAACTATCTTGGCGTAAAGAGGCCCAGTTATGCGAGATTCAGATATTACCATCCGGACCTTCAACTAGTGATAGGTTCTTTTTTGCATACCGTATTCCTCAATTAATAGAAGAAATTGAATAAAATAAAAATAAATGCTTTTTATACGAGTGGCGTATGAATTTACGTATTCATTCATGAATTATAGCACGTGAGTCGTCTTTTTTCCAGCACCAGAAAAAAACCAGTATGCAAGAAAATTAATAATAAGTACAGACGAAATCAAGAATTACCCTGAGGAAGTGTAACATTTTCTAAAGTAAAAGTTAACAAACAGACTTATTCATATTTTTAAAGTTAAAACCCATAGAATTTCATAACATAGAATAGTTTGATAAAGCTACTGATGGAAGAAATAGAATGACGTGTGCAGCATACTTATATGCGTCATAGTATGAGTTGGGAATAAATTTAATAGCAGTTTGAAGTTGTTCTTCCATTTTCTATTATATCATAGTATGAGTGTAATATAAACATTACCTTTCCGTTGCATTAAAGTAACATAGATAAGATTATGATTAAAAACGGTGTTCATTCAATAATTTGCATCTATAAAATGTTATTTCATTTGAGTAAAACGGGTTCAGCGTATGTCTCTAAATTACCAGTTATGCCTTCAACAAAAGAGGATGTATTCTCGGGAGACTTGCAAATAATTTGTTTCTCTTATCATCGATTACAGAATCTTATTACAAGTGATAAGAATCTGCGAAGAAGCGAAATTGTTGCCTCTAAACGTCAATGTAGAAGCAATTACCCCTCAAATATCATAGCAATAATATCAAATAATTAACCAAGGAGGCATTTTATGAACCAAAAATAAATGCATTTGCAATCAGTCGATGTACTGTATCACTTGTTAGAATGAGAACACCATACTATAGGCTCAAAGGAAATAGTTATATCTTTCGCATATAAATTACAACGGTTGAAATGGATATATAGTCATACTATATCTATATGCTGCTAGTGCTTTTATTTTCCTCAGTTGTCTTCATTGTATTTTTGTCAGCAGTCTTTATTGAACAATTATATGCAGTTGTTTAAAGTAGACTATAGTAAGAAAACTGTTGTATTTACAGATAGTGTGTACTTCTGTTGACTAGGATAAAGATCTTGCCGAAGGCTTAGCCTATAGAGTAATGTTTTAGGTTATCATTTACATTACGGCTGATATATTACTTACATACATGTAAATCTATTTCAGATAATGCATTTTTCATATGTTACATATTTCTGATGATAAAACAGATTGAAAATCAGTGGACGTTTGTTTGTTTCGCTTGAATTTAGACCCAATATGAACTTCTTATAAAATTATCTGATATGAACGATATTCCTTCGAAATATATCAAAAATATCTGAAATATGTTTCGCTGAACTGGCCTCTGATTAAAGCAAAAAAAAAAAGCCATGAAACAAAATGATAAAACGGCACTAGACTAATAGTGAACTAAACACTACATGCATGCACATGCTAGACTTCAAGATATAAAAGCGGTTCTTCTATTTTCAATTAGGGTAATGATTTTCCCTCAATTCAATTAGGTTAACGATTTTCCCTCAAACTGCTTATTCAGTTATGTCAAATGATATTAGAGGGAATAAAAGCTGGTATAGTTTAGTAATTGTGTTAGAACATGCGTCAACAACAATGTCAATGCACGGAATTACCTAATAAATCAGTGCTGATATATTTATAGATAACAATTCACCTCCTACGCAACTGTTTTCTTGCCATGAACTTGTATAAACCCAATTTATGATATTTTGAATATTCTCATAAAATTGTGTGATAAATTTCAAAAAGCGTAACATTAGTTAACAGTGAATCTTGCATTCTGTACCATTGTGAGTGTAGAATATAATCTATCTGCGGCATAACTTAAGTATCCGAAAATGTCATCAAAGTTCAGCTGCTTATCACTTTAGCAAAATTTTGAGTGAAGAATTTTATTCATATCTATTGGTATTATATGCTTTGAAAAATAACAGTAAAGCTGTAAGGACTGTTTTAAAGTGCATTTTCTGTATGTCAGTTTATTCATGGACAGTATGATTGTCATATTTGTTAATCGTGGTAATAAATGTTTTATTTAGCTTTTAAGTATTTTTTTCAATATTAAATGCCCTCCTTGGAAAATCCTTTTATCATTTGATCAAGTATTCAGACTATATTCTTTAAATAAGGATCAGTATAGACAGTATATATTCCTCAAGTTACAATTTAATCGGAAAGATCTGCATACACAGCTGAATGCAATGAGGTCTTGAAAAATATAGAAATTATAATAATAATTACTGTAAAACGTTAAAATATATGCCCTTGTGATAAGATTTCCCTTCAAATTTCCATCAGCCCAGTTAATTATTACAGCTGTTTTCTCATATATTTTATGAAAATATCATCCATAGAGGCATAAATGATCTCTATTGACAAATTAATATATCTCGTGTTAATTTTAATTTTATTGTGCTGCCTCTTTAACTTTCAGTCAATTCAAATTCGCAGCAACTTGCCCACATAAAGTGAAATACAAATTCCAATAAAATGGTCATTGGTTCAATCTCAAATTTTTGTCGAGCCTAAAGCATCGCCTCTAGAGATAACACCCCAACAATTAGTTGAAATGTTTTTAATCAACAAAAAAAACTGACACGTTTGTTTCTTAACTATAGAAAACAAAGTAGAAATATCACAAGAATGTCAAAATATGAATTTTTACATATTATAAAAACACCCGGAGGATTTTAATATACAGACCACAAATTTGTAGAGCTTTGGAAATAAAAGAAACAAAAACAAATGTGAGACCTATTAGACATTATGTCAAATCAGTGTTAAAAGTATTAAGAAACCTTATTATACACATTACCTTAACATCAGACTGTCCAATATGTAACACCCACGTGGGAGCAAGAAGTGTTAAGTCTGCTTCTTTAACCCCCTAGAGTTAACAGTACACATGGCATGCACAGTTTTATGATAACAACCAGTATATGCAGCCAGTGGATAGGAACTTTTATGCAAACTGAATATATCCAGAGAAATCATTGTCTATGTGAAACAAAGCATCCATACAGGGGTAAATTTAGCAATATTTTCAACTAGCAAAATTAGCTAACCCCGCTTTGCTCACAAATTAAATAGAAATGTGACTCGCTTAAAAATAAATGCTACGACACTATTTCAGTTATATATTTGAAGTGAGGCTATAAATTTCATGTTAAAAACAGAAGAAACAGCTATCTAAATAGATGATATTGATAAATAACATGATTCTATCTTTTTAAATAATTGAATCACTTTTTTAACACTATGATAAAAGCCGACAGTGCACCGCATGACAGGACCTATTCGCGCGTAGCGACACCTGTTAAAACATTTGGGAAGATAACTCGCCGAATGCTGCTATTGGCAATGGTGTGCATATGTTTTCATTTTAAATATAATTACGGTGCAAAACTATTTTAAAATAGCTCAGTTTCATAAATTATTTGCTCTTAAAAGGCGTCTATTAAAACGTAATGTTAAATTAGTCCTGACGAACAAAATTGACTCTTTCATTGGAAAAACAGCCATTCATTTTTGTATGAATCAATACCAGTTTTCGATGACCTCTGACTAGAAGTATTGATAAACAACAAATTATATAAACCTAAAAGAAGATGTAAGTTACCTTTCTTTGTTTTTTAGTATTTAGTTGTTGTTGTATTATTTAGGCCGGGAATTGCAATTGAATGTGACAGAACGCGGCCCCAATTTTATTCAATGAAATTAGCTCATTGTTAAATGTGCGCATTAAACTTAGAAGTTTGGCAATGACAAATCATTGTAACACAAAAATTAGCATTCCCATAGTAATGATTGGCTGTTTTTGATTCCATTTCTGCCAGTTTCAGACTTTAGATATGGTGGTAATGGACTGCTGGTTCCAGAGTTCTGCACCGTTATTATTCCAATGATGATTGATGATCTAGCTCCAATTCTGTTGCTGCGGGCATTGCCTCTTTCCTTATAATGAATGTTATTATTGGGGTCGCTGCAAAAAATTAAGACAGTTTAATTCTCTAATTCGAGTACAAGTAGAAAGTTGTGATGGATAGGTTCTCAAACGCTGTGCGTAACATATCATAAATAGAAAAAAAAGTTTAAATTCAGCTAACATTAAGCGAACGTCCTAGTCATTAAACTGTCGCAGAATTAGCATTTTGTATTTCAGTAAGAGGTAAGAAGTGATGTATGAGCACTTTTCTCCTACACCAAACATGTAGTCGCATTTTTTACAAAATACATATATACCTCAGCACCTGCTTCTTCTTGATAAAAGCCAACAGAATAAAAGTCCCATAAAAAGCGAGTTTAATTCGAGAATGAAACAATGATTTTTGTAATAAGCATTCCAATCTGTTTGGGCTTTTTTTTACTAAAGTCTAGGGATAGCATTCCAATCTGTTTGGGCTTTTTGTACTAAAGTCCACGGATAACAGTTTTAAAATTTATTTACTCCCTCGAAGGAACGAAACGTAATTACCAAATATGCTTGGAAACATATTTAAACGTGAATTTCCCAGCTGGATAGTTTCATTATTGGAAAAGTTCAGAATAAATTCCAAGTTCCATGAACAAGTGCATGACAAAAATGCGACACAAATAAACATGAAACGGATATCAAATCATAAAATACTACATTCTAAACATGATGATACTGAAACTGTTCTTCCACTTACAATTAAGTTGTTTTTCCCTAAAGTCTTTTTCCTCCAGTAACGCCATGGTATTATTAAAAGTAATGAAAGTTGCTACCCCTGAGTAATTACGTTATAGCAAGAGACAGACCTCAACATCATGTAATCAATAATCTAATGAATTAGTGTTGATATAATCTAAATGAGCCATGCCATGGGAAAACCAACATAGTGGGTATGCGACCAGCATGGATCCAGACCAGCCTGCGCATCCGCGCAGTCTGGTCAGGCTCCATGCTGTTCGCTAACAGTTTCTCCAATTCAAATAGGCTTTAAAAGCGAACAGCATGGAGCCTGACCAGACTGCGCGGATGCGCAGGCTGGTCTGGAGCCATGCTGGTCGCATACCCACTATGTTGGTTTTCCCATGGCATGGCTCAAATGGTGACCTCCTACGCAATCTCAACATGACGTGAAAGCTTTACATTTCGACCTTCAGAATAGTTTCATACAGCGTTACTATTACATCTTACATGTAATTTATTTACACTTTCTAAAGTAAAAAAAAAACCACGTCATTTTACGCCACTGCTGCGAAAGACGTTAGAAATATATATTTTTTAACTTCTAAAAAATTCAGCGGAAAGCACACGTAAAGAGCCCATCTTCACTTTTAATAACTTTGACTTACATATGATTTGTACACACTCGGTGATAAAACTGTATTGTATCACTCTTCAAAGGTGGGCTTTTGTAGTGTTGACTTCTGTTTGAAATTAACATGTAAACTATTATAATAAGTGAAAATGACATATCTATATCAACGAGCTATCACAGATTTTCCTGTTTTCAGAGTTGGAAAGAAATATGATGACCTTGTGATTTGATATTGTGTCGTTTTTTCATCTGTATTTCAATCATGCAACAGCTCTCTATTTACTGTACAAAAAGTACTGAATTTTCTTTGCACATTGCACAGTTTGCACAATTTATCCACTTTAATGAGAGATGGAGGAGCCCCATGTGGTTCTGGGACGATCTGTGTATGAAAAGAATTGGAACCACTGCTTTACCCTTGCATGATCGTAAGAGGCGACTTATAGGGTCTTAACACTTGGTTTTGCTGTAACTCTGTGATTCCAGCAGGTATGCAAATTTTGGTTCCGTACCTCATGTTTTTAGATTTGAAGATTGAATACTGCTTAAGGGGCGGTGCTAGGGGGCGTGAGCAGTGTTGCATATTCCATTACTGCTCATGAACAGACTCAATAAAACCGAGTCTGCAATTTTCGCTGTTTGCTTTGTTCTCGGTGCTTCCGAGGGATCTACTTTCCAGATTTTATTTATTTCGATGTAAATGAGATCTGAAACCAAACTTTGTAGTCCTGTTTGGTGTCATATAACCTATACTGTGTTGGTGCGCCGTCAAACCCAAATAAAACAAGAGCTGTCTCCGTAGGATGACACATGCCCCCGATGGCACTTTGAATGAATAGTTATGGCCGATGTTAGAGTTTAGGACCTTTGACCTATGGAGCTGGGTCTTGCTCGCGACACATCGTCTTACTGTGTCACACATTCATGCATAGTTATTTTAAAATCCATGCATGAATGACAAAGATATGGACCGGACATGCCCATCAATGCACTATCATGAAAAATGATCTTTAACGTCTAAGTGTGACCTTGACCTTTGAGCTACGGACCTGGGTCTTGCGTGTGACACGTCGTCTTACTGTGGTACACATTCATGCCAAGTTATTTGAAAATCCATCCATCGATGACAAAGATATGGACCGGACACGCCCATCAATGCACTATCCTTTAACGTCTAAGTGTGACCTTGACCTTTGAGCTACGGACCTGGGTCTTGCGCACTGCACATCGTCTTACTGTGGTACACATTCATGCCAAGTTATTTGAAAATCCATCCATCGATGACAAAGATATGGACCGGACACACCCATCAATGCACTATCCTTTAACGTCTAAGTGTGACCTTGACCTTTGAGCTACGGACCTGGGTCTTGCGCACTGCACATCGTCTTACTGATGTACACATTCATGCCAAGTTATTTGAAAATCCATCCATCGATGACAAAGGTATGGACCGGACACGCCCATCAATGCACTATCCTTTAACGTCTAAATGTGACCTTGACCTTTGAGCTACGGACCTGGGTCTTGCGCACTGCACGTCGCCTTACTGTGGTACACATTCATGCCAAGTTATTTGAAAATCCATCCATCGATGACAAAGATATGGACCAGACTCGAAAATTGCGGACAGACCGACAGACCGACAGACGGTTCAAAAACTATATGCCTCCCTTCGGGGGCATAAAAAGAGATGGAGGAAGAATGACTTTTCAAAGCATCTTTCAGATTCCGCTGTACTCTTATCGTCAATGATAAATTAACTGGAAATTTGATTAAAACTATTAAAGTGACACGAAATACTCCGAAGTGTGTAATGAATGTCTGTTACAATTGTAATAAATGTCTGAAACATTTAATCAATCAAGCGGCTAATTAGTAAAGAGTAACGATTGAACAAATACTGCCACAAGGAGAAACTTCATTTGATCTGTTTTAAACTTTCTACAACTAGTGACATAGGAAATTGGATAATGTGTGCTGAACGTTATGGAATGAACTCCACAGGGTTTATTATAATAAAATCTTGTCAGTGAACTAAGATACCTATTATCTTTTCATAGTCGGCATGCAAAAGATAAAATAGGAAGTTTTATATCACATTGCGTATCGTTAGAATGTTGAATAAATATCCATTCTAAGACTTTTAAGATTTTCTTTTATATAAACAAATAAGGATTTTACCGTGTATTGTCTTGTCGATTAGAACACGTTTCGCAAAAATGACCTACATTTTGCTATTCCGGTTTACTACCTCGTATTTAAAACCGCATTATATTCCAGATTAATATCCCTTCCTGGTGTAATTCGAACGTGTTAGAAGGGAAATAGATTTTAGTTTTGCGTGCTTTGTTGGCAAATAAAACACGTTTTTTCGTTCGTGATTAATTACGACGCATCTGAACGAAAATCGTGTTTTATTTGCCAGCAAAGCACGCATAACAAAAATCTATTTCCCAAGTAAAAAGTTACCAATCTTCCACTATTTTGTATCAATAAAGAATGCATATGAAGCCACTAAGTTCTGGAGCGAATATAGATTGTGTAAAACAAAAAATAGAAACTAGATGTTGTAAAAAAAACTTATTCTGTAGCTTTTCATATTGTGCGGTTGGACATTTCAAAGAACTAGATGTGTGCCAACTGTTTTTATCTAAGTCTTAAGCAAGGTGGACACTGAAAATAGACTTTCGTCCTTTCCCTTTTACATGTATGATCCCGCCTGACTGATCGTAGAAATGAAATTGACAGGTCCTTAGATAAGCTGAGCCGCGCCATGGGAAAACCAACATAGCGCGTATGCGACCAGCATGGATCCAGACCAGCCTGCGCATCCGCGCAGTCTGGTCAGGATCCATGCTGTTCGCTAATAGTTTCTCCAATTCCAATAGGTTTTAAAAGCGAACAGCATGGAGCCTGACCAGACTGCGCGGATGCGCAGGCTGGTCTGGATCCATGCAGGTCGCAAAGCCACTATGTTGGTTTTCTCATGGCACGGCTCAACTATTAAACGTGATGCCTTTAATAAGTCGTTACTATGCTCAGACTCCAGCATAATGAATTTTTGAGGAGAAAAACAAATTAATCAAACTAGTTGTGATGTCCTTAAGACAGACATTCACATTACCGTTGAATGTTAATTGTTTGAAGTTGTCCAATTAAAGTACTGTGAAAGATATAAAATGAGCAATACCCCTTTTGTGCAGAATCAGTACTTAGTCATATCAAGAGGTACTGTGAAGTTAATAGAAAAAAATATTTCATAATATATTATACAATTAGGTCTTGTTTTACAGATTCTCCAGCACTAATTCAGTCTCTTTGAAAGTGCATTCCAAACGGTGTCCCCATAGGTCGTGTTTTCTCAAACTAATTTCACGTCCGAGTCTTTTCGTAATTAAGAATTTTCGTTGTGTGATTTCAAATTTGTTGAAAGCTGGGGTAAACGGAGACCGACATGCAACACCTACTAATACTTTCCCAGAAAGAAATTCATTTTAAACATTGACCATAGACTTCGTATAAATGTTTACCAGTGCATCTTAATGCTCTCTTAGATAGGCTTTTCCCTTTTGTTCCGACCCTCTCCCCCCTCTCCTCCCCCCCCCCCCCCCCCCCCCCCCCCCCCCCCCCCCCACACACACACACTCAAAGAACGTAAACATAACGTACTAGCAAACAACAGAATTGTACTTATTTCGGTGTTCTTGACATAATCTCGTAAGAAATGCTCAACATATGCGCTTTGCATAATCTATGATGAAGCACATAATTTGATATTCATTGAATTGAAATAAGCAAACAGAAATTCAGTAAGCATGAACATTGTTCATTCATTGTATCCTTCTACGGTCATATTATAAAACAATTTAAATTCAAATTTCCCTGTCACGAAAAGTACTGGGAGCAGTGAATATTACATATTTACGACAACAGATAAAGTTCCATCGAATTTTAATTTCTATTTACGCTTTAAGGAGGTAGGTTACCTTTATATTTGTATGTGCGCATGTCCAACCGGAAGCTAACGTGACGATTTACGACGACGTTTACGACAAACTAAATGTGTTTGTATATTCATTCTTCTGAAAACAAATCATAGACCTGTCTTCGATCTGACTCTTTATGGTTTAATAATGCAGAAATAATGAATAAATTGCCGCAGAAACGCTTCAAAACAATGTTGCCTTAAAATGACGTCATTGACGTCATGACGTTACGTGTCAGTTACCGCGCAAAATTAATAGCTTTTATCTTGAAAGTACGTAATTCTGTGCATTTTCTTTATTCAAACTATTTTCAAATAACCATTATTTGCTGAAATATTTTTTATGAGTCTTTTGCTCTGAATAATAATCAATATTTTGCTTCTTTTATGTAGTTATATTGAAATGTTATGCCGAATGTAAGAAAATAGATGATGGTAACCAATGTTATTTGGAATATAGTTGGGTGAGAGGTTACTTGTTACGGCCATTTTCAAATAAAAAATCTAGAAGTTTGATTTGTAATACCTATTTTTCAGGTTCCGTTGATAATTTGTTACTTATATACTAAAACTAAGATCTAAAATTGTTCAAATTTCAGTAGAAAATTGTGGTTTCTTGAATTGAATTGATGTTACCATGGAAACGAAGCCCGTGACCTATGTATCTAAATGTAAAATTCAAAAGCGTTGACACTAATCTATTTAAGAAACACAGCTTCGGCTTTTTATTTTCATTTCAACAATATCCATGAGAATAATAGTAGCATGCTGAACGATTTTTCCATGAAAAATGCCAGACGAGGGGTACTGCTGTAAGTATTCTAAGCTTAGAAATTTGTTTGAATAAATGCAGATAACACGAAAATATAACTTACGTTAGAAATAATATGTTTTAAAGCTACATCAACTAGAAAGATAATCTTATTCAATATTATTTTATAAGAAATTGCGACAAAAAGCAAGATATAAGCCATTTTAAACATCTCTGTTGCCATGGTTACTTTAAACTTTAAGAAAAATAGGGTACCTTGTATAGTGCTTGGTATTTTGCTAATAATATTACCCAAATATTCCATGTTGGTCATTAACAGAATGGCACTGAAGCCGTCGAAAACCCCTATTTTTATACATAGTTGTTTAAAAATGAGAGAAAATGCGTTACCATGGAAACACGAGCCCCGCGACATATACATTTTCAGCTTATATTAGAAAGCTAACGTGCATACTAGTAAAATTATAGATTATGCTGACTTCTACGGATATCAACGAAACTAAAATACACTGAAAAGTGTTAAATATCCGTATTTTCCTTCTTCTTCCAATATGAAATACCTTTGGAGGGTCATGTTCTTCAAACCTGGATAAAAATTGAACTTGAAGGAACAGAGACAAACGAAACTGAGATTATTACAGTTAAGACTTCATATTACACGAAATACGAAAAGACGCTGCGGTTCAACTAATTTGAATTTACCCTTGTAACAAGGTAACCTACCTCCTTAAATTGAATTACGTCATTGTTAAATTTACCATAACAGTGTTGACGAAATCAGGCGAATGACAACAGGAGCCAAGACAGACAGACAGACAGATGGACTATAACATCACGTATCAATACTTTTGTTTTGCAAAGCAGCTTTATTAATATAACTAGCAAAGATTTAGATAAGATGAAGTCAAACATAAAATCAACAACTGGAAAACAAGTGGTTTCATAATATCATATTTCATCTGTATAGTCATCTCATGTACGTTTTGGATTGATGTTTTGTCTTACATTGTAACTGCAACACAGATTAACGAGTTAATCACGTTTTAAATAAAGTACATATTGTCGAATGTCAATTTTCGCAATATTATTCTATGAGCATTAAATTTGTTAACATTTATTTGCTTCGGGTTGTCAGTACCTTGATCTGGGTAAACAAAATGTATTTTGTATTATATTTTTGTCATCGCACACGGGGTCTCAAGACAATCTGTTTTAAAATGCTACGCGTACAGATAATGTTTGTCGCATATATATTGAATTCTTCTAGTTTTTCGAACTGTGGACACAAGAATTGTCAAATAAATGCAAACACGTTGAAAGCCATCATAATTTAGTAAAAAGCAATTCAACATAGAACTAAAAGAATGTTATGTCTCATTGTAGCACCAAATTGCACCAACCTCTAATAGTTTAGGGACTTCAATAACACACGTTATTACCATTGATTTTGTCATAACATTTTTGAAATTTAATTTGAGTACAGAGCCCGTCTTTTAAATTGTTAGAAGTCAACACATTACAAAAATATGTTGAATAAGGAAGTGTTTTTAAACGTCATAAGCCTAGAGCTGGAAGCTGAAACTCTCTCCCCCCCCCCCCCCCCACCTCCCCCTCCCCCTAGAGATTTTTGTAGACCCCATTATTTTTGAAGTTCCTTGTCTGTAGATCATATTTCTGAATTCTGCCATCTGGCAAGTGGGTTCTCTATGAATTACAGAATGTTATTTACGTTACCTTAACAATTGTTTAATAAATGATAGATGATTTATGTAGTAGAAACAACCAAATTCATTAGCAAGTGTGTTCAGTGATATGCAAAATATGTTGTTGGCAATGTTCCCCGCTTAGTTACCATTTGTTTTATAAAAACACTCATATCAATTATTTCAATAGGTTTAATTGTCAGAAAATATCTGATATGTCTGAAATATATTATTTTCATATACATATTTCTATTCAAGAATTTATCGTTCAACAGTTTTAAGAAAAAGTACGTTACCATTATTATATACGTTACTAAAATTCACGATATAACTTTTCATTTTTCAGTCAATAGATTGTTTATGTAATCCTTATAATGAGCTTCAACTTAGACTATGTGAGTATCTTATCAAGTTTGCACTAGTTTCATATAAAAATGCATGTAGCACAGCACTAACATTGTAACCTACGTAACGATACGTTACTGAATTTGTATTTTAGTAACGGAAAAATACATGCTTACAACTGCTTATCTGCTTAACCAAATCAATTCACATGAATCAGAAATGAGAAACAATTAAGTTGTAGCATTAATCATTCTTCTGCTACCTTGTAATAAGCAATTTAGTATTAACTGCTATTAACAGTTCTTTTCAGTTTGAACGTTAAACCCGAACACATACATATTTCAGTTTGATTTTCAGTCACCTTAGTTGTCATAATCACTGTCTCGTATATTATGGAACTCTGTTTCGTATATTATGGTGTCAATTATATTGGTCATCTCTACTTCTTCATAGTCATCGTCAGAGTCATCCTCGTCACATGTTGCTGGTGTGTCACAAAGAATTTCAGCTAGGTCTTGAGGTACTGTCGGAACACCAGTCATATTGCAACAAATTTTCTGATCCAAATTTCCATCCACTTTCATATCCTTGTGGTAGAATTGGGTAGTTCTCATGAGTATGAATTCAAAGAACAATTGATAGTTCACACGTTTCATGTGCAGTTTAAGTAGCAATGGCACAGTGGCAATAGATTAATGTCCAAATCATTATATGTGCTCAGGACATTGCCAGCACGTACTTGATACTTTTCAAGAAACATGTCATATATTTGTTGATGTTTTTGAAGTCTTTGTATCCATAGTTTGCACAGACAATATTTTCGATGCCGTAGAAGAGGTCATCAGAACAGTGATGTGTATGACTTACTTCCGCTAATGTTCCAACATACCCCTGTTTTTTCTCTACTAATTTGAATGGTGCTACTTTCCCTGTACGAATAAAAGCACTTGTTGTGTCAACCAGTCAGACAGTGTTGCAGACAAAATTGAGCAGGTTCTTTCTCCATTGCTTTTACAGATGTTGTGAGCATTTAAAAAGCGTCTAACTTTGATTGTCGTCTTTCGTGTAGTGCTAGTAATACTGATGTCTAAGCAGTGAAATTTATTCGTGTCTGCTTCTTCCTGAGTAGAGTACAGTGGTACATACAGTTGAGCTTGAACATTATTCCTAACTTCATTTGTGAGTAAATAACACTTTTCACCATTGACAAAATACAATAGTATTCCCTTCAACTTGGTGCATAGGAATCACATTTTCAATGTTCAAAAATTAGATTGATCAACTGTGTTTTGTTTTCACTATTTGACATGAATGCTTTCCAGTCACATGGTGTTTTGGTTTTGCCTCCTGACAGTAAGAATTTTGGAGAAGATCCACGTCATCGACGCTCATATGATCCGATCAACTGAGGACTTAAGTGTCAGTTACAAAATCGACACTTCGAGCTGTCTTTGGTAGTTGACTGAACACAGTTTTGGCTACGTCTTAGAATGTTGCAGGAATGGTTACTACGCTTTGCAGTAGGTTGTTACCGTTAAACAACAAAACAACGTCATCTCTTTGGACGGCTGGTTAGCCTCTACATCGTGAAGTAGTTTTGACTTGTCTGTTTTCACTGGCATTCCATATGCAGTAGCTATAACAGCCAGAGGATAGGTCCTAGAGGAAACAAAAGTGTCAATTCTAGATCTGTGTCATGCTCAACAGCCAAAAGTACCAATTGTTCATACACGTTATGTTCTGCTCTTCTCTGTGGTATTTTGTTTTGAATATTGGTTACTTTCCTTGTATTTCAGCTGTGGCAAATGTTTTAAGTTTGCTTTTCTTTATGGGGTCATGGAAAGGAACTGATTTTTCGATCAATCTTCTTTTGATAAATTTATCCATTGTCTTTTCACCTATTTCAGTTTCCTTAAGGTCATGAGTGACTTCTGCTTTCAACACACGGTAAACTTCATATTAGATTGTTTAGCCTGGAATGGGTTCGTGAAGGATTCTATGCCATTATAACCTTGTTAACTTCTTCTTCAACATAGCTGGCTCTGTAATGACGGGTCATGCACCAGCGGAAGTATGCAGAACAGTTTCTACTGAAACCAATTATGCCACCCTCAGCATTTCTCGATGCCGGTACAGAGGACCTAAATACACTAAAATCATTACTTCTGCAGCTGGATCAATATTCATCAATGTCATTAGTGTTTACCTGGTAATACTTTATCAAGTGAACCACTGGCACAAATTCCTGATTCTATCACAAGTTCTCCAAGACCATTGCCCTTCATTAATTTTCCTACAGTCCCAGATATAGAGTAGATTGTGTGAAACACACCCATTCTAACAATGATGTTACCAAGTTCATCTCTAGACTGCAGAACTAAGTCACATGTCACTATAATATATTTCTGGCCATTCATTCATTATTTGCATCTGCCGACGTTTGTAAGATATGCTTGATTACTAGTATAACATGATCATTGATTGAATAATTCAAAGGTGCCATATATATGAAGCAAGTTTGAACTCTCTCTCTCTCTCTCTCTCTCTCTCTTTCTCTCTCTCTCTCTCTCTCAGCAAATCATTTTACATATTTGTAATTTATTTATTTATTTGTTTATTTATTTATTTATTTATTTCATTTTCCACTCAATGAAATCAGTTTCAGTTTACATGAAAATGACTTGTCTGTTAATCTTGGTGAAGAAAATTACGGTACATGTAATTTATGTAATTATCAATTTTCGTTATTAGATATATAAACTGTAATATAGATCTATATTTTGTTAATATTTATATGTTATAGAATATACGATACATATTTATAGAATTTGTACATGTTATATATCTGTTTAAACAAAATATTTTAACATATCCCAATTACTTTTTTACCTTTTAAAAAATATTATAGATTTGAAACTCAAATTGTCAATAATATATTATTTTACCGTCTTTACTATACATTACCGTTTATTTTTTGTAATAATAGAATGATTTTACAACTGATGTATGAGAAGCTCTTATCTATTATAACCACAACTTCTTTTTGTAACACTTTGACATAGACACTTCAAATGAAATATAAAATCGCAAAGTTATATTTTCTATTTTATTTTTAATTTTTGGTAACGTAAATTTGATAACGTAAAGCACATACCTATAAGTGTCACTTTTACCTACAAAATGTAAAGCTGTATATTCTGTCTTTATATATTGACATATTGTGTAGGTAGCAAACCATTTATGGCTAACTGTAGTGCCAGTCAGTATTTTCTAAAAAATATTAATGGTAAAGTATTAAGTAGGCTGTAACGTAAAAAGAACCCGACTGCCAGATGGCAGAATTTCTGGAATGATAGCTCATATCATCTGCTTTAAGAAAATCACAGTGTAGAAATATCCCTAGAGGTGGGGGGAGGGGGGTATTGTCAGCTCAAGGTCTATCAATAAATGGTTTTGTGTTGTTGTTATTTTTTTCTGAAAAAAAAGAAACATTTGAGGAAAAGTAAACATGTTATTTTTTAATCCATTCTTTTTTGTGTACGCTTTCAAAAGTCCTTAGAGAGAAACTTGCTCCTACACAGTAACAAAATGGTTGTTGCCAAACACCATTTGAAGACATCGCAGATTCCGGCTAAAAAGCTTTTTACTGCATGTACTGTAAAAAATCCTACTTCAATGAGCGGGCGTATAAAGAAAATGACTTAAATTAACACGAAGCAGTAAGGTAATTAAACAACCACCAGTAATATAATTACAAAACATTATAGGATTCCTAGATTAGACCGAAGTGTTAATTCTACACTCAATTATGTAATGGAGATTTCCTTAATGTTCTGTTCCAATTAATTAATGTTAAGTAGTATTGAAAATTTAAAAATGACAGACATTTTTAAAGTAATTAGTGAAAACAAGAGCAACGCACAGTATCAGTGCACGCAATTGTAATGTAAAGCTAGGCGTATATATATCGTGTTACCTCTAAACGTGATTTCTTGACATGTACTTGTAATTGAAAAACTTGTATATTTTACGACTTTTAGAGTACTTTCATTAATCACGCCACATGCTCTCTAATATGGGCTTCAGTGGAATTATGTTAAGTCACTTTGTTGTGTGTTTTTTTTTTTTTTTTGTATTTGTTTTGAAACCATAGTTATCTCCATATCTTCTAAACCTGTGTTGAACCCTTCCATCTAGATGTCTATAAATGCCAATAACGGTGTATTCATTAATTGAATATGATCATTCTTCTTAATGGAATCCAGTGAAATTGATATGTCATTAACGCTGAGAATATTCAGATGTGGAATATAATTAAAAAGTCGGCATATATTTTATGGACGTTTCCACATCTCAGTAGACTGCATTTTTATATGCTCCGAATGTCTGAAGCACTATAGCTCGAATTCTCTTTTATCCCCCCCCCCCCTCACACCCCACCCACCCACTGTCTCCTAGTCAAAGTTGCTGACTAAGTCTTTTGACAATTTTATGTACATTTGCCAGGTACACTAAGCACACTCCCAGCAGCTACTTTCTCCCCTAGCGGTACATTTATCACTGTCGTAAAAAAATATCACATGAGCACGAAACTGAAATGACCCTCTGCTGATTGTGCAACGCTGAGTGAAATGTCAGACAAAGCATTCATCCTAAATGACGCTGTTTACGGTTTTAAAGCTACGTTTTGTAGTATGAATATTTATATATCTAAAATGAGAAGTAAGTTGAATAAATATAATAAAAACCTATTCAAGTACCAATATATGTCAATTTACAGAAAGAATTGAATACGATCTGCGTATCACCTGAATAAGGTTGTGATTAGCCGATCGATTAAAGTCTTCTGGGCAGAGAAGTGCCTTTCACATTAATGCTGTCATTCGTAGTAGAATAAACTAAAAAAAATTGCCCACCTACGGCACCTTTTTGAAAAATTAAAAGAGAACCATTTAAATTCTTAAATTGTGGTGTTTAATTTTGTTATTTGCAAAATGTTAGATAGATGACAGAATAACACAAATGATATGAAAACCTCACAAACTTCTTGTCTTATGACAAGTCGCCGACCATCTGTTTTAAAGATATTTCTTGTTAACATTTTATCACCCACATTAGACTTAAATCATTTCAATAGCTATAATTTAATGTCAAATAATGGAAAAAAACGCATTGGAAATGGGCGCTTAGGATGATTTTTGCAGAGAAAGAACTTACTGAAGGCTTTTTATGAAATTCTCTTTATGACTCCCTGTACAATAATATTTGCACGCTTATAATACGTCTGCCTGCGTCAAAGCAATCTTGTAGGGCTAGATTTCGTCGATTGTGTGGTAAAATGTAGTGCGAGAATGTTACTCCGCTGAGCAAATACAACACATGCCCGTAATTGTACCTGCGTGTTTATACGGTATCATTTTTCATTTGTAAAGACATAATTATGATATAATACATATGTGTGAATACAAAGTTCACGTTGCGCACATTTTCCATGAATGCTCTTTCTTCGCTTATCTTTGCTTTGAATAATTTGTATTGCCATCAGCTTAAAAAGATTGTAACAATAGCTTTCCTGGGAATACATATATTCCCATGTAATGAGACACTCCTCCTTATAGTAACTTAGATTGCTATAATTATTATGACACGCTTTGAGCTATGTCTCTC
This sequence comes from Mercenaria mercenaria, assembly GCF_021730395.1. NCBI lineage: Eukaryota > Metazoa > Mollusca > Bivalvia > Venerida > Veneridae > Mercenaria > Mercenaria mercenaria. Next base: position 55,516,053 of record NC_069369.1, read on the forward strand.
CTCAAATTATTCTTTATTATAATGTGGTGAAACTCTTCTACCATGTGGTCTTACTACACTTTAGGCAATTATATCGTAAATGTAATGACCACTTTTCATTTGACAGCAGCTTAGTCAATGTAGCGAAAGGTTTTGTGTGTATCAGTACAATTACACTGTCTTTTAAGTTAGTTTGCAGTTCTCAGATTGCCAAAGATACCTTTACTTGAAATGGCAATACTGTTTTCCAGCTGACATGAAATACTTCGAAGTTTATCATAAATGTATTTTATGATTTATTTAATCAAAAAACTAATGAGTAACGAGAACTTGTTTCTCCCATGGGACATAATGGTCCAGTCACGCTTGTGGTTCTCTGTATTATATACCATCTTTCCAAATATTATCCAATGTCATAAAAACTAACATTAATATAATGGGTATATTTGGTATTTTATATACAATAAGTTGAGTAATCTCGTTAAATATTCTGTCGTTTATAGTTTCAGCAATTATAAAATATTCAACAATTCTATGTCGCACAATCTCAAACCCGGATATAGGTGATACAGATCAACATAATTACACGTTTAACAATGTCACCTGTTATACAGTTAGTTCATAATTTCGTGGCAAGTAAAAATCTAGTATCTTCACCACAAATACTAGGTGATGCATCACTTTATCGTCGAATTGTTAAAGGCTACATTTTATGAAATACGTTGAGACAAACAAATGTAGCAGTAAAGCAAATGCAAACGGACGTATGTTTTATTTGTCTTTTCTGGTGAACAAAATGATACATGTCTATAGTTGTTTTTATATTTTCCACTCAACTGTGACGGTGCAAGAGAAGTAAGATGGTACATGTAGATATCATAGATAGCTATGCTTATAAGGACATTGCACCTATTTTTTATACCTAGTTGTGGCAAGAGTTGCCCTTTTCTGAGAATACAGTTATATCAAGAAAAAGTGTCTTACTTAAATTAGATACATGTTTTATTTGTGTTTTCTGGTGAACAAAATGATACATGTCTATAGTTGTTTTTATATTTTCCACTCAATTGTGACGGTGCAAGAGAAGTAAGATGGTAGATATCATAGATAGCTATGCTTATAAGTACATGCACCTATTTATACCTACTTGTGGCAAGAGTTGTCCTTTTCTGAGAATACAGTTATATCAAGAAAAAGTGTCTTCCTTAAATTAGATATATAAACAAAACTTGATTTTTTTTGTTATTTAAAGGACTTGGGTATAAAGTTCTACACTATAATCAGTGCGTTTCTCTCTTTAAAAAATATGAGGGTCTTTTCTCTATCATATCGTTTTCCACTAAAATCGAGCCTATTCTACTTGTTCTCTGCAAGCATCTCTCAATTGCCGGAACAAGAATCAGAGGTGAAGGACGGATGACTGTAAAAACGACATTTAGCCCGCCCGCTTAGCTCAGTAGGTAAGAGCGTTGGTCTACGGATCGCGGGGTCGCGAGTTCGATCCTCGGGCGGGGCGTATGTTCTCCGTGACTATTTGATAAACGACATTGTGTCTGAAATCATCAGTCCTCCACCTCTGATAATTCATGTGGGGAAGTTGGCAGTTACTTGCGGAGAACAGGTTTGTACTGGTACAGAATCCAGGAACACTGGTTAGGTTAACTGCCCGCCGTTACATGACTGAAATACTGTTGAAAAACGGCGTTAAAACAAAACAAAAACAAAAACAAAGACAAAAACGACATTTATATTCAATTGCTCTCTTATTTTCAAAGATAAATTTATTTGAAATTTAATTACAATTATTCAATTGACCTGCAATTCACTCCAAGTGTATAATAAATGTCTGTTACAATTTATCTAGTTAGCCAACCAATGAGTAATAATTGGACAAAATTCCACACATGGGACGTATGTTTTGTAGAAAATCAGATATTTCACTTGATGTATTTATACGCGTCTGCAAAATGTTCATGTTAACTGACATTTTGTTCTAATTTCACTTGTCTATAAAGCAGCGTCCTGCTTTAAATATCTAGAATATACCATTCCTTTTGCTGGCTGTTTGATAAAGGTTTGATTGCATTTAATAATTTGGTCTTGCATCTTACGTTCAGGAAACCTATAAATTTCTTTTACTATATAAACTTCCGTATTGTACATATAATAAAATGTGCGATTAGCAAAGTGGAAATAGTATCTCCATATCTGTTTACTGTGTTTGCTTCAAGACTACACATTAACATTTAAATAGTCGATTACTGATCAACGATATTGAATGATCTCCAGTTGGTTCAAGACCATCATAAACACTACGTACATGAAATGTAGGCATGCAATAGAAACAGGAGCCTAGATATTTCCCTTCATTTACCGATTTTCTGAGTACTTATACATATTGCAAATGTCCAAGGTCATGCTGCTTTTACCGTTGTTTAAGAATTCACTAACAGAAACAATAAATGATACTGATGTTTTTGTCGGAGAAAAACAGAGCTATATTTTTACATTTTTACGTCGTTGTACATTGTAAGATTGGCTAAAATCATTGTATGATCCATGTTGGTTATGAAGGTTGAACAAAGAAAGTCTACTAATTGTCAACAGACGAGCGAAGTTAACACAGTGTCTCTCTAAAGCACGGAATATGGTAGTAAGCGTGTTTTTTATTTCCTACGACCGAATCACTTACATAACTATAAATTGTTGCTAGAAGCAATACACAGCCCCTTTCTCAGACAGGACAATGGTCTGTAACTTAGATTTCTTAAATATTTCAACTTGATCGTCTTCTCATTTTAAATGATAAAGTACATACATTAATGAGTTTAATCTAAAATCGTTATTCTCTATAGAATAGCACGAGCATGTACTTACGTTGGAACTGTACGAAAATAACATAATTATGATGAAATAGGACGTGATAGGAATCTTCAACAATAAAATTGCTTTTTAAACCTTTGTTCCTTTATGCGTTACAAAGACGGATCAGATAATTAAAATAGCAATGTGTTTAACCTTTACCATGCTGAATTTCTAAAATGGACTGGTCCATCATTCAATTTGGGAAGTACCATTTATTATTCAAAGGGGTGTTCACTAAAAAATTACTGTCTGAATAGCGAACAGTGCAGACCATGATCACCCTGCATGGGTGTAATTTTCCCATAGGAGTCAATAAAAATGAATTGAGTACAAATATTTTCAAAAACTGAATTTTCTTTGGATACAATGATGCTTTGAAAAAGAATGGTTAGATAAAATTCTGTATTGTGGTACAATATTTGTTTCAAACGCGGTGAATTATTTAAAAAAAAAAAACTAACTCAGAATCACTTGGCATCCGCCTTTTTTTTGGTTCGCTGGGAATGTAGAATGTTTTCATAGGGGAATTTATCCCATCCAACCGGCTTATGACAAGTCGATGGTTCTACCCATGTGCCTGTTTATATGAGAGAGCCTATCTGTGCCTGCCCGTTTGTGTATGTGCTTGAAAAAAAAATCTGAAGGGCATCGTCCTTTACGATAAAAGAAAGAAAAGGTCATTATGATCTAAATAGGGTCAGTGTGAAAATCCAACAAAAAATAAGCTTGTGCATTAAATATGAGTTAAACAGTCTGTCGGAGTTTCACAGTTCTTCAAAATAACTTTGAAAACTGGCCTGTAGAATAGAATGAGTTCCTAAAGTATTCGATATATAAAACCATATAAGAAAAACTAGACTCGCCCCGACTATTTTGGACGAATCAGAATGAATTTAAAAAGTTTGGTAGTGAGTCTTTTAAGGAATCAGACAAGTTGTCTGACAGCATTTCAAGATTGTTCAGTTTTAAGCTGGGTTAATTTGCTGTTCTTGTTTTGATAATATGAACATGAACAAGCTGTTTAAGGGTCACTAAAATAACTAAGTAATTCTGGTTTAAAGTCAGGTCAGCAGTTTCAGACAAGATTTTGATATTTCCTGAATGTACATTTATGAAAATGTGATCACGCCTTCTGACAGCCATAATTTTGGAACATCCGTTAAATATCTGCTTCTGATAGTCAAGCAACTTTTTAAATCGCATCAGAAGATGTCCTTTGAAGATTTTCGACTTTCTTTTTGTTCCTCAATGTTCAACGTAGAGCAACATAGTGGAACCGTCTGAAAAAAATTTGAAGGGATCCATCTGAGACATATCCAGACCAAATTTCTTCAATTTCCATGAAATGGTTTAAAAACAAATTTCTTTTGAAGTGTTTACGGACGGATGAAAGGACGCTGACGACAAAGACATCATTTACACATTTATATATCAATGTTGTTATTGTTTTTTAGTTCCAAAACGTGATTTCTTTTTTCATTTTGACAGTACTGAAACTAATTAATTGCGCAGCTTTAAGTAATTCCAAAAAGCGTCATGAAGTGTAAAACTAGTTCTAATGTGCAAAACAATGGATCCACGCAATAACTGTTCAGTGCATTAACAGGAAAGTCAATATTTCCTTTCCCACGATCTCATTACGGAACGCAGAAAATAAAGTATAAAAATCGCCACATTATTTGGAAAGAGACGCTGGAGTAGTTACAATTGATCGTAAAACTGCTTTAAAACAAAAGGAGACATTAACAGAATTTTTTAAGAAGCTGTTTAATTTTTTCACGAAATGCACAATTTGTACGATATTTTATGTTTCATGGGTATAGCATATTTATGGCGTTCGTGCTTTCATAAAAATACTGTTTTGCAAGCTCTTCTAAGGATAAGAAAGTAGTAAACACAGTATCTATCAAATTATCTATAATTAATACCTATGTTACTATATAAAGTAACGAAAATGGTGCACTTCCCTCAATGTGAATAATGACCTTAGGACTGTAGCACTTTTTTTGGCCAAATACCATAACAGTGCAAAGTATTAAGCTTTAGTTATAATCTTAGTGACGGAGACACGACACAAAATTGCTGTTTGACAGGTTATCCTGTAAAGTATACTTCTTTTCATCAACAGGTTCTAGTTTAGTCAATTATTTTGAAATTTTAAATTAGAAGATTTCTCAGCCTACGGAAATACAACCTTGTTACTGCTTTTTTTTCAATTCGGAGGATTCGCTGGAGAGTGTTGCATAACTTCATAGATGAAATACACAATTTTGAACTATGTATTAAGTTCACATACAATACTTTTGTTCACTTACAATACATATAAAAATTAAGGCCTCGTTTCTTGATACAAT